>NC_137657.1:24296028-25738528 GCF_963422515.1 Blennius ocellaris | reverse complement strand
AATGATTCAGTAAAGGGTCAAAAGGTTAAAACTTTCCACATGACTGTTTTTTTTATTAGGTCAAACATGCCACATACACACAGGCTGTTTATTTGCTTGTTTATTGTTCTATATTGTGGTAATGTAAGTGTGTGAATATGTGATGATAATAATAAAGGAAAATTTACTTCCAAGATAGTCTTTAAAAATGGAGCAAATTCTATAAGCTGATACTTTCTCCTTTTTGTTAGGAATCTATCACATTCATTGTTTGTTTTTGATCAAATTAAAGCCCAGGTTTTAAACACGTTTTAGTTCAGGGGCCACATTAGCCGACGGGCCTTAAGTTTGACACCCTTGAAATCACTCAGTCATTGATATATTAAATTTTCTGAGGCTTTAAACCCGTGATTGCAATCACCCGTGTGATCTTTAGATAGTTCCCGTTGAACTACAAGCAGTTTCTTTTAAATCTCTGAAACGTTTTAAAAGCGGCACCACGCTTTCACATAAAAAACGAATCTGTCAAAATTTAATAATCTGAGTTGAGCTGATGTTATCAACATTGAGCTCATATTATTATCATATTATCATATCGTTTGTGACTAGGATTACTATAACATCCACCCAAACTGAAACGTGTTCAATCCAAACTGTGGTGCGTCACAACTTAGCAGGAATGTGTTTGGAATACCAGTTTGGGAGGGAGGAAATGCAAACTTGACACAAAGAGAGCAGCCGGCAAAACTCAAACCGACTCTGAAACCTATTGAATCATTCATGAAACAGAAAAACATTTATTCACCAGATGTTTTGAGTGACAACGCCAACGCTACAAGAACAACGTCAGTGTCCTCAATCGTCCAATTCTCCTCAACGTATTCTCTTGTGTGTGTGTTTAGTATTCACTGATTAGCAACAAGAACATGGAGACCATTCATTTCATTCTACTGAGCCGAGAGCACTGACATTTACTCCTTTGTCTGTCTATTCAATCAGAAACTGCACAAATATAAATGGATAGTGTTTTTGTTTTTAGTTTGTGAAAGATGCATTATGGGACTTTATGTAATCAAACGTACAACTTTTCACTACATTTTCCTATAACTACACCCCAAGTGCTTGTTTATGATTAACTCATGAAGATAGAGGTTTTCTTCTGTGGGTGCCTTTTTATTCAGTAGAAGATAATCCAATACTGATGTAAATGAACCTCGAGCCTTTTGCCAGATAAGTTCACACAATGCACATTTAGCATCCTGAGCATGCAGGGCGGATCATACGCACCAGTGACTTCAGCTGACCAAGCTGGCTCACTTCCCATTCAACCGCACACCAGCTTGAACAGGGAGAAGAATAAATAAGTTTGTGGTTATTCCTTTGTGGATTTTAACCCGGCGGCCGCGTCAAAGTCTGATCGTTGGCGTTTAAATCAGAGTTAGTGTGTGCTTACACTTGTCGGATGATTAAAGTGAAACGGTACAAATGAATATACGACTGCCCATGTGACCACTGAACTGGAAAAAAAACCAAAACGTTTCACGAGAAGCACATTTTTGCCACTGAAAACACAAATGACTGAAAACACGCCAACCGTGGAAACGGGAGAAAACGTAACTTTTCTGAAACGTTGCTACTGCACATGCATGCCACTGCTGTCTGAGCCATTTTAGTCCCACTTTACTTTAAGGTTTACTTAGTCTGGTTTATTATCCTTATTATTGACCACTAGGGGGAGTTGTTTACTGAGGGTGCACTTGTCACGTGGGTTTAGGTCATTAAAGGTGCTGGTAAAACAGGTGATGGACAGGTGCGGAAGGTAGGAAGACACACTGTTCTTACCGTGGCCGTGCTCGCCATCAAGGCCAGCACCAGCAAGGCAGGGGAATAACTAAATAAAAAGTAAATCAGCTTTTAAAGCCTCTTTTTGAAAAATAAATGCAAACGCGACTCCAAGAAACATAACTTGGAACAGAATTGTTTGTATGGCAATGTGTCGGGAACATCATGCCATCCACCCCTGACGATTGGCCTCCACAGTACAGTGGCACTCACAGGCCTAGCATATGTACTACATTAAAACAAAACAACAAAAAAAAGATTGTTTTGTGTTGTGTGGACAGGGTCCCAGTCTATATTCTCCTGGGACTTGCTTGTTGGCAATCCAACTTGGTCGTCGGCTCATATGAATGCCCGTGTACTCGCCATTGTTATTGCTTACAGTGCATTGTTCTTTGCGTGCATATTTGTTTGGTTTCAACAAAACAACCAACAGCTGAAACGTCTCCCCTGCCTTGAAAACGACATGGTTTTCAGTGCTTATTATTAAAACGTTGCCGTTCAAACGCAAAACTGTTCTGAAACAAAAAAAACAGAAATGATGCATTTTTACATGGAACAACCGAATCAGCCCTTCATAGATGCCGATGTTTGCTGCGCTCTGCTTTCCCTCCTTTATATTCATTTTCTCCAGCTGTTGGAAAGTTCTCAGCTCGCACAAGAACGCAATAATCCTTTCATGAATTTAGTACAGCACAAAGGACCGTTGTCTCAGGTACGAAAGCTATGCCGCATGAAACACGCCGCGCCATCCGACGGCACGTTTTTGTTACAGATGTAACTGCAAATTGAACCGATCGGCCCAATAGTCTGACAAAAAGGACACAAATTATTCTCCTTCCCTTCCCCGGTAATCCTCTGCTGACCTCACCGGTTTATCCGGTGACCCCTCAGGAGGAGTCTGACCCTCCGGTTGGGAGGTGGTGCACCACACTGTATAGAGGGAATTACCCTGAAATCCACCACAATGCAGCCTCAGTGTTAGTAATCTAACAACAATCTGCTGTTACAGTTTTACCGACATAATTATTTCACATTATTGTGAACACATCCCCTGTGGAAAGACAGACCCTGCACTGATATTGCTTTTGTCAACATTCAGAGTTTTGTTCTTTTTCCAGTGGCTGCTCGACAAAGTCTGGCAAAAGCAATCATGGCGTGATGGCCAATTAAAAATAACTAACTGTGCACTTCCAGTACAATGCTAGCTGTCAGCGGCCACTGGATGTCCGACTCTCTGCCTACAGACGAGATATTATTACAGACGCGAGTTGAGATTGCCGTGCCGGCTCTTCCGTCACGCAAATATAACGCCGGCCCAGCTGACTTCAGAAAAAAGCTGTGATACCCTTTAAGGATTTGGCCACAGGTAGAGGATCATCTCCGCTGTGCGGTTTATTGTTATTGGATTCAAAACCTCGTCTCTGTTGTTGGAGGTCTTTTCTCCTCTGGCAGATGGTCCGGCTTTATTATTACAATCTGAGATACCGTCTGTAATGCTGCCATGGTTTCTAGTGCTTGATGAAAGGTTTCTTTTTTTTTTATAGCAAATATCTCTAAAGTATGAAAAATTGTTGTGTATTAATAGTGGTACAACTGCTCCATGTATTACAGCAATTTTTTTTGTTTGTTTCATCTCTCGTCCAAAACGACACTCATACTGTCAACGTGGCTTGAAGGCAGCAGTAACAACGATGTGCGTGTAAAAATAGATATTGGCTAATTAAAAACAACAGCAAAACCAAGGGTTTTTGAAAGGGTAGCTGGGATGGTACAACATTAGCCACCAAAATTAAACAGCAAATGCAGCATTAAAAACAAGTTCTCTTATTGCAAACAAATAAACATTTGCTTTAATCCATGTGGGTGAAATCGTGAAGACGTGTGCGCTAAAGGCTGCAGAGAGAGTGAGTTCTCAATCTCGTTTTCTGCATTAATCAGAAAAAGAAATTTCAGGATATTCATAATAGACTTTGTGACAAGCGCATTAAATCTGATGCACGTGTATTTCCTTGTCCTGAAAAGGAGGAAAAAAAAGTTTCCATTGGTCAGCATTTATAGGTTTTAAGGAGAGCTTTGAACTGAGATGGAATTGTACTGAAAGGAGTATGACACCCCTGCTTTGAGGGGATCTGAGGGCAAATGAGAAAAAAAAAAAAATAATAGCAGGTATGGGTTACCTCACAAACATTGCTGCCAAGCAATTGTTGCCATCCTCACATAGAAACCCTGACAAAAACTGAAACACAACGCCCGCAGAGGAATCATATCCAAGTGCTGTTTCCTGCCATATGCAACTCCCCCTGCACATCATCCTCTGCTTATGAGGTGTGTGTTTTATCCTCATGAGCCATCCAGTGTGTGTGTGTGTGTGTGTGTGTGTGTGTGTGTGTGTGTGTGTGTGTGTGTGTAATGTTATCTCCGTCTTCAACAGCCAACATTATTGTTTTCCCTTCTAAAACCAGTCACATGTTGAAATAAAGAGTCTGACGGATGAGTTTGATGGCGGGTTTGACGAGGAGCTCCTGCTTTTGTACGCTCGGCCATTTAAACCGACGCGGCCATCGCGTCTTTCGTGATTCACCCGTAAATATGCTGTGATGAAAAATTAATGAGGTATACTTTGTCAAAGGATAAATTATTTATCCCTCCACAAGGTTTCGACACCTCCATTAAGCGTCTGGTCACTCCCTGCAGTGCATCGCTCTTCCCTATTCCGCGTCACCGCAGAGCCGGAGCATTTCATAACACACATCAAAGTTTCCAGCTCCGTGTACTCGGCCCCCTTTTATTTCTGCACTTTGGTGTTTTTTTGTCTCCTCCGACGCGACACTCTTGCTCCCGCCAACCCAACCCGCACTCGTGTCTTTTCTGTAGGAGACCCCCTCGCCTCGTCCCCATTGTCATGTTAATTACCTGTTTGCTCTGTTTTGCAGGAGCGCGTCATCCATCAAAGCGTCTCCTGGCTTTTCATCTTGCACCATGCATCTCTACCTGTAATTAGGTTTGGGTGAGGGAGGAGGTGGGGGGAGATGGATTTGGTTAGCACCATGTGGAGGGAAAAAGCAGACATTAGGCAGTCTCCGTGGCTGTTCTGAGGCCCGGGCCTTTAATGGTGGCTAATTGATCAGCGCTGTCATGGGGCCATGGCTTCATGTGGTCGGAAGCTGATTAGCCTTCTTTTGCTGTCCTCTTCTGTGCAGAAGCATTGGATCAGCATTCTGGCTTACATTGTGTAATAAAGATGTAGAGCAATAGGACTACAAAACTGTTTGTTGCTCTGCAAACGTCGGGCAGTTGGGATCCTGCTTGAGTGTTGCACTTGCTGGGGTCGGTGGGCGTCACGGAGAGGGGAGGCTTTGCATGCGGTCGGAATGATTCGAGATCCAGATGTGAGGGGGGGGATGCAGAGAGGGGGGGGGGAAATCGATACAGACGGTGATGAGCATAATGTCAGAAATGATGGAGACGGATTCATATTTAACATTGAAATGGATCTAAAGGATGGACGCCAGTTAAAAAGAAAGAAGGATGTTGATTTAACAAACAAAACCTCTTAAAATTTGGCAAGGGATAGCAAGATGGGAGCTGGGCCTCAACTACATAGGGAATCAATAAAATACCTAAATGTATACCTAATGTAAATCAATTCTACATCAAAGGAAGGACCCACTGGGACAAAAGAGTATTGATTTTTATCTCAAAAGCTATTTCGTGGTGTTGTTTGTGTACCTATCACCGTCAGCTAATTATTCAACCAGTCCCAGCCCGTTTAGTGTCTTACAATACCAATTTGCACCATAAGGTGGAGTAATGATTCCCTCAAAGGAGAAAATTATTAAGACAACAATGGCTGACGTTATTTGTAACTATACGGTCCAAGCAAAAACAAGAAACGGAGAGGTAAAACTTGAAAGACAGAGGTGTAGTAAAGTGGCTTAACACTCCCACTTAATGTACAGCAGAGGTATGGCTTAAATGCTACACATTTCCTCTTTAACATTTACAGGGTGCTTATTATGGCCTCGTTTACATGCCGACAGTCAAAATGCTGCAGTTTTGAATTTTTGATCGGGGGAGATAAGGCAACCACTTTAATTATTTGTAGATCATTTTTAGGTATCCATCCTAATGGTATTACCATTGTGGGACAGTCTCTGGTACTTTTATTGATATATTTGCTGGAGTATTATACTCCTGGAATAGCATTCCATTGTGAATGGTAGAGACCAGACGAAAAGTGATCATCTGGCCCTCCATGTTGGGGGTTGGGCGCTAAAAACAACTCTTGTAAAACCTGCATATTGCAGAAACCGAATCTAGTGTTGCCACTGCGCCCTACTGTGGGGAAGTAGAGGTACAAGGTGCAAATGACCAGTTTGCCTTTCAACGTGAAAGGCAAACTCAAACCGCCAATGAAATTGCTGCTGCCAAAAGACGTGTAGGTATTCTTAATGGATATAGCACAACCGAAGAGGAGCAAGAGAGGTTTTGCATCATCACTTCAAAACATCACACTCCAAACTGCACCACATGACTGAATTCCATTTGTCTTTGCTTACTTACTCATAGATTGATATCGTAATTACAAAATATTGCAGTTCAAAAGGTATTTGCTGCAATAGCTTGTTAACCAACTATTTACATGGATTACATGGATTTGAACGTTGAATTTCCTCATGTGTTGGACATTCCACCTCATCTCACATCACCACAGTGGAAAAAGTAGCTCGCAAGGAAATAAGACTGTAAAGGTCCCGAAAATCACATCTGGGGGGGATTTAAAACAGTTAGTTGTTCTTTAAACTACAGTTGGTGTTTCTTCATTATGTGGAGACATTTCTGTTGTCTTCCCTGCATTACTGTGCCTGCCGGGGTGGGGTTGGGTTGAAGACATTGTTTGCAGGGTTAAGAACTCTGCCTAAGGACACGTGTCACTGTTTGAAATTGATCTGTTTGGTTTGTTAAAGGTTAGAATACACAGAAGACCTGAGATTTGGCATGGAGCTAAACAGGAAGTTGTCCCGTCTTAACCACGTCCTGTTCATCCAGCCCGTGCGGGCACGCCTCATACCAGGTTACAGTGAAACAAAAAGATTCACTTGACAGGGATGACAATACCAACAGTCTGCATTATGAAAGCTTGTTTGGCCTTGAAATGAAATGAAGCAGATGTAGGACATTTTATTTGCCCATCTCACTCTGAATGCTAATAGCTTAGCGTGTTCTACCTGTTTTACCAGACTGCTTGCAAGCTGTAATCTAGACACGAGTATCTCTTCATCTCCAGCTTGTCATGAAATGATTAGATCACATTACACTGTGCTGCATTACAAGCTCTCATCAATCAAAACACGCAGCCCCATGCCAACGTGGGTTTACTTGTGGCAGGAGCACATTTCACAATCATCCTGCGTGTGTGTGTGTGTTTTTACTTGCTCGTGTTATGCACTGCGGGGACGTCTGTGCTGCTCCGCTGACCTTCAGCATGAAATGAAAAGTGTCTGATGCCTCCGGTGCGTTCGTAGGGGCTTTTCTCTTTTTCCGAAGATGGACAGCCATGCATTATTGATTACAAAACACTCCTGCAATGCTATTTCATCTTTCCAGCACAGCTGACCGTGAGTTGGGCTTTATTTTAGGCTAGTTGAGATCCTTTTTTTTTTGGAGTAGCTGCATGCTTTTGTTGGCTTCCCCTTCGCCTTCCCACCACCCCCACTCACTTCCCTGTAGCACCAAGAAGAAGGAGGCTAAATGGTAGGTATGGAGAGACAACCCCCCCTTTTCTCCTGCACATCCACTGCACACAGACAAGCGAATAAGACAAAAGAAAACAAAAAATAAAGGCTAAAAACAAACCAGTGAGGTGCTCTGTGAGGCCTGAATCTGACAGATATTACACACCTTTTCTTTTTTTTTTTTTTTTTTTTTACAGCTTTGAGCATGAAGACGTTAGCACATATACAACACATGCACCACTGTGGCTATTGCACAATCTCTGTGGATACAACACAGCCACATTTCAGATGCGAACACCCACATGCTGACTCTGCTTCCTGCTGGTGTTATTTAGTACAACCCGTGTGCGTATAGCATCACCTCAACTTACAAATCTCTATATTAATTGAGTGTGAACAGGAGGACGTCATTAAACGGAGATGTAGAAGCCCCCCAACCCTCCTCGAAGGACATTCCATACATCATTTATGTGGTTGTTATATCTTTTGTAGTCATTTTGCCTTAATCTATAGTCATTGTGTGTCTTTTTTTAATGGTGGTAATCACACCTCGTTTTAAGAGCTGCAGTAGCTGTGCACTTTATGTCACTGTGCTCATTTGGAAAATCACATTCCTACACCTTGAACACTGCTCATTTGACACCATTTCACGCTTGTTGCTCAATCTGTGTAACCTTAAATTGTGCAGTTATCGAGCACAACATGATCAAATGTGAGCATTTCGGGGACTTAACTATGATAATAAAGCGGGCCAACGTTCACATTCATTTCCGGTCTGCCTTGTTTTGGAGTTCATCTTTAGATTTGCATAGTACAATAGAGAATTTTTTTTTTTTTTTTGCATGTGGAAAAGCTAAAAGCAGAGAGCCAGAGGTCCAGAGAGTGCAGCTGAGCAGTGGCCTTACCTTCTCCGGTCCCCCGCTGAGGCTCGGTCACGGGGGAAGACGCCCGTGGCGACCGTGGCTGTCAGAGGCGGTTTCCATGATGCCAAGGAATGATTGGTTTCATGGATCCGGACGGCGCTCTCTGACAGCGCAGGGAGGGGTAACTCGGACACACCTGGGAGAAGAAATGCTGGCAGGATGTGAAATGTTACTGAACAAGGTCGTTCCAGGGGTCATCGTGAGACCTGTCACCCATCTCCACCCCCCCCTCCCCCCCCTCCTTTCCTCTCACTGTCTTCTTCTCGTCATCCAGGAATTTACAGCCGGGCCTCGCGCTGCATATTGAGAGTACGGTGTCCGTCTTTATCCTTTTGTCTGAGTGTGATCAGTACTTTTTGTGCGAGGCGGTGGTGAACCTGCACACGGCAGACAGCGAGCACGCCGTTCGGGTGTTTCTCTCAACGGTCTGATGTCATTACCGACGGCTAAGAAATCAAGGGATAAATCTTTAATTGCACAGGAGTTCCTTCACGAGATACCTCATCTGCAAAGTGCCGCGAACAAGCGGCCACATTTCCAAGTCTGACTCAACGTCTCGCCCGCTCGGTGGAAAAGCACGGCCGGTATCATCGATGCCGGTGCCAGTGTTTGGTGAGGCTTGTTAGCATGAATGACAAGGCCGGTGATGGAACCCAACAACAACGACGACGGGTTTTCAGGCTCCCCTTCCTCTTCCTCAGCATGTTTTTTTTTTTTCTACGTGAGTTCAGCGAATCTCCTGGAGAGGTGCGCTCCCTGACAATCCCACTCCCAGAGCCCATGACAATTTTAATGATTGATCACTTTCCTCTTGACAATCAGTGAGGAGGGAAGGGAACAGACCGCGGCACAAAGAAGAGGGAAAAATGAAAAGGAGAGTGTGGAAAAGAGGGGTGTGGACAATCCCACAAGGTCAGCGTGATGTCCAGCCTTTTGTTTTCCGCGGTGAGAGATCGGTGGCCTGTGCAGCCGCGAGGGGACGCGCCAAGTAACCGGGGAGGCCTGGCAGGAACAGATGTTCTTACACAATGAACACGCACTCGCTTGGTTGCCTGTTCGCTGAAGTCAAGGGGCTGACTTCCCCCCTTTTCAGAACGAAAGAAAAATGGAGGTGAGAGTGCTTTCGCTTTCTACCTGTGGGCTGGCAAAAATGTTGCTGAGGCAATCATAGCCTCATACCGTGTGATTTACATCCTGCTGGAGACACGCGCACGCACACACACACACACACACACACACACACACACACACACACACACACACACACACACACACACACACACACACACACACACACACACACACACACACACACACACACACACACACACACACACACACAGCAGATGGGAATCTATTTATGGGAAAGATAATATGGTGAAACAACATCGGTGTGTGTTTGTAGAACACAACACGTGCCATGTTCAGCATGGAGTTAACAAACAGGTTTCACCTGACAAACAGAGGAATAAAACCTGCGTGGTGTTTAAATGCGCGTTGACGCCATAAGATAGTATTGATTGTACCAATCTACATGTTACTGAAACCAGGTGACCCAAGTAAAAAAAAAGGACCTCAAAAAGACGTTTGCACAAGACAAGCACACAGTTGAAGAACGTTACATCTAAAACCTAAAAGGAAATGCAAAAAGACACCTATTTATGACACCAAGCAATGCAAAAACTGACCAAATAGACAACGTTGTGAGTGAAAAGGAAAGGGAAATTGTAAATAATGCAAAACAACCACAAATGGAGACAGACTGACCACAAAATGAGCTTTAAGACATCTGAGATCACTTAAAAGATACTAATGTCAGTGTGATAACAGCATTCTAAAAAAAACCAAATCATTGCAAAAAAATTTTATTAATGGGCAATATATAATACAACTACAGTGTGCCACAAAATGACAAAACAGATGAAACACACTAAATAACCCAAATTGTTTTAAAATAGAGATGAGAGACACATAAAAACACAAAATGATTATGAAAAATATGTAAAGGTGAGATTTAAGTGATGGACTGACTAAAAAAACAACAACAACACTTCAATTCGAGGCACTTTTACAGAGAAAACCTGAAGAATTCCACATGAGCAAGAATAAGACACTGTGGAAACAAATAAATAGAAATCCCTTTTAAAAGGAAGTAACATGCAGAACCAGGCCCAGAGGTTCACAATCAATAACTAATTGAGCAGCACCAGCCTCAGTTTGTCAACATCTCCAGGGTTACTGGCCCAGAAGTGAACCAGGCAGCCATTCATGACTCATTGCCTCCCTCTGCTGGGGTCCATGCAGGATGGGGCTATTGACACTATCAGCCTCTCACGTTGAAATTAAATGATAGGATCCTCTATATAGGGCTTTATTGAGCGCTGAAAGCTGAGGTATCACACTCTTATGATATTTTACATCTGGTACTCCTGTGAGGTTGTCATGGCGTTGTCATTGTAGCACTTTAACTGGCTGCAATGATAATGAAATTGTAAAGCTTGTAGCATTAAAGTCCATTGAAGTCGCATTTTCTGTGTCGAGGTGTCAGTCTAAATACCCAATGGATTTATGTCTTTAGACATTTTCCACCATTTCCAACATTTGTGAGCTCAGTGACAACATGACTGCACAAACAATCTACAAATCTCTGAATGAACTTAACGAACTGCTCAAATTAGGTCAAATTAGTAAGTTTTACAAATCTGAAAATGTCTTTTTTCAAATATTTATTTCTGTATATTGTCCTTTATGATGGTCTCTAACTCTTTTGGGATAAAAAAAAAAAAAAAAAAAGAATGAGCTGCATGTATTTTGCCCATTCTATTTCTTGATGTTTAATTTGAATACTGTGAAATTGCGACCCATGGCCAGCATTTTATAATCGGTGTTGAACTGTTTGGACAGAATAAGGATAAGACATTGCTGGCATTTATGGACTTTTGCTCTGCGAATTTTGTTCTTAGATTGTTTAAAAAAATATCCATCAACTGAGCTGTGCATCTGGAAGCATAATCAATACACACTTTATTGCTAATGTTCATGCTGAATTATTCTGTTTCTGAAACAAATGTTTCATGGAAATTCATGTTAGTCTATGATTTTTAAGTAGCCGTCTTCAGTTTGGCAAAATGAGACTTGTTTGAAATAAAACAACTGTTATTGATTTATCAAATAAATAGTAATAAATTGTCCTTTCAATAAACCAACTTATGAAGAAGAATTTCCTGCAACAGGGAAGACTTGAGGCCCCTTTACATTCTGAGCTTATACAATATATTATACTAACAATTTTCTAAATCCTGGTTCAAAATTGTGATAGAAATCACAGTCAATAATAAAGAATGACTATGGTATAATTTACATCTGTAATTCATGACAGAGCTAAATAGGAGAGCTCAGGTGTCTATACATAACCAGACATATATTCAGTCAAGTTAACAAAAACACTATGTCGTTGGAGGAAAGTGGAGTATACAGACACAAGTCTATAAACTCACTGTAAGTTGGGACTTCCAACCACTATATCACTATTCAGATTACTGAAAATAAATCTAACAATTGAGGAGAAAATGCAAACTTCAGCACAGTGGCTTTCTGGTCTAGACTTGAGCCACTTATACTTAATTGGAATACTGATTAAGGCATTCATTTTAATAGATTATCTCTTGTTTTAGCCAATTTTCCAGATTATTAATTATTATAATTTTTTTTTCTTTAAAAAGCAAAGTTAAATACATCAAGCTGTGAATGCTAAAGGAACAAACTGTTCTGTAAACAAAGATATGAAACTGGGAAACTTTATACAAGCTACTAATGATAATATATCCATCACACAGAATGGCCATATTTCGGCGGTAATATATTTAATTTGACACTTTAGAAAATTATTTTCAGGGGAATATTGTGACCAAACTGATACACTTGTTTTTAATGATTGTTGCCAGTGTTTCTTTGTGGGAGAAGCACTAAAAAAGAAGAAAGTATTCTGAATATATTAAAAATAAACACATTTGACTGAAATTAAGGAGAATAATTAAGGGCCTCAAATTTGTTTGATTCAATGGTGAATGGTTTATATATTAATTTGTTTAATTTCCGAATGAAACTAATTGTAGTAGGGAAGTAATGAACCAAAGACTGTCGTGGTGGAACAAGTTATATTGATAGATTTTGAAGCCTCCGGAGCTGCAGGAGCTCCGGGGCGGCCGGTAGAGGTCTCCCTTGTCCGGGCTGTGGTTCCCTCTCCTCGGCTGCTGCTCTCCGCGGACCAGCCGAGCAGAGTCGCCATTTTGAAAAGCAAACCGTTCACAGCACACCCGCCCTGAGAACTGGAACTATGCCGCGGGGCCGGCCTCGCAAACTGAGAGTTAAAAGCAGCGACGAAGCAGGTAACAAGTACCAAAACGCAAGGAATAAAAACTACAGGTTATGGGCGATCCAAATAACCCGGTGATATTTTGGCAAACACGTCCACGGCGTAGATATTAACACTTGAATGTGGTGTATATAGTCCCCGGATATAGTATTGCGGGTGGGCTCTGCTTTGTACGGCGAGGTAGTGATTGAGGCGGAATGATATTAATAACATTTCGGTGGCTCTTCTTATTGGCTTCCATTCTAAATTGGTGTCCGCGAGGAGAGGAGCGCGCGTGTCACCCCGCGGTTGACTTAACGCGCACCGCTTTTAACATTAAACGTTTTATCTCGTGCTCGTTGTTAGCTGGTTGTGGCTAACTAGCCCTGCGCTGCCTCCGCTAGCTCGTCGTGCTAACACGCCAGAAAAGACGCTGGCCATTGTTTTGGTCGTGTCAGCGAGGCTGCGCCGGTCGCTGATCGAGAGGCTCCGACACAAGTTGCGACACGGCAAACTAACGCCACATTAACAGGTGTTCAAGCATCGTGTCAGTCAGGCACCTTCACGTTTTCTCCGGGATCGTATATGTGGCACCTTGGCTCGATCGCCTCGTAATTCGTGGAATTGAATGGACGGCAACTGGTGTGTCGTTGAAACCACCAGAACCCCCGTGTAAATCTAAAAGAAAAAGGATCGTAAAATGACAGCCCAGAAGGATGAATTATCATCAAACGTTTCAGCTGCAACCAAACAATCACACATGGGAACGGAATTGGGTTGCAATTTCCGTATAACTGTAAATACATTTGCACACATGTAACTATCTTTCTGACACCTGGGAACATCATCTTCTATGCCACTTTATCCTGTTCAGGGATGAATAAAATGTCTACTGGTTAAATGTGTGTTTGTGTAAAGCATTTATTTTGTTGTTGTTATATATGGCCATCCTGTGCTTCTTTGGCGTTATTTGCTAAATTTCCAATGCAGGAACCTTCCATAGTTTCTAGGAACTTTGTACATTTCCACTGCAGAACCCAGGGTCTAACTGTACATTTTTGGTTCTGGGGTATGTTTTTCCTTTTTTCTTTTTACCCCTACTATTTATTCTAACATTTCTGGTTTTTGGTATAAAACTTTAAATGTATTTGTAAACAACTATCTTCCTGTATAAGTACAGGGGTGGGGAATGTGACTCATGTGCACATCATGAACAGTTCCACCTTCCCTCCCGAGAAGGCATGCAATATTTATTATTGTTAAATTCGTCGTCCTCTAATGCATTTTTTGTTGTTGTGATTAATAGTCATTGTATGTCTTCTTTGGTGTTCATTTCCCTTCAAGATGCAGCCTTAAGATCCAGGTGTCTTTGGTTCTAAAGTAACTATTATTGTTGTCACTTTGTGGACATTTTAGTGCTTTTCTTGGTCTCTGTGGGGTTTTTTAAGAGAAAATTGTGTCCCCTATTATGTCATTTTATGTGTATATATATAGTTAACTTGAGTATGTTGTCTTCACAATTGTTTTGTTTATTTTGGATTTCTGTGGTGGTGGTACTGTATCTTTGTGATGCAGCTGTATTGCAGTGTTCATTCTGTGATCCATCTGCAGTACTTCTTATAGTTATGTTTGCTTTTGGATTTTATGTCTGTCATTTGTGGCTTTTTCTTAATGTTTTTCCTTGTGGTCACGTTTTGTCACTCTGATTGTTTATGAGGGATTTTAAAAAACTGATCTCAGGAAAGTTAGTATGACTTTGTCGTTACTTCTTTTGTCAGCTTCAATTGTATATTTGTACACATCTCTCTGGTCATTTCAGGGCTCGTCTGATTATTTTTATGATCATTTTATCTATTGTGGTGATTTTTGTTTTATTGTCATTTTATGTTTCTTTTTAGGATTGTTTGTGTCTGCGTGTGTGTCTGTGACATCTGCTTCCAGATGTTACTGAAACATTTTATGATTCTTTCTAAGAATATTTACAATCACTTAGCATTTATTGGTTTTATTTATTTGCTGGTCATTATAGATCCAATTTCTGGAGTTTAGTATCTTTTACTGTCATTTTATGTGTCTTTATGGTTACTAAGATCCCCGTGATTTATCGTGTGTGGTTACTTTTCATCTCTTTGTGGTCATTTGCCCTCATGTGTGGTCCTATATTGTTTTATGAGTCAGTCAATGTGTTTTTACATTAAGTGGTGAATGTTTTTTGTGTTACTTTGTTGTAATTATGTAGTTTTTTATGTGATATTACAGCATCATTTGTGCCCATCTTGTCTCTTTGTGCTAGTTTTGTGGCATTTTAGAGCATCTCTTCACTTTTTGATATGTTATGGTTTTTTTATTCTCATAATAAATAAATCATTATCTGCTGGGTCTTTGATATTATGGATACATGTTGTCCTGTGTTGTGCTTCATAATATAAAACCAATACACGTAAATGTAACTTTGGCGTGTCTGAAGATGCGTCAAATGAACGTCACGTTCGCGGATGAAAAACTCCCTGAAGCGCATTGTAATCCTCAAAAGTGGCCTCTTGTGTTTGTCATCAGACGCAGATCCCAGCGAGAGCAAGGCGGACAATTTCAGCGATGGGGAGCTAAAGGACAAGAAGTGCTCGATATGCTCTCAGATCTTCACGACGGAGAGTCAGCTGCAGAAGCATCTCCGCGAGCATGAGAGCAACGACAAGGTAGTTTGGACGTGGCTGCCCGGGAAGCGTGCGTCACAGTATTGAGACCATTGTTGGCCTGGAGGAGAGCCTCACTGAAATTCACCTCGTTGAATCTCATGGTAGTCAGTACATTTCTCCTTCTGTTGAACAATTTACTCATTTTAGACAAATAAAAACGAACAGATGTGTTGCATGTAGAGATTGGTCTCTTGTGAATTAAGTGGTGACGGTAAAAACAGCACTTTTACTTTTCACAAACACATATTTTTGATGCTTTATACAACGATTCAAGTGAAAACGCCTCATTTTTGCATGTTCGTTTCAGAAAAGTTTGGCGTTTTCATGGGAACGATTTGAAAATGTCAGTTTCCACGGCAACGGCATGGATTGATGAAAACAACATAGTTGACACTGGTTAGAGCTGTTGGTCGTTTTTTGTAATGAAAACACACACGTGCACAGACAACAATACAACATGTTCGTATAGACAGACAACGAAGTTGGATTGCTATTATGAGTGTTTTCAAAATGTGTGGCTTCATTATTTTACATTTTCTCATGCATTTTCTCAGATATAACAGGAAGGTGGTAGGATTTTCTTTAGGTCTGACTTTTAAAAAGTGGCTCTTACTTGAAATATCCCTACACCTATTGCACTTTGAATCTGACTGAGCAGGTTTAAACCCGGGAGACGAAGCATTAGTCTTCATCAGCGAGGTAGCTGACCTTTGCAAAGGACATCAGGTCCCTGTCATTCTGTGGGAACAGAGGAAACTCTGACGGAAGAGGCCGCGGTGAAAGCCGCAGTGGATGACGGCGGGTTGGATTTGTGCCAAGCAAGTGGTTTACCTTAAGTCAGTCCCGTATTTTATTTTTTATTTTTTAAGCTCAGATTACTTTTTACAGTGTGGAACCTGAACGCTGCTGGTTGTTTTACCTTCCAGTCACAGCACACTTTCTGCCTTTGCATTTAACATATCTGTATTTACCTGCTAATTATTATGTCAGAAGCTCATATATTAACATTGCGCCACGTTTTACGAGGTCATTTCTCATCCACATTGAGGCTGGGTGCGGGGAGAATTGAGCTGATCGGAATGGAGTGCTGCTAAATTGAGCTCGACGCTGAGTTATTTATGACTGATGGTGGTCTGAAAGGCCGGCGAAGTGAGAGAATCCAACATGGGAAGACGTTGCAGCTGAATCACAGTGTCGCTGTGGTCGTTTATAAACACGTTATGACTTTCCACCATAAGAGTGAACTGCTGCCTCTATCGGAATGATGGATTACCTGCTAGCTGTTTGGCTGGAAACACATCCAGCTGCTATTAATTCTTTTTTAAACGACAGATAAATGCAGGGAAAATGTTTGACAGGTCCGTCAGACTCTGTCAGGCCGCCCACGCCCACCCCCCCCCCCCCACCCCCCAGCCGTCCAGTGGTCTCTGGAGGATGGAGTCCCAGGTGTGAGATAGGAAAACCCCTGTTGATGTCACGTTACATATTGTGCAAGAACGCTTAAAAAAGAACAGGACTCTAAATAAACGCACAAACCTTACAGTCAAAAACTATGTAATTTTCATGTTGCGCCACTAGTGGGTGCTGTTTTTGTAATGAAACCACACACGCACAGAGAACAATATGCTATAGATATTAACAATGGTGAGTACACGCACTTTGGTATGGGCAGATGACAAAACTGACAAATCCCAGGAGAATATGGACTGGGAGACATGACAGTCTGGAGGAAAACATTGTCGTTATTCTCCATTGACTCGCACATGTGCAGAAGAAGTATTCGCTATGGTCGTGGGTCGCATGTGCAGTAGCAGTGTTTTCAGAATGTTGGCCTGACACGCAAACTGACATGACATCTCCAAATAGTAATCTTATAGTATTATTCAGTTAAAAATAATTTTTGTTGTGTTTTCATTGGACCGTCTTCTAAAATACATATTGCCGTATGACAGTCCTCTCACTCAGCGCTTTTTGTTTTTGTTTATTTTTTTAATATCTGTGCTTTTCCAGTTTCTTATTTCTTAGTTTCTATTTTTTTACGTGTTATCATATTGAATTTAGTACAGACCCGCCTTTGAGTGTTTGTTTAAATATCTTGTATATCTCCTTATTTTACACCCATTTACAGCATCACACATTTCTTTTTGTCCTTCCTTTTCACCACGAGTTCATACTTTGACTCCCTCTTTCACCCTCATACCCTCACATTGCACTCTTCTACACAAGCATGTCAAGAGGGTTTTTTTGTTGTTGTTTTTTTTTAACTTCTTTTTCTTCATGCGATTAACAAAAATATCATGGTATTGACATCTCCCTTGCTGACTGTATCTTGGATTGTTAAAAGACGTTTTTTTTTTCTTCTTCTTGATGATCCTCCATTTTTGGGCCGTTTCAGTTTCAGTGCGTCTCCTTTTATTTTCAGAGGAGCAATAATAACCTCCCACTCTGCCTCTTGCTGTGTCAGTGTTGAGCTCAGCCTTCAAGGGGTTCTCAAAGCAGTCCGGAATTCAATCAGCTGACTCCTTTAATAAAAAACTTGAACTTAATAACTCCATGTCCGCCTCTGAGGAATAGTCTTTTTTCTCTCTTGCCTGCGGGCAAATCTATAAAAGGGTCAGACAAGCTTTCTGACTGACTATCTTCAATTCAGTTCACATTCTGAACAAATTGAGAGATGCAGCTTGTTTGTTTTTTTAGGGACCGAGGCTAGGCATAGGACGCGACATATTAGAGCCCAATATGTAACGACAACCCAAAATAAAACAACCTGAATTGTTGTAACAAACTGTAATAAAACCTGAAATGCAATAACTGGTCAGTAATGTAATATGCTCCAAACAAAAAACTGTGTTACAAGATATCCTTCTGTAAACTCATTATGTCAACAATCACATACCTGTCAAATTGCCTTCATCATGACAATTTTTCACTTCAGGCTCGTCACTCAGCTCTTTTTCCAGACAGCTAATTTTCAATTTGTGATCGTTGACTGTTTTCAGAAGCTTCACTGGGACTCGCCAGTGTTTGTCTGTTTATTGTGGGAGCACCACAAATATACTGTAAAACACAAGCAAAGACCATCATTAGACCTGCTCAATATTATTTTTTACAGTACCTTAGTAAATGTTGTGGTTTTCAATCTCCCTCTCATTTCTTTTACATCCAAAATTACACGGTTCTACTGGAAATACTTATGACTGATCAAATGTATTTAACAACAACTTACACTCAAACTCTGGAGCACCTCGTTGAATATGTGCCCCTCTTTGGTCTCCATTCCTGGAAGTTGTGGTGAAAACATCAGGTTTTGAATTTTCCAGTCACTACAATCTGCAGCAAATATTTTAAATAAAATATTGTCAATTTTTCACAGAAAATTGGCAACACACTCATAGTAATCACACACCGATAATGAGCTTTTCCCCCCCCAAAAAATTGCCTTTCATGAGTCATGTAAATTCACCAAATGTACTGTTTTTCATTCAACTCACAGTATTGATGTAAAGAAATGTGGTCTGGAAGTAATCCCTTGAACATTCTCGTAGTTTATCAAGTCTCTTGGTGAAAAGCGCTCACGTGTCTCACAACCGCTGACAGGTGAACTCAATCTCAATCAAAGTGCAATCAAAGTGAAACTAGTGGGTTGGCTCTTCTCGAAGAAAATGTATATGTGGCACGCCTGTACTGATTGCCACACCGGGCCTTCTATCAGCCTTTAGTGCACATGCCGATGCCTGGTCTGTTATGATTAACTGACCGCTTCGCCAAGTTTTGCCAGTCTTCAATTCTCGCGTCGACGTATTGGAATCTGACAGCCTTGACCGGTTTTTATCAGATATCAGTGCTGCGACTGGGACAGATCTAAACCCTGCTGGATGCTGGCCCTCCAGGACCGGGTTTGGACACCCCTGGTCGAGTGGTTAGGAAACATACCTGTCATGAAAGAGGTTTGGGTTTGATCCCAGGGGGTGTCACTTTTTTTTTTTCACCACTGCGTCACATCATCTTGAGGTCTTGTTTGGACGTTTATGTGATGTCCAGACAGGACGTCCATGCCATGTCCGGGAAAGGTTTGGCTTGGTTGGTAGAGCGGTCGTCTTGGATGATTGCAGGTTCGAATCCCATCTCCACCTGCCCGTGTGACTGCCTGGTTCAGTGTCCTTGAGCAAGGCACTGAACCCAAAACCACTCCCATTGGAGTAGCAGCACCTTGCAGCCTCCATTGGTGTGTGTGACTGTGATGAACAATGTAAAGCATGCAGGGGAAAACACTCTTGTGTATGAGTGGCGGTAGAGAGTGGTTGGCTCAGACTTCATAAAAAATAGTTAAAACAGCTAAAATGTCAAAACGAAGGATGACATCGCTAAAACACAGAAGTACACAGATATTTCATAAAACCATTTCTTTCTTGATCAAAGCTATATATGTATCTATATAAGCTCTGTCAGCCTCATTTGAAAGATTAGATAGGTTTTGCGGCTGCAGCTAAGTTTTATTTTAAAATGCACTTTGTTTGTTTGTTTGCTTACTGCGCATGTAACGACAGCGCGCGTCTCCCTCCACAGCCCCACCGATGTGACCAGTGTCCGCAGACGTTCAACGTGGAGTTCAACCTCACGCTGCACAAGTCCACACACACCACCTCGGACTTCACCTGCCCCGTGTGCAACAAGAGGTTCTCCCGCATCGCCAGCCTCAAGTCCCACGTCATGCTGCACGAGAAGGAGGAGGTGAGTCGCCTCGCCGGACCTTGACGGCGAAGAGAAAGCTCTCCTCCTCTCACCCTCACCTCGTCTCCCGCCTCCTCTCCGGCAGAATCTGATCTGCACCGAGTGCGGGGACGAGTTCGTCCTCCAGAGCCAGCTCTCGCTGCACCTGGAGGAGCACCGCAAGGAGCTGTCGGGCGTCCGGGTCTTCACCTGCAAGACCTGCGGCAAGGAGTTCAAGACGTCGGCGCAGATCAAGGAGCACACGAAGACTCACGTCAAGATGAGGTCGGGCAGGGTTTTCACGTGCAGATGCAACCAAAACCAAACCAGAGCACATTCACGGTTGTCGTCATGGAGACCGGAGGGGGATATCTTGTTCATTTTCAGTTGCTCACGTGCAATTTTCTGTTGGTTTCAAACAAGATGTGAGGAAGGGAGAGCAGGCTGTTTGCATTATTTTTTTTTTTTTGAATAACAAGTTTTGATATAAAAAGCAATAAGCAGTGAAAATTGGTCTTGTATTAAATGTTTATTTTCAAAGGTAGAAGGAGGCCTCAACACATCTGCAGCGAGGACTCTGCACAAAATGAAAATCCCAACATAGTGACCGTGTAGAACTAAATGGATCAAGAGCAATCCGAATCATCCAATAACATGACGCACGGTCATGAATATTGCAGGCTCTATTTAAAGACTCCTCAAGCATTTCATTTCCAGTGTAAAAGCTATTTGACAAGCGACATGCAACAAATGTCTTCAGATCAGCTGGTGAAAAGGATTTCTTCCAGCGAGAAAAGTCTGACATTCAACTGAAGTGTTCTCATTGTTGTGAGCCGAAGTGAAGGTGAGTTAGAGTTTAATCACACCTTTCACTTGTGATGAGTGAGAGGTGACATATCTGCTTTAGCTGCATTTTAAAATTAATTAGTTTTAATGTATTCTAGTTCAGAGCGTCGCTCTGAATCGTGTCCTTCACAGTGATTAAAGTAAATGATCTGAATGGGGGATATTTACACTACAGCTGTGCATCAATATGCCACTGTAAACTAGTACTGTTGTCAAGATTTACGCAATAAATACCAAAAAAAACCCTTACTTTATTATATTGATTTCTTTCAGTTTTAGGATCTGTACTTCTAAAAAAAAAAAAGTCCTCTTCTTTTCAATTAATTTTAACCAGACAATTATACATCAACAGTCATTGTGCTTTTGTAATTTTTCCTTAAATATTTGAGCTTTGGATTTCACTTTATTATTTCAATGTTGTAGCAAACCAGAAGCACAATCTGTTGTCACACAATCTCGTGCAGTCGTCCAATAAAACAAATTTAATATAATGTAGTCTAATGGTCTTTTGCGATATATATATATATATATATATATAAGGATCTTTCTCAGTTTGCTGCAGTCCTGAAACTATAGTATTCAAAGAGTACATTTAATGGTTTATCAAACCAGAACTGCACGTTGGAAAAGAGGTTGAATGATGAAAGAAATCTAATTAAAACTGAATTATATTACACTTCAGTTCAAGTCTACTGGAAATAATGGTGAGAATATAAAGCACTGCTTTAAATCTCCATTCATATTCATCATAGCCGCTTTTTGATTTGTTGGATTTGTCTGACCTGACAAGGTGACTGATTGAAATGAATCAGTGTTGAGTCATTTCCAGCTCTTCATCAGGCTTAATTGTGTGTCAGGGAAAGCACAGGAAACCGATTTGTGTCTTGGGTTTTGGCTCGATTCGCACACCCAATCTGCTCTAACCGAGCAGACAAACAAATCCAAACGGTCGCCGCTCTGCTTCCTGATGACTGCATGTATTTAAAAAAAATCGTATCTGTTGATGACCCGGTCCGACCCTCCCCGTTTGTGTTTGTATATTTAAAAGTGTTCTCCTCGGCCCGCAGACCACTCACCTCCAGCTCCAGGAACTACAAGAAGAACATCGATCGCAGCGGGTTCACCAACAGCTGCCACCACTGCGGGAAAGCTTTCAAAAAGCCCAGCCAGCTCGTCAGACACATACGAATACACACAGGTGAGCGGGGAGCGCCGGGAAGAGGTGGCACTTCCATTTCGCACAGATCTGAAAGCACATTTTGGTCATTACATGCTAATAGTAGAAAACAGAGTCTGAACAGAGGCCATGTCACACACTTTTGTTTTTTTTTTAAAGTTAAAGTTTTGTTTCTATTAAAGTTGGATCACTATGAAGGTTTACGTGTTTAGTTTTTTAGATTTTGTGAGAAAAGCCCCAAGCTGATTGTCCCTGCAAGCAGTTCAAGTAATAGGCATACGTGCATGCGCTTGAACACAATGAAACTAGGTTTGAATATAAGTAAAATTGTGAAATATTGGAAATAATAAAAAGGTTCACAACCTGGGAGTCTGGCATAAACTCGCTAACTTAACAGTTTCCAGTATGTCCCTTTGTGCACTCATGTAAAAAGAACCAAATGAACTGTGAATTCCCAAAGGGAGGATTACAAGCAGGAGTGTCAACACAAAACGCAAAAACTGGCAAGCCCTGTTGATGAGAAGCTGGCTTATTGGGACAATGCAAATTAGTTGGATTACAATCCTAATTCCACACCATGGTGACACAAAAATATCTCGCTGTAGTAAATGTGTTAAATATTTCGGAAATGTGTTATCATGACATTTAAGAACTTGTTATCTTTGTGCACCGGAGTTGCATCTGAATTAAAAAGCAAACAAACAAAAAAACATGAAGAAAATGTCCATATTTTCACAAAACCAAACAATTTCTACAGAAAATGACTACAGTTGCAACATAAAGCCAATTTCAATGGAACCTTCTGGTGCAAAATACAATGAAATGTTCCGATAAACTGCTGCATTATGCATGTCTTTACAAACTCACCCCAACCGCAGCTCTCAGTGTTGTGTTGTGTCTGCTTCTCTGAAGACATTTCTTACAAAAGTCTTTCCTTTGAAATGAAATGAAAAGAAAAAATACATTTTCTTTTAAATGTTTACACTTCTAAATGTTGTTATTGGATGAATGCCCATGCATTTTTCTTTTAATATGTTCAGTAATACAATATTTACAGACTGTTTACATTGTTTAAAGTCATTGGTTGTCTTCTCCAATCAACTGTCAAGTCAATAGTTTAAAGATTGTTGAAAATTGTCCTGCAGGTTTGCAAAGGTCAGCTCGTCGGGCTGCATGTGGTTTATGCAATATGGAGACATGTGCGCTCTACTAAAGTGCTCATCCTTCTGTTCGTGCACCATTAGAACCTTGAGGAAATAACAGGTTTTTCATGAGAGCTGATCAGTAAGCTATCTTTTATACCCACTGAGCTCTTATCCGGTATGCAACGTCCTATGCAGCAGGGTAGTCGTTCGGTCACCATGGCAACGTACCTGGAGGAAGAATGAAGCTTTTATCGTAATGGCGAAATACCAACGACACGCTCGGGTTACTGTGCTCACACAAAATCTTTCTTGGAGTTAGGAAAGTTCACAGTCCAGTAGAAAAGGCTGGGAACGTTCTGATCTGCCCCCGAGTTTTTGTTGACATTTTGGACTCGCCAATTATAGATGGAGCTGACATTCTTCAAATTTGAATCATGTGGTCACTTTTACTTGAGGACAAACTGGTGAGGAGCAGGTGCCGCGGTTCATCACCGTCCTTTTCTCTGATTTACGTCGCCTCAGTTGAGCCTTGATCAAACTGTCCTTCAGAGACCTTTGTCGCTATAAATGATCTTTACTTAAGCTTCATATTTGTCCCTTCTTCATGAAGGGGTTACTTTGGGAACAGCCCGGGGAAGTCTTTCTACCCGGCGTGTCAAGAAAGCGAGGAGTTTATGGTGAATTGTTCACCCACTAATAGGCAGCGTGTGCTGGGATTAGACCATCCTGACATTAGTTTTATCTCACTGATGATGTGTTGTTGGAGTAGTGATCCTGTAAACACTTTGAAGACGGTCGATCCATTGTGGATTTAATTTAGTCCCAAAGCTTTCGGTCTTTTAAAGACATCTGTAACAACAAGGGAAAACAGCTTGTCCTCAATATAACCTGAGCACAGAGTGTAAACTTTCTCGTCACCAGAACACAGTCGCACGTCTGCTTTTGAGCAAAATGCAACGGTTCTTACTCCAACCTCTAAAATGTGATCCATTTCCTAGTTTTTCCAAGTCGTTGCAACCTGCTGTACATTAAATATGTTCAACTTTGGATTTTATTGGACAGTCAGACAAAACGTCCATCCTACATGAGACCATACTGATGAAATATTATTGAATCTTGGTCAGATGTGTTTTGCTCTGAGGCTAAAAACAAAAACCTCATAGTGGCACTTCAGCTGTTTTAAAGACATTGGAAACGATTAATGAATAATAATTGTGTGTTTTTCAGAGTACAGTCAGGTAATGTACTGTGATTGAATGTTTAGTATCCCGTTTAACAAATATATCAAACAAGCAGTCAGATTTAAATGTTTTAAATGACTAAATGCTGGTACTTTTATCACTTCCTGCTGTTTCAGAGTCTAAATGTTCACAATCCTCACAGTTTTTTTTTATTCACTTTGCTGTTTTTAATGATTGGTCTCACTTATTTTACTTGTATGGGAAGTGCAAAATACGATGTGTGATATTTTCAGCTAAATGTAAATTGTTGTAAAACAAAACAAAAACTGTAACATCAAATAAGGAGCTGAATGTGACAGAATGACAGAACTGATGTCCTTTCAAAGACACGTTATTGATGGTGCCAAACTTGCCGAGATAGCCAACTTGAACTGGAGCTTTATGTCTTGCAATACAAGTTTGCACCACCAGATGGTGCGTTGAGCCACTCAAAGAGGCCTTGAGTTGGTTTGGCCTCACAGAGGAGTAACCACGGCAACAATGTCTAATGGCTACTACACATTGGGTTAAGGTCAGTTTACACGGCATCTTCAAGTGAAAAAGGGATTTACACTAAATCCACTGAAAACACAACTTTTTGAAAACCCTCTGACTCTGTGTAGATGGCGTAAAACACAACTTTTCTGAAATGCTGCTACTGCGCATGCAGTAGGACACGAGTGTTGTGACTCCCAGCACATATTCTCCTGGGACTTGGTGGTTTCATAGTTGAGAGTCAATGTAATAATAGTCCAACTCCATTGTCTGTCCATAAGAATGTCCGTGTACTCCCATTGGTAATGTTTATAGTGTATTGTTCTCTGCATAAGAGAGTGTGGTTTCGTTAGAAACACAACCAACAGCACCAACCTGTAGCCCAACGTGAAAATTACATAGTTTTCCAAACGTTGCTGTGTAAACGCAAAACTTTCCGAAAACCCCAAAACCCTAAAAGCTTTAAACGTCACATGATCTGATGAACCGAAAAGAGCCGAGGTTCAAGAAGTCATGAATGAGTGAACATTAGTCGCTTTAACAGCTGCAAACAGACGACCTTCCTATTTCGACCTTTTCTTAATGCCCATTAACCAAATTAAATGCAATTTACTTCCAATGTAACGGAAGTCTAATGCTTGTTTTTTTTCCTAAGGTAGGGCCACTCTAATGGTGTTTTCTTTATTGCACTCCTGCCTGAACATCACTCCTGAAGGACCTTACACCTCGGCTCATTACCGAACCTTCACAGAGAGAGGCGGCGGTGCACACATGTGGGTAGAATTTCGATGTGCTGTCTAAATTCAAACCACGCGGTCGTCTGGGGTCATGCTGCCGGCGACCTCCGCCTATATGTTGTTTACCCGCCGAGCTAATTTGTTTGCTCGGTCAGCCGGCTCCATGGGTGGATGACTAATGGTGGAGGGAGTTGATTCCTCTGTGCTTAAACTGTCTGCGAGAAGGTGAAAGGTCACCTCACTGACACACACACACACACACACACACACACACACACACACACACACACACACACACACACACACACACACACACACACACACACACACACACACACACACACACACACACACACACACACACACACACACACACACACACACCATCGCTCATCCAGTCTCAGAGCACTTAGTGGGAGTGTAAGTGTGGTATAATCATTGAGTCATCTTCATTTATTTTGTCATTTCGGCTGTGATGACCTCGTTGATGATGTTGATCATGTGGTGACAATACAACTTTGTGTGAAGATATTTTGACTTGATCTGCTTTGTTTTTATATGCTTGTGTATCTTTTCACGAGGAGACTGCATGAATCCGTCTTTTGTAAACAAATATCACACAAAAGGATTTAAAATGGGAGCTGATTCAGGTTCATATCAATAAAGTAAGATTATTCACTACTTACACAAGGTGTAGAATCTCAAGGAATAAAATGCATTTACTTCTAATTATGGTATTTAATTGCTTAAAATAGGACAATGGTTAAGATCCAACATGAGATCATACATGTAATGTGAAAACCGGGATTTACATAATTTTCCAGTGTTTTTGGTGTTGTTGAGGATCAAATGATGTTGCTTGACAGCAGCGATCAGATTCTAAGTGACTGGATTTGAATGATCTATTGAGAGAATCTAAACTGCATTGGATTTTTATTGAGACGTTATTGCGGCAGACCTTGTAAACTGTAGCTGACGTCAAAGTAAGGCCATGTGATTCTTGTCTTCTGACCTGAGCTTACTCTCCTCTCCTCTCCTCTCCTCTCCTCCAGGTGAAAGACCCTACAAATGCTCCCATTGTGGCAAAGCTTTCAACCAGAAGGTGGTGCTGCAGACTCACATGGTGAGGCACACCGGCGAGAAGCCGCACCTCTGCATGTTCTGCCCAGCCTCCTTCTCCCAGAAGGGGAACCTGCACTCCCACGTTCAGAGGGTCCACTCAGAGGTACGACACTCGTAAAAATCCAGACTCCCTTGCAAAGATGATGTTGGAGTGGGAAAATTACAAGCCGCGACGCGACTTCGCTCTTTGGTCTTACTGTCATTGTGTCTGAGTGCAATATAATTCAGTGCATTAAGTTTTATCAACACAGTGCTTGAACTCCAATACAAGTCGTCATGTTGTTTGATGCATAATAATGTGAGGATTTAGCACTTGGATACAGAAAAGGGGGATTAAAAACTCTCATAAACGGAAAGAATCCTGGAATAGCAGATGGCTCCGAATGTCTGCGTGGCTGAATCAGCAGGAGAGGAAAGAGATCGTAAAGAACACAGAGTAACAACAGAAACTCTTCAGGCTCGAAGGTCTATATGCCACAAATACCTGCAGGAATGCATAAATGCATGTAGACACAGGGTGAGTGGATAAAGGGATGTGGAGGAGACAGGTGCATCATGGGAGCCCCCGCCAGCAGCTTAGACCTCCAGCTGCAGACCTGAGGGATGTTTCAGGCTCACTTATGTCAGCGCTGTCAAGAAAATATTAAGTTAGTCATAATATGCATGGAGTTACTCGCACTTCATTACAAATCTGTCTTTTCGTCTCTCCTTCCACCTCAATAGGGATAAATAAGAATATATTCTTGATGACCTTAACGCACACCTACATCTTGGGAACATTTACATTACAAACAAAGATGTGTTTTGCTTGTGGGCTATATATCATATAAAATATTAAGTTCTTGTATTTCAGTTTGAAATTTTGTCTGCCGCACGGTGAGATCGTTCTCCCTGTGTGTGTGGTACTCCAGGTACTCCCGCTTTTCTCCCTACAACATGCTCGTGAGCTTAAATGGATAGATCTTGTATGGGTATAGTCACATTAACCACCGTTAGAAATAAAATTGCTGTATATTGGATTATTTTCCATGAGAATTGGATGCTGTCGCCACTTACAATGGAGACGTAAGACTGTAGATGAATAATGCATTATTGCTGCTCTGTGTCTTATTCATGGAGACCACATAAGGAGTCAAAATTATACATTTTTTTCCACTTAAAGCTTTATTAGAAAACATATTTTTCATATACAAGCCTAAAACCTAATAACCAAAGAACCAATATCACTTGGGATATTCCTTCATATTGTACTCTCATTAAAGTCAGATTTTGCTCAATGTTCATAATCCAGCATTGTCGTTTTGAGTCGTGTGACCAGTCTATTCCTGTGTGTTTGCTTTTCCATGAAGAAGATTTCTTCCTTGAGCATTAGCCATGGATCCTTTGTTGATTGAGTTTCTTTACTCCGAGTTCTCCTGATTTCCTTCTTGTTTGTGACGAACAATACTTTTTACGGTGGCGCACGGTCGCAGTGTTTTAGAGCGTTTTCAGAAAGTATTTTGTTTTTGCCCGTCTCCCCCCTTTTTTTTTTTCATAAATTCTTTCTTCAGGTTGGTAGTTTATATCAGCTTCTTGTCACTAGTTCATAAAAGCACTGTTGTAATTTATTATAGGCAATTTACCGCAGATCCTCAGATTTCCGCCAATTTGAAATTCAAATTGATCATTTTTCCAATGCGTCTAAATAAATTAACTTTTTTTGGGGGGTGTGAGGTAGCCACATTTTTTTGCTGTCATCAAGGATAAAGTTAGATCAGCGTAGATTCGTACTGAAACCAAATGTTCCATGTTCAAGATTCAAGAAAATGTGTTTGTTCCCTTGGGGCAATTCAAATGCGGAATACTGAGTAGTTCATGGGAAGACGACCATATAACCTTTAAAAAATCCCATAAAAGCCTCGGAAAAAAAACATAAACCACATCGTAAATACAATAAATACCTCTCTAGAGTCCTCATATAAAGTCCTCATGTTAGTGTCTCGCTAACGAGAGGAAATGAATCATGTCATATGAGAAGAAGTACTAAATGGATCAGTGATTCGCTGCGAATAAACGATTCCGACCAATGAGAATGTCCATTTCATTTCACTCTTTGGTGGATATATTGCACGCGGCTCGTTAGATTCGAGATTGTTCGCAATATTTTTTGCTGAAATATGCAATATTTAAATCGAGACCAAGAATCATTGGTTTTTGAACAAGTTTCTCTGGGAATGGCCACAAGGAAAAGTCACAGCGAGGGTTAAAATTGGAGTTACAATCTGTACGTTTTCATCAAATATGGAACATTTATTCAAGGTATCCTTGTGTTTTTTTTTTGTAGAAAATACAGCTAAAATTGCTTCAAAATGAGTAGAAATTGCTTAAAAACCTCCAGCTTCAGGGGGTCCGAGGACCTGGAAGACCCCCAGGACTTCTAGTCGAAATCATTTTCTCCCACTGCGATCCCTGCCTCTTTACTTCTGTGTCATTTATTTAAACTTACCTGATGCCTTTCTACTGCATATGCCTCCTTCACCCCCTCAGGAAATTACCTGTTTTTTTTTTTTTCGTTTTTTTCCCTCCCGGTGTATTTCGAGCAGCCGGACACATTGTGGTATTGTTTGACTGCCCGAGAGGAAATGGGGGTGAAATTGCACTCCTTTTGTTCCTCATTTGGTTTGTCTCTTTTGTAAGCACTTCACAGCAGCCAATTTTTACAGCCCGTCTGATTTATCCAGCCTAATTTAGCCCCGGACTTTGATCTGTGTTCACCCTCAACTCTTTCGGCTGTCGTCGCACGGAGCCGCGTTCGCACATCAAAGTCCTCTTTAGTTGGCCAAATGTTCATGTCAACAGTGTGTGGATGTTCATGTTTGGGAGTTTGCGGACTGAGCCCATTACCAGATAGCGAGATGGCGATATGGATGCCAGCCCCTCCTGGTTGATGACTGCCTCTCATGATGCAGCTCCATTCTGAAGCGGGCTTCCCGCCAGTGGATTCTCTACAATGAGCTGCACAAATGCTTTACAGCAAGAAGGGGGGGGGGGGGGGGGGGCATCAAAGATACGTTGTACATGCAGCACGCGAGTACGTTTTTCGGCAGAAGCCGGCATTGATGTGCCTGTGTACAAAATGTGGTCTGGTACATTTTGTATATGGGCACAGAAAAATAAATTGGAGCGAAATTAAACTAAATTGCAGCCCTCATTGATTGCTGACATAATACACACCTGCAGAAGAGACACTTGAGTAATTTGTGTCAGCAGCAGGGTTGCCATTCAATGTGCCATTCTGTCATGGATTTGAATGGTCAGACATGAATTATTAAAGGGGTTATATTATGCAAAATTCACTTTCTAATGGTTGTCCAACAGTAATATGCATCCCCATACCTGGGAATCCTTCTCCTTGGCTTGGTTCTTCTTCTTCTTCTTTTTTTTTTTTGTTTAAGTGTGTTGCTCCAACCAGCCAATCAGAAATCAGAACCCTCTATCATGTCATCGGGGGGTTTAGCCAATCAAAATCAAAGGATGCCCTCTCTTTGACCCTCCCACAATTAGGCAGCTCTGCTCTGGCACATGGCACCACGAGAGGAAGTACTTCCTCTTCTTCCCAAGATGGGCATGTGTGGGCGGAGCCGGTCCAGCTCACACAGACACAGCAGATTCTGAATGCAGCTCCTATGATCCAATATTCAAATGGAGGAAAATCAACAAAAAGCTGGATTTGGGGCAATAAACTTTGATTGTAGAAAATCTTGCAAAGCTGCATGACATGACCCCTACAAAAATAAAAAAAATCTAAATCATATAATCAAATTGTGAAGAAGACAAGAGAGTTATTTTCTTCCTGGTGTGTTTCAGGCTAAAAAAAATAGCAGCTGATTGGATTATGTCTGACAGCACCGTTTGAGTAATGCAGCTCATTTTCACAAGTGTTCTTCAGCTTCCCCGTTCCACACACAGTTTGTCCTTATGTCGGACTGGCTTCATGAGTAAAGAGGTCCGCTGTCGCTCCCCTCGATGACGGATATATCATGAGCAGATGCCTTCTTCTGAGGAGCCCGGAGACTTGAAAAACACAACAACAACAAAAAAAACAGGGTGACGGTTAATAAAGTGTTTAGACATGGCAGTCGTTGGTATGCTGCAGGAAAAACACTGCCTGCATACAAATGACAAATAAAACCAGCACTCACCAGACCCTCGGGAGCTTTCATCAAGCTCCAACAAGAAAAAATCAGCATGATTTATGTGATTAAAAGGCACAGTATGCCAATTTCTCACATTATTTATTGTTAGCCATCTGAATCCCCAGCAGTTTCTGGTTGTTCTCGTGGTTTTTTTTGTTCCGTGACATTTGTGCTCACTGTAGCCTCACTGTCAGGGTTTCAAATCCAGCTCATTTCTGAACCCATTATAATTGTCTAAACAGTTTTTTTTTTTGTCTGAAGTCAGGATTCTTATGTTTACCTTTTTATTAGTTGAGAAAGTAAACCTGTAGCTCACTTCAATCTATTTTTTTTACTGTCTTTCTTCTATTTTATAGGCCAATAACTGCCTTTGACGGTGAGGGTTTGATAATGATTGCTCGTATTCTCTTAAATGATATCACATCTCTTCGCATCACCGATGAGCCTTTTAGGCAATCGTGGGTTTCTCTTTGTCAATGAGTACACACCCAGCACTTTAACGGGCACTTCGGATCCTCTCAGTACTCCAGCGTTACCAAACTCCTCAACAGATTTTCGGGTTTTTATAGTTCATTTGATATATTCAGACCGTTTCAATGCGATAAAATCAATGCAAGCACTTTGCCTGCATTCAACTTCGGCTGTTATGTTTCTGTCATTTAACGTCTTTATGTGTTTATGTGACTAGGAGTTTGCGTTTGCCGTAGCTGGAGGCAGGATTTTTCCAAATAAAAAATCATTTGGATTTGGAACATATGCAGTCTTAAATCCTAATGGAGAGGCAATCCTTCCTGCAGCGGAGGCCGCATGGGAAATTAAACTCCTGCTGTAGAAGTTCACGTCAGTTCTGCTCAATATTCATCTACGTGTCTCCCAGTAAAAGGCAGTATGGTTTCCCCTTTGAGTTTTACCTGCCGACGGTGATTTGAACTGCAATCTTCTAATATAAAGATTTGTTCTTCACTAAGGTCAAAGTCACTGGCTTCACGACAACAAGAGTTAAGATTGCTGGCTGGCAACTTTTTATTTTCTATGTGGGGGTGACATTGGTTAATATCTGCCCGGCGATTCTTTTTTAAACTAGCCAATTTTTAAAATGCACAAGGTTTGAAAGAACAATGTATCTGAACATCATGAGCACGGAGGTAATGAGATGTAATACATGTGATAATTTGGCCAAGAGGGAATATAAAAACAAGAAGATAATTAGACCCAGAACATACCTTTTCCCCCTGTTACTATGGAGACGGAGTTTTTGAAACTTTCCACCTTGGGAGCTATTTTTCAAAAAGTTGCGTTTGTCGAGTAAACAGACACCAAAATTTTTTTTTTCTCTGAGCTGTTCCATCCTCCCGTCTTTGCCACCACACTCCTCAGTCCTCACTACTCCCTCGTCTGTTTTAACTTCTTCTCTCGCTATCTTTTTTTCTTCTACTTCCACAATGAGAAACTAATGGCTCATCTGGATCCCGCCATATCTCCACTCTTGTTCTGCAGCCCTGTGTAATTATCCTCCGCTGAGTGCTACCGAGCACATCATCACAGCACTGACAACAACTTTACGGAGGCTCTTCACCTTCCTCACAGACATGGGAGTTTCCCATCACTGCCCAAAACCCGAAACAAAACCCAACACTGCTGTGGTGGGTTTTGTTTCCCCCCATGGAGGGATGAAACTTTTCTTCCAATCCCATTCACTTTCATTTATACAGTAATTCGAACAACCAGAGTACCAAAGTGCTGTTAGATTTTTATACCCTATATTAAGTAACGGCAAAAAAAAAAAAAAATCCATACACATAAAACACAAAATGAAAACAGGAAATATTATCTGGAAAAAAAAAAGCACAGTATCTTGGGGGTTTTCTCCACAAGCTATATCTACGTTTGTCATCCACTGTTGCTTTCTTTTCAGTGATCAATGAGCTTTTAGTTGTGCCATTATTTTTCGGATGTTTCCTCAAGGTACAGACGCAATCAAATGCTGTTATGGCTGCTCTCAGGCTTGCTTTTAGCGGAATCCATCCGTCAAACCACCCATCCTCCCATCCTACATACCCATTTTATTCAAATAAAGGTTTCAGGAAAGCAGTGAAGAGCAAGGGCATTTAGAGTCATGAATAAACCAAACAAGTACAATATGTCTTCCTCTTGTGGAATAAAGCTGGAGTAAAAAAAGGTCCTGTTTGCAGCTGATTAATACACAATTTGCCTTGTAAACAGAAACCTTTTCTGATATGAAAATGCAAATATTATGCGTTTTAACTTGACATGCTGTCGTCTGAACAGGGCCAAGGAAAGCCCACAAAGGCACAGGGAGAACATGTAAACTCCACCCCATATAAGCCGGAAAACTAACTCTGACCGCAAAAGCTCAATTTCACACACTCCCACCAAGATCTTATCAAGGAAACTCAACAACAGTTTATCTCTTTATCTTTTGATGAGATATTTTAGTGACCAAAGCATCCATGCTTGTCATAAGCCTCAAAATTGTGATCAAACGTATATAATCATAGCAACAACAAAAAAAGAACAACATTGGAGTAAAGCATTTTCAATATTCATCTGGAGCCTTGAAGCTGAATTTACCTCAAGACAAAAGCCTGAAGCCTCTTGTTGTAGATCACAGTAAAAGGTCCGGCCTAAAGGGTACAAGTGCCCATAATTTACTCCAATAAACTGCACACACAAAACGTCTTTGAGCTCAGCGTCGGGACCTTGCATTTGTTGCTTTTAATAAGACACGTTCACCATGAAACGTCTGCTTCGGCTCAGGACCGCCAACAAGGACAAACGCTGAAGGTGAAGGTGTGATGATCATTATTTATGGCCTGGTCAGTCCAGGTCCTTTTGGATCTACTTAGTGCTGATGAAGTACTCAGAACAGGCACATTTTATGAAAACCAAAGACACACAGTGTGTTTACATTACTGCAGGTCCTGAAATGAATTAGAAACTCCCGATGAATTAGAATTTTATCGATGTAGCGCCAAATACAACAGTCACCTCAAGGCGCTTTTACGGAGAAAAACCCAACAATTCAACATGAGCAGTTATAGGAGAGGGTGGAAAGGAAAATGTCATTAACAGGAAAGCAGTTTAAAGGCCATGACATACAACATCATCGGGAACTTTGTGAAATAAATGGTAAATGGATTTTTACCACGTGGAGCAGTCTAAACATGCCTGACATGATCACACACACAGTTATCCAAACACACACCAATAAAACATTACATTTCTGTGTTTTGCCTGAGGTTGGTTGTGACGGGGCCCATCCACACCAGCCGATACAAGGACAGGGTAACATCAGCACGGTAGCTTTGCAGTGATCTATTTTGCTTTGTTTGTTTGTTTGTTTGTTTGTTCTTCCAGACTAAAGGCGTACCACTGTTTCCATGCATGGACTGCAGCTGCATATTTAAGAAGCTGGGCAGCTTGAATGCTCACATTAGCAAGATGCACATCTCCGTGATCGAGGCGCCCTGCAGCAATCCGGTGAGAGAGTTCTCTTGTGGCTCATTCCGGCTCCTTTATTTACTACGTCTGGTGAAAGTGAAAAGACTAACAACCTTTTTTTTCTAGTACCGGTAATGTACAGCCTCACCGCTCCGACATGTTGCAAAAGAATAACTCGTAATATTTCCATACCACTGGGAGATTCTGAGCTTATTAAAAACACAGTCCTTGAATGCCTCACCGCTTTGGCAATTACTGAAGTCGATGTTGTACTTATGCTACCATGAAATCCAAACACAGCCGAGACTCTCAGTTTTATACTTGGTTCATGATCGAACTCAAAAACTTTAATGAAGTGTAAACAACCCTTTTTTTACTGATAGTTTGTGATCCTCCGAGGAGTCACTTTTAGCCTTGCTTGTTATTCGGTATTATTCTCATGAGATTTCTGAAAACTAGCCCCCCCAAAAATAAGATTTAATTAAATTTCCTATGTTCCCTCTCAGTCACTTTGAGTTTTGTCCCAGGAGAAGTTTTACTGTTTCTGTGTGTTCTTTGTCTTTCTTAATATTTCATGTCTCTAACGCTTGAGTCTCAGTTGCACTATAAGACCAGCTTGGCGCAGTTTTATCCAGTCACTCTACCATAAATCATTCAAGCACGAAGCCCATTTTCTTTCACAAGTGTGATTTGGCTTCCAAGTCCACGGGAAAGAGCGGAGCTTGGCATCTTCCTACCAGTGTCATCCCTTATTCATCACATCTGGGACAGTAATATTTTGTTGACACAATTTGGTCATTAGCAGCTTTTAGTGATGTTAAATCGCTGTCCGTCACATATCCTCAATCCGACCGGCCTTTTCTTTGTGAACACAACCGCTTTATTTGCATTAATGGCTGAAAAATGGTGTTTTGATATGAAACCCATTGACTCTGATTCAACTGCTGTTGGAGGGTTTGAGGGGAAGTGGAAGCCAACCATCACCACATTTTCTGGAACTGTCCGCGCAGAAATCCACAAACATATTTGGAGTTAATGTCCTACTTAGATCCGCCAGCATATATTTAGGAGATAGATAGTCCTTCTGGTGGAGTAACAATGAGAAACAGTTTGTGCAAAATCTGCTGACTGCAAGCAAAAAGGCCATTAAGACCATTGGAAGGACTGGCGTTCTCTCTCTCAAGGCCTGAAAGAAAAGATTTTACAAAATGGAGTGAGCATGTCGGACTGAGAAAGCCTGATTTTTCTTAATTTGAATGGCATTTTAATTCAAATGCTCGAAGCCTTTTGAAGTTGCTGTCAAACTTTTCTCATACTGGTCGTTGCATTTCCTCTCCTATCACTCTTTCCCCCTCCCCCTCCGTTCTCTTGATTTCACAGGAGACGGAGACAGCAGGTCAGGGTCCGGTGGGCTCAGAGGGCGGCGAGGGGGTAACGGACGTCATCCAACAACTCCTCGAACTCTCAGAGCAGGTCAGCGGGGAGACGGCACAGCCCCAGCCTCCGGAGCCTGCCATCGCCATGGAAACCGCCATCAATCCGGACATCCTGCAGGTGAGTCGGTGATGTTCATTTCCACTACCGCCCCGTTTACGCAACGTCGACACGCTTTTTTTCTTTTCAGAAATGTTTTGTCTTTATAGAGACACTGTAAACAATGTAGTTTTCATGTTGGGCCACTAGTGGGGGCTGTTGTCTACTCACACACATGTATGTGTTGTGAAAACGGACAGCCGTAACCCAAAACAAAAGTTTTCCAATTTTCACTTGAAAACGTTGTTGTGTAAACAAGGCCTTAAAAAAGGGAATAGCACAGCTTCATTAGGCAGCTTGAATGTTTCCTCCGCTTCAGTCACCACCTGCTACACAATAATACACGTCAACAAAAAGAAAGAGAATCAGAATAATAAAAAAAAAAAAACAACAGCTTTATTGATACCTGAGTCGCACTTAGGTGGACTCGAGTGGACCATTAAAAATAAAGTCAGAAAATACATTAGATTATGTACAGAGTCTATGCAGAGCAGGTGCAGGGAGGGGGAAGCGTCATCGTGAGGATGTGCGGTTGCAAAGTGTTAAAGGTCTGCAAACAGGAGCCGGGCAGATGTATTGACATCACCGACACCTCCGTGTCTCTGGCGAGCTGAGTCGTGAACTTGTCAGGGTGACATGTTCTTCGACAAGCCTCTCCATGGCTTTCATCAACCCGGCGATGTTACTCAGAGACTACATCATCTCACAGCTGCAGGGAGGAAGGACCTGCAATATGGCTCCTTCACACACTTAGGATTGAAGGACTCTGTTGCTGGAGGAGCCCTCCAGTGCACTCAGGGTGTCTTTCATCGTGTGGTAGTCATTGTTCATGAGAGAGCTGGCCTTCCTGATCATTTGGGATTGTGGGACAACTCGTCCACAAAACTGCAACCCTGGGCAAACTCGTCCACGGATGATATTTCAGAAATTTTGGGAGAAAATAAATCCTGTACAATGTACTTTTACATATTATTTCTAAATTATATTTTACATATGTTTCATATATCTTGTATATGTCCATATATATTTAGTATAATATCATATGGCTTTGTATTCTCGAAGTGTTCTTCTTGGGAGATGTGGGACTAATAGTTCTTTAAGATAAGATGGGGGTTGGTTGTTAAGAGCTTTATAGGTTAGAAGAAGGATTTTAAATTCTATTCTAGATTTAACAGGGAGCCAATGAAGAGAGGTTAGTATTGGAGTGATGTGAACTCTTATGGGACTCTCGCTGCATCATTTTGAATTAATTGAAGACTTTTTAAGCAGTTATTTGGACACCCTGGTAATAGGGAGTTACAATAGTCTATTAAATGCATTTGATTGTTTAATGATTAATGATGACAACAGTTGCCGACTGCTTTAAAGTTGTAAACCATGTATTTGACGTGTATTGTCCAATCTGCTGTCGAAGTGGCTTTAATCCCTTTATAGAGTAGATATTATGCCCCTGCAATAAAAAAAACCCAAAGTGATCTTACCCTTTTGAAACATTTTCCACTTTTCGTCAAGCATTTATCAGTACATTCATAGAGCTAATGGTTAATTCAGCATTCTGGCAATCAGCTCAATCTCTTCTTCATTGTCCAATTAATGGTTGTGTAATGGTCACATATCAAAATCGAAATCACCGTCACTTTTCCTCATCGACTCCATCCCACCTGGTCTGACCTCTGGGTCTCCGCCTTTTTCACCCAGTCCATCACAGGAAAGACCGATTCCTCCAGTTTGTGACTTTAACAAGAGTCCCGTCAGCCTTCAACTCTTTTCCCATTTACAAGCTCTTGTTTGTGTTCAAAGGCCATTGACAGCTTTAACTGAATTCAACTTTTTTTGGTCTCTTCATGAATAAACTCCCCAAAAGCTGGCGCCTCAGAATTGAGATAGCAAATCCATTGTAGAGTGTTGGCGTCTCGAACTGGATTGTACTATTCTGGCACAATAATTCTTCATCTGAACAAAAAGGAACAGATTGAAAAGATCCAAAGGAGCCCGTGCCAGAAATGACTCCTTTCAATATTTTTTTTCCATTTTAGATTTCCGTCCTATAACTTTGACTTGCAGGTGAATACGGAGAGGAATAAGCAAGACAGATTACATATTCATAGACAGAGTTGCAGAGTTAGATCAAAACTACCTTAATACACATTTTTGAATAATTAAAAAAAAAAAATCACCTCATAAATATGCAAATTAGACATATGCCGACATGTTTTTAAAAGCTTGATGGCTGCCAGGAGGGAAACTTTTGACACTGTGTTGTTTCTGCTTCTGCAGCAAGCTCTGGAGAACAGCGGGCTGAGCATGGTCCAGCCGCAGAGCGAGGCCACGTCCAGAGAGCCGCAGAACCCGGCGGCGGAGGGCGCCGCGGTGGAGAACAAGAAAGTACAATGTGCAGACAAACCGGCCCGGGAGAAGAAGAGGAGCATTTTTAGGAAACCCATACAAATGCCAGGTAAGGAGAGATGATGTCGGCGTTTTTGAGTTGAAAGGTTGTCATTGTTCTACACGAGTAGTTGAGATCTGCTTGTTTGTTTTTTGTCTTTCTTAGGCTCCATCAGGGAGGAGGACGGTGTGCGCTGGCACGGCTGCCCGTACTGCTCCAAGGAGTTCAAGAAGCCCAGCGACCTCGTCCGCCACATCCGCATCCACACCCACGAGAAGCCTTTCAAGTGTAAACAATGCTTCAGAGCCTTCGCCGTCAAGAGCACCCTCACTGCACACATGAAGACGCACACCGGCATCAAGGCCTTCGAGTGCCAGTGCTGTCTGAAGTGTTTCTCCACTTCTGGCAGCATGAAGGTGCACATGCGGCTGCATACAGGTGAGACGCAGGTTCTACCGCACCAAACAGAAATCCCCCACTTAAGTACAGTGTACGCCGCCACTTTACCGACTTCCCACACACGTCGCGTCGTGCGTTTTGTTTTGCAAACGACCAAGAGACACTCAGCATTATCTATTCATGACCCCGGGCAGCCGCCTCTTGTCATTTGCAATTCAGCTGTATGTCATGGTAAATTATCCAAGAGATTGCAAAAGCCGGTCCTGTGTAAATACGAACGCCGCAACAGTGAGAGCTCTCATCTATATTCATGTGTCCGTGTTCCATCTCTGAGAGATTACCTTAAACTTTCCCCTTTACATGGAATGTCAACTTCACTGTGAATGGAGGGAAAAAATAGGATAATTATGATGTGCATTGTGCATTCTGCACCTCTGATTGTGTAGTAACTGTGCTCCAGTGGTGCTCTAAGCTGACACATTTTCAGCTTGTACAATTTTTATATTTATTTATTTTTTCATAGAAATACACATATTTTCCCCACCTAAACGCTCTGTCACTTTTTATACCTACAACATATTAAACATAAGAACTTTACATTTATGCTTTATATACACTAGTGTCGTATTCTTTTTCAAATGTAGGTTATGGATAATAAATTAAATCAAGGGTGTGAAATGTAAGGTTTGTAGCCCGCCACGCCACCGAGCAAATGGTAAAGGTTTCAAAGACAATATTGATTTGAATATTGAGTAGCAGACACAACACCAGTGATGCAGGTAACACGTTAATTAGTTATGCGTTAATCTTATATGACCACTTTTTCTCAGTAACGAGTAATCTAATGCGTTACTATTTCCAAACCACTAATCAGATTACTGCGACTTATCCAAGTTACTGTGTGTAGTAACGTCCAATAGTATGAGTTTCTAGTCTGCAAAGCCGTTTTATTGTTAAAGTGAACCAGCCGCTCCTCCATTCTCTGCCAAACAGACACACTCACACAAACAGTGCATGCAGTCATGTGACCCGCCCCCTTCTCTACTCTCAGCCAATCATGTTCAGGTGACCCCAAAGAGTCGGAACAAACAAACATCACTAAACCATTTCATCGCACCAAGAACACGACAGCAGAGATGTTACACTCCTTTTTGTAATATTCCTAAGTTAAAAGATATATTGGCAGGAAGCCCCGCCCCTTTTTTTCAGTCAATTAATGAAAGTGTCAGAGCCGTGCTGTATTTTGAACCTGAAAGTTTCATTAAAAATTGGAATTGGACAGTATGTAGCCTGTGAACTAAAATGTGTTTGACACCCCTGACTTTAATCCTTTCTTTCTAATCGATGCTTGAATGGCATCAGAATTGAATTCTTTAAAAATAAACTCTACAAAAGTGCTTTTGTTGTTTTGTTTTTTTTCTCTTCCTAGGTGTGCGTCCCTTCCCCTGCCCTCACTGTGACAAGATCTTCCGCACGTCTGGCCACAGGAAGACGCACATCACCTCTCATTTCAAAAGCTTGCAGCAGAAGAAGCACAAATTCCCTCGCAAAACCAACAAAGCCAAAGTGTCCAAAAGCAACCTACCTCTACCTGACATCCCCCTTCAGGAACCCATCCTCATCACCGACTTTGGTAAGTCCCACATGCAGAGAGGTATTAGAGTCCTGCTGCATGGAGAATCTGTATTTATAACTGTTACATGTTGCTTTTTGGAAAGGCCTCATCCCATCCCAGAACCCGCGCCTGGCTTTCCAGCAGTACCTGGACGTGGTGGGCAACGACCGGCCGTACAAGTGCCAATTCTGCAATAAGGCCTATAAGAAGTCAAGCCATCTCAAACAGCACGTCAGGTACAATGTCCGGGAAAACATTTTGACAAGTTCCATCTTGTTCCAGCTCTTTGTTCATTTGATAAGTGGGAAAAAAAAAACGTACTGTGATCAATAACCAACCAGATGAACTGGTGTACAAACTTTACATTCTCAGCACTGCAGAGGACAAGCAGCCTCTTTGAGACGATATGGGCTTGGATAAAAGCCAAATAAACAATATCGGACTTGTTTGTTCAACAAGAGGCCACTGTTGAAAGTGACACCCATGCTTCTTTGTTGAACTGGGCTGTGGGCAGTATTGAGCAGAACAAAGGGGGACCGAGGATCGAGCCTTGGTGAACACCATAGGTCAAAAAAAAGAGGAGGCCAAGCAGCAGAAACTGCTTCTGTTGGATAATTCTCTCTTCAGCCTTCATCTGGTTTGTCTCTAAAGGAAGAATCTTTTCAATCATAATGGTTTAAATTAACTTCATTTCGTTTGAGGATAACTTCTCCTATCACAGCGCCATCAGCTGGCAGTGGAGTGGGAGTGGAGAACCAAAGACATGTTGATAGAAGTGATGGATGTGAAGGGGCATGAGCATCAGGAGAGAATATTAATTGAAGGCAGGATGATAGGAAAGGGCGAAAAGCGAGAACAGAGTACGAGTAGAGCATAAGCTGCTGGTGTATTCAGATTGAAAATTCTATATTCTTTAACAAACCTTTACCATAGTGCTTTAAACTGAATGAAGAATAAGAGAAGAAATCATTCAACCTGTGGGACTGTGAGACTTTTAGTAATGTCACTGGCATCCACATTGTGCCTTGATGTGTATAGAGTCTCATCATTTATGATCTGTGCTTTATGTGTTGTTTCTGAAACAGATGATTTACTCACTGAAAGATTCCTCAAATCGCAGCTAAACCTGAAAAGGCGCAAGACTTCCTGTAATTCAAAGAATTTCAATGAAGAATGCCATGTACTCTAGTCATAATAAAACTCATCAAAGCAAGAGCTTTCGACCTTGTAGTGAAGAGGTGATGCTATTTTTATGTGATTAAATTGTGTCGTCCCCCCCCCCCCCCCCTTGCAGGTCTCATACTGGAGAAAGGCCCTACAAGTGTCTGCAGTGCAGTCGAGGTTTCGCCTCCTCCGGAGTCCTCAAAGCTCACATCCTGACCCACTCCGGCCTGAAAGCCTACAAGTGTCTGATGTGCGACACCACGTTCACCACCAGCGGCAGCCTGCGGCGCCACATGACCACCCACAGCGACCTGAGGCCGTACATGTGCCCCTATTGCCAGAAGACCTTCAAGTCTTCTCCCAACTGTAGGAAGCACATGAAGACGCACAGGTCGGTGCCCACCGCCGCCGTTGATTCCGTGCGTTTCAGATTGCACTCGGCGTTCTGACTGTGCACTCGCCACCGACCAGGTACGAACTGGCCCAGCAGCTGCAGCCGCAGTCGGGAGAGGACCCTTTGGGAACAGGCACCGTGGCTCACGATATGCAGGTGGAGATCGAAGGGGACGGCCTCCAGCAAGCCCCGGCCACCACGGCGGAGCAGCAGAGCATGCTGGGACTGGGCCAGACAGAGGTTGTGAATGGAGGGCAGCAGGTGACGCTGGAGGCACCACTGACTGACCAGCCACTGGTGCAAGGAGAAGGTAAACCTTGTTCACTGGATGTGGAATCAATTTCCTTTCAAAACTGAACCGCTGACCTCTCTGGTTGTCGGAAATCTTTGGAACCAGCAGTGTCGAACACTGAGTCACATACTGCGCAACTTTTTGTTGCACAGAGGATGAAAATGTATATTACAACCATTGTTAAAAGCAAAACGTCCATCACTATCCATTGCACAACCAATATTTTACTGCCACACCATATTGCACACTTTTGGTTATCTATATCGCTGCACTATTTTGATTTATAATTGTACGCACATTTTGTTTACATGTGAAAGCATAAAAATTACTACTGGAAATTAGTACAATCTCAACATGAAGCCAATTCTGATGCAAAATACAGTGACCCAAAACAAACAAAAAAAAAAACCTTTTAGAGTTGTATTACGTCTGTTTCACAATTGTCTTTGCTGGATGGGATCGGAGCCTCTTGCAGACCGGCTGATCAACTCCCTGAATCAAATTCCACACGAGCGCCGTCTGTTTTTACTCAGCCTGCGAACACGACGGGCCTCGTGATGACGGGAGTTGGGACGCAGCCTCCGGCGGAGACGACCTGCCCTCTGAATCTCCACTCAACCTCCTTTCAGCAGAAACCTTTTGTTGCTGATGGAGAAATAATCTTTCTAATGCACCCGACTGCTTCAGCCGTAAATCGCTCCCGTGATTGGTTTCTGTAGTCCTGACCTCTTCAGTATGTTCTTGATGATGTTTTCTTTTATCATAGAGAAAGCCATTTGTTCTCTGTGAATATGTTCTTATGTTGTATTATCTCTAGAAATGCTCATTTTCTGATTGCTTATCAAGGCGATGTGAACATTTTGAGCATTACTCAAGTTATTAAAATCCCTTGACCAGTGATATCCAGAGGTCAAAACCAATCTGTTACTGGGTTATCTGACCGTCCCTCTTAATTTTATTATTCCTGGAGGTCTTAAAATGAAAGTTGAAGTTCTCTGTAGTCTCCAAAAATGTGTTATCTTGCTTGAAATCAAGAATCCATCACCTAAATTTAACAGTTTTTCACACAAAGAATGATATTTTGTCACTTGTCACGAATACCTTGTCTTTCCTTTGTACGTCTTTTTCATAGTCTTTTTTTTCATGTTAATCCTAGAATTGTTCACTTTTGACATCCTGACATCGTCATCATTTTCTTTCATACCAAACCAAGTTCATATATTTGATTAGTTCGATGAGATGAGCCATAACATTATGACCACCACCCGGATATTGTACAAGCCGCCTTTTGTCAGACGAAACAGCACAAACTCCTTTAAGACCTGAAATCCAGCAGACCTGTGTAGGTCTGCTATCAAAGATCGATGTCTGTGGTATAACAGACATTCCTTCCTCGATGTGTACACTCACCTCTGCAGATTGGAAACACCTCACAGTGTGCGAATCTGCAGTTTTGGAGATGCTTTGCATCTTGCCAAACTTGCTCAAATACTCACGTCTGCTCACTTTATAGTGTCTAACAGCTGCTTCATAACGTATCCCACCCGCTAGCAGGTGTTATCCACTTCAACCGTCTGTGGTCATACTGTGGAGGCCGATCGGCACACCAACTTTTAGTATGAGTCTCATTCGACGATAATGTCTACTTCCACTTGGACATTGGTCTAAGTGTTCATAAATGGACAGAAATATACAGAAGGACCCCCAAAAAAATGCACCCATACTGTTTACAGTGTCGTGTGATCCAATCAGTCCCAACATGTTTGTTTTGCGTCCACAGACTCCTATGTGACTACCCAACATGCACTGCCGCAGAGTATCGGCCAGTTTGAGACACCAGCACTTCCTCAGCCTGCGTTCGACCAGCAAGCTCTGACGCAAGGTACAAACCGATGTGTGCTGCCTCTCAATTTCAACCATGGAGGTTCTGTCTCTTTTCACCCTTCTCACTGAAACTCTCGAGTGACTGAGGATAAAACATTAAGTCCACTGAGGCTTTTTACAAGTCCATGTTCACATATCTAATTCATGCATTGAATAAACAGATAAAACTGAACTTTATCAGTCTGTGGTCTCCACCAAAATGTCTCCTTCCCTCTTCGTGTTGAGGGCGGGATGCGAACTGTCAACCTTCCATGTGGATTGTGATTTATAAAAGGAAAATGTGTGCAGATTTGCGTAAGCACAGTTTTATCGATCCAATTTTTTGGGCGCACATGCCATTTTTAGATTTTGGGCACACAGACATTTTTAGTAGGATTCCTACACAAGGTTATATAAATGAGGCCCCTGGGACTTGATGGTTTTGTAGTTGAGTGTCACCGTAATAGAAATCCATACAAACTCCTCACCATTGTTCAAGTTTATAGCGTATTATTCTATTCTTGCATGTGTGAGTGGTTTCATTATGAAAACAACCGAACAGTTTACACTAGTGGTTTTCCTTACAGCAAAACTACGTCGTTTTCAGTATTTCTGCCATTTCCGTATAATCGAACATTGTTTTCACAATGCTCCAGTGTAACAGTGTAAACCCAAAACTTTTCTTGAACCAAAATGCAAAAACGATGCATTTTTACTTGAAACATCTTGTAAACGGGGCCTAAATAATGTGCATGTTAACAGGTGTTTTTTTTTGTTGCCATAATTAACAGACCACAAATGTTGACTTCGAGCAACCCTGTTAGAAAAAAGTTAATATTTTATGAGAGCACTATAACTAATCAATAAAACATTAACAATGATGTAAACTTTATTTCCGCTTTACGAGGCTGTCAGGAAAATCAAACATTTGGTCAAATCCACCATCTGTGGGAAGCGCCTCGTTCCACATCATCCTGTCATCTGATACAACAAACACAGTGTAGTGCACCTCAAACATATGGTCGCTACTTCCCCCACCCCTCCAACCAAACTCGGCGAGCGTCCTCGGTGCCAACTGGCTGCTGCCGTGCAGCCGAGCGGAGGGATTCGTGCGGCGGTCGCACTGAACGCGCATCAAACATCTGGGCCCTGGATTCAGTTCGTCTCCTCTTACTGGAGGAGCTTTTCCTTTTAATCCGTCTCTGAACAGATCTGCAGCGATGCACGCTGGCGTTAAGCAGAAGCATTCAAAACCTCGCTTTGTTTCACGCTCGCTTCTCAAAGCTTCTGCTCACAGCGACTCGACTCAAACTCTGATTTGGCAAATTGCTGCAGCCACTGAGTTCACAGGTATTTATGCTCCGCTTCCATTCAGGGACTCACAATGAGACATATCGCCTCCTTAAATGTGTCGCAGGGGGGAGTACGCCCACTGTGTTCAACATTAAAAACAATGAATATTCCAACAAATATATCGTCTTTCTGAAAAAAAGAGGGAGAGAATGATCACAAGAGAACTTGTTGTGACATTTGTGCAGCTCTGTGATATTGAGGCAGCCTTCAGATACATTAAAACAGCATTTCTAAATGTAATTTTAGTTTTAATGGCCAAGTTATTTGTAATCTTTAGTGTCCCAGAATAATATATCAAAGTGAAGTTAGAATTCAGACTCTCTGTTTTAATGAACATCGACGTTATCATGTAAATTACAGTATATTGTGAATCATAATGAAGAAAGCATCCTCATGTAGAATTGGGAAATAGAGCATCTTCCTGCCTACAACTAGCATCCAGATGTGTGGATTTTCCCCCGAAACTCAAAAAAACCCATCAATTTCAAGGTCAATTGAATGAGATAGTTACTTCTCTCTCATTGTCCTGTCTAATTTTAAATTCCCATCTCGCCAGTGTTTGATATTGTTGTTTTTCTCATGGAGTTACTGTGCCGCCCCTGCAGGTTTCACCATCACGGAGTCAAGCTACAGCCAGTCGCAGTTCTCCGGCGTGCAGCAGCTGCAGGACTCCAGCACCCTGGAGTCTCAGGCTCTGTCCTCCAGCTACCACCCGCCGAACCTGCTCCACGTCCCCACTGCAGAGGTGGTGAGTTCAGGCTGGAACACCCTCCTCACACCCAGCTCTCAATTTCTCACTCACGCGCAGTAAAGATGTTTTTTTTTAGAGAGGTTTGACACACATTTCTAATTTCTACATTTGTTTGCTATTGCTTAGAGTAGCGTTCTGCAACCTGCTGGTCTGGAGCCACGTGCACCTTGCTTTCATTCTTTTTTTTTTTAACGTGCATTCCACAATATTAATCAAAAATGGACTAACTTCCTGGTGAAAATCAGCCAGAATTGCTAATAACTGATAAAATACCTCAAACTACTCAAAAATTATGAATACAGGAAAAACAGGTAAAATGGTGAAATCACTCAAATCAGCCAAAAGAAAAGGTAAATAATAGCTACAACTGTTCTGTTAGGAAATTTATTTCATTCATGAATTTCTGTTTTAACATCATATATGTTGTCCATGCCCGATTTAGAATAACATTTAACTGAATACGATTTGAAAAAAAATCACTGTACTGTATTTGTCATGTCCACGCTTCCTCTTTGCTGAATCAGGCGAACGGGCTGCTTCAGCAGAGCGGCCAGGATGAGCTCCAGCTGACCACGGACACACAGGACTACCAAGAGGACAGCGAGGACAACACCAAGAGAGCCTACAGGTTCGCTTCAGACTTATTCACGGATGTTATGTTTTAGACGGAGGGAATCTGTGCATTTCACCTTCTGCTGAATTATCGTCATTGTTAGTGGAGATAAAGCCAGTTCGCCTCCTCATTGGATTTAATAAGGCTTTGCCAGAAAATGGTACAACCCACATGTGCAATGTAAGGATTGCAGCTTGAAAACAGTCGCTTAAAAATGTATTTTCATTGGAGTTTATGAGATGAGAAGCAAAAAGTTTCAGGGTAAAAACAGTTGCCAGGTAACCGGGGGATTTAGAACGATGAAATAAAAACACTTCAAACACTGAAGTCGTTATATGTGGGTGCATGTGGTCCTTCGGTCCCATTTGAAGAGAAGACTTATTAACTCATTGAACTCTTGCAGCCACAACGCTAACTGTTAGTTCGAGATCAGAGTCTCTCTCAGAGAGTGTGCAGACCTGTGGGGTGAAACCGATGGCTGGCAAACACTTCCACCGACATACGGAAGCTGTAACTTTCACTTTACAAAGTTAAAGCTCAGGACTTGCCTTCATTTACACAATGTTTCAAGAGCAGATGCGTCATTTTTGTGGTTTTTGTTACAGAAAAGTTTCATGTCTGTTTCCATGGAAATGGCTGAGACCCTGAAAACCAAGCAGTTGAGACACGAGTTAGCACTGTTGTCATATAAACACACGACAAAGTTGGATCGCTATTACAGTGACTGAACTATAAAATGAAGAAAAAGCATTTTTCTTAAATTAAATATTTGCCAGTCAAAGTGGATGGGATTTTGGGTTTTCCTTCAAAACATGCAGAGAATTCTGGAACAGTGTGCTATGACTTCTGTTTGATTTGCTCGTTTCTGCAAAAATCACAAAGAAACTGATCCTCGTGTGATGTCACAGCTTTTCATTCCATTCCAGTACTTCGTCTGACTCCCTCTAACAGGACTCTGCTGCTGAATTCTTAGTGGCAGTGCTGAATTGGCTCTAATCTCTGTGGTTTAACCGTTTTCCTTCAACCTGGTTTCCAAAAAAAAAAAAAAAAAACTAAACAACAACAAACAGACATAGAAACTTGTCATTCATGCACTTTTTTCATCATTAAACAAGGGAATTGAAGCACTTTTACAGACTTCAAGGAAGTGATAAGGTGCATTCAGTCTTCATTTATTGTTGACTGCAGTCTGAGGAGACAAAATGTCTTTCAATCACTGGGTTTAAAAGATTGTGTTCATTCTTTTATCTGAATACCGATTTGGACACACTTCATACTTCAAATCGTATCTTTTCGCATTGTTGTGATGATCCGATTCTGGCTGCAACCCTGAAGAACCCTCTGCAGAAGAGCCTGATTAGTTTTCCTGTTGCAGAGTGTGCTGGCTCATTAACTTCCCGGCACTGCACCGTGTATGCATTGTGTCTGTGGTTTGTGTGTGAGCCAAACAAATCTGCTTCCCCAGCTCAACAAGTTTAATAAGATGGAGAAAAGCCTTAGCGGAGCTCAAAGCAGCTTTAATGAATGCAGCGCCGGCTCCTTTCAAACTTTTTGCTCAAAATAAGCAGACGCCATATAGAGTCCATTTATTAGATTGAGATAATATGAAGCTATTCAACCCGTGCATCATTTTCAGCTTAATGTTTTCCACTCTGGTGCTCATTCTCAGCCTGTGTCTCCATTCCTCACAGTAACTTAATAATTATAGATATTTATAGCAGAGATGGAAAACACGGAGGGGAAAACAACCTAAAAAGTTCACTAAAAGTTCGCTCGGGTGAGACAGACATAAATCTGATAGTAGATAATGGGTAGTTTGTGATCAGACAAACAAAAAGTTCAGAAAACAACATGCTACATAATGAAAGATTAAATAAACAATTCAGTTTAAAAACAGTTTTCAGAATTAGGTTTGGAAGCATTTTTGTGAATACATAGAGTAGAAGAGTTGTGACAGGATGATAACACCCTGGAGGTTTTCAGACGTTTTAATTATTTGATATTAATGGAGTTTCTTTGTTGTGGCGCAGAGTATAAGTGTTGAAAATGTCTATTTATTCGCAAAGCCAAACAATTACTACTAAAAATTACTACAGTCACAACACAAAGTCGATTTTAATGAAAGGGGCTTGATGTTTGACACTCTCCTGGACCGCAAACAAAACTACAGTATGAAAGGGAAAAAGTATAAAGCTCTTTTCCTGGAAGCAACAATATACAATGCAAAGAATATTTCTCTGACAAATGTAGATGGTTATAAAAATAAATTGATTCTCAACAAAAATGCAGATCAAAAGGTTTTAGTTTTCATTTATGAGAAAACTCAATGTGTTGTGATTCATAAAGTTGATTTCATGATGAACATTGTTGTTGAAATGGACTTGAATTATACACTTCAGTTTGTCCACATTTTATGTTACCACCTCATTCCAGATCTGATTAAATCTGTTTATTTCTTCAAAAGTATACACACAATACCCCATAATAAATGTACATGTGGTTTCTTTGTTTTTGTATGTTGAATAAAAGCGCAAATAACTGAAAATACCCCAAAATAAACGTAATTACAGTAATTTGAGTAAGTAACAAAACACTTTTAGATGCCTGCTTTGTTAAGTATTCATTCTAAATGACATTTTCCTCACTTTTCAGGTGCTCGTGGTGCAACAAAGGCTTCAAAAAGTCGAGCCACCTGAAGCAGCACGTGCGCTCCCACACCGGGGAGAAGCCGTTCAGATGTCACCTGTGCGGCCGGGCGTTCGTGTCGGCCGGCGTGCTGAAGTCCCACCTCAACACTCACACAGGTGAGGCCGACCCGTCCTTACAGCCGGGGGGGGGGGGGCTCAAACATGACTCCCCGAGCCATTGAAACCCTTCAAACCTTTCCCCTCAGGAGTGAAGCCCTTTAAGTGTCACGTGTGCGACGCCTCGTTCACCACCAACGGCAGCCTGAACCGACACATGATCATCCACATCAAGTCCTTCAAGTGCTCCATGTGCGACGACAGCTTCAGGACCAGCCTGCTGTGTAAAAGGCACATGAAGAAGGAGCACGCCGTGGAACACCACAGTAAGAACACCTGCGAAAGCTGATTTTTCTGGGGGGTTTTGTTTGGTTTTTTTCAAAGTAGCTTAATTTGGTCAGTTTTGATGGTTTTCAAACAGTTAGGTTTGTGTTGCCACATATAGATATCTTGTTCATCACAAATTATACAGTCTGTGTCAGGTATTTTTGGAGGCTTTGATCTGACTGTTTAACTATAAATGTTTAATTTGTGTCGCGTCTGATGATCACATGTGTTTGTAGTATAGAGTCAAATCTCATTTTATAATTCTTATGAATCATTTCGTTGGAGTTATTCGAAAGCCTACGATATCTTTATTGTCTTCATACAGTTTAGCAAAAACTAACAAGATTGCATTGGATTCCTCATCATCTTTTACTTTAATCTGAACTGAATAAGATAAGATAAGATAAGATAAGATAAAATAAGCCTTTATTGATCTCACAGTGGAGAAATTTACTCGTAACATTCAGCTCTTAAAGACACTCATGAGGAAAGGAAAGACAAGGAATGTGCAAACAGTTAGAATAGACGTATCTTACATACAATGACTAAATATATAGGACTAAAAAATAAGGAAGTCGTGTCATTCAGCCAAATACTACATAACATCACTGCTTCCAGTTATCGGTCTAGCGATTCAGGAGGTGGAGGAAGACGAAGACGACGAGGAAGGCGAACCGAAATCCTTAAAGAGGCGGGGCCTGGAGATCATCACCTTCACCGAGGAGCAGGCGGCCGAGCTGGCCAAAGACCCCGGCGAGGAGGCCTCGGTGTCGGAGCGAATCCTGGCGCAGTCGGCGGCCGAGAGGGATCGGATCAGCGAGATCAAGGACAAGGCCGTGGAGCTGGAGACGGAGCCCAAGTTCGCCAACTGCTGCAGTTTCTGTCCCAAGAGCTTCAAGAAGCCCAGCGACCTCGTCAGGTAAATGCCAGGGATGCTGGTGGGCTGTGGGAGAAGGGGGGTAACTTGCAATTCCAGTGATTGGTGTCTAGCCGGGCAAAAAAAAAAACAAAGTTAGTCGGATCAAAAAGACTACAGAGGTCATGGAGTGTATGTGGCTGGAGTTTTAAAAGGGATGTTGATCTGAAGGTGAGGTTGTGGAACCACTAATATGTACAGATAAAATAATCTAAACGGCCTTTACAGGTTTGTCGTTGATTCAGGAATATATCTTGATGCCAGATATCTACATGTGAAAGTCCTGAGCAGAGACACTCTGGATACACATCATCATATTCCAAGACTTATCATAATTTTCTCAGAGAAAACAGGTTGTTTACTAAAATATTTCAATTAAATTGTGCAGTTTCACCAGGAAACTAATCAAGGGGGAATCATGGAGTATTTGCAACGTCGACGGGTTTTCTACTGAAAAATGAATAGTACCAGGTCCAATTCCTCCATGGAGACTTTTCAATTAAAGACAAAAGTAAAATAATGTAGCCAACAGTGGTGAGGATTGCACAAGGTCTCATTTCTCATTGGCCTGAGGTAAAACCTGAGGAGCTTTGACAACAGTGTGAAAACATCCTGTACTCAGAGAAAGTTACCTTTTTTGTTTTGTTTTGTTTTAATTTCCCTAAAAGCTGATTGAGATTATTGGACATTTTCACTCCTAATTGTTAATTTTGGAATCTGAATTGGCAGCTCATTTCATAAACAAGTCAGAAACCCAACCCTTTTTACTTTGCCCAATATTTTAATAACTGGAATCAGAAAACATTAGCTTTCATGAAAGAGTGCTTCTGCGTTATATTCAATTAACACTGGCAAGACTAACTTTGCTCATGTGGTGGTCATGTATTAGACCATTTTTTCTATTCTAATGATGTCGGTATGTTTTTTTTAATAAGTCTGCATTTGTTCCTCATTAAGGACTTATGAATGCAGTGCTTGTAGATTTGCCAAAAAGCAGATACATAAAAGGGGGACATTGATCTCAGGCCTGAGGATCGGTGCTGTGTGACAAACTGGATGTTTATAAATGGTCTGCATCAATGGTAAATCCTCTGTTGTGGAGATATGCACTCACCACGCATAGGATGTTCAAAAGCTGCGAGAATGAATCTGACACATTCGATCTCATGCCCGTCTGTCCTCCTTCATATGTGCTCTTCAATCTCATTCAGGCACATCAGGATCCACACGGGAGAAAGGCCGTACAAGTGTGACGAGTGTGGGAAGAGTTTCACGGTGAAGTCGACCCTGGACTGCCACGTGAAGACACACACAGGTTAGCCGTGCTCTTCAATAAAGGTGTGTTTCACCAGGCGTGGGTTCCTGCTGGATGTGGAGGACATGGATTTCAGATCAGATCTGGCAAAAGAATCATGAACTTGTTGTGTAAACAGGGGCTTAAAATAGAGTTACAAAAGTTATTAAAAAAATTTAAAAAAAATGCCACAAAGTGAATAAACACTTTCCAACCTGAACTGACTGCAGAGTTTGGAGTCACTCAAACTTTTGAGCGTTACGGAGAGTGGGTGAACTCGAGTTGTACTTCTAGGGTATTAAAAAAATATAAAGCAGCGGGGCATCTATCAATTGCAAATCTGTCAGTTGGATTCCTCGTTCAAAGCCCGGACGCTGCACCCCAAGCCGCTCCCAGGGGTGTCCGAGACCTTTGTACGACAGCTGTCACATTAGTGTGTAAATGTGCGTGTGTGAAGATGACTGCTCCTGTAAAGCGCACTGAGGCTGCGGAATCATTGAATCGGAGTGTTAAAGTAAGTTTCTGCTTTAGTCTGGAGATATGAAGGAGCAATAACACTGATCGCTGATATGCGTGTGTCTCCGCAGGTCAGAAGCTGTTCAGTTGCCACATGTGCAACACGTCTTTCTCCACGAAGGGCAGCCTGAAGGTGCACATGCGCCTGCACACGGGCTCCAAGCCCTTCAAGTGTCCCTTCTGCGAGCTGCGCTTCAGGACCTCGGGCCACCGCAAAACCCACATCCAGTGCCACTTCCGCCCGCACAGCGACATCCGCAAATCCAAGCGCTCGTCCTCCTCGGCGGGCGGGCTCAGGCAGGGCCACGACCCGGACACGGGGCAGCCTGTGGGCTCGGGTCAGGGCCAGCAGGCGGTGGCTTCGGAGGCTCTGCAGCCCGTTGGCCTGCTGCAGACGCCCACCTCCGACCCCGGCATCTACCTCCCCGCCAACCAGGTCCTGACGGGACAGTTCGACCAGAGTCTCTTGCAGCCGGGACTCGTCGGACAGGCCATCCTCCCGGCATCCATGTCCGGTAAGGGTTGCCTGCTCTCATGTGCTCTGGGTTTATATCTACTGGTAATCTTTTACTGGCATCAAATCTGTTTCAGGAATTTGTATGAAAAAAAAGCCTCTGCATGAAAGATTTACCGTAACAAAACCCATATGATTGCCTCTTTTCCTCCAGTCGCGCAACACTTTGTGATCTTTTCCTATTATGTCCAATCAAAACTCTTATCAGAGCGCCTGCACACCTTCACTTACGCTGTCTGAAAGGAGATAAAGCTCCCAGACATCAAAGCACAGCTCTGTGGTTTCTATTCAGCCCAGCATTAAAACGTTGACACTCATTGAGGCTTTTCAAGAAGTCATATTTACATTTAACCATTTCCTGGCAGGTGTGTTCTTTTCATACCAGCGTTCTTCCCAAAAGTTTGGATTCAGGAGTTGCTTTTAACATTTCACAACCAGAAATTGACCAGAATAACAAAACTAACTGAGCAAGTGTTGGACGGGCTCCGGTGGTTTGTGTAAAAATGCCAATACAGGGTGTGATTCAGCAGCTCTCAAACAAAACAGTTAAATTTTAAAATGACAGAGGTCTTGTGAAACGCTCCTGTAGTTTAATCGTTGAGGCTGAAAGGATTTTCGAGTCATATCGAGCTTACCATTCCAGATGTGCATTGTCATATTCTACTCTATCTCCACTCCTTCCCTCCCCTTCTTCCGGGAACAGGCACGGACTACTAAATAGCCCTTGTTGTCGTAATTTATTCATGATATTCAGTAAGCCTTGACTGGAGAGATTCTCTTGATCCATCAGCTTGTGTTTGGCAGCTCAGAAGTCAAAGCAGTACATATAGTGTGTTGGAAGCCACGGCTTCACATCTGGAGATGTGATAGAACTGTATCCTCCTCCTCACAGCTTGAAGCTCGGTGCTTCTTGTTCCTGGTTTGCACTCTGCACAAACTGCTGCAGTTTTGAACTTTGAACAGCAACATTTCCACATAATAAAAGTGCTGCAAGTATATTTTCTATTTGACGTGCACAGCTGGGTGCCAGCCTGGGTGTCTATAATGTCGTTCCCCGTCGTGTGTCTTTATTCGCTCGCCGCAGCCGCAGGAGACCTGACGGTGTCTCTCCCCGACGGCCTGACCACGCTGGACGGCATCCATTTGCAGCTGACCCCGGCCAACCTGGTGTGCCCCAACGTCCAGATCTCCGGCATCGACACCAGCAACATCAACAACATCACGCTACAGGTGACAAACACAGCCACGTCTGCTGTCTGCCATTTTGAAGAAGAAGCCATTTAGATCATGTTTTTTTTAGTGTATGACATATCGCAACCAGTTCAAGCTGTGACTTCAGCAGCGTATCAATGGATCGTTGATTTAGCATTATAGATACAAAAAGCTTAGCTGAGGTCAGTCCCCCACTGTCACTTTGACCTTTGAGTCTTGCTGAAAGAATTATCTGTTGAGTTTTCACCCTGTCGTCTTATTCACATTCTTCACCAGATATTAAACACTGAACGAATTATGTAACCGGATGGTTTGAGGAATATAAATGTGTTAATCCATTTTTACTGTTTCCACACTCATGGCCACTTTTGTTGACAAGGATGCTTTCCCCTGGTACCTTTTCATACTCTTTTCCATTTAAACACCATTCTCTTCTTCAATCCTACTAATCAGTTTCTGTCCCGGGATAGTTTTGTTTTGAAGGTGTCATTCTCTACGTCGTCCTTTCGCTTCTGTTGGTCATTCTTCCATCTTTCTCCTCCAGATCGACCACGCCCTCCTGCAGCAGACCTTACAGCAGGGCGGGCTCCTCTCGCAGCCCCTCAGCGTCGACGCCGGCCTGGTCCCCCACGCCGGCGGCCAGCTCCTGTCCACCACAGACCCCTCGGTGTCGGCCAACGTGGTCCTCCACCCGCTGACCAGCTTGGCCCTGCAGCCCTCCGCCATCACGCCGGCTCAGGTCACGATGACGGGACTCTCCGAGCAGGACGCTGCAGGTACTCAGAGAGTTTCATCCAGACGTGTGCCTCACAATGCGAGCGTGCACTGGCAATAAAGTTTGGATTATGACTGTAAGACTGCAACACAATCTGCATAACATTATCTGAGCAGTTCCTCCATCGAGATCAATCAATTTCCTGCAAGAAAATGCAGCACCAAGTACTTTACAGGGTATAAACAACATTAAAACAAAGTGATACCCACCCGTCCGCCAACCACCTTCCCACAACCAAGACCATTGACTTTTAAAAACCATGAAAAAAAATAACCTTAAAATCTATCCTAAGAGCCAATGGGAACCAAAGCGACGCCTTTAAAGCCGCTGTAATGTGCTCCTGCTTTCTGGTCCACACGAGCAGCTGAGTTCTGGAGGAGCTGAAGGCGAGCGATGTTTTTATTGGGAAGACCAGAAGGCACAGGGCTTTACAGTAATCAATCCAGCTTGAGACAAAGGCATGCATCAGCACCTCTGTGTTGGCTCGAGAGAGAAACAGACAGACGCTGGACATATTCCTAAGATGATAAAAAATCACATGTTTTACGTGTGGAATAAAACTAAGCTCAGAGTAGAAAATGACTCCCAGGTTCCTTACTTGATCTGACATTTTTAAAGACTTTAAAGAAGTTTAACAAATGTTTCCATCGCTTATCCTTTGGACTGATCACTGAAACTTCAGTTTTATCCTCATTGAGCTGTAGCAGGTTTTTCTGCCATTCGAGATTTAATGTAAAATATTAAAGGTCATTTGGCCGCATGGCTTCAGGAGACATGGAAATGTGCAGCGGTGTGTCGTCAGCATAGCTGTGAGTGTCAGTGTTTCCTGATTAATAGTTTATAGTGAACATGATATCGATCCCACATTAAACTGCAAGATTTAGTCAAAAAGCAACTAGGTTAGGTGTGTTTCTGCAACATTCCTGCACAAGTTGCTGTTATCTGGATGTTCTGGGGGAAAAAAATCAACCTTTATTATGTGCAATAAAAGACAAGTCAAAGAGAGCAGAAATCTCTATTTTTTTTAAACACAGAGTAAAAGAAGAAAAAATCCTTCTCTTAAATTCAAATCAATATGGTAATTTCTCTCCTTCCGATCTCTTCAAAAGCTGAGAAGATTTGACTCGATAAACTCTGAGTTGAACTGGACATTATAGCCTCTTGATATTGAGCAGCCAAGTAGTTTCCATATTAACTTTTATTTTATATCCTGCTATTGTAATGAAGTGAACAGTTGAACGTTTCCGTTAATGATTATAGTGGAACAATTGGAACAGTCACAGCAAAGAAAGGCCAGGAGAAAACTTTGTGCTCGTCATCACAGACTGCGATTCCACGTCATTCTGGGTTCTGCAGGTTCCCAAGACTTGAGCCACGTGATGAGCAGCTCCGGGTTGGTTGCAGGAGGAAACGGTGGTCAAGAAATCACACTGACCATCAACAACTCCAGCTTGACGCAGGCTCTGGCCCAGGTCCAGGCCCAGGCCCAGGCGTCAGCTGGCGGATCCAGCGCGGCGGCGGGGAACCCTCAGGAGATCACGCTCACTATATCAGGTACAGCCTCCGCCGCAGATCTGTCAAAAATAACGCCCGGCGAGTTCACAGGTACAGAAAGATTCTATCACTGCAAACAAACATGGATGATAACTCCCGCGGGGCGCGGCGTGTTTTATTGATTTTCTTCAGACGATCGCGCAGGCAGCGAGAAAAATACAAAGTCAACTTTTTTTCTCCCATTTGTTTTCAAGCTGCATCGCAAATCTTTATTTATCAGCTGAAGTTGTTTCTGTGCATTGCAACGATTTTTCTCAGTCTTTCTCAGTCGCTCATACATCAGCAGGAGTCGATTCGCAGAGCGCTGTAAATGAGAATGAATCGTCTCCCAGTGTTGCAGGATTAGTCATTGTCTTGTTTTTCTGGGGCTTATCGTTCTCAGTCTGAGATCTTTCACATTAATACGTCTCGCTGCTTATTGATACAACAGTGCCTCGGACAATACGTTGAGGGTGTTATTAAGTCCTTTCTTTCTTGTGTATTGATATGCAGTGTCCCGTTCAAATAAACAACTAAATGAAATGAAATGAATGAATAATCAGCTCATACTTGCACTTGTGTGATTTCAAGTGTTTGTTAGAGCAGTGGTCACCGACCTTCAGTCCTTCAAGTGCTTCTAATTAAAGCCAAACACTGGTGGAGAGTCTCACTCCCAAAACCTTGATTTGGGCCAACCGGTGAAATGATTGCATACAAGATGTACACACTGATAATTACTCAAGTTTCAGCACATATTGGACATTTAACCATAAACTTTCCACCAATCTTATGATGAAAATGTGCATATTTGTTCGGGGCGAAAAATGCAAATGGGAAATCTTTATGTGGATTTCTGCGACGAGCATTAAAAACATTATTCGTGTAGTGCGGCTTTAATGCTGATGCTAACTAAGCAAAAAGTTAAGTTAGCGTTCACCTCTGCTTTTTATTGATCCCAAGCTGTGAGCATCATGGCCAAATGAGAAACAGAAGTTATTTTCATTGGGAAATCACAGTTTATGTCGGGGTTTTTTGTTGTTTTTTTTTTACACTTTCTGGGTCACCTTTCCCCCTTTTGCAGGTCAAGATCTGCTCCCCCAGCATAACAATCCTAACGGTGCAGAGATGAACGGCAGCATCCGGCTGGCATCGCCACTCGCCAGTCAGCCCGGCGGTGCCACCTTAACCATCACCAACGACCACCTCCTACCTCACAGCCCCGCCGGCCCCGGGATGACAGGTTTGGCTCGTGTTTTCTTTTGGGGTGGGGGCGACGTGCCGAAATGAGAAACTTCAAAACTTCAAAACTTGAGTTGCACTTGTGTACAGTGAGCGTTGAAATCTGCCTGTATCGTCTTCTCTACAGTTCGTATGGACAGAGTGTCCGCTAGAGTCATACAGTAGAGTTGGGGGAGCCAGGAGATTATGCAGATGATGCTGTCCTATGTCCGACGCACTATAATAGCTTGTCTCTGAATTTGAAGCACCTGTCTTGTGGATCAGCGCCCTCTTCATGTATTGGTGAAGAAGATACACCAGGTGGACGAGTTCAAATACACGTCTGTGATGAAGAGCAAGCTGAGCATCAATGAGAAGCTCTCTGTTCCACCTCAGGAGAATAAAGGAGAGCTGCTACTCATGAATGTTAAAAGAAACCAGTTTCTACTGGAGGTCTCCCAGGTACCTCCATCTAGGGCAAGGCCCCGGGGTCAGCAAATGACCCACCAGAGGGATTAAATTATCCGGTTGGCTCCAGAGGAGCTGTAGGAGGTTGCGGGGGATAGATATGGCTTCTTTGCACTCCACATTTCCATTTTCACTCCCTGTGGATGAATAAAGACTAAATAAAAATGCATGGGCGGATGGTGAGAGTTTCTTAGTGCAGCTGTATTGTTTCTGCTCCGACAGTCAAGTTCTCTGTTGTTCAGTCTCTTGCCAGAACATTATGTTTTACACGGAACCAGGGCCTCCGAAAGTGTCCAAGGTAAAAATCCTCTTGTAGTCTGATTAGTTTCGAATAATATAAATCAATAATGGATTCTATAAGTAGAGTTTGCGCGACCTTCACAGGCCACTGCCACCTGTCTGGGTTCACACCACAGTAATTCACTTCCTCTCAGCTGATTGGATTGGCACTCTTTTGATTGAACAAGCATGCACGCTGTGTCGAATGTGCTCCTCCGTGCTCCCAATAAAGAAACAAGAACTCGGCAGCGAGAGTTTAACTGGTTTGAACGAGAGAGGCTCACGCCGACAGAAGGACTGGGGCCTCTCTTCATTAGTCGACTCGACGCGAAGCGGGTTTCTTTTTTGTGACAGCCGGACAGCAAAGAGCAGGGATAATTCAAGCAGCTGTTATTTAAAGTGCTCCGAACAGAAACGGTGAGATGCCCTGTCAATAACTTCACCCCCGTGCCTTTCTACCAGAAGACGGAGCATCAATAACAGCAGACGTGAGAGGAACTTCAAACCGTTTTCAGTGGTTCAAAAGGAGCTTTTGCGATGCCAGTAACAGTGTCAGATGGAGCAAGTCTTGATATCATCAAGTGGCGTACTAAAGCCTCTGCCCTCACTTTGGAGTCATCTCACTACTTGCTGGGAAACTGAAGGGCAGAAAATGTCAATTTGCACAATTTTTGCTCCGCTCTGCTACTTTCATGAGGCATTCCTTCAGCAGATTGGAAAGAAGAAGGAAAAAAACTGGAAGTGTTCCTCTTCACCGCCGGTGTCCTTGATTTTTATTCGACCATATATCTTTTTGGTGAAACCTTTAAATAGGATGTTTTGAATCCTGGAACACAACTCTGCTGGACGATTTGGACTAATTCCTACTCAGGCTTTCTGTCGGGGTTCATCAGTAATGATGATTCATTATGTCCGTCTGTGTCAGAGGAGAAAAACATAAAACAGTGAAAATAGACCAGACTGGAGCCTTTGGAGGATGAAGCTTTGACACCAGCACTTCAGCAACACTAAGGCCCCGTTTAGGCCGTTTACATCAGAACTGTGCTTGGAGCCACCGAAGACGCAACGTTTTGAAAACAGTCTCAAGGTGGAACTTTTTGTGAAAGATTCAAATCCATCTCCATGGAAACGGGGGAAAGCACATCCTTCCAAAATGTTCAGTTTCCTTGGAAACAGGAGGAAAAGCCACTTTTTGAAAACACTGCGACTGCACATGCACGCCACCGCCATTTCTTTGTTCCTAGTCCTTTTTTTCCCCCATGCATCAGTTATAAATACTAGATCTGATTTACTGTGAGATTAAATGGGTGAAAGGCAGAGTAAGTTACACAACAGGCCATTGACAGTCACCAAATAAATATCAAAACATAAAAAAATCCATACTCTCAAATCAGATCTGCTTGTGTGCACCGGTAGAACGAGCAAACTCCACACAGAATGAGCCCAGAATCAAACCAGTCTTCTCACCGTGAGGCGAACGTCTTTCACCACTTGATCGCATTATCGTCGATTCATTTCACTTGTTGTGTCTCTTTAGCGCTTGTTTCATTCGTTCTTTAAAGTTAGAAAACTGAATGACACACAATTCTTTAATTAAGTGGGAAGAAATTAAACTTGGCGACTCCACGACGAGGTGCTAAAGCGAGCAAGCCAAAATAATTTGGCTTTTTTTTTTTACCCCCCCCTCCAACAGATGGGCCTACTGATCTGTTTACACGTCACCTGGAAATGTAATAAAACGTCCAGTTTGGTTTTTCTCTCTCCATTCGTTGCTATCCTCTCAGGACTGGAGTGGGCTGCATCCGTGCTGCTTCTCAGAGCGTTCCTGTTTTCATGGATTAGTTGTTCCTGGAAAAATGCAGTTTTGCATCTTCGCTTTGTTGAAAATATTCAACATGAGCATGGAAAGAAGGCATTTGAAGAATTGATTAGAGAACATGTCCAATTGCACTATCGAGGATTCAGAGAATAGTCCAGTGAGTAAAGTCAAAAATTAGCGATGCCTTGGGATTTCTTTGGCTGGAGCAGATCCCATTAGATATAACTGGTTGTTGATACTTAGTCAGTATTAAAAAATAAGCAGTTTGTTCCTGCAGAATCGTTAAAAGGTTACACAGATGACAGTGTGGGTTGGTGATACATATTTATGGTGGCAAATAAAGAAAAACACTTCCCATATTATTACTTATTGTTTATTTAAGGGTAAAACCATTACGCTCACAGTTTCCAGGGATTTTGCTGTTATCTGTCCGTATTTCCTGACCTGTCTTTCACTTCATCGGCTTGATCCGACAAGAGTTCTTCCTGTCGCTCCCTTGCTTGTTAGTGGAATTGGTGTCATGATGTTGCCCAAAGGTGTGATTGTGGGTAATGGTTTGTCTCGGGGTTATAGTCTTGTGTGTTGCCTCGGATTGACAACAGCACACCGCTCTGGAGCAAACCAGTTTGATGGATAGATGTCGAATAAACAACCAGTGCATCAATTCAAAGATTTTCGCTCGGTTCTACTGTAAATAACTCATATGAACTTTACTGTCACTTCTGAAATGAGAGGATTTCTGAAACTTTTAGCATCGTATCATGATGCTATGATCATCTTATCATCGCAGTATGATAAGGCAAAACAGCCAGTGTGCACAAAGTGGCATAGGTAAACAACAACAGGAGAGTTTATTCGGCCGATGAGCTGTTGCAATATGGCGGGCTTGTTGACTTTTATCGTCACTCCCAATCAGCGGACGGCTGCGTTGTCGCTCCTCCTTACGTAACCCGCGCCGATATGCTCGGTATCTTTATGGAGGCGTTGTGAAAAATGAGTACGGTGTGATTTCGGTACCATCCACAAATTTTGTGAGTGCAAATGTATGAAAGCCCAACCCATCCCACGCCGGCAGATAATTCACGGTGGAGACACAAGGCTTTTATGTCTTTTAGTTTTCTGGAAGAACACTATATTTACTGGAATGCACTTGTGTCATAGACCGTGTTTATTGTCTTTACATGACTATTTGAAACAGCATTTTTTTTGTTTTTTGTTAATAAATGCCCCCCTTCTTTCAGTCACCAGCCTGCCACCGAGCACCACGTTATCCCACACGGCTGCGTCCCAGACCCTGGTGATGTCTCCAGGGGGCGTGGCCAGTGACGGCAGCGTCACACTAACCCTCGCCGATGCACAGGGCATGCTGGACGGCGTCACTCTCAACCTCAATACACAGGTAACGGCACTATTATCTATTAAAACTGTCGACGCTGCTTTTTACCCAGCATGTAAAGGACTTTGTAGCCTTCCAGTTTTTTGTTTTTTTTAAAGCAGAGTACATTTCAATCTCCAGGGCCAGACGTTTCCCGCAGTGCTGAGTGACTCCAGTTTAGCGGGGCCACCGGGCGCCTCGGGCCAACAGGTCATACTGGTCAGCCATCACTCCCAGCCCACAAACGGAGCCTCAGACAACGTATATAATGTGAGTTTTCCTCCCGACAGATGCCAAACATGTGACTCACCATATGGACGCTGTCGATCAAGATCATCTGATCTGTTGAAATGATTTCTTTTTTTTAATGTGTGATGTAGATTTCTGGCAACGTCCAAAAGAGTGGGAAGGACCCTCACGCTGAGCCTGATAACCGCAACCAATGTTTCTACTGTCATGAGGTGTGTCAGAACGCCAATACGCTGCGACGCCACTGCAGGCAAGCGCACGGCAAGGACCGCTGCCACGTGTGCAGCCTGTGCAGGAAGGCCTTCAAGAGAGCCACGCACCTGAAGGTGAGGGAACAAAATACACCGAGGGGAACTTTTTTAAGATGAATGATATCTGTGTAAGATGCTGTGTAATTACACATATATGAGTTCTGCGGGTTCATTAGAAAATCCACTCTCCGCTGATGGTCAGCGAGGGAACAAAGTGTGTTCTAACTCTTTGAAGCCAGTTTCTCATCAAGTGCTATTTCACACAACAAAACACTCTCCCCAGGAGCTGCTCTGCAGCCAAGTTGTGAAGAGGATCATCACTGGAAGGGCATGCGTGGCTTTGAGAGTCGGTCCACTCGATGTGATGCTTTGGCAAAAAAAAAAAAGGCAGCGTGCCACGGGGGGACTTGGTTTCTGTTCTAAATATTCCTCAGCATGCTGCGCGGTAATCGCCTCTCATCAAGGCGGGTGTCGGGATCAGGTGTGTGTCGCAGCACGAGTGACCCGGCTCGCTCCTCTCACAGTCCCTGAGCTGCTCATTAGTCTGAAGCCACAACTACAACTTTCTTTTTCTTTTTTTTCTTCTTCTTTGAAAGCTCAGTGATGAGAAAGTTAAATTAGTCGTGCTGTTACGCTTCACCCTGCCAGCCCGAGGGTCGTCGTCCCCCCCCTTTAATTACGGCCCGACTGCCAAGAACTGTTGCTTTGTCATTATTGACGTTGGAGACATTTTTTAATCAAAAGTTTATGAGTTTAGGTATATCAAGAATCTGTTAAATTCAGGATTTGAATCAAAAAGCACATTTATCGTTTTTAACTCGAAGCCTGTTTTTCAAGCTTCCGACATATTCACATAGAACAAAAAAAAAATCAGTGTATTTCTGTTTGTATAACTGTATAATATAATGAGATGTTTTACTGTCTGAACATAAACGACTATGGCACATTTAAAATACGAGTGCTCCAATCCTCTACCAAACCAGAACAGAATATGTTCTTGTTCTTGGCACAGTTTGACGCCATCTGTGCCGTTAGAAATCTATCCTGCACCAAGCCTCCGTCATCGCTAATGATGTGCAATACAGCCAAACACAACAGATTTGTTTAAACGCCGTTCATACATGGGTTAGAAACAAACAATCTGGTGAGATATTTCGGCATTAATTCCCATTAAAAGCTCAAGGTCTGCTCTGCTCCTGAATTGGAACGCTGGACACGGCGATGACTTCATGAATAAGCGGAAAATGATTTATCCCACTCACCCTTTACCTCGACGAAGGAGAAGAATAATGCTCCGACCTCTGGATTCTGCAAATATCTGAACAGCTGCGGTTGTAATATATTGTTTGACGATCCGCTCACCTACCATTAGGTACACCTAGTCCGTTTATATTGCAGCGTTCATAACAGTATTCACACGGCGCTGGGTTTTCCACACACGACCATCTGGAGTTGTGTCCCAGGTGAAATTATCCATTGAGCAAGTTTGCTGGATGAAGATGTCTTGTCCACAGCAGAGATCAGAGGAGAACGATCAAGCTGGTTCTAAACGACAAGACAAACCTACGTTCAGTGACCACCTGCAGTCTGAACGCGGTGAACCTCGAGGCAGCTGCGTTACAGAAACACAGTGTGGACCTCTTGTGTTTGCTCAGTAGAAGAAAATGAGGCGGCAGTTCACGGAAAATGACCCTCACGAGTCTGGATTTCTGCCCTCACATTCAGATTGACATCAATCAAAATGTCCTTCAAGTGAGAGGATTTTCATCTCTTTCATTCTTGGGTTTCATTATCAACAGAGTGTGGAATCTGTGGACCTACTTGGCTTTTATAGACTTTTTTAACTTTACTATCTGAATACACAATTCTTTACAAAGAGAAATGACCTGCTAAACTCACCTTGTAATGTCACGAGGAACCCAGAAAAGGCCTTGTTTATTCCAACTTGACATCACAAGCACGTTTGCCAGCTCTTCGTTGACGCTTGCAGATCTCTGACGTTCGAGCGGAGAACAGTTTGTGCGTCAGACTGTAAAATGAAATGGTTTTTTTCCCCTTTTTCAATCTGTCCGCAGGAGCACGAGCGGGTGCATCAGCCGGGACCGTCGCCCAGCTCCCAGAAGCCCCGTGTGTTCAGCTGCTCGTCCTGCGTGAAGGCGTTCGCCAAGCGCAGCCAGCTGGAGAGACACAACCGCACACACACCGGTAATGACCACGATTTGACTCACAAGCTAAAAACCCAAATAATCTGCTTAGGAAGCCGTAAAACATCGGCTGAATTCAGCCAGTAAGTGCTGCCGTTCTATATAGAGCATACATTTAAAGGTACAGCATGTTATATTATGTAATAACACATATGTCCTCTGGATGGCAGCAATGAGTCGCTGTGTCTCGGGACTCGTTTATGTGACTGTGGTGCTCCGAGTCGCGGAAAACGCAGCTTTTTGAAAATGGGTCCCAAGGTGGGACTTTCCAAAAATGCTCCGTCTCCTTGGAAACGGGGCAAAACTCAACTTTTCTGAAATGCTGCTCCTGCATAAGTGTACCAAGGCCATGTAATAGCCATCTTAAACTCGTCATGATAGACCACAGTAGCTGTGTTTACATGGTCGTAAATAATCACATTGAATACAATCAATGTACTTTTTAAAAGAAAATTTTGACCTGATAGAGAAAGAAATTTCATTCTGGATGAGAGAGGAGGTTTAAACACTCTTTACGATCGTCTCTCCCTCGCTGAGGTCAAATTATCTTTACTGTCTGCGTCTTCTTCATTCTGTGTTCTACACTCGATGTGATCCTTCTTCATGCTGTCATCCTGAACACGTTTGGGGGTTTCATAACGGCTTGCACAGGAACTATATTTTCTTGTATGCGACCTTGTGAGGTTTTTTTTTTTTTTTATTACCATGGAAACGTGGTCACCCCCCCCCCCCCCCTGCATGTTTAACACTGAGGTTGAGGTTCACACGCAGACTGCAAAACTCGACAGTGAGTCACGACATGAACAGTTTCTGCAGCTCGGGTGTTGCCTTCCTCTCACTCCGGAGGGTTTCCTCCCTTCCCACCATTGGCTGAACATTAAAGAAATAGTTGTGTCGCACAATTAGCGTTTCAATCAGACTCGTATGAACACTGCGACTGGTGAAGCTGAGGAGACGGCGCCTCGCTTTACAACCTCGCGCTTTGTCTCGTACATGAAGGGAACAAGGACTTATGTTCTGCTCATTAAGCAACCGGCTTCATCTTTCTGCAGTGAGCGTCTCCGCCAGCTGCGTGAGTGGAACCACTTTGTAATATTGATGTAGGAATATATAAAGGCACCAAGGCTCCTGGAGATTAAAAAAAAAAAGAATAAAGAACTAGAGACTGTATTAGATTTCAACATTCCAACATCGGACTTCATAAACGTCTTGATAAAACACACGGGTCCCGATCTTCTAAAGCTTCGGGAACATTAAAAACTTAGAGACTGTGAGGTTTGCATCTGACTGTTTTCATTCATGAGTATAAATAATGTACATAAGTGGAAGTCGCCATGTTGAATTAAATTGTAATGTATTGTAATTAAAGTGTGTGTGTGTGTGTGTGTGTGTCCCTCTCCAGGTGAGCGGCCGTTCAAGTGCAGCCAGTGCGACAAGGCCTTCAACCAGAAGAGCGCTCTGCAGGTTCACATGGTCAAACACACTGGAAAGAAACCCTTCAAGTGCGAGGTGTGCAGCATCCGGTTCACCCAGAAGAGCAACATGAAGCACCACATGAAGAGGTCGCACGGCTACGGTGAGCACGCACACACACACACACACACACTCCATTCTCCTTCATTCAATAACAGTATTTCCAATAAATAAAACTTGAGCATCAGTGAACGTCTGAAGGCTTTCAGGAGCATGTGAAGCTTCGACTTGTATTTCCGTGTCTTTTATATTTCTAGATAAAGAGCTTTGGCAATGCCGCTGCTCATTTTCTTACATGTTGGCGATAAATCTGCACAAACAACAGGTTTGATGCGACCACGGAGGCAGAAAGCTGAGCTCACAGGTTCACGTTGCTCATTGTGAAAGCCGACTCCACTTCACGCTAATGTATGCACCGTTTTGTTTTTTTTGTTGGGTTTTCCATTTTAACCCAGCCGGACACCTTTTTAATGAATTGAAAAGAAAAACAGAGCTTGTTTAATGTGAGAAGCCTGCCGCTCAAAATGTTTCCTCTTGGCTGAGTGGGAATAATATGTCAAAGATTACAGACCGGGAGACGAGAACAAAGTGTCTTTCAATGAGTCTCACAGTCGCGCAAATGCCAGAACATCTCGACAGGAATGAATTATGTTTCCGGGTCTTCTCAAACTCAATGGAAAATAGATTGACTTTGAATTCTGGAGCCACTCGTGGAGCAAAGAGCTACAAACCCTGTGTCTAAACAGATTAAATTCACTTCACTTGATGTGACCAAGTGGGAATAAAAAGGACAAACACACCTGGAGTGTCTGGTTTCTCAGTGATTTCCATCAACGTTGTCTGACTGGAACATTTTAGAGAGGGATAAATGTGAGCAAATGTGTCTCCATTTCTTATCACTTATGTTTTATATGTCCCTCGTGTCCCTACTTTTTGGTTATTCGGTGTCTTTCCTCTTTTTAACTCTCTTTGTGTTCTATTCAATCTCCACGGCGTCGCCTTAACAATCGTCTGCTCACCTGCGAGGCTGCAAGACGACATCGATCCTTTATATTTATTTGTCCTTTATCATCAGTTTGACTCCCTCTGTCACTTTGCTTTTAAGAAATCCCCCTCACTCCTGCATCGCAACTGAATCATGAAGGGGAAAAAAATCAAAGGCCATAATTATATTAAAGTCAGTGTTTGGCCCATCAGCCAGACAAACTGGATGTGACTTGCTCGGCGCTCCTGTTATTAGAGGCCCAGCGTGTCTCCGAGCATATTTCTAATTCACAATGGGCACATTCTGCGTCTGTCCAATCGCGCGGTTCGTTGCAATGATTTCAGCGTTTTCCCGAAAAACAAAACAAAAGGGAGGAGATAGCTTTTTGATGGATGTCCTCATTTGCATGGCCGCCGGACAAATTGAATCTGCAGCTCCTGCGAGAGTATAATAAGATTTATTTTCTTTTTGTCCCGCTTTACGAAGCCGTGGGAATGCAGACACACATGGCCCCGTCTCACCCCCCCCCACCCCCCCTCTGTTTTCTCCTCCCACCAGGTCAAATCCAAGACGTGGCCCTGGGGCAGGAGGAGCCGGCGCCGCAGGAGGAGGTGACGTCGGAGCTGGACCTGGAGGTGGTCCCCGAGCCATCCGGAGACTGGCACAACGTCTTCCCCTGAACGCGCAGGTGGAGACGGACTGGAAAGCACTGATGGAGATGAAGCTCTGAGCAGGTTGACACGGAGCAGCGGGGGGGCTGTGGGCGGGGGCGGAGGGGTGGGGGTGCCGTTAGTCCACATTAGCAGAGAAGTAAGTGGAGCCTGGATCCCCCTGATTGGCTTAATGACCTCTGTGTTCTCTGCTCCAGCCTGATTGTCGTCAATATGATGACCTCCGGGGGGGGGGGGGGGGGGGGGGTGAAGAGAGCGGGCTGACCCCCCCCCCCCCCACCCCCCACCCACGGCCACCAGCTCGTCTCTCTATGGGTGGTCTGCTTGCAGGAAGCATTATTTCTCCCTGCTTGTTTACAAGACTTTTCTTTGTTTTGTTTGTTTTTAATGTATTGAAGCTGTAAATATTACACTTTCCGTTGGTTTTACTGAGGAAACCTGTTGTTTACTGTATCTTTGTTTTTGTAAATTGCACTTGTAGATGAGGTATATATTTTCTGAGCAGCGGCCACGTGTACGCCATTGTACAGGTAATGCGTTTTTTTTTTTGGTTTTTTAGTTTTTTTTTGCTGTCCTTTTTTTTTCTATTGTCAATAATAAATTAAATAATTTTTGTACGAAGTAAAAGTCCTTTTTCCCGTTTATTATTCTGGGATTATTATATTATTATACTTCTATCCTATACTTCCGGCTCCAACTGTGGCCGTGTTTACACGTCAACGTTTCACGTCAAAACGCATCATTTGTCCGTTTCCGTGGAAACGGCCGGAAATGCGAAATGCCATGTAGTTTTCATGTTGGGCCACTAGTGGGTGCTGTTTTTGTAATGAAGCCACACACACACACACACACATGCTCACAGAACATACTACACTATCCACAGGGATGGAGTCGTCACTGACGACTGGTGATACATTTCTTAGGTGTGGATCTTCATTATTATTCAATTTCATCATGTTAACGTCAATTTAATATAATGCGTTTATAAACCACATTATAACAATCTGGCCTTTTTTAGTTTGAGAGGGGCCTCAGTGATGAATACAGAGCACTTATTAAGACTCTTTAAATAACGGACTTCCAAATACAAGCAGATGCTTTGTTTTAGAAAATTAATGTGCTTTGAGGCTAGTTTACTTGAAAATGACATTTCAGTATTTCAGGTATATTTTCAAACAGCATGTCAATCCATCTTTCAAAGCATTTTAGAATTCTTTGAGAGAAACCTCAACAGAAGAAGTGCGGAAGAAGTGATTTTTAGTCATTAAATATGATCATATCTAAACATTTATCAGCATAAACAAACCTCGACACATTTGATCAATTCTGAATGCATCCTGAAGCATGGTGTTTCCTGCAAGTGAGCACATGAAATGAAGTTTAACCACATATCCGTTTTCTAACATCTTGACATCTCCAACCCCCTCCTGCTCTTTGCTTGCTCTGATCACTGCTGCTCTCAGAACCACATACAGACAACATAGTGCTTTTATTAATTTTTTTTTTACCCCACGGGAACGGTGCTTGTTATATTACAACCTTTTGACAGCTCTGCTACTGTATATAAAGCTTTTCCAAGGCCTCACTCATATTCCAGTGTGCTGCGGCACCAGATTCCCCCTGGACCTTGGATTTGACCCTGGCAGCGATGAGAAGGAGAGAAACCGGGTAAACAGAGATGAGGAGGAAGAGTTAGAGGTAGAAAATGACAAAACTACCAAAAAGAGAAAGAGACTGACGACAGTGATGAAGAGGAATTGGAATTCTACCCGAGAGAAGAGGTGCACTTCATCAAGATCAACAACACGTTGTTATTTCTGGATCTTAAACCATGCGATATGGCATTAATTCCCCATTTTCACTTTCATCAGCATGAAAAGACGAGAAGCCTTTTAAATTACTTTGTCACTATGACTGTAACTTTCCATGGCTTTAAAATTGATTAAAATGTCATTTGTCAGCGGTGCCAAAAGCATCAGACCGTCACAAACAGATCTGCATTGTTACAACTGCTGAATTGTTTCTGCTCCAAACGCCCACAGAGGTTTAACTCAAGTCTTTATGGAAAACTAATGGAGCCACTCATCCGCCGTCGCTTGTTTCAGCCTTGATGAACGCTTCATAGTTACCAGACAAACTTTGTTGGTTTTATAGTTCTAATATTTTAAGAGACACATGTAAAAAAAAAAAAAAAAGAAAAGTAAAGATGATAATAACAATTATGCATTTCATTTATAAGTGTCTTTCAAAGCTCTCGAGGTCACCGTTTAATCAAACCGCTCATATTTACAAGTACAATAAAATCCTCATGGGGTTTTAAGAGGGGATTTGATGCCAACAGGAGGTCTTTTATTTCTTCTGAGTTTGAAAAAGTTATGAGTAAACAAAGTTTTTACCCCCGGAGACAGTCAGACAGGGCAGGAGATGGCAGTGTGGCATCAGGCTTTGAGGGGAGGTAGAGCAGGGTGTCATCCGCATAGCGATGGAAACTGAAACGGTCGGAAATGGGTGGAAAATTGCTTGAAAATTGTTAAAATCATTGAGGTCTCAGTCGGGTTTTTTGAGTGTTGGATCTATTTATTGCTGTTCTGAAGGTAAAGGAAATGAGCTGGGGGAAAGGGAACAATGAGCAGGGAAAAAGAAGGAAGACAGTTTAATAATGAGGTGAGGAAGCAGATCCAGTGGAGAGATGGAGGATTTGGATCGTATGATGTCAGATATACTGCACTAATGGTTGGAAAGATTGAATGATGTAAGAGGAGAATCAAGGATAGAGAAATAATTACAGGAAGATTTCTTATTTGTTTATTAAGTTCGTTAACTATAATTTGTTTGAACGATGGCCAGTTTGTTATCTTTTTAAATCTTTTACCTTTTTAGCTGATTTAGCCATTTTCCTTGCCATTTTGACTCTGTAAACCAGGGATGTCAAACAAAAGGTTCCCAAACAAGAGGCTCCAATGTGACCCACTGAACCACCAAGCAAAATGGAAGAACTGTCAAGGAAAACAGGTTTTTTAAATACATTTTCTTAATAGTAGCAACAAAACACAACTCTGAGACCCGAGCTGCATTGTTGGTGACCTCGTTGCTATCAGACTCGCCTCGCTGTCAGGGTGTAAAAACACCCAGAATGCAACAGCGATGTGGGAAGTCTGATGACACGTCACCGTATTTTGCATTAATATTTGTTCTATGTTGAGATGATGCTGAAATCTTCGTCGTCGACACGGTCCACCAACACCTGCAGCTTCCCAACACATCTGCCGGGCTCCTGTTTGCAAACTTCTCCTCCACCTTTAACCCTTTGCAACCCCACACCCTGGTGGAGAGGCTCCACCAGGACTTCAACCGGAGCAATCCGCTCAGACTCTGGATCCCGGACTTGTCACCAGCAACAGCAGTGTGAAGGTGAGTTCCCACGGTTATTGGACTTCCTGCAGGACCCAGAGGAGGAGAGCGAACTTTAACCCCAAGGTTGTTCTCCTGAGCTTTGTGCAATATTGTCTTGTGCAATTTTTCCTTTGATGCTTACTTTCAGCTTTACTTTACGCTGTGCAGTAATACCACTCTGCACATTCTGCTGTTCATCCTGCTGGTTTAATTGCTGCTTTGAATGTACCTGCTGTTTTATATTTACAACACTGCCTTAACTACCTCCACAGCACAGTTACTGGCAGCAGGCCTGCCTCTGTATATAATCTCTACATTTTATCTGTACTTTTTCTTACTCTTCTTAATGCCCTTCAGGGATTAAAAAAAAAGTTCTTCCTGATTCAGTTTTGTTTTTTTCAAAGTCCGATGCTTGTTTGAATCTAAACATGGTTTAGTCTCGCTTTCTTTACGCAGTAGCCACACGTTAAAGCTATTCTGTCCTCATACAAATGTTTGTCGATGTTTCAATTGTTTCCGCAGCTTTAATGTAGATCCGCATGACCTTGTTTTTAAAAGGAGATGAATCAGTCCCGTTGTGTCTTTGGAGGGAGGCGCATTCATACTTGCAGCAGCCTCACCGGCCTTTGTGCAGCCGTACGAGAACCCTATACACCACTCCAGCCTGAAAATGGCATTGACATAGTGGGTGTCTTTTTTTTTTTTTCTTTCTTCCTCTATGAAAAGGACCTGATCCACTGATTTTTGTTTTCTCGTTGACAAAAGAGGTGAAACGCACACACAGAGGATGGTTTTATAACTTCTTTTTTTTTTTTTTTTTTTTATTCTCAGTTAAGTGGCTGGTCATGTTTTATTACACATACACTGAACAGGCTGATATTTACATTCATTCCAAGGATCCATTCACAAAAACACACTGCACAGCACTCACAAGGCTCGAGCAAACAGTAGGAGGGACGAACGCCTGCAGGTTGGAGGTGGAAGACGAGGTTTTCAACAACTTTATTGGTTTTGTTTGTTTGTTTGTTTTTTCTTACAGGGTACAGAAACAGTCTATAACGTGTGATTACAGAGTTAATAACTGAGCACCTTTTTGAAATACAGTTTTGTGTTTCAAACACCAACAAAGAGGAAGGAGACACAGCACATTTGTGTTTGGTAGTCAGAGAGGAGAGTGTGTGTGTGTGTGTGTGTGTGCGTGTGTGTGTGTGTGTGTGTGTGTGTGTGTGCGTGTGCTGCGTACAGGAGGCAACAATGAAGACGAAGACTAAAAGCATCAGGTCTGAATCCGGCTTCACGCTGTGGCACCAGCATCAGATTCAGAATATTTTAAATGGAGGAAAACTTGACGCTGAGGTCACTTGGTTACAGACAGGAAGGCAAATTAGTGGGAATTATCTCGGGGATGGATAAAGAATCGATTTAGAAGGTTTAGAGGTGTAACTTTTTACCATAAAAAAAAAAACCCAAAACAAAACAAGAAACTCCACAGCCAGCCTCTTGGTGGCAGACGTACATTGACATGACACAGACGACGGGACACTTAACGGCAGTGAGGAACATGAAGGGAGGAAGTCAAGCCACGTCGACTGAACCCAGCTCTCTCGTTAACGTCAAACCAAAAACCTGTTAAATCTTCAACGCAGAACAAAGTCGGGGGTGGGGGGTGGAGGGTGGGGTTGACGAAAGACGGAGTGGACGTGACAGAAAAGCGCTCTTCTCCAGAACCAGAGGCGACCCGGTCTTTCCCCCCCAACAACCGGCGAGCGGCAAAGACGGTCAAGTCAAGTCGGACTTGCACCTTGGCCCCTCGAGACCCTCGTGTGCCCCGGGTCGGCTCCCGGTCCAGCCACCATCGGTTAGAAGGAACCACAGAAGACATTCGTAAAACTCAAGCGTAGAATGCTTAACTATATACGAGGAGAGAACAGCGGGGGGGGGGGGGGGGGGGGGGGGGTGAGGGGTCATTCAGGCTGCACATGTGAGCGGGTTCAGGATCAGCAAACAGTTCACACCGATGATCTGGACGGCGGGGGAGGGGGCAGATTGTGTTGCTGTCGGGATCGGGGGGGGTAGATGAAGGGTTTTAGCGAGCATTAGAGTGTTAACTGAGGCAAAAAGGGGACATTTTTCCTCCTATTCTTCCTCTTCTTTATTTAATTTTTTTTCTTTTTTCTTCCCCCCCCCCCACATGCTGTTGAAGGTTTGCCCTCGTGCCGTCGGCAGGGGTTCGAAGGGAGGGGCGTCAGCGTTTGGCTGGAGAAGCACTCCTGCTTCCCTGTGGGACACACAAGAAACAATTTGTGAAAACCTGCGGGCTTCAGCTCCAAAACACCACATCCATGTTTCCACTCAGCACGGGACCAGACACTCCACCCCCCCCCCCCCCCCCCCCCCCCCCCCCCCCCCCCCCCCCCCCCCCCCCGCTGGGGGCGGGGCTAAAGACCCCAGGGGACCTTCAGACCTCAGCCCTGTTTACACCACAAGATTTTCCGGTGAAAACAGAAACCTTTCGAAAACCAACAGCCCCCCTCTTGGGGCCTGGCATGCTAACTACATCATTTTCAGCATTTCTGCCCGTTTCCGTGTAAATAGACATCGTTTTCAAAACGTTGCCGCGTAAATGCGAAATGTTTCTGGAACGAAAAAGCAGAAATGATTCGTTTTCACTTGAAATGTTGTCGTGGAAACGGGGCTTTTGTCTGTTGTGAGGTCGTCAAAATCAGATTGGAGCAATAACCTTTGAACTCCAGTTGGAGTTTGTTTCACCAATTTTCTCAAATACTCGGTTTGCTTGTTTCACATGGAGTGTTTGAGCAGATCAGTCGGAATGAAATGTGATGCTATGGAGTTGTGCTGGTGGAGGAAGTCGTCGGACATGTCAAACAAGAGGATTGGAGCAAATAAATCAGAATTTAGTAAAAACAGTGGAGAGGAAAGCAACATGGGAGATGATGTGGGACAATGTCAAGGCTTTTGGACAACTGAAGCGATTCATGGAAGACCTAAGAAGGGAAACGGTGTTAAATTTATCCAATAATGAAATCCACAAATAGAAGTTGTGTTGAGCCAGTGGAGAACTTCTCACTTCTTTTCACGTTAAAGCACAATTTAAAACATCTGGTTGCGTTGGTCTTTTTAACTTAAAAGAAATCCCACATCAGAGAATGGTTGTAAAAAGAGGAAGTCTGAACTATGACAGAAATTAAAAGGTTCCTCATAACAACATAAACTTAGTCAATGGAGTGTGTATTGACTCCCATTGCGCTCAAGGTTTCGTCTGCGTCTCTGTTTTGAACCCTGACAGATCAGGTTGCTGGTGGTCGTCATTCTGAAAGCAGCATGGAACCACTTTTTAAAATCAAAACTATAGAGAATTTTTTTTTAAATCCACTAAATTGGTTCCTGAATTACTGTTGGTTTTCTGATTGACTTTTCTTTGTGTCTTCAGGACTTTAATTAATTTTGAAGACGAGACCTCACACATTTCCCATTACTTTTCTTTTGTCTGCTCAATCTTATCATGGAAATCCTCTGTTTCCATCCTGCTTTAGTCACACAGACTTAAAACAGAAGCAGGAAGCTGAACTGAAGCACACTGATCGTCATGTGTTTTCCGGCGGCAGTACTCGCTTTCACGTCGGCATAGAAAATGAAGTGCCAATTTTAATTGAAAGTTAATCTTTGTTTATTCTCCATTATGTTTGTATGGTGATGGAGTGATTAACTGTAATTGAGTGCGTCAGGAAGATGGAAAACAAGCGTCCCGGAGGCTGGAAACCTGGGGAGCTGTTTCCTCAGCCACTCCAGAGCAGGGAGGGACGTCTCCCCTCCCGCCGTAATCACTGAAGTAAGTCATAAGAGTTACAGTCTAATTAGAATCTGAGCAGAAATGCTGCAATCTCTTTTCACAACAGATGAAAACTAATTGACTTTTGGGGGCAAGCAGCAGCAAGAGGAGCTCTCTGGGTGCAAAAAAAAGATGAACGTGTGAAATATTGGCGGAATGTTAAACGGAACGATTAAGATCAAAAGATTCATTGTGGAAGTCTGGAAATCATTTAATTTGGTGAGGTCGGCAGCAAAACATCGGAAAATAACCCCCAGCTTCCCCTGCAGCTACGCAGCAGAAAACAACTGTTACAATACACATTGTTATTTATTTTATTTTATTTTTAACGTTCACAATGTTTGTGCAAATGATATTTAAGGTTTTAAAATGTGGCTGATTTAACTCACAAAGTTTATATAGAGCTTACTGACACTTCATCACTGTAATTTAAACGGTTACATTTTAAGCTGTTCTGTTGTAATTTTGAGCAATTTCAGCTTTTTTGTGTGCAATTTTAGAATAGAATAGAATAGAATAGAATAGAATAGACCGTCACAAAGAGTGTAGATTCAGCAAAGTTTGATTCACTGTCTTTCATGTAGAGAACATCAAAGCACTTAAATGTTGCCATGCTGACAATAACCACCTCCTCGATGCCTCATACAGTTAGATTTTTAATCTGGAGGATTAAAGTCTTGTTTCTTCGATGTCTCAGCTTTCTTCATCGCTTGTGTCATAATTGCTGTGGCCACTAGAGGGCTCACTTTTATTTCTGCACTGCTCGGCTTCCACTGCTAACAACTCGACATTCAGGCAGGCCTACGACTCTCCTCCAAAGCGTCTGTGTTATTCTGCGAGCGATCGACGGCGCTGGTTTCTCTTGAGCTCTCATCAAATACACAAAAATGCATAAGCAGCGATTCCTCTTGTTAGCGGTAGCTCTCGTGACTTTATCTCAGGACTTTATCTGCAGGATTATATCAGCGGTGGCGTGCACGGCGTCACTGTTGCATCAATCTCGCGTCTGAAAGCAGCAGCAATGAGATTATGATGTCATCGAACGCACACGGCGGGTTGAAGTGAATCGGCTACTCACTCGGCTGCTGACATCATCACTGAGGCCGGGGAGCGAAGAGGAGCGAGAGTGTGAGAGCAATCTCATCGAAGGACACCGGAGAGAAAGAGAATCACATTTTTCCTCAAGCGATCGTCGTCCTTACCATTTTGAAGATCCTAGTCAGGGTGCCTTTGCCGTCGCCGGCCTTCTTGGCTTTGGCGGACTGTGACTTCTGGGGTCCCTGGAAGAGCGGGAGAGGAGGGGAATGAAAACATTGCCGCGGAACGCTTGAGACTTGGCACAAAGAGATTCACTTCCAGCTCAGCGGGTGGCGAGGAGAAGCAGATACAGGGCCTGACCTACTAAAAGGTTGCACGTAAACAAGTCCTCAGGAAGGAGCCTGACAGACGAACGTGGAGAGAAAAATATCAACACGTGTTTCACTGATCAGCGCAAAATACAAGGACAAATGTATGCAAATAGATTAAAGCACAATTTGAAATGTAATTTACTATATCTGAAACAGCTTTCATTCTCTCTTTGTACTGTGTTTGAAAAGAACTTGTGTCACAGCCAATAATGTGATCTTTTTTTTTTAACCTTTTTTAATGTAATGAAGCTCCACAATCTAGTAACTTGCCAATAGTGCAACAAGATATTTGATCAATCATTGTGACAGCATTTTCGCAATATAGATTTTTACTGTTATTGAGGTAGTATTAAAAATACTCGTGTTTTCAATACTTTGGCACTTAAACGCAAAACTTCTACGAAACAAAATTGCAAAAACGCTGTTTTCAATTGAAACATCATCGTGCAAGCTCTCCATTCATAAACAGCTTCCAGCTGATAATCCTCATGTAAACAACATCTAAAGTAAATAAAACCCTCCATTTGTGCATGTCAGTGTTATTCCTAAGTTCCCTGCAGCCTGAAAGGCACAATCTGTTTACATGGGTTTGACACACTTTATGCAGAATCTTAGTAAATCAGGCCCATATAGTTTGAAGATGCTTCCTCTGCTGCAGTTGAAAAAAAAACCAAAAAATAAGAATTTGGAAAAATATTAACATGCAATTTAATTTCAGGCCCATTTCATGCTGAAATCATGAAGACGTTCATCAGATTTATTGCCTGATTATGCATGAGTGAGGAAATCTACAAAACAGCAGCAGGTAATAAGGGTGTTTTATTTTTTTTAAAGGGCAGGAAACCTCATTTGACTTTCTGAAATGCTGCACAAGTCTCTCATATTACTCCTGCAACTGGAAAACATGACTGCAGGTGCAGTGGGATGGAAGAGCAGGAAATCAATCATTTGCAATTAACCAAATAGATTTTTAAAAAAGCAATACAGACTATGACAAATTTATCTCTCAAAATAAATCAAACAAAAAGCCATCAATGGATTGATGTCAGTATTTATTACTGTAGAAATCACTGCAGTGGAAAATTAAACAGAAATTATCCCACAATATTCTTAATGTTGTAGGTTTTGAGGCTGTTTTAATGCTTATTGCTGCTTGACTGGATGAAAATGAATGGATTAGCTTATTGCGACTTATATTGGAAGGTAAAAATAAAATAAAACACATGCCAACATCAAATTTACAAGTTTAACTGCTGCAATTATGCTCAAAGATATAATTTATTTAGGTTCAGTGCTGTAGAAATAAAAAAAAAAAATGACTGGGCTGGTATTTGAGGCTGGATTCCACCTCGTGTAAAAAAAATAAATGCTTAAAGCACATCAGAATTAAATTACAAGCCTAGAAAATCACTTGACAATGTGCCAACCTGAATTTTATTTGAGCTTCATAAAACAATCAAAGTCTCTTTCTCACATCACATGAACAACCAGTGTTTAACTGCTACAATGAGTTTATACATTTGTATGTGGGTCTGTTTGAAAATCCCTGAAAATGCAACTGAAGGTGAATTCTAACAAAAAAGAGACTGTGGATGAACTTACTCAATTACGAGCAACGATTGTATGAGTACGAGGTTTTGGTCACATTGGGTACATATTTAAAGACACAAAGTCCATATAATCAATGGCGCTGTAAAAGAGAGGAAATATAATATTGTGTGCAGCACCGACAGCCACAATCATGTCAAAAAGTTATAATTTAAGAGCTGTTTAAAAGTTAATGATGGGAAAAATGACTTGAAAATGACATGAGAAGCCAAAATTTTAGTGTTGAATGTTAAAATGTAACTGTAATAAAAGTAAGAGTATTAAACTCACAATGTATACTAATAAAAAGTAATAGGCAACAACAATGATGATAATAATAATAATAATAATAATGATAATACTGATATTAATAAGAATAATAATGTAATTCATGAAGTAGATAAAGTAAAATTATTGTTTGAATTTTTAAATATATATATATATAATATATATATATATATATTTTAAATTATTATTATTTTGTAATTGAACTAAATATATATCAAACATAAGGACAGACAGAAAAAATATGATGAAATACTCCTCCCATCATTATCATTCCCTTCTCCCCTTGAGTAATTCCTCATGGTCCCTTATCGGAGTCTCTTTCGTTCCCTTTTAGCCGCGACCCGCCCGTCTGCCGCTTCACACCAGAACATGAAATTAAGTGTCGGTAAAGTTGCCAAATGAAGCGGAAGGCGACTGGCCTTCGGCCGCTCATGGTGGAATTTTGTGAATGAGAGGAGGCTGATGAAGAGGCGGACGGGGCCGGCGTTATCATGAATACACAACGGCCTGGATAAAAGTCAGCCGGCGGAGCAGCAGAAATGGCCTTGATGTACTTGAAGATGGCCTGATGGTGGGAGGAAATGAGAGCGTTATCGCGGCGGCGTGGACAGATGACCGGGGCTTAAGTGGATGATGGACACTAAATGGACGTCGTGTTCGTAAAGGCAGCGCGGGGCCGTGACCTCGCTTGCTCTTTTAAGTTTAATTAAGCATGATATCTCCCTGTTTGTTCAGGTGGCGGCGGCTGTTGGGGGGGGTGGATGGGTGGGGGTGGGGGGGTGGCGGGGGGAGGGGTTATCGGACCACCTACCAGGCCCATCTTGGCTGCTAGTCCTCTCCACTAGGAGGGCAGAGAGACAAGAGACAAAGGAAACAGATAGAGAGAAAAATGTGTCTTACTCAGCGTAAAGGCAGGATGGGAAGGAGAGGAGGCAGGTGGGAGAGTCCGTCCAGAGGGGAGAGGTAAGGGGGGGGGGGGGGGGGGTCACAGAGGGGGGGGGGGGGGGGGTAGGCGACAGAAGGAGAGAGGAAGAGCCAAACACATTCACAAGTTTGTATGTTTCTGTTCGGGTTTCTCAACAGATTCATGAACGAATGAATGATCTTGTGTTGGGTGACGGTGTGAAAGCAGACTCACCCTCGACTTGGGGGGGGCGGGGGACACCTGAAGGGCCCAGTGCGACGGGAGGCAGAGAGGTGGGACAGAATTAGCGACGGATCAGAGGAGGGGAGAGAGCAGACAAACGACGGAAGAGCAGAAAAGGGAAGAAAGCAGCAGTGGCGGCCTCCGACTGGTTCTCATGTTTACTCACGATAGTACGGAAGAAATGGACCACGGCGTTCTCGGCACCACGCTTACGGGGGGAAGTCACGGAGGCTTTCTGAGGGGCTGGAGAGAGAGCCCCCCGGAAAGAGCCCTGGAGAGAGAAGGACAGGGATGGTACACCTTCTTGCTTTAAACACACACACACAGCTCTTATTTAATTGGGCACCGAACTACCGGAGCTGCTGGAGTCTCAACCTCATCAGACAGACTGATGAATACGAGTCTGCGTGGGTCTTGTTTACAAGAGACCAGCATTGATGCTCTCACTTCCTATTAGAGAATTCATTCGAAATGCAAAGTGCTCAATTAGATTGCCTGCTTGTCGTGTCTTGCTGGTGTCACCTCCTCCTCCACAACCAGGGTCTGTATCCTGCCCTACAATCCCTACATCCCGCCTCCTCCGGGGCTTCTATCCCTCCTCAAACCACCCATGCAAATCTGTTTTAATCTCTCTTTCCTCTCTCTCGGGGTTAAACGCATCGTGAACTAATGATGCATGTAGAGCATCTCGTCTTGTTATTTCTTATTGTCAAAGCAACGATATAAATGCTTTTGTTTACAAAATGGCTTCAGATGTGTAACATCTGGCCACCGAGGACCACGTGATACGTGTGTTTGATTGAGGCTCCGTTTCCACGACGACGTTTCAAGTGAAAACGTATCATTCTTGGAAAGTTTCATGTTCACACATTTTGAAAATTATGCCCATTGACATGGAAACAGAAACCCTGAAAATGAACCCCCCCCCCCACACACACACACACACACACACACACACACACACACACACACACACACACACACACACACACACACACACACACACACACACACACACACACACACACACACACACACACACACACACACACACACACGCACTCGTTAACTGTAAACCTTCCAAGTCCAAGGAGAAAAGTTGCATTTTTGCCCTGTTTCCATGGAGACGGAGTTCATTTTGAACTCCATCACAGCTCCACATTACCACCTGACGTATCCTCGTCAATCTGAGTTGATGATTGACATTGTTCACCTCGGAGCTCTTGACTTTGAAAATGCCACGTTGCCGCCGTCACGAATAAGAAAATCCCAGTCATTCACTTTGCAACATTTAGCCGCTGCTCAACGGCTCATCGCAAACAATGCCCGCCTCATTAACTTTTATCTGCTACATGTTTTGGCCTCCAATCGTTGCAAACAAATTAAACCGACGCTGTTCAAGGTGTGAAAGGTGTTTTCTCTTTAATGGGTTATTGTGCGAAAAATCTATGACTCCAAGTTGTACCTTGACAAAGCCAAAGTGGCAGCTTGATGAGGTTATTGTCTTCCTGCTAAAAAACCTGACGAGAAAATCTAGAGTTTTTAATTAAAACTTTAAGAGAGATAAAACTAAAAAACCCCAACTGGTTTTAATCAGGCAACTCTACAGGGACGCTAAAAGGGAAGAGAAAAAACTCTCCAAAAACAACTACAGCTACAGCAACCTCATTTTCACCTATTCAGTGTGTGTGTGTGTGTGTGTGAGGCTGATGTGTCCATATTCATTCTTTTTCTTTGACCCCATTAACAGGCAGTAATGTAACGTGTGGCGGCGGAGGGGCCACGGTGTGATGATTCAGATCCATTACCTCACATCAAAGACCCCGGAGATCATCCGGTGGGGGGGGGGGGGGGGGGGGGGGGGGGGGGGGGGGGACACTCACTGGTGTCACCCGCTTCAAGTTTGAAAAAACAAAAGAAAACAAAAGAAAAAAAAAAACAGGCGGAGGAAACATAAAAGGTTCCGTCTCCTGTTGTATTCCTTGGTCCTCGACGTCGTGTGCTGCAGTTCCTCATAATGACGCCCTCGCATAAACCGTCTATTTTCTACAGTTTGGTAAACGACTGGAAATGAAAGAAAACCAGAGGAGATGGAGACGCTGGCGGGTCATTGCTTTGCCGGAGAGTTGTTATTCTTCCAAAAGAAAGCAACAAGATGCTGACGTTGTTGTGATGATCAAACTGGTCTCTGTAGGGCCCTTGGTTTTGGTGGCGTCGACACAAATCAAGCTAATTAAATTCTATGTGCGGCTCCGTAGAGTTTGGATTCCTCTGCAATTATGTCGAGTCTTTTAAAGAGGGACGTTATGATCTTGGATGTTTGGAGAGAAAACTTTCAAAAGTAAAAAAAAAAAAAAACCAAAACAAACATGTTTTGGAACAAAAGTAGAAGTTTCCAAAAGGGTAAAGTTCTAGTTTTCACTTAATATGGGAAATATTTGCCAAAACTAGTCACATTATGTTTAGACATAATAGGATTCTCACTCCTGGTCCCATGTTCACCAATGCATAAAACAACACATCCACTGGAGGCAGTCTGGGGTTCAGGGTTATACTCGAGGTGATACTTCAACATACAGTGGAGGTTGGGAATTGAACCTACGACCTTCTGAATGAAGGATAGCGACTCTACCAACTGACTGAACTGCTAAAAAACTCACACTGATTCAAATGTAACCCAATTAGAATGATCACAAATGATAATACTAAATAAATCTTTACATATATGGTTGTTTTTGTTGAGTTTTTATAGTGTAAATGTAGCTTCACTATATGTAGTTATTGTGTTTAAACTGTCTGATGTTGATTGTTGTGTTTATAATGTATTACTATTATAATTTATTTACTTGTTTTAGTTTGTAGCAATGGTATTTAGATTGTATTTCAGATTGTATTTCATTTGTATTTATTTGCAACTTGTTTAAGCATGTAAATTGGGTGACAAAGGTAAAAAGAATATTTATATTAATCGCTGATGGAAGGAGCGCCTTATAAAATCTCGCCTCGGTTGGATAGAGCCAGCTTCGCTGAATTGTTTTTAAAATGAAACATATTGTTTCTTTGCTGCTCTCCTCAGAGGCACAAGGAAGAAATAAAACAAGACTTATTTTAAAGTCATGCTCAGAGAAAAGGAGCAGCTGAGACCTCAAAACATCACAGAAACACCTCAGACTTCACAAAGACATGGAGTTTGTGAAAAACCTGTTCAGTGGTGGAACTTTTTCAATCTTTCTCGAAAGCTGAGATAGAGAAGTCAGCAAAGATTATGACCTGGTAAAAGCAGCGGCTGCTGCTGCTTTCATCCTTGTAAACACGACTGATGGAATATTTCATTTTTCAGAAAAACCTAATGGAAGGACCCAGTGAAGGATTCAAATCAACACCAAAATACACAAAGTTCCTTTTCACTGAAATGTTTAAATTATTTAAAATCTCTTTGTGAAATGAGTGAATGTGCAGTAAAATATTGCAATATATCTTATGTAAACATTTTTTCTATTTGTCACACTCGATATTTTTCCGTTTGAATCATAAAACATTCACTTTACAAGTCATAATAAGCAGTTTACAAGAAAAATTCACTCAACATCATAATTATATTTGAAATTTAAAGGAATGCTTTAAAGTTTTCAGGGTGCAGTTCATAGAAATAACTGAATTTCTCTGCTTGATTTTAATGTTCTGTTACATTTTTGGCTAAAACGTGAGTGAAAAGTTTTCTTCCGACTCTAAATAGTATCAGATTATCCTGCTAACTTTGAAATTATCATAAATCTGTTAAACAACTTTCCTTTTAACTATAACCTGCAGTCCTGATGATTCTTATTACCATGGCAACCAGATAAACTACAAAAAACCTATTCAGTATTTTCCATGGTGAGTTTGCAGGTTGTCTCTTTTTGTATTCAAGGCAAATCGGGTTTATTTATCCCAAATCACGGTTTAATTAATCAGGTGCATTGCATCTTTCTTTTCTCCTCTTCCGTCTTATTGGAATAAGTTCATTTTCCAAAGAAGTAATTAATGAAATTCCTTATCAGTGAACCAATAAGCACCCATTAATTTCCTGAGCTCAGAGGCTGGGTTGCTGCTCGTTCACGTGCGACTGATAGATACCACCCCGCTGACACGTCTGAACTATCATCCACCATCCGATGGCATTCCACTGCATCGTCTCTCTTTTCTCTAAACAATCATTTGCTTCACTGTGGTCGTAAGAAAGAAATATATTTCTGGTTTTTCAGTTGGAATTAGCCTAAAAAAACTCTTTTTACCACCATAAAGACATTGCTGGTGACATACTTTTACCTTGTTTTTGCATGAACATCTTAAAAATATCCAGATTTTTGGCTATTTCATCTTCAAACACAGAACATTAAATCAAAAGTGAGACGTGGGGTCGCCCCCAGGGGGCGCCAGAGAGTTAGATGAGGCAGGAAACATTGTCTGTTTGATTAATGAGAAGAAAACAAAATAACTGAAGGTGTAAAATATTAGTTATTCGACAAAATTGTATATTTTCAAATAATTTATTGTAAAAGGCGAGCATCTATCTGTGGATCCCAGCAGACGTTAACAATGACATGTTATAATGTGAAACACATCAAAAAGTCTGATATTAAAACAAACATGAGTACTGATATGAAGCATGAGGTTCAGACTGAATCTTTACCCATTCCTCCTTTTGGTTAACAGTCTGCGTTTCAACCCGAATCAACTGTGTTATTTAAAGATGAATTATCTTCAAGGCTGATTCTTCACAGTCTACAATGTTACATGTTGTTAGCGTCGAAGTTAATGTTTCACAACAACAACAAACAAAACAAAAAAAAAAGATAAAAACACAAGGGAGTTCAAACAAAACCACGAGAGCGCAGAGGGTGTTGTTAAACAGGTTTAATCAAGCAGTAATCCAAAGAGCGCAGAACAGGGATCAGGTTAGGAACAGCATCACCGATCACCACAGATACAACAGTTACAAGTATCCAGTGCGACGGAGCAAGCAAGCACACACACACACACACACACACACACACACACACACACACACACACACACACACACACACACACACTGGACCGGCACCGATCCATCGCAGCTTCGAAGAAACTGTCAAAACACCTGAGGTGAACAAACTGATGTGAGGGTGAGTGGGGGGGGGGGGGGGTCGGAGGTCGAAGCCCCCTCCTCACCCATAATCCCCCTCCCCATCCAAGACACTGGGGTTAAAGTTCAGTATCAGAGTTTTTGATCACGAGCTCCTCCGACTAACGCTTCGGCCGACTCTGTTTCCACGTTGCACATTAAAGATGCAGATTAAGAGTGAAACTAACCGGCGCGTCAAAGTGAAGCGGAATACAAAGAAAGAGAAAACTCCCATGTAGATTAGATGATTTGATCTGGAATAATTTGAGATTATAAGACAAACTAGAAATACAGTGTCTCAAAATATTACAGGATTTCATTCGAGCAGATATTTTCTTTTCTTTTTTTTTTTTTTAATAATCTAAATTGGAAGTCAGGATCATTTTCTATTGTATTCCAATTTTCTGAGATGCGCCTGTATATTCTGTTACGTACAAGTTGTTTTTGATTAAATGCCCATGCAATGTTTGTTTTGTTTTTTTTACCCCTCGAATTAACACATGATTATTCTGGTAATTTGGAAATGATAAAAAATCTGTCATCAGCGTTTGACTGATGATTTGTTTTTGGCGTAATCCTGCAGTTTATCAAACTTTACTCTCATTTAAACTTTTTTTTTTTCAAATCTGAGACTCCAAAACAATAAGTTTAAATCAAAGGTCATTTATAACAACAATAATAATAATAATAATTAAAAAAAAAGATGAGAGATCCACAGTACATGAAAGCACCTCGGCACTACAGAAAGAAACATGCATATTCATAAAACAAGCTTTGCGACTAAATACTGCGACACGGACGACAAAAGTCCGTGCGGAATCTGAACACACGTGGCGGATCGGGAGAGTAAAGCCGGAAAAAAACATGTCGTCTTCATCGATTTCTGCAGGAAAAGACAAAACGCTTTTCGTTCGGCGAGAGGCAGCGGAGGCGGGGCTAACCTGTCCGTCATTCACTTGAGACGCGAGCGCTCGTCACCTGAAGGCAAGTCCTCGGTGAATTCGTATAAATACATCTCCTGCACAGCTTTCGTAAACTTGTGATCGGTGCTGAGTGAAACTCAAGCGGAAACCCGGCTCATTTGTTCTGTTGATATTTATTTTTCCCTGAATGTCTTCGAAGCGGAGCAAGAGACCTGTGGCATGCTGCGCGGTAGAAAATCGGCTTTCAGCCTCGGAGTTGGCGTAAGGCGCAGGGGCGATGCATATTTTCTTTTCCACGCTGTGAAGTAATTTAACTGCAATTGCGGTGCCAAAGCTCTCTGATTACACTCTGCCGGCTGGGAAAAGGTGGACAAGGAGGTGAGGGGAAGGTCATAATCAGAGCGGATCTCTCCATCCGAGAGTTTAACCAGCTTTATTGCAGATTTCCTCTTAAACTGCTAAACTAGCTCCTTTCAACACTCATTTTGCCAGGGCTGAAAAAAAAAAACTTCTCAACACCGGCTCACCAGATCCCCGCATGTCCAAGGCAACATGTTCTCAGTCTGATCGCTCTAAAGGCTTCCAAACTGCAATAATAAGATTCCCACTGTACAGGATGCAGACATTTCTATATTCTATATTCCCAAACGAGGGACGGTAACAGGCTCTGATATACATGATTATCAAAGACTTGTGCAAACAGGGAGCCGTTTTCTAGGAAAAGTGTCGGGGATCCGTCATAAAATACCTCCACGGGAAATCAGACACAATCTACCGGCGATTCTGGAGAAACACGCCGCCGCTCCAGTTTCTCCAGCGGCGTGGAACGTCGAGAGGCGTGCAAATGCTACGAGTGTCGGCGCCACTCAACCAAATTAAAAGGTCAAAACGGAGACGACGGCGTTTGATTGGAACAATCACAGCCTGTTTGGAGACGAGAGTCAAAACCACAAATAAAAAGAAGGAAAAAAAAATGTAAATAAAAAACCCTCCGGAAGTATCCATCCGTTTACAACATCAGCTGCACAATGGCGATCACAGGACAGAGTCTCACTGCGGTTCAGAAGCAAACCCCCCCCCAAAAAAAAAAAAACGACACTCAAACTGATTCCACATGATAAATACAAAATTCTTACAATGCGTAGTGAAGAATTCAAACAGTGGTTCTGGGAGTGAATCAGCCGAATGAACGGAGAAGCGCAGGGGTTTGCAGCCTCACCTTGCCCTTCCTCTTCTTGTCGCCTCCAAAGAAGTTCCCGATCTGGTCCAGGAGGCCGGGGTTCTTCTTCCTCCGGCCCAACCCGAAGGCGGCCTGTGCTGAGCTGCTTGCAGATGCCATGGTTCTTTTTGTTGTTGTTGGGGTGAGCAGGTGTTTGTTTGTGAAAAACAACTCTCTTAAATGAGAGGGCAAAAAATAATGAAAGAAAGAGGAGGGGAAAAAGAGAAAATAGAGGAGAAAGGAGGAAAAATCTGGAGGGTGGGGAAAAAAAAAGAAGCTAGGCTAATCTAGGTCCTGTTCGGGGCTCTCCGACCCGCACTCTGAAGCCTCTCCGCTGTGCTCCTGGATGGTCTGCAGCTCGTCCGACTCGGAGGGTCGCTCTTTGAAGGTGTTGTCCTCCCGGCCCGGGGCATCTCGGGAGAAGAGGCGGGCCAGGTGGGGGCGTGGCGTGGCGGCGTCGGGGTCAGCTGTGCTGGCGGGGGCCCAGGGCTGGTGGGGGCCCTCAGCGCCCGTGGAGTCAGTCACCGCCGGCTTCTCCGAGACGCAGCCATTGTTCTGGTTCGTATCTGCCTCACCCAGGCCTGCGCAGAAACAACAAGGGTCATCTATGGGCTCGGGCCTGCGTGGCACACAGCGCGGCCGCCGCAGCACAAAGGGCGCCATTGACCAGCGCGAAGCCTTCCTGCCGCCGCCGGAGGGGCCGACGTGGAGGATCTCTTACGTTTTAGCTGGAGGGAGAGCTCACCTGCTCAGATGGAACAGGTGGAAAATGTCACTACTGTTAACCTCGTGACCAAAACAAAACTAAACATGTAAAACATTTATTTTTACAAACTTTCTGGAAAACTTCCTACTTTCTCGCTAGCCCATGATGGTAACCCCCCCCGCCCCTCAGTTTCATGCTAGCATGAAGACATGAAGCGACGTGACGACAACGTGAACTGAGCTTGAGGTGGAAACGCAGCCGTCCACTTTGACAGCTCGCCTGCCGCTCCCACAGCGGAGGACATCCAGTGCATTCCTCGCTCCCGAACAATATCCGCACTGTACGGCCAGAAATGGTGGAGCGCCACACCAGAGAATCTGCATGCAAGTGCTGGCTGAAACAAGTGCGTCGTTGTCAGAGACGCATAGTTATCGCAGAGAAACAAAGGGCCCAGTGTCACTAAAATAACTCCTATAAGTATGGATTTTCAGCCCCATGCACGGCGACACTTATCTGATTTGTGGCCGCGGGAGCGGCGAGGCTGCGGGAATTATTCTACAAGCCGCTCATCTAAATATGTTTCTGGCCCTTGCTTTTCTTTTGGTAAATCCCCCTGTCATGCATAAAATAACAAGTGGTCGGTGCAAATGTAATGAGGTTGGCTGTTTATAATTTCTTTTCAGCCGCTGGTGTTCAACCAAAAACTATTCAGAGGGATGACAAGACAGAGCATGCGTCATTAATATCTGCAGCAATTGTTTCCTGTTTTTTTTTAATTTTTTTTAAAGGTTTTCTTTTAATCTTCCAATCCAAGGTTTGGTGATTTGATCCCAATAGCTCTCTGTTCATGTGCAAAACAATGAATCCCTATGGTCCCAGTGTTTTGCAATGCAGTCGTCACCATCAGCGTGTGAATGATTGTGATTGGATCCGTGTGAGTGATCAATGTACCATTTATGATTAAACTAATCAGCCAGTTCCAAAATACCAGTCAACCATCTAGCAAGAAAACAAAGCAAATCATAGCTAATCCTTCCCAATACACGACTGAGTACCACTGTTGTAGCATATATTATAACTTCCAAGCAAAAAAAAACCTACTCCAACTGTGACTCACTATTTGGCTTATATCTTTAAAAAAAAGGTACGAAAGTCACTTGTTTGCTTTGCAAAAACATAACAGCAGCACTTCTCAGTGTTGACTGCAACCATATCATAACGTATCCTTTGAATTTTTGCCATTTATAAAAAAAAAAACGAGGATGAAATGAGAAACATTGCAGAGAAATGGTTTAGTGAGTTTTTGTGTCATTTACTGGGTATTTACTAAAAACAAGTTTCTATTAGTATGATATGACAAGAATATTTCTGAGGATATCAGCCCCCAAAATAAATATATATATAGAAAAAATAAGTATATAGAACTCCCTTTGACATTTAAGTCCCACCAAGTGATTTTCTATTCTGCTGAAAAATTGTAACTTTTCAGAAGCTTTTACACTTTTATAGGCGTCAGCACAAAAACAAAGTCCAAACCCCTTCAGGTTATTTTACAAGGATGGATATTTGTTGATCATCTAAAAGTATATATTTGAGCAGTTGCTTGTTTGACTCATGAGAACTGTGTTAGAAATGATAAAATACAGAGTCAGGTAGCCTGTGTCCACTCTGTGAAAATCACATTCCTTTGACAAATGAGAAACACTGAGCCATGAATTTACTTTCAGAGAACTTCCACACTGTAAATCACAGGCAATAGACATTTTTTTGTGGTATACCACAATACTGCTGGGAGAGTATTAGAATAGTTTCTTGGAGCCATGATGGAGGCGGTTTTCTTGGAGTTGTTTTCCAAACTTCAGTTTTTCCCTAAAAGGTCTGGCAAGATGACTTTTCTATAAGAAAAAGGACTTGTTACACAACTTTCAACATTTTGGAAGGAGTGTCCAAATGCAGCAAAGTTAAATCAACCTGTGTCCACTATCGAGTTGAAAGAACTCCCGAGGCTTATTCGGGAATTAATTATAAAAAGACAAATGAATGGATGCCCCGTTTCACCCAGTAAAAGAAGGCAAGCCCATGATAATGACAAAGACTTTACTTTTTAGAAATATGCTTCTGCATATTCTCATTTGTCCAGATAGGATTCATCTGAAAGCCAAAGAACGATGTGACAGAGGGAAAAAAGCTTCTCTGAACAGAGGACGAGGTTTACGCCACCAAATCTTCTCATTCACAATATCCTTCTTTCTTCTTTCCAATTCAGCTTGAAATGTCCACAGTCAATGACAAGTGACCTACTTTGAACCCAACGTGACCTCAAGTGACTCCAACCAACACAATGAGGGGTGTTATCAACGAGCTCCGGGTCTGATCAACATTAAAAAAAAAAAAAAACATCCATTAACAGAAACCTCGAGAGACGAGCCTAAATACCTGAGAAATCCTCTATTTAGTTAGACTAACTAGTGGAAAGCATGAATTGATGAAACCACTTGGATAAATGGTGAAATGTCTTCCAAGATATGTAAACAAGTTCATGTGATCTGATTCCATTGCTTTGAGAAACTTTACACAAAATATGTCAAAAACATCATGCGACTGTCAATTGATTTGTATCTGTGTAATTTAATCAACTCAATATCTATAAACTGTACAAAAATGGGAAAATAATGGATGTGAGGAAAATTATTTTAAAACTTTTAAATAATATGTACAAACTGGCAGGAGTGACTCACCTCAATGCCTTGAGTTTCCCATAATGCCTTGCTGACTGCTGGAGCGTATCTTTGTGAACTCAGATTGAGTGAAATAGAAGAAATATAAACTCCAGTCACCTCTGATCCAGTAAATCCTGATAATTCCTTGCTTAAGTTGTGTGATGAAACTTTTAATTGTGTATAAATAGACAAACAATCCAAACGTTATCATGAATAATAATGATTCCTTGCAGAATCTCAATTAAGTTTCCAGAAATCAGCTCGTCTTCCTCAAACTCAGCGGCACTTATAATAAAGTTTCAAACTAATCACAGCTTCCAAAATGTCTCATATGTGCAGTCAATATCTTAATATTCTTCAATCAAATCCTCACAGAGAAGGAACATGATAATAGGGGCTTCAATTAAACGTCTTGGTAATTATCTGAAGGCATGCATTGACCTTTTGGTGTGAAAACTGTTTAGCCTGGTCAAAATGAATTAATAAACAAGTTTCAAAAGATATATTTTATTCATATGCCCCTCAGTCCTCCCGGGTGTCTGTCGAACAGTTTGCTATTGCTCAGTGGGCTGTACGGCATCTGTGACATTTACGGAGGAAATTGGATTAGATGGATTGATCCAACTCCTTTCTTAAGACGTCAATATACCAAATTCAGAAAAGGTTTGTGGCTTTTCTAAAGTTTCCTATCAATGGAGGCAGTAGCATCATTAGGAGACGAAAGAAAGGGTTCCTATAGCAGATGGTCTGTCAGCGGTGCCAACAAATATTGATTTGTTATAGTCTCTTTCATACACAATGCTGTATATCTACCTTCACTGCCATCCACAATACCACAGCCACATCAAATCGCAGAGAAATATCTTCACCGGACAAAACACAGTCCACCTTTTGCTGTTGTCAGAAGTAACTTTGTTTACATGGCTCTTCTCTCTCAGATGTTTTTTTTTTTAACCACAAAGAGGAATAAAGAAGAAAGCAGCTGTTTCAGAGATCAACCCATGAGGCCTCTCAAATTGCTCCCTTCATCCATCCTCAACAGCACGACTTCGTTTTGTCGGCTAAACTCTGCTGCCGTCTGCTATAAGAACACCGGTGAAATACAAAATCGGAGCGACATAACCCTCGCTATTTAACCCCTTCATGCTGGAGCGCTGCAGACAAACAGGCCACAGAAGGATGCGCTGAGCAGATGAACGAGTGAGTAATCAGCCACCCCGATAGATTTATTAACGGTGCATTAACATCGGAGGCTCGGTCGTCTGGGAGAACAAACTGGCCTTCGACGCTTGTGGGGGCGATTAACGGGATCAACGATGTTGACTCAGTGATCGTGGAACCAATATGCCGACATACGACGGCTCGCTCATCGTCTCGTCGATGAAAAATCTTCTCTCAGTTTGTTCCCATCTACCTCATGGCGACTAATAGAGGCTTAACACCCTGGTCCAAACAAAGCAGAGCTCTAAGTAGCCTGCCTTCCTCTGTAGCGAAGATACAACCTTTTAGGTGTCCATTATCACTCAGCATGGCCGGTATCAGATAGCTTTCAGTGTCGGCGAGATTTTCAAAGAGTCTAATCCATCTCAGTAATCGTCCTTTAACTGAGTCACCACCGCAGAGACGATCCACTCAAGAAAGGCTGCAGTCGAGCCAGAGCAAAATAAAATTAATCGAACAGATAAGTGCCGTCCTCGAAAGTTAAAACAAGGCTTTCAATGATTGCAGAGCAATAAAGTATCCATACCACTGCAGGAGGCAGACTTTAAGACCACAAGTGGAAATTTAATTTCACTTCAGGCTTTGTCAAGAGTCATTTGCAAAGTGGAAACAAAAGGTACCGGGAAAACGACCGTTGCACAAAAGGTGATAGAGAGGGACGACCTCACCGAGACCGGCGCTCAGTGGCAATCCCATCACACACCGTGACTGACGAGATGGACGGTTGTTTTATCGTCTCGAGGAAGTGCGGCCAGAGATTGCGGCGAATGCAGAGTCATCACACAAGGCCGAGTCCATGACCTTTCATTTACACTCAAAGTGGAAGTGGCGTGCGCTCGGCTCTTCTCACAGCAGAAGCACCGCAGTGCGTTTCAGAGGCGAGTGAAAGACGGTCGTCGACAGTCAGTGTTCATGTTTTTTTTAAAGCAGAATAAAGATATAAAATAAAGCCTTTTTTGGGCTGTTATTCAGTTTCAAACTCTTTGTTTAATTTATTAATGTCAGTTCAGTTTTAATTAGTCGGTTTTAGATGCTGGTTGTTACCATTTTTCGAATCTCTTAAACACTTTTAAGTTTTTCCACATTTGTTATTGGTTTCTAATCCTCACATTGATCTACTTGGATACCGGCTGTACGATCAAACCAGGAGACGGACAGACGTGTCGTTTGAGCATGTATTTCTGTGTGCATTGGGAATGAAAACAGTTGGTTAATTTTAGCCCACATTTCATAGTCCAAACACATGCAACCTGGATGAAATGGTGGCGTTAACATTGCCCAGTGTGATCTGTGTCTCTCTGTTTCTGACTCGGATTGTGACGGACAACTGATCTGTGCAGGCTGTAAACTGCAGTCAGTTGAGATCGAATGAATCCCCTCAAAAAAACCTCAAGCGAAATGAAGCAGACACAAGGGATGGATGGTGTTAAGTATTCATGCTAACCACCAGTCGCAATCTCGGAATCATTGTGATTTTAATTGTGTTTTGACCTTTAGTCTCATGTTGTCTCTTCACAAGGGGCCGACACTTCAACCTGCATGTGTATTAAGGTAGTATTGGTCTGAATATACGGCAAGCCCCACACTTCTGTCTAAGCTTTCTCATATACAGCTTACCGCTCTATAGTCGCTTTCAAAATGCTTCTTGTGTTATAATTCCAACAAAACAAAGACTCATATTACTTAAAACTACTCATTCAATGTATTGACAGCTGTGTGATATTCTGCTCTCCGGGTGCTGACTTTTTACTGAGACCCACATTCAGCATCTAAATAATGCCAACCACTGCCTGACTTGTTTCCTGCCTAAATCAATTCCTCCTTTGATTTAATACTCACGACATAGAGACAGGAAATCAATCAGCACCTGGCGGAGCCTAATAAAACACCCAGAACACCTAACGAGCTTCATTACGAACACTGTTTGTGCTGCTCGGCCTCAAAATGACGACCAGTCTCGTCTGGACGTTTTCCAGTGGGACTTAAATGTCACGAGAAACCTTTAAACTCTTGGTTATTCATTGTGGAAGACTCTGGTTGAGCTTGGGAAGAGGACTGAAACTGAAAAGGATCACTCTGAATGCTTTCTTTCACTCTTTAAAGTCCAAAGTAGAGGCACCTTCGTCTTCCTCACAGCCTCACTGAGAGGAAACTGTCAACAACACTGAGGAGTGTGCACACTTTACTTTGTGCGTTTCTCTCATCAATATTGGATTTCCCGGTGGCTTGGATGATGATGATAGGTTTTCACCACCGTAGCATGAGCCACATGTCAACTACAGGCTCCTGGATTCTTTCCTTCTCAATGGCGTCAAGAGACGTTGGATGTGTTTGCAGCATTATCGCAGCGTGAGGGTGACTGGTTAATAACCTGCATCCACTGCAATTAATTCACCATGGAACCAGCAAAGGCGTCTCGGATGACAACTTAAATGTGTAAATGGCTCGACAAACCCTGGTGAAATTACAGGGAGCGGACCTGACATGATTCGTTCGCCTCTGAAGTTCTCTCGATGTCGCGCTCAGAGCGATTACCCTCACCACCTCTTGTCTCCCGGATCACGTCGGTTCAATAAGTTTAGCCAAAGACACCGAGAAACTTTGTCGGCTCGGCCCCCCTGCGAGGGAACAAAACATCCAGAGGGGAGGAGGTATGCAGGGAGTGGGCCGCAAGCCTTTCATTTGTCCTCCTCTTCCTCAGCGAGAAGAGGATGTGTGGCCGCAGCAGCTCGGACAACAACAAGGACTGTGGTGGGACCGAGGCACGGGAAGCATTCCTCTGAAAAAAAAAAAAAAAAAACCTCCATCGCTATGTGGCCCCGGACCAACCCCTCCCACCCAGAGGCACCGAATCCTTCAAAGCACCCACAAAGCTCGGGGTTTAAAGACGCTCTCTGTCTCCGAAGAAACATCTGGCATTCAGAATGTCGGGCCTCCAGAGATTCAGCTGGAGGAGATAAGAGGGGCAGCGGCAACACTCCCCTCCTGACCTCAGGTCCTCTTCTACAACATTTCATTAAACTTAGCGTCTTCCTCCAGCATGCAGAAATCAAAACAAACTGCATTTACAAACACAAAGAAAGACTTTCTCTCAACGTCAGTGTGATTGGGTCATTTTCTTCCTCATAATTCCCACTGTATTTATCTGTGACATTAACCTTCACGATGTAATAACAGCTCTGGACCGCCGTCGGCAGCATCGATTTGCTTTCTCACAAATAGCAGGTCTTTTCCTCTGTGTTTTAACACATCCATCATATCACTTTCTTCTCTTGGATTGAAGATAAATAGATTTTCTTTCACACTAATGGAGGTCAGAGCAGCATGTTTTTCCATGGGAAAGAACAACATCGGCTCCTTTCTGAAAACAAAATCAGGATTATAACACTTAAAACTTTTTATTTTTACATTTACTAGACTTTCTCATATTAACAAGTCAACCTGGGTAACTTGAGCTCCTTTGAATGAACTCAGGATCAGTTACAAAGGTAGGATATCCACATTCGAGAAATATACGCTATAAACCTTGTGCAAAAACAATTTCCCTATATTGAACAAAATCTATTACCCCAATTCAAATCTTTCACTTCAGATAACTACATAAAGGGAATAATAAACATGATGCAGTCCACTTGTGCTCCACCAGATCCCACAGGAATTGTTCAATCAACAAAAAGAAGAGGACAGAGAAGCCTCGTTGATAAATTGAAGCAACGATATCAGCTGATCATGCAACCAGAAGTGCGATAACATGATTTCTGATGAATACAAACCCATATATATGTACGACGTCCTCAGGCCTCAATATGAGTTCTTATAAATATAAGCAGTCTTTCTCTGTCAGTTGATTGAACTAACGTTTCATTCATTTTGAATTTGCATAATGCATTTGAAACTAAATGCTCATGGTTACGTCAGCCTTCTGTAAGATGAAGATGCTGCATGTTGATGACATTAACAGCAGGAACTGAAGGATGCTGAAAATAAAAAGCGGCGGGAGGGAATAAGTGCTGTAAATGCAAGAAAGAGATGTAAATGTTGATATTCAAAAGTGATTGAAAAGTATCTTGATATGTTGAAGTGAATGTTGACGTCAATCTTTTCAAATTATTCACAATTCAAATTGGATCCAAACACAAAAGCTAATATAGGTGTGAATTTTAAATTGGATTTTTAGAGTCAAAATCACTTCCCTATAACAATCTAAAAAATAAGCTTCAGTGAAAAAGTAATCACCCACATGAAGTCTGGAGGACTCATCAGCTTTGTTTGTGTTTGAGAAGCGATTAAAAATAGGAGAAAATTGCATCGGTTTCCACTAAACCTCTTGTGTAAACCGTTTAAGAACTAATCTGTTTGTATTGTTTGCTTTTCTTCACGAGGACCAATTAAGTTTCCTGGGTGAAAGAGAACATCGAGTTTCTAATCTGAAAATCTGCTGCTTAAGCCTCTGCTGAAGTCTCACCGTTCAAGGACAGTCAGATACGATAAAAACATGGAACATGATATTGTTATAGAGCCGGATCAGATAACGCTGACATCTTCGCTTCTCTGCCTCTTAAGCATGAAATCCTCCCTCTGAGGAATCAGGGAACTCTTTTACTGCATAAAGAATTTACTTACATTAAAAGAAGACACTTGCAATCGGTACAACGTTACTGTGCACAGCTGTCATGCATGTTGACTTGGATTTGTTGCAAAGGGGACTGTTGAAGATTTAGGCCCCGTTAATGTGACAACAGACATCGATTTCAAGACACTTCTGTGTAAATGTGAAACTTCTCAGAAAGAAAAAGGCACATTTCACAGCTGTTTGGTCTTTAGCTGGTACAATACCTATTAGTCTATCTAATTGTTAAAACATTTGCTGAAGAATGTATAGTTACAAACATATGTAGCTTCTTTCACCCGGTTGCTTTGTATATGAGAGCTAGCTTAATTAAGGTTATCTTGAAAACCATAAAATGCATCCATAAACATAATTTATTATTATAATTTCCATTATAAACAGTTCTATAACTTCATTTTATGATTATGAAGGAATATATTAATATAAAAAATAATGCGTGGAGTGATTATGAATCTTAACCTTTCATGAAAACCACTTTAATGTTAGACAGTACATGTTACTGGGAACTCTCCGAAACTTTCTCAGTTCCCAGCTAGTCATGAAAGGAGTCATGAAAAGGAGCCAAGTCACAAATGTTAAAGTGAATCTGTCTCCCAGCAGTTTGGTTCTTTGCAGGATATCATGACAGACGTGTTTGTGGAGGAAGAGCTTTCCACTGGCAGTCTCAGGCTTGACGGCTCTCAGCTTCGCTCCCTCAGCACGGAACAGTCCAAACACACTGATGTGTTCCAACATGGCAGTGGACATGGCTAGCTCCTCCTGACACAGCTGGATGCTCGTGTCAAGCAGCCGTCAGCTCAGACCTCACACTGAAACTTCTCTCTCCATGAACGGGTAACGTCTCCCGTCTGAGAGCCTTCATGCTCGTGCAAATAGCGACGTGATGATGTGAACAGCAGGCAAAGAAAAGTGTTGGGAGGAAGCCTGTCCTGCTCAGCAGTGCTCAAACCAACACAGCTGACAAAAAGGTTTTTACTCATATTAAGAAGACCCAGGATACTAGTATAGTTTATGACCTAACAAATGGTTCAGAGGCATATCCTGATGCATTAGTAGTGGACGATCCATTCTATAACACTCATGTTCAGAAAAAGGGAGTTAAAAAGTCCTTAACTCAGGCATTTCCTTTCTTGTCCTCACACAGATCTCCTTCCTCTCCGATTTCACTTTGAGGCGGTGGTGAACTGGAGGTCAGACAAGAGGACTTGGGATCAGAAGTTGATAGGTTTGAATCCCACACAGCTGAGACGTTACCGCTGAGGGTCCCTGAGCAGGATCCTTGACTATGAATAGGATGGGTTGAAAAGGAGAAGGAATTTCTTTGTCTTTAAAGCTTTGTTCAGCCTCACTTCCATACAAAAGAGTTGAGACGAGGCAAGAACAACAACGTCCAGAATGTGCAGCCGGCTTGTGTTCCTCTGTATGATCACTAAATCCCTGTTCTTCATCATAACACTGCTGGCTTAATATTACGCTCCATATATGAGATGATCCACCTTTTCAGGACAACTTCTAGTAAAAAAAAAGAAGACACATCATAGTATATGTAGGCCGGTACGGAACTTTGCGAGTTCCTGAAAATATAAAGTGACTAGTTACTTTTGAAAGAAACTGTCGTGGTTCCACCATTTCCCCCAGTTGAAATGTGAATAAAGTGACGTTATTCTAGTCTTGCTGAGACACATTAGCTGACCTTTCAGCACCACGTGGGTCAGATTCGTAATGTTCACTCGATCTGTTAGCTGGAGGCGGGTTTCCTACACAAGATGTACGATAACTTTTAATGCTAGTGATAGCTGGATTGTTTCGTGTTCAGTTGGATCGGGATCAATGAGGAGCTGCTCAGATCTTGACACCATAAACTACTCTTCTCATATTGGGATCAAGTTATTTTGATTTGTTTTTGTGAAAATAACATCATTACAAGTAGATCATTTTATTTACGACCAAATACAAGCCTGAAGGTGCACTTTAACTGTTTGCTGAAATACATGAATATTTCTCATCTCAAAGAAACATCACTTGAATTGACTCTTCCACAGTAAATATCTGAATCAGGTAGAACTATTTCTCCTCACCACTTCCTGTCAGAATACTTCTTTGTGTCACTGTTTTTAGAAATGCTGCACAAACTGGCTCATTTCAAGTATTCTCATACATTCTGCCACAGCCGTGCACGTTTGGTATAAAGACACGCACTTAATCCCTCCATCATCTTCATCATGCAGTATTCAGTGAAAGAAAAAGAAAAAGATTCTTGTATGGTCTTAGTGATAAGAGCAGAATGTCCCAGCAACAATAAACACAACTAACAGCAGCTTCATGTTTGAATTCATGTTTAGTTTTTTCCCCCTACTGGGAGTCTCTGCCATGTTTCTCTCGGCGGGAGAAAAGCTTATTGCCTCAGAGCTTTTGAAAGAGTCCAACCTTTAGAGCTGATCAGACATATTCATGTTATTCACATACCAGAATGATATGCAGGGAGGGTGTTTTATGGCACGTTCAAGATTTTTGCCAAAATTCAAGCAAATAACACCAATTTCTCAACTTTGGAATTATGTATAAAATCTCTGCACCACATGGATAAAATGATTGAAATTTACATATAAATCAATATCCGATGGATATAGTACATTAATAACAGTGGACTATTTAAAAAAATACATTATTTCAAATAGTTATATTTAATTCTAATCGACATCTTGTGATTGGCGCTTCAGTCTTTCAGTATTCAGTAAGTCTGTATTTTTTTCCTTCTTTTTCCACTCAAGGTCAAGGATAACTGCTAAATGGACATCACACACTGTATATATCGTGTTTTCACCATTTAGCTGTCTGAAAGCACCTCACACTGTGAGTCTCTATCAGCTATTCACACACTTCACTTCGAAAGAAACCATGTGTTCCGGGGCCAAACCATTAAAACCTTTGCTCTGCGGCATGTTAAACAACACACTTTAAAACTTGAAGCCAATCAGAGGAATCTGCTTTATTACCTGATCCAGAATAAAAGAAACTCTAGAGGGTCTCCTTGAAGCCCACCTTAGTCTATCTGACACCGCTGCTTCTGCCAAGGACTAATCTTATAGGAGCGTGAGGACATACAGTGACCTTCAAAAGAGATTCACACCCTTTTGTACATTTTATCGCATTACAACCACAAATGTAAACGCGTTATGTGACAGACCTGGCGTTCCATGATTATGAAGTGGAGAAAAGTGTGGTTGTAGAGTTAGAATTGACAAACAAAAAACTTAAAAGTGTGACATTCAAAAGTATTCATCCGCCGTGAGTCAATACTTTGGAGATCCACCTTTCGCTGCATCACAGCTGCAAGTCTTTTTGAGCTTCGTCTCAAAGAGCGTCGCTGAAATTTCCTCCCCATTTTTCTTTCCAAAATAGCTCAAGCTCAGTAAGATTAGAAGGATAGTGTCTGTCAACAGAAACTTTCAAATCGCACCAGAATTTTGTGTTTGTTGTGTTTTAGATGTCATTATTGGGGGTTATACTAGGTTTGTAGTGTTGGTAATGATTGTGTTATGTTTTTGTTGCTTGGTTCATGTAGTTAGTTAGTTCATGTAGTTTAGCCTAGTTTATTAGTTGTGGGAGGGCAACCAGGAGTGAAGAGGGTTTTGTGTATAGCCTCCACTTGCCATGGTGGTTTTTAAGTGTCAAAAATGAAGCCTTGGCTGCTTGCAGCTGATATAAAGGAAGTTTTCAATATCTTGAGTGAATTAACTCCATTATGGCTAATATTTTGTGACATTTTGGGGATTTGAAGTGTTTTCTCTCTCAAACTGAATGTGGCTCAGATATGTGAGAAGAAGTGTTGCCAAGTCTATGGCAGCAAGGAGTCGGCAAGAGAAACCATGTGAAGAAGAACCGTTCATGATCTTCATTCAATGTTCCATTCATGTTCAGGACACTTCATGTTCAGAAGAAATCATTAAAACTGTTAATAATGACGTTGGAGGATTTTTTTGATTCTCCAATGTCTTTGATTGTGGAATCCCTGATGCTGCCCAGCCTCACCCAGACTCCCCAGGTGAATTGAGTTTGAGACCCCAGTTCTGAAGTGACAAAGTGTGTAGAAGTTCTACTTTTGCAAGCCACTGTACAAACATGAAGCGAGGAGGAAGATAGATATAGCACTTAGCTGGATACACACATAATCCGAGTATGACTCGAGTGGCGCAGCGTGCTCCTCCACAGCTGCACTTCCACTTTACCTCGAGTTTTCCTGCTTTCCTCCGCGGAGAGAAGCACTGCAATTCATTTTGTGTGACTTATGGGGATGTGCTCGCTAAGATAGGGCTCTCTCGGTTAGCCCCGGACTCTTGTAGCCGCGGAGCCAGCTGCTAACGCACACATGCACGCACACGCATTGAGCGATTGTCCAGCCAGATGGTCGAGCACCGATGACGTGCTCTCTCGGGCTCACGGCCACGGTGAAGCCCCTCACACAAACGGAGAGTCGGCGCTGAAGCCAGATGGAACGTCAAAAGGTGCATGGGTGCATTTGGAGGATGTGCAGGCAACCGCTTGGAGTGATGGAGAAAAAAAAAAAAAAAAACCCCAGCATGGTGGGAGAGGAGAGGAGAGAGTAAGGTGAGAGGGGACAGAAGACCAGTGTGAACAATGGTGTCGAACCAGAGAACACTGTTCCAGTGACGGATGCTGCCCTTTAACAATCGGAGCTTTTGAGCGCGGACGAGGAGGAGGCGCTTCGTGTTGGCAGTGCCAGGGCCCGTACCAGGCCGGGTCGGCCTCCGCCACAGAGACAAATGACTGAGCCCCTGCACTTCCACACACACACACGCAGCGGAGGCCCGATCTCATGCATATTCCCTGTACTGTATGCACAGTCAGCGGTGTGATTACGGTCTCACTTCATGCACATAACAGATGAGGGCCACAACCGCTAAAAGCACGATTAGAGTGCCTGCTGAATTAGTCAGCTTGGTGGATCATTAAAGAGCTAACAAGAGGAGGTGCAGAGAATGAGGTTAAAAGAGTTATCCATGGCCTAGATTTAACAGTTTCCATGGTGACAGCTCATTTCAATAAATACTATGTAGAAATCAATTTGAAAGACAATGAAGGCGGGCTGAAGTGTGACCTAGTTTACACATAGGTGTTGTTTGAAGTGGGTCTAATTAGTAGCTTTATATAAGCAATGACCTAAATAAATATGTCACAGTGAATTAAGGATGAGGTCGTCCACCGCTGGACCCTCGGGTGGGTACTGTGTACACAGCTGCAAAGACAGAATAAACTTAATTGTAATTAGATGCAGTTTATCTCATTTGTCTCCTGGTTATATCATTCCTGACAATAATTAAATAAATAAAAATGCCACTACTATACTTTCCGCTTGACTTTTCCTGCAGCGCTCCAAAATAATGTCAAGGGAAAATTGTTACTGGAGAGCTTCTTTTAATAAAGATTCTTGATATTTTGGTGTCTCAACTTTTGACCCCTTTTCAATCACAGCTGTATTGCAAAAGTTGATTCACACGCTTCACTCTGTCAAATCTGACCAGCAAGCTAAAGAAGGCATGAATCCCTCAAGATAAGGATCTGCTGTGTATTGCATTATATATTTGGAAATTCAACATAACCACCCCAGTTCCCCAGCGTGTCTGACGTGGATGAATCTTCACAGCCATTTATCTCGACAGAAGCAGTCTCTCTCGGTGCAAGTTGAGATTTTTATTTGGAACACACAAAGGTTTATTGACCCATCAAGACCTGATGCAACCTTTGGAAACAGACACAACATGAGCCTGTCTGTGACAGGTGAACTGCTTCAGGTCATGAATCCAGCAAGTCAGCACCACATCTTACAACATTTAAGAGTGCGTTTGTCACAGTGCAGACATATAAAGTTTTATTATTTAATTGTGGCTTATTCTGCATGTCACGGTTTCATTCGGTTTAGGGTTTCTGTGTTTTGTTTCAATGCGAGCCCTCATAACGATGTCACTTCCAGCTTTATTATGACAAATGACCAGTACCTGCACCTGTGAGAGTTTTACTTTTAGATTCCTGAGAGTTTGACTAATCAATGCAAACACTAAAGCGGGAACCTGCAACCGATCTCCAGTGGAGGCAAGAACCCCAGGCCACGTTTACATGACGTTTCAAGTGAAAAAGCATCTGGGATTGTTTTTTAATTTGAGAAAACTTTCACTTTTACACTCAGTGTTTTGAAAACGATATCTATTTACGTGGTGGAAATGGGACAAATTCCTGGTGCTGAGCACTTCAGGCACCATTGTTCTGTAAACCGAGACTCGGAATGCAACAAAACTTTTCAGTTTTCTGTTGAAAACGTTGTATACGCAGGGTCTAAAACACCTCGAACGTTTGAAACAGCTCAAATCTCAACAATGATAAAATCACAGAAATGGCCTGTGGCACTGAGCCTGGGAAGATGAGACACTTAACGGGGAGCAGACTGGGTTAGAACTGCACTGAGGTCGAGTGTTTCAACACAAAAAAGAAGCAGCAAGGGAAACATTTTAAATAAGGTGACTGTGGGTCGTGATGCCGTAAAGAAACAAACACTGACATTAAACATCAAGAGCTCTCACCAGACGATCCCAAATGTTATTTGTTATTACATTTCCCGTATAATCCAGTCTCGTCATACATTCTCATCACCCCTACCTCAATCAGCTTTGGTTTGATTGAAACCAAGCGCAGTGCAATTGCTGCATTAATATGTACGTAAAAGGTGAATCTGTAAAAGGTTCAGACGACCTCATTATTGAATATTCAGACACTGTGGTATGCATCGTCAGAAGTATATGACTTTGTTTTGTTATTGTTCATTAATTAAAAAAAATCAAATTTTGCCTTCCTCTCCCTAAACTGCAGATTTTCCACATCCCCTGGAGTCGTTGTTCATCCCTTCGATCGCCAATCTACCATTGGATCGTCATTAATAACGAGCCTATAGTTTGCACAGCATATTGCACCACTTCAGTGATCTGGAAATACTTTACAAGGTCGGTCTGCTCCCTCTCTTTTCACCTATCTGATCATTCTCACACAGATGGTAACAGCACTCATGCATGGTGCTCCAATGCCACCGAGAGAACGCGGACATATGGACAGGAACCCAGGAACTCCCAGGAATTGGAAGACGAGCCGTTTTACCGCTCCAAAAGCCGCCCCGTGTGGATTTGGACACATCCTGAACGCTTGCCATGCTTGTCTGTGTGTGTGTTTTTACACTTGTCGAATTAAAGCTTTCGAATGGCGTTTCTGAAAACAAAAAAATGAGAAAAAACTCCCACCGAGTGTGGAGACAAAACACAAAAGTGGTACCTTGAGAGTGAGTTATCTGCTTTCCAAGAGACTGTTCCACAGACTAATTATTTGGGTCTTAATGAAGGCTGAGTACACCTCCCAGCAGTGAAGAATGGAGCCAGCGGAGTGAGGAAGAAGATACATTCATTAGTGAAGAAAGCGGAGTGGCGCGGGCCAGACGGAGGGCACGTCAGCAAATGAAAACCCCAGCTGTGTACATCACACGCAATGCAGCGCACGCTCCATCATCCTTAAAGCAAATCAGTTATTAAATATGCACAAAGCAGGAAATCTAATTTCCAAGTTCTGTTTTCATTACGGGCCGGTTCTGTTTTTTCAGGAGTCGGTAACGACGACTGCCGGACGTTTTCCCCTGCCTCCACTCCACCAAGCAGGGGGAGAAGAGGCCGCTGGGCTCCGGGTGGATCAATGCGATCTGATGCAGCTCTTTTGGATTTCAAGAGTAGCCAACAGGTCCCAAATGCAATTAGAAGAGAAGCACGTGGTGTATGAAGGGAGAGAGGAGTGAGGCGTGTCAGTACCGTTCAATTAGATTTGATAGAAGATCAAGTGTGAGTACCAGATGACTTGGATTTGGAGCAGCTGGTCATAAGGAGACAGTTCCTTCCAACATTTTGCTCATAAGAGTATTCCCTGTTGGCTTTTGCTTCCTTCGATCACAATATTCTGACATCGTGAATGCTCCAGCCACTTTTTTGAAAATAGAATCTAATTATCTTGACCGCTTGCAACTATGTCAGGACCAATTTCATGAAGGCCTTAGAGGTTAGAAGGGAAAAACGCATTGTTGTCGCTTCAGACAAGTTTTGCCTTTAAAAAGGCAACGTTTTGAAAACGATGTCCGTTTGCGCAGAGAACAATACAAGGATTCTAGGATAGCGTACCAAACCATCACACGTTTTTACATGTACTGCTACCAAAGTAAATTGTAAAGTAGTGTAGAAAAGTAATATAAAACAGGGAAACAATAAAAACAATATATACAGTTTTTACATAGCAAACAGATGGCAAATACAGAAAAATAATTAAATAAAGACTCAAACAAACAAACGACCACGACTGCAATAGCAGCGATTCAGAACAGTTGTGTTTTTTCCTCATTTCCACGGAGACAGAGTCGGAGTGTTTTCGAAAAGTTCCACCTTGGGAGTGTTTTTCAAAAAGTTGCCTTTTCAGTGGCTCTGACCACCGTTCGATTGACAGCCACCTATTAAAGTTAGTTTTTCGCTGTTCACTATAGCGTTTGCGTGCCCACATTTAAAATGTGACAGATGCATTTGATATTGAAGAAATCAAGCCCAAATTCGTATCTATATACACAAAGAGGTTTCTACTGAAAAATACCAAATCCTTCGCTTCAATGTCTGAACATACAACACGACATCAAATTCCAAATAAAAACATAACAACAACAACAACAACAACGAAAAAACAACACTTTCTTGAGGACTTGGTTTACAAAATCAACCAAAAAGCACACGTCCATCAACAAACTGAAAAAGGAACAATCATTTTTATTCTGTCTCATTATTACACCTGAATTAAAAGTTGGTGAAATCGACAACATGTAAACAGATGAATTTCATGGGTAAAGGTTGTGCTTAAGCTTTGTGATAAAATCTATTAAGCTTAGAAATGTTAATTTATAGTGATTCAAGGAATTCTGCACACAGAGCTGAGTACACTGTGGACTACACATAGTAATAACATCTGCAGTTATTTTTTTAATGATTTGCTTTTCGAGTTTTCTTTTCGAGATTTAATCATGTTGAGGTTTTATGAATGTGCTGTGAAAACAAAGATAATTTGAAGCATTCTACAAATATTTCTTCATTAAAGAAACTGAAAAGCAATTAAAATTGCAAAAGTTAGAAAGGTTGTTGGTATGCCTGAGCAACACAGTGTAAGGCTGCACAATCAATTGAATATTAATCACAATCACGACTTCGGCTGCCACGGTTAAATGAACAAGATTTTAACGTTTACAATGCGTATCGTTTCATCACCAGCTGGAGCTCGCGCCTCAAAAAGGATCAACATCCGGAGTCGTTTTGGATTCAGGTCAAGTGATGTTGGCCCAAAAAACAAATCATATGCCGAGAGGACAATAGAGTGTTTGCGCTGCAGGGAAACGCAACAGACTTCAACCACCTCAAAAAACACAAATACGATGAATACATGGAGCGAGCGTGTCCCCAGTGTGTCCCTCTTCCTTGTTGTATGTGCCTTTTCTGCATAAGCATCAGTTTTCCCCCCCGTCTGTTTGCACTTCATGATTTATGTGTATTCCAAGTATAATTTAGAACTGAATAATTGTTTAAAATAGAAAGGGCAATAAAAACATGTTTTCACTAACATAATGAATAATTGTGATTTCAATATTGATTAAAAAAAATGTAAAAATTCATCGTGGGTAACATTTTGGCCATAATCGTGTAGCCCTGTTTAAAGCCTGAAATGTAACAACAACCCAAATTGTTATAAGAAATGTAATAACTTGTCAATAATGTAATAAGCTCCTGAGCCCAAAACCTAAAAGCCACCGCATTAAGGGGCAGGCTGAACATTTTTCACAGAATATTGTAGTAATTCTTTTACATCATGAAGTGAGTAAATGATTTATGGATGGACTTGAACTTGAACTGCTTCAATTTGTTACATTATCGACCAGTTATTACATTTCAGGCTTTATGACATTATATTTTGTAACAATTCGGGTCGTTGTAACATACTGGGCTCTAACAAGCAAACACTGACACAATAAAATACTCCGTGTAGCATCTGGACAAAAGAATTCAGTGTTTCACCTGTGTTGGGGTAATTATTCTTTTACTTAGAACAAGTACAACTAAGATGAGTCCACTATTTACTGTAATTACGCAGCTATGCCATTACCACTGATTGCCAAATGCCTCCTCCATGCCCCGAACTCACTCTGTCTCTGTTCTTTTCTCGTGCTTCATTTGCACGTGAGAAAAAATTTCACATTTTTATCAGCATTATTCTTAACTCACTGTCTCCCATCTCTTTCCCGTTGTGACGCCATTTAATTGACGGAGGACTTAAGACTCATGTCAACAATTGTGGAGTTTATCGACATATAAAAATATACAATCAAATATTAATACGTCATACACTTTCAGGGTTGTGTTTTTGCAGTAAGTAGTTGGACTCATGTGGCAATGGAGCAGCTCCTCGTCTATTCACAGGCATGCACTGGCGAGTCGATGCAAAAAGCCTCGTTGGTGTCTTGACACGTTGGTGTAAATGTCTCCTTTCTTTTCGATTTTATAATCAGAAGAATAAAAAGTGTAGCTTCATGTAAACAATGTACATTTTTATTCTCCTTTTATCCTCTGCTAAAGCCTTCATAGGAACCAAAGATCTGCAACATTTAAGGCCAAGAGATGTTTTTTTTGCCATTTCCAACAAATAAAATTCATCTGGAGGATTAAAAAAAGCACATGAACAAGTTTTCCATAGTTTGCCTATGCTGTACATACAAAAATGTGTGTTTCGGCAGCTTTAACTTTTGTATTGGAATATCATCTGTTTTAGCCAATTAGCTATTTAATCATTTTAGATTAGCTTTTTTCTTTTTACAATTTCAAGTGTTTTAAAGACTTTAAAGCAATTTCGACATTTGATCACTCAAACACCAATACGTCATACAAAAGCCGTAATTAATACACGAGAAGAGCCAAGGATGATTTTTTTCCCCATAGCATAGCTTTAGAAAGTTACCAATGCAAGCAATCTTCTTTCTATTTTAATTTTAATTATCACTCTAATAAGAACAGCTTTTCACTGAAAGCAGTGAAAGAAACATGCAGCCTTTTGTTGCATGTGTGAGAGAAAATACAGAGAAACAACTGTCCTTCAAGGTCGGAGGCTTCGAGAGGCTTTTGCTTGCATACAAGTCTTCTGCATGAGTGCAGCCTAACATTGTGACTTCTTGAATGTGTAGATTCTGAACATTATTTCAGTTTCAAGGTTTTGCACATGAGCTGTTGTCAATATTTTCAAAGGAATCCTCCCACTACATATCAGTGCACACTGACAGGATCGTGACTGTGCGACGTGCACAGTGTGGCTACTTGGTCTTAATCCAGAGATGTGAGATTCTAATTTTCATCAAGATTGTACACAGTAAAACCTCTGATGTAGGGACGCCCTAAAATCCCAGGGCAAGTGTTCCCTGAAGACAGGTGTCCTCTCTTCAGAGGGACAGGTTACGAGGATAAATTGTAGGACCACTTGATATTGAACGAACCGAACACCAAACATGTTATGGTTATATATGTTGCATACATCTTGTATTGATTCATTTATGTGCTTTTAAATACATATATACACATGTATACAAGATGCATTGAAGATAATTATTAAATAAGATTTATTTTACTTCAGGGACCACATACAGTCCAGTTTCTTCCCGAGTGACCAGACTGGTAAAATATTGCTATAACAAACTTTACATTTACACTTTGTTGTGGTCACAGTGTATGTAATGGAATTGTCTATATTTTTACAAGATGAAACATTTAGTACTGAAAATGTCAAAATAAAGTCAACATTCTGGTGTAAAATACAATGAAATGTCAAAAAAAACCAAATTGTATAAATCCTTTAAAACCTCCTTGCTTGGTGGGACCAGATTGGAGCTTCTAGCGATCGGTTTTGACCCACGGGCCTTATGTTCTCTCCCGTCAAAGGAAAGTGACACTGAAGTACGTGCGACGTCCAACTCGTCATCCACCCTGTGCTGGGCTCGGACTCTCTGCGGATTTTCGGGATCGTTACGTTACGTTATGGAACGCGCATGGAAGTGAACCAGGAGTGTAGTATGGATGCAATCGTGTCTCACCCGCGGCCTGAATATTCTCATAATTGGGTCCAGCGCAAGTATTTTGGACATTATAGTGTTGCTCAGCTTGAAATTTGCCAGGAAAACCTGTCCGTTGTCCTCGTTTAGCAGGTCGTCCCCTCATCAGTGTGTTAACAGTTAAATATGTGTCTGTGCACAATGACGCTCAGTCCAGGTTCCGCTCAGAGGTTCTACTGTACTTTCTCGAGGAAAGAAGCACTCTTCCACTACACAGACACTCAACTGAAACAATTTATGACAGATTACACAAGCACTTCTATCTGCTGTGTGCACAAGAGCTGGAGAGAGCTGACCCACATGTCCCCATGAGGCTGCCTCACCCTGACACACTTGATCAGTCCCGTCTGTCTGCAACTGCCGATAACCTCTCCGCACTTTACTACGCGATAATAAAGAGAAAGTGACCAGAAAGACGGGCCCGCCCTGCCGAGCCGGGGGCTCGCTGCTCGCCAGGCCAGGTAATGGAGTCGTAATGGGCTTTTAACGGGCGTGCGGCCGATGTCGGTGTTTGCCCTTCGGTGTTAAAAAAATAAAAAATGCAGCGCAAACAGGAAGTGGAGCACAGAGACGTCACTCGGACGCCGCACAGGCCGGGACGAGTCACGACGCCTGCTGATGGCGGCCAAGCCAAAACGAAGAGCAATAAAGACATCTAAGCAGCCCCTCTATAAAGCACTCACACTGGGCCAACTCGATCCCTTATCCTTCCTCTCACCTGCGTTCTGGATGATCCCAATGATGTGAACTTACTTTGACCTTTGGTGCAGGCCTCAGATAGCGGCTGATAAGAAAACAGAAGTTTTAGACAATATCGGAGGGCGGGGCTTACTGAGCAAAGAGGCGGTTAAACATTAAACCTGTACACTTGAACACTGATTTGCACAGCAGCGGCTTTATTATCAGACTAAACACATGTTGCAATGGGGCGTTCGTTTTTTGTTTTTTTACTCGCCCTTTGAAGCAAACGTGAAGAAACTAAAGCCCACCTCTAACCCACTGTGGCATGTATAATCTGTCCCTGCTAAACGAATCCCTCGAAATGCCAACGTCATTATTCCTCCTCCACGGTGTGGGCAGACTCTGCATTCAGAGCACATCTCAGGGTCCATGCAGGGCAAAACCTGTATTGCAGGGGTCATTTTTTTTTTGTGTTCTTATCAAAAGCTGCCAGAGCCACCACTGTAAGCAACGACTACATCAAGGTGGATTTCATGATCATGGTAATGACTAAAAAAAATAATTAGTGAACTCGGACATAATGTCATGCATGGACCTTCTCTTCCGCGCCGGCTGGCACAGAGCCCTCGCTCGTGTCGACAGTGGACACTCCACATCTGCTCATGAAAGACAAGAGCTGCCAACAGGAGGACTTTAATTACTTTATTGACGCAAGGCCGGTAAGAGGAGGAGGAGGAGGAAGAGCATGATCAATCCAGAGCATCCTCTGCAATGGCACGTGTCAACAGGATCCGTCAATTTCTCGCTTCCCATTCTTGGTCTATGTGAAGCGCCGCGCGATGCACGCCGGACGTGACGCATCGCCGCTCGTCGCCCCAGAGCTGCCTGCCCGATGAGGCAGTGGGAGCTGACACCCGGCGCTTTGCGAAACTCTCGTAAACCATCCTTGACAAGCACCAGTGGAACCAAAACGAGGACAGATTCAGCAACTGCACAGGTTATTTCTCACCTCGAATGTTTTCAGAAATACTTTGTTGGTGAACTGCTGTAGCGATTAAAGAGAAACTTTGTGACTGAGCTTGAACTCCAGCAGCAGACAGCCCGATTCAGTATCAAGTGCAGCACGTAATGCCGAGCCGTGCTACATGCTAAAAGACTTCCAGGACTCTCACACTAGCGATGCTTCACATGATAAAAGTATGACTGATAGACTCATTAGCAGAGAGCTAGAACGTGTAGATAAACTCTGTCCTGTACAAAAGTATTGCAGTTAAATACAAAGCCTCTTTTTTTTTTTTTAATCTTGATACCATCGAGTGGTCCTCAAGTAACACACCCAGCAATTTTCAGATGCAGTGTGGGGGAAAAAAACATCCCTGTGGACACGTACCTCAAGGCCTAACATTCCACTAGAGAACACAATGACCGGAAGTAATTATCAACATAGTCAAACACGTTTCCGCATCAGGATTTTCATTTACAAAAGGGCAGTTGAGATGGTGGATTGATTTTTCCTGATATTAGATCGATATTGGCATTTCAGGGAAATCGCTCGGACAGTGACTTCCACACACTGTTGGAATGTTGATGATGTGCTGTTTGTTGTATAATCACTCAATACTCGGTCAACACAAAACGATGTACAATAATTAAAACGGATCCAGATCAGATTCCAGCATGTTTGTTCATCGCTGTACTGCCATTGTGCGTTCTCATTTATGAAGGCAGGGATCTCACAAGTAAACCACAAGAGCATAAACAAACTAGGGTGCTGTGTTTACACAGCATTTCCAATGAAAATCGTTTTTTGCATTTTCATTTCAGAATAGTTTCATGTTTACATGGCAATGTTTTTATTGAAACAACGAAACACTGAAAACAATGTAGTGAAGCATGCCAGGCCATGAGTTGGTCCTATTGGTTGTTCCACCATGGGAGTCGTTTTCAAAAAGTTGCATTTTCATTGGCTCGGTGCACTGTTGCACCAAAACGCAGCAAAAGTTTCCCTTCTTCACTTAAAAAACAACAACAACAAAAAAAAAGAGTAAAAGGAAAGCAAGGCTGGAGACTGGTAAGTAACTGAGCTTCATACACTTGTTTTTGGAGAATCAGAAGCCACATGAATCCAAGGTTGTTTTTGTTTCTCCTAAATTCACTCCTAAAAGTTTTTTTTTTTTTTTTTTACATCGAGATATCAGTGTATGAAACAACTATTGTCAACACAACTTTAATAAGCGGCAAAAGGGGTGTTTCATACCCGTGAATCCATTCGTCTCTGACAGATTGTTGACAGCTCTGTAAAACTGACAAAGCTGAACGTTAGATCTTGGTAAACAACCTGATTTAAGAAATACTTTTAGTATTTCTAGCATTTGTTTTGCCTCATACACACACTCCTCTGTTTAGTTGACAGCTCTAGTTACTTAAGTTCATAATAAGGATCTGACAACATAAATGATAATACAATGTTTTATAAAAAATTTAAAAAATCCAACAAAATGTGATTTGCACAGGCCCTCAGTTTTAAGTTATTAATCAAATGCAACACATGATGATGATTGTTAGACTGAAGATTAATGCCATGAATAATGTTCCTTTAGTGTGTGAATAACAACACACACCCACACACACACATATATATATATATATAGAGCTACTGCAGTGCCTCGTATTTTCAGAAACTTTTCCAACCTTGACTGTAACTTTTGATAAGAAGTCCGACGACAACATTTGATCAATACACTGTGATGCTTCATTATCAAGAGGAGTTACTTCTCCAACTTCTTGTCAGACTTCAGGGTGAAAACATTCCGTCATTGTCAACAACAATAAATCAATAAATCCCTGAGCAGATAGCCTGTTGTTCTAATTTAAGCCTTGTTTACACAACAATGTTTTTAAGACACTTTTTTTTTTTTTTTTTTTTTTTTTTTTAAACCCAGTATTCTGGTACTCAGGTCAACTATCATGTTCTGTAGATGTGCAGAGTAAAATAAATAAAATATAGTGTGCAGCAAACCGTCAGTGTTTTAACAGCTAAATGCTCCAGTCTTGTCCGATCTGTCTTCTTGTGTTCTCATATTTTATTATCTTGGATACATCATGAATAACTTTTTTTTTTTTTGTTTAAGTATCATATGTTGTTCCTGATTACAAACAAATTTCTTGTTTTGCAAGTTGTCCTGCTGTTTATCTGCTGTTCCCCGATTGTATTCGCCTGTGTCTCGTCAGCACTCCTCTTGCTGTGTGTTGCCACTCATCCATCACCACTTGTTTCCGTTGCATCTTCAAGTCTATCCTGTCCAGCTTAGAATTCATTTGTGTTCATCTTGTGCAACTTTTTGACCATAAACCAAGTCACACTGGAACAAATAGATGGAGCAGAAAAACCCCTGTTTCCTTTGGCTTTTTTACCGTCTCTAACGTAAAGACATTGAATGAAAAGCCGCAGAGACCCCGATGGAGTCGTCAAAGAAGGGAACACCGGGTTACAGCCCCAGCAAAGAAGAATTCAGCAATTTAGTGACAGTGACTGACATCTCATCTGGACCTCAGGATTCATCCTCGTTCAAATAAAAGTCAATGAACTGAGTGTTTGAGGGCATCAGGTTCTGCCCTCCTCTGCTGAGCTGCAGTACTACAAAGACACTTTTTCACCCCCGTCATTCCCTTGGAAGGGAAATGTGAAAACTTTGGGCCCTTGAGTGTTTTGCTCTCTTGTGATGAACATTTCACTACGACAAAGAAAACAAATCTCATCCTCACTGGTAACGTTTCAGCAGCTAGAATGCCGCCTCACATTAACTGTCATGAGGAAAGATTTGTACTTTCTCAGTCGGTGTGATGAAGCAGAATCCGCTTAAAGTTGCCAAAAAGCTAAGCGGACAAATAAAGGGAGATCAATCTGACTTTAAGCAGCCTACAGGGATTCATTTCTGTGGAGCTCATCCATAAAAGAGACACTCTGCCTTTTAATTAGTACTTTTCCTCAATATAGTCCTGCATTCTTAAGGGTGTCCGCCTGTTTACAGCGTAGCTTTAGTACCAAATACCAAATATTGACCCCGAAGCATCAATAGTTTTTGTTTGTGTGTGTTAATTTATCAAGATTTACGAGGGGCAATCACTTTGATAGTAAATATCTGTGGCTCAGTTCCCTCACACTAACAACAGCAAAGTTGCTTCACTGGCACACTTTGTGCTCCCGAATACACTCTTGTATACGTTAAATGTATGTAATTTAACATATTTCTGTAAGGTATGGAATTCAAATGACTGTGTACTTAAAGTTGAAAAATATTGACAATGTTTGCCAAATAGTTTGACTGAATCCCTACAGTACAGATTGGAACTTTGTTGAATTAGATCTTAAATACTTTTTATTATCCCTGTTATTTATCATGGGACGATTTAGTGAAACGGCAACAGCCTCATTGGAGGCGTTCAAGGAGCGTAGGCCATCTGTGTTTCGGAAAATCTCAGGATAGACTTCATAGGTACTGCTGTGCATATGAAAAATACACACTTGTGTTTAAAAAAAAAAAAAAAAAAAAAAAAATATATATATATATATATATATATTTCACAACAGCTAAATTTTGAGCTGAACAACATCCAAATAAGCAGAGATGAGACACGAGAAAGACCATTATGCTGGTTTCTTATACATATCCATCACATTAGTAATGTTTTTTCCTATCCATCACGTATTTAGGCGGTATTTCTGGGTACAACGCCCCCCCCCCCCCCTCAAAACCCCCAAAAAACTGAATTCAGGGAAATAAAATGGGACGTGGAACAAATACAAGAATGGAAAAGCACAGAGGTAAACAATTTAATAAGAGCTCCATTTTTCTGTGCTGAAAAAACAATCCCTGACTTGGCATCTAAATAGAATGCTTGAGGAAGAAGAGGCACCTGCCTTATGGAAAAACAACTTTCTGAAGCAAATAACTTTCTTAATTTTTTTAGGTTGCTTTTCTTAAAGTTTGATTCCAATTTTTATATTTTGAACTTTCATTAAATTTTTTATTTCAATCACATTTTGCTATAATGAACGAAGCCAAATCATGAGGGGCAGGGGTGGGAGATTGATCAGGGGTCACACGGAGCCCAATTTCAGCTCAAGTGGGCCAGATTGGTGAAATAATGTCATAATAACCTTTAAATTTAAACTTTAAAGTTTTTCTTTGTTATGGCACATAGTATACATGATCGAAGTGTCTCTATATTTTCACAAAAAACAAACAATTACTACAGAAGAGGACTATAATCTCAATTTAAAGCCTATTTTAATGAAACCTTCTGGTGTAAAATACTGTGGAATGTCCAAAAATCTTCTCCTATCGCTGTTGCATTATGCATGTTTTCACAAACTCATCATCAGTGATAGCTCAGACTGGGTCTCAAGTGTTGTGTTGTATCCCAAACTCTTAATTTGTTTAAAAAAAGAAAAAAGAAAAAAAAATCAATGTTTTCTTTGAAAGTTTGACCATTTGCTTGGTGGTTTGTTGGGCCAGATTGGAGTCTCATGAGGCCCAAAGTCACTGCTCTCTTAATTTCATGGTTGAAACTTCAGGTGTTGTATTTCTATTGAACTCCAACATCCAGTGGACATTCCATGTTCATGTTCAACACTGCCTGAATCTGCAGTGTGGACACACAACGCATGTCCATATTTTTGTCCAATTTCATATTTAGTGGTTGATTCCCATTGTCCTCAAGGCCCAACTCTCTTCCAGCCATTTGTGGTCGTCTTTTACTCGAGTATCAATGGCTTTCTTTGCTTGTTTATGCAGCTCTGGACCATAAAGTAACACTGCAGTGAGATTTGTTGAGGGAGAAAAGGGAGAGTGCTTGCTTTGATGCTAAATAATACTCTATTATTGTATGGTTTGAACTGTTTGGACCATTATATGAGACGTGCGTGGCCTGCAGACTACAAACAGCCTTTCACTGAATATGCAATCACTCTGTGTGTGTGTGTGTGTGTGTGTGTGCGTGTGTGAATACATTCATATTCCTCTTTATGTGCAACCAGAGCGCAGAGTAATGTTAATATAATATTTTGTAAGGCTCCTTACCGAAGACTTCGTCTTGTGCTTCAGGTTCTGCCTCATCCGTCAACGCCGTGGTTGCTTCTGCTGCTTCGGGTTCAGGTGTAGAATCCTTTAAAAGAACATACACACAGAATGAAGAGGTGAGAGGCTGAGGCGCCATGGCAACAGAGCAAAGACGGAGGCTAACAAAGAAGAGACGGCGAGAGATAGTGACGCTTCATTTAGCACCTGGGCTCTGCTGGAGCTCAATCAGACCCGGCAGTTCACCTTTGAAAATGAAACGGGGCGCATGCATATATTGTCACGTCTATTGAGAGTGTGTGTGTGTGTGTGTGTGTGTGTGTGTGTGTGTGTGTGTGTGTGTGTGTGTGTGTGTGTGTGTGTGTGTGTGTGTGTGTGTGTGTGTGATCAGCCGTTTTAGGAATTTGTAGGGAATTTACTCTGTTTAAGAAGGGCAGCTGGAAATTGAAGAGAATCAAAGATTTAAGTGAGTTTGAAAACTGCAGCTCTGGTGAGGCGATTCGTCTCTGCGTTGGTTGGTGTCCAGGGTCAAAGGTGATGGTCATTGATGCATGCAGTGGGGGGGGAGGGGGGGGGGCCTTTTTGACGAGCTGCTGGAGCTCAAACTGCTGAAGAAAATAATGTTGCTTCTGACAGAAAGGTGTCAGAAACACACATCAGGGGGCCCCGTGCCTTCTGATCGACCACGTTTTCCTTCACATCATGTGGGTGGACAGGAGTTTGTTGCTTGCCAACACGTTGCACCAGGATTTATTCGCAAGATGCATGATGGGAACAATGCAAACCTGTGGTGTAATATCTAGAGTGGTGATTGCCAACGGGGGGGGGGGCCCTGACCGCCATGGAGTCCCTCCAAAAGATTCATGGGGGTCACGAATATGTCTTTATTTTAAGGTGTGTAACTATTTTTGATATCTTAAAAATAGGTGAATTGACATTTAATTCATGTCTGTCACAAAATAACGAAGTTTAAGTGGCTACACTAAAAGTTGAAGCAGAAGAATGTAAAAAATGGTTACGGGTTACAAAGATTTTGGCTAAGTCAAGAAAACAGTTGATAATCAATGATCTTGAGCACTGCTTCTGGGAAACTTCGGGTGCTCCCATTCATCTGGATGAAATCGGACCTCCACCAAAGCATTGTTGCAGACCCTTTCATGGAAAATGGTAATCCCTGATTCTCAGATTCTCAAGATTAATTTAAGGAAAAAAGCAGTTTAAGCTTGACGGAATCTCTTAACTTGATCAAATTTCAATCCAATCCAGCATCTGTGGGATGTGCTGGAGAAACGAGTTCAGTTTATAACTAAAGGATCTACTGATAACATCTTGGAGTCACACCACAGCAGAGTTTCAGAGATCTAGTGGAAGTTCTGCCTCAACAAACCAGGACTGAATTAACTAAAAAAGGGAAAACACTCATAATATCAAGGCCGTTTTGTGTATTTACCAGAATTGAAGGCCAAAATGTACTACTTTTTTTGTGAAGTCTATATTTGCTTTTTTTTCAGATAAACTGAAATACACCCAGAAAGAAAATCAGGGCTTGATGTACTTAACAAACTACGAGGATTTATTAGAGACAAAGCTATATACAACCCATTAAGTGCCAAGTGAAATGAACATTGTGTGATCTGGTGGTGTAGTTAAGCCTTGTTTCTCCATGAGAGCCTGTCCAACTTGAACTAAATTCATGACGACATTGCCATCTTGAGTCCTTGAAGGAGAATGAGCCGGTCTAAAAAGAAATCTGTGCAGACAAAAGCTGCTGCTGTTGGCACAGTGACCGGCTGGTCCTGGAAGTCAGCCGGGACGACCGCCGTCAATCATTTCTTAATTGTGACACATGTGGATGCCACATTTGGGATTTAATTAAAGCGTTTGGGTTCATGATCACATCTGTTTGAAGTCCCGAAAGTTTGAAAACTTAAGACACAACGGAATGGAAGCAGGAAGCAGAGCTCACAGATGTCTGCTGTGATACTCGGGGAAACACAGCGACACGACATTATTAAGTGTTGCACTGAAAATAGTGTGTATATCGTTGGAGATGTGTTTTCAGCTGCAGCTCTCCATCTCGTCAAGTTGTCAAACATTGATTAAAGTCATAAATTTAACAGGATACAATCTGAACTTGGGTCACTCAGCAGAAAGTACTCAAACCTCTTGCCAATATTTTCCAGCTTTCCATTGTCTTGTGAGAGTTTCTGAAGTTGTGCTCGACTTTATTGACATTTGACCGACAGAACAACTTAATCATTTTCACCTCAAATAATAAAACATGACAGAAGACAACCAACCTTTCGGTGTTTCATATTCATTGTAGGAAACATTCATTCTGTGACAGATGACACTCAATTCTTTACACCCGTGTTGACGCTACTTTGTTGCCTCAAACTAAATAGAAACTAGAACAACGAGATGCAACAATAATAAAATTACTGCTACTATGTGTATTTTTTCCCCATCTGGGTTTCCTGTACTTCCATGTGTATATCAAAATATCTACTTATTTATACATTCTCTTGTGTACCAACTATCTTTAACTAATTGTGCAATGTGGAGCTGTGCTAGAATTAATAAAGTCTGGTCTAATCTTATCTAATTTAATTTTGAAAATATATCAATACGTACATTTCTGAGATGGGTAAAAGGCAGGGAGGGCCAGTGTGCCACATGTTTTAGGTTTCTCCCAGTTGCAACACACCTGAATGCAATAAGGGGTTCGTCACTTGGCTTTTTTTTCTTTTTTTACAAGTTTGACGACGGCATTGACATCAGATTGAGGTATGCTGCAGCTGGGAGAGCTAAAACCTGCAGGACACCAGCCCTCCAGGCCCCTATATTGCCATATCGCCATGCCAGCTTCCAATAAATGCAGCAACAGGGGTACGTCTGAAAAGTCCCTCCTTATCTATGGACTTTACCTTCGCCCTGTGGATGATGTCATGGGGTTAAGGAAAGTAGTAGCTAGTGAAAGGCAATCACGTTAGTGTGGCAGTCGGATCGCACTTTCACTTAGTGATGTCATAATAATACGACGGCGGCGCAAGTTAGCGACGTCTGCCGTGGCGGAGGAAGGAACTACAAGTGCATTTGGGTTTTAGATGATTTAAAGTCGTTCAATGCACATTATTGCTTTGGTAACTTACATGAACTGCATCGGTTTTTTTTACCATCGTGATTTTCCCTAAAAGCTCGGATGAACGGGTCCCTTTAAATGTTGTCGCCGCAAGGAATTGTGGGATAGCATTAGCTCGCCTCCTTTGCTTATCCTAAGCTAAAAGAGGCTCTAAAGGAAGCAGCAAGCCTCCTTTTCATTTGTGTAGTAAAAATTCAGACAGTCTTTATCATGGCCGCGACACAAAACACTTCCGGGGTTAAGGAAAAGTCAGGACAGTTAGGAGGGACATTTCGGAGGTACCAAACGTCTCTTCCTGTTGCAAGAGCAAAAACCGTTTTGACATTGGAAGGCTCTCAATCACATAACATTATTTGGTTAGGACAAGGGAAGAAAAAAATCCTCCTCCTCTTCAATGACAAAGCACATTTCCCACTTCCGTGTGGGTTTTCCATCATGGAGGATCAACAAAAGGCGTTCAAAAACTCTGGGCACTCCGGTCGCAATTATGCGAGTGTGCGGAGAAGTGCAGCGGTGACGTGGTCCCGCCACCGGGGACATGTGGAGTGCGACGAGCGAGCACTTACAACCGCTGATTAAGGTCAACAGGTGCAAGGTTATTCACATTTTCTGGCGGTTCAATTATGAAAACAAATTACGTGCACCATTTCTGGGATGAAGAGACTCATATTCAATCATTTAATGCAGCACACCACCGCCTGATGGATGATTGTCCTCAATTTTAATCAGAACCATTAAGAACCAACCAGAAGTCTTAGAGTTAATAAGATTTGACGCTGTATCAATACAAGGTTATGTAGTAGTAGTTTCTAATTAAAAAAAGAAAGAAAAAAGAATCTTTCAGTGAAAAAATTCCACTTGAATTTTCTCCAGTCACATGTTTGAGCTTCAACACAAGAGAGTCCAAAACAATAATGATTCTAAAGCAGAAGAATCAATCAAAACCTGATTCTAAAGAGCAAAGCATAATTTTTGACACCACGCAAGCTCGGAGGTGGACCAGATAAAGATATGAAAAATATTGATCCTACATTTCATTTAAACCGACAGTGGATTTAACAAGAAAATCTGATAAATCTTTCGGAGCGTTGTTTTGGAAAAAAGCGGAAGTCTATTCCAGCACAGGAGTAACTTTGCAATACATCACGTAAGCCAGCGGATGTATTAGAGACTAATGAAACTACACCGGCAAGATTCTATCAAAGTCAATAAAAATGTGTTTCCCAGAAACCTGCGACATCAATGGAATAAATAGAGAACTAGTTTCCTTTTTGGAAAGAAAAAAATATATAAGCATGTGAAATATCTTGCATTAGAAGAAGTCAAAGAGACATTAATTCACAGTAAAGCACTGCTCGTAAGGATAAGCGTTGTTTAGGAATTAAAACACTATCACTAAATGCAACACAGCAATATTATTTGTAATAACTTCCATTTCATTGTCTTTTTTTAATCAGGTTTACAAAAACAGTAAGAACTGGATTTAAATCTGAAGACAACGTTTACACAGCATGTCAAGTGAAAAGGCATTGTTTTTTTTAATTTCAGAAAGATTTCCGTTTACAAGGCACAGTCAGAAACACTGAAAATGAGGTAGTTTTTTTCTTGCAGGGCCACTAGTAGGTGCTGTTAAATGTTTCATTAATGAAACCACACACACGTGCACAGAGAACAACACACTTTAAACCACATGTGTCGAACTCCGGTCCTCGAGGGCCGCAGCCCTGCACGGTTTGCATGTCTCCCTGCTTCCACACAGCTGATTGCAATGAGCAGCTCGTTATCTGGCTTTGTGCTGAATGTGGTGATGAACCATCAGGACAGTCAGGGGAGGGAGACGTGGAAAACGTGCAGAGCTTCGGCCCTCGAGGGTCTGAGTTTGACACCCCTGCTTTAAACGTTAACAATAATTATCCTGGGTGACTCTGAACTACAAAACCACCAAGTCCCAGGAGAATATGGAGTCATGACACCCTGGAGGCAAACGTCGTCATTATTGTCCATCTATACGTGCAAAAGAACTATTTACAATCATGGTGCGCATGCACACGAGCAGTTTCAGAAAAGTTGTGTTGGTCCCCTTTCACATGGTGACAAACTTAAACATTTTAAATGAAATGTGTTTTTTTTCCACCCCATTTCTATGGAGATAGAGCATTTACGAAAAATTCCCCCTTGGAAGCCAGTTTCAAAAAGCCCAAAACACAACGAAGCTTTCCATTTTCACTTGAAAATAAAAGCATGAATCAGTACCTTTCCCTAAAATTGCAAGAATGTTATGATATATAGCTGCAGGCTGTACAGCCTCGCCTCCGCCTCTGTGTGTTTGCGACCGGTCGACAGGAGTTATCCTCACAGACTTCCTCCTGTCCTGATGTGGCGCCCTCTTATTGGAGCATGACTGCTGATTGGCTCAGCCCCGCCCACCAGCTGAGACCGTTTAAGCAGCTCCAGCAGACTTCTCGGGTTGGCTGATGCAGGAAGTCCTGTTCAGTCTGTCTTTGAGAAATTTGGTGTGTGTTTCTATTTCTGTGTGATCATTTGAACTCGGCTCCACTCTAACCTTTAAGTTATCTGTGTGTGACTTAAGCTTTGGTCGACAGGACCTATCGACCAAAAGTTTGGTGACGGCACCAGCTGTTTTGTTTTAATTAGTGGTTTTGTTTGCTTCCATTTTGTTGCTCTGTCGTTTAGTAAAGTTGTTAGTTGAACTTTAGTTAATGGCCTTCTAGAGAAGAGGCTGCCTGTTTGTTATATTGGATCAAACATTGTATAGTTGTTGGGCAATACCTGTTTGGCCCTCTGTTGTAATACTGTGTCTTTGGGGTTCTGTTTGATTAGTGTACACCTGAAAACAACCAATAATTTCCCTCACTTCAACCAAACATTCCTGATTATTGTTACTTCCTACATCCTTCTCTTAACAGAGCTGCATTGTAACATTACATTTTGAAAATGTCATTCCAAAGAGGGACGTTTGTCTGTGCACACATTTGAAAGAGATTTTAATGTTTGGAAGCAGATGTGGTGACAAACTTTCATGCAAAAAAGGCACATTGCGTTGCATAATGAAGACAGCCATTCTGAAACGCCATAGACCAAACTGAAAAAAGACGACCATCTGCACATGAAGTACTTTTTTTTTTTTTTGGTGGTGGTGGGGGGGGTCATAAAGTCCACATTATCGCTGCCTTCCTACAGTTGGTGGTTTGCCTTCATTAACACACTCGGCATCCAGGGTTTGCTGTATATTGTGTGTGTGTGTGTGCGTGTACACACACACAGCTGTTAGCTATCTCCTCAGCCTTGCATTGCTTTGCATAATGACAATTCACATTCAAAACATTTTGCCACTTTTTATTGGGCGATTCAAAAAGCTGTTGAGGAAAATGAGGGACTGGATCCCCCCACCCCATATTGTGAAAAGGCCAGGAAGAACAGGAGATTTTTGGACCAGAAGCTTTCCTTGCTGTCAGCCTGACTTCACACTCACACCTCCACCACTGGTGGCTCATTAAAAATGCTGCTTTTGTGAAGCTTTAACACAAAGTGTTCTCTGGAGACAGTGAAGCATCACATGACTCAGTTGGGATGACATCTGATAATTCATGTTTCCTATTTTTTTAATGAAGAAATTTGTTTCCACAGAAATAGTAAATAAGGGATTGATGAGGTGTGTGTATATATGTAGACACGCACTGAAATGAACAGAGATTACGTGGACTGCTCCTTCATCACGTCTCCACACACACAGGCCACCTCGCTCTAACGGTGCATTCAAGTACCATAAAATAATAGGAACCCAACAAACAAACATTGCAACAAGAACAAATGCAGAGATGATGTACTATTTTTATCATTTTCGTTCTTTCAAGAAGTGCCCAATAGTTCTTCTGCACGTGTGCAAGATTCTGCCGCTGCCAAGTAAATGTGAAACTTTTCTAAAGCAAAAAACAAATGTTTCCACTTGAAACCTTGTTCAGTAAAACAGGATCTCAGTACAGTTTTATAGACCCTACTCACAAAAGGTTGGGGATATTTGGCTTTTGGGTGAAATTTATGGATTAACCCAAAATACACTATGACCTTTACCTGTAAAGTCATAATGTTGCCATGTTTGTTTCCCCATGGTCAAGATCATTCAACTGATTAGTGTATTTATAATGTGTTGGTTGAGAAAGAAAAGCTTGACTGGCAAAATAACTTTCCTATGAAGAAGTTGCACATCATAACATGAACTCAAATGGTAATTCTTAGAAAGCTCGTTTTCCTGCTTGACGTCGGCCTCGGCACCTGATTCACATTTATTGGTGGGATCTGGATGAACATTTGAGCTCCGAGGCGAACGAGTAGCAAGGCTTTGGCTGCCTTTCAAAGAGACTTGATTCAAAGCAGATGCCAGTTCAGTCTCCAGTCCATTTTTCAGGGATTTCTGTGCCCTTCACTGTTTCAACCCGTCCACTCTTCAGGGACAGAAGACAAATGAAGTGTGCCCCTTTTCGTCCACCTTTTCACAAGAAGTAAAAAGAAGTGACTCCTTTAAGGCTTCTCCCCCCCGAAAGGCCAGATTTTATACGAAATTGATCTTTGTCAAAATGCCAGGAGGACAATCGCACATTTTTAGAACTTGTCTACTGGGAGTGGAACGAACTTCAATGATGACCTTTAGTACCCGAGAGGAAAATAAAGTCGATTCGAAAGATAATCTAATGACCTGAATAATTTTCACATCCACCCATCATCTATACTGAAAACGTAGGGTTGCAGGGCACTGGAGCCAGTCCCAGCTAAACCTGCAAACTGTGAACCCATGACCTGCTCTCTATGAAACCAGAGCACCAACCACTGCACCACCTTTTACCTGCAAGCAAAGCAATCGTGATGCTGTTAAAATTAAGGTTGAGCAGAGTGAGTTTGGTTTCATTGGGGTGAGATTTATGTCTTGTAAAAGCAGAGAGAGGTCATCTTCGCTCTGCTTTTAAGACATTTATTTGAAGTTTTCAGTGGGGGAGTACAAGTGAAGTAACAATAAGAGGAAGGAATAATTTCACTCCCCTGTGATGAAAGTTGAAGTACTAAAAAGCACATTGCTACAGAGTATGTTATCAATGAGTGGCTAAAAACTCTGTCGCTTATCCATCTTGTTGACTTGTGTTAATATTGAAGCGGCCAAATTTGTACTTGCGGTGTTTATTTAAGTGAACATGAGTCCAAAAATGTAAAAAAAAAAAAAAGCTTATTAACCTAAGGAAGCCCATCAAATTGGTTCTATATGTGGCAGTTCAATTAACTTGCGACTACATCAAAGAAATACACACGAGACAAAAACAAATCTACAACCTGTTCAGTGAATTTAAATGGGAGTTTTCCCATTATTGGAAGATGTTACAAAAAAATACACTATCCACACAAGATCAGTAAAATTATTCTACATCTTGAGCTAAATATGAAAGTACATATTGTCACTTCATTTGACCACATCCCAGTGTTTCTATTTCATTTTGTGCTTAACAGTAGATAGTGTTGGCGAAAGAGAAGACTGAGGATGGAATGAAGGAATCAGATGTGACAGAGAAAGTGAAAAGGCAAGAAGAGTCCTGCCAGGCTTGTTACAATAACAGGGACTCCTCTAATTGGTACAGCTGATAGTTTCTGAAGGCTGGCGTTCTCCCGCTCCTCTCCAGAGTGGAGGCTTGTATTCCCTAGTTTTCCCCCAGTTTAATAGGACTGTCTTCCAATCAGACACAGTGCAGCACCTTAAAAGCAGAAAGGTGAAACACCATCTTATTACGAGAGCTAATGCACAGTTTCTGGCTGTCTCGCCACCCGCGAGGGCCGTGAACAGCGAGGGCTAGCACCAATCAATCTTTGGATATTTCAAACCGCATTTAATTACTGGGAAGAAGAACTTCACCATCATCTACTTGCTGCTGTGTCACTGCAACCCCCCCCTCGTCTTTCTGTATTCAACATCTGCAATAATCCACACAAGCTGATTATTCAGGCGCTTTCACAAAGCTGCAGTTGAGCCCTCCACGAGGGTCTTTTCACATCAGAGATCCAACGCAAATATAACAATCACGATCATAATGACTAAGCAAACTATATGGCAGAACATCTTTTGAATGCAAATTTTATTCCTCAAAAAACCACAAAGGATTTCAGAGAGGGTTGAACCAACGAAGTTGAAACAGGACTTGGCTTCTAACATGAACCAACTACACCACACTCGAGCTGCCTGACACAAAAGTGAAGGTGATCATCTCTGTGAAGCAAATTGGAAAGATAATTTCTAAACACCTCGGCTTCAGTCTGTCAAGACTGTGAAATTATGGCGCAAGTAGCCACGTAAAAGAGGCGAAAACCATCTGCTGCACCTGCAGTCATTACTCGGCATTGTTTAATCAGGAAAGGATTCAGGGATTGTCTGCCGTTACTGCCATGGGGGCTGCAAACTGCAGTCCTTTCTGGCCCCAATATCAACAGCACATGTCCGCAAATTACTGAGAGCATAAGCTATAATTATGGTGACTAACAAGGTCTGAAAATCAATTTTCATCCAGCAGTCTCCATTTTATTCTGTGGCGTATTCTGTAGCCGATTTATTAAAAAAAAAAACTTAGTGGCTTTTGTTAGTCTGTGCAACGGAAATCTAATTGTCATCTCTGTGCTTTCCCAAGTAAAAAGTAAGAAATGACGTTGATCTTATGGAGAAGGTAATCTATAAGCAACACTTGCAAAAACTCTTCCTAGAAAAGTGGACGAAGCAAAATGTCACATTTTAGTGGAATGTAGTTGTATACTTATTTATTTGTATTCGTCAGAATGCAATCAGTTTTAGTATTTGCAATGTGGAACTTTTCTAAGATTTTTCACAAACTGTGTAATATCATAAATCTTGGAGGAATTGGAGGGGTACAGTGTGCCTAGACCAGGAATCTACACACTGATGTACAAAGATGATGAAAGAAACTGGTGAAAAATCAGTTTTCTCACTTGTCGTTAGAAAAAAAAAACATCTCGGGGTCACGACTGGCCACAGTCTAACTATGCCATGTGATATCTGAAAGATGGAGCGACTTTACTGTGTCTTGCATTGTTGACCAGATGTGGATATATAGCGTGAAGCAGATCACATATTTACTGGATAACGTTTTCCTGCTGCAATGCCAAAAAGTATTTAAAGCCGCAAAGTATCAGTGGAGTGAATGTTTGAGAAGAGAAACACCTGTTCAGAGGCGTAACAATGGAACTATGAATAGTTGACTGACTCAAGCCCCATTTGCACGACAACGTTTCATTTGACAACATCTAATCAGTTTAAAAAAAAAAAAAAAAAAAAAAAAAAAAAAAAAAGTGGTGCATTTACACTGCAGCAGAGGACACACTGACAAAAGAAGAAACCTTTGCAGAACCAGACTCGGAGGCTGCAGCTTTCTGTTATTCTGGTTGAGGTGTGAGGATGGAGTAGAGAAAAGAATAAGACAGACGGGACAGATTGGGGGAAGGGATGCAGAAGCTGGTTTGATTTGTTGGGGTCGCCATTCAAAATAAACATTTTGGTGCTGGGTGGCGTGGACGAGAGGGATTTGGGAACGGCGTCTAACCACAACCTGCTTCGCTCCGTCACGTTCTGTTCCCGTTTGACCGTCTCTATGACAACTGGCAAAACCTTTAACTTGACTTTGGCGTAGAGACAATCAGGCCGAAAGACATTGGGGGTGTGACAAACAAACAAGGCGATAATAAAGCGAAACAAGCCAACACCGCCTCCGGCACCTTCTCCCACCAGCTTCGCCACAGATGGATTGATCCACTCCGCTCTCTCCGCCTCACTCTCTGGAGGCTGGTTTGCAGCCAAACAGAAATCCTGTGTGGGCTGAGCCATGAGCCCACCTGCTGCTTCCAGGTCTTCCTTTACCCCCCATATTATCAGCCGGGTTGGACGCCGTGAGCTACAGTGCACAGGCTGATCCTAAATAGCCTGAAAGCATTAACATACGAGTGCTTCAATGCTCTCTTTTCTTCACCTCTCCTCCTACGGTCAGGGGTTCATCTCACCAACACAATCACCGCCTCTTCAAATATGATTACAGCTCCAACCGTGATGGCAAAAAACTTATTACATCCACTATAATTAAGAGGAGGAAAAAAAAAAAGCTGTGACAAAAGAAGTTAAATGAGACTAAATTTACTTACAAAATGCTTTTGAAATTCATTACCGCCACAGTTTGGGCTCGATTCTCCTCTACGCTTGGCATGCGAGGGCAGCGTCTGAACTGTAATTTGTGAGCCCACAGCACGGCAAAATGAGCAGAAGAAGGAAAAAAAACCCCTCTCCTGTGTATTCATTCGATTTAATTACAGCATTCGAACTCGCCCCGGCACTTTGCAAGCAGCCACCTTGATTACAGGGCGATTTAGTGAAGTATGTGGAGAAGTGCCTGATAACTTTCTTAGAAACCGAAGACAAGAAGCAAGCCATGAATGAATTCATCAGTTACATTTCCTTTGGTGCAAGTTCTTGAAATTGTTAGATTTATTTTTTTTTCACTCCGATTTTAAGTTCTCTGCAAATTTCCCTGTTGAGTAAAATAAACTTTTAATTAAGGCTGTTGGACAGGTCTAAAAGGGAAAAACACTCAGAAAATATATCAGCGTTGTGTTGAAGTTCAACATCATCCTTGATGTAGAAACTTTTCCTTTCAACAGTTTTAAAACTGCAGTCGGGTCAAGGTCTGCTCTCTAGCGCAGACTACTGGTGGCCGACTGTTTCACCAACATTTAATCATTAAATACATACATCCTTGCATGAGCTTCAAAGAAATATCCAAGGAAATGATAGAAGAGCCAATAAATGTTTCAGTCTGAACAAAATCTACAAAAAAAGTGACAAACAAATTCAAAATGTCGCTTTAAAGTGGAACAGAATGCAGACCACGAGGGCCGTTACTGGTCCGCTCTACTACATCATGGTGCGTGTTAAAAAAAATTAAATTAAAAAAAACTCCACATAAGATGCAGATGATGGCATAGTTAATGTATATTTTACTGGAGAAGAGGCGCTAAATTCATGCGGGAACAGAACACACTGCCCAGAGACAGAAACCAATTGAGGTTGCACACCTCTTTATAAAGCAGCTTTTCATGCTCACATTATTTTATCTGTGTTTTTGGTGTCCGTTTAGACGACGTGCACAGAGCCATTGACGACGCAACTTTTTGAAAATGCTCCAACTCCAGTGTAGACGGTAGAAAATGCAACTTTTCTGAAAAGCAGCTACTGCCCACCCACACTTTTCAGACTACAGAGCGCACCTGAATATAAACGGCACCCACAAAAAAAAAAAAATACTGTACATATGCAGGCCGCATGTGTCCACGTTATAACAGAGCATGAAAACAATAAACTATACAGACACTGACATCTGTCTGATGCTAATGACTGAGCGCCCTCTCGTTTTTTGTTTTGTTTTTTCATGTATTGTTGTTTAAATGTACTTTATCATTCATATGTTCTTGATCATTAAAGGGAAGAAGGGATTTGGGGTAAAAAAAAAATAAAATTAAACAGTTTTCTCTCTCTGCATTACACTGCATTTTTTTAAAATTCTAAACTGTTAAACTACCAACACGTTATTAAAAAACACACAAACATGGAGGGTTTTATCTGTTGATGCAGTTATCAGTTATTTGCCAATTGTGATTAGAAGGACAATTGGCTCACCATGGCGTGCAGCCATAGAGCGCAGCAGGTCGAAGTTACGTGATGCACTTTTACGCATCACAAAGGTCCGTCAGCTGCTGGAGTTGGACCACGCCACATAAAGCAGCACACGGCGAGGTCAGGAGGACAGAAATATCCCTTTTAGGGCAAATTGTAGAGAAGCATAGCGCAGATTCGCCCGCTGGTTTTGGCCTGTGGGACCGAATGTTTTTCACTGCCCTGCTGGAAACCCCGCCGCTCGCGTGGCTGATGTGTAGCCAACACACGTCCTCTGCTCTGGAACTGTAATCCAGTTTACGGTTTGAAGCGTAGCGCCTGGCTGGGGTGTAATGAAGCACGCAATAAAACAGAAACGCTGGACGTGAACCTCCGCGGTGATGAAGCGGAGCCACGGTTGGATGAGATGCGTAGCTGGGGAGAGCTTAAGTGTCGGCCTCGACGCCAAGCAGCCTTTATTTGTTCTCGCCAGTTCAAACGCACGGTTTCATGAAGTGCCGTCGAAGGCTGGGCTCCCGTGCTTGAAGGGGTTGTTACGCCAGGACACGCCACAACTGCGGACCCTTGTTGCGCTTCAGCTGTTGCTGTGGCAACGCGGCTCATTCAAGAACAGAATGCTGAGGGCGGTCTGAAACATGGAGTGCCAAATATTGGCTCGAGAAGAAATCCCAGCGTATTAATGTCAATGTCTTTCATAAAGCTGAAGGCCCGAAGCAGGATTCTCCATTAATCCTTTAAAAACTGAGCCAATGAATTATGTAATCTCTTACACAATTGGCTGTTGCTTATTTTCCAGTTTGATTTGTTTCCATGTACTTTTAATCTGAAACCATGGTAAATGACTATCAAGTAAAAATGTTATTGTAAATGAAATGCATACAAGTGAATATTATTTTTAATTGTATTTTCTAGAGACTCAAATATTGGTCAACTATGAACTATAAATACATTATGAGACTTTAAAAACAGAAGCACAGTTGTGAGTAGTATGTGGATGTTTCACATTTGAACCAGTACCTCAACCGTCCAAATTGTCTGTACTTTTGTGTGTTTGTGGTAATAAATGTTCATTTGTTTAATTAAAAAATCCCAATTTTTCAAATTTAATATTTTTTCTTAAAATATACACTTAACAAATGCATCAGAACAACATCCCAGTTTTTGTATTGTAACATTGCAGTTGCTTCACACTTTTTTTTTTAACATGAAACACCTTAACTACAACTATGCAGTGTTTTGTAATAATGCGCAAATTAAAACGTAGCTCCACGTACTCTTGCTCCTTTCCTGTCTGGAAACGGTGCTAAAAAAAAAAAAAAAAACTGAGCCTCCATGCAAGTAAGTTTGAAATGCATGATCAATCGCTTCAGCCCTGAGGAGAATCTTGTGCCTAACCCGGAGCTTCCTCAGACGAGCTGTATCCCCGCCGCTGGCCTTCACGTCACAAACATCGCAGCAAGCCTTAATCCATCGCATTTTGAAAAGTGTAGCCGGTCGAGCGTTTTCCCTCCGCCGTGCTTGCTCCGTTGTCTGAATCCGCTGCTACGGACGTCATTACGCTCGTGTGCTGCGTTCAAGTACAGCTCGGAAAATCGATATTGCGATGTACGATATAAGTGTACATCAGTGTCAAACCGTGATAAGTCATTCAAATGACATATGATTAAAGGAGTGGCGTGGTGGATCAAATAACATTGTAATCCATTGGTTTCTATGGTGACAGGTATGCAAACTCCCGAGTGCCAGTTCTAGTTAATGGTTGTATAGTGGTTGGCACAAGAACATATCTGGTTAATTAGTGGGCTTAAGGGTCTGTGTGGCATTTGCATGCTCTCAAGTTCTCTCTGGTCACTTTCAAAATCCAGAAATTGGAGGCTGTAAATATCTCGCAAGTAGAAATGTGTGCGACTGGCTCCAGGCTAAGTCTGCCTTTACGTGTTATGTTGTCGAGATGTTCTGGTCGGATTCTTGAATCTCAATCAGAAATCTGCAAACTGCTCCGATGAGCTCAGGCGGGATTTCCCTCACACCATAAACCACCACGCAACAACTCCACCTTAGCAGCATTTGCAACAGAGTGGCTAAAATGTTTCATTGAAATATTTCAATGTGGAAAGCCAAAGCAATCCGACAATCCTCTGAAGGCGGCCTTTCGAGAGGTGGAGGCATCAGAGCGTCCTTCAACACAGCCAACCTGCCACATGCTCACTGTTTAGATACTGTATCAAACTAGTTGTATTGAAGGAAGCGTCAGAGCACCGTTCAACATTTGATACATCTGAGAAGTGAACATGTAGCAAGCTACAGAGGGACTTTATGAATGCAGTTAGCCGCAATACACAAGAACAGTAGTGTGTGCTGTGCTGAATGAATACCTTGTGAAAAGTCTTTTGTAAACAGTACAAAGGGCATGAAAAGATTTTTTTCAAAGCTATTTTCCAGCTGCATCTCCTTTCGACGCTGCATAGGGAAAGTGTAAAATAAGTAATATTGCAATTTGTATGGTCACGACAATCTGGTTGTAAACACAAATAGGATGGCGATGGAGGAATAAATCAAATCTGAAATTTGACCTCAAAAAATATTCCCTGCAAAGTATTTATTTTCTACCTCTGTGTGTTGCATAAGTTTTTTTTGTTTGTTTTGTTTTGTTTGTTTTTCCCCCAATGCTTCAACAGTGGAAAGTAAATACTAGGTGCTAGCCACTAATCAGCAGGTGTCACAGGCTGACAGCTCGTCGGTCCAAAGTCCTGCAGATAAAAGAACGCACACGCTCTGATAAAGTTCAAAGAAGAAAAAAAAAAAAAAAAAAAGAGGCTCCAACACATGCCTCATTCTCAGACTATGACAAGGCTCACACGGGTAACAGCGTTCAGGGTCAAAACAGTCCCAATATTCCTCGTGCAAACACAACAACGTGCGGAAGGTCCAGCGTGGACGCTTACCTTGCCGTCTGTGCTGAACTCTCTCTTTCCTAGATGCTGCCCCATGCTGCTGACAGAGACTGGAAGAAAAAGAGAGGAGAGACTGAGTTTGCACCAGGAGAAGACTGTAAACAGCACATTGTGTGAGGATGGGAAGACTACATGCTCCTCCTTATCGGAGCCGCAGGGTCTTCCTCATGAGTCGGTGTGTGAAACTGTGGCTCTGCACACACACACAGAAAACACGGGATGCTCCCGAATTGTTGCAAACTCGCGTTGGCATACAGATCTGCAAAGTCCTGACATAGACAAAATGCAGTTTGAAATTTACATTCAGGAATGATATAATCAGTCCCTGTGTTCTTTCCTCTTTTTTTTTTTTAACCGATTTCAAAAAACTAATTCTTCATACGATTCGATTTTTTTGTTGTTGACATAAACCAATTTCCAACTTTGAGGAAGGAGGTTCACGGATGGGCCTGGCTGTAGGCCTTTATCGTTTTACTATCTACTTTTACAATGTTTTTCCAGCTTAAGTAGTGCTTGGATGTTGGTATCGTCCTCAAACGAAGCTCAGATTTACATGGCGAATGTAAACGGGTGCAGGTTGTAAACACCACAATCACGATATTCAACATGTCAAATGATCTGCACTTCGACCAGTACTAGAACACTTGAAATGTTGACTGGTGACGTGGTGAGTGAGCAACCAAAGCCCACCCTGTTAAAAAGCCTTGAGTCATCTAAGAGACACTCTTCAAGTACAAATAAGGAAAAAAAAAATGGCAGCAGCTTATAATTCTAGAAGGCAGTGGTCCTCTACCTGTGGGAGGGTCAAAGTGAGTGTCCACTACCAGAGGCAGTGCTTATTTCTCCAGTTGACATCAGAAATGGAACCTCTCTGATTGGCCTGAAGGAGCACACATTGGCTAAATGATGGAGCAACAAGTGAGGGAGACGACTGACTTTCTTCACTTCTGGGGCCTAGTACACAGTCTATGCTATGGCGACACGCAATACTGCTAAAAAAAAAACCATTAGAAAGCGTCTCCAAAGTGTTGAACCCAAAATATGTCCAGTTATGTTTTGGTAGCTGTGTTCGCTACCGCTGTCCTCCATTTGCATGACAAAAACAGCCCGTTAACCTTTGTGTAGTGATTTTTTCGCTCCGTCGGGACGAGGTGATTCTGAATTCCAAGAGCGCCGTCTCTTGAGTCCTGAGGCAAATCGAGACATTTTGAACAGGTACTGACGGTTCGAACATGAACATTTCACATCTTGTCAGGATGGATGTTCAAAAATTGAGTGCGGCAGCCGTAATGTCTGTACTTGTGACTCAGAGCCGTACCGGATCACATTTGTTATGACTGACTCATGGGGGGAAAATGGACAAGGACCCATATAATTTGAACACAATGGCGACACAAGCAGGTATCGGGCACAAAAAAAAAAGGACGAGTATGGTAAGCTGGAAACTGTCTTTAGGAGGGCAGAGCTGGGAAGGCTCAGTTCTTTTCTCGAGGAAGTGAGAAACAACACGACAACCACGAAGTGCGATGAGATAAAGATTCTGATTGGAGCAAACGCAAACCTTCACTTATTAATAGAAGTGGAGGTTGAGTAAATACAACATTCGGTTCTCATTTTGCACCTTATCAGCCTGCAATCCAAGAAAAATAGAAAAAACAAACATCTTTTCTCCCTCAAGAAGCATTCAACTTTACTTTGACATAATCACTGCGTGCATTTCTTTGCTTTTAGGCAAGTTGTGCAGGCATCAGGCGAGGCTTTCATCATCCCCCACACCCAGGATATTTCATGTGGAGTGGAAGCTGTGGAGAATGTTTTCACCCCAGTACCGTTCATACTGAAAGAAAAAAAGAAAAGTACAATGCAAATCTTTGGACTTTCACTAGACCATCAATACAGACTGAGGTGGAAACGGCTTCCGACATTATGACTGGAATCAAGAATTCGGAGAAACTTGCCAAACAATGAAAAACAAACATATCAAATCACTTTAATGTTTCGGCTTCAAAGTTTCCTCCTGACAGGTCGACCACTGGAGGAGATCAGAATATGCTAATGAGGCCTTTAAACAATCAAGAACAGAAATAAAACATGAATTCATGACATATTTGTGCGATCACACAATTTGTTCCTGCAACAGGAACAAATTCCTGTTGCAGAGCGTGCACTCTAATCTTCGTCAACAATAACTGATCATTTGGTTAGATCTCCATCTGTAGGGAAATTAATGAAGGCAAATAGAGGGTTTTCTTTCAGTGCAGCTCCAGAAGGAAATCAAGATATTGATTCAACAGATAATGTTGGTAATTAAACAAGGCCTTTCATTTCAAAATGTTCATCATTTTAATTGACAAAACTTGCACAACTGCTGGCAGCAAATGGAACCATGAAGACTTTCTGATTAATTAAATGCATTAAGCTTAAAACAAAACTAAAGAAAATTATACCATGCACGATTGTGAATGTTTATCAAAATGCCAACACTTTCTCTCTCTTCCCACGTTTGATTTTTGATATTCATATCTGTACATATCCGTTTTAGATATTATGTTGCTGGTGTTGTAGAATTATGTATGGTCTTTTCTTAGATGTTTTAAATGCACCACACAAACATTCACTATATAACACTTTTCAGGACTGATACAAATGCGGTCATGCTTTTTAATTGCCAGATGTTTCTATCCTTATTCACCCGTTTTCTTCGAAGGCTTAGTAAGGGTCAAAGGTCACATTGGGAGTATGGAGAATAAAGAAATCAATAATGCAGAAAAGGAACTTAAGGAAATCAAACAACCCCTGCAACTTCCTCGTCTACATGAGACGAATAGGATTTGAAGCACCGTCTCTTGAATAGAATGAAGAGGAAGACATGGTTACGACTCTATTCAATGTTTTCTGTTCAACATGTGGGCACTGCATTAGACCCTCTGCTCCAGTCCTCGGGGAGGTGCAGGTGTAATTAACATTGTCTATCGCAGTAAACAAATCTGCACACAGTGGATTACAACAAAGAAAATCCTTGAGGAACCTGTCTAACAATAGTTTTCTCCCAAGACCTAAAAATAAAAAAAGATTTCTCTGAAAGTGATGAGCTGATACTAATGTCAAAGTGCCAGAATTGAATCAAGAAGTTATCTTGTACATCAACAGCTTTTGGTGTCATTCAGCTCAGTTCATGAGCTCAAGCAGCAAGAACGGTAAAAAAAAAACCCAAAAAACAGTGAAACTACGGCTAAATCATTGCAACGATTGATTTGCGATTTAAAAAAAAAAAAAAAGAGAGAATTCAAAGAAATTACTTTGCTTGTGGGTTTTTTTCGGTCTTGTGAAGAAAAATTGAGATGATAATATCAGCGAGTGTACGAATGGAAATCGTGCAGGTTGCAGATTTCATAGGCATCCCTTTTGTAAGCTTATCACACCTTTAGGAAAGTGATAACTGAATTGGTTTCAGTGCCTGGTCAGTCGTCTACGCAGGAGAGCCTTTTCATAGCATAACCTTATGTAATCCAACAAACCTGCATAGAAGCCATTTCTCCAGTGACCTACATGATGTAGCCAGCCATTACAACATCAAACCGAGTGACTTTTACCAACAAATGGATCAATGTCAGTAAAACATTCTTTGCCGAGGGCAGATCACTCGAGCCTGTAGAAAAATATGTGCATGAATTGCCTCCCTCACAATGGGCCAAATGAGGTCCGCTTGTGGCTGTGGCAAAACAGTCGTACTCAAAAAAAAAGAGCTGAAAAACCCTCACCGCCTCCACAAACGGACACAATCATACTGCCCTGGGCCGCTGCATTCAGTTTAGTGTAAAAACCGTCCAGTAACGGCCTAAACTGAGCAAAAAACAAAACAAAAAAACAATGCGGTGAGACGGCTCCGGGATTGTTTGAGGCAAAAAAAAAAGTGAGGCCTTGCAGCCCGTTTCCCTCGCAGACGTTACACAATCCAAGCCGAGATCCTGCAAGGACTTGCAAGAAAATACTGTTGCATAATAGTGTGAGAGAGAGCGAGAGAGACAGTTGAGGCAGGAGCTGGACCGCAAATATAATTCAGTGATAAAACATATTTAGAAGGAAAAAAAAGATTTTTCGCTTCCATGTAAATTTCAAAATAACATGCGAAAAAATGAGTCACTTTTTCGAAGTTTAACCCCTGCAAGTTGTTACCAGCTGCACTGAAATAATTCACTATGAAGGGGAAATAGTCCATTACCACTCAAAGCAGAGGATGCACCATACACGAGCAATTATATCCGTCTGAGCTGTCCATTACCCACAGCTATTTCAAATCCTCACAAGCTGCTAATGGTTTTCCATGGCCTCGGAGCGGATGAGGAAAAGAGCTCATTAGTTTATAAAAAAAATTGAATGAAATCACTGTTGTTTTTGTTAAAATCAATATGTGGGCCTTTTTTTTTTTTTATGTCATTCCAGAGATCCATTTTCATACCTGCAGAGCGGATAGAAGCACTGTAATGGGGATTTTTTTTGGGACTCTGCTATCTATTGGGAGAAGGAAAAGACTATCCACTGATTATCTATCCTCCTCCCAGAAGATAGCAGACTATCCACTGATTCTTTTTTTTAATTAAGAACCTACCGACTTGTGTGAAAGAAAATCTGTCTGTCAGGATCCATTGTGCTTTGTCTCAAGGTCAAATGGATTCCTCAACCACCAAAGCAATGAAACGCCTCGGGAACAATTGGGTTCGTCGACACAACGCTGACTTTGTCGACCTGAGACAGAACGAATTATCTCACGCAGTTCTGCTTTGTTCATAACATCGGAGTCCGCGCCGTCTGGACGAGACTTCCTCAAACGGTGACTCACAGTCCCGTTACAGTCATGCTCGCTCACCCGAGACGACGGAGGTGAGGAGTAAACAACGAGGAGCATTTCTGGATTTGGAATGAAAGGTTGCCGACAAACCGCGGTGAAAAGGCTCCTCGAGGCCTCTGGGGGGAGGAGGGAAAAATGATTGCTCGACATTCTGTTGAGTTAAAAAGGTGGTTTGATACATGAAGGTCAACCAGCATTATTTAGCATTTCTTTCCCTGTGGTTGACATTCTTGTAGACAAATAGCTTGCTTGCTGACAGACATAAAAGTAACGTGGCATTATAAGACTACTGTAAAGTTAAAGTCACGCTGCACTCCAAGAACTCGCACCCTTTAGTCGTGATTTAAAGTTTTTCAATGATTGGAACAGCTCCATTTAAATCACAGTGCAATCTGCAGACCAATTCTTTTCATATGGATCAAACATTTAATTAAATGGCATTTAAGTGAATGATCGTTTCAGGAAAATCGTGCAATTAGGACTTTCAGTTGATGAAAAAATGTGCTTTAAATTAGCCAATTGTTTCATACAGAGCAGAAGAAAGCAAACTGCTCTTCTTCCTACATGGAAACCCCCGGTGACAGAAAAACTACAGCTAGGGCAAGAGAAGGAGCACTGGTATTTTAAGAATACATTTCATTAAAATCAGGTACTCGGGTGTCACAAAGTACATTGTGAAACACAATTTGCAACATTACGTGTAAAATATACGTCTAATATCAAGCAGTTATCAAATAGTCTGCAACAGTTCTCCTTTAATTCCTCTTTATTACATTTACAATGAATCCCTTTCCACAAATGTGTTGCCCTCCATTCATTTTTCTTAATCAAAATCTTTCAGTAATAAGATGGGAATAAATTCAATGTGTGGTTTGCATTTTGGAATAATTTAGTGTTAGTTCTACAAGATTGATAGTATATTGTACAGCCCCACTTGATACCCAGAAAAAACTGAAATCTGAGTATTCATCTTTACTGCAATGTTAACATTCGCAATACTTATGCCAAAAGAACGATAAATGATGTTTACGTGCACCGTGCATTCATGTTCTGCAAATTCAAAATTCATTTTTGTTCTATATATTAAATTGTAAGTAATCCCATTTAAATCACAATACATGTGCAATTATGAAACTCAAAAATGTAATCGACTGACATAGAGCACTTTTCTTTGTATTTTTGCTTTGGGATTTGTTTTTACATTGACCTCACCTACATAAGTCTATTGTTTATCTGATACAACAGTTGCTAAGCGCTGAGCTTTTCGATGTTTGAAACGCTGTCCTTCTCTAAACCTCCTCTATCCCTTTCATTTGGGCAAACCTAACCAAAAAGGAGGGAAAGTCTTGATGATATTTTTGCAAATTCACACTGACGAGCCACTTTTAGCTGTACGTCAGATCCAATACACACAACGCAATACAATGTCTTGTATTTTCATAGTGACATTTGATTTGTACTGTGATTAAAAAGCCTTGGAGTTTGTTGGTCATTATAAATTGACTTATTACATCACAGCGATTGTCCTCTTGCGAAAGGTTAAAAAGCTGGAGGCAAATATTAAGCAATATAAGCACTGATAAGGAAACCCCTGAGAGAACTTAACATAAACTTTAAGAACCCAGTCTTATGTAAAACTTACAAGTTTGACCCTTGACGCTCACGGCTCGACCCCGCAGTGGTTTATTAAAGAGAAAAACATCACTAAACACAAAAATAATGTGTATTTTCCCCCACGATGAGTCATGTTTTTTCATCTGAATGTTCTCACACTGTTTTCCCACATACGTACAGCAGAAAAACAAAACAAACAAAAAATGAAAACGACTCATAATAATCTTTTGGGAATCTGTACTCCATGCTGAGGAGATTTTAGCATTTCGTAGGCGTTGGGGGATTTAGGAGGCTTTTAGGTCAGTGGTTTCACAAACACAGAGGTCAGGCAAGTGCTCAACATAGAGCAGATTGAAACCGGAGAAAAAAAAAAAGCAGTGTGGACGGCCAAGCCTGTATCATATTAGTGTAGATTTAAACATCCTGCCTCGTCATCAAGCGGCAGATTTACTGCTGTTCTTGTGAAGTTCATTTATAGGCCAGTTGGATGTCTCTTTGAAAGCTTTTTATCTCCATCTCGAGTTCTGATTTGTCTTTCTGGTGAGAATATAAACACAACACTGAGCAACCTTCTTGTTGCCTCTATCTTCTGGCGGCTGAGGCTCAGTTGGGAGAGTAGGTCATCTCGCAATCACAACTTTGCAGGTTCGATTCCCTGTCCACATGTCGGTGTCCTTGAACGAGACATTGAATTCCAATCTGCTCTCAATGGATGGACGAGACGCCTTGCATGGCAGCCGCCTTTTAACAGTTCTTAAGCCTCTTCAACTGAGCTTCCAGATGCTATCGCACCACACGTCAGGTGGGGTTGAATTTTCTCCTTTGCCTGTCAGGGTCAGACTTTCAAGTACAGTCTTGCGCCGTTCTTTCCAACACTGAACTGGTCTCTGAGCTGTCGTCATCACGCCGCTCCGCATGAAAGATTCATGAACCCTTAAAAGTCTGAGAGGGACGGAGGTGATGTTGGACAACATTTCAAGAGAAAACACATCCGTTTTGCCTTTTCATTTCAGAAAAGTTTCACGTTTAAACCTCAAGGTTTTGAAAATTGTACGTAGTATATGAGGCCATGCCAGATTTTGTAATGAAACCACACATGCACACAGAACAATAGACTATAAACAATAACAATAGGGAGAACACTGACATTCGTATGGACATACAACCAAGTTGGATTATTATTCCAGGTGCCTCTCAACTATTAAAACTACCAAGTCCCAGGAAAATATGAACTGGGAGTCACACCACTCTGGAGGCCGCTATTGTTCATCTACTCTCACTTGTGCAGAGAACAACTATTCATCATGGCGGTGGTGCTCATGCGCAGTAGCATCGTTTAAAAAAAACAACATGCTTTTCCAGTGGTTCCGAGCAATATTGTTCAAGATGCGTAATTGGGGCCTGTAACTGTAATTGTAAGAACCACACATCCTCTACATAACTCAGCAATATCAAGATGAAACGCAACGACTGTTATTTAGTACTGAAGCATTTGTTTATTCTTCGAGTGCTTGTGATCTGCACTTTAACCTAACCGACTGAGTCAAATCAGATTTATTGTGTGCCGACAACACCTGCCAACTGTGTACTAACAGCCTCATGATTATTGAAAACACCTTTACGCCTCTCGCAACGACACAGACTACAGGAGGGAGCAGTGAGCGGTAGGTCCAAAGTGTGAAAAATGCCATTGCGTGTGTATATGCCCACAGACCTGTACCGTATACACAGTCAGTGTTTTGTTGCCCAAGTGCCACTCATGCAGGCTGGAGACTTCACAGTCCAGAATGACTGTTTGCACATCGTCGGTCTACCCTGACATCAGCATTGTAACAAGACCCTATAGATTTTCTGCAATCATGTCAATATCTTTTATTGTAACTTAGTAGAGGTGTGCCAGCAGTTGCTTTGCTTACACTTCGTATCACGCTTCATCGTGATTGTTCTTTTGTATCTACAGCTTCACCATATGTATGGACATGGCCTTCGATTTCAGTTTATTTCACTGCATGATATCGACTTCCACTAACTAATCATGCTTAATTGATCCTCTTGGATAAATTACCCATCTTATTTCTAGGATGTGGAGATGGAGCCATATTAAGACACTCCGGGGCGCTGAAGGAGGTCAAGGGTCTTACTCAGGGAGCCAGAATGATGACTGGTCCGCTGTGGGAATCAAGCCTGACAATTTCTGATCCAAAGTCAGCTTCTATAGGCCTTTAATATGTCGTTTCATCCAAGTTGACAAATCCCCCAATATGAGCAACAGCGTGATAGTATCCTCACTGTCTACATGTGGGACTGTTGTTTTGTTGTTTTTTTTATTTGGGGACAAAATCCTGTAATTATGTCTATGTTGGAGATTTATCATTATTGAAAGTGATCGAATGATAGAATCCCACTGCACAAGGTTGATTTATTGCCAGAGTGCATAAAACCATGAGTAGTCGTCTAATCATATTTTACTTCAGACTGTTAAAATAATGAAGTTTCAATTTTTTTGAAGCACAGATGGATCAACACTGAAGAGGTAAATGCTTCAACTCAACAACAAACCATCTTGGACGCCCTGCTGTGCGAGTTAACCTCGTATGCCTCCACCGGCTCGAGGTCGCGTGTCCACCCCCCGTGTATGTCACAGCTCTGTGGTATTTCTCCACTGACAAACAGATGATATCTCTCCTCCGCGGACCAGAGCGCACGAACAGGCTGCACAAACCACACAACCTATCTCTAACTCTATCACAAAACAATAATTGACCATCACGTGAGGCCAATATCAATGAGGTGCTTAACTTGGCTTCTATGATGGGGGGGGGGGCATTGCGTATTAGATTTGATGAAAATCCTGACAGAAAATAAATAAAATGTACCCTAAAGTCTATTGTTGTACACGGGAGCCAGCAGCCTCTCGTTGACCCTGCAGCTGCCCTCAGTGATCGCACCGTGTTGACGCTCTGCTGCAAGAGTCGATTACATAACCGATGCGGGGAATGTGCGTCCATGTGTCTGTGTTTGGAGGGCAGTTGAACGTGTGATGATTTGAGAAATCGGAATCCCGCGACCCCGCCTGACTGCCAATGAAAGCACACTGCTCCGGAAAAAGATTCATGCACTCTGCTCCGGAAAAAGATTCATGGTCAAAGTTCGTTCCTCTGTTATCTAAAGTGGGGGGAAATTACTGCGCATCTGCCTGCACAGTAATGAGGGAATAGGAAGTCTGACATCCAGCCTGGTTAGTTTCACTCTCCTTACTTCCTGTTTCTCTCTCATCGTCTTGTCAGCTCACACTCGGACTGTTTTGGGGTTTTTTTTTCCCTCCATGTGTTGAAAAGCTGCTATATAATCATCATAAATTAGGTAAGTGAATGTTTCTGGAAGAAATCCAAAAAACCAACAAAAACTGCACCACATGCAGAAATCAGGAGTCTGAAGCCCATCTCAGAACACAAGTGCTACCGCATATACACATGTCGTTCTATCCAATGTTCATCTTCTGCACCACTTGGAGAGAAAACAAATGTGACCAATAGCTACTGTGACTTAGCCAACAACCCAGCATAATCAACCACAGAAACACATTTCATAGTTTAGATAAAACATCATCGGGCAGGTTTCAAAAGCTGTAAATGTATAAGAGAGGGTATTTGCAAAGGGGAAAAATATACAAATTGCACAATGACAAGGCAATGAAAGTGACTAGTCTGAGGATAATAGAAACAAAGACTTTGCAATTAAACAAAAAAAAAATCAATACCAAGTGTTTTTCTGCACCATCCCTAACAATATCGGCGTGTTTCTTCCATTTCATTAATGCGGCCTCAGTAAATGACCTGAATAAACAGTGAATCTACACTCAGATTAAGTGTATATTTGCCAATTTTTTTTGGTGTAATTTTAAATGTCACATGCACTCGCTGTGAGTTATACGAGGGATTTCAACAGTTTGAAAAGAGCATGACCTCCTCCCCCAAATACCACAGACAAGCCAATTGAAATTGTGTTAGAAGAGATCAAGACATTGATGCGTTCCTTTTTTTCCAATTTATTTCTTAGGTCACTTAGTACTCAGACTAAATGGAATTTAGAAAGATATGCTCTGGTTTGTGGCTTAAGTTGAATAAAGTAATCTATTGGATGTACTGTAGATCTTTTATTACCAACTTGGGTTTAAGCAGATTGATTTGATTCACCTGCTAAGATCCTCTTTGTAATATCAAGGTCTTGCAATTTCAATAAAATTATTCTTATTCAAAGTTAACAGGGATTACAATTTGTATCATATTTCCTGATTTAGCACAATTCCCTTTTTTAATTTAAAAAAATGCCTCAATGCACCAAATGTCATGTGCAATGTTATCACATCGACGTTCAGAGCCATTTCATATTACTTGTTATTCGCAAGAATGGTTGAAAAATTCATGTAAGCCTCTTTGGCTTCTCTTTTGTTGTGTTCTGTCTTATTGTAGCAAATCAGATTGCAATTTTCCACAACATTGGCCACAACTTCAAGGTTGTCAGTTGTTGTATTTGCAGCACGAACAATAAGACGCTCTGATTTTGCCATGCGTGACTAGAAGAAGTTGAAGTTGGAAAAAAAAAATTCTCATTTTAATCACAATTAAGTTCAAACAATGCAACACACCTCAGAAAACTAACAATAACACAAAGTTGGAATTACCAGATTGTGTTTTCTGCATTCATGTCTCCATTCACCAGGCTTGATGATGTGTTGAGAACATGAAGTCCAGGCTGAGACGACTTTCAAACGTTACCGACGGCTGGTGTAACCTCCACTAATCAATGACGCCCTGCGTGTGCACCTGTAGCAACAGAATCAACACACCGACGAGTCTTAAGTTGTCGTCAGTAGATCCCACTGAGACATTAGCAGCATTTCTGCCATCTACCTTCAAATAGTTCCCCAAATGATGCATAGGTCTATTGGCGCTTTGACTCTGACATCACATCAATTAGCACATGCTCCAATGCCGTTTTGCAGGTGTGTCTGTTCAGATGACTCAGATATTGAGCTGGTGTCGGTCTGAGCAGCTTCCTTAGGAGGGCAAAAGCAGCTGTGGAGGAACAACAATGTTCCCCAGGGGGTGCGATGTTGTGTAGGTGCATCGTTTGATTCATTCAAGCAGATACTCGTTTTGCTTTGTTGCCTTCACCTCGGGCTGCTCCCAGGGGTCTCCCACTGAGATAGCTTGGGGGAGGGGGGGGGGGGGGGCTTCTCTCAGTTTAGATGCATACCAACAAACTCCTGGGGTTTGTTTTTGTTAATAAGCCAAGCCAAAATGTCCTGGAGTGGGATGCACAACCAAAGTATTTACTGAACTGAATTTGCATCTGGCGGGTTGTTTGTAAAACCTTGGTCTTCTCGTCTCGGGATGAGGAGTCGAGCTGCAGATTTGATCATTGAAAGACAATGGCGCCCGTCAGAAATGGTCCGAGATAGAGTCTCGTTTGCATCGTTGTTTTGAGCGATTCTGAAACGTTACCCAATGAATCTGGGAGCGGAGATGATGGAACACAATCCTGACCCCAGCAAACACTTCATGGATCAGGGTAGGCATTCACTTCCGCCCGGCTGGTACTAACACAACCACGCTTGCTGATGAAGAGGACGGCCTTGGCAGTATGCAACCATTTAAAGTCATTGATTTATCGAGCTCCTCAGAAAACCTACATATGCATAGCTTATTTTATTCCAACATCATCAACATCTCAGCTTGGGTCTCAGTGTTGTCTGCTACTCTTAAGAAATTAGTTGTTTTTTTAATCAATGTTTTCTTTGAGAGTTATACAATGTGCTTGGCGGTTTTGCCAGTTTGGGCCACACCACCTTGACACCGCTGACCTACATACTCGGCTCTGCTTCTCATCCCACAAATGCATGTTCCTCATCCATGTGACACAATTTAAAAGGAAAACTTCCCTGTTTTTGTTGATGTGTTATCTCTGAGACATTCTTTGCAGGTTGTGACGACACCGTCACTGGTTTTCCCCCCACCGAGTGCCAAAGGAGCCACACCTTTTGTACGGCAGGTAATGTGACTCAACCTGTCTGCCAAGAACGAGCGCAGACGAGGAGAGGAAGCGACAAACAAGAGGAAGTCTGTGATGCTACGAGAGCGGAAGTCGCGCCACCCCAAAAAAGCTCTGCAAATCACCTGTAGGTGCAGCCTGCATGTGTGCAGACACTAAACTTGTCCCTGCGCAACCGCACTCGGGGAGAGGGGTTCCTGCAGGTTTTAGTCCAACGTGTTCATTAAAACAAAGGAATGCTGCAAAAGACACGTGACAGCGTGAGCAAACCTCTTGGCATTTTTCTTTTTTTTTTTTTCCAGGAAAAGGAATGTAATGCTGTGGCCTCCCTGGCTCAGGCATTCACAGGCAAATGGAAGTTTTCACCTCTATAACAAAACATTGAGCTACACACTCTGGCATCTCGCCTTCACTTACAAATCTTACATGTGTACTCGGTGATTTATTAATTCCATAGATTTCTACTTGAATCAAAAACTAACCAGCAGTACTGTTGTTTTTATGTCCCACTGCTTAACATGCGAAGTGGCATCATTCAAGCATGACCTAGCAGGACAACCTACATGTAAAATAGTCCTTCTCAAACAGAGCCAGAGGCGATCTTGCTCTGAAGCCGGAGGACACAGAGGGCGGTGGGCTTTGGTAAATCAGTGCAGTTCAGACACAAACACCCACTCATGTGAAAGTGCTTTATTTATAGCCCATTCGTAGCAGAACCAGCGAGTGAGCTTGTCAGCAGAGCGTTGAGCTCCAATCACTATATATCAAACTAATTAACCAAGTGGTAAAAATAACATATAGTTCCAGGGTTTTCTGTGTTCAGCTGTTCAGCTGCACTGTGGTCATGAACAGCTGTTTTGTTTTTTAAAGTCAAGCTGGGTAAGAGAAACCACACAGCTTCTGTTGGCCTGTACGAACAAAACACTGAAGGCCTGTAACAAGTGGAGCTCGGTGCAGACAAGTCCATGCTTAGCGTCCAGAGTGATGTAATACTTTGTTTCCTCCAAGCCATACATTGTATGTTCCCCTACTCTGAATGCAATACACTGTCAGTGTGAAACAGCATTTTGTTTAAGTCTGAGATGCTAAAAAAAAAACATGGCTGATCTTGATTTAAAGTTTAAAAATTAAAATGGCAGGAATGGATGTTGTTTTTGATGTCAACATGATGCAGAGACGACATGAGGTAACTGCCACATGTATTGCGCAACAAGCTTTGTCGTTACCTCATGTGTCTCATTACTCATGTAATCAAAATATCAAGGAGCGTTGTGAGTCAATATTGACAAAATATCAAGGAGTGTTGTGAGTCAATATTGACAGTTTGCCTTATTTAGCCTACGCTTCCAGGGGTGCTCGCAGAACCGTCACATTTAAAAGTGCATCGCTTTTATGCAATTGAGATTACTTTCAGTAACCACATTTATAACTTTCCTGAGTCTTTTTATTATTCATACAAATTCGGCATATGTATTTTCCAAGCATTGGATTGTAAATCCAAGGTAACTCGACTCAACAGTGGCTTAATTTGGTTCACTTCGCGCAAAACATGATGACGCTTCAGGCGGAAAACGGAGCGGAATTATTGAAAACACCCTCAATATCTCAAAATAAAACCCAGCTTGTCAAGGTACATACGAGCCGAATTGAAGAAGACCACCTAGTAATTGACTATTATGATTCAGTTTCCTTATAAAATGCGTGTTTTGCCACTTGAGTGAAAAGGCGTTAAATTAGCAGATACGCCAAGGGAGTCCGCGACGCGGTGGGAGTAGGCAGCCGGGTCGTGTGGTGGTAGTAGGAGGGGGGGGGGCGGGGGGTGGACGCTGTCAAAGCACATGACAAACGTGACGGCACAAACTCTGTGACAGCAATGCTTCAAACGACACTTTTTTTTTCCTCCGTACCGTCGGATAGAATCGGAGGAGCGTGTTATTAAAGCGTCTCTTACACACTGTAAACAAGTCGACGCGCAGAACGTGTTTACTCTCACTACTACGCGCAACCTGCCCTCAGAATAAAGCGCAGAGGGGGGAGGGAATTAAAAGAAAAGAAAAGAAAAAACAGAAAACGCACATTAACAGCGTGTGTGCCTTTACACACTTGTTTTTAGTTGCACGAGTGTTTGTGTATTTTAATCCAGCTCGGGAGGCGCACGTACCCTTCTGTGTCAAATGCATCCACAGCAGCGCAGCCTTGGACTGGATGGAACCAACTGTCAGTCTTCTTCTGCCGGACGGTGGTCGTCAAAATGCGTCGACAACAAAAAACGCCTTTTTTCCCCTTTATGGCGCTCCGTTTCTGTAATCACCAAAGAGCCTCGGTTCGGGGAGAACACACTCACACAGTCACACACACTCTCAGAGAAAAAGAAACGATACGAGGAGAACGCGTGTCGGTGCTTCCTGATTTAGGTTACAGTGGTGGTGATGTTGTTTGTAAGGGGTGGGGCGGAATGAAATGTGGGCTCAAAAAGCGCGTTGGTGCACGTCCCTGCATGATTACTGACTCCTGGATCGTTACGCAGAGCTCGCGGGGGTTGGAGGGGGCGAGAACGGTGCGGGGATGGGTTTAATCAGCGGTTTGCTGCCTTGCTCAAGGGCAACCAGAAGCTACAGAGAAGTGCTTTTTCTATATTTGAACTGCAATAAATATTTGTTTTTTTTAAAGCACAACCTCTGGTTCTAGTCCTTCCTGTGTGGAGTTTGTATATTATGATTATTAATTGGATGCACAAGGAGAACATACAAAGACATTTAGCGCAAGGCAACACGGTCACCTACCAGAGCATTTTATAGTACCTGATGCTCCTTTCTGCTGACAAGTCCTGTTGGAAAATGAAATCAGCAGCTCCTTAAAGCTTGTTACCTTGGTCCCTGCCCACACTGCCAAAAGTGACCATATAGTGTTGCTGTGCTTGATTGGCCAGCCAACTCTCCCGTGAACTGCTGTGAATCATGTACTCTGTTGGGTCCATAGTATATTTGTAGATCTGATTGTGATGGAATCGGTGCCTCACCAGCCATGGACATCACCGCAACGTCATTGGTTTGCACATCATTCCACAACTGGATTTTATGTTTTTTTTTGTAAAAAAAAAAGCATCAATATATCCAGAAAACAATTATACAAACGCTGAAGCTCATTTAAACTGTCTTCCTTCATTGTACGGGCCCACTCAGTATCTGGACTACATAATATCTGCACGTGATCCAGCTAGTCTGACCAGGAGAATACTGAGTGTGGTACAACACTGGGGTTGGTTCCAGCTAGAGACCACGCTAAAATGTACTCATTGTTGAAGCACATTAAAGTTTAAAAGATTGAGAACAGCAGCACTCTGGGACCTTCCATTGTTGTTGTTGATCAACTCATACTTGTGCAGAAAACCTATTGACTGCAAAAAGGAGACGGTTGTGAGATTACACTGGACAGGCCACCCGTTATTCATTCAAATAAACCTAAAACTAGCAATCTTTCATCTATATATATAACCAATCAAATAATGTCATATCAGATCACATCCAAACACATGCATCTTTTGGTAATGCTACATTTTTTTGGTCTATATTTATTTATTTGGTTAATTTGTAATATGAACATTTGCAAATAAAATGTATACTTTTGTAGCAAGTGCATTAGATACCAAATAAACTTATGATGGTTACACTCAATTATTTTCTTCTACTCTTCCTCCTTTAGTTTTAGTTTCAGGACTTCAAATCATCATTTCCCCCTTTTAGTTTCAAATTATCATTTCCCTCTTTTAGTTTCATTTCCAATCCTCCAGCAAAAATAAAAAGATCCTTTAAGTAATTAAACTGTGAAATGGGAATAATTAGAGATAATTGGAGATAATCTGCAGCAGGAAAAGTGACACCTGCCTTGACAAACGAGTCAGTTACAAAGATCCTACTCAAATGCAAATGGTAGGGGGCATTTATACATGTATTTTCTGCATTTCACTCACTCTAAGCCTGAAAAATACTTGCATGTTCTATTACTCTAAAACTGCCTCAGTCATTTCCCGACAGGAAAACATGCAGATGGATTTATTGTATCACTAATAGCAGGTTATATCGGGTAGCAGAAGGATGGAACTCATGCAAAAGCAAAGCTATTAAATGGTGCTGAAGATGGATGGATGGACACTAAAACAAGAGATTTCAGATATGAGCATGTTATTAAGATGGCATCAACACTGATTGCAAATGTTTTTCCATTACATTTTCAGATGTTCTGCATATATGTCAGCTTTCAAGTGTGACTTCACAGTGGCTCAGACCACCGTTGTCGTGTGAAATCAATGAAAACACAATGAAAGTTTTCTGTTTCTACTTGAAAACGTCATATAAAACAGGCCTTGAATCTATAATGAATGCTGGATGGTTCATTGTATTTAGTTGGATCGTGGGTTCAAATCCAGGCTGTAGAATTTCTGTATGGAGTATTCATGGTTGTTATATTATATCTGTTATAAGTTTAGCTTTTGAGAAGTTGAATAAAATCTTCGATCTCGCCACGGGGCACCGGTGCCGACCTAGTTGACGATGGGAGAAACCACTGTTCACTCTGGACAGGTAGCAAGGCCATCACATCCCCAATGACAGCCACACGCATACACATTCACACCTACAGACTGTCTTGTAAACGAGGCCTGAGACTCATTGGGCAATCTAAAACTGTGTAACAAGTTAATTATAAAATCACTGCAATATTATTGAATTGTAGTCTGGTTTCTGGCGTTGTGCACGCTGGCACATTGAATAGTATTATATTTCGAGAGGCATGTCTCCATTTAAAGGTAACCGCTCAATGTATTTATTTCCATCAGTGTCTTTTTAATGTATTTATTTTAGTAATCATAGGCGTCCTGATAACATATCCAGACATAGACGTCCTGCTTAAACATGAACAGATCGGAGGCTGTGATGCGATGATGGCTGAGTCTCTTGACATGGTGTGTCCAGGAGGACCCGGTCCAGTCCTGACTTATGGCCCCGGGTCATGTTTGACTGCAGAGGTTAGACTCTGCCAGTATCACACACCCCGTCTCCACCCACAACCACACAGAGTCAACAAGCTGAGGTCAGGCCATGGCAGAGAAAAGGACTCTATATTGCCGGTCAGTCATATGATAATAACCCATTAGCTAAGAGCTTGGACTGATTTGGACAGAGATACAGTAGCCCATTGCCATGGAAACAACCAAGTCTCTGTTGAGGTTATGAGACTAAAACAGCATGGATTATCCATCGTGGAGACTAAAACAGCATGGATTATCCATCGTGGTGACTGAGGATACCATGACTTCTGGTGGGGAAACGTGACCCCAGTTATTGATGGAAAACAAAACTCGCATGCATCACGCCGTGTCTGTTTCCACCAGGAACAGATGAGGACAGATTGCGAATTCACGGCCTGCAACTTCACGATTCTGGATGTTTGTCAGGATCACAGACAAGAAATAAACTCACATGTCTTTCCCCCGTCTGTATTTTTTCAAGTTCTGGATTGAAAGTCTTCATGCATCCATCAGCTTGAAGGCTGTCCTTTTATTCCCTATTAAATTGGCCACTTATAATGTATTCAGAAATGAAATGTGTGAAGATAGTTTTTAGACAACCTTCAGATTAGTTTTGAGTATACAAGGCTTTTCATACTTTAAGTGAAAAGGGCTTTTTAGAACTGAGTATGTACAGAATATGTCACTGGTTATAGGTTAGTACTCAAAAAAAAAAGCCATTAGCTTAAGTTTCACAGGGGACATACAATTAATTTATGACACATCAATGGATTTTCAGCCAAAAGCAATGAGCAAAAAAAAAAAAGGTTCAGGGTCAAGATTGATGGTGCATAATGGACAGGTAGCCAATCCATCACACACACCTACATGCAGTTTAAGGGTCACCAGTTCACCTTACAGCCATATTTTTAGAGTTGAAAGAAACTGGCGATTTATTACAAAATGCATACAAGAAACAATTGGAAATTCCACAGATTCAAACCCAGAAAATTCTTGCTGCTGTCACACTGTCCTTTCCTCCTCAGGAACATTGAAACTTACAGGCAGCTATTGAACTTGGCTGATTGAAAGAGACCAAAAGGGCAATGATCTTGGCAATTTGCACGTCAATTTGCACGTCATGATCTTTCTTTGTCAGACCACATCCTCACAACCTTGCCTGCAGTGATCAGACCCTACCAAAACATAAAGGCAACACGAGGCTCACTGGTGCCGACTGCCGAAGGCCGTCACACTGGCAGAGAAGTGCCAGAACAAAAACTTGTGAACTGCCTGCTGGGTTGCTACAGATTGTGCCCGAGTGGCCGTGCTGAACCCCGTCTACAGCCGAGCGCTTTCAAAGCACAGAAACCAGAGCTGCACTGTGGAGCGCTGGCAGAGGATGCTCTTCACGTCATGGAGCGAGCCGTTTACTGATAACTCTACTCGCGGTTCATTTGGCACTTTTCTATCATAAGACACTTGTGAACAACCGTAGAAGGGACCTTTTTTTAGAGGCACAATGCATTCTGACCCACTGAAGAAAGATTTGTGCAATAGTGTGAGTAATGCAATCACTTGTTCAGGGTAGTGAGATATGAACACCGGCAGATGATTGGTCGAATTCATGACAAATGGGTCAATATAGGAACTGCGGATGGATGGATGGGTGGGTGGATTGATTGGATATTTCTGATCCGTTCATCAAATCAATATATCTGCCAGCTTTGATTCATATGACAATCACATTATATTTCCTACACATAAACCTTATAGAATCAAACATTTGATCCAAATCAAGTCAAATAGTTTTGGTATCTCAGCATCGGGAAGCTGTGTGACAACGTTTCCAGAATATATAGGTCCTTTCTAGTGGAACTGATCCCCTTATGTTATTGCAGAACCAGGAACTATTTCTTCTGGCCGAGTTGTTTAGAGAGGAGAGTTTTCTTATTGAATTAGACTTTTGGAGTTGTTCTTTGCTACAACCTGCAGGAGCAGAATGGAACTTTATTTATCTATGGCACATTGTGCATTTGATGTCACGGGAGTAATTGGCAGGTGGACAACGTATGGAGGATCTTTTTAGTGGTCGAATGATAAAACAAGGTTTTTGACCACTGTAGCAGGTATGCATGGATGAATTGGAAATGTGTGTACTGAACACTGCTTGTATATTGAGGTTCAAAACTCAGTGATTGATTGGAAAATATGACTTAAATTGGTCCGACACACCAGCAGGAGGCGTGTGGATTATATATCCTGGTGGAGCTCCTCAGCAGCTTAAAGCATTGGCTTGTTCGCTGCGCAACTCATTGCCCAAGTGTCCTCGAGCCAACCTGCTGTCCGTTAAGTTCATATTATCCTTGTAATCAGAGCACTGAACTCGCTAAACATTCAAGACATTTCCGTAAAATCAAAACATCTTTAAATTCATAACCTCCCTCCAATGTTCTGGTTTTGGTGACATTTATTTTCCTTTAAGCCAAAGGTTGAGCAAGCAGTTGCACCTTATCTGCACACATTTGGCTAATGATCGCTGAGGAGTGCGGTGAATATTAAACATCGCCCAGTTTCACCCTTCCAGGTTTAATCTCATAGAAGGGGAAAAGGCAGAGATAAAATCTACACGGAGGGCAAAGCCTCGGCCACCGACCAACGCTGTTAATAAATACCAATCATTCACACAAAGACGATAATGAGATGATGGCTATGCTGAGGTTGGTTGGAAATGTTGGATTTATCCAGGATGTGTCCGGGATGATAATAATTAAACTGAATACATTTCAGGCTGTTGGAAGGACAATAAAATGTCAGGTGAGGAAAACGCTTTATCTCAAAATTAGAGCTGAAGTGGTGTGACCACTCTCTCTCTTTCCCAGATACAATTCTAAAGATTTCATCGAGGCGGTGAGTTTTAAACTTGAAGGATGAAATGTGAAGAGCCTCCTCATTGCCGTGTCCATCAGATTTTCTGCTTGTTCTGTATTAGTGGCAGAGAAAGGTGCAGGTTGACTTCAGAAATACACACTAAACAGAAACAATGTTTGAAGTTCCTTTTTAAAGAACCGGTTTATTTGTTGTTTTCAGATGTTACACTGTGCTTTTTTATTATTTTTTTTAAAGTGAAATCAAATAGCTTTGTGCGAGAATTTCAGTCTCGCAATATTGCTGCGGTTCATCATGCTCCCCCTGGAAGCTGGAGCTGCATATGGAGCCCTTGTTTTGTAAACCACCGAGATTAACCTGCATGACTTCCCTGAATCAGATTGGCTTGTACAGTGCTCTCATTATTTCCACTGATGACTGGAGTTGAACACACAGACGGGGGAATTAAGAGTGGAAGGCGGCGGCGGGAAGCCGTCCTTCTGTACGGCTACAATACTCAAATACACTTCAGGCTCTCTGCAACAGACTGCATCGCAGTGGGATACACAAACCTCTCGATGCACCGCTTCCATATAAAACAGCAGCATCTAGTGGAAGGGACTCAGAGGAGGGCCTCGGAAATGTGTAGAAGAGAGGATAACAAGCTTGACTCAGTGTGGTCACATTTCTGTCTTTGACGCACATGTGAATACAATCTCTACAATGTGGAAACACCGAAGCTTTCAGTTCAGCAGTAAAACACTCTTGGGGGTTTATAATCACAAGTTTTTCCTGAGCCTCTTGGTTTCTTTCCCCCCATGGTTTCCGTGTGTTCCCTGGACTTTTTCAACAATGTACTGGATTTTTATGGATCCAGACTTGTTTAAATGTTTAAAATAGCCCATTTACATAAAACAAACTGGAGAAATTCCTGATTATCATGACGAGGATGCAGAAAACGTCAATTGCATCCTCAATCCTCAGAAGACAAAGCACTGATGTCAGGCAAGAAAATGCTTCACAATGAAAATTGAGAAATAAAACATTGGATTGTGTATTTGAAATCTGTATTAATAAAGACATGAAGAGCCCCTGAAGCAGAATCAAGTAAACTGACACAGACAAATGTTCATAACCCTTCAAACACACAGCTACTAATCCACAGATACTTCTTTTTACTGCAAAAATCAGTTTTTAATGGATTTGTTCCAGATTCCATACAGTGTTTAAACAATCTGTGAGTTATTACTTCAACCTCCAGCTCCCTTCTGAGTTTTGTGCTGAGTGAGCGCTTATTGTGTAACAGAACAGCTTTACGGCTCTCAAACCACTGAAAAAGCTCTGAGTGGACAATGGTTCTACTTCCACCCAGTTCTGTGCAAGATACTTACAGATTACAGTTACCTTTATCTCTGTCATCTTGTATTAACAAAACTACACTACCATTAATCTTTCTCCCATAAGGCGAACTTCTTGAACAATGTCATAATTTTGGCTTTTTCTCAATTTAATAAAGTCCAGGACATATTTGATCCATTACCATTATACATTTTTTGTCGATAATGGAAAAGAATGATTGAAGTACCAGTAAAAAAAAAAAAAAAAATCTCAAAATGGTATCATTTTGGTTTTGTGCAGTTTTCTTATGGAAAAAGTGTTTAAGTGGATGGAATAGTCATCATATTCATTCATTTAAAATATACACTGTGGAGCACTCTCTTACTATTTTATTAAATTGTGAGCAGGTAAATGACCTTCTCACATAGAATGGCCACAGTTATTATATTGTTATAAGGAGTTTATGAAGAAATGAGAATAAAGGCAATCAATGACAAACAAATCTCTTTACCTTCATAGGGAGCCTCATGTTTTAAGCATGCCGACAGGGTATCGCCAATGTTATTTACTGGTGAATAAATTGTCCTCCTGGATCAGATCGGAAGTAAAGACGTACTGCTATTGTAGTGTAAAAAAATAATCTGTGTTGGCTAATATTAAATTGAACATTTGGGTCAGAAAGCAGGAAATTCAGACAGCAGTTTGGCAGCTTTCCAGACATCTTCATTTCAATTCTTTATTTTGTTTACACTTTTAAATTAAATCGACAGTCTTGGCAACAAAACTTCCAATTCAACTCATTTTGAATGAAAAGGAGCAGAAGAGCATATCAATCTTAAGCAATTGAAACTAAGGGGCAGATATCACAACATCAGTCTAGTAATGTTTGACATTCTAAATATTTAAAGATTTACAGATATTTTTAAGCTTCATGGAGTCGTCAATAGTATTGGGCTCCAGGGTTGAGCTACTGTTTCAAAGCTTACAGTTGAAGCTGGTTCAGTGAAGCTGCAGCAGGTTCAGACTGCATGTCAGCAACATTCCCTCCTCCCTCTCGATCTGATAGTCGAACTGGAAGTTTTTCATCCGGAGGCTCGTTCCTCCATCACGAGTGGATGAGCTTCTGATGGTGACTTGTTTGTTTTTTTCTCTCTGTCTCCATCTTGTCCTTTATCACTCCTTCTATCCTCTATCTTCAACCAGAACAGTGAAAAAGCTGAGCCTGGTTCTGTAAGTTTCTTACTATTAAGAGGGACTTTTTCCTTTTACATAACAGTTAAAGGTCTGACAATATAAATGTGTGCATTGAAAATGTCAGGAAGACGAGAGGAAACTCGTTAAATTGAATGAATGTTTAACCCGTAAATAGTCTTCAGATATGAACAAACAAAACGTGGTTTCTACTCCCTTATGGAACGAATAACCGAGAATAACAAAAAGATGAATTTCTGTGAGTTACGCCGACGCGCCACCGGAAAGTTTAGCTTGCTCTTTGCAAGACAACTCAAGCAATTTATAAATGTCGCTGGGAAATGGTGACAAGGGCATCTCATTTTCTTTTATGTGTGGAGTGAAGAGGAAGGGATTGATCAATGATAAAAGAGAAGTACTTTAGAGAAAAGCCTGACAACATGACACTAACCGGGTGCGGTCGTGTCGCCGGGCGGCTCTGGTGATCCAACGTTACCGAAGTGACAACAGCCGGCGAGATTCGGAAGACCGATCCTGGCGACTGTGTGGGGAACGTGTTTTTTCACAGAGTCAGGGCTTGATGAGCACGTCTCAGTGGGTTTTCCATCACAGCGGACAAAAAGTCAACAGTTCACTGATGAAATTTTTCACCAAAGGCTCGACTTGAACTCCAACTTGAACCTTTAAGTCGGCAACATCTCGGGGGAGCTCGCAAAACATGACCTCCGACCCAGTACCACTGGAGGACTTCCCACTTTGTAGTCGAACCTCATCATTTAAAAAAAAAAAAAAAAAAGGAATGCAAGGGAGGATTTATATTTCTTTTTTTCTGTTGGATGTTTCAGATTTCTAGGAGTCTCTTTAGAAATACACTAGAGGTTATTGGACTTTCTGGCAAATAGTTTCACTCTTGCTGAATTGTTTTCATTGTAGAATGATAAAATCAGTCTCCGTCCCACGGCCAATAAGCTTATAAATCAGAGCACTTAACTGGATTTTAAAATGTACTTTGCATGACAACAAATAACAATGAAATGGCTAAAAATATTTTATAACCATGCATGATTGAAATTGCTGCAGTGCAACTTTCCCATTATCCACTATCTTTCACAGGCGAACCGTAAAAAACAACCTTGAAATGCAGCTCTATTGAGGTATTATTAAATTATTAGCTACAGTTATTACATTTTGAAAGGATTTTTAAAATACTCCTTCAAAAATGTGAGAACTTTATAGACTAATGCTATTACAACATTTGATGAATTATTTTATTACACATTATGGGCTTTAGGACATTGAAAAATGCAAAAAAAATGTAGATTCTTTTATTATGAGTTTTTATGATGTTTCTCTATTTTATGCTTGTTGATTTTATAAAATGATGGCATAGTGTCTGTGTCTTGAAAAGTGATATACAAATAAAATGTATCATCACCCTCATCATCATCATCATCATCATTATTGTTATTATTGGTTGTTACACCTCTGGTTACCAACAAATTCTTGAATATTAGTTTTCAGTAAATTCACTTCATCATATCCTGTTTTAGATCAAATACATGTTGGTGCTAAACAAACCTTGTTCTTCAATACTTCAAAGTTATAACTGGAAATAAGGAGTCAAAATGCCATTGGTGAGGAAGGAGCTTGTTTTATATTGAGCAAAAAACAAAACAAAAACAGAATCTGGAGCGTGAGGAATGTGGAGAGAAGATCAGCGGAGAGCAATAAAGTGAGAAATGCTGGGACCAGAGGGAGAGATGTAGGAATGGAGCCTGCGCAGGAACACAGGACGAACCAGCAGGGAAACACCAAAGACACCTGGTGCAGACTATCACACCGTTAAGAACAGGTGGGCTTGTTGAATGAGACATGAGGCGGGGAAGTCAATGGGCTGAGGCCATACTTACACGTAGCCCGGTATTTACGACGACAGACATTTTCAAAATTAGCATTGTTCACACCAGATTGTTTAAAAATAAAAGAAATCGCTGACCCAAACCTGCATAAAAACCTGGTTAAGAGTTACTGTAAGCTTTCTGAACCTACAGGCGGCAGTGCAAAGAGAAGCCTAAAGCCTTATCAAAAATAACACGGGAAACAAAATGTGACACATGCTGAGAAATAAAGATGTTGCATAAACTCATTGTACATTTTTACTGTTAACTGCTTGGCCACCGATTACCACACACCAGTGGAGAAGGCAACATGCTGAAAACACCAACAATGTGATTGGAAGGTTTTGTGGAGCCATTTGTTCGCATGAGGGGACATTTCCTCCCATCACTTGGAATAAGAACTGATTGTTTCCTTTGAATATAGAATGAAATTTAAAGCTAATGTTGAAATACAGCAGAAAAAACACTAAAGGCAATGGTGTAAAACGCAAGGAGATTCATGATACCTGGAAACATGTTGCAGAAGTGGCTTGGTTGAAATTGTGCCAAGAGTAAACTAACTGACAATATTACCAAAGAAATCCCAACCACTCTAGACATGCATTTCTGTATCCTAACATTTAAAGTTCTATCCAATATCAGGGATGCAGGTTTGCAGAACTGCTACACTACTAACTGCAGCCAAGATTTATTAACAAATAAGTCCCCCCCCCTCACCCCCAACCCCCCCAGCTCTGGTGCCAATAAAATACAAAATACAAGTAGACCTTCATATGTGAATCTGCGACATTTCAGGAGCATTCAGTAATGCTTTCATTGATTCCAACAACAATAACACGACCCCCCCCCCCCCCCCCCCCCCCACCCAGAGAGTTAGTTTTCTTCAGGTGTGAAATCCAAACAAGGCAAAGACCCGCTGAGCTGAGCACATTTAAGTTGAATCACTAGTTGTGTGTCTTTATATGGAAATGACAGAAATAACATGCATCTGATTTGAAAGGCGAGAACAAAAGAAACATGTTTCTCTCTCTCTCTTTCACTCTCTCTGCATTTCTTGGGAGGTTTTATGGGTGCTGACGTGAACAGCACAGCCCAGCCCCTCCACGACGCGAGGGAGAAAGTCCAGATGCTGAGCGAGAGGAGCCACAGAGCGGATCGGCGGTGCGCGCAGACGCGTCAGGTGCGCATACGGAGACAGAGGCACGGGGACACTCCAGGACGCACAGAGTCTCTTATGGTACAGCGAACCTGACGGGGTTTGGACATCTCTCTGTTTGGATAATGTGCAAAACTAAATTCAGGGATTCCTCAAGATATTTCAGTCATAGGAGAAACAAAAGACTGGATCATAAAGAACTCTGTGCCATGGGGCTGCGGTGGCGGACGGACCTCCTGTAGGTGACTGTGAATGCGCCTTTTCCCACAGTAGGAAAAAAAATAAAAGCGGGGAAATCATGAACTTGTCGGAGTCTGTCTGGCTCTTCGTGGAGCCGTGGAACCTGAGCAGGTCGGAAGAAGAGGAGCAACAACTTTTATTCGGGATCGGCACGGATAACTTCATCACGCTGCTGGTTTTCGGGCTCATCTTCATGCTGGGCGTTCTGGGGAACTCCATGGTGATCACCGTGCTGGCCAGGAGCAAGATGGGGAAGCCGCGGAGCACCACCAACATCTTCATCCTCAACCTGAGCATAGCGGACCTCTCCTACCTGCTCTTCTGCATCCCATTCCAGTCCACCATCTACATGATGCCGACGTGGGTCCTCGGCGCGTTCATCTGCAAATTCATCCACTACTTCTTTACCGTGTCCATGCTGGTGAGCATCTTCACCCTGTCCGCCATGTCCGTGGACCGGTACATCGCCATCGTGCACTCGAGAAAGTCGTCGTCCATCCGGGTGGCGCGCCACGCGCTGATCGGTGTGCTGGTCATTTGGATACTCTCCCTGGCCATGGCTGCGCCCATCATGTACTACCAGAACATCTTCCACGGAGGGGAGAATCACACCTTTTGCTGGGAAGTGTGGCCGGACCAGAGCCAGAGGAAAATCTACGTGGTTTGCACCTTTGTTTTTGGTTACGTGTTGCCTCTGCTGCTGATTTCCTTCTGTTACGCAAAGGTAAGAAAAGCTCCTCGCGTGCGTAACGGGTCGATCAAGAGTTGTACAATTCAGAGAAAAGGCAAAAAGTGACTCTCACCTATGTTTTCTTGGTTACAGGTGTTAAATCACTTGCACAAAAAACTAAGAAATATGTCCAAAAAGTCGGAGGCGTCAAAGAAAAAGGTACGTATCAAGTATTATTAAAAAAGAAAGAAAGAAAGAAAACTGCTGTGTAGCGTGGGTAAATGGCAAGTTTGAGTATTTCTTACAGGACTTCACTTTATAATGAATGATCTTGCATTCTAAAGTCATATTACAGTCACATCTGCGCTGTTACGCAGTGATCAGCCACCATGAGCATGTCAGCAGTGATGAAGGTGTTCAGAATGCACAAGTATTCTCACCCTTTACACATATTTGAATTAAAGATTGCCACATGTTGCTTCCACTTCTTACCCCTTCCTGTGCATTACATGGTTCACCAAGCTGTTCTATTGACATATGGTTTCATTCAAAGCCGAGGTCAGTGTTCTGGCCTTCAGGCAGAAGATAAATCAATCTCACTGAGCCACAGCTCAGCACTTACCACCCAAAGTTAGTTTTTTTTTTTTACCATGTACTGTGTAATTGCTCTCCAATTCAATCAAGCAGCAAGAGACAGTTCCTACCATTATCGAATATGAATGTCATTATTTTTGAGTGTTAACTGGGGATGATTGAGGGAAAATGTGCAGCCTTCAATTCTCATTTTCCCCAGAACTTGTTATCGGCAGTCATCTGCTTTAATTGGAACTCTGTCTTGTCTTTTTCTGCTGTTCTGGTTAGTTTAACAACATAATCTGATATCTGCCCTGGTGCTCCTGGGCGAGGAGTCGGTGAGAACATGGGGACGCTTTGATGTGTGCATCTCTGCAAACATGTTTTATTGCACCAGCCTTCAAACAAGCATGGAGGGTAAAACAGGAATTTGCAGATAGGCCAGTGATTTACTGTGTTGGCTGTGTAGGTCTCTCAGAGACTGGCACACTGACAGCTTTTGTGATGAATGATGCTGGAATACATGTAGTAAATCACCTTGGTAGGGTAGCTACTGCTGGACTCTTAACTACCTCATGTCAACAGAACAAAAATAATAATTATACACCAAACCAGCACAGAAGCCGCCTGAATCGTTTCACTTTGTTTCTTGAAAAGTTATGGGTTTTATTTCAGAGCAGATGGAGAAGGGTGGCTCTTTTATGTCCAGTGCATAAAGCAGAAGCAATGACAATATTAATACGGTAAAGCGTGCATAAATGAATAATGCCTTTGCAATTATGATAATGCTAATCAGCTGCTGTTCCACATTAATTGGTTAATGTGACCGATCCTTTATACTTTAAAAGGCTAAAACCTTTCCTACTTAAGTAAAGCCTCTACACAGCCAGTTTAGAGAATAGCAATAATCTGTTTACGCTTAAGGGCTGGAGGCGTGTCTCCAGTATCACCATGACCCTGGCAGGAAAAATAATTGATTTGTTCTCGCTCCGTTTCCTCTCTGCCACTTGTTCAGAAGTCAGGTTCTTCTAAGCAAAGGTGTCTTGTTGAATCCGGCAGTGCTTCCCCCTCCTGAGAGGACGTGCAGACGAACATTGTTGAAGATATCAGACTTTAAGGCTACATTTACCAGGAGCTGTGTCTTTACTAAAACTGATGTTTCCTCCTCTATGTTTCCACAAGTAACATTGTTCACCCCATATCAGTTTCAGAAAAGATTGAATTTACACAAATCAGAATCCTCGAAAAAATATGGCAACAGCAATGAATGTACGGTAGTGCTGAGCGCAGCATGCTGAAGTTCTCTAGTCATTCTTCCGGAAGAACGAGTTCATTTTTAAAGTTCGTCCAGCGAGCGGTTCGTCCAGGTCGGATCCAAAACTGTCGGCTGCTACGTTAGCAGGGGGTCATTTGGTTTTGATGGGAGGACTTAATGTGCAGGGTTATTGTATTGTGGTAGAGCGGTGGGGGCCGTTAGATGACTGATTCATTATCATCTTATCATTATTTATTCCAGCTAACTATTTAAAAAAAAGTAAAAGTTGCATTCTTTGTGGCTCCAGGAACTTCTCATGTAAACGGATACCAAAAAAACCCAACAAAAGTTCTCTGTTTTAACTTGAAAATGTTATGTAAATGGGGCTTTAAGGTTGGTATACATCATCTTCTGACTCTTAAAAAGTTGACTCTACCTTATATCTTTGAGTTTTATAAAAACACACTATGACAGTTTTCAAATTGGATGTCTGTTGCGATATTTTTGCCAAGTGGTCATTAGCAGTATGAACAAGGCATGGAGCCCGTTCGACAAACTATCCTGGGATGTGAGTTGGGTTATCTTTCATGATATTGCGCCGATCGGTCCGGACATTTCTAAACATTTCTGTCTTTGGTAGAAAATGAAACCTCAGCAAATTTCTCTGAAGCATGAATCTAAGGTGACAACAAAAAAAAGTGTTCTTTGGGGTAAAGCAAGCGGACGAATGTTGGTCTGTTGTGACTGGAGGTGTCTGAAGTCAGTGGCAGCTGCGACGAGCAAGGTCACTCCCACTGCTGCTGCGAAGCTGCACCGACGTCTTATCACGTTCAGGCAGCCGCAGTGCGACTTGTGTACGGCGAGATGGAAAGATGGCAACCGAACCTCACTGTGTAAACACTTTTGTTTGAAGGGGCTCTCAGTGCTGAAGCACAGGTGAAGTGGTGTTTTTTTTATTTTCAGGAGATCGACGCCGTCACGTTGTCGAGGCGGACGGCACCGATGACAGTGTTGAAGCTCTCCCTGTTTCACATGCTGTTGACGTTATCACCACCCAAACAGGACTCTCTGAGCTCGTTGCATTCCTCAGTGCAGATTGAGAATAATACCCCTTTGAAAGGAGTTTGTTTTTTGTCCTGAGATGTGGTTTTGACTTTGAGTCCCACTGTGATTGTTTCAATCCAGGATTTCAAGATTGTCTTCTCCTTTTCGGACATTAAAGTTCACTGTTTTCAGTCTGTCATTCAAATGATTTAGTGACGACTTCGCAGCTCATGACAAACTTTTGAAATATTGAGAGGCTCACATTTTATTAGTTCCCTCTTCCTGTGTCCATGCTGCTGTTTGTATTAGTTTAACCGAGGGCTGAGCCGGAGATATGAACGTGTTGTGGACGCTGTCCAAATTAAACACTGCTAATAACATACCGTCGCACTAATAGTGTGGGAACCTAGCAAGATAGTGTGTGTGTGTGTGTGTTTGCTCTTTTATGACTCTTTACTATAAAACTGGTCGACGTTACAATTAATATTAAAAGTTCTATACCTCTTATCTCTGGTCTTTTTATCAATATCATAGTTCTCATCCACAGCGTTTCAGGACTTTTAATTTATTGCGCTGAAGCAGTCCCCCACATTTGAAATTCTATTTGAGTTCATTTCTATATTAAATCTTATAACTTTTAACATATGCTGGTTTATTACAGTCTGAGAGATCCAAGTGGGACCAATACTGTTGAATTATTGAACATCTTAGGATGATAAAATGTGAGCCACCATCTAACTGAATCTGTAGCAAGAGTGTTTGATGTTACCACACTGACTTGTCCAGTAAAAGGTTAAAAAGTTGCACTGATTTAAGTGTTTTACCACTGCAGAAAACCTTCCCGGAAATGCTGAAACTGTACAAACAGTAGTAAACAATTCTTGTGCACATGAGCGAGTCCATGGACAAAAACAACAGTGGCGACTTCCAGAGTGTCGTGACCCCCAGTCCATGTTCTCCTGGGACTTGGTAGGTTTAGAGTTGAGTCACCCAGAATAGCAAACCTACTTTGTCTGTTGATATGAATAAATGGGTAATTATAAATTAGAATAGAAAGAGATTTATGCTGGTTTGTAAAAAAAAGATTGATTTGTTTACTTAGAGGGAAAAATAAGAATAAAAGATAGGAAGCATGAAGCTGCCAACTCACACAATTAATTCTAAACTCTAACCCTAACCTCTAAACTCATACAATTAACTCTAAACTCACAATTAACTCCAAGCTAACACAATTAATTCTAAAGCCACACAATTAATTATAAAATCACACAATAAGTTCAAGCACCAAAAACAACTTAAAGCAAAAAAAAATCTTTAAAAAAATTGATTAAGAATATTGATACATCTTTGATAACAGAACAGGAATAAACTGAATTCGTTTTTCATACCCACCATTAAGACAGATGAAAAGTAATAACAAATTATCTGTTTTTTTTTTTTTTTATGGTTCACTGTTTCATACTGAAGCATTTTGTTCAATTGGTTGAGTTTCATGCTTCCTGACACACGAGGTCACACGTGGCAGGACGTTACTTTTCAGCCTTGCTTTGGTGGGTATTTATTCTTTTAAAAAGCTATTTAAATGGGACTTTGAGCCTGTCAGTGTCTCAGTCTTCACAGATTATTCCTGGAGTGGATTCTCTCACTCGGAGAAAAGCAAAGGAGATGAGCTCATAGGATCAAGCAGCGTGTAATGATTCATTTGAATGATTTGCCCATAAGACTTTTCAACCAGAGGAATAAGACCAGGGATTAGTCACCCGTCACAGTGGATTCACTGCTGAATAATCAGCCCTTTATCAGGATGTCTGTATTAAAACCCTTGAAAGCGTTTCCCCATTATTGAATGGCTTTTTACGTGAATGGAAAAGTGAAATCAGAACGTTACACAACGGTCAATAAAAGAATGTGATCGAAATTAATTGGAGGCGTGAATATTTGCCAATTGTTTCCAAGGTATGTTTATAGTCCCGATCCACACGTGTGAACAGGCCACTTTTACATTTGTTGATGTTGATCCAATAAGAATTACATGAAATCTTCAGGGATGATTTGTCATCATCCCAGGATCAATCTATTAGACTTTGGGACATTAACGGCGAACCATTTCAGAATAACTCCCCCAATAACTGTGGAAAAAATGTCCCATACAAAGCAGATGGGAGAGGAGCCTCATGGAGGAGATCGAAGGAGATCAGCGTAAAAAAAAAAATCTTTAAACACAGAATTTTGAAAAAATGAAATTGTCAGATTTTATGCACTTTCAATAACTCCACTGTTGACGTGACCTTTTAGACATTTTTGTTGATCAGTTTGATCAAACATTTGCAATTTGTATCAAATTAAAATGAAATGCAGCTGAATTTGAAGAGTGTGTCTGTGGAGGGAGGGGCTGAAAATGTTTTTTTAAAAGTAGAAAAAGTTTGGGAACCACTGGGTTAACTCTTGATTTTGCTTTGTTTTTGCCTCTATTATAAAGCATCAGCTGGGGACACGAGTGAGGCTTGTGTTGTGAGTCTCTCAGATCTGAGCTTCAGTCTTCCTGAGTGGCTGTGGGGTGATTTCACCTCCTCTCAATGTTTGACATGATTGACTGTCTGCTCAGACTGACTCGTGTTGCACCTCTAATGACACTCTAATGGTGTCATTTCCTCCACTCATGACTCCGACCTTGTGCTGTTCTTTATGGATCCTGAGATATACAAATGGTCCGTTTTCATTGGCATTCATTTTTATTGGGGTATTAAGGTTTATTTAAGACTCCTCAAGCATTAAAACTTGAACGAGAACAGAACGAAGGAGAACCAATGGGAGCCTACCGCCGTTCACGCTGGAATGTGACGAATAGATTCTTCTACTCACGGTCCAAGATAAGAAGCGTAAAGCAATTGAATCGCGGCTGATGATATTATGAGGGTCGTCGAGTCATCGACTGCAGTCAGATGAGCTCAATGAAATGTCAAGGGCAGAAGAATAGAAATACTACATAATTCTCAGAGGGACAGCACATGAGCTTTCACGAGGATACTACGAGTTTGAACTGTGGTATCAGGCGTGAAACAATCCAATTAGAAAAAGTAAAACGTTTCAGCCTGGCCAGTATCGCCTCCATTTTGGGTTTTTCACCAAAATCCCATGCATTTATACTGGTAAACTTTTCAGTTTTTTGTGTAAACGGTTTACCGAATCGCTAATAAAAGTCGTACTACACAAGTCCTGAATTTTCTGCACATTTTGATGTGCATTTTGTGTACTTGTTCCCATTTTCAGCAAAAACTCATTTTCTCATAAAAGGCACATTTTGTCCATTTTATTTGCCATTTTTGAGGCCAGAATTGTTAACAAACATCTGAGTTCCAAACAGTGCAGGGGGGGGGGAGTTACATACCGAAAATCAGCTGCAAGATAATAAAATTCAACTGGCGTCCAGGATCTTTGGGCCTGGCCTTTTAAAGAGACGGGCACAAATATTTATGGCAATGTGCCAAAGTTAAAGTCAAAACCATTTTATGACTTATATATGTATCATTTGATCTCCTCTAAACGATAGATGAAGAGAATCAAGTGAGGATTGTCTTCTATAATGAAGTGTGTGCTGTCAGATCTCCAACTGAATGACTCGATCTTCATGAAACTAATCTTCCATCAATAGAAGAAACCTTGCAAGTCCTGGAGTGCTCTGCTCCATGAGAGCAAGTTAAAAGTCAACCATGCAAAAAAAGAAAAAAAATAGTATAGAGAGGCTGTGAAATGCTGTGCACAGCCAGCCAGTGCAGGTGAAAGGTTGAAAAACTTGAGACGGTTTTATCAAGCAGCAGTTGTTTTGATGACAATATTGTTTTCTGTTGGTATTTTTACATTTAACAAATCATTAATTAAATCAATTCAGGATTGTTATTATGAGGATGATTATTCACTCCCGCATTTATTCTCACGAAAGCTTGAACAGTTGTCAATTTTCATTTGGTTGTAATTTTTTTGTTTTATTTGTTGACTACTCAGCTTTTTGACCTTTTTAACCCTTCTTGTGCTTGTTTGTTTCTATTGACGCGTCTGTTTGTCGTATTTAGTCTGCAACTGATGCAATTTTTTCAATGTGACTCCATTTCTTCTCAGTAATCCAACTTCATTGTCTGTCCATACAAATGCATGTGTAGGTGCCATTGTTCATTTAAATGGTTTTATTCTCTGCAAAAATTTAAAAAATCTTTTGTGTGACATTATCTAGAGAGCCTTGTTTTGTTTAGTTTTTTTGTGATGGAGTAGGTGCGAATAAGCGTGTGCTTCAACCTACACCCTTTTGGCTGATTAGCTGGACAGGCATTGTTTGTTCTGTTTTGTTTTCTGAAGAAGACTGAATTCAACTTCAAATTACAAAACGGCACCAACTCGTAGCCCAACACAAAAACTAAAGGAGACTTTTCGAAACGGAAAATGCAAAAATTATGCATTTTCACTTAAAATATTCATTAATTGATCTTTATTTCAAACATTAAAAAAAAACCCAAGAAAAATAAAATAAGCATAAGCAAATGTAAAAGAGATCATCTATTTTTGACACGTGATCAAAAACAAGTAGGAAGAAGCATCAACTGTTTCTATCCTACCCCTTTGCATCTATTCAATAATTAAATAATTATTTTCAGAATTTAATATCACCCATTGACAGTGTTACCGTTACATTCATTATAGGGTCAATTTGGCCAATCTGATTGGATTCTTTCCGCTTCTACGATCAGATCGTCTTGTCACTGACTAAAGTTACGGGAATGTTCTGCCGGTTTATGTCACCAAGGTGTGACCCGATTCATTTCAATGGATAATTCCCATAATGCTTTGCACTGATATTTGCCATTTGTGACATTTAGTTTTACATGGAATTAACTAGAGTGACTACAGTTGTGGTGCGTCTTTAATAATATATATTTTGTGAAAACTGCAAAATGAAAGAAACAATCTATTGTTTCCAAATATAATAACGGCGCACAGACATTATATTTTTGTCCATCTGTCTGGAATGAAGTTGAAACGAGGAAACTGCAGCCGCTGATCTCTCTGTGTCTGTTCCTCCCAGACGGCGCAGACGGTGCTGGTGGTGGTGGTGGTGTTCTGCGTCTCCTGGCTCCCCCATCACGTGGTGCACCTCTGGGTGGAGTTCGGGACCTTCCCCCTGAACCAGGCCTCCTTCGTGCTGCGGGTGGCCGCCCACTGCCTGGCGCACAGCAACTCCTCCGTCAACCCGGTCATCTACGCCTTCCTGTCGGAGAACTTCAGGAAGGCCTACAAGCAGGTGTTCAAGTGTCGGATCGGCGACAGCCACCACCCGCTCAACGACGTCAAGGAGATCCGCAGCAAGGCCGACACGCCGCCGTCCACCAACTGCACCAACGTCTGACAGAGCGCTTGTCGTTTGCAGGTCTGTACAGCTGCTTGACGTCGCTACAGCTATCAATAATCCACGTCCACATCACCCGAGACACGGAGTGGCGACATGGCTCGTTTTGATCCGTCTTGTTTCCTATGTCTCTTCTTTTAAATGAAACCCTGAGCAGTCTGACACTTCGGGGGGGTAAAAAAAAAAAAATCAAAGTGAACCTCCATCAATTTAGTCTCGACATTACCGACAGATGCTTCACAGTGCATCATATCATGATGACTGGCTGCTGGAACACCCGGCTTTGATTGTCTCTGCAGCAGAAATGTGCAGGACTATGATTACCCTCCTCTGGAGCGGAGAAGTCACACTGTTAAATTCAAAGTGCTGCGCCAGCCGGTTTGAGGACGCGTCGTCTCCGGGTTCTCCGGGCGAGGGAGTCAGAGGCCGGCGCCGTTACACAAAGAGAAGAGACGAAGCCTCCGATACTCCAAGATTGTCACAAATGAAGATGATTCGCCCGCCACAAGCGAGCCTGATTTACATGCGGCGAAGTGCGCTGGGCTCAATGAGGAGGTGTGCGGATCAGACCGCTGGAGGACCGACTCTTTCCTGCATCACGGAGTCATTTTGTGACGTTGTACTCCCAGAGCATCTCTCATGAGCTCTGTGTTTGCAAATGTTGAACATGCTCCACTGGGCAAACCACATCAAACTGTCATGTTTCCTCACTTTGTGCCAGATAAAATATGTTAGACGTGCCAGATTGAATGTTTTCTGCTGTTTTCCTTCACTCTGAACGCAGCAGGGTTTTAATAATGTGGAACATTTCAACGGTCCATACTTGCAGAGCTGTTTTCCTCATGACTCAGATGGTTTGTTATAAATGCCATCAGCTTATTTTTCGAACGTTTTTTTTTTCAGGACGTTCTCCATTTTATGCACTACAGATCGAATAATAGTCAGTGACAAGTAAGGTTTTACCAGGTTTTTCTTGTAATCCCACTAGGATTAGCTAGAAAGAAATTGGGCTCATACCTTTCTGATGAATTTCATGAATCAGGAGCCAGTTTTCCTTTAAGAAAACTTTCAAATTCTCACTGCAACACTTTAAAGTATGTCCATTTACACATAAATGGCAGAAACGCTGAAAACGATAGTTATTATCTTGCAAGGCTACACACACACACACACACAAATGCGCACGGTGAAAGATACGCGATGAATATTAACAAGACCAATCAGAGATTTGTGACGCATATTCCACATCCAGATCAACTGCCTTTATTGATCCACTTAGTTTAGTGATCTTATGATTTTATTTCATAATTTGAAAGAACACAAGATAAAGACTATATTGTTACCTTCTTCCACATGATCATCTGAACCGTAGTTGAGAAGCCTGGCTTATTATGGAGTTCAACTCTCTAACTTGTGGCTCATGTCTGCTGGATGGAGGGAGGAGGGAATACACCGGTGGTGCAGAACTATAAACACTCCTATTTCAGAGTCGGATTAGGAAGAGATGAGCAGACCTTTTTGCATGACGTGGCGACGACGTCGACGCAACGCGATATCCTGTTTACGTTGAACGGACTGTATACGAGGTGACACCGTCTCCTCCAACTCGATCCTCATTTCAGCTTGATAAAACCAAGCTAATCTGACAGAAGCATTTACATGAAGCCATTTTAATCACACCAACTGGAATAATTACGGCCCATAAAACCACTGCTAATGAGACCTAGAAATAACAACCCAATTACAGCGCAATTACAATATCATGAGATACACATTGATCCCTAAGGCTGCAGAAATCTTACAGCATTATGCTTCTGTAGTAAATTAAAATGTCGGGTGGTTCATTACATTAGAAAACAATTTAAATAAATGTTTTCTTGATGCACTTCTTGTCTGCACTAAAAAAAAAAAAAAGCTGCTGTTATTTGTTGGTTTTCATGCATCATTTGACCGCTCGATGGAGATCGAACTGGACAGATGCAAGTTGATTAAGCTACGTGAATTAATCATAAAGTAGGGTTGATGTAGTCTCTGAGAAAGACTTAAGTGTTTTTCCATCTTGCTTAGCCTTATTTGTCACGGGCCCATAAACGGAGTGCTGAGCTCTATACCTGAACACTTTATTCTAATCGTTTGCCTTAGACTCTACTAAAAAAGGGCAAAACACACTTGGGAAAAATGACATTTTAGTAAGTGTGGGATTATTTCTGCTTTATACACTTGATTCCATTATATTGTAAAAAAAAAAAAAAAAAAAAACTGCCATGAATAAAATCAGGGCCGGTGGAGTTGACATTTACTGCCAATGGAAACATTGCGATTAGTTTGAAGGGAACAGGTGTGAAACATAAAAGTCGTGCGCTAACACAAGCCCGCAGGAGGCTCCAATCCGGCCTGGAAATCCACTGACTGTAAAAAAAAATTAAAAAGCGATGAATTTCAAACATAGCTTTCTTAAAAGTAGCGAACATGAAAGGACCTTATTGCTACCAAACTAGCCACCGTCGTGCTAGGGTGACTTTGTGTTTCACTTTCAATTTGCATAATTAAAAGTGGCTTTATTTTGTCTTTTTTAATACTAATTGTTCAGATTTGGAAACCATATAGACTGTTTCAAGATGTATAATCTGTTCCACAACGAAGGCAAAACCTTAAAGTTTAAATTTAAAGGTTATTGTGGCACTATTTTACCGGTCCGGCACACTCCACATGAAATTGAGCTGTCTGAGGGTCCTGAACTAAAATGAGTTTGACACTGCAGATTTAAATCATCATTCGTTCATTATTTGTCCAAGAACCCTCTGTGGATCTGCTGAAGTAAACTGTACAGCGTCTCCGAATGGTAAAACATTAAAAACTGTGAAGTGAAAAGTCGTGAGTGGGTTTTGGTGTTGTTAAGAGGCACATTAGCCCAGTAATGTGTGACTAAATCAATTCCATCTTTTATTTTTGAAGTTGCCTGCTGGTGAAAGCTCGCCACTGTACAAAAAAAAAAAAAAAAAGATGTTTGATGGATTTGGTTGTAAATATAATGAAGCTTGTTTTCACATATGCCTGTTAATGCCTCTCTCTTCATACTGCCAGTACTTTTTGGAGTGTGTCATGCTCTACGACTGAGCTGCCCATTTTGCACTTTTTCTTCATTTCGGTGTAACAGCCAATCAAGGCTTTCACACATTTTCACATTTGATGTGAGTGTTTACGTGAACGCGCTGCATCTAGCCCAAATTAACATCAGACTTGAGTTGGGGGTTTTTCCCCTCTGCTGACATGACTGATGATGAGCGTCACCGTAAGAAGAGAAACTAATCAGGTTAATCAACAAACAGCCTGATTCCCCCTGCCAGCGAGGATCTCTTCTTTCTTCTTTCTTTGTTCCCAGTTGATGACTTTGCACACTGTGACGCTGACTGTACACGTGACCATTATTACTCTCAAACAACCGTGGGATATTGGTTCAATTGGGACATCTGCCTGGAGACGAACCACCGGAGGCCTGAAGAGAAGAGATAAAAGTTGCTGGGACTCAGCTGGATGCATGTTTGCTGTTTTTTTTTACTGTCAAGTTATATTTTACATTGTGATGCTTTATTCAAAATGAGAACATGAACAAAAGATGATACAGCTGAGTAGTTTTATGATAGGGCCTGAAATTACAGTGTAACTAATGCGGGGTATAAAACAAAAATAGCTGCTTCTTGCCTTTAATGTAATAGCTAATGATAATAACTAGAACAAGCAATTGGTAGAGCGCAGACCTTCGCCAACGCCACATTTCTTTGCAGAACCAAGTTGGCATCGCTAGCAGGTTAGCCATTAGCTCGATGCTAACTAGCATGTCCGACAGCAACATCACTGTGCGAAACACCTAGCGGGGAAACAGATAAACCATTGCCTGAGTCAATGCACTCACACCGGTTGTTCCTGGATACTTGTCGAACCTCGATATTAGCTGCAAATTCCCCAATGTTTCCATGGCAACAGATGGTGATTTCCTCCATGAGGCGTCTCACCTATCCATTTTTTGGGGGACATTTTTGGAGGATTTATTCAGAAATGGTGCGCCATCAACATCGCAAAAACTAATTGATTGGTCCTTGAATTATAACAAATCATCCCTGGAGATTTCATGGGTTAATAGTTTTCGCGAAAAGTTGGTATACAAACGTATAAAAGCAAAATTTGACACACACAAGAGAAACAGGAATAATACAGATTTGCTTGCATTTAAAGCTCCTGTAGAAGTTAAACCTGAATAGAATAAGGTTCAGTTTATACGACATTTCAAGTGAAAAGGAATTGTTTTTGTGTTTTCATTTCAGAAAGGTTTCATATCTACATGTCAACGTTTTGAAAGTGATGCCCGTTCACACAGAAATGACAGAAATATTAAACTATGTAGTTGGCATGTTGGTTATTTTGATAATGAAACCACACGCGCACACACACAGGACAATACACTATAAATATCGACAATGGGAGTATACGGACATTTGTACGGACAGACGATGAGGTTGGGTGTACAGGAGAACTATTTAATACGGCAGTGGTGTGCAAGAGCAGTGTCTTAGAAAAGTTGTGTTTTCACTGTTTCCATAAGGATGATCAGACCGTTTTCAAAACGTTTCATCTCACAATCCGTTTTCAGTAAGTCGAAGCAGAGCTGTTGTGTGGACACGTCTGCATTTTCAGTGGAATATGTCATGTAAAATGTTTAACTATATCAGTGATATCAATCTCCGCATCCACTGATGTGCTGAGAGCCACTTTCCACCCACTGTAATTTGCAGGTTGTATTTTAAAGTGTTCCTCCAAAAAGAGAGCAACTTCATGCTTCAGTAAAAATCAATTTTTTTTCGAGACTCTGCTTTCAAAATGATTGCCAAACAAGAAAAAAAAAAAAAAAAAACACTTCACATTCAGCTTATTGTGAAATAATTTATTCTTTCACTCACAAGGTCTGTGCAGCTTTGCTTTGTGTTCTACTGAATTTGTCTTTGTGCCTTTTTAATTGTGTTTCCTGTGTAAATGCAGCCGTTTAAACAATGTAAAGAAATCTTATTAATTATGTGCTTGGTATGCCCCAGCTTACCGCTCTCTGAATTTCCAATATCTGGATGGTACTTTGAACTACGTATATCAAGGCTTTTGATTGTGCTACTTTCATGATGAAATCACATTAAATTTTTGTGGCTTTTCCTCGCAGACATCTGTATTCTGTTCAATATAGCCCGCTTTCTCTCCAAATATTATGGTTTTTCTCCCAAACTAAAATCCCATCCCTCTTCGGGGCCTTCGCTTCTAAAAAAGGAGGTTTTCTTCAGCTTCACATGTTCCAGGAAATCCGCCTTCATGTCTTCCACCGTCTCTGTGTGTTGAAGCAAGAGAGGAAAGAAACCGCAGAGACGGTTCCCACCAGTCTGTTTCCCCTCAGAGTTCAGTTTTGTTGTTCACACACTTGGAATGTCCTTTTTCTGGCATCGAATCAACACAATGAACCCAAAGACGTCTGATGAGAAGAAAAGGTATTTACTGATGCCTCGAACTGTAAATACCTGTAAGTAACTGTAAAAGGTCGGATCGATCCTGCAGCTTAATGAAGCTCTGTCTTCCTTCACCAAATCAGATGAGGCTGATCGCTTTACAAGAAAGAATGTTGATTGTGTCCGCAGGTGCTGCAAGAATAAAATTACACAGGAGGTATTTCTTATTAGCATAGAAATGTGGTCGAGAAGAAACAAAGCACACGGCCTATTTTGGTATTAATGGACTGGTAAAGTATTTAATCTGTAGCTGAATCAGACAGAATCTAATTTGTTCTCTTTACTGCCAGGTTGTATTATTAAACAATTGTCTTACAGATCACAGGGTTTCGAGATGGATAATAATAGGTTTGATCAAGTTTTATTTTTTACATTTTTATGCTCCATTTGTACGATAACGTTTCAAGCAAAAAAAAACATTGACTTACCTGGGCAGGTGTCAATTTGCAATAACTATTTTGTACAGATGTTTATTTTTTAAAGGGAATATTTTCAATGAAATAAAAAAAACTATGTTTTTTAACCTTTCTAATAATATATATACCAGCAACACTACATATAAGTACAATAATTGTGATTGTGTAAAGCCTGTGGAGACTGCGCAGGTGATAAAAAGGTTTTATAGATATGAAGTTCAGTCACATTTGTTGTATTTTGCCTTGAACACTTCAACACAAGGTCAGGGGATTTTATATACTCAGAAAGTCCAGCAGAAGGTTGAATTCAGCCCATGGGATGATAATACAAAGTATAAACATCACAAGAAAGACACTGAGTGTTATTCTTCAATAAAAAGCATCTTAAATGTGTATTATATTTACAGTGTTTTGGAAAGTGCCGCAGACTAGAGATAACACTGAGACCTGAGCAGCTCGATCAAAGATACATCAGTGGAAGCCATTTGATTTAAATATACATGCTGGAGGCTGTAAAATGGTTCAAATGGAGGACTTCTCTCTCTTTTTTTTTGCCTTTGGCATTTCTTTCTTTACAGTGCACACCAGGAGGTATTGTTAAAAATGTATAACATTGAAAACGCACCGGCATCACAGAATTGGATGAAGCAGTACAAAAGATGGATAGTGTTTTTGGTACCATGTTATTTGGCCGGTTCCTTATCTCAAGCTGCGGACGATACAATTCATTGCTTCATCTGCTGTAAACACAATATGTCATCACGACACCACCGTATTTCCATGGAGCACATGTGTTGCACCTTGGTCCTCCGGGGCCTCGCTTTAGGTCTCTCCCAATTGAACCCACTTGATTGCAATGAGGGCCTTATCATTGGGCTTTTTTTTAACAAGCTTGATGATGACATCATTAGCTTCTGGTATGCCAAAGCAGGGAAATGTTCAAGGCCCCGTTTACACCATGTGAAAGTGAAACTGAGTCATTTTTGCACTTTTTGTTCCAGGAAAGTTTCACGTGAAAACAACAGATGCTGAAAACTGTGTAGCTGGCATGAACTGCAGCATTTCCTCTACATTCATTTAGTAGTGTTTAAAAAACAAAATAAAAAAAAATTGCGCCCAGCTTGCTCAAAGCCTTCTAAAATATGTGACCCTCAGACAAGGGCAGGCATATGGTTGTGCACAGAGAGGTTTTAACTGTTAACGCACCTTAATTGGCAGACAGCCTCCTGCTGCATGGTGCTGCTGTGACTCCTCTAAGTTTCACTTAACACATTCAAACTCAAGGCCCGTGGGCCAAAACCGGCCACAAAAGGCTCCAATCCGGCCCCACAAAGCAAGGTGGTTATATAGGATTTATAAGAGGTTCTGTTTTTTTTTACATTTCACTGTATTTTGCAGCAGAATGTTTCGTTGAAATTGAATTAATATTGAGACTGTAGTCATTTCCAGTAGTAATTGTGTGATCTTGTGGAACACAATTTTTTTTGTTGCTCCATTTATATATTTTTTATTTACTCGATGCTATGATTGTATAGTACAAAGAATATAGATTTGACCAGCATTTGGGCAGTTGGGTGTTTAAAGTATTAAGATAAGTAAACTACAGACCCCCATCACCACCAAAACCATGGTTACAGTTAAACACACTGAACATTGTTTGTTTTATTTTTGTTTTATTTTTTTAACGTTTTTTGGGGGGAAAAAACCAACAGAACAGGTATCACACACAGAGGTTTGTTGAAGTGTTGAAACTGTGTTTGTTCCCATCTGGTCCTCTTAAGCACGGAGGCACCGAGCTCCGAGCTCCTTTTCATCGCTTCCGCGGTCCGTCCCCGCGATAAAGCGCCACTGACCGCGGATGAACAGAACGCTGACCGCCTCTGGAAAGCGGAGCTGCCGGAGCGCGGTAAGCGCCGGAGACGAAAGCTCCAGACTCCGGTGTCCCGGACGCGCATCCACGACACGGCGAGCGCTATGCTGCAAACAGAAAACTCCAACGCGATGCAAAGTCCCTCCCCCCGGTCTCCCCCTGCCTCAAGTCCGCTCTTTCACAGCAAACACTAAAGTTGAGCAGCAAAGAAAAGAAAATGAAAATAAAAACAACCAGTGCACAGCTGACCACACTGACAGCAGAGGATTCAGCCGGCACCTTAACATATTGAGGGCGTGTAGTAAATCACTGACCAATCAGCAGACAGCAGCTCAAACTCAGACCCGTTCCATGGTCCCCGGCACCCCAACGGAAGGGGAGCGGAAAAGCGGTCGCCTTTGGAGCGGTCTGGAGCGGTTTGGAGCGGTTTAGACCACATTCCTGTCGTGACACGCGAACCGGAGCGGTTTAGACCGGTCTAGGCCGGTACTTTTTGTGCGGTGGGACCGGGGCTTTACATAAAGTTCATGAGGTTTTCTGTGCCGCAGTCGTCGCCTGATTGGCCAGGATTGTTACTCCAGCTCTGTGGGTCAGGAACCAAGCTCATCGTGTTGTCTTCCATTCCATAAAGGCCAAACATCACACCGTAGTCTTTGTCTCCCTGGACTGTCCTGTTCTCTGCTCTGACTTCCTCCTTCCTGAGCTGAGGAGTAAGCTCTGGTCGTTGTCTTCGTTGTGCACAGTTTTTCTTTTGTCCTGCTTCTTTCTCTGTCACCACGACTCTCTGTTTGTACTCGACTCTCTCAAATTTCTGGAGCTCTTTGCTCAGCTCCTTAATTTTGTTCAAATTCAGTCCAAACCATAAATCATTGACTCACTTAATTACATAACAAAATTACTACAATATTAGTGGGAAAATATTTTTACTGCACCATATACTGTAACATTGAAAGTCAATTACTACATGTTGGGTTTTATATTAAAATAAAACAAAAAACATTACCAAAAACCTTTTATTGCCTTTCAAAAGTGAATGTTTCCAGGTAAGATGAGGAATTCCCTGCTGCAGCACCCCACTGAGTCGCAGATGCTTTGACTACTTGAGATCATTGGGCTTAAAGGTGGATCTTCTGATTCTTCCAAATCCTTTTGAACAGGTTTAGATCATTTAGTCTTTCTACGAGGTACCAAATACAGCCCTTCTGTCAGAGTGCACATTTTATGTCTGGTCTGTTTCCTGTTTTATTATGAAGCCTCTAGCATTCGCTTGTTTCAGACCTCTCAAATTCTGCTCGTGTCTGATTGCCATTCCCTGCCCTGATGTGTTTCACCTGTGCCTAAATGTGTGATCGTCTGCACCTGGTGACTGCGGTATTATATTTTGTCTGTAATTCTTGGACTCTTTGCCCGTGTTTGTTGTGTTCCTGCATTCTGCGTGTGTCACTGTTCAATAAAAGAGAGTTTGTTTTGACACCTGCTCTGTCCAGCAGTTTGAGTCTTTCCTCCACTTATTCAAATGTTGAAGACCAAAGCAACCGTCAATGTCTCATTTACTAAGACGTTGTATAAAATGTGTTTGTTTACATGCTCGCCTGAAAAGAGCCTACCGAAATGCTAGCAACATGTGGCCATGAAATTGCAGGACAACAAGTTTTAACAAAGAAGACTCGTGTGCAAAGTAGAGAAAAAAAGATTTTCTTTTTAGTTGCTGCAGAACACTTACAGTTTTGATATAAGGGTCTGTTGAACTACTACTGACATGTTCCGTGGAGGCCAAGTAAACACTTCGTTGTGCTCTCATGTGCCTACCGGTGGACCTTCAGTACATTGTGAAGGTAAAGTTTTGACAAAACGTGAATGTCATTGGTAAGTTTAAAGCTGCACTGTGATGCACTGGACACAACGTCCTTCTTTCAAAATGAAGACGCTTATATGAAAAACATCAGCAGTCACTTTATTTGCTGGCATTCACTACACCTTAATAGAAATAATAATTTGGACCTGTCCAACTTTAAACCAAAGCTTTATGTGATTTATGCAGCAAAAACTTTTTCATGTCTTTACTATTCATCTTTGTTACTGCAGATGGAAAGAGCCGCTGACCTTCACCTGATTAAATACAGTCGGAGAACAGAAACATCAGTTTTAATGAGGAGATGCATGTTGATGCATGTGTTTACCTCAGATGTCTGCCTGAAGTCTGTAACTTGACCAGAGCCACGGGGCGAAGGGTGATGGATCACTTCCAGAGATTCTCCGTATCACCGAGAGTCTGAGTGGAGGCAGAAGGTGGGAGGAAGCCGATACTCTTCAGTTTGTTCTGTCACAGGCTGACCTTCCTCTTTGATTTATACATGGACCCTAATATAAGCATCATCGCCGCCTTTTTCTAATCATATTTGCATTTTGGGTACATCCGGTGAGGTTGCAGCAGAAGAACCGGAGTATTTCCGTGAAAGAAATCTCATTCCTGCATTGAAAGCACCTTCTTATGAAACAAAGCCAAAATGAGGAGAAGCAAAGGGCAAAATTACAGGCGCTGCTTGGGGTGAATGGCACTCTTTTGTAAACTTCACAGCGATGGTTACATTTCCCCCCGAAGAGGAAGGAATAAGCGCTGATATGATTATTATAGTGATTCATAACTCTCCTTTCACCAAAACGTAATTAACTGCTTTCATGAAAGGCGGAGGAGAGCAGAAGTTGCACATCTGATTGTTTCCTGCGAGGAGGAAGAATAAAAATCATCACTGCCCATTTTTAAAATTCACATCTTCACGCCTCCTGACAGCACAACGACATGAAAGGCAAACAGGCTTCTCCTTGCAGGCCCTGTTAGCCAGTCACTTGTAAAAAAAAAAAACCAGACAGAACAGCCTCATTTCCTCTCAACTGGCCTCTAATTGAAGCAGAGCTGCAGCACAGGATCCATACAGCATCACAACTCCACCACATTGTAAAGGTCACCTATTGAAAAGTGTGTGTGTTGATACATTTGACCTCTGTAATGATGCAGTGGAGTGTATTTAATCCTCTATTGATTACCTGCTGCTGTAACATGACTAATTCATTTTTCCTCACACTTGTATTCATTTCAATGTTGTTAGTTCGAGGGATTGTCACAGCTAAATGTACCAAAAACATTGTATTCAAGAAAACCTGACGTGCAGGAAGGAATCCTCTGAAACCAGAATAATGTTCTAATTCATCCAGCTTGAAGCTGAGCTCGTCCAACAGGATGTAATATTCAGTCTTTATGGATTTGATGTTCTAGGCATCAAGCTTTACTGATGGTTCTAAATTATACAGATACTGCATATTTATTTATACAATACTAAATGTTCTGATCATTTATATTTAAGGTGTTTATTCTTTTTTTCATATGATATGAATGCGGCGGGTTATTGTCAATGACGCCTAGTGCATTTCTGTATGTTTACATAATTTAAAAAAAAACAAGATTATTGGGGTCCCATTTACATTTCAAGTGAAAACACATTGATTTTGTAACTTCGTCTTTAGACTCCATTGAAACTCTCTAATTCTCGATTTGTGTAAAACATGGATTTATCCACTGTGAAATCAAGCACTGGGCTCATTCAATAAAACGGTGCCCTGGAACATTGTATTAAGAATCCCACCAGCTCTGCCATGACATCACTGAGCATATGGTCACATTTTTGGATCAATTTCCAAATTTACAGGGGAAAATAATTGAGCACAATCCTCTAACTGGATCAATCTGTTTCCTCCTCTTCCAGCTCAGTTCCTGTCTTCTCACGAACTGGCCTTTATGACCACATTAGAGATGTGTAATTTTAGTCAAATGGATCTCAAACATCACCCTCAACATTCCCTGTTGTTTAAATATTATAAGCAATAGAACTTGAAAAGATCAGATATGTTTTAAAGGACTTCCTGAAGTAAAATACAAATATATACAGTCCAGCTAATGTCTGATATGTTGTTAATATTTCATACCTTCACCAGCATTAAATTAGGCCCAGATCACTATTGACCTCAGGAACATCCGGTAGTTATGTTTCACATAAGAAGCCATTGTTTGACATAAAAAACAAAATAGGAACATTTCAAGATTTAAAATAGACACAAGTCTAGGTGACATTTATACTGATTATACTATTTTGTTGTATTTTAGGTCATTCTATTAAATGTCAAGGTCAAATAATTGTACTTATATTACATTTACTGCTGCCAATTGTGAATTTTAACACAAACAATATCTGTAAGGATCGAATTGCTACTGCATGTCAGGAAGAAAAACTCAGAATAGAAAGCCTTTATTATCATTATACAATATACAAGGACATTGGAGAGCCGCTCCTCTCACAGTGCATATGAACAAAATGTAGCAGACAAGAATAATGATGTATAATCAAGAATATGACAGCTGATGGATATTGCTCAGTGGAGGTTTGAGTTATTTGCGACAATTTAGGGTGATTATGGCAAAGAACCAGTTTGAGTCTGTTCGCCGTTGCTTTGATAAACCTGCAGTGTCATTCACAATTCTGTTATTTTAGGTTATTTTTATTTTGTATTTAGGGCCCTGCGTTTACTGAAGGCACATGCAGCAGTATACTGGGGCCTTGAAGGCTGTTGGAGGTGGTTCACAGCAACACATACGGTAAGCCATTGCATATCGTCTGAGTATGGAGTAAAGTTAGTCAATTAGGCTTCATGGTATTTAATAAAAGTGGTATCGGTGCATCCTTTGTTTTATTACGAAACCAAGGATTTGCAAAAAGGTCATGGTTTTACCTTCTGGACCTTCCACTTGGTGGATGTTGGTTGTTGATGTGTTCGGCCTGCAGAATAAGTGCTGCAGCTGTGAGTGTCTGGGTCTCACAGCTGTATTTAGGTTCATAAAAGAACTTTAAACAGCATGGATCTGAGTCAAAATTCAATAATTCATCAATATTTGGGAGTTGGTTGTGAGAGAAGAGCTCGTTTCCAAGTCTTTTCATGTCTCATCTTGTTTAAGATGTTGTCAAATTTTGACATATTTCCCAGGCAAGCAGAATTCTGTTGTACTTTTTAGGGAGGTTTTCAGGTTGTTCTGAGCGCGCGACAGAGATTCTGCAAAAAAAAAAAACCAAAAAACTTCCAGATTGCAAAGAGCTATTACCACAGCAACAAATCTGTTCCCAGAAAGGCATTAGGGAAACAGCATGGGCTTCCCCACCCAAAGAGCATGGGCTGAATCACTGGCACACAATACCAGCCATAAAGTATTACATCCACAAGCAAGACTGGAAGACTCAGAATTAATGGAGGCAAGAATTGAAAAGCAGGATTACGTTGTGGCTCGTCATAGAATCAGAAGTAATTGTCGGATTGAAAAATCAGGGCTTCTTCCGTGAGGAAACCTACAGGAAGGGTGTTCGGAGAATAAATGGCTCCCGGTGAAGAGCAGACACCGGCTATGAAGCCAAGACACAACGAACCCCAACTTCTGCAGGAGCATGTCTGCCTCCACAGAGAGTCGACAACAAGTCAGGAGATTAGAGGAAATGTTCCTGACACACCTTCAGTCTGCTTCATCTTTACATAGTTAGTACTGCAGGTATGAAACAGATTCTTAAGAATGTAGATTTTCATAAAGAAGTAATAACATCAATGTGATACACAATAGATGCTTCAAATTTCCAGGTATTGTTCACATTTTTCTTTTTTGTTTTGGTTTTTGCAGAGCCAGTTTTTAGAATAGCAATTGTTAAAAGTTGCTTGTTGAGTTTGAGCTGCAGGTCTAGATTGCAACACGTGGAAAGCACATAGAGATACACAACCTAGAGCTCATTTAGGGTTAGGGTTCACACGACTACTTTTCATTCGAGAAAAACTTTGCATTTACCCGGCAATGAAAAAAAACTATCCGTTTTCACAGAAATGACAGTAATGTTGAAATATAGTGTAGTTTTCATGTTGGGCCACTAGTGGGTGCCGTTGGTAGTTTTTTTTTTTTTTTTTATAAAACCTCACACACAGAGAACAGTATGCTACAAACATTAACATTGGCAAGTACATGGACAACCGACAGACGACCAACATTGTTGTTAATGTCCAGCTACTTGCGCATGTGTATAACAACTATTTACTGCGGCCCTGGTGTGAATGCACAGTAGCATCGCTTCAGAAAAGTTGCGTTATTCCCCATTTCCATAGCGACGGTGTCGGAGCTTTCTCAATAATTTCCACCTTGTGAGAGGTTTTTCAAAACCACTTGTGTTTTCAGTGGCTTCGAGCACCGCTATTGTGTAAACGTACACCCAAAACGCAACAAAACTCTTTGGTTTTCACTTGGAAATGTGGCCTTAGAGTCACCGGTTAGATTTTAACTGCCGGGGCAAAGTCGGATCATCCAGAAAACAAACCTCACATATGCTCAGGTAGAACATGCAGATTGAACGTGACCCTATACTATGAGATGAGCTCGTCGCTATAACTCATCGGTTCGCAATTGTATACATCCTGGAAAAGCTTGCATCGGGATTCATGGTAATTAACACACAAACAATAACCGATACCCACTATGCAATCACTTGACTTCAAAAGCTAAGTAAAGCTGCATGAAATCATCTTTCACAGAACACTGTCTCGCTTGACATGAAGTCAAGTCATTTATGGTTTAATGCAAGACTTCACAAAACAATACTATTTAATACTTTTTATACAAACTGTTTAAGATTTGAGGGAAATAAATATCAATTGCAGACTCATCCTCAGTTAGCTGAGATGGCTAAAGCATAATCAGATGGTTTTCATGACATGTATGACATTATTATTTTTCATGTCCATCTTTCTTGTTAGTCTGCATCTTGGTGGCGCAAATTAGACTGCTTTAATAATCCCAGGTGGGATTTATTTGTGGTACAAGTGGTCTGTGCAGTGAGGATTAATTAAAAATAATAGAAAAACTAAATTATGAATTAAAAAAGCACCTCCCTCTTTGATGAAGTGTGACATATTGAGCTGTTATGAAGTCTGACGGCTATTAACAGGGACGTCTTCCTGTGTAGCTCGAAGGGGTATTTTATTGTGAACCACCTATTTTGAGTTTATTTTCTGTGATTATACAAACTCAAATGCCAAAGCCAGAGTACTAAATTGGCACTATGTGATGTTCTTATTTGGTGGTTTATTACTAATGGAATGAGCACAAGAAATCTTACATTGACTGATTGAGTACTGATTTGCATTTTGAACAGCATCGTTGCTTATTAATTCAGAAGTTGTACTTTTATCATAAAATGAACATAACATTTGTTTTGTAGACAAAGCAAGCTTTCAAACAAGGTATAATATGTTCTGCAAAATATGAAAACTGTCTTTTATTTTGGCTAGTCCATTATTCCAAATGGTCTTCAAGGGGTCAAAGTTCAAAGAAGTGTCTTTTTGTCCTCCACCTTTTCTGATTGATATCGGCCCCGTTTACATGACAACGTTTCCAAGTGATGAAAATGCATAAAAGTAAATGCGTTTTCACTGGTCCTTAATCTCTCCCAGTGCCTCTTGTTCTGACCTCAAAGCCTCCTCGTCGTCATTGTTTTTTCCTGATTAAATCTCTAATGACCCTCATCAGAAACCTGAACCACTGGAACTGGATTACTACTTGCACTTTGAGTCTCCCCTGGATGTGTGAACTCCTCAATCCTCATGGAGAAAACTCATTTCATCTGCTTCTATCTCATTCTGTTGGAGGTCCCCCGACCACAAAGTGACTGAAAAACAAAGAGCTTCGTTTTTGCAGGTCAACTCAACCTTCACTTTGCTTTACATCTGTTCAGAGTGTTGGCTTCTTCTAAGAAATTACATAAAATAACAAGAAATGAATCATTTTGCTACTGTAATTCATTTGTGCTAATCGCTCTCCATTGAAGATATCTGAGCAGGTTTGTAGCAGGGAGCCGGTCAGAGCAAGTCGAGTGTTCCAGCTCGAAAGTCTTGACAGGCGATGACAAATGAGCTGCTTTGCATCGAGGTCAGGCTCCGCGCTCACGGCCACAAAGGCGAGAGAGGTCCCCGATGATGGAGTTAATTCCCTCTCCTTCAGTCCACTGCGGAGACGTCGGCCATTACCAATCACCCTGAATGAAACACTTACAGTACAATCTGCAGGGCGAGGGTCTGGAATAATAACGCGCCCATAATAATACCCAGAACAAATCTAAGGAGAGAAGAAGCCTTTGATTAACCATTCATTAGAGTTGCATAATTTTTTTTTTTTTTTTTTTTTTTAACTAATAAACATGTTATCAATACCAAATGATGCCTTCCCGGGAGTCATTACTGTGCATGTAACATTCCTTTTACTGTGATCTGCAATCATGAGATGAAAGCTCAATTATAAATGTTCAATGGCCCTTAAGAGCACCCACGTCTTTCCCCCCGAGGTGTGTGTGTGTGTGTGTGTGTGTGTGTGTGTGTGCGTGCACGCTCTGACTCTGGCTGTGATTCACTTTATAGTCAAAGCAGAGCGGAGTGACAGAGGGAAGGTGGATTTTCTGCAGGTAAATAGCTCCCGGCACACCGTCTGCTCGTCAAAGTGACATTTCACGTCGGATGTGGCTCAGCACTGAGTTTTTGTCATGACGTTCATCTCACGGCCGCTCGTGCGCTAAGACGCAGTAACACTTCTTACTTTTACAAACTGTTGCGTTTATGTCATGGAAGTGATACGGAGCTAAAACTCGTTCTACTCCATGTATCTCTTCAATAAAGACACTGATAAAAAAAAAAGAAAGAAAATGCAAAGCAGTCCTTCATTCCCTCTTAGCAGTAATGTGCTGGGAACCGATCGCTGTCAGGAGAAAGGCAGTTTCGGGTAACTGAAATGCGGCCGTTACTAGAAATCTGTCACATACTGCAAGTTTATCATCATTGGAACATCAACAACAGATATGTCGTAAAAACTGAACTGTGCATGTCTGCTCTGTAAATTCCACAAGGAGAATTTCCAAAGGTTTCATTGTGATTAATTTAAAAGATTTGTATGGTCGATTAATTCAAGAATTATTTTTTTTTCCAGGAGAAAATATCTCACAGTATAAAAACATAACGATAAGTGATCATATTAAATAAACAAAAGATGTCACTATTATAATACTAATTAGCTGATGTGGTGCAGTGTGTGCTCACTGAACTCGCGTTGTAAAAAAATCCGTGACTAATATTAACAATATCCTGAATCCACAGCAGCTGTATTTGCAGCACTAAATAAATATTAACCTTGTTTGTCTGCGTCTCTGTAGTTCATCTCGGCTGTAATTTTCTGGTTTAATTTGAGTTAAATAAGCGAGTTCCACATCAGGTTTGTATATATCAGTCCGTATGAATGAGTAAAGTAAATAACGATTGATTGGATCACAGTTATAGTTTATTGATATTGTTACAGGGTCAATCAAACTTTTTGTGCTGCCATCTTTGAGGCAGAAGACTTTTATTTCCAAGAGCATCACAAAATGAAAATACACATAAATAGAATTAAGAATCAAGATAATTGGTGAACTCAATACTACTAAAAATCAAAACGTATAAAAAACATATTTATATGTAACTATTCAAATAAAATGAACATCTTCTTGTACCCTATTAAAAAAGCTACGAGCTGATCTGCATGGAGTCGGACACTCCTGGGTACGAAGGTCGCCCTCCTCTGTTTGAAGATGAAACAAAGCGTGACGAGTATGGCAACACATATGGCACATAAACTGATAACAGATGAGGGTTTGCTTGGGCTCTTAGAAATCTGGCTCCATCAGCCACTTCAGATCCGACTCAAGCGTCCCGCACGAGTGCAGCACTGACCGCCATGACAGTTATTCCCCGTGGCGAAGCTTCCGCCTCCGAGTGTGGGAGTGGACATCTGCCGCGTGGCGCCACTCAAACTTCACTTCATGCTGGAGGAGAAAAAGCTGCTGCTGACGTACTGACGTCTTTTTTTTCAAATCAGCGATTTACCTAACAAGACCCGAAATTACACGTTTCCCAAAGGTTTGACGTAAAGCGTGCAGAACGGATGTTTCCAGGTGACGGAAGAGGCTTTCAGAGCCGCTTGTAAAAACAATAATTTTATGAGAGTGAAAGCATATTTTCAAATCTGTGATATAGATTGAAAGCACATTGGCACCTCCAGTACCAAGTGTGGGATTTATTCTCGCTTTAAAAGATCAATAGTCACATATTCAATGTATTCATTTATTTTCACCACAAACCACCCGTGTACTGGGATTGTAAGGTCAGATCCTGAAGGGAATGTTAAAGACGCACAGAAAACAGCTCTGACAACACACGTGAAGCTGTTTCTGAAATGCCTCTTCACAGACACCGTTTTCTTTTAAAGTCTCAAGAAACATCAGCTTCGGTTTGAGTTGGCTTATTGGATGGAAATGAGGTTGGGGTTGGTCTGGCACGTCTCTAGAATTAAACCTCCGAGGGTTGAAGTGTGTCGGTTCCCACTCAAACATAAAAAGCCATTAAACAACCTGTCAATACGAGTCTCCAGAGCACAGATCACATGAAAAACACCAAGGCTGCAGCCAGACACACTGGTTTGTATGTGATACTCACTACTAAATATACTGAATAACACGATACTAAATAACCAAAACAATTATTAAACGTAATAAATATAGTGTACAGAAAAAGCATTTGGTGGCATATAATCATAACAATTGTGATGAATTAAGAGATAATATAAACAAGAACACCTTCATGGGAATGTTTCATAATTTTAATATAATGTTCAGAAAACTGACGATGAAAAAAAAACATATTTTAAAAGATCAGAGATGTTGGAAGCTTTCTGTTTCTGCTGTTCATTGACACTGGTGTTGCTGTGGAGTCATGGTTAGCAGTAAAGTCTCACATTTCAATTTCTCTGCCCCATGAGGGGTTTCATCACCGCCCTGCCTCAATCTCCAACTCTCAGTCATCAGCTTGCTCGCTCCAGGTTCTTGCAACTTGCACGAAGCTTGCCACTCTGTATCGCCTGTCGCATACTTTTCTTTGAAAACAGGAAACTGTGGAGGACATAGACATCTTCCAGTCACGAGAATCGTTTTTTCTTTTCATGTGCCCTGAGGGGTTTGTCCGTATCATTTTGTCGGTGTGTTTGACAACAAGGACTCCACGTTGACGCAGGGCAGTAGTGGGGCCCCATTAGGGAGGTTCCCGACGTGTCAGGGGGGTTTTCCAAATGTGTCGCTGATATTTGCCATCTGTTGGGGGGGAACCCCTGCCAGAGCCCAGAGGTCTCCAACCCTGGTCCTCCAGGGAACCTGTCCTCCAGGGTTTAGCTCCTCCCAGTGGCAACACACCTGATTGCAATGAGGTGATCCTTAATGGACTTTTTCACAACCTTGGTGATGACATCATCATTAGATTCAGGTGCTGAAGCAGGGTGAGGGCTAAAACATGCAGGACAGGTGCCCTTCAGGACCGGGGTTGGAGAACCCTGATGTAGCCGCTGCCAACGTATTGCGGCTGGGAATCAGAGAATGGGGGAGGATGCCAGTGTCAAACAGTGACATCATGAAGCAATTTAAACAACCATGACAAATGAAGGACGGAGTGGTGCGGGGGCTCAAATGACCTTCTGATCCATTAGTTTCCAACTTTCCACGGTAACAAATGTGGCGTTGGTGAAGGTATGCACTCTACTGAGCGATGAGTTTGCAGTTTCATGACAATTCTTTGATTTTTTTTAAAGTTTGCGTTTAAAACTTATTCTGGCACTATTCTACCTTTGCGGCCCACTCAATATGAACACGGGATGTATAAGGCTCCTGAACTAAACTTGTGTTCCGGCGACGCTGGAAATGTTTACCGTGTTGAAGAAAAACTCCTCACATCAGCAGAAACTTCCAAGGAACACAACAACGCAGCAGAAAGGCGGCGTGACACTGTAAATCATCTCATCAGTGAGGCCTGAGCAGGGACAACGGAAGTTTTCTTTCCTCCCACTCTTGTTTTTGCTGTGTGGGATGCGTTTCGCCCGAGAGATCACGCGGATGTGAGCTGCTGCGCTCATCTCTTCTGCAGCGTCGGCTCCTCCTTGGTTGAATGTTAGACTTGGCTAAAATCACAATGTAAGCTGTGCTCAAGACTGCAGAATTATTCCGCACGTATCAAAAACAATGACATTCAAGAAGAAAACGACAAAAACTTGGATTAGCCAATTAGAAATTTTATACAAAAAAAAAAAAAAAATCAGCTACATCATTAACCGATTATGTTTTTCCAGCATTGAGCAGCAATTCAAGTGTAACAGTCATTCCAGCATTTGTTTAAGGGCGTTCAAAAAAAACCCATCAGCATTTATAAAAAATAGAGCTTTTCATAATTAGGTGAAAACAGACAACATACACAGGAAATGAGAGACATTGACACATGTACCATTCTACAAAATAGTTCTTATATACAGATTAAGACTGAAATCCAGCAAAAAAAAAAAGAAAAAAGAAATGAGCATGGATAGAGTGCAGGTCGTGAAGGGAGGCGTCGGGAGACAGAAATGTAATGATTCCAGTGAAATGCTCTGACGACTTTCTCTTGTTAAGCTTAGTGAGTAAATATATTTCTATCAGGTCAAGTTTAACTAAAGCTTTTCATTTATATGGAAAAATAAAGTCACAAACAGTAGAAAGAAGGAACATATTGAGTTCCTTCTTTTTCTGCATTAAATGTGATCTGATCTAAATCAATAGAGACGAACATAATGTGCTCAAAGTAATTTTACACAAAAACCTCTATTTTGTCCCTTGAATCCTGGAATCAAAGGAAAGAGATTGTGTCCCACTAGTGATTTTTGTGAATTTTACTAAGACTTTTATGTCTCCAGCAGCTGATTCCGAGATGATTTAGCACTGTGGACTCTCAGTGGAACAGGTAATTCAGCCAAGCTGATGTTCAGTGGAGCAAGAAGAAAAAAAAAAAGACCACCAGAGTAAAAACTAGATTGGAGAGACACGTCTGTTCACAAGGCGAAAACCAAAACAAACATGGAAACCGGACGTTTGAAGAGTTCATCCAACACAACACGACTGGGAAAATGTTTTGGGACAGAACAGCGTTTTGTAAGGTGTAAAACAAACCACACCTGTCTATGCGACGTTTCAAGTCAAAACGCATTGTTTTGCATCTAGAGGGCAACTTTTTAAAAACAATGCCTGTATACAGAGAAATGCTGAAAACGGCGTAGTTTTCATGATGGGCCACTAGTGGGTGCGATGGGTTGTTCTTATATTGAAACCACACACACATGTGCAGAGAACATGCTATAAACACATTTCTCTGTAAAAGTGCCCTGAAATGACTTTGTTGTATTCAGCACTCTATAAATAAAATTGAATCGAATTGAATTGAGTGTTTAATTGCTACGAGGAAATTGCTGTACTCTCAACTCTAAAACCCAAGTCCCAAGAGAATATGGACTGAGAGTCATGACGACCTCAAGGCCGCCATTGTTGTTATCATCCATCTACCGCTCACGTGCAGATGAACTATTTACTACAGTCATGGTGAGCGTGCGTAGTTGCCATGTTTCACAAAAGTGGTGTTTTCCTCTGTTTCCATGTAGACAGAATCGGGGTGTTTTCAAAAAGCTCCACTTTGGGAGCCATGTTGAAAACGTCGCGTGTCGAGCAAAAGGACACCCGAAACACAAGAAAAGCTTTGTGCCGTCGCGTAAACAGGGTCAAAAACATTACCCTGTGAAGTACAGTGGCGGGATCATCATGCGTTGAGGCCGAAGAGGAAATGAATGAATGAATTCTCAACTTTATCAGTGTGGCTGTCCACCAGACGACTTTCAGCGAAGCTAACATGATTACACGTACCTATAAAGTCCAGTTTTATTCATGTAAACACAATGACTGACTGGATGCCACGTTCGTCAATTTTAGCACTAATTAGCTTTTTTTTTTAAAGTCCGTCTATGAGTTCACATAGTTTTGTGTAGTTTAATGGATATATTCAGAAAAGTATAGTCGACTGTGTGCAGGGTCCCGTAGATCAGATCACATTCCATGGATGGGAACTAAGAACTTCCAAAGGTTTCACAGCTTGATGCTGTTCAGTAGATGGACAAACAGTTTGCCTCTTGTTAACCAGTCACCCTCCTCTTCCTCCTCCTCCTCCTCTGCCCCAATGGGTTATTTTACAAAAGATACAGTAAATATCTGATTTATTGATCCTTTCCAACTGAGGTTTGTTTTCCTGTTTGAGTCTGAGGACCGCACCACGACTCTGAAATGTCAGTAACCAAAGAGGATGGATTAACTACATCAGATCAAATCCAGCAAGTGTTTCCCTTTTCAGACAAACCTGATATGTTCACTGCCGTTAAGTAACTGTTGATGAATTCAACAGCAGGATAATACTCACTTTCAAAAACTGCTAATGAACTGAAATGCCTCCTTTGCAGTGTATATATATATATGTCAATTAACAAGAAATACACTGGAATATTCATAATACAGTAATTGATATAATCAATAGTGTTTCTTTTGCAATTAACATCTAATGTTAATATTTACCCGTTAATACGTTTGAAATTTCCTTGAGGCTACTTTTTGGAGCCCTCTAGACACACGCAAACAAAATGTATGGATACATTACTAAGTATAAAAGATAAAGTTATCAGTGGCTTTTTCTTTTAGTGTTAGTGGAACATTATTTCTTAAAGTTCAAGTTTACTGGCAACATGAGAAGGAGAAACGTCTGTTCATTCATCGAAATCTGAGTGAATTTGACCCTCTTTTTTATATATATATAACTTACAATCTCCTTGCTACAAAGTCTGATTAGACTACAAACTGTAGTGGTTAATAAGTACCGGCAGTGGTGTGATATTTGCAGACGCACAGGAAACGTTTCATCACGCCCTGAAACTCCAGCTCCGCTGAAACGGCTGGAAAGGTTTCTTCAGGTTGAAGAACATGAGGGGGGGTTTGAGTCGGGAGGTTTTCTCAGGTATGGCAGCAGCTCTGCTTTCCTCGGTGGGAAATCGACTGTGGTAGACGTCTGGGTACGACTTCTGGAACTGCAAGAGGGAGGAAACGGGGAGTTTCTGGTGAGACTACTGAAGTTAGTCTAGAAGATGTGGAGTTTCAGCAAATCCACATTTGGTCTGTTTAGAACTTATTCAAGTGGAACGTCTGCTCGCGCAAAAAAGCTGCACTGGTCATGGTCCTGTGAGCGTCATGCACTGGCTGCCACTTTTCCGTATGTGGCCGTCTTTTGTTAAGACGCTTTTCATTACTGACGGCACGGACGGTTCCTATGGCAATGCAATGGGATTAAAATATGAATATACCTAAAACAGGAAATGGCAGAAAAGCAGACGGAGTGCCAGAAAAATCGCACAAAGAAAGACGGGCAACACACGCCTGAAACTCCTGAATAGACGTGTTGAGGATAAAAGCACTCTTTTTTTTTTTATGTCTTTGCCCGTGCCCAAGAAGAAGGGAATTCAAGGGAAAGGATAAAATGACTGTACAAGAGACTCAATTTCAAGAGGTACAGGAGGGTCAATTAGACTGGGCTTGGAGCCTCAATTAGTTTTTGCTCCGTCTCTACTCGGAAATATACAACGTAAATACTGACCAAATGTTTTTTTTTCAATATATCAAGCAAAGAGGACGAAGGCTTTCACCGGGACGACGCTGGTAAACCAGATGTTGCTTTATGGTTCAGAGATGTATGTAAACCTTTGCATTGGTAGACAAACACACATCTGTACTCTCCAAGGAAAACAGGGAAGGTTTCAGTGTGGGGAAGATTTATTCAAAATATATTGAAAACAATACCCCGTCTCATTTGATGGACAGGTCTGGTGTAAACTCTCGCCCCACTGTAGGACCTGGGCCTCGCGGCCAATCGTGAAGGATTTCACCGCAAAGTTTTGAATAGAGGCTCACAAACTACTGATTGTTGTGGAAGCGGCCAGCCGCCGTGAGTGTTTTGTTTTACGTTCAAAATGTAATAATATACAAGAGATGGCCCAGCGGAGAACTATGTGAAATACCTTTTCTGAAGCATCATTTGTAAGAAATGTAGCTTAGACGAGCTGTCGGCTTTGAATATATTTCCAGGATTTTTTCAGTTAAATAAAAAATTGAATAAACACATTGTTGGGGAAAAAGATGAATACACCTACTTCAAACATGCAAGTATATGGATACTCTCAAAATGTGCAAAAAATAACCCCAAATGTGTCAATTTAACCAAATTTGAGTCAATATTTACCCCCAAAATAATGTACAAATTATCCAAATGTTCCCCAAAATAACCATAATTGATCTCGTGTTTTTCTCCAAACATTGTCACCCCCAAAATCAAACAATTGTGACTCAAATTTACCATAAAAAAAACCCCCACAACAATCTGATAAACAGTAAAACAAAATAAAACATCCTGCCAGTTGTATCCACGTGTAACGATGTTAAAGTGTATGTCCCTATAATATAATGCGATTTCGTCATTTCCCACGATGTTCTTGTACCTGTTTGAGTCGTTTCCTCTTGTCCTTGGCAGGAAGCTCTTTGTCTGCGATCAGCCCCTCCAGCAGCTGCTGCAGGGGCGTCTGTGTGCCGATCACCTTCTGCTCCTCACACTCCACCCTGCGGATCTGCTTGCAGAAAGCTGGAGAGGCAGTGAAGTCTGTGTCCGTACCCGCGTATTTGATCTGGTGAGAGATGTTCCGCATTAATGAGACATTCATCAAGAATTACGTGTCATTGTTTGTGCTGTGCTTTTTGAGACCCTGTTTACATGTCTTTCTTGTTTTTGCATTTTTGCTTTCAGAAGTGGGAGGCATGACACTCTGGGGGAAAACAATGTTGCATCAGAGTGTTTTCAAAGAGTCGCATCTTCAAATTTTTTTTATTTTCAGCAGCTCGGAGCGCCGTTGTATTTGAAACGGACACCCAAAACGCTATGAACGTTTTTTGTCTTCACTTGAAAACGACATGTAAACGGGACGTGAGCAGCTGGCAGCTTATTCTTTATGAATATCTTTTCAAATGTCTATGATCAAAAGAAGGGAGGTTAAAAGGCCTTCGTAGCATACAATAGTACCCTAATGGAAACTGTATGTGTACATATCAGGCCGGGATCAAACCACTTCAGTTGACGGTAAAAAAAAAGAAATGAACCATTAACTTACACCACTACTAATGTCCACAATATCATTCACACAAGTCCAGCTCCCCATTAAAGCTCAAATCTAACTGATTAATCCTATGGCAGGAATCCATTCAAGCATGTATGAATGCTTCAGATGACCTTCATAAAAACAAATAAAAAAAAACCTATCCCTCAGAATAAAAGCGTTAAATTCAAGAGAACCAGTGTGTGCTATGCAAGCGTATTCATCCCATCAACCAGGAGTTAATTTGTAGTCCAAGCTGACTACTAATAGTCAGTGTTCTACATTTTCTGCTGGCGTCGGCTGAAACCGACGTTCACATGAGTGCATGTGGGGAAAAAAAAATTGCCAAGCAGCCATCGCTCCATGAAGCTGATGTAAAAACTCTCCCACTGCGCCTCTTTCACACAGATTAGCATGACGCCGTGTTTCTTCCACCCCCCCCCCCCCCCCTCCTCTCAAACACCCGAACCTGCAGGATTTCCACCAACACGAAATCATCCAGCAGAGGATGATGTAATTAAAAGTATCAGATGTACACAGACTTGAGTTATGACTGTGACCTTAAAGTGGGAGGAAGTTGGAATGACTGAAATGGTGATGGATATGGAGAGATGCTTCCCCCCACAGTAAATGGAGGGATATCAGACTCTAATGCCGTTGTCGTTATACTGTTCAGCGTTAGAATACTTTCTACATGTCTTATTATAGGGAGAATATATTGCTGTGATTAATTCAGCATATATAATCATGACAGAAATGTGATTTCCTGTTTTTTTTCTCAATAATTGCAGTTTAATTTCCATTGGGAAACGTTATGAACTCATTTTTCTCATGGTTAACCCGGAAATCTCCAGCTGAAAACCTTTGATCCGCACAGTGCCCGTTTAGCGTGTGCAGGCGGCGTGCTGACCTGAGCCCTCTTCAGGTGGGACAGGTGCTCCTCCACCTGGCGGCGCAGCTTGACGGGAACCTGGAAAATGCTGCTGTGGTGCTCCATCATGAAGGTCACCAGTTTGGTGGCGAGCAGCTCGTCCAGGTCCATGTCGTCCGCCGAGCCCAGGACGCACTGAGAGAACGTCTGCACCATCTGGCCACAAGACGGAGGAGTCAAAAGAAAAGTGGATTCTGTGGAAGATTAAACATTCATCTCCAGTTGTTTTTGTTTTTTTTAACCTCCTGCAGCCTTTTCCTTGATACTAGATTATGTAGGGAAGCTGCGTCTCCTCAAATGAGATCAAGTAGTACATTTACATCGTGAAAAGAAAAATGGACTCTGCCACTTTAAAAGATGCTGAACATTCACTTTTAGGTTTGAGATTCGTGAGCAGACTCACTCCCATTGAGCGTGCAGTGGGTTCGAGATCGGGGACGTCAAGCCCATGGGCCAAAATCTCATTCGGCTCATAAAACCACCAAGTAAATTGAACAAACTTCAAAGAAAACATTATCTAACGAACACAACACCACACCGAGACTCGAGCAGTGTAATCAATCATGCAGCCATGATTGAGAAAATGCTAACTGACATTAGCCTCCAAGCCCCCCCCCTTTTTTGGGGACATTTCACTGTATTGCATTACACTGCATCATTAAAATGTATTTTATATTGCGATTGTAGTCATTTTCAGCAGTAATTTGTGTGGCTTTGTGAAAGTATAAATATTTGCATCACGTTTGCTCTGCACCACAACAAAGAAAAAGTTTGAATTTAAAGTTTATCATGGCACTACTTTACCGATCCGGCCCACTAAAGATGAAATTAGGCTGCATGAAGTGAAATGAGGTTGACGCCGGTGTTCCAGTTAAATGGACTGTGTGGCGATTTCCCACTCTCGCTGTAATACATGCATCTGAGGTCAAAATGTTGACTCTGTGCGTCAGCATAAGGATCGGCTGTGGAGCTGTAATAAACCTTGTTACAAATGATGCAACACTCAGAGACTTGGGGGTTCCCTTTAAGGTGCAACAGCTTTCATTGTTCGTCCTTCATTCTGTGACCATGAGGTCCAAGTGCTTACACCATCTGAGCACAGAAGCATTGATTTTTTTTTTATGTCATGATTGCTTGAAATGAACATTTAAATATTAACAGACATCTTTTGCGAAGCCACAGCTGGCCCTGGAGATTTGATCATATGCATTCTAATGCTGCCCATATTAAGTTCTTTGCTGTCTCAAAGCACTGAAAACTGATAGAAACACACAGAAGACAGACACATAGATACACGTTTGAACCACCGGCCTTGAGATAAGTAGATGAGCCTCTTTCGTAAAAGGTTTACTTGCAAGATTTCATGTCACTTCTGAGTGTTTTATATGTCTATTCCACAAGAGTGTGTTTGCAAGCATTAGTTGTATTACAGTGTCTGTTAGGTCATAGGACAAGTATGTAAATTATTTACCATGAGGTATATCTGTCACATGTTCTAATTATCAAACACTGAAGAATAATTAATAAGTAGCAAGATTATAATGTAGTCCCAGTTATCTTGTTTGCAAACAGAGTAACTCAGTCAACAAAGCTCCGATCCTTTCTTTCTTGCATAAGAGAACATCTGACTGGCCATTCAGAATCCGGTAGGGACATCAGGAGACTATTTGGTGCCTGCTAATTCATTGTACCAAGCACTAAATCTTTTACTATCTCTAGTTATGAGGTTCATAAATGCAAAAGTAATCTCGGGCCTCGTTTCAGCATTACATCACGTGTTTGCTGTTGTGCCCTTGTGCTTCGCCATCTGGTTCACTGGTTCACTGGTCCCTGCAAGGGTGAAAGGCAGTGCAAAGCCGTAAAGTGCAGTCAGCAAAACCAGCGGGAGGGTGTATACCAGAGTGCGGGTGGCGATGGCGTCGTTGAGTGGAGGGAGATGGACGTTTTGACAGACGCGCGCCATGAGGCGCAGCAGAAGCTGCAGGCGTCTCCGGTTGGGCGGCGGCAGCAGCAGACAGCTGAGCTGCAGGGCCTCGCTGGCCGCCTCCTGCACCGGCAGCAGACCTGCGGCCACCAAGAACAGCCTCAAAAATCAAGCCAAGCACTCAAGTCTGCACCAGCAGAGAGCGTACGGTGCAGGGGTCTGCAACCTTTATGACCAAAAGAGCCGTTTTCACAATTTTACACCCAATAAAAATTTGTCTAAAGCCACAAAACAGGTTAATGCAAATAAAGTGTCATTCGTGCAATTTAAATGTATGACCTTTTTTAGCTGTTGTGGCCATTTTTAAAGGTTTTTTCCCCTCCTGCTTTTCCCCTCCTGCTTTAGCCATTTTATACATCTTGGCTTCCATACTATTGTGCATCCACTGAGTAAGGCACTCACTGAGAATGTTGACAAAGACTTCGTAGAGATGGAAGGTCAGCAGAGGTTCTTTCAGTCTCTGGAAGTAGTCGGCAACCGTTTTCAGAACATCCCTCTCGAAGCCTGGGTACACGGGCTGTTTGCTGTCGTTCCCGTTTGGCCCTGAGGAGAAATCACAGGACGTTCATTGTTAACCCTCGCAAAGGAATGACAAACATACGAGCATATAAATACACGTAGGCACATGTCCGTCTTCTTTACAACTTAAGGTTGCTCGACCCATCGCTGAAGACGTACAACAAGAGCAAACAGGCTGCAGGACGAGCCACTATCAGGAAATGAGCTGAGAGATCAGTGATGTCACAGTAAAGGCAACCTCGGTGTTTGGAAATTAGCATTAAAAAGACAAACTGTGTCAAATTTGTGACTAAATGCATGCTGAAGGCTGCAGAAACACTGCACACTGACAAGAGACAGGATTTTCCCCAAAAGTAGCCTGAAGAGTTAATAATTTGTTGTTGTTGCAAGAAATTGGCAGGGGAGGACGTGTGCTGGCTTGTCAGTGTATTTGGCACCTTTAAAGCATCTTTATAAAGGAGAGAGTTTAGAATTTTCTTTTAGTCTCATGGAAAATTTCAACAAATTCGGTTTTGCTTTGTTTTTTTTTAGTTTAAAAAATAAAAATAAAAATAAAATGCAAATGTGTGTATATATATATATATCGCCCTCTATTGGCCAGCCACCACTGGTGCCTATACACGTTAACAATATGATATTACGGGTGGCTGTCAACTATAAAACTACCAAGACCCAGGATGTTATTATCCATCGACTCGCGCATGTGCTGAATAAATATTTACATGTTTCAACGGACACAGAGTCAGTGTTTTCAAAAAGTTCCACTTTGGTAGCCATTTTTTGTGTGAAAAGTTGTGTTTTCCAAACACCGTTGTCGTCTAAACTGACGCCCAACAAGCAAAAAAGGTTTTCCACTTTCACGTGAAAACATTGTCGTGTAAACAGGGCCATAGAGTCCAATTCACCTTGTGAACCGTGAGCTCAAATCGTACCGTCGTCTCACTGGTAAACCCTACATTCAGATATTCTTTCACCAATAAAGCACTCTTGAATGAAGCTTCATCAAACTTGAGCAAATATAACATGGTTTCGTGTAATTTTAAGGTCACGGTCTATAAACATGCCGAGCCTGCTCCAAAGCTGATGGTGCTTTTCATTTCATTTTAAATCCCCCGTAAAGACGCATACTCACACTTCGCCAGGCATTTCATCGCTGAGACCACCCAATATGGCATATCCTCTGGAAACGCAAAGGGAAGAAAATGTCATTATATTCTAAGTGATAAAAAAAACAAACAACAGAGAACGATACTGTAATCAGCTGCATCTCACCAGCTTTGTTCTCCAGGACCACGATGCCTGTTTTATTAACACTGTAAATGTTGTGAACGATGTGCTTTCCGTTCACATGCGCCGGGTTCAAAACTCCATCCAGCGTCTGCAGGCCCAGCGCGCTCTGTAACCTGAAGCACCAGGATCACAGCGGAGTGGGGGGGGTGGGTGAAAATAGTGGAAAAACTAACAAAACAAGCCATGAGGAGGTCCGGTGTGTAGGGTGTGGGGACGTACTGTGCGATCGTCATTGAGTTCCAGATGTGGTCGACTTGTTTTGCGGTCACCTCCTTCCTGCGTATCAGTTTGCATTCGTGCAAATCTCCGATCGCCACGCTGTGTCTTTTATTCCACAAATCTGAAGACTGGAAGAAGAAAAAAAAAAAGGGAAGACTTTGGTTTGAAGACATCAGCAAACATTTCTCGAATCCATCTGAACATTTATTTCTCTTGATCTGCAAAGTATTTGTTGTCTGAGACTGATAATGTTTACATTTCTGTATCCAATACAAATACATAGAAAGCTTTTATAGCGTCTCCTCTGTCACACTGGTAGACCCGGTAATGTAGAAGTTACGTAGAAGATATGAATTGAAATTTTTCAATTAAATAAACTGCTGTTCTATTTTTGCCCACTGCTGATTACTTGGATTAGGAGATTCAACACTGAGAGCCAGAGCTGAAGTGAAAACGGCGTGCCGTTGAAGATTTTGTAGCAGGAGGCTGAGATCCCCAATATGTTCACAAAACATATAGGCTGAATAGGTGCATTTTCTGTGCTTCCAGTTCTATTTTCAGGTAAACTATTGAATCCTGGAATCAAAAGATATGTTCTATGAATGAGCTGGGTGCTGATCGGCCGTCGTTTCCATTTCCAGAAACCATTTTCCGGAACGGTTGCATGGGATTTTACACATGGTTCACACATCTGTGAGACAGGAACTGAAGGAAATTACTCAGCCAGAAAGAAGCACCAGAAAGGTTTTTCGATTCCCTGTACGAGTGACCGTACAACTCGAGAATGAAAATCCTCAAAGCGTCCTGTAACACCTCATAAAAAGCCCATTAAAATGAATGCACCCTCTTGTTTATGGAGCCTCTCATAAAACTAAAGTGAACATTAGCACCAGAAAAGCATTAGTTAATTGCAGCGTTACATAAAATTGTCCTTCTCATATATTAAGTTGTAAAGCTTGCGGATGGAGAGTTAGGAAAATGACTGCATTAGGCAGTAATTGAAATTAAGAACCTCCATAAGGTTATTTCTTGCTATTTCTGTCCCCTTAAAACAAAATATTTCAGTGAATAAAAGCCCAGAAGAAGTCTGAACATCCCCAGTTGTTCTCACTGGGGATGCACCGAACCATTTGTCATTTCTGATCCGATCCTGAATTTGAATATCTTCCTATATCGATACTATTGTGACACCAGAGCTGTTTGCTTTAATATTATCATTCTCCTGTTTTCCTTGGCAGGCTGGCATTTTAAAACAATGATGCATGGCGGCAGAGAAGCCGCCTTGCTGTACAATAGGGCTGCCACAAACGATTATTAGAGCGTCGATCCATTCAACATTTTGCAGCCAGCGAGCGAAGCAACTGACTTGTGGAGTCATTCCAGCAACAGTAAAGCACAGATGAAGCTCGTGGATCGTAAATCTCAGCGGGTTGGATCAGAAATGTCTGATCTGTGAATTACGTTGGCATCGGGACCTGACACCGATACTTGATCGGATCAGCCCCATCCCTAGTTCTCACCATGGCCGACTTCAGAGGTGCGAGGTTTTCCTGCTGTGGCAGTTCCTCGTAGTCGTCCCAGCGGATGAGCCTGGGCAGATCGCCGCCGTCTCTCAGCAGAGGCCTTGTTGGAAAGGATTTGAGTGGCGACAGCGTGGGGAACCTGGCGAAGGATCAACGGCAGTGGATCAGCCACGCTTGACGGTCGCGCCGACACGTAACGCAGGACGGCGAAGGTTTTACCTGTACAGGTGGCTGCTGTCCTCAAAGTCCTCGGTGCCGTGGCGCCCCTTCACGTCCTCAACGACGTGCGCCTTGAGGAACTTCCTGAGCAGCTGCAGGGTCTGGTAGCGGGTCACCTCGGGGCCAAAGTTGTAGTTGTGCCTCAGCAGCTCGTGGAGGTAATCCACGGCCTCGGAGCCCGTGAAACTGCAGTCGTAGTAGCGGAAGTGCGCCCAGTGCCTCCTCAGTGGCATGCCCCCTCGAAATAGCTTGATGGTTTCATTCCACTGCGAGGCAGGAAGGGACAGAGTGTTGCGTGAGATTGTCAAACTGAAAATCCCAAAAAATGTCAGCTAAACTCCAAAACCACCTCGGATTGTACATTCGATACAGGTCCAGTCAATGATTTTGCAAGAATTGTATTAATATAGCTCCAGGCACTATAACTATACTATTATTTTTTTTAAGGTACAATATATATTTTAGTGTAATGTGAATCAATTTTAAGTAATTAGTCAAAGGAGACAAAAGATGTCATATCAAACATCTCAACACGGAGTCGGCTAGTTATCTAGCTCTCAACAGCCAGTTTAGTCCTGCAATACAAGTTTCCACCACAAGATGGTGTAATGAGTCACTCAAACAGACTCTTTGTTACTATACGTATAAGTGGCGTATTGTAGCGGTTCCCACGCACCGGTCCGTTGATCATTTGGTAATGGGCCGCAAAGAAAAAGTATAAAGTTTTATTGTGAAAACGTAAATTTACATTTCCGTTATAGGTTTTTTTTTTTTTTTAAACATACACCATGGAACAATTATGTTGCCTAAAACCGGTCTACAGTTCAAAAAGGGTTAGAGAGCATTGCTGTATTGTACATGATGAGCAGCGGGGGGGGAAAAGCCAACAAAACTGAAAGCTAGACCGAAGACTAGCGACAGCAAAAGAGACAACATTAATGAAATGTTCCTTGTTTTGAATAATCCATCTAGGTCCAAGCGGTTAATGATAAATTACCCTTTTCACTGGCAATCTCCTCAAATTCTGAAGATAACATGAAATTACTGCAAACTCATGATTCCCATTAGCCTCCACACCACTTCCACTAATGGCTGTTCTCTCCTTGGGACTTTTTTCTGCCCTCCTGCCCAATCACACAAATGGTATGTGGTAATTTTTTTGGCACCGCCACCTGATTGTGATCATGATTCAGTTTTAAAAAATTGTTATTATTTTTTTTTTAACTCAGCCCTGGTCACACACAAATATCTCAACCCATATTACTTATAATTATTAATCAACATCTGTGGTTTGAGACCGTTATGTGATACCTCACAATAGTTACATAACAACTGGAGAGCTTTGCTAAAGTAGAAAGCAACAGGAGCGGATGAGGCGATAAAATGTGGTTAAGTGAACGTTCATGGCGACTCTGAAAGTTGGTGCTGCAACTACCTGCAGACAGTCGTGAAAGTGGTTATTACAGCCTACAAACTTCTCCTTGTCTGGATTACTTTTCAGTCTGCAACGTGATCTACATGCTCGGTTTTGTCCTGGCCTCGCGGTTTCCAGTCAGTAGAGAACTACAGGAGCGTCCCAGACAGTCATAAACATATCAAATAAAGAAGATCAATGAAGCACTGGAATATTTAGAAAACTACAATTTCCTCCATGGACCCAAAGGGGGGGGGGGGGGGGGGGGGGGGGGGGGGTTGGATTCATTTTTATCTGTAACTTTCTATCTATTGCAGCTCAAGTATTCCCATAAAAACTCATAACATATCTATGAAAATCCCCAAAAGTCTTCTTTTTCTGGAATAGCACGAAGGAGACGCAGCCCTGGACAACATATCCACTACACAGTAAAAAAAAAAAAAAAAAAAGCAGGCTGGGTCCCAGGAGGGTATCTTTTAAAAAGACTTGCCTGTTTAATACCAGGTTTTGGCAACAATTCCTATATCTGACATGTTCATTTTTCATGCACTATCATAGATTGCTGATAACAGCATCTACACACTCACTAATACCCTATTCCCACTGTTCTAATGCCATTCAGGACATTTTTAGCTAGTTTCTTGGAACTATAATGATGAGGAAGCTTTCTGTAATCACCAATCAATATATATGTGTTCAATTTGCTGATAACTGCTTCTCGAGTCATCCTACTGATTGCAAACGGTGTCCAACAAGGCCCAGTAATGGTTCCTATTCTGGTGACATTGCATACAAAAGTTATTTTTCACCCGCTTCCGTTGTAACTGGCTGTGATATTTAAACTTCACATTTTCACATTTCTGGCTGATGTAAATCTCTTGACAGCCCCAGTTTATTAACAGTGTTATTACTGAAGAGATTATTTCTATCATTAATTCCATGGTTGTTCATGGTCCGTGATCGGCCTCAGGTACATGTCTCTTGAGCTTCAAAGAGCTACTTAGAATTTGTAAGGAAAGTACGCGCACGTATCACAATACACAGAACAACGTCTCCTGGCGAGCATGAGCACAACCGTGATAACCAGGAGGATTTGAGGAGGAGCACCTGGAAAACCTTCTGCTGATTGCTCTCAATACTTTAACAAAAAACGGCAACTAGACCCCTGACATCTGGCGGAGTAAATCAGCCTTCCGTTTAGTAGTTTCATTTAATTTCGGACAGATTTACCACCACAGTTACTCATCCAGACACATTTTTCACCTCTGACATTTACTGATACAGGTTTTCTTTCACGGTCATATTTTGGATTGTCTAAATAAATCCGTCTTTCTCTGCAGTGGCCTGCCGATGGAAACGAGCGACGGCTAAACTCTGGTACGAAGCATCTTATCTTCAACATGAATGTTTTTGTACATGGTCCCTGAAAAATAAACCAAATAAATAAATAAATAAACAAACTGTGTGGATTGCCCTTCATTTCCAGGGGCTACAATTCCACAAAACACTATTTGAAACTAGTTAGCAAGGGAAAGCTTATTTATAATTTAATTCCAATTCATTTGTCAGGGTACTTTTAAGCGTCACAGGTTTAGGATAAAAAAAAAGTCTGTACTTCTTCCTTACCCCGGTCGAACATGTAAAGCTAGTGCCAAATATGAAAAACTGAACATGCTATCACTAAATAACGATATTTTTTTTGTGCCTTACTTATTTTGATGTTTTGCTTTTTTTTTATTTGTTTGTTTCTTTTGTTTCCTCCGTTTTTAGATTTGAAATATAAAAATCCATTCATTCAGTCTCAATTCAATGTGAGGACAGGAAGCATTTCTTCGTCATACAAGCAGAGCTGCAAGCTGCAGCCATGAGTGCAAACGCAACGTTAAATGGACGAATAACAAGAATATCTGTTTGTCGAAGATCATAAAAATGTTACATCGCCACACTGCAGTGTTTTAGGATGCTGCAGTGGTTATGGATTATTAAAAATATCCAAATGGGTCAGAGACAAATAAAAAAAAGCAAATAAAAGCGGAGCAACAAATAAAATAGAAACCGTACAAGGCTACTGTATTTCAAGAGTTGTTAAATTTAAGGTTTGTTTCAAAACAATAAAGATTATAAACTGAAGTGAACTTCAAGTTTTAAGTAATTAGATAACTTTTTTTTTTAATTAAAACCACTGTCAAAAAGGAAAGACAACAATATCCTGAGGAAAGAAAGTGAATCATAAGAATTGTGTTCTATCTAGAGGTCTTTTCTATGGGTGGATGGAAAAAGTCTGAAGAAATGTGGTAATTAATTAAAAGGATTTGTGTTTATTGTTGTGTGCAAAAAAGCAATAAAGTTGACCTTTAAAATATATAGCTGTGTGTCATCCTTTTTGACCAACAAGACTCTGAATGGAAGATTTGAGCTTATTGAACAGTTTCGTTTCAGACACATGAATAAAAGTCATTACGACTGAGTCTCTTTTCATAGTAAATGTGCGAGGACAGATGTATTATGAATCTGCACTGATGTACATTTGTATTCTAATGGAATGACCTGCGGCATTCACCAGTTTCTGCAGCGTTTTCAATTATACTATAATGAGATCCTCTTAAGCCTTTACAATTTTGTGAAATATCACAATTTGCAAAGTGTTTATGTATTGGTGAATCTAAACTAATCCACGTTTATAAAAAGTGTTTTTTTTTTCTGAGTTACAATGTTATTTGTATTAATAGGCTGTAGCTGTATCCTCCAGCTCTTACTTTTGTACTATTCCCAACTGTTTAGAGATTAGATGTTGCTTTAATCATCTAATATCATTAATGAAATAGGAATATGTTTAACCTTCGAGACATATTGGCTAAGCTCCATTGTGAATAAAACATGTTCGTTAAATATAAAGCTGCATGGGCCTTCACAGAGATCTATCCTGGCCTCTAGGACATACTGGAGTTTGCAATATTGTTGTATTAAAGAATATCCCGAAACCAACACAAGAACAATACCAAAGCATGTCAAGACAAAGACTTTAACCTCGACAAGACCAAACCAGATCGAGACCAGGACTGGAGGATCCCAAGACCAAGATTTTAAAGGGCTGAGAATAAGCTCAGACACACATGTTGAAAATGTGGAGTTGATGCTAGCACTGGTAACACTAAATCATTAAAATGCAGCGTTTTAGTAGGAGTAGACATGATAAAAACTGAGAGCTGAGCTGATGAGAGCAGTGATGGAACACTTTATACAACCCTATTAACAAAGTGCCCTCAGCATCAAGGACACGCAGAGGAGGTGCATTAATAAAGACATGCATGCTGAATCCTGCAAAATCCAATAGATTTAGAATACACACTTGATTAAATGTAAACTTTCTCTTACCACTAAAACTAGATGGGTATTTATGATATTTTTTACGTGGTTTATAGGTCCTTTGACTCTATGCTATGGTTGTTTTTGCACGAACTACTCAGCATGTGCTATTCTAAATTGCCCCGAGGAACTGATAAATAATAGATAATAAATATAGTATCTTGAATCTTGAAACATTAAATTGCCCAAAGATTGAAATGTATGTGGTTCATGCACTAAGATAGGTTGGTTTATATATCACACATATCCATGTTTGGGGGGGAATTCTGAGACATAGAGAATATTTATTGAATTAAAACTCAACAGGTTGAATCACAGTACACGCAGAAAGAAGAAGAGCTGGAATCTACAGTAGATCCCAGTGTGTGGAGGTATCAAGCGTATACATATTTAGCAGTAAACACACGGGACCTAAAGTAGTTATATAACCTCAATAGCTGGAAATAAAGTGATGAATTATTCCACGATATGGCACACTAATCCCCAGACATGATTATAACCTAATAACGACGCTCCGAGTTGCGTCAATACGTCGCTGTTACTCACCAGTTTCGTGGCCCTGTACGGACCAGGCCCGATAACTTTGCCCTCCATTCTGTTACAGGTATCCCGCTTCACTTCAACATGGAGAGACGTAGCTTAATAAAAAAAAAAAAAAAAGCTAAATAAAAAGAGTTTGAGGAGAAAAACACTGCGAGTCCTGGCACATTAACGTTCGTGCCAACTTTGAATATTCTGCGTCACACCGTCTCCGCTTCCTGATTGGACGGCGCGGCGAGCACGTGATGAGAATGCGTCATCACGTTGTGTGCTCAGGGGCGGATCTTGAGAGATTTTCGGAAGCGGGCATAGAGGGGCACCAAAGGTTGAACATTAAGGGAGGATGGTAGATTATTCTTTATTTCGACTTATTTGTGTGGAGATAAATAATATGTGTGGCTTCTTGATTATTCATAGTCAACAGTGGATTAAGCTTCAAGTCAAAATTGGAGCTTGTTATAAGGCTGCATTCTATTGTTGTGTGCTTTAGATTTTCAACTTCTATATTTAATTCATTTAGCATTTTTTTTCTACATCTATGTTCCTTATTCATTTCTTTTTTCTTTTTTTTTTTGGGTGGTTGGGGGGGGGGGGGGGGGGGGGTGGTAGATTTCAACTAAGGCTGCACAGTGGTGCATTGTTTAGCTCTCTTGCCTCACTGTGAGAAGGTCCAGGTTCAAATACTGGACGGATACTTTCTGTGTGGAGTTTGCATGTTCTCCCCGTGCATGAATGGATTACCTCCAGGTACTCTGGGTTCCTCCCACAGGAGAGAACATGTATCCCGCATCCCAACAGCATCTCTCACAAACCTGCAGGTCAGATAAATTACCCTAAGCGAAACCCTTTATAACTTAGAAAAATTGTAATTTGTCACACAGTGTAGCACTTCCATCCATCCATCCATCCATCCATCCAACCATTTTCTAGGCCACTCAATCCTATTTTCATTGTTTAGGAAATAATGGGCCAATTTCCCGTAAAGAAACATGTGCCGAATATAGAGTCACGGTTCAAACGTGACTCTATATTCTATAAACGTGTTACACTCAAAGTGAAAATCTTAATCTGGTCTGACAGTTCCTCTCAAATGATTTTCCCATAAGTTTAATTTCCTCCTTATAATAAAATAAAAGAGTGACATTGATACATGAAGACCGACATCAAATATGAGAACAAATGAGTAATGAGATTACAGCAAGGCAGGTGCCTTCTCTGTTTCAGCAGCTTCAAACACACAGAAAAGACACTGTCCCCGCCGATACCAACGCTCATTATACTATTAAGTATTCCTAATAATAGATTTATGTAAGAGAGAGAAATATATGTATATATGTATATATTGAGAGATATGCACAGATACATCAAAAAACAACTCAGATTTGTTTGAAATTAAGTAGTGTATTACACACAGGGATTAAAAAGCAAAAGAAACATTTCATGCACACACAAACCCCTTCATACACTTTGATGAAAAATACTTTCAAGGTTAGTTTGAAAATGCAACAGAGACAGGAAGTAAATAAAAGATTTCAATACTACAAGTGAACTGTGACCTTTGTGATGTAAGAACTTGATTACGCTGCATGTAGAAATCAAAGATTATGTACTTTGGATTCTTAATCATACACTGCTGTTGCTTGGAAATAAATAAAAAAAACTGTCAACATTTTACAAAATTGTCAAATTGTAAGACATGCTTTAAATCAATTAGATTTTCAGTTTTCATGCAATATGTGTGTAAACAGACACCGATGTAAGTCGCTGAGAGAGGATCACGCTTTTGAAGAACAGTGAAAAGACGAAGTGGTGCAGTGGGTGAAATTCTTCCTAATTCTATGTTACATTTGTCAGGACAGAAGGCAGAAAGGTAATTACAGCAGATAGAGAAACGGAAACTAATAGCAGAGATGACCTTCTTTGAGTCTGCTAGTAATAAATGAAGCAGAAGCTGCAGAGGAGATTTGAACTGAAATAAGATAGGAAACATCTGCAGGGTAGTAAGTTTACAGTTTCTGGCTCAGTAGAACCAGACAAGGAAAACACTCCATATCATAGTTTCAGTGCATTCAGCCGATTGTCAGGTCATATACTTAGTTTTCACGCAATCAATAAGAACATTAATAATAACAGAGGAGGAGATTGAGGCTGAAAGCTGGGAGAAAATAGTCTTAACATTTTACACTTATTGAATCTAAATCTAAGAAACTGAAACTCCCATGTCATTTTGTCTCTGCGTGAAATGAAGTCTGAGCTGCGTTTCCAAACCTGAAGCAATAAAAAGCTTTTTCAAAAATCCATTAGGGTGACGGATGTGCCACGACAAGCTTGATACCCCCTTAACATTTTTTACTGCACAGTTCCGAAAGATCTCGTAACATCAATTGACGTCTGCATTGCGACGAAGAGGTGATTTGGCTTGATTGAACAGGAAATAAATTGAGTTTTCATCTCTGTTCTTCTCTGTCAGCCGAGGTGCCGAAGCAAAGGCTGGCGCCCAATCGGCAAAGATGAAGCAGTTTAAAAACCCTCACCTCAGGCTGACTGATGAACTCCCAACTGAAAAATGTCCTTTATTGAAATCCCCAGAAACGCTTTTGAAGACTTTAACAGTGGTAACTAAATTTACATTCGATCCCAAAGATGGAACGCAGACACTCATTAGCAAAATACTGCCTATTCTCAATGAAATATCCCGTAAAATAGTACAACAATACACTGATTTACACTCGCAATGAAATGCTGCATGTTTGAAGTGGATACATGGCTGATCATGAATTCCCACTTATTAGAAATGACATTGACAAAGACAAAAGAATAATATATTTAGATGTTGGTGTATATGATTTTTTTTTTCTCTTTACATGTTGGATTATTTTGTAATAAAGAAATTGACAGCATATGTGGCAGTTTCCAACCCCGTTTACGCGACAACACTTCATTAAAAGGTTCATATTAACATTCAGAAAGCCCATGCTCAAAAGCTTCTTAGCATTTTTCAGATATGTGGAATATAACTGCACATGCAATATGAATAAAAATTAAATGCAGTATTTGGTCATCCTTTTATTACTGTATCAAATTGAATCCCATCAAAATGAGACTCATTCAATTGGTGAACAGGCTTTGAGGTTCAGTTGAACTGTGAAAAGTCTTTGTGGTCGTTCACTTGATATTCAGATTTTACTGGTGCCTGATTATGGCGATATTAAGGCTTACTGAAATTCAAAATCCTCCCAAGAGTGTCTGGGGATGTTCATTTTGGCTCCACAAACTTTGCTGCTGCCACTAAATCTGGAGACTTTTTCAGGTGGGGATAGTCAAGACGGACTGAATTGGAAAAGAGGTCGAGGCAATAAGAAGACCGGAGAAAGCGAGGCAGCAATCAGGGAGCCCACTGAAGAGAGGCAGCCCATTATATCGGTGTCTCAGAGGAAAAGAAGTAACTGTGTGCCCGAGGAGGATCAGACATCACCAGTGATCAGTGACTCACCAGCACCGTGTGATTTAGGCAGCAGTGGGCCACGGCTTGTGATGCATGCAACCCCAGCTGTTGTGCTACGTCTTAAAAACACTAACATCTGGCAAATGACAGTAAAATTAAGTCTCATTTGGCCGCTTTCAACTGATTGATATCAGAGAGTCGACTCTTCTTGTTATGTCACATCTGTTGAGGTTTTTTTGGGGGGTTTTCTTTTACTTCAGTCTCGTTTTGTCTTTGGTGTTTTAAGTTCAAATACAGAGTTTTGAACAGTGACGTGCTCATCTTGTCTTCTATACTTCTACTACTACTACTACTTCTACTATACTTCTATACCTTTTGTTCTTGAAAACTTTTTCCAACTTAACCCAGAAAAAAAAATGGCGTGAATTGTTCGTTTACCCAGAAGAAAGGTGAAAGATCAGCGCTCATCTTGACTCCATGTCACTCAGGACTTCAGATCAAGCAGAAGTTAAAGGATTCCTGAACAAACAAGAAGGGCCTATATCCGTAATATCAGCCAATAGTACCAAAGTTAACATGCTGATCCTGGTTCCTTTCACTTGGATTTGGTCCTTTTCTGCATAAAAACTGCTGCTATGGGAATCCAGATGATGGCAGTTTACAGCAAAACATCTCGCACCACTTATGTATACAGAGAAAAAAAACTACTCTGACCAATCAGACGACAGCTGAAAGGAAAAACACCCTCTGAAGAACCTCCTGCAGAACCAAACTCTGGTACCAATTTACACGGAAACGTGTTTTTCTTGTTTACGCAACATTTTGAAAACGATATCTGCTTACATGGCAGAAATGCTGAATCAGTTTTTCCGAGCAACATGCGGAAACGGACAACTTTTCTGTTTTCACCTGAAAACTGCTTTTTGTAAATGGGTGGTGGTGGTGGTTGTTTTGCCAGATTGGTTGGTTTAGAGGACAGGCAGAGAGCTGCAGACCTGCTTAACCACTCAACCATCCGCTACACATTTGTCAGAAATCAACTACTCGTGTTTGCGGAAAAAATGTTCATCTTCATATTTCATGTGTTTTGTAGTCAAGTTACATGGGGATAGAAGGGTAATGATTCACAAAGCAAGTATCACTGTGTTTTACAATTAAGTCATTAAATCTGTGATGAGGAGCGTCAGAAATGTTCAAACTTGGTTTTATTGGTTAAAAAAAATTTGCATCTCTTGAAAATCTGAAAGCTCCATGTGAAATGTTTTGTTTTTTTATCAAAGTGTCTGCCAGTGAAGCAACAAGTTGTTGTTTGGTGATCTCGGCATAGTAATTATTGTAGAGTCTCATTTCTACACATTCGCTCTGGTTTTATGACGTCTGCTCCCCGTGGACACACAACCGTGCCGCAGTCATTTCATTTCATTATTATGACTCTAATGAATTTGCAATAAACTGGAAAAGGACTGAAACTATCCCCTAACTCCTGCTTTAACAACTGCTACCAATGGATGTTTGGCTTGGCTTAATTACAGGATTCAGTTGTGAAAAGAGATTCATTTTCACTTTCTGTCTGTCATTATTTTACTTTGATTCAATATGAAAAAAAAAACTCTTTTAAAAATGGAGTGAAGCGTGTATTCTTTTTTCCCATTTTGTTCATTTTGATCCAAAGGTTTAGGTGTTATATCTTTTTTCTAATAACCTTTAATGTTACATTGAAACCGAGATATATTATATATTACAGGAAAAAAAAGAGGACAGCTTCATAAAAGGTAAATTATCTTATATTTTAGAGATAAAGCTCTGTTTATTGGAATTCCTTTGCAGAAATGGGAGATTCTGGAGATTCTCCATTGAATGGCTGGAAGCACTCTCTCTATAAAAGAGCAGATACTGCAGCGAAAAAATGAGATGGCTGTATCAGGTAATATTAAAGGAGCATGAGATAAAGCCAGTAAATGAAATGTGACTACGCTGTCAGGAGCAGAGACCAAGGGTAATGATCAGAGCCAGGGTGAGAGTGTCACTACATAATCTGCTTCATATGAGCTTTTGGTACAATTGGCAGATGGGCTTGTTTTGTGGTGGAATATAAAAGGTAATTATTGGAGGCAGCAGATTACTGCCACCATGGCGGCCCTCCTGTTGCAGATCTTCACTCGGAAATTGGTCACATGAAGTCTGAAACGTGGTTTAATGCCTGTAAATCAATCAGACAGGTCGAAGAGGATCAATAAAAGCTGAGTTAAGTTGTTGTGCTGTGAATAAATATGAGGCAGCCCCTTGAAATAGAGGTGTCTCATTTTAATTTATAGCAAGTGGGACGCTGCTGTGGAATGACAGCATAATAACCATGTATACCGATGACTGCAAACTTTCCCATTGTTTTAAGACGTTCCCGGACAGGGAATGTCACACTTTCCTGAATACTTAACAAAAAAAGAGGAAGCTTTCATTGGCCCAATGGATTCTTCTTCTCACATGTTTTTCCCACAAGTCGAATTAAGCTCCTATTTACACATTGTTTCAAGTGGAAACATATCATTTCAGAAAACTTTTGCACTTACACATTTTGAAATCGATGTCCATTTGCACAGAAAAGGCATAAACATTTTTATAGTACCAGAAGAGGGTGCTCTTGGTTGTTTTTGTAATGAAATCACACAATATTGGGATGCTATTCTGATCCACTATGAACTGGGAATCATGACCCTCAGGAGGCCACCATTGGGCAACATGGGCAGATTTGTTTCTTCGATGTGCATTATCAGCCTTTCTGCCTTCGAGACAGACTCGGGACTATTTACTACGATGATGCTGTGCAGAAATATGCAGAAAAACATGCAGCAGAAATTCAGAAAAGTTGCATTTTCCCTCGTTTACACAGAAACGAAGCGTTTTCAAAAAGTTCCACCTTGAGAGCCATTTCTAAAGAGTTGTGTTCAGTGGTTCTGAGCACCGTTGTCGTGTAAACAGCACTGAGAACACAACGAAAGTTGTCCTTTTTCTCTTGAAAACAGGGCCTTCGCCTTCTGGTGGGCTGGCTTTGACCCATGGGCTGCATGCTTAACCCCCGATTTATGAATGCATTGCTATAAACCAACACTACTTTCAGTATCACCGCCCCCAAAAACCCTCTATATCTGGATAATTTCACAAACTGCACTTTTTAATGACCATCACTGTAGCATTGTGTGCAATACACATAATTCACGTATTCATTCTGCAGAATAATAATAATAACATAAGCACTGGTATATTTGCAGTCACTCGCAACAATATCATGCAAGAATGTAGAATATTGTCACAGTTATTGTCTTGTTATATCATTGTAACTGCTGCTATTGTCTCTAATGGAATTGAATGCAGATTGGGCCATTGTGGGAAAAATAAAATGTTACGTTACGTTAATTACGTTCCGCTACGTTAGGTTCCGTTCCATTCCGTTCCATTCCGTTCCGTTCCGTTGTCTTGTCTTTACTTTTTTGTTTTTTCCAGTGCTTTTTGTAAAGACAAGAAATAGCCTATTATTTCTAACTATATAACAATATACCCAGGGAAACTATAATGTTTCCCTGGGCCTAAATAGGCTACAGGGAAGCCATCATATCTATTTTAGCTATTACAGCTATAGTAGCTATTATAGAAAGAAAGATAAAGCAGGCTGCTGTTCTGAGGAAAAATGCTTCATCCTCCAACCATCACAATTTTGATTTCTCAGTTGTTCAGCACATAATAAAAAAGAACAGCTACAATACACTGATCTCAATCCACAATGTTTATAATGGCAACAGAGGATTATTCTTCAAATTCCATTGCTGATTCAAATAGATAACAGGCCTTCACTTAAATTGCACCTTTTTCTCAGGGATGCTTCATTCACTGCAGACATAGGTAAGACGTAAAAGACAAGCAATTTCTCGGTAATGATTTCTGTTTGTTCCCTAAAATACATCTAAGAAATGTAAATTTGAATATAATCATTACTTCCATTTCTGTTGCATTTACCATGTATAATGTTGAGCTGCAGCAGAACTTCAGAAATGGAAAAAAACAACCACAGCAAACTCAGGTTTATTGAGTGATTTGTTTGAATTTGATTTACTTTTATAAAGGCAGTTAAAAGGTAGCAGTCTGAGATATGAGACTGTATAATTATACTGTTTGCTTTGTAAATGGTACTCAATGGTAGTGCATTATAAACACGTGTCTTTATTCAGTAAAAAAAAACAAACACTAGAATTAGTGGATAATCATCAATGTGGGTTCAGGACTTAATTATCAGAATCTGTAATTATAAGTGTTGCAGAAAATATAGCAACAGCTGTAGATAAGAAACGTCATCTTTTAGGTGTGTTTATTGGCATATTTGATGAGAAATATAATTTTCTATCCATACAGAAAATGCACATTTTGCATGTCTTGGAACCATAACGCTTCCAGTATTGTGTAAGTATCTGGACACTAAGCTCAATGGCTGCTGCTGGCTCTCACTTTGTATTTGTCATATATATGTTTATGCCAACCTGACCTGAGTTGTAGCTCATTCAAATGTCTAATATAAATAAGCACCAGGATGAATGGTGTCGCCACAACTGAATCAATCACCGCTGAAGTTCCCCATAGTGTTTGTGTTTGTGGCCCATTTGTGCCACACAGTCAGCCGTACACATCGTTCCAGAGCTCCTCTCTGGCTGTGTTGAGAAGAAAAAAATGACGGTGTATCTTAAATGTAGACATTATTTCTGAGAAAAGCTTTGAATAATTTGGATTTAAGGCACGCTTTCATTATACAGGATTCAAATACCATTCATCGAGGTGAAACTCCTGGACTGAATTCACCCCTGACAGATTGCCCAATAACATGTTTCTACAGGAACGAACTGACAAGGGTTACATTCACATCATCATGAAGCTGGAACGATCCCCAAACTGCCACCCCCCCCCCCCCCCCCCCCCTCCCACAAACATTGAAATTCCTGTAAAAATGTACTGCCTGAAGCCATTTTCTTTTTCTTTTTGCATTTGAATCAACACACTGCTATTTGTGCAACACCGTACGCTGTGTCACCTTCTTTTACCCTCAGACTTCGTCACTTTCCAGCAGATGTGAGGAGGAAAGAGATCAGGCAGAAACAGTGGGACGCTTGTGTAGCACAGCGTGCACTTTTCTGTCGTTCTGCCCCCGGGGGGGGGGACATGCGCCTCGTGTCGTAGATTCGTAATGAAAAAAGAGGAAGTTGTTCTTTCCGTCAAGCCACCTGCCTGTCTGGGCACCTCGAGCTGTAAACCCTGTTATCACTGCACTGACAGCTGGTAATTTGAAGCTCCTCAGTTCAGACATTTTTATATAGAGATCACATGTAGAGATTTGAGCAAAACCAACCCCACCCACAATAGTCATAATGTAATGGCTTCAAACATGTACCAGGGCTATATCTATAATAAGCCAAAATACAATAGATACGTGTGGAAAGGCAAATTTAGTGAAGCAACAAACAAAATAAACAGATATACAGAAACATGGCATCATTAATTCAATAATACTCAACGTTACATCATAAGAAAACACCAATCCTCACAGAATTTCACAAAATGTTAATTACTCTAAAACAGACTAAATGGACCACAATGGAGCGCATTTCTGACTTTTCTGTTGTTGGAGTAGTGATCTTTAGTGTCAAAGATTTGTAATGTGAAATTAGACATTTACTATGAATTTATCTGAAAACCTTGACAACTCGACAGTTTATTTAGATTTCCGCAACATATATCAGCCTAACCGTTTAATTGTTGAGTTGAACAACAAATAAGGTAAACTGCAGACACTGCATGTGTAGTGCAATTCAGAAAATATTGTGCTAAAATACTGTAAAGAAACAACACTTCCAGGTTTTGAAGAGTGAAGTTCAACCTACCTTCGAGAACCAGAGGAGGGTCAATATCAATTCTACTTGATTGGACACAAACCTCATGTGGTACGTCAATGGAAGAGGTATACCCACCAAGCCTTTGCCTGTTCATGTCCTCAAATGTCTGTTTATATAATAAAGCATCAAAATGTTAAATGGCTAAAAAGAACTATGAACATGAAATAATTACTAAATATTAATGTACAAAAAGAAAAATGGTGAACACTGTTTGAATTAATGAACCAATTAATGAAAAAAAGAAAATGCCTCAAATAGTTAAAACAGCTTAAACCACTCTAAAACAAGTGAAAAGATGAAAACAGTTAAAAGTAATAACAGTTCAAATAGCTTGAATGGTTCAATTACATTTTTTTTTAAATGCAGAAAAGGGTTTGAAATGTGAAAAAAGCTACAAAACAGCAAAAAATGGAATTGAATGTTCACCATTCTAAATTGTTGTTGCATGACAAAAAACTTCCAATGTCACTTCAATAAGTTCCAGGAATCCAAACATCAACCATGACTCACTGCAACCGACACCGGGCATTCACCACAGACCCTTCCACATAGACTATGAATGGAAAACAGTAAAATGATGGATCCTGTGGACATGTGATTTTGACACGCCGACGCATCCATTGACTAAGAAGGATTTTGGTTTCAGCTTCGTTAATAAGCAATACTTTGTCTTAAAAACACCGGCATGTTGGATATCGGCATATGTACAGTATCGGTGTCATTTAATGTTTTGTTTAATTTTATTGCTTTAACAAACCCTAAGTTCTTTACGAGAGAAAACTTTGACTCCATTTAGTTTTGCTCTCAATGTTCAGTGTTTAAGTCACTGACTTCCGAGAAAAAAAGAAACTGACAGAGCGATGGTGTCAAACTTTTGCTTTCCGTTCACAGCAGGATGTCCTTGATCTCAAGTGTCGATTTCGCACAGAGGCTAATGGGGAACAAAAACAACTCTCATAGGCACTTTACTTCAGCAGCTTTTTCACTCACAAATCCTTCACTCTATTGTGACGGCGTAACAATTAAGGTGACCTCGTACAGTCTCGTCCAAATATGCGTTGAAATACAGATAAAGCGTGTGTCTGTGAGCCTTTGTGTTCGGTGTCGCAGTGAACGTTTATTCACTCACAGTTCAGAGCTCAAAAACAAATTATCCATCAACCAGTCAGACGTCTCTCTTCCACTTCAATATGCTATTTTTATTGTAATTCCTGCTTTTGCAGGTCAGTCATCAAAAGATAAATTCAGACCACTTCCTCACAGTATCTTGCAGTTTGACGTCTGGTTGGTGACTAATATTCTCTCTTACATGCTGCCAAACCAGTCACACGGAAACACTGTTTCTTAGATAAGTATCAAGAATCGTACGGAATAGGAACTCTTGCTTTACTTTCATTTTTCTTTCTGATGAATACATTTCACAGTTTTGTGCACAGAGCTGTACAACTGTAGAATATTTGCTGAGCTGTGAGTGTAATGATTGATTCACTCTTTAAGTTCAATGAAAACACATTAAGTTTGTTTTCCGGAGGATCGCTCCGTAAACTGGATCGATCTTCCACAACGAGAGGAAACAACTGAAATGCAGCTTGTAAAGAGAAGCCAAAGTGTATTTAACTTTTTAACTTTGCATTCATTGAAATCCTTTTAAATTTAAATCCTATCGGGACTTAAAACCAATGTAGATAAACACCGGTATTGTCTGTCTAACAGCAATAAAATGACCAAAAATCACATTTCCTCACTTGAAAAGAGTTGAACTGATTTCTCTCTGGATTTCCATCAAAGACTGGCAACCCGCCTCCATTATACAATCCATTGCCTTATTTGCACACAGTGTCTGAAGCCAATGTTAATCTAATCTGGGCAGCGGCGATGACAGCACCGATTCCACACCACATGGCCACAAGTTAGACATTTAATTTTGAAACGTTACTAGTGGTTACAAGCAATACCAAAAAAAAAAAAAAAAAACCCCGATACAAACAAGAAAAAATTATTTGTCGTATTTATGTGACCAATTAGTATTGGAATAAATAGTGTTGGAATCAAGTGATACAAAATATTCAAAAAGCTCAGAACCCTTCATCAAAACATACATTTAATCACACTTTCTCAACACAAAGTACACAGGTATATTGAATATGAATAACTTGTGTTAATTTAACTGAATCGCCGAATACTGAATTAAGTAAATCCATCATTTCAGTGTCTTTTGATCACTTTAGTATCTCAATTACCAGCCACATTCGTCCATTCACGCTCACACGGGGAAGAGGATGGCTTTAGGGAACAACTTGGGGTTCGTTTTCTTTCCGAGGACACTCCGACACACGGACAGACAGCGACGGGGATCCAACCAACAATCATGGGGAGAAGACCTGAGGTACGGAGAGGGCCACTCAGCGTCCAGCTTTGAACTTCTCTAAAAGCTTGCCGGAGAGATGAGAACCGTCCTCCCTGAAGGTGCACGATAGTGGCATGAATCACCGCCTGGCAAAATGGTTTGAAATATTCAGCATGCTCTCTGTGTTCATTTCGGGCGAGATCATTCTTTATGGAGAATGATTTACGGAGGGCATCAGTCTCTTTATGGAGTGAAAGTGTCCGAGCATTTTTGTATTGAGTGGCCCTCGGTCTTCTGCGAAGGAGGGGCTTTGTCTTCAGGGTCATTAAAGGCCGTTGAACTCTTTGTCAGGTTGAAACACTGCACATCGAGCATTGGATCAAATTTACCTGGATGTTTTTTTTTTCTTCTTTTTTTAAGTCCAAAAACAATACAGCAGATTTAAAGCAGTAAAGCTCCCACTTCTGGCCTGTCTTGATGTATAAAGTACTGCAATTTAAGCAATTTGTTTAAAAATCTCATGCCATTTCACTTTTTCATCAAGTTTTATTTCCCTAATAACTCAAATAAATGACGTCTTGTGCAAATAAAGATGGAAATGTAGCGGTAGGGGCTGAAAAAGCAATCAAGAACAACTGTGTGCATTTCAGAATTTAGTCAGGCTTTGTTTACATGACAATGTTTTGAAAACAATGTCCATTCACACGGAAACAGCAGAATCACTGAAAACAATGTGGTTTTCATGTTGGGCCACTAGTGGGTGCTGTTGTTTCTATCTTCAATGAAAGCACACGCACATGCATGCAAAGAACAATATGCAATAAACATCAACAACGGCACGTACACGGCCTTTCATATGGACAGATGACAAAGTTAGTTCGCAATTTCCTAAAATGTCCACGGAGATGGAACTTGAAGCAACGTTGTCATGGAAACAGACACCCAAAACACAACACAACACATCAAAATTGAAAATGTGATTACCAATTTAGAACATATTCCATATCCGTTCCATAGTTAGAGCTAAGGAGAAGGTATTTGTACGTACTGTTTGCAATTCTGTATTATTCTACAATATTTGACATAAAATAAATAGAAATGAATGTGAATTGTGAACAACTCGAACACTGAAGTAGCCTAAAAAAGGAATTGACAGTTCCGGCAGCTCCTTGAGAGTTTGAGTCTAAAAAGTACCCGGTAAAGTTTATTCTTTGAGTCTAATAAGAAAAATAAAAAACCACTGAGAGCAAAATTAAGGTTGAAAAATGCAGGAGCAGAAACTCATTAACTGCATCATTCATGCATAAAAAAAACAAGGTCTTTCTTTTGAAAAAGCTAATCACTCCTTTGGATGGGATTGAAAATGTCAGCAAAGCACAATGAAATGTGAAGATAGTCCTCCTCGACAAGGCCTCATTATACCTGCAAAGGAGCTCACACATTTCATCTTCTCACGATTACAAAGCAATCATACAAACAACACTGTATGTTTTACTTTGCAGGCAATAAAATCCCAAAGCAGTGGATTTTCTCTTTGTATTCAGGAGGAGGTGGCTCGGTGCAGCCTGGCGCTGAAATTAATCAAATATTGACTTGGCTAATAAAATAGAAATAAACAGCAGGACTGTGGGAACTCAGAAGTGCCGCATGATTTCTCACTTGGCTTCAGTAGGAATGTTTGGCTGTAATGTCTTTCAGGTAGTATCAGCATTGGCATCTACCTTGGTATTACAAAACATTTTTAAACTTTTGTTAAGTTCAGATAAATATCGTCTAAGTTTATTCTAAATATAAGGTGGGACAGGATATTTGAGTTAATCTTTGGAAATGTCATTCGATTCACTGCCAAGTTTTTAATTTGACTGCTATTAATATAAAGTGATCACAGGCTCTTCATTAACAACTAAAGTGAAGCTCATTAAAGTCAGACACCCTCTCCCCTGTAACTGATTGGCCACCGTGTTTCCCTTTAAGGTCACATTTACCCAGGTTAAAAAATAAACAAAAAACAAAACAGATATTTCCCTCTCTATGTTTAAAAAAAAATGTCACCCCCTGCAGCCAAACAACTCTCCAGAGTCATTAACCTTGAAGTAAATAGTTTATTCTATATTTTAGTACATGTACACAGAAAATGCCAAATTCTGAATAAACTGCGAAGACAGTCGTTTATATGCAAAGAAGACTATTTAAAATCAATGTCATTAAGACAAAACTCACATTTGCACGTCTCAAAATGCACAAACAACCAAATAAATGACAAAACCTTTAATTACCACAGCAACATCGACCCCACCCCAAACTTCAAATTCATTTTGATAATCTATATGATGAGCAATGTCAGTCATCCAGTTTGCTTTTATTTATTTCCTTATTTATTTTCTTCAAACCTTCACATACTATTTAATTTTGTCAATTGTTGTTGAATATTTGAAACTAACACCATTTAAGAGACTTTACTTGATGACTGGCACCAATAATGAACAAATTCTCTCAATTTTATTTTTCATTAACTAATTATACAAAAGAGCACACAACAGTTTTTTAAATGGCATTTTCACTTTATTTCCCTTGTTTTCCCGTCATTTAATTACAGTTATTTTGCTAATGATTCCTCTTGAGTATTTAATAAAAACCCTGCTATGAAAGGTATCTGCAAGTTTTATTAACAACCTTCCCAATGCAATTGTTTCCAACTCAACATGTTCAACCTTCACTTACTGAAATTCTTTTGGGTGGAAAATTACATTATACATATTTTTTCATTACTGTGATTCTTTTGAAAGTCAGTAAAATCCTATCTCTGGTTAATATTGTATGATAAAACTAACTGTAACACATTTATTTCAGAATTTAAAGCATGGGACTTAATGTGTTATCTGCAATATGACCCTGCATGTATCATTATATGTATAGAAACAATGATGAATCGGGCAGATATTGTGTTTTGTCTCTTTGCTTTGATTGTAAGATGTTCAAAACAGAAATGACCCAAGCTCTGGTTTTCATTTAAACAATTTACCCGTGGAATTAAAAAAGTATTTTCTACTTCTCTTTCTAACTCGGAATCCCCCATTTTCTATATGTATCATATGAACGCATCTGTAACATGTAAAAGAAAGAAATCTAATCAGCCTGTGTGAGCAAAAATGATCACATAGGCAACAGAAAAGAAGACGTACTTTCTGTTAAATAGCTCTGATGCGACATAGTGGAACGTAAGGGAACAAAGTTTAGACCGAGACCGCCGATGCAGTCAGGTGATTAGTTGTAATTTATAGGACAATATTTGGTGTCTTATGGGTTCTTTGTGTTCAATATGGAGTTGAATTAGGATCCTGTTGTGTTCATTTATATTCCAGTTATGGTGGCTGTTCAGCCTTTATAAAGCTGTCTTATTGTTAACTTTTGGATTTTCAGGCATGAGATACGTGACTAAGTTTATTCTCTGTGTGACTCCACTGTAAGAGATTTTCAGTATGTGTCACATCCAGGTTTTCATTCACCTTGAATGTAAATGCACCTACAAGTCATTGATTCATTGCATAATTTCAGTCACTAATCTACCTATGATCCTTTAGATTTTACCAAATAAAGTCATCAATTATTGTTCAGTGAGATCCCCATGTGAATTACCCTTCATTATCTCAAATTATTCAATTTGAATAAAATACAAATGTAACGTCTGTTCATCTTCTGCTGACTTCCTCCCGCCTCCATGGAGCAAATTTAAGTAATATAACGTGCAGCTGTAGCGTGGTTCATTTATCTCTTGATTGATGCTGAATGTGTTGACTGTTATCCCGGTCGCTTTGATGGTGATGTGTCCGCTGCTTGGTTCTGTATAAGACGAGGAGAATTTAAAACCCCGGGAACAATGCGAAAATGTATTCAGGTCACACACAGCTGAGCAAATCATTTGTAAAAACCGGCTTCAGCTATATCACATTTGGACACCTAATGGGGTGTGCTGGCAGAATATGAAGTGAAAAGTTTATTGGGTGTTGGGTTTTCGGTCACGAATTGACATAAAATGTTGGACAGATTCTTCAGAGGGGAAATTGTGATGTGACTTTTTGGGTGCTGCCATCAGCATATTGAAAGTTTTTCCCATAACGCAGCAATTTTACTTACTGATTGATTGCAGACATTACACTTTAATGTCCATACAAATATATCTATACTTTTAAGTGATTGTTACGACCCCAAAGAGGGCTTGAGCATATTCAGGACGTGGGAAACTTTGTCCAACATTGTCCACCTGTCCAAAAAAACCCAACAAACAGGGAAAGCTTAACTTAAAGATGGGGGTGACTGCCCTGCCAAACAAACAAACAGGTGCAGTAATGGCCCAACCCTGTACAGGGCAGCTGAACCAGTACCGACACCGGGCTAAGAAAAAAATAGAAACCCCGACTCGACCCGGAGAGAAAATAAATAGCGAAAACAGTACAGCTGGTACCGCCAAGCCAAACCGATCTAACCTGGGCCAGCCTACCGGCTTCCGGGAAGTTCAGTCCTTTAGCTGCACGCAAGGAGCTGGGAGGCCCAGGAAGCGGCGTGGAGAAATGATGGAGTGAGATAGACCCGGGGAGCACATAACGATTTATAGGCGGCGCGAAATAATGAATTACAAAACAATCCCAAAGATCCACATGCACTGTCTACCGTTAATAGTCCCAACTTTTTAAATATTAAATAATTGATTTAAGAGAATAACGGGGCTAAGTGCCTGTAAGAGGAACATATAATAATTGGGTGGGGGGGGGGGGGTCCCTGTTACGTCTCGGACCCCCGAGACGTAACACCCCCACAAAGAGCTACGGAATAAGTAGGAACCGGGCCTACAAAAAAACAAACAAAAAGAAAAACAAAACCTAAAGGACCCATTTCACATATTCAGTGCACTTGCGCAAATAATTAAAGGCAGGACAGGGAATCCGCAACCACATTGTCTTTCGTGAAATTGTTTTTGTGAAATGTCTTCCACGGGGTGGAGCTTTTCCTCAGCTTTAAATTGACACGTGGACTAGCAAGTTGAGCTACGGATGTCTTTGCAGATTTTCTAGCCTGGGATCTTTATGTTTAGCATAAGCAAAAGACCGCCCCAAGATGGCGGCGCTGAAGGCACGACACCGGCGGCCACGTGAGGCATCTATGTTTATCAATGGCTAGCCTCCGCAGTAGGTGCTGAAGTGGACAGCGCCTGCGCGTCCGTAAACAAGGTGACGCGCGTCCCCGCAACTTCAGCACTGGACAGCTCCAGAGGCGTCACCGCGGGTTTCTCCAGAGCCCCTCGGCCGCCGCGCTCAAATAGTCCCGATCACCCACCTTACGTTGAATCAAGTAAAGGTCGCCCTCTTGAGGGTCGTCACATATTTACGGGTCCTCCATATGTTACAGCTCCAAAGAGTTTAGTTCATTTCATTTGCGTTTTCGTTCATCTCTTCTCAACAGTGACACTGTTGAAATAAAATTTTGTTTACAGTCAATATGTTGGCGCAAAATCTGTCATTGACATTGTTGCAGTTTTCCATTATAATTATGATTACGTGTTGCAAAACCAGGCGAATGCTATGTGTTATTAGCTGTTTCCTGTCACAATTAACCCTTAAAACAATCTACAGTCTAAAATGTACTGATATCTACCACTGCCCTGCAAGCACGTACAAAATCTGGCATGAGTGCAACTTGCAGCCCAAGGAGTAATTCGTGTTGGCAGTATTATTGTGAGGCATACAAGCACATTTTGTAATATGGTCAGCCTTTAGATTACATTATGTTGTAACATATAATAATACTGAATGCTCACATGTGGCTCCAGCTTGTAACCCTGGTACTATGACCAGATGTAAGAAGAAACCATTAGTATTGTTTACAGTGAAGCTATTATAGACTGTTGACCCTCGGGCACATTGACATGATCAAATTTTAACCCATTGAAAAGGTTTAAATGTCCCTGATGTAACAGAACCTGCAGTGACCATGAAACTGATGGAAACATGCAATAATGCACTCTCCAGTTTTCCCCCATACCTGGGCCTGCTAAAGTACCTCTATTGCTCCCCTTAAGGCAATAAAAACATTTTTTGTTCTTGTTTTATTTCATACAGTGTAAAAAAAAAACAAACATATCTAATCCAACACACATCAGACTCTTCATCGTACTTTCAAATCCCGCAATATCCCTTATTTCACATGCTGCTTGAGGTTATGTGGAATATCAGTATCCGTTTGTGTTTTGTATTTACTTTACTTCTGTTACAATTAAATAAGTAAGTAAGTAAGTAAATATTTTAAAGAGTTCACAACTATTTGAAAAAAACTTAAGGAGTTTTAAAGCATTATTTTACACATCTTTTTAAAGACTTTAAATAGGGTTTTTTAACATATAAATGCAAAAAGTTGAATAATTTTCTGTATTTTTCAAAACACTTAAAGAGTGTTCTTGTTTACATTTTTAAAGGTTTTGAAGTCTTTTTCGTGTAATTTTTGGAATATTATAGTTATTTTTTGGTGTAATTGAAAGATTTTAATGAATATTTTTAAACATACCAAAGAGTTTCTTTATTAACATTTCAAAAAATTTTAAGCAGATTTTTTTTTTTGTATATTTGCAAAAGACTTTAAAGATAGATCCATAATCCATATATTATTTGGCTTCCTGTGTCCACTGCAGATTATTTTCTTCACCCATCTAAAGATCTGGCGTGTGGCGCACGCTGAGCTGCTGCTCTGCTCGCCTCAGTTGTTATTGAAGTTACTTCAGTCTTTCTCCGCCAGCTCGATCCAACCTCTCACTTCAGCAGAGCACTCGCTTTCTTCTTGTGTGACTGTGTGTTTGTTTTTCACACCACACTCCAGAGGACCGGCGAATCCACAGAGATCGCCTCGCCTCCTTTCTTATGGATGCTTGTTGTCATGGAGATGTGCAGGTTTACCTGATCAGAGTCAGACAAGGTCTGATTATGTTGACTGCCACTCTCACAGCCAACACTTTCTGTAGAAGGAGCATCCAGGTGGTCAGAGATTATCTTTATAGGTTGTATATCTCCTCTCAGGCGAGCATTAATAACATTGATATTCTTCTGCTGACTTATGAGATTGTGTGGGTTTTTATTATCTCTCGTTTCATCCCAGAACGTATAGTTCATTGCTAGAATTGAAGCCAATTCTTTCTACAAAAAATGTAAAATGAAGTGCTTAAACGTGCAATCATTACAAAACATCAACAATCACAGTGATCATTAAATCAATGCTATTTTTTTCCTCGCAGTGAGCGCGTGATGACTCTCGGTGGAGCTTCCACGGAGCTTTACTGACCTCTGCAGGTCAGACTATGTGGGATGAAGTCTCACGACAACGAGGCACAAACTATGTCCTTTTGTTTGTTTTAAATAAAAAAAGCTTCCCATACAGGGACCAAGATGGAGTGATTGACTGCATGTTTGCTCTGTGGAAAATACTGAGGGCTGAAATGTGATAAAATAAAAAAAAGGCTGAAACTGAACTTTGGTTTCAAGTGAGAGTTGCAGTGATTCATTAACTTTTACAAGTTGGGTAATTAAGACCAGTGTTTGTTACAAATGCTGCTATAGTACACTCAGAACATTTATTGACAAAGCAATAAAAAAAAACTGGAATTAGTGAGTTTGAGGGCTGAAACAACAAAACAATGGGTTCTGGATCCTCTTGAAGACTCTGCAGATCCTCTCTCTCTCTCACTCATGGTGGTGTAAACGGGAACTCGTTATTCATAGTAATGCATCAACTATTAAAGTGCATTGCTGCAAAAAAGCCAACAACAACAAAAAATATATAACCTGAAAATGTTAACAGATAAAAGCACACAGCCTGGTTAAATGAACCACTTTAGTATTTGGCGTATTCATAAATCAATATAGACTTTTTTTTTTCCCAATAGTCAAATAGTTGAAATGGTTAAGCCATAAGAAATATTCTGTAATTCCCAGAAACATTTCGTCCAGGCATCAAGTTACATGAAGGTTGTATGTGTGACATTAACTGAGCTTTAAACCATTAAAACAATAATGAAATTTACAAATTACAATCAGTGGCCTGATTGTATTCAGAAGTAAAGACATGTCAAAGTGTAAAACTCTCCTGAAGATGGTTGAGTGTATTTTTTGAAGACTGGGGCATTCTTGTTAAACTGTGATAAAGTGAAGCAGATGGAAGCAGTGACATTCAGTCAGAGAGTACCGACCTCAACCAGCTCATCCAGGCAGACGGGCAGCTCAAACACAAAGGCATAAAGTGCCACACCAATATTTATTTTCAGATCATATTGTGATGTATTAGGAAGCCAACATTTCACATCATATAAGCTCAGTTTATTCAGAAGCAGAAACTAATATATCTGCTGAATTCATTCTGAGCTCCTGAGATATTTGACCATCTTTGCGGTGTCACTGGATCTTAATCTGCAGCAGGATTAAGATGCAGCCATGAAACAAAGGAGCCAGTGAGTGAGTTGTTCTCAGCGAGTTTTAATAACAGTGAATAAGAGCCATAGCTGCCTGACATTATTATGATAATATTATACGGCGAGAGCATCTTTCCATGCTTGAAATCAGTCAAGTGCCTCAACAGTGGTATTCTTATACATAACAATGAGTGGAAAAGTGGACGAGAAAAGAAAGTCTGCATCTAATAAAAACTAAATGAAAAGCAACATCACCGTCAATGTTAACAATCAACGTAAAACTATACTAAATATACGATATGTAGATTGAGGTTCCTTAAGTATGATGCATTGATGCATACATGTACACAGCCACGCTCATGCATATTTGATCATTTTCACGCACACACACACACACACGCACGCGCGCGCACGCACATGCACGCACGCACACTTTACTTAGTGTACAGCCCTCGACAGTGCTTATCATGAAGATGTTGGGAAATGCAGTTAGGGCGCCACTTGGTGGTGAAGTGGTGGTGTATCCGTCCTATCAGGTGGAAGATTGTACTGTGGTTTCTGAGCCTCTCTCATTGTGACTGTATGTATTTTCTCTGGGTAGTCTGACTTCTTCAGACAATCCAAAGACATATACTTATTGGATGAGCTTGTTACTTTAAAATAACCATAGGTTTACATGAGTGAATCTTAGCTGTGAAAGCAGAGGTGAGCAGTATTACTCATGTGCTACCAGTGAATAGAAAAAAGAAGACAACACAGATGGTCGCTTGGAGGAAAGACTGTGAGTGTGTGTGTGGATACAAACGAATCTATGACATATCCTGACCTCGACCTCAGGACAAAGAAACTTATCGTAATATGTGTGAGAAGTTTGTAAAGGTTGTCCTTCCCATATTTGAAAGCATAATGCAACAGATTTGACATGCTATTAGGGACACCAGTGCTTATTTGACCTGTTTTGAATGTGTTTAATTTGGGTTATAAAGGTGGTCCAGCTTGTGACCAACAGCATGTACTGCTACTGGATGTATTGTTTAACAACAATGTCAGCATTTAATGGAGTCATCAGCTGGTATTCTCACATATACATATAGATTCTCCCCTAAATTGTCTTTAAATCAATTCTTAATATTTATTTGGGGGGGGACAAATCTTGTAATATAGAGCTCGTTCTGACGTTTTTGTTTCACACTTTCATACTTGATTGGTCGTGGGAACTGTCAATCATAGCAATAGGGTGAGCTGTGCTTTACACACATGAAAAATGTAAATTTTAAAATGATCATTGATCCATCAGAACAATGTACCCCAGAAATTTGAAATGAAATACAGAGCTCATTTGAACATCATTTGGGGTTCAAAGTTGATAGTCGTCCCGGCTCGCTCGTCTCGTAGCGTCTCGTGGCTAAATTTAACAGAGGTGGGTTTATGGTATTAGTCTCCTGTGTTCACGACGACGCAGGAGCACAATCAAAATGCCACAATTTGGAGTAAAAAAGAAACTCAGCTACTTTCAAACTCCACATTTTTAGCCAAGTATGAAGTTAAGTCTAACACCAATATATGTTTTAACAAGAAAAAATATTATATCTTGATGATGAAACACACGTACCAGTAAAATATACTTTCTATTGGTTGTCTCACAGTAATATGTGTCCCATCGCCTGTGTATCGAGGCCCCAGAAGTGAGGAAAGTCTGTCATCTCCTCACTTGTTGCTCCACCTTTTAGCAAAGGTGTGGTCATGCAGGCAAATCAGAGATTTTCTCTTCATGATGTTAACTGGAGAAATAAGCACTGCCTCTGGTATAGGGGATAATATCTCGGAGCCTCCCACGGGTAGATGAGATCTGCTTCTCTAGACAATTTTGACAATCTTATAAGTGCACAGCCTGCCATGTTGTATAACACGAATCTAACAAACTTTGTATATGAATTTCTCTGTGTGCAGATCGCTCCATGAATTGCGAGCAGAATCATCAGCCCTCGAGGACAACATGATTACACATTAATATGCGATGGTGCAATTACCGGTAAGTATTATTGCACAAGAACAACACATCATAAACACGAACGGAGCTCTCCTTGTTGTGGTATTTATGTGTTTGGAGAGAAATGCCAAAAAAGAAGATGGAGGAGCGTTGAAGTAACTATCGGTTAGCAACTACTCGCACGTCCTCGTATTTTATGCTGGCATTTACAGTTGTGGTCTTTCATTTTTCCAACAAGCCACAGGTCAATTTCTGACACATAGTTTTATTGCAGGTTGTCTTTGGTTGCAAGACCAATCACAGTGGCTGCAATGAACCGGTCTCACAGTTTTACATATGATCACAGGTTTAGAACCAAGACCTAAGATTTCAACACAAATCTCCCACGACTGCTTTCTTTCGTCTGTTACAGCTGAGAACCGGAGTGTGTCGGGGCCTTAAAATTATTTTTTCTCCCCTTGCAAACGCAACCAAAAAACAGATATGGAGTAGTTGTAGAATCTGTAGATGGACACTAAATACACTATGAATCCAATGTTGCTGGACCTGAGACACCAGTGGATGGGAAATTGTTGAAAAACTGTATAATATGGGACCTTTAAAGCACAAAGATAAAGCCATAAACTCCGTTTTCTTCTCTCTCCAGCTCCAACCCTGAATTAGATAAAACAGTATAGAAAATGGATGAATTGAACTTTCAGACAATAGTGTAATGCTCGTCGTGCTCCTCTTGATGGCGCCATTGCATCTTAAGAAGCACAGCCAGCGTGTGAACGTCTGTCTAACCAACAATAAATGTCATCAAGTGTGAAAATAAGAGATTTAAATATCTGTGATAAACTCTCTTCATCACTGTTTCAGTTAAAAATGAAGTTACAAAGACCTCAAATTACATAGACAACAGTATTCATGTATTTCTCTTTATTGATTAATACAATTATGTTTGTTTGCCTGTGTATGTGCTGATATTTAAATTCAAATGTATAATCATTTAAATGTATAATCATTTAGATAATTAATTACACATATGACATAAAAACAAAGGCTTGAATCTGAATAGCATCTATTCCTTCGTCTTGGAGGAAGAAAAGTGGACGTATGCACAAAGACCGTCTGCTTCACGGCAGAAAAACCTCGTCCCAGTGTCTGTTCACACAATACTTATTCTATATGCAGAAAGAAAGTTCCCAGACTGTTTTTAATCCTCTAGGAGTGCTCATTTAGTTATTTCCTGTTCACTTGTTTTTGAAGAGCGGTCTTTGTTTCTCCAGGATTAAAATTCAATGTGCCAAAAAAAAAAGCCAATGGAGTGTAATAAGAAAAACAAAAATCACCCCGCATAGGCAGCCAGGAGGTATAGAGTGCCATTTGTGTTTCATTATTTATAGTGGAGCCATACACTCCTTTTTTTCTTTCTTTCTTTCTTTTTTTTTTTTAAAACATGTCCTCTACCCCTGTGTTACTCAGAATTATGCACAGCCCGTAGTGGAGCCGCCACGCTTCACTGCTTACTAAATCGACAATCCCCCCACAGCCTGGCCACTGCTGTGGAGCACATCATGCCAGGGCCCATTTTGATGTCATCATCTTTGCTGTCACTCTCACTGCGGAGCCCCTCCAGGGGTCACGGACTGCTGCACGCCCATATCTGCTCGTCCAATGCCCAACACGCCGGTGTCCCCTATCACGGGTCCCCGCAGTGCTGCAGTGCGGCGGGCAGATTATACTTGACGACTTCATCTTAATCACATTCAATTTCATTTTGTGTTATCTGTGGCAGCGGCGGCGGCGGCCACGCCACGCTGGCTGTGAGACGCTCCACAAGTGGCTGCCATACAAGCCGGTTCCTTTACAGGGGCGTCGTCTGCATGTGAGGCTGCTTTCTGTTTAATTTAACAAAAACTTTTAATGCCTTGTGGTCACAACTTGTTTTATATGGATGAGGCCTCCATTTTGACTTTGTGACTGCACGGAGGATTGGTGGAAGCCATCATGCACGCCATGAACAAAGAAAAATCTCATCCTTACATGCAATACAGCTTATTTCCAAAACTTTCTGATAAATCTTCATGATAAACTTGACCCCATGACCCCGCTGTAAACTTTGCTGCCTCTTTACCCAAGTGTCTCTTCGACTCTCACATGAGACTAAAATCTATTATTATAATATGTTAATGTTGATGCCAGGCAATTTGTAGATATTGTTCATACAAGAGAATTCATTTTATTTGGATTAGTGGTAAAGTCACCCTAACCCTAGACAAGATAATGGGCTTTTAACTCATTCGTGTTTTAATAGATCGCTCCTGACATCTACTTTATTGCATGTTTTTCCTAAATCAATCTTAAGTATTACTCATTGGATCAACCAATCAGCTGCAGCATGTGAAAGCCTTTGAGACGTTGTCATTGTAATGATTGCCAATAGAAACACGTCAAGAACTGAGCCTGTGCTGATCTGAGGGAAGGAGGAGAATTATTCTTGTTTACTTTTCTGTGTTTTCTTGTCTCGTAAATGATGTCTCCAACATTTGAACCTGAGTCGGCCGTCAGTGTGAAACACACCTCGTTAGATTAGTGTAAGCAGATCCAGACCCGCTCACAACAACGGAGTCGGTATGAAAGCCCCATTCAACCCAGAATATAAGAAAAACTAATTTAGCAGACCTATTTGATGACTAAATTCAGCAAACGCAGACTAATACACTATTAATATAGTTCTGAACTCTGCAGTCACTTAACATGAAAGTCTGTGTCGCAGAAAATGGCTAACACACACGAACACACACAAACATGTAGAAACACAAACACGCACAGTTGAAATTTTTCAGATAACTTTTATTGAATTTAAAAATCAAACAGCCACTTGTTTTTCTCACACCAAGTACAATATTTTTACTTAAATGTCAAACTTTCTGTATGTATTATGATTTCATATTCATTATGATCTCGCAGTTCATTTTGTCTGCATGTTAAATTTACTCCCTCAATTTTTCACTGAACCTATTCATTGGTTTTATTTTTATCCCTTTATCTTAAGCAACGTTCATGAGAAATTGCATCCTGATCATGACTTTATTGGAATAACTGCATGTGAAGATAATCACTTTTTTAAGCAAATAACACAACATTCATTTATTTGTTTATTTATTTATGTATTTATCATTAATTTGTTCCAGACATGTCAATACATACACAAAAGATTGATGCATGAAAAAAAGTTTAAATGTATTCACACACACACGCACACACACACGCACACGCACACAATTAGTTGTATTATTATTAGAATTGTTGTGGTTACGCTGACACGTCTGCATTTCAACCTGCATTTAACTCAATATAACTTGTGAAAACACTGTTTCATTAATTTGTATTAATCACAAAACCTCAAACTAAACAAATCAAAAAAAAAAAAAAAAGTTAAGAAGTAAAACATAATTAATCCTTCCACTTCTCCAATGATGTTCAATGATCTTAAAGTCACCCAATCAATGACTGAGTGAGTCTGCAGCAGAGGACGGTGACAGAGTACCTGGAGTGGGTCTGGGACCCTTCACTGCTCTTGGAGCACTTTTGACCTTGCTCTGACTCCAGACACACACACACTCAGAGAAACATGGGTTTTTCTCAGACTTGGCAGTGAGCCAAAATAAATAACCTGCCCTCAGAGTGTCGGCGGAACCGCAAGAAACCCTAAACCAGGACCCGGCCCAGCGGCACTCACTCACAGGGCTATCAGCGAATGACTCGCTGAAATTTTAATTGTCCGAATGCATCATGTGGTTTGGAAACAAAATCAAATCAGGGGACGGATCATCCTTCCTGTCTGACACCCGTCCAAAAGGAGAGCAGCATTTTTGATTAGGGTTTCATTTATTTATTTTAGCGGGCTCTGATTTCAAGGTCGGGTTACACCAACTTGGGGGACAAACAGATGACATTGTATGGATAGGTAATTCAAGAGTCTGCATGCTTCGATCCTCACAGATAAGAGGCGAGATAAGAGACAGGTGTCTTGTAGAATAGAGGACATCCATCTAGAAATTCAATCGCCGAAGCTCCGTCAAAAATGGTTTCCATGAAATAAAGAGATCGGTATCAATACGTTCTTTCAATTAAGGGGATCGGGATATGCGCGGGTACATCTTCAGTAGGAACTTTTATATTTGTTTGAATTGAATCCAGCTTAAAAGTAACTTTCTACTATCTCTGGTACAGTCCAGGCTCATGGATGTATCACTTGTCTGGTGTCACTCCACCATTCAGGTGTTACAGCTGTAAATGTGATTAAGGAAATGCTAGAAGTAGACAGTGACTCTTTGTGTGTGTGTGTGTGTGTGTGTGTGTGTGTGTGTGTGTGTGTGTGTGTGTGTGTGTGTGTGTGTGTGTGTGTGTGTGTGTGTGTGTGTGTGTGTGTGTGTGTGTGTGTGTGTGTGTGTGTGTGTGTGTGTCCTTTGGGGCTTATTTCTCTACAGGCCTATCACTCAAAGAATTAACAATAAATATAAATATAAAAAAAAACAGGAATAGAAGAGATAAGTAGTAAAGATTGCAGTTTTTTCAAATGGCTAATAAACGTTGCTTCACATTGCATTTCTCTAATGTACACAAGTACTTTAATATATGTAAGTGTGCTTCAAGAACTGCTTTGTCTTCTGTCTTTCGGCACTGTCACTTAAAAAAAAGTGAAATAAAACCTTGTGGTTAGGTGGAGAATAATATTACAGTGAAGAGTTACAGCTGAAGTTAAAGAAAGTCTGCGGGAAATTAATGTATCGTAACCTCCCTATGAAGCAAGGGTGTTAAACATAAAGCAGGTAACAGGCTTCAATCTGACCTGCCAAACCACCAAGAAATTGAAACACTTCTAAGAAAGCATAATTTTCTTCATGTGTTTAATTGTATTTTGTACGAGGAAAAAAATCATGAAAATTGGATTCACAATGAGATTGTAGTCATTTTCCATAGTGATTGTGATATAGTAAAATCTTAATATTTTCAGCACCTATACTCAAGTCACAACATACAGAAATCACAATAAAGTTTAGATTTAAAGGTTATTAAGTTGCTATTTTACTGGTCCTACTCAAGTTGAATTTTGGGTTGTATGTGGAAATCGAACTAAAATGTGCCATAAAGTATGGAAATATTATGCTCATGCATGCACATTTGATTTACAGCTACACATGAAATCCTGTTTAGTATTATTTTTCAATAACAGTTAGATCAATATTCACTTTTACAAACAAAAGTCACTTTTATAAGCTGATTTCTGCAGGATGCAGTCAAACCTATACATTATACATTCATTTTTGGATGAATAAGCCTGAGAATATCAATGCATGACACTTACCCCCCCCCCCCCCCCCCCCCCCTTCTCCTCCACAGCAAAGCTTGCATTTACCGAAGTTGCTGAAGGTGCATCTTAGAACGTGTCCGGAGTGATGGAAGGGCACGATGGTGAGCAAATATTGGAAAAAAACCAACAAAAAAAACCCCAACCAAGTGATGAACATCTCTGACATTCAAGGTAAGGACATATGGTCAGAGAAAGGAGAAATCAATGATATTCTACTCAGCAGCCGATGAGGGCCAAATGAAGTGGGACCTTATGCAGAGTCACTTGATCTCTAAAGAACACACACAGGCACCAGACCGACGTCTCTAATGTAACTTTAAAGAAAACACATTGGAAATACAATTCAGTGAAGGTCAACGAACTAAAAAAAAACAACCCAAAAAACCCCAAAACATAAAAAGGCTACTTAAGACAGTAATAATTACATGTAATCCATCAGTTTCCGCCACAGGCCCTTTGTGAATGAGCAGAGTTGAGGAATTTAATGTGCCATCCTCACAGGTTATTAATAATCGTTCGGGCCATTAATAATTTGGACAGTAAATATTCATTACAGGCCTCCACATCGGGACATAAAGGCTACGTCTGGCCAATTAAAAATGCATAAGGGGCAATGGGACGTTATGAATAACTTAGCAGATTCCTCTGGAACGCTTGGGAAACACAATATGACACTTTGAGTATGAAACACGCTGTAATCGACATATCACAATTTTATTCTGGTGGTTTTATTCAAATCAGCTGAAGAGTCTTTATGAACAACATGGGGATTTCAATTATTCCCAAATGACGCTCATCGTGAATGATTTGAGATTATATGTCGTGCAACTGCTCTGAATGAGTGTTATGATCTCTTTTTAAACTTCATTCTGATTGTTCATCTCAGTGTGCTGCAGCTGACCAGTAGATGTCAGGTTTGTATCAGAAAAAGGTGTAAGTGACTCCCGCTTCATGTTCTGGAAGATACAAACGCCATCAGGCCAAGCTCACATGGATCTCTGTCATTTCCAAACTTTAATGAGAGTAAAATTGTTCACAAAGACTTTAGAATGAGGGCATGGCTTTGTGTGTATATTGATTTTTGTTCATACGGACAGGTTGAGCAGTAGAAACTCTTCCCTCGGGTCAATGGAGATTCGGAGTTGCTGCTGAATGAGCTTCATCGGGTTTGAATCTCGCTGACGTGGATGCAGGCCTCCATTTAGTGTGACGCCGGCCGACACTTACATGTAACGACTCCCGGCGTGCTGAACGGTGCCGCATGTTGACGGAGTTGGGAGTGTGCCACGGCATCGACACTGCTTTGTCTTTAAACATAACCCAGCAGTTCATAGTGTGATAACTGCTGCTGGGGTGATTACTTCTTATTTCCAAGGTGAACAACTTCAGCCTCTTGTATGAAGGTCATTCACTCTCTGAATGTACTCGTTTGTGTGCTACTAAATAAAACGACAAAAGACAGGAGAATGTCTGAGACACACCTTAGCCACTAAATGTTGGTCACTTTGGTGTTTGTTTTGAAAGAAATTGGGAGCACGAATAAATCTTTTTGGAAAGTCAAAATAAAAAGAAGGAAAAAAACACGGGGTTCTGGGGTCCAGAATCTGCTTCATATCACTTCAAACTAGGAGTGTCAAACATAAGGCTCGTGAGCCAAAACCCGCTGTAATCAAGCCAAACCACCAAGCAAATTGTTAACACAGATTTTTTTTAACTAATTTCATTGAGCGTCTTCAACACAATGCAAGATATCAGTGAAGCTGCTATGAAAGACACTCCATGGCTTATAAATATGAACCAGGGTAAGGGGCCGTTCCCTTCTTGTTTGGAACCGATAAAAACACTTCAGACCTGGAGTAAAGCTCTCTCATTGGTCAAAACGGACCAGACTGACCCGGTGTCCAGGAAGTCTTACCCAGGTACTCAGGACAAACCGTCCTGCAGCTGCTGAAGGACACGAAGGACACTACCCAGCCCTCCTCCTCAGCTGTGTAAAGAACGCACGTTCCCACGGAAACGTGCTGTGTGTTTTTACTGTGTTCAAACTGTAGCCGCAATCACAGAGTTACCGTTCGTGTGCTATGTGTGAGCTTTCCATCCACACACATCGTGTGCACATGATTTGTCCGTCTCCTTCACCACGTCCACACGGTCACGCACTTTACAGACCACCGTGTCGCTTGTAGCAACCGCATCGTGACACTTTGCTGTTGGACACCTTCTGTAGAGTCTCTTATGCTGGCAACTCGGCAACGGTGGCCTTGGTCCGACATTTTGAGTCAACGAGACACTCTTGCACATGTGTGAACTGTCGTCTTGTTGGGGGTTTGCTAAACAACTGCCACGCCCCCCCAACAGAGCCGCCATCTTGGCCGAGTCAACCCAGAGTCGGCCGCCACCCAGTGGTCTCACTGCAGCATTGCAACACATCCTCTCAAACACACACACACACACACACACACACACACACACACACACACACACACACACACACACACACACACACACACACACACACACACACACACACACACACACACACACACACACACACACACACACTATCTCAGCTCATACTTGACACTTAATCTCATGCTGAGTATATATTCCAAAAGTAATAATTGAATCATTTAAATCTTACATCATTAAATTTGCATTACATAAAGTTATGTTTTAACGTTACTTTTATACCATCGGTTTTATTGAAAATGTCATCACTTTATTCATCACTCAGTAATGCTTCCTTTTTGTCTGCCAAAAGATTTTTCTTCCTCTTCCTCCTCCATTCAGTTTCAATGAACACCATTCCTGCAGGGTTCTTTTTTTTTTCCTATCATTTTGGATGTTCTGTTTTTAGTGTCATCTGTACAAATCATAATAATCTGTACAAGAGGTGTTATTTTATATAAATACATTTTGATGGAATCATTTCTCCCCCTATATCACCATATTTGTATGGTTCTGATTCCTCCAAAAACAAATTCTGATTGTTTACTCCAGTAAGAGCATGAAGGTGAAATAGCACACATCAGATGGATCAGATCAGTAAAATGTCTCCTCTTCTTTGAGTGCTAACCAAACATTTACCCCCCCACCCCCCCCTTTATAACTGCTGTAATTAGCCACAGGTTCAGAACCACGGCATTGCATTGTGCAGATTTGTGACATTTTGAGTAAATGAATCAGCCTTGTTGCATATAACTTATATGAATAGTTTGTCGAGTCAACAAACCTTGCTGACCTTATCTTCTGCTCTCTCTCTCTCTCTCTCTCTCTCTCTGAGATGAGTCACCGTCCTTCATGTGAAACAACCTGAACGCCGAAGGGAGGAGATGCCGTTTAGGAGGAGTTGTGTTGGACTTCATCCAGAAAAGTTATACGGTCTAACTAATAATCACAAACATCAGTCTGTTAAGAAATAAGATAGTCACTGTAATTGCATTGACTTCACTTGTTTTCGTTCCTCTTTGACAAACATGTTTTTGTGGCAGAGAGTTATTGTTTTGTTTTTGTAAGAACACTCAGCTGTCATGTCCACATGTCCCAAATCACTTTCCCTTCACATTATTTTAAAAGGCTGCCTTCACTTAAGTACTAAACCTGATGGCTGTGATTATATCCTGGAGATATAAATAACATGTATGTTGAGTCCAATGCCTAAACAAAACCCAATTAGAAGCATGTCTTTGTTTCCTTTTGTGACTGGCGAATGTGCATGTTTTAACTGTAATTGGTATAGTTGTTATATGAAAATACCGGTGTCAAGAAAACCGGAATATACATACAAGAACAACTACTTTTATGGAATTTAAATTATATTAATATCTAATAAAACTAAAGTAGATGAGTAAACATACAGATAAAAAACACTATTTCCACAAATTATGAATCATTATGTCAATGGCAGACATTTTGTTGCATTTGCTGAAAAAGGTATTTTATTAATTTATTAATGTACAAATCACAAGATATCTATGATCAAAACATAGTTCAGACAATAAACCATAAAATAACTACTTTATAAATTCAGCTATACATAAAATATACAGTTATAAAACCCATATCTGCTTGAGTATAAACTTATTGATTCCAAAATGCAGACATTTCAAAGTACTTTTCTTTTTATAAAAATGTATAAATACTAGTTAAATGGATAGGGATAATATAAATTGATCGCCATGTGTTTGGATTTCTTATGTAGTTTTCTTTCTCTCTCTTGGAACTGCAGAGATGCAGGTACTGCTCTTGGGAAATGGTGACACAACACTACATGCATATTTATTTTTAAAGAAATCTAAAGTTTTAAAGTATTGTGAGGATATGGGGGTGTTGAATGTGAACCTCAAGTCTCCGATATACACAAAGGTAAAAATGCAAAGCAAAGTGGGGGTGTCACCTTTCTTGAAGAACCCACATTTTTATGATAATAAAACTTATTATCATAAAAATGTGGGTTCTTCAAGAAGGAAGTTAGAAACTGCTGCCTTAAAGAGCAATGCATCACCAAAAACAATGGAGTAAAGAGGAGACTTTGTACGGCAGAAACTGCAAAAATGCCAACATTTGCATGCTTGCAGAGAACTGCAGAGAAAATTTGGGTTTTCAATAAAAAGTCTCAACGCATCACTTTTGCCAGAAACACTTGATTTAGGAAGCTGGAAGCAGCTGATCCTCTGTGGTATCGAGTCAAGGAAACGTCCCTTAGATCGTCGTGCACAATAAATTAACACAAAAAGCTCATTGTCGTCGTCATACAAGGGGTTTCCTGAATGTCGGTTTAGCAGTCTGACGGGAGGCGGTTCGACCGCGGCTCAGACTCCAAACTGTGGCACGTTATTCTTGGAACAGGTGGTGCATCTGCTTAGCCCAACAGCTTGTTTTTGCGTGGTTGCTGAAAATAAACATCGACTGATGCAGAAGCTTATTACCAGTATCCGTCCATTCTCAGGCTGTTTTGTTGCCACAATGTCCAATTGAACATAACTTGTCTATAATTGCTTTTTTTTCCACCCCCTCCTCCCTCTTTCTTTCCTCCCTTTGTATTCTGTTTTTGGCGCCAAGATTTTTTTCCCCTTTCTGTTGCCGAGCGTTCCCAGAGCTCAGAGCAGAGATGTTATATCTGCGCTGCGGACAGTGGCGAAGCCCCCCGGAGCAAAGCGGCGGACATATATATCACTTGACTGTGTGTCAGTACGATTACTGGATAAAGATCACAATATGACACTTTTCCTTTTCTGTGCTGGCTCAGTGAACAGAGGGAAAGCTCCTGCAGCTCAGCATGCCTCTGTCGAGGATATTGATCACAGATCTCAGGCCTAAGACCTCTCATGCTTGTCAGGGAAAAAATCATTTGGCTTTTTTTTTTTTTCCCTCTTTAGTTCAAAGAATCAGACTAAATCTCACTCCAGGACGGCAGTGGTCTTCCTCTAATGATTTTTCTTTTCATAGATCTCCCACATGCAAATGTGCCTTTTAACATTGACACACAAAATGACACATTTTTGTTGTTACGGGTGCTTATTTACATCATTACGGTTTCTGCAATTCCACCTGTGATCTTGTCTCCAATATGGCCCTTATTCATCATGTAAAGGTACAAATATGTAAAAAAATATTTCTTTTTACAGATAAATGAAGCGGCTCTGTTATGGCTATTTATGATGTTGTCAGAAAATCTCAATTAAAAATGCAATTTCACCATCTCATTTTTCATAGTTTTTTACTTTTCTCATCTCAATCACTCTTGGTTTTAAGTCCTTTCCATCACAATGCCTTCTTCCAGATTCTATAATTTATCCAATTTAAGGTCACCTTAAGCTGGAGCTGTGAGGTGAGACTGTAAATTACTATATAAAAGCACAATTCTCTTTCAAGTCTGTTAAAACAGCAGAGTTAAATAAAGCAGAGAGAAAAAACCTTTTACATCCACCAAAAACAAAAACAAACAAACCCGAGAACCAGGGTGTCAAAGATAAGACCCATGTACGGTACTAAAACTGGCCCACAAGAAGCCAAACCAAAGGAAATTGTAAACATGTCAAAGAAAACATTGATATAATAGGGAAAAAAAACAAATCTTAAGAGTAGCGAACAAAAGATATTGGAGATGCTGCCATGAAAGCTAACTCGCATGAGCCTCAGTACTGTAAAAGCACCCATAATGCAACAGCTGTAGGAGAAGTTTTTTGGACATTCCACTTTATTTTGCAACAGAAGGTTTCATTGATTATATCATTGATTAATTATCTTTGTGTTGAGATTGTAGTAATTTTTAGTAGTAATTGCTTGGTTTTGCAAAAAAATATAGACATTTGTATCATATACTTTGCACCACAACAAAGAAAAACTTAAATGTTTAAATTTAAAGGTTATTATGCCACTATTTCACCCACTCAGGATGAAATTGGACTGAATGTGGCCCCCCTCTTCATAGTATGAAGAATTCATTCTTCTTCTATAAGAAGAAGAATGAGGATTTCATTACATTACAATCTCATTTCTGAAGTAATGTATTTTATGAATATTTTCCATAAATGTAATCCTTATGGCTTACGTGCATGGACCCAATTTTACAGCCTTCGTTGTAGAGATTCAATTTTTGAAGCTCTCACGATGATTAAAGTTGAAGTACAACATCTTTGTCACCGAAAACACCGGAGGTTTTTAGACAAATGTGACAGAAAAACTGGTCAAGATGTGTGTTTGCACCTGAGGATGTGTGTGTGTGTGTGTGTGTGTGTGTGTGTGTGTGTGTGTGTGTGTGTGTGTGTGTGTGTGTGTGTGTGTGTGTGTGTGTGTGTGTGTGTGTGTGTGTGTGTGTGTGTGTGTGTGTGTGTGTGTGTGTGTGTGTACAACGCAGAGCCTTAGCCTGTGATAAAAAATAAACCAAAAATTAACAGCTGCTTAATCTTTGTTTCAGTATATAAATGAAAATGTCCCTTTAATCTAAACATCCTAATCTATACATTCACATTCCACTGAGTTCTGTTTCTTCACCTGTATCCATCACATATGCAGTAATTCTGAAACACACATTGAAACCCCACCAAGGCTCGCCATTGCTCTTTCCTCACAAACCTTTTTTCCTTTTTTTCCCCCCCTGAATGCTGAAGGGGAACCAGAGACCCCCGTGACCCTTAATCTTCTCTATTCTTCTCCACAATGGCCACAAACCAATCAATAGTGCAAGCAAAAGCATTTTTATATATGCAGTTATTAGGTCATAAGCTACAGTATGTCACACTTCATTTTAGCAACAGCTGAGGCCTCCGGTGGGGCGCGGTCCCTCCACGCCGGGCGCGCCGTCCCCGCGGGGACATTATGAGAATCATAAATAATACGTGCTAATGAGATATGAATTGATTACGTGGGGAAAAGCTTGACGCTCTCAATCCATCACCCTAAATGATGTTTAACAATAGATTACCAGCCAATAATTCCTCCGATATGAGATTAAATAAAATAGCGGGGCAGTTTTCAGCAGACTACCGCTGCCTCCCCTCGCCTCCCATTTTCCAACAGGGTGGAAATAAATCTGCTCAATTACTGTACCACCAATCCGTTTTTCACCGCTAAGGACATTATTATTTCATTTAGAGCTTGTTCATGCATCATAGATTATTTCATTTTACTGGGTCAATACGGAGAAGTGCAGTATTTTATTTTATCCACTGGGGCTTACGGTGAAGTGGGGTTTTAATGGAGTATGTACTCGGCTGGGGGAAGAGACGAGAGGCTCCCTGGAAATGGAGAGACACGCCGTTATCACCGCGGTGCTGCTGGGAGAGAAGAAAAAAAATGTACATCTATATATTCATGCGCACATATTCAGTTTTCTGGGAGAAGTATACATTGCCTCTCCTTCGGGCACCTGACAAGACGGCGAGAGAACGGTTCTCCTTCAAACCTGTGATCAATCTAAACTGCATTAGCTGTGCCTATAAGATGATTTGGAACATCACTTCAATCCCAAAGAACAATGAAAATTGGATAACACACATGCTCACTGCGCCCTAACTTCGCCGCAAATCATGTTAAGTTTTCAGTGAAGCCAAAGTTGTGATTGGTTATTTCTCCTTTAACTGCATCAGGCCGTACCTCTGAGGGTTTGCTGGTGATGATCTGTGTTAATGTGTGTTCTTATCGCTTCTCTATGGCTCAAAGACACGCCGGCCGGGAAACCAGCAGCGGGAGTACTTGGAATTAAATCCTAAATAAAAGCTTTTGATCATCGGTCCGTGTCTTAATGTGAACCCTGAAATGCACCGGGGTTGCACAACACTTGACGTATTGTCCGTGTTGCAGTGAAACATTGGTAACATAATACAATATGAGGACAGTTTTAATTAAAGAAACTATTGTAAAAAAAAAAAAAAAGTGTTACTCTCTTGTAGAGTCACTAAATATCATGTTTAGCATTAGCAACCCTAATGTTAGCCCCAAGCTAACATTTTCTCAGAAGTAACTACATGTTAGGTTTCATTTTATTCACAAATAACATGTATAAACTACTCCACACTACTGTTCTATATTACCACCAGTCATCAGCAAAGAATTCACACTAAATATGACTTATTTCCAGGCTCGGTCCTTAATAAACACACGAAAAACAATAGGGTCGTGGCCTGGAGTAAACGATCAAAAATGATCAAAAAATCTGCATTAAAAACAAAAAACGGATTACCTTGGATTAGTTATGTGACCCATATCTTGGTTTTGTCATCACAAAACGAACTTGTGCTTCATGTAGATAGAATCTGAAATGAGCAATTACTAGAAACTGGCACTTGAGTGTTTTGATTGCTGAATCTTACCGATGCAGAACCTGCTTTTTCTCAGAAAAGTTAGAAAAGAAAAAGCCGATGTCCAAGAACACACCAGTCGTGTGGAAAACAAAGTCACGGTTTCATGACGACACTATTTTTATTTACATACTGCACGAAAGACCACTGGCCAACACAGTTCGATAACGCAGTTTGATGACGAACCTGTAATTATTTTCATGCCGCAGGGCGGGGCCAGCGAAAGCAAAAACACTTAAAACCATGTCTGTGTGTAACACATTCAGGATATAGTATATAATAGTTAATAATTCCCCCCTCTTCTTCTCTGCCAGCAGGTTCTTCTTCTGAGACTGAAGAGTCTCCTTCTCAGAAAGCAGGGTCTCCTTCTCAGCATAGAGGGTCTAAATCTGATCCAGCAGGGTATCTTTCTCAGCAATCAGAGTCTTTCTCTCCTTCACCTCCATTCCAAGTGAAATCCTAAATGAAACCGAAATCCTCCTCTGCGTCTGGGATGGTGCCTTTGAGACATTTCTCAAAGCTGGTTTTAATAAAAAACAATAAGCCCTCCAGAACAGGGAGGGCTGGCGTCGTCCTCGATTCCTTCTTTCTTTCTTATTGACCTGATTTTGCTCCGCCCACTTTCAATTCTCTGTTCTTCCTTATTTTGTCTTAGTATTCCGGGTTACTGACAAATTACATTGTGGTGTCGTCTATAAATCTACCATAAAACGTAACGAATAACGCTGCTCCCAAGATTAAAGTGGGAACACATGAAAACTGAGCTGGGATGATCGGACGCCATCATGTTGCCTCATCCTTCCTTAATTTGCGAGCTGACTGTATCAGTCATATATTAATCATGTTTCTCATGTAACGTCGCTACTGTAGGAGCCTCGCAGCTCGTTAGGAAGGCTCACTTACGTGATGCATCACTTAAAGCGATCAGCTTTACAACACAACAGTGTCCCACTACAATGTCTTTACACCATTATAAAGATGCTTTGAAATCCAATCCTTCAAGTCAATTATGCTGAAAAAAATAGTCGTGGACAAGTTGTCCAGGGTTGTCGTTTTGTGGACGAGTTGTCCGCTCACCATTGTAAACAAGCAAGTTCCAAGACTTAAGCATTTACTGTGCTTGATAAAAATGTCCTTTTTTGTCATTTTCTAAAATTATTATGATTAATGATAATAATCATTCTCACAAGTTACTCCCCATGTGTCCCTGACCTGAAATCTGGTCTTAGCTCATATACTAATCTGCTAGGCTAACTAGCTTAGCATTGGCATTAAAAAGCATTGATAGCATTAGCATTATGTCACAGTGCACATTAGCATGTTAGCTCATCCACAAAGCACGCATTAGTACACGTGGTAGCTTGTTTATGTAGCACATGATAGCAGGTCATCCCATAAACAAAGATTTTCATGGTATTGTGCAATCATGAGCACATTTTGGCACTCTGGGGGTTAATTTGTGAATGTGGGGTTAATTTTACCTTGCTATTTTTGCCAGTCTTGATGAGTGTGCCACATTTGGTGAGTTTCTGAGTGTGTTTAGTGGGTCTAACAGCCGCGTAAGGAGAAGAACGAACAATAAGAAGAAATGGACGAAATACGACAGGGTCCTGGTCCCTAATTAGCCTCTTGTCTTAATTTTAGGTTTCACAAATAACACACGAACAGAACATGTCTCAATGTTTATAACTTATATTCAGTCATTTTTTTTCTGTCACTTTCATCAACTTCTCATCAACCTGAGAACTTCCGGTCACAATCTTGCTTCTCTCACCTCTAAGCCACCACATGTGAGTTTGTCATTATTTTAACTGCTTCCTTTCTTCTTCATTAAATAATAAAAGCACTAGCACCCAAATTTGAGCACATATATCCCCATTTATCTGAGTAACTTGAGTAAATTATCACTAAATTAAAAGTATAAATTTTCCATTGAAACCCGCAATAACTAACTAAGTACCTTGGCAATGTATAATCTGGTCACTCCTGCTGCTTTGAACTAAGAAAAAAAAGGTTTTTTTTGTGTTGTCCATATTGGATTCAAGTCTGTTGGAGTCTTTATGGATAGATGGGGTTTTGTGGTTTTCTTAGAAACTAATCACAGTGATCAAGTACTAATGTTAAATAGCAGCACTGCTGCTTGGAGACATTTTTTTAGGAACAGTAAAATGGCTCCATTCGGAATGCAGAGAGACATTTCAAAGACATTCTTTAGTGAGGACGGCATTAGGTACATCTTAGAGTGCAACGTGAGGGAGAGAGAATGCTTCACTAATCCAGTGACTTTACTTCTCCTTAGTGACCTGCCTGTGTAACTGCTCCCGCCCCATCATGCAACAGACCATTGAACTGCATTGCAACTCTGAAATTGGATTTAGAAGTTCTACATTATACAGTGTGTCCTAATAAATTGAAGTGAAGTCTTCTGTCTTCATCAGTTAGGATGGTGATGGCGGTCTGTGAGATAACTCAATGACATTGGGATCGTCACTGCAATCCTCTGTGTACTTTTGAATCATGATGATCTGGAGAGTCCTGAAACTTTTCCTTGATATCGACAGTATTATTAATCTGTGTAACCAATAGGATTCCTACTCCTCATAGGACTTTAATGAACTCTCAATTTTGTTTCATGTAGTCATTTTGAGGTGCAATGCCAGATTTCCTAATGTCTTACACATTAAAAGATATTGTCTACTTGATATTGACTGTTGAGATCCGGGAAGGTAGGTCTTTACACATGGTCAGCAACTGTTGTTACAGTGATGGCTTCATACTGAAGCCCATACGAATGTCTGTGTACCCACCATTGTTAATGTTTATTATTCTGAATACACATGTTTGTAGTTGAGTGCAGGACATGGTTCAAAATGAAACTTTGGGAGATTATACAGTTTCCACAAACAAATGATTTTTATTTTTTAATGATTATGCACTTTTTATGTACATTTTTAGCCTGTCATTTTTTTCAGTTTAGTTTTGAATACCGTGAGAGCCTCTATCGTCCATAAACTAATCGTTTCCTATTGTCATCTTTTTAAAACTTTGAACACCTTGTGAATGTGAAGGCCGCCGCCGTGCTTGAGAACAACTCAGAGCCAGAAGATTTCCCCTCCATAGTTGGGGAAATGCGATAAAGTGCACAGATATCTCTGTCTTATGATCCATCAGCGATGATCTTCAGAAAATAATCCCACTTCCACACACTACAGTTTATTTCAAGCACTGGCACTTCTGATTCTCTTATCTCTACCCTCGGCCTTTGAGTCCCTTTATACCTCGGCTTTGTCGCATCCCTCCTCATCCTTTCCTAACCACCCCCCCACCCCCCACCCCACCCACCCCCACCTCCCGCCTCCCCCTCCTCCGCTGTCTCTTTGCTCCCTGCGTGGGCTCCTGTGGGTGAGGACTTGAGTGGGCTTGTCTGGTGGCTGAAGTCGGGGGCCGGATTGGGAAGAGGTGGCTGTCACAGTGTCTGATTAATGACCCGTCGGTTGCGTGTCCAGCCACATTAGGGCTCCATGTATCTGCTGGCGTCCACACGGGGCGAGGGGCTTTGTTCTGGGAGGAAATGGTGTCAGTGGCCCACAGCCGTTTGCCTATAAAAAGATAAAGATTTACTGTCATCAAAGGCCAGATTAAAGCCCACAATGGTGACATTGATTTTTTTTTTTTTTTTTTTTTTTAAACCAAAAATTCACATTTTTTGGAAAAGCCATTCCAGGACTAGAGAGAGATATGATCAGCTTATTTGGAAAGGATAATATGGAATCTTCTCTCAGAATGAACTTTGAAAGAAGTAAATTGTAAATATTGATTTCTGAAATGAAGTGTCAATCTTGGTTGGGCCGAGATTATTCCTATCATCTGGCCCGACCGCCGGGCGAACGATGAATTCAAAACTGCTGACAAAGTGGAGTGTATAGGATTTCTGTTAGGAGCAGTCGGCGGCGCTTTACCGCTTGGCCGGCCTGAGCCCCTGCCGGTAATGGCTGTTCAATTTTATCAGATAACGGAGGAGATCTCATCAGAGGCGAAAAATGAAATGAACTGTGACTCCGAATCAGGATCCCTGCTCTTATCCTGGCAAAAATCATCGGCGCGGGGCCCAGGGCTTTCCATTATTTCAGGTCACTTCATTACGGCCCTGCACACAGGACCCAATTGCTACAAACAAAGCAGGCCCTTCCTGTCTCACCCAGGGGTCGAATGTGAGGGGCAGTTTGATAGGCTCTTGACGTGTCCAGGGTTATCCTATTACCACTTAAGAGGGTTGCTGAAAGGCAGCAAATCTCGCCCACTTGTTTGTTATCCTTTCTCACCCTTTTGTATCATGAGAGGTTTTATTGCTCACCTTATTTCTCATGGTGGAAAATAATTCATCATTTCCAGTCAGGGTTTGAAATGGATTTTGTTTCTTTTTGTTGTTGTTGTTGTTGTTGTTGTTGTTTTTGCTGTTGTTCTCGGCTTTACTCGCTTCCTCTCGTGCAACTTCATGAGGAAGATGAAGACAAGGAAGAAAGAAAAAAAAGCCTTTGGTTGAAATCGCCGCTAAATTCCCTGACAATTCATTTTAATCTTCAAATAGAAGCGCCACCGTGTTCAACCTTCACACAAAGTTTGGATACCCGAAGAGGAAAAAAAAATAACGGCCTCGTGATTATAACTCGCTGCTTTCTGAAGTGTGAGTTTATACGTGCTCGCGTGTGTATTTTTCTTACTTACAATAATGAATGAAATAAGCTGTTATCACCCAGGAATTTGTAGCTTTGTGAGTAATTACAGTTTTTGTTCCAGCCTCCATAGGCTCAATATTGATCTCCAGGAGAAGGGTGGTGGTCGATACACATGGGGGGGGGGTTTGATAGCTACATGGGAGAAAAATGACGTCGGCCCGAGCAGGGAGATTTGTAATAGAGCGATAAGACGAGCCGAGGGGTCGGAAAACAAAGACAGGGAGTTTGCAGCACTTCATTGATAACATTCTTCACTCTGAAAAGTGATTGGTTATGCAACTGTTTTACTTTCACGATCAGCTGAAAATAGCTTTTCAGAGGAATTAAGTCACTAATTAATAATCCGGCAATGTGATAACAAATGGGCTTTTTATTTCTCTTCTCTTCCCCCCTCTGTGTAATCCAGTCATAGTTGGAGAAGCTTTCCTTCTCTGAGGAGTTTCTTCTGTCTCTTTCTGTTTTTGTCTTTTGAAAACAGCTTAAAGGGAGTGCTAAAACACCCGAGAATTAACGGATCCGCCATAAGCTCTGGATCTATACATTGACCCATGCAGGCCTGAGTTGCATTGTCTCAGTGAGAGAATGGTGGTTTTTTTTGTTGTTGTTTTCTTAAATGTTGCTGATACATAACATCTGTCCTGAGTGGGGTTGTTTGGTCACAAATGGACAAAAACTTTCATTCACACTTTGAAAGTAAGAGATTAAAGAGTTCAGGTGAAGATTGATGCCTCATAATGGAAAGATTGTTTGAAACAATGTACAATATGATTCCTAAATGATACTGATATAAGCTTCTTTTTCAAAATGAACTGCACGTATCAAATAATAAATCATTTACTTTGTTATTCAATGTGCTTGAAATGAGTCGTTTTTCATGTAAATGGTGTTTTTTTCAAGATGAGTGTTTGTGACGGCAGACCTCCAAACAAGTCATTCTTCTCATCAAGCGGATAACATAGAGACACGCAAGCAATAATCAGAAAATCATATTTACATCTACAAACACCTCATGCACATCATGCCAAGTAGACTATGAGAGGAAACTGGAATACATGGAGAAAACTCTAGATAGAGAGGGTCCCGGGGCATCATCTTGCTCTTAGATGAGGATGTTAACCCTTTCAGGCCCACTGTGACATTACCACTACTCCACTGCTTTGTACACCAGGGGTCGAGAGTCAATTAAACTGTTTGCAACAATTTACAACTGTATAAAATACTAGATAATAGAAAATCAGACTCTGACTTCTTGAGCCATGATACACTTTACATTTTTTATTTTATAGTTACTTTTAAAGTTTTTATTCATCTGTGTCAAATGTGCAGTCTGCCAGCAAAACACTGGCTCAACAGGAGATCCGTGGGATCCACTGAAACAGTATGGAAAATCTACAAAAACCACAACCAGTTTTGTTTTTTGTTTTTAAATAAGAACTGAAACAAACACTAAGAGCCAAGCCGTAATATTTCATTGTAATCCATTCCATCCTTCTATTGGCAGCACGGTACTGTCAGCATACGGTGACGCTGAACTGGTGGAGGCATGCATGCAAACATCCACCTTCAAACACCTCATCAGTTTCACCATATAGAGCACCAAAACCTGTTTTTAGTTGCAGTAAAATTCACATAAAATATACGGGCTACAAGACGAGGATGTGATTTTTTTGGAAAAGAAATCTGCGCAATGCTGAAATTAACAAATTTGTATTTGAGAATTTTTACCTGTTCAAGTTATGTTAGAAGATATTCTTTTTCACAATGTAGTGTATATTTATTATCAAATTATTCTTATTCTTATTCTTATTCTTATTCTTCTCAGATGTACCTGACAAGACAATTACTTTGAATTTGGTAAAAAGAATTGTGACTCAGCATGACTTCACTTCATCATTGGTCTTTAGACATTTAGTTTGTATGAATGCTTTGAAAGGCTGAAACTTTGTATGTATGCGAAGTCAGCAGTATTTTTTATTCTCTTTTCTGCAATTGTATCCATGGCAGTTATTGACTCTATATCAATGGTTTTATTCTTGTGAGGTGTTTGTGCCATAAACAACTAAATCAATACTGTGGTGACAGTGCAGTGTGTGGTTTAGTTGTCTGAAATTCTGAATGATCGTCATTGCTGGCGCCTTTTCAGATGTGGAAGCTGCTCGTGCCACAGGCACTAATGTAACCTCATACGATGAGACGTTCAGGACAAGATGTTTCTAAGAAGGATTCCACATTTTGATTCCTCTGACAACAGAACTGTTTACTCTTTAAATCAGCTTTGGATCAGAGAAGAAATCTGCACTTTCAATCTAGTTTGTTTAATGATTCTTCACTGCATAAATCTGATTTTTACTTGTGTACATGGAGGAGTGCGTTATGAATGGTTTCCACAGAGAATGAAGGAACTGTCCATGTGGTCTTTTTGTCATGTTTCTTTGTGGGTCCAAACCTTATTATCCAAATTTTCCAACAAAAATATATAGTGTAGATGTTGCTATCAATAAATTATAAACAAAGTTATGTTGTGGCTCTTTTTTTAGAAATTATTTCACATGTTTTTAGACAATGATTGACAGTTTTTCAATCCATTTTTACTCTTGAGAGACTCTAAAAATGCTGTTTTTATATACAAAATGCTTTTCTAAAAAAAAAAAGAGAAATATATATTTTTTGGTACCGCCTACTTTATCAGCCTTTATCAAACTATTACCCAGCATATTGCATTTGACCATTTAAACTCCCTATACGTTGTCACAATACTGCTTTTTGACAACTAAAATATTTATATAGTACTGTGCATAGTGCGTTCTGTTAAATCTCATTTATCCAGGTAACAGACATCTTAAAGGAATTGAATAGTGAGTCGAGGGTACAGCACTTGGATAAGAGACGGAACGACTTCCAAGACCTATAACCGAGTCCAGCTTACCTGATTCAGTTGCTTCCAAAGACGTCAGTGTCTTAATCTTTTTCTGGGACTTCACTTGTATTTAGAAAATGTATAACTTTTTAGAGAGGCCGCACTTTCATTAGTGCACTTTTCACCAGAATTTGTGATCACTTGTTCTTGTTTATATTACTGTTTGGTTTGAATTCATTCCAATGTTGTCATGCACTCATGTCTTGTTGGATTCACCTTTAATGGTGTCAAGTTTGTGTCGGTGATTCAACACTCCCAGCATATATTTGTAAATCTTTCTTTATAGTTACCTTTTTTTTTTATATCTGCTCCTGGGTTTTCCTTCCAGCTTTTAACTTGCTTTTCAAGATCTTCTTCTGCCCGTTTCTCCACCTCATGGGTTTATACGTGTTTATATTTCAGATTATCTTGACCGTTTCTCTGTGCTCCCAATTCTGCTTCCCATGGATAGAGAATGAACTGTAATTTGACTCCACTCACCGTCATGTCAGACCAAGTCACACTTTGTATTTAATTTAATAACAATGATCACTTTATTGTTTTATTCTTATTTGAAATTAACCATCAAAGTGAGTCCAACTTTTCCAAATACAGAGCAGCATAAATAAATAATGACATATAATCTGAATATTAGGAGCCATTCACACAATAAGTTATTCGTGTAAAATTAAAAATCTATTCATTCCAACAAGAACAGCAGAAAATCTCCTCCTCTGACTGGTCCTGCAGGTTTCTTCCCTGCTGAGTGGTATTTGGGTCTATATCAATATCAACACTATAGAAATCGAATTGAATGTCTCAACAGGATGTCAATATTTCACTCACATTGTTATTCCTTCTCTGAGGGTTCATAACAAGCTCTTTTATGCTGTGGTCTATTCAGGCTTGTGCGACTGCACAGGCTGTTGTTGTGTTCAGGAGCTCCAGTGTTGTCCCATCTGCCGGAGAACATCCGCAGAGAATAGCTCTGTTTGAGAGACACACGCCACGCGCTGGTCCCCGAAGAGGTCGGGCTCTTCACATCCTAAAATTGTCCTGCGGTGAGAATCCTCAGGCCTGCTATCTCGTCGGATGCTCCTGTGCGACCGCGCGGAGGACATTTACAACAAGAAGAAAATGGCCTTATTCCCTCTCCCATCTCTTCCCCTCAGACTCGCACAAAGTTGACATTAATAGAAAATAAAATAAAGGGGGGTGGGAGAAGGAAAAAAAAAAAAGAAAAAAGTCTTGAAACAAAGTTGAAGCCTTTGGTTACGTTTCAGAGCACAGGGCAATTTAAAAGCCTGAAATGTGGAATTAGAGAGGATTTGATGCGTTTCAAATTGAACGGAGGGGGACACCGTCAGTGGCGTTTGCACCTTCAGGCATTATTTAAGTAATGTCTTGTGGCACGTTTGAGGCATTGGAAAGGCAAGGGCATAGAAATGAGGGATTTATGTAGACGCCGCTGCAGTTTTATCTCCTCTTCTTCAGCCCGGGTGCACGCTCTGCCGAGTGAAAAAACAAGCACACATACAAGGAGATTCGGATCATACAGTGGTATGTGTTTGAGCTATCTGGATATTCACTTTAAACAACATCTAAATCAAGCTGTTCTCAACGGACCTCATCCACTTCTTATCGAAACACAGGCAGTGCCAGATAACTTGATTTGCTTAAGGAATGGAGGAGATATTAACAGCACTTGACTACAGCAGTGGCCCCTTCTGTTGTTCGTATTAAACCTATCCAGCACTTCATTATACCTTAACTCTCTGGAGAGTCTGTGCGTACAGTCTCTCTTTATCTCCTCTTTTCTCTTGTGCTTTGCTCCCTCCTTCTCTCTCTCTCTCTCTCTCTCTCTCTCTCTCTCTCTCTCTCTCTCTCTCTCTCTCTCTCTCTCTCTCTCTCTCCCTCCGAGCATCGCCGGCAGCAGACAAGAGCATCATCAACATGCGCAGTGTGCCGGTGTCATGCAGATAGCCTCTGTGTTGGTAATGGAGGGAACAGCGATCGATAGTGAGCAGGAGATGGCTGCCTCTGTTTGGCTAGCCTTAATCCTGATGAGTAATGTTGCTGTCATAATAGGAGGGATAATTTAATGCTGACACTTAACCGGCTGATGAATGGCCTGACGCTGACGGGGGGGGGGGTCGAGTCAACCAACTCCCAACATGTTTTGAAATATCAATTTCATGCCAGATTGAAATGTTACATGGTTGGAAACAGTTAGCAGTGAGGCTGCACTCACTTATGACTTATGAGACATTAATAATTCATATAAAATCTAAAGATATGGTGTGAATCAGATAGTGGCGTTGTAAGAATGCATTCACTTTCAGCAAAGTGCCATGTGGATGATACACAATTAGAAATTAGCATTGGCTTTAATTCATTTCCCATGATAGATCAATATCTGTACGGACACATTTTGTTCAAAGGGTTTTATGATTTTTTTTTTAGTAGTGATCTCTGATTGTAGGTACGGGGTTTTGTCATGACAGCAAGGGCTTGTGGGCACTGGATTGCTTCAAAAATATTTTGCCATCCTGTTTGGTTACTTGAATCACCACATGGTGCTGATGTCCTGGAGGACAAGGAATGTGACTTAAAAAAAAAGAAGAAAAAGTCTTCTTTAATTATGTCAACTTGTGAAGGCAACTTTTAAAGGAACAAGGAAAACCTCAAAGTGATCACACATGCATAGTTGACCCATAAATAATTGAAAACATGACATTTGGGCATCTTAAAACAATACGTTAAATTAAAAAAACTAGCATTGAGATCATGAAACTGGAGTGATAGAATTCTAAAAATGTCCTTCTTTCAGGATTGTGTAGAGCAGATTGAATGTCATGTTGGAAAGTAAATGCACATTACTTCAAACATTATTTGTTTTAACTGACAAATGAAAAAATTTACATAAAGGCGATATTAACATCATGCGTGGAAGCTAATCCACACAATCTACTGAGTGTGTTTGCCTTAATGACTAATAAAGTCAGGGCATGTGTACCTGATCAAGTACAGTAATATAATGAGTTCATGCTGACAGAGTAGAGTAATGTACAACGAGCAATGTGATGTCCAACATCCAAATTATTTATAATTGCATCAGTTTTTAACAGGTTGAAAAAGGAGGTACAGATTATGTCACATTTTGAACATTAACTGGCGAGTACACAGACACTCGTACGGACAGACGATGAAGTTGGGATTGCTATTACGAGTGAAGAACATGGACTTGGATTCACGATACTCTTGAGGCCGCCACTGTTATTAATGTCCATCTGCTCACACATGTGCAGAAGAACTATTTAGAAGTTGCATTTTCCCACATTGACATGGAGTCAGAGCATTTTTGAAAAGTTGCAATATTGGAGCCATTTTCAAAAAGTTGCATTGTGAGTGGCTCCGAGCACCGTTACCTAAACACCATGAAGTTTTCCCTTTTCCCTTGAAAACACTGTTATGTAGAGAGCCTTAGTTTAAAAAGGATATTCTTAAATCAATTCCTATGATACCTTTTAATGTTTTATCTATTAATACAGGGAGCATGTTTTGTCAGAGGTGCGTGACGTAGTGAGAAAGCGATTTCTCATTCAGGAGAGCTTTGTGGAGATCTACTGAATGGGTTATCCTGGATGACATGGATGGTAATGCATAAACACTGAATCTTTTTCATCAAACTCAAGAGATACTTGAAAAGTGTCCTTCTACATCCACTGGATTTTCAGATTTTCAACGGTACGACACTCCACAAGAATCAAATGCAAGTTTCAACCTTCCCTCCTCTTTTGAAGAAAGCTTTTCCATTCCCTCCCTTCAAACAATCCATCTTTGTCAGAAGCAGTCTCCCTCCTATAATCTTAATTACTGTATCGCATCCATAAACGGGAGAGACAAAAGAAAGTTTCTGTAAAAAACTGTTTAAGAGACAGTTTGTGAAGTCTTACGACTTGCTTCGGGGCGAATAGTAAAAAGAAATAAGTCAGGCAGCTGGAGAAGATGATGCTGCAGAGCTCCTTGTCTCATATAAATGCCTTTTTATGCTCCGGGAATGAACGTCCCGAGGCAGACTGAACACCATATACAGACAAACGCACACTATTTACCTGCAATTATCATGTTTGAGTAACGGATCACAATTTGACTTCTATGATGTTTGGCTGTGCACCAAACATATCTCAGGTGTTTGTTTTTTTTTAACCTGTATCTTACTGTTGATTACCCTCATAACTCCGACAAGGCAAAATTTGATGGTAAACATTTCAGCCATCAGTTGGAAGTGCTTGGTGGTTTGTGTTCTACATCCCACGCAAGCAATGCATCGTTTTCCCCTGACGGCACGGCAGTTGATTTACGGCGCGGTGCGGAGGTATTAGGAGTTGTCTTGCGTCTGAGGGGTTACCCGGACCGCCGTATGATTCCTGCCAGGCGTACTGTAGCGGAGGATGACTACCCGCCGCTAATCCATTTACAGTGGCTTCACGGTGAGATGGCTCCGATACGTCGACTGTTTGCGGGCCACGCTGGGACCTCGTGTACAGAAACTTAAATTGATTTGATTCCTAACTCTCTTATCTGTAAATGTTTAGGAACAGAGTAGGGTTTTTTTTTTAATTTTTTTTTTTATGATTTATTACTTCAAAGCCATAAAGTCTCTTGTTGACACAAAAGCAAGGAACTCACTCACTTCCTTATCCAGCGCAGCCTATCTCGGAGGCCAGAGTGCCGCTCGGCCCAGAGCTGCACCGTCTCAAAAAAAAAAAAAAAAAAAGCCTTTTTGATTTTGTTGACAGAGGTTGTGGGAGGAAATAATGGAAAAGATAAAAACTCCAATTATGATTTTTTCCCCCCTCTTTTCTCCAGCAAATGTTGCTTCAGTATGACAGATTGTATGATAAATGACACATTTGGAAGTCGGTTGTTGTTGAAGATGTGATGATTTCTTGAGCAGTAAATAGGCTCCCTTGACCTTTTTTTTTTTTTTTTTTTACCTTCCTGAGATGCAGTTGTTTGGTCTCCTGATGTAGTCGCTGTTTCTTGATGCAGGAGATGATATAAAGTGATGGTGCCAAGACGCACATCTCTTGATATTTTCTTTATCTTAATATTCTAAATGTTATATTATCTCACGTCCATCGTTGCAGTCCGGAGTCGACTCTCTTCCCTCTGCACAAGTTGATGCACAAACTGTCTCCGGCTCCTCTTTGGATTTGTGTACATTGTTCCTGCTGAGACTTAAAGACCAATGTAGCTAAGCCGGAATGGTCTAACGCAGCCATTTGACCTTGGGTAGCTTATTTGCTCCAGTGAGACAGCCTAAATATTTACCTGTCATTGTTGATGATACTCCAGGCTTCAATGCGCCTAATGGTTTTGATGGAGAGGCAGGGCTTTGCAGCAGCGGGGCCATGGAATTGCAAAATTAAGAGCAGTGAATTGGGCTATATCTTTAGGACACTGCAGCTTTAATTCTGTGTCTTATAATACAACTGCCTTAATCTGTAAAAGACTGGAGCAGGATAGACGAGTAGCGGGGAATTGCACTGGAAAACAATGTGTCAACTGCCCCAGTTTAACCTTGACAAGGTCTGCTCAGAGGGAGTGAGCTATGTAGAGGTGCAGGTAGCCGACACAACTTGTGCGCACTGGGATGCAATCGTAGAGAAAAAACTTCACAATACCAGCACAGGAAATGTTGCTGCACAGACAAACTGGCAATGTGTCATTATCGCGATGAAAACATCCCTGATTATGTTCAAATACAAGTAATCTACATTTATGGGAACTGTTATTTAGAACAGGCCTCTGATAGGAGATGAAATCTGGTCTGCTAAGTGTGATAGAAGAAATTCTTATATGTAGAAAACCCGAAAAGAGTTTTGACATGTAAAACCTGCATGTCTCTGATATAGTATGTGGGTTAAAAAGTACCACACATCTCAAACAGAGAAAAGCAATTAAAGAAGGAATCAACACGAACAGCTGCACGGTGCCGATTAAAGTCAATATAACTGCGAACACCATAGATTCTAGATGACACACCACATTTTGATCGTAGAAATAAGTTAAAATAACTTATATTAAAAAGTTAAAGTCACTCATTTGCATCAAAGAAAGGAAGATATTTTTGTTACGATTACTTTCATGAATTGAGTTGCCTTAAAGTCAAGCCGAATCCTTTGATGATGATTTTCAACTATCCAAAAATTGCATTCAGTCTTATGTGACATGTATGTTGACATCACAATATTGAGACATTTGGAAAAACACTGTGGAGCCTTGTTTTAATTACTGGCTTTGTAAGTCTAGTTTCATCAAATCATGTTGTCTAAGTCAGGGTTCGGCAACCTTTATCACTCAAAGAGCCATTTGGATGCATCTCCCACAGACTTGGGTCTGGGTGCATTTTGCCATACCACACCATACCATACCATACCATACCATACCATACCATACTGTACCATACTGTACCGGCACGAACTGTGTAGTGGAACCGAGGCTCAAGGAGCTGCACCAGACGGACGACAGAGCTGCATGCCAACATCTGCTCTAAGTTGATCTGATCCCTTATTGCAGTTTCATTTAGTTTATTAATAATAACTTTTCATTCATTGGTCCTATAAGTGTTACGTGTGAATGTCTCACGATATTATTTATTACTATTTATTCTTGATGGTTCTGCATTTAAAAATGGTGTCATTTGATAAAAGATTTTAAGGCAATCAGTGGCCTCAGATAGTTTGAGTTGAACTCCTCATCTAGTTTTACAGTGCAATGCCTTTGAGATTAACTGGTGACTCTTAATTGCCTTGGAAGCCAGAAGGAAACATGGCGCCTCAGCGGCACAAACGCTTGAACGTTTGCTTCCATTTCACGAGAAAGGACGACAACAGGGCAACTTGCAATACTTGTAATGTGGATATTTCATCAAAGTGAGGAAATACAGCCAATACGCAGAAACATTTGCACACACACCATGCGATAACTTTGAACAAAAGTCACACTTTGAATCTGCTTCGGATTGAATCTCAACCCAGTTGCAGCAGCAACGTTAGCACGTCCTCGGCTGTCAGTACTGCAGGTTTGATTTCCAAATGAGAATGATAAGGATAAGAGAATGGATAAAGAACTGAATTGTTATGTAAAATCTATAATTTAATCAGAATCATGAATCAATTCCCATCCCCAGAAACCTCACACACACACATGCGCAGAGAACAATACACTCTAAACATGAACAATAGCAGGTATACAGACATTAGAATAAACAGACGACTAAGTTTTATTGCTATTACGTGTGTTACGTTTGGTTTGGGGGCTGTTGCAGCAGTTCATGTACCGGATCAAACCGCCAGAAAATGTCCTGCAATTACAAAAGCTGCTGGTTTGGGGGCGCTGTCGCCTGAAGCAAACACTGACCAGAGAGGAAGTAAAGAAGAAACACGGCTCATTGATTGGTCCAGATCGAAAGCAGAAGTCCCGCCACTTTAGCCTTTGGTGGCGAGGCTAGTTAGCTCACGGCTAATGGGTAGCCACAAACAAGCGCGATATATCGTCTTCATACCAGATAACCATGAGCGCCTTCCTCATTATTCCAAGTCTGCCCGCAAGATATTTTCCAGTGTTTTGTTTCTGTGTCTGCTTATTCTGATTCACACAGTTAGCTTTGTTTGTTTGCTACCCAGAATGCATTGCATTTCTATGTCACGTCACCTCACCCCACCTGCTGGAAAGACCGTTTGTGTGAGAACCACGTTTTCAATCCGACCGGAGATCACTTGTTAAATCCAGTTCAGAGTTCGGGGGAGCGATTGAGATGCTTAAACAAAAAATCATCAGTTTCTTTCTCAGAAACTCCCTGAAGAGAACTCTGGTCCAGATCAAACAGGGGAATGCGAATGCACCCTTAGAAAAGTTTGGTTTTACCCATTAACACAGAGAAGGAGTCTTTTCAAAAAGTTGCATTCACAGTGAGTCAGAGACACATTGTTGAGTAAACTGATAATTAAATTGAAATATAACTTTTCCATTTTCATTTAAATGCTGTTTTGTAAATGGCGACCAATTGATTGATCTCAATGGTTGGGAAAACATCAGAGCGGTAATCTAGACTGAGTATAATCCAGAACCAGTTTTTCAGAGTCCGTCTTAGAGTTGGGATTCATGAAGACCTTACATATCTCACATTTCCTTCATTTCCTACCAGTTATATCAAATTAAATACTTCTACCTGTTTGGCACCGACACTGGATGAGAATCTTGAGGTGAGAAATTGTTCATTGTGGATGTAGTCCTGAAGGAATCTGGATTGCACAAATCCCGCTGCCCATCTGGAAAAACCAGTGTTCCTAAGGTCTTACCAAGTTTCATTCTCCTCTTCCTCCTCCTCCTCCTCTTCCTCCTCCTCTTCCTCTTCCTCCTCCTGATCTTCCTCCACACTCAGCGGGCTCTGAAGTCTGCTGCTTTGAGTCTCATAGCTACGCACCAGAGGGATTTCTGATCCCCATTTCAGATAACAGCCCTCAATCTCTTATCATTTACAGCTGTCCACCAGTAAACAACAAAACGAAACAAAACAAAAAAAAAAATGATAGAAATAGATGAATAGAGGTGGGAGGAAAGTTAAAGTGACAAAGTCCCTTTACCCTCTCGGAGGTTTTACCCTCCTCCGAACCATTGTTGGACGAACTTCTGATGATAGCCATCGAAATCATAACTGTTTACACTGGTGTCACGGCCTTATCCTCGTGCCGGGAGTTTTCAATTCCAAGATTGATTTGTTTCAGCAGCGTTTATCTTTTCAACAAAGGCTGCTGAAAGCTTGGGCTTTTCTTTTTTCTCTTTTTTCTCTTTAAACTTTTGATTGCTCCTCAAGCTACAGCGGCTTCCTCTAGAAAGCTAAAAACTTCCCCTGCACACCTATTACTACATCATGTTAAGGAGGATGGCCCACTCTGCATCTCATCCAGATGCATGACACAACACGGGCTGCTCAGTGTACCATCTGGTTAATATAATAAGGTAAAGTAATGCATTTTTAACCCTCCCTAATTGGCGAAGTCATTTCATTATTATAAATATTAGGTATCTGTAATGGGGAACACTAATTCCTTTGACTAGACTAAAGATTCCCGCCTTCAAATAAGCATGCTAATCTAATTAGAAAGCTAGCGGAGCCGAACGACTACATTTTCTCATACTTAGCATTGGAGGGCCGGGGCTTTGTGGAGCAGATGTGCTGTGAAATTAATTTCCTCTGGTGTAACCGGAGACGCTCTCCTCACCGTCTCTGTTATGAAATTTCCATTTCACAGATGATAACCTATTATCACTTTATTGAAGGGAAACGTGCTAATGGCCAGGAGGAAGATTGAATTATTCATATTTGCTCATTTCTATTCCGCGGCGCGGCCCTGCTCTTTTCATGCACTGAGAGAGGGCTAATGTAAACATGACCAGAATCCTTGTAAATTGGCTTGTAGAGGAGGCTGTTAGCATAGTGCCTGGGGACTGATGCTAGACGGGGATAACAGCTGATATCTGTAAAGTACAGGCTTTGCGTGTGTCTGTGTGTGTGCGTGTGTGTGTGTGTGTGTGTGTGTGTGTGTGTGTGTGCGCGTGTGTGTGCGTGTGTGTGTGTGTGCGCGCATCATGGGAAGGCGGAACAGAGTGTTTGCGTGACAACAGAGCGAATGAACGAGTGAGGGTGTGAAAGTGGGTGTCAACGGTATAGCAGGGATGCTCCCAGCCGCTAATGGGAGCTAATTAAGGCCCACGCGACTCAGGTGCGTCACATCTACGTGTGCAGGTGAGGAAACAGGAGATCGGCTTCCGTTACAGAAAGGTTATTAAAAAAAAAGTCACTTTTGAACTGATTCCTTACAGCAGAAAGCCTTTTTATTTATTTCCTCAGTTGGTATTGCTTGTCTTAAAAGTACTTCAGTATGGTAACACAGGAAAGAGCTCATTCACAAATAATGAGGCGTCCCATCCCAGTGACGTCGCTGCTGTTCATTCACTAAATAGACCTAATCCCCCCCCATAAAACACCACCGTTTGGTACATGTGTGTTTAAAGACACACACAAAAAGCCAGACGCGCTTTTTTTTTAATCTGTTAAATGGTGTTTACTTCTGTAAAGTCGAAAAGCAAAAACAGACTGCTGCTATTTAATTGTGAGAGCTGTGTCTTTGTAAGAGCTTCGAAAAAGTGTTGAAAAGAACCCATTTTTGCATTTTTTTTTTCAAAATAAATGCATGACTACTAATAGAATACAATTACAAAATTTGATATAAGATATTTTTGGGTAAAAACTGATGATGTTTTTATAATTATCAATCAACTTTTCTACACCTCTATGCTTTTACACCCGGACTGGTTTGTGTAGACCTTAAGAAAAGCTCAAAAAGAAACTATTTTGAACATTTGTCCAAACATTAAGCCTTGCCTCCTCAGCCCAGACTACTTTATGACATAAATAAAGAGCAGTATGTCTCCCAGAAGTTGAACTGAGGTTCGTTGTTGCTTTTACAGCCAATAATGAGATTATATTTGAGCTGAAATGTGGCCGTCCTCCTTAAGCCATGACAGGAAGCATTATTGATGCCTCTCATCCAAATCCATCTTTCCCATGGGAATCTGTTTTCAGGGACATTTACATGGCCCCTGGTTTACATAATGCCTGTGGCGTGGGGAGTATCGATTATTAAATCTGATGAATAAAAGAGCCATGGAGGCAGCTACTTCTGATTTTCCAGTCGCAAAGTGTATGTTTTGAAAAATCCAAATATCTGTTTGATTCAATTAGATACCACTGAGAGGAATACATTTAATCAAAGCAGATATTATTCCGTCCTACTGCTATGAAGTAGGAGGTAAAAATGCTTGAGAATGAACAAAGTATTGAATATCCAGCGATCACTAGGTGGCAGTATAGTATACTATATTTGTGCATATGCATATTCCTGTGTAAGTCACAGAGGTCTGAGATGTCACCCTGACATTTTATTGGCCTTTACCCTGACTGAAACAGACTATTAATATTATTAGCATAGAGATTATGTGCAATTATTACCTAAACAAAGGCCTATTTTATTCAATCTTAAAGTGATTTTTTAACTATTTGGAATTTTTTGACGATGTAATGAGAACTATATATTGAGCTTTATTCTCCCAAGTCGAAGGGGCTTTAAAGAGCATGTTTGGAGTTGATGCAGGCCATATTCTACTATTTTATACAAAGGTCATAATGAAGTCTGACTACAACATGTTTGTACCATTCCACCCCCCCCCCAAAAATCAAAGTAAACCATGAATATGCATTGAATTAAAATGACTTCAGACTGGATGAGTCAAAAAAAAAAAAAAAAGAAAAACCGTCTAATAAAGTGACCGCAATCTGTTTTTGAGGACCTCTCTATTATTGCGCTGCTTAACACAATCCATAGCAATCCAAATCCTTATCAATATCAATTTACTCATATCAATAAAGAGCAGGCTCCCTCTGGATCCGTTCTCACTGGCATCTGTCTGACATTGCAGGCCCCCTCATCACACCCAGGCGACTCAACCCCCCTCCTTCTCAACACACACACACACACACACACTCACATGCAGACACACACACTCACACATACACACGGCAGCCCTTGACTTTGGCGTCAATAAGGCTGACCGTCTTTGTGAGAGTATCGACAGTTATCAAAAAATGCCCTTGATGTAATTTCATGCCTGTCGACACTCACGGGCCATATGCTAAGGATTATGGGATGTCTGCGTGCTGCACGAGCCAAGCGGGGCCCGGGCCTCGGCCACTTTATGGGAGCCGTTAACGGCCCCCGCTGCCAGCGTTAGAGCCACAATGGCCGCGCGCAGCAGAGTGTCCACTGGGGGCTTCCCATCAACCCGGAGCGACCGGGGAAATCCGGCCCCCGCCTTCCCACTTGTGACACTTACTTATCACATTAAAGCGTCCGCGGTGTCACAGCATATGTCGAGCCGCCGCGTCCCCGGCTGTAATGTCACCCGGCTCTCATTTACATTTTCAGAGGTATTCACAAATGCATAGTGAAAGCGAGGCTGAGTGCTCTGGTGAGGGTCTTTTTTTATGTGCCAGTGGCTTCCTCCTTTCAGAGTGTCATTGAGAGTGGAGAGAGTACAGCACAGGTCTGATTATACAGCAGTTTCCTGCAGCCGTACGTACTGTGTGGATACTGTATATTTAGACATATGTACTATGTTAATTGTAGTTATTACGTTTAATTGACGGGTGTCATACTGCTGTCACACATGCAACATATACATGATACTAAAAGAAATCTCGTATAATTCACAGTTTCTTAGCCTCATGTTGCATTTCTCTTAAGTTTACTGACTTTGTGTCATTGTTTTGACCTCGAAGATAAAGTAGATTTCTTATTAACTGAGACAATGTTCACTACCACTGTCACCGTTAAAGGATTTTTACTGTTTTGCTTTGTTTTTAAGATTCGCCTGTTTTCAGTGGGTGTTGAGGGCCTTCCAGTAGGGGGCACCAGAGAGCTTAGGAGGGGGTCAAGGGAATTCCTTGTCCAAATTGTTATACAAATTTTTAGAATGAACATAAATGAGCTTATTTCCTTTTCTTGGTCATGTAAACAGTGTTTGTATTTTCTTTGAGTTGAATTATGAAGAGAAGTCATTGATTCATTGATTCATTCATTTGTAATCAAATGAGAAAACTATTAATTATCCATCCATCTACATATTTAATGACCTTAACACTGTGCCTCACAATGACATTAATGTGTTATTATTAAGCCTTAAAAATAAACTTTTATATTCTTTAACATCAGTAAATTTTATAAAAGTCACATTCTTTTTAAATATCAGCATCTGATCATGGAAACTACACAGACAATGGATCTGATCAAGATGTTGTTGTTGTTGTTTTTTTTTCTTCCACAGCCTGGGTTAACATTGCATGTACTTTCAAACTGAACACTTTAACACTGTTTGATTTCAGTATGTTTGCATCCTTTTGTTACCTCCGATTTAATCAACCCCCCCCCCCCTTTTCTCCTTTTCTCCTCTTCTGCACCGCTTTGTTTTCCTGCCGCCGATGGTAGCCGAAGCGACTTTAGCTGTTTTGTAAGCATGTGCACATCCTGATCTCTCATAATATTAGTTAAAATCAATGTGCTGCTTTTTTAATTATTGCTCATGGTACAAAGCGGGGAAGGCTCATTTAAGGGGGGATCGATATGGGAGAGCGATTGGTAGACGGTGGAGCTGTACATCAGGCGGCTTGATGTGAAAATCATTGGGGCCTGTGCAGGCTGTGGCTCGCGCTGATCATCCTGGTTAGCCCCCCAGCTGGCTGCAGGGCCTGGGTAATGGGTGAACCCTCCGTGAACCAGCATCCTTAGCCTCCGCGAACACCCCTCCAAGCAGCGCGCGGTCTCACGCCGCCCCAGCCGCGATGCAGGGCAGGAATAACACATCATAAACTCTATTACAAATAGAATCAAAAAAAAGAAGAAGAAGAAGAAGAAGAAAGAAAGAAATAAAGAAAAAAAAGTGAGACAGAAAAGTCTCATCCTCTTCTCTTCATCTCCACATTGATTATTTGTGCTGGGGATTATTCTCTTTTTATTTGGTCTCTGTTCCTGCACTTGTACTACTCTTCAACCCCCCCCCCCCCCCCCCGCCACACACACACCCACACACACACACACACACACACATCCCCATCCCCAGATACACCAGTGCATTGTTCCTCCATGTGCACTTCTATTATCTCTGCTATCTGTCCCCTGACCACGACCAGGCCTGACTGGAGGCTCGCGTTACTCTGCTACATGAGCTTTAAAGAGGTTAATAACTTGGGCCTGCGGACATTATTTAAGGGTGGCCAGAGGAAATGTAACGCTCCTCTGTTTCTGTTGCTTTGGATCCACCTTTGACCCCCCCTCCACTGAATCGTCTCCTCTCCCTCCCCAGCGCCACATGACAAACACAGCCTCGCATCCGCAGCGTATCCCGTTGCCTCCGCCGCCGCCTCCACTGCTCTGCTCCTCGGTTCCAGGCCGAGGCCGCTTCAGATCTCCTCCATCACACGGTCCGGCCCCTGCGGCGCTAAACTGATACAAATGACGTTAATCTCCAAAAGTGTGAACGGCAGCGTTTCGCCGCCTCTCGCTGTTATTTGTCACCATTTCTGTCTCCAAAATGACTCCATTGTGTGTGCAGATTTCAAAAAAAGAAAAAAGAAAAGTTAAAAGCCCAAATAATTGTTTTCATCATTAGGTCACTAAGCATTTATCATGCAGTTTGTATATCAGCGTGGAGCTGATGATTTATACAGGCGCTTCTGTAACCAATGGGATACATCTATGAGGGTATCAATCCCCATAAGCACTGATCCAATGTGCAATCAGCATCCGGGGAAAAGCTGGATTGCACGTTCAATGTTCCCAAACGGACAAAAAGGTAGGCAAAGAAAAGCAAAGTTTTCCTCAAACACAGTAAACAGCAGGAGGACAAAAGGCCTTGTTTATTTTGATGTTAAACATTGTGATTATGTGGCTAAAATTGCAATGTAGTACAGTAAACCATCATTCACTCTTTCTACTACATCTCATAATCTCCTCCTATCACTTCATTATGTTTAACCCAAGTCGATCATCACTGTCACTCTGAAAAAAACCCAAAACAAAACATTAATGTAGGTACAGAATGTGAAATGCTCACATTTTAAGAGTATGTTTTCCTTGTGCATATTGGAAATCTCTTAATGTTCATCTTTTTCAGTGTGTTTAGGGTTTGATCTCGGTCTGTTCATAAAAAACAAAACAAAATAAAAACTGTTACAAAGATGTGGAAGTTAATCTACTAATGAGGGGCATCACAAGGCCTGGGGCCATGAATATGGAATATTGGCTGTGTTCCAGATCATGAAAAGTACTTATAGGAAGTATTTTATGCTCATAGATTAATATAAAACATGTGATTTGCAATGCCTGTTTTTAAAAGTGAGTGCAAACCAACTCAACTGTTATCATTACAATAGGCTTTAATTTAGCTGGACCATGACAACTTTTATATGTGGATTTCATTATGACACATACAGCCCAATTTCATTTTATGTGGGTCTGACCGGTAAAATAGTGCTAAAATAACCATTAAATTTAAACTTGAAGCCTTTCTTTGCTGTGCAGGGGAGTAAACGTGATGAAAATGTTAATCTTTTTACAAAAAACTAATCATTACTACTGACAATTACTATAATCTCAAGATAAAGCCAATTTTATTGGTATTTTCTGCTTCAAAATACAGTCAAATATTTAAAAATAGAATTCTCCTATTGCTGTTGCATGATGTACGCTTTTACAAACTCGCCCTGATGGCGTGGCTCTGAGGCAAGTTGTAAGCTGTCATGGCAACATCACTGATATTTCAGCTCAGGTCTGCGTTGTGTTTTGTCTTAAGAAATTTAAAAAAGGCAAATACATAAAGTTGTCTTTGAGATTTTTGCTATCGTCTTAGTGGCCATATTGGAGTTTTGACCCACGGGGCCCTATGTTTGACACCCCTGCTCTAAGTCGGTTAACAGTTTCGATCATGTCTGAAACAGTAACAAAAAGTAGAAAAGTACCTCAGTTTTACATCTAATTATCTTTCAAGTGCTCAAATAGTATGTTGCAGTTTACCCTGTCAAGAAATAATCACAAATCACATTAGTACAGCTGGAAGCCCACTTTGACATCAAGCAAGAAGCATTTCTGCAATCACCTAAATCACATGCTTTGTGTTTTGACATGCCACCCGCATACAATCTGTCCAATTAGACTTTAATACTGCTCAGACACGCTGACCCTTCCCTCTGCATCACAATCGGAAACACTAATGTAATGGTTGCTTCTCATTTGCCCGCGCTTTTCCTCAGATGATCGTTATATATCGTCTGTGGCGCTCATGCTTACATGCAGCTCCCACACTCGCTCGCTCACACCGCATGCCGACGGTTACTGCGTGGCATCAATCATTCCTCCATAAGAGCAGTTCATTTACTAATTAAAATCTGAAAGAAAGAAGGAGAAAAAAAAAACCAAACAACAACCCCGCAAAATTGACTAAACACTAAATTCTTAATCGCAACTTTGAACAGCAACTGGCAATACAATCTATAGTGACATATCAATCATGGCCATGCAAACTACTTTTATGAACCAGCCTTTTTTCGTGATCACCAAGGTCATTTATTCTTCCTTTTAATTCCCCCTCTTAACACAATGTATTCAATCATTTAGATTGCACTGTGTAGCAGATGAGCCTTTGCATTATTTCCTCCCATGATGACAAAGCACATTGGTGGGGGGGGGGGAAGGCAAGAAAAAACAAAAAAGTTAAGATGCTAGTAAATAAATTACATTCATGCTTAATTTTCCTCTCTTGTCGATATGCACGCCTGTCAGTTCCACGGGGTCCCTGTGCTTTATCTAATGAAAGAGGCGGAGGGCACCACACTCTTTCATCTGGTTGGAAACGCTCTGGTCGGGCTTTAAGATGAAATGATGCCTTTGGTTATGGAGCGTGATTAATATCAAGGACATCAGGGTTCATCTAAATATAGGTGATCTGCACTCGCCTTCAGCGACGCTGAGTCTGCAGCCACACAGATAAATATCATCCCCATGCCAATGTTAACATGGCAGCAGCAACACAAACCCGGAGCGCCAGGCTTGATGGGGTCTGATAATGTTAATGCTGAGAACCGGTGATGTTAACAGAGTTTGGGGGTCAGTGTGTTTTAATGGCTGATTAGGGGTTATTGCAAACTTTATAAAAAATGTGCTACCTCCTTGGATTTATGGCATTTAGGTCTGGAGAAATTGCACACAAAAAATTAACAACCATTCCTGAACCGTTTTTGTGTTGCCGCTGCATAAAAGAGTGAACTTGCTCTGCGGCCAGGATCAGTGGATGATATGTGTCAAATTAATGTGAGTGGAAGAATTTGTGGTTTCCCAGCAGAACGTCACCCAAAACCGCTTCCCGATCCAATGTGTTTCCACAGAGAAAACCACATTCATAAGACCATTCCCATCTCAGTTCATTACATTGGAACAAACCATTTATGACTGAATAAATTATCCGTTGGACCACACATCCAACCTACTTTACCATACTGCCTTGCCTCTCTTGGACCGTCGTTGATACAGACTGACCCACAGATGTGGAAGATCAACCCAAGACCTGCAGTGTTGGAGAACCTCTCTTGTCTGGAGTTCACCATTTGGCCCAAAGTCACTCAATGGCGAACAAATGGTCATTGTTGTTGTTGTTGTTGTCGTCCATCTGCTCGCGGCACGTGCCGTGAAACCATTGACTTCGGCCGTTGCGTGCATGCGCATGAGCAGCGTTTTTAAAAAGTTGCAAAAGTTTTATTTTCACTTGAAGCCTTTTGACGGGTTGTCTTCCACTCACGAGACCACAGCCTTAATCCTCCATCTCGCCTCGTCCACATGTCAAAGTGCCATTGAGCAAGACACTGAAACCCACACTGCTGGAGGTTGGGTGTGTCACGTGGCAGCCTCATGTGTGATTTGATGAATGTAATGTTATGGACTTCATAAATTTTTTGAATCAGTGATAAAACATTTTGTGAAGTAGAATCTGGGGAAATTCCTTAAGAAAGCTCTCAGCATGTAACTATTTCTACCAGCGGCGAAATGCAACGTTGCGCTGCCTGTGAACTTCGTGGGTCAAGTGTCTTTCCCTTTAAACCAGCGTTACTCGGATCCCAACCGTTTCTTCAACCTCTTGGCTCCCACTGCTCATGATGTAATACTTATAGTAATAATTAGTCCCAAACATTTAAAAACAATTTGTAAAAGCTGCAGCCTGGTTGAGTTTTGTATTACAGTGTTCTGCCACAGAATGTTATGAACTCTCCTCCATCCTTTGGCACAAGAGCAGAAGACGTTTTTGGGAAAGGGTGAGACAGAAAACTGCAGAAACCGTTCTTAAATCTTGCATACTGTACCTTTAAGTTTTTATGTACCTTTGCTCACCTCTTCAGGATTCAGCAGGCATACAGGTACAATTGTTAAAATTGTATGAACTCCTTGGTGCATGTCACTTTGATGCATTTGCTGAATGAATTTGTCGAATTGTAAACTGCATCTCACCCTGTCCGTCGACAGCCAAGTGCTCACAAACCAATGTGATTTATAGCAAACTCAGAGCCTTGACAAAGACATGCTGTGACAGCTTAAAAATGCAAACATCTAAGCAAACATGTTGCCACTCTATAGCCCCGTAACTGGCTTTTTTTGTTCCCTCCCCCCCTTTCTGCAGAAATCCAAGAGAAAGCCCCTGATCTACAGCTGCTTTCATCGAGATTGAGACAAGTTTCTCTTTGATGGGAGAATGTAAATGTGTCATTTATACCTGTCTTGTCTTTTATCATGATAAAGCAGTTCATACTCCGGGAAAAGGGGGGAAAGAGAAACGCAAGCAGTCGCTTCATTCATCGCCTGTCCTGTTTCATTCACACGCTTGTGATTCTCTATCATGCTCCTCTCAGCAGCCGTCAAGAGGCCAGCGCGCATTGAAACAAATCTCTCATATTCGGCTTTTTGATTTCATTCTTTCTCCCTGTCGTCTCTCCTATTAGCTTATTCATTCTTCACATGTGACTGCCAGCCTGTTAAGGTCATATTAAACCAAAGCAATCCACTTTAAATGGTTATCTACGACGCGCATTAAAAAGCTCTTTGCTGCCCTTTAAATATTGTGATTGGGTTATAGGGGGGTCGCTGTTTCGGAGCGCTGATCGCTCTCCCAGGAGCCCGCTTCAGAATATAAATTGAGTAATATTATAAAGGCGGGCACTCCAGAAGGACTGGGTAATGAATAGGATTCATGATCTGAGGAGGAACAGGAGGTCATGCAATGAAGTGAAATACTCTAATAACTCCAATCCAAACCCACTCAGATGATGATACATTAACTGGGAGACCCTTGTATTCCTGTTTTCTTTCTCTTTCTCGCTCCTGTGTCAGAGTGTATGAGCATTACATCGACTCCGAGAGCACTTGCTGTAGAAAAAGAAAAAGAAAAAAAAAGAGAGAAAGCTGATCCGGGTGGTAATTGTTATTTAAAGTTCTCATTTTTTTACTTTAAAGTCAAGGCCACCTACAACGGTGGTGGTGGCGGGGTCAGATCAAATCTCCACAAATCTTGTAATCTTCTGCAACGACATGAATAAAAATAAATGAAGGAATAAATACAGCTGAAGATTTGTATTGTATTACTTGAGCAATTTCATGATCTTCTGCAAAACGTCTCGAGAAAATGTCGCGGGCAGATCAGACGACAGATTACGCCCACTGCCGAAGGCCTAAATACAAGATATTAAGATTTTAGATGTAATCCCCCTTCGCGATTATGATTTTTTTTCTCTCCCCCTTTCATTCCTACAAGGAATTACATTCATCATCCTACACAGTAAGCTGTGTTTATTTGAGGTGGCCCATGGATAGTTTTGCATGTTATCCCTTCAGATCAAGATAAATCTGGTTGATGCTATCATTGGCCTTGTGTTCCCGCAGTGGGCCTGAGCCATACCTGCGAATGACTGATTACATGTTATTTAACTGGGATTAACATGTGAGCTTTGAATGAACGAGTGGGACTTCAAATCATAATTCTGGTTTTAAGTTGGGGTTGTTTTTTTTTTCTTCATGTTTTCCCTCCTCCTCACACACGTAAACATCTACTGTTATATCATGCTCTTAATAGAAACCCAGTGGGCTCTCCCTCTCCGCCTGTCAGTGTGGATCGTGATGGAGTGTATGGGAGTGCTGGAATGAGTCGGGCTTCTTGCAATCAGGCACAGGGAAAATGGTTAATTCCACTTGTGATGACACCGGCTCGGCAAGCACAACAGTTTTCAAGTGCTGACACTGACCAGTAATGACTGAACGAATGGATGGAGAATAGTATGTGCGTGTGTGCATTTGTGTGTGTGTGGGATGGACAGAAAAAGGGCTGAGGAAGGATAGAGGAGTCAGTAAAAAAGAGACACCAGTAAAGTATGAGAGAGGGAGAAAGAGAGACACACTGTTTCTGCACACAATCGCTTCTTGGCATCTACAGTCCCAGGACCAAAATACCATTAATACAAGTGTCAGAGGAGTGAGTGGAATCCGGCGCGGCACTTTGAGCGGCCTGAGAAGAGAATGCCAGGGATCCGGGGGTGGAGGGGGGGGTGGTCCGAGACGGGTGTCCATTCTTCTGGTCTTCTCCTTTTGTAGGGGCTTCTCTCTCTCTCTCTCTCTCTCTCTCTCTCTCTCGCCCTCCTCCCCTCCTTGACTTTGTGCGAAGATTAAATTGCACATGATCTCTAATGTCGGCGGCCCTCCGCTTGTCGCAGGTCGGCGACCCCGGCGCCGCTCACATAATAGATACATCCCGTGTTTGTCTGGTGGCGAGGCGCTCGTCCGCCACAGTCCAGTAACCCGCCATTGTCGTGCAGTCTGAGGCAATTAAGTAAAATGGTGGATAAAGCCTCGCTGCGTCCTTTCAATATTTATTACATCCTCTTTGTGAAAAGAGCTATTTAGTCGCTGTATCTAAAATGATCACTAACGCAATTACAACTGCATTTAGAATACGCATTAAGGGTAATCTTCACCCCTTAGAGAGGACCCACGAGCTGCGCTGAAAAGAGATAACGGATGAAAGTTACAATGTCTGTGAATCCCAAAGAAACACCTCCTCTGTATCTACTGTCTGAAAGAGGCTGGACGCATGTTCAGGCATCAGCATTTCTTCTTATCTCTAAGGAGGGAATCTGTTCAAAATATCATTATTTATTTGTTGTTGGGTTTTTTTCTTTCTGTACATTTGAGTCTGTGAGGCGGAGGCTCATTATTGACCTGCAACGATCCGTCCTCTTTACTCAAGTACAAGGGAGAAGATAAAATGATGGAGAGTACTCTTTCTAATGTAGTTTGAAGCCAACTTTTTTGTTTTCCTTTATAAAGTTCATCCAGTCAGCTGAATGTTTAGGACAAGATGGTAGAAATAAAAGTCATGAAAACCAAGGGCTTTTGTCGAGGGTTGAGCCATAGCTTTTACGTTACTCTGCTGAATGTGAATTTATCTTTATCTGTTTTTCATGGTTTTGATAAGCAAATCTTTCTGCTCCACATCAGTGAAAGACTTTTTATGAAGGTGATTTAAATTGTACCAACAATTGTGAAGTACATACATGGGAAAACAAGGCCACCTTCTTCAAAATGGGCACATTTTGGGACTTCTCATCATTTTCTTTGACCTCTTGACACTATTTGGAATAACCAATGAGCTGCATGTAGCATACAATGTCAAGTTTATTTGATTTCACATCAAAATTTATGAATGAATCGTGTTCGACCAGTTAACCTCAAATAGGAAAAGGGAAAAAACGTCATTAAAAGGTCAATTTACCATCATAACTATAGTTGTTAAGACGAAATCAAGATTTAAAAGCTGTTAAAGGGTTACAATATTGTATCGCCAACACACCATTTTAACTACTTGGGGGGAAAAAAAAGATTCTGATTTCATGAGGTTTTTACCTTTAAATATTTGCTTTCTTGTTTTCAGGCAAGTCGTCCCGACGTTTCTGACGAAGAATGAAGAATACAGGCGAAACATGTCAAAGGTGTGTTGTAAAAACACGGCTGATGATTTAGCTATTGCAAGCTTTCTACCTGATTAAATGAAGGATTGTTAAAATGTTTTGCTTAACTTTAATGTTAGCTGTATTAAAAGCAGTTTCCTGGATGAGTTGGAGGAGGTAGAAGGAACAGAGATGTATGAGCTTCTGCTGCAGGACAACTCAGCTTCGAAAAAAATACAAAAAGCTATATAATATGATGTAAAATTATACATGTAAAGCAGGGATGTCTAACACATGTTAGTTCAGGGGCCAAATACAGTCCAATTCCATCTTGAGAGAACCAGTAAATTTGCCATGACAACATTTAAATATGAACTTTAACGTTTTTCTGTTAATTGAGTATACATTTGGATAAACTCTATTTTTTTTTTTTGCAAACATAAATGTTGTGGGTCAGCTGTCAGCGAGTGAGTCAAACCGGAAGAGGCACAACTTAAAGTCTTAATTAACTCCTTTTTGGTGAAATCAACTGCATTTTATTTATCGAAAGACTGCAAGCAAAACTTGACCTGACGGACTCCATGTCTTGCATCTTGTGCCTCCTGATCCCACGGTATATGTGAGGTTAACGATGAGGTTTCATTCAGAAAGAAGTGTAGTTTTACACTGGATGGCGAAATCGTCAGCCTCTCGCCGGCTTGAAAATAGCTGCCTTGGGTATGTTTACGTCAGTTACTAAAAAAAATAAATAAAAAAAGGATCTTGATCACTACGTGGACTGGTGTGTAACGAGCGGTGTGGCGCGCCTCCATCAAATGTTTTATTTAGGGGATGTTCTTATTTCCATTCTCTTGCAAATGCAGAAACCTTCCCCCTTCCAAAAAAAGCATCCTATTAAGGTAACATTATGAAAAGGTAAGAAACATTGGGAGAGGTAGTCGGGTGTGGAATGAACTTGATGAAACCATAAAACTGTCATTAAACTGTGTTGTTTTCGAGACGAGTTTAGGCAGCAGGTGTTAGTGAAATATGGTTCAGCTTAAACACCCTGAATGGAGGAGAACTTGGGAGGTATTTATAACTACGATTACATATAAATTTTACATGTCTGTCTTTATGGCTCGCATGTTTAATCAAGGTTGAAACTTATATTTTTGGGACCACCAAGCTTTGAGAGCCCGATTCAAAGACTGAAGCTGCTAAGTTATGTTAAGATCTATTATATTACAGACATGTCAATGTCAAAGACCCAAGTGCTTGGTGGGTGAGATTAGTTCTGCTTTTGACTTCGTCATACAGGATTGTGGACTACAAAACTGACAATAATAATCAGAAACAGTCAATTACAGACAAAAGCAAGCTCAGTTTTATTGTACGTTTTGTAGTTCCTCTTGTAAATAAATCACATGGAGACATATTTTCTCTCAAAAAGAGTCTTTAACCATGTACAATATCACAATCTGCTAGTATGCATAGTTGAAATCAATAACATACCCATAAAAAAAAGCCATTGCAAAGGTGTGATTATGTCAAAACTTATGTTCCATGAGCTACAGTGAAACCCTCCTTACAGGTTGTTTTAGATGCCTGAGTAACATGTAGCCGGGAGACATCAATTTGCTGCAGACTGTGACTTTGAGAGCGATCCGCAGGTTTCACTGAGGCCGGGTTACACAGCAGGCAATATTCTATCATCCAGTAACCAAACGTCGACTCCTGCTTGTCTGTAGTCTGGACTAAAGTCTCCGAAAGCTACTTCTGCCCCCTCTGTGAGAACCAGTCTGCTGACAGCTTGGAGCCAGTCCCCTCCGTCCTCTCTCTCTCTCTCTCTCTCTCTCTCTCTCTCTCTCTCTCTCTCTCTCTCTTAATTGACTTCCCAGTTTGATAACACATGCCTGTCTGATTGGAGCCGGGCTGTCTCGGTGATGCTCAGAGGAACGTGCCTCTTCAATAGCAGATCAATTAGTCTATTAAGATAACCAGGGACATAGGTCCTCCTCTACCGGGGCTCTTGTTTGAAACTGCTGCTCTGAAGTCACTGCTCCCCACAACAATAAAACAATAAAACTTGTATCACGACCTTATTAATATATCATAACTGTCTGACTTCAACCCACAGCATCTCTGAAGAAGATGCAATTAAGTATGAGTGAGATTAGGGGATTTGTATGTTTTTAAGTGCTATACATATATATGTCCTTAATCGTGCATGAATGCTCCCTGATGCAGACAGATGGCATGCCTCTTATTATTTTGCATGCGGGTGATTCGGCCTGAGCCATGGCAGGTGGCTTGAATATTCATTTCATTTTGATAATTCCACAGATTACTCCAAGTAAAGCTGCAAGATTTATATGTAAGAAATACCCCTCTGTCTTATCAGCCTGAGTCACAAAGTGGGGAGATTTTTCTTTTATTTGTGACTCCAGCGTGATCACTGCCAAAGTAACTGGTGTTTATGCTTTTATTTTTACAATTTCAACTGAAAATGTAAACCTTTCGTTGAATTTTGAGTTTTCGTTGAGTTTTTTGGCATTCATTTACACAACCTTTTGAAAACAGCTTTCAAAGTGGAACTTTTCCAAAATGCCCTGTCTCATGTCTCCTATGTAAATAGGAGAAAATGCAACTATTTGAAAATGCTCAGCTCCATCTCTGTGTAGTTGGCGGAAATACATGGTAATCCAGCAACTTTGTCATCCATCCATGCCAGAAGTTTCCTGAAGCTTTTACTAAATTATATGTAATAAAATATTTTATTCAATGTTTTTTGTATTATTTACACATCATATTGAGAAGGATTCTTTTCTCTTAGATAAACATGCGTGAGTTAAAAAAAAGACACAATAACTAAAATGGGGAAAATATAAAAAAAATCCAAGAAATGAGAAAAACTCATAAAACAGCTTAAAGAAAGACGTTAAGATAAGTAGAATTTCTGAAAGAAAAAGCAAAACTGATTGAAAGACAGCCAAAATAGTTAAAAATGTCAAAATGTCTCTAAATTGCAGATAAAGAACGTTACAACTGCTAAATCAGGTGCTGTAAATGCAACTAAATGTTTACCATCCGAAATTGTCATTGAAACTTCATTGATGCAACATAAGATACAGTTTTGTACATATATTAAAATCATATATGAAACTTTGTAAGCTCTGCTAGCCTCATCTTAGACGTTAAACGTGTTTTGCGGCTCCTGTTATAATTGATCTTGTGGAAATACATCTAAAATTAAAAGAAATAAATGATGCAGACCCCTGGTCCATATGAACATCTGTGCACTCTCAATGTGAATATTTATAGCGCACTATTCTCTGTGCATATTTGTGTGGTTTCTAAACCGTACACATACATCAAAAACAAACATCAACACCCACTAGTGCAAAACTTTTCTCAAACAAAAATGCAAAAAAAAACAATACGTTTTCACTTGTTGAGAAAATGGGAGGCCTTGGAAATAGTTATGAGGCTCATCAGTGCTGGTGTGTAATGCCGGGTTCCAGAGGGAAGGACACCCGATGGAGAAAACGATGGGTCAACTGCCTCGGCGTCGATACATCAGAAGATCTGGTTTCCCCACCTCTCGCCCATCGAGCTATATGAGGCAATTGTGTCCTTCCGTAAGCAACTTTTATGGAGGCTGCACGGAAGAGCCTCCCAGCCCAGAGGTCAGGGGCCAATGTGCTGATGGATTATGGGGTTTCACTGTGCCTGCCGCTGCTGACAGGCTTTATTGGTCCAGAGGATGAGCTTGTAACCCTTTATATAATTATTGTATTAAGCCCGGTGTGCCCCCTTGCCTCGCTGGCACTTGTCCCTCGGATCAATGTGGAGATAATTTCAGAAATGAATAGTTAGTATCGATCAGCGCCAAACCCCCTTTAGTGATGTCTTATCAGCCTCTCCGACAGGTCATTGTAGATTATTGTGCCATTGTCATTTATGGCCTCTGTCATAGAATTTCTTTTTTTTTTTTCTTCCTTTTGAATCAAGCGGCTTCAAACAAAGACAATTCAATTTGCAATGGATTTCATTCTGTTTTTACCCCCACTTCTTCTTCACTCTGCGCTACACAATAAGCAATAAATCACAATCGTTTGTGTTTTTATCTCCCAGTTTTTACTCAGTTTTCTCCATCCGGGGCTGGCCCGGGAGGAGGAGGAGGAGGGGGGGGGGGGGAAAGGAGGACGAGGGAGGGCGAGAGGTCAGCACTTGAACTCTGGCTGAGGGATTGAGTGAGCTCCGGTTCAGACAAACCAGTGACCTTCAGGCCCGGGTGTTTGTAGAGGAGGGAACTGCTCTATTTGCTCGTCTTTGTGTGGCCTTAATAAACACCCGGCTGGTCAGGGACGCCGCGGGCCTCGCTGCCGCCGCCTCTGGCCTTTTTTCACTTTATTTTTTAGTGATGCCTTTTAAAATTTCCACACGCACGCACATTTTCAGAGTCAGCTCGGCCATTCAAATCAAACTGTAGGTGTGTTTTCTGTGTTTACACATTCGGTGGCCTCTGTGTTGGTGTGAGCCCCTCACCCCCCGCCCCCCCCCCCCCACCCCCACCCCAACCCCCCGCCGGTGTCATGTTTGTACTTTCCCCTCTCTTGCCTTCTAAACTGTGAATGACAAGATGTATCCATCAGAGGGGCCGGAGCTCGATTTCAATAGCAGCTCAGGGGGAATCATTCAGAGAAATGTAATTTACTCACTATTGGTCAGTTTGACCCCCGACCTCAATCACTTGACACGGTTGCCATAGCACCCATTGAAAAAGAAGAACAAGAGGGGAGTCAGATAGCATCATTCCAGCGGAAACATCCAGTGCACGCGGAGGAGGTAATGAGGAGAAGAAAAAATAATGTGAAAAGAAGTGAAATAAAGCAGAGTGAAATGGATTTACACCACCTCCGAGATGCGGGGGGGGGGGGGGGGGGGGGGGGGGGGGGGGTTTACACTCAGCAGTCTCGATCATTACATAATTATATCAACAGTCGCTATTTGTCATAACTGTCAGACGCAGTCATTTTTCCACGCCGCTGACATATTAATTACAGCAATTATTTCAAAAGTGTTCCCCCCGCTAATTACTCATACAGTTACACAGCGCTAATAGCGAAGGGATCAAAGAAAACAAATGACTATCATGCATCATTTCAATTAACCAGCATGATGGATTAATTAACACTCTGTCATTTTAATGCCCTGGGTGGTGGGATATGATGAGGGATGATCAGAGGAGGGTTTCATAATAGGGGTGGGGGGGGGGCGGAGGGGGGGGGGCTGTAAACAGATGAGGGGGGAAAAAAATGACTGGTTAAAAGTGCGCTCATCACTAGTGGAAGTGTTGCAAACAATAATCACAGAAGAGGAGCTGGAGCTCGTTTTGTAGTGGCTGCTTCTGAAATGTGAGCGAGTTTTTAATCACATTCCTGTTTCAGTCAGTTACTGTGCAGGAACATTTGGGAAACTCTTGCATTAAAAGGTAGAGACGTTTGAAAAAGTAAACACCGTAGCAGGGTGCATGAAACCTGATCAAGGCCGACCAACTGCTGAATGGGTGCAGCACTGTGATAAATATCAATGATCAATATAAAATCAACAATTAGTAATTCAGATTATTGTATTTTTTTCCCCTCAAACAATAAGATAACTCAGAATTATGTTTAACAATAGTTGTGAAAGTATTACATGCAATTATTCTATCAATCGTATGAAGTAAAGTGAACATTAAGCTATAACTACTGTGCAGTCATGTAATAATGTTAATGACTAACAATCATGTACTAAAGTGAATTGAATATTTTCTTCTGTTTATATAAAGAAGTTTTTACAGGAAGTGGAAGTACAACTGATCTGAAGTGTCAGAAATTGTCTGTCCTGAGTTATTAGACATCAGGGTTTTATTTCACGATGTGTAACTGTTTCATGTGCTTTTCTGTCTTTGTAAGAGTCTGAGATTTTCATTGAAATGGCAATATAAAGTCATCAAACCTAAAATGAACTTACTGTCAATAGTGTGTTTCAAACCCGGGTGAAGCTGAGCTCGATGCCGACCTTCACTTTGGCAGCGTTTTTACATTCATGGCTTTTGAATACAAGCAGGAGGTTAGTGAAGAGTTTCCAAGCGTTATATTCAGGCTTTAAACAAATGATGCTAAATCTGTGGGAAAAGACAATAATTCTATTGCAGACCAGCTAATTGTGTGTATTTAAAGGCTCCTGCTGGTGAGAAAGAGTGTGTCAAAAATGGAACAGGGGGTCCTCAGCCTTTTTCAAAGAGAATCTTATGAGCTCAAAACAATTTTACTAAACTTTGCTCGTATTAAAATGGGTAAATATCCCACATACATATGCGTGGAGACCAATCTGCTAACAATAGAAACTGTGGAGCATGATGTTCCAGATTATGTAAAATACTGTGAGGATTTCACGATAATATATAATGTTCAATGCTTAATGTTTGAAAACATTTTCAATGTGTAAGGCCTCGTTGACAGCATTTCAAGTGAAAATGCATCATTTTTTACATTTTCGTTTCAGAAGCGTTTCATGTTTACTTGGTAACTTTTTTGAAAATGACTGAGGTCTGTTTGCAGACCACCAACCACAGACAGTTGTTTAGACAGACGAGCAATTTGGATTTTTATTATGAGTGACTCTCAACAACAAAACCACCAAGTCCCAGGAGGATATGGAGTCATGACAATCTGGAGGCAAACTTTGTTGTTGTTGTTGTGATCTCTAAAAAGTGCTGATATTTACTAAATGAATCATTTCCTTGTTCAGGATTGCATCTCGTTTTATCAAATTTGAGAGGCAAGTGCAAATTGGCTCCGTCTTTCCTCTGCTGGCTTATTTACTGTCTTCATTATAAGGTTATTATAAGATTGTCCACAAACGAACACATCCACAAACTGAAAGGATGCTCTATTTTATGTGCATGTTAGTAAATCAGTCCCAGTGTCATATATCTGCCTGGGTGCCTCAGCAGTTCCCTCATTGCAGCCTTTTAACCCAAAACAAAACACAAGCAGAATTTATCTGTGCGTGACAGTTGAGCTCAGTGCTGACCGGCGGTTTGAGCGAGGCCCTCCATCACCTCCTGCAGATGAGCGTTCATCATCAGAAGGCAGGACACGGGCCTTTTACCTCAACCGTCAATAATCCTGCCTGCTGGATTTCTTTCTGCAAGCTCAGGTCTTTTTGTTTTTGTACCAAAAACACTGCTCAAAACATAGACAAACAAACCAAAAAAAAAAAAATGGCAGATGCGGCACAATTTTGACGTATGAGTCTATATTCCCTCCAAAGCTAACGGTCCATACAGAGGATTGGATGTGGGATCTATAGCTTTAAATCTTTCCTGCAAGCCAAGGCAAGCCACATCTCTCCTTTAGCCTCCTCTCATGCCTTGTTGACCCACAGCGATTAGACAATATATCTACATTGTTGACCCTACTAATGAAAGTTTGACATTGATTTCCAAATGGGCCGCGCTTCTGTTTTACTGTAGAAGCCAACGCAGCGGCTCTCATCCAGCACGAGATGCTGCAGGCAACAGTTTTCCACTGGCTAATCCAACTCGATATGGCAGACACACTCACTCTTCATTTAAACAAACAAAAGCAGCACATAATGATCAGGCCTGCCATTATGGCCGATTGATTTGATCTGGTCCAGGGCGCTGTGGATTTATTTTCTTTTATGCCCATATGGATGTGTGTCACGGCCTCAATATGCATCGCAAGCATGCGTGTGTGTGTGTGTGTGTGTGTGTGTGTGTGTGTGTGTGTGTGTGTGTGTGTGTGTGTGTGTGTGTGTGTGTGTGTGTGTGTGTGTGTGTGTGTGTGTGTCGGTCGGTCGGTCCCTGTCCAAACAAATGGAGGCAGTTTGGGGGCAGAGAGCCCGCAGCACTGCTTGTCCTATAATTGCCATTTACATACTGGCAGAATCATTAATTTCTAATTCCCCGATTATTTGCCACCCCCCCCCCCCCCCCCCGATTCTCGTGTCAATGACAAGGTCTGTCAGTGTCGTCGGACTATTGGAAGCCTCAAAATAAACATACTGAAATTACTGTTCAGTCCGGAAGTGATCATTAATGAAAACAATGGAAAGTTATTCTTTAGTTGTATTATTTCCGTCCATTAAAAAGAAGCCTCCTGGCAAGTTCTGTGCCCTTAAAAACAAAGAATGAAAAATTAAATGAGCTTATTTTTTGCATGACATTTCCAATTATCCAACAATCAGTAAGTGATAAACTCTATTGTGACATCTATTGTACACTGTTTTGCTCTAAATATTATTTAACCATTCTCCCTAAATTCCACTCTAAACATGTTTGTTTTGATCAAATCAGTCATGTTTTAGCACCCATTTCACTCATTTCATAATGAAAAAGTTGAAAAGAAAAAAAAAAATCAATACTCAGGTTATGTTCATTTTGTCGTTTTGACTACGGAAGGTTTGAGTTCTTGTTTAAATAACAGGTAAGTGCAGGAAAACGTTTTTTTATCTTGCTGACATGCAGACGCTCTGAGGAAGCCTGCAGCTGCAGCCGAAACATGTCAGCAAGGTAAAACTGTTTACCTGTCGTTCAAAAAAGAACTCAAACCTTTAAAAAAAAAATCAAGCTCAGAAAAAAGACATAACATGACCTTCACATTTTTCCAGCAATGCAGGCTGTTCATGTTTTTCTCAATATACTCTGGAAATATGTTGATTTAATGTTTCTGCCTTTTCCAGGCGCTTCCATAGATTCACAAAAGGCTAAACAATATTTGAAAACACATCTAAAACCATTTCTACTGTTCACTATCAGGCAAGCTAATTAAGCGTGTTTCATCACTGTGTTTTATTGAAAACATATTCTGCTGAAAATTAGCAGTAGATGAATTTTAACTCTGACTTAAACACTCATTCTTTTCTTTAGAAGTACTTACTGTATGTGCATGATGTGGAAAATATAAGAAAATCGAAGAATGTAAATACTTTTTCAACGAAATGACACATTTTTAGTGAATGTATGTGCATGTGTTCAATGTATTGAATGGCCTCCGACAAATGGTGGCATGAGTCCAACTAAATGTTCAGACTTGAATCTCATAGATATAAGTTAACCTAAATATGCTCGAGGCCTCGATGTCATCTTGACTTAAATAAGCTATAATACAGATACACATTGGTTTTGTTCTTGCTACTCAGCTTGGTTCAGAAAAGATCTGAGTTTTGGTTTAATGCTTACATGTATAACTTGGTTGGTTTCACACAAGACTCAAACGAAAAGGAAGTTTGAGAGCATGATGGTGCGTTTCCATGAAATATCAAAACCATGCTTTCTGTGCAGTCGTGGCTGAAGCCTGTGGATCTCAGCCTGTGGATCTCAGCCAGCACAGGGTGAAGGGTAGAGAGCCTCCTGCCACTGTGTCACATGGTCAACATAACACAATATAGACAACAGCACACATATTCACACTACAGGCCTTTCTTTGGATTGCGTAAGGGAGCCAGAGACTCTCCACCCCATCTTCTACATCACTTCATCCAGCTGTCGATGAACACAGTGGACACACACACATTCACACAGAGAGACAATTCAAGGGTTCAAGCCTCAAATATATTTTTTGCTTTTGCAAAGTGAGAGGAATCCTATAGAAAAAAACGCTCAGGGAGAGCATGCAAACAAAGGCCTCGATGAACAGTGGGCTGAGTGGGTGAAACGCAGTGACGTGCAGTCAGGGTAGGCAGGTGGGCAGTGTCGGCCCGAGGCTGAATTGGAATGAATTAAATATGCATTTTGATTATTTGTTTTAATTATAATATATAATTATTATTTATTTTTCAATTTCCGGGAGCTTACAGTACCTATAGGTTTGAAAGTGTCATCATTTTGTGCTTTTCAATTGACTCAACACCGCTATTTCCTGGTATGGCAGAGAGGCTGCACGTCACTCACTCCGGAGCCGTCTTACTGTGAAGGCCACACCCTCTCATCAAGGCCACACCCCCTACCGAAAGCCACTGCCACGCCCCCACCTGCAGGCCACACCCTCTCCCACACTGCTGCACTGCCATATGCAGTATGCATGTGTTTTTGCTCATCCGAAGTCAGTTCCCCAATGTGAAACTCATTTTCGTAAAAAGGCGGATCGCTACGCTGCCTTTGGACGAAACCATGCCATGTTAAATGCTATACGTATGTTCACAGTGCATTAGTGAATTGATACGGCGTTGCTACGCTCTTTAGCTAGTTGGTTGACAGGCAGGATGACAGATAAAGGTGGAAACGATGAAGACATTTTCACAATTTTCTTTTGAGATAAAACAGCAGCTCTTAAAAGACGAGAGAGGAACACCTGAGCTAGCAGACCTTCAGCAAAGTCAGAAAATTGTTCCTAGTTTCGTGTAAATTTGGGAAGGCAGATGCGCTGCAGGAGTGGTTTCAGCACCGCAGGCAGCTCTGCCGTCAGAGGTGTTTTCATTTTCTCCATGTTTCCAACGTAAACAGCAGATGCGCCGCCATGTTATGAGATATATCTGGTTGGGAGAGCATGAAGAATTGACTAATTGTTTAAGTTTCTTTAATGGTGTTTTACCATCTTGAATTTGTTAGATTAACACTTGCAAGCTCAAACATAGTATAGCGTCACAGAGCTGATCGCCGCAATGTATTATAGGAGTTGGGTTGGCCGTGTTTCATATGTCGTTATTTGGGGTTATATCAGGCTTGTTTGTGTTGGTAAAGTGTTGTGTTTTTGTTGCTTAGTTCGTGTAGTTAGTTGATCTAGTTTAGTTTAGTTTAATATTCGGAAGTTGGCAACCAGGATTTAAGAGGGTTTTGTGTGTCATGGTGTTCCTGTTTGGTGTGTCAAAACAAAAGCCTCTACTTGTTGGAGCTGGCATGAATGGAGAAGCATATTTTCAAATATTAATTCTACATAATGTTTTATTCAACTATTGACAATAGACAAAGAGTATGGGATAGATGGTCAAACACATTTGAATTCTCAGCATAGTTCATTTTAATTTTCTAGTGCAAAATACAATACCACAGGTCCCCAGGCCTTATCTTTGTCAGGCTGTCAGTAATATGCTTAAATGGCTCCATGATGGACAGTAACTAGCAGCTTGAGCTTTGAGCTTGTCAACCGTCTCAATGAAGAAAATCATATGATTCAAAACCACCACGTGTGGAAGAATCAAGACCAGTAAGTACAGTAGATGACCGATGGTAGTTTTTCGTGTGATCAATACAGGTAATACGTTGTTTTGTTATTGTACTGATGGTAATTAATTTGTATAAATAGTATGTAATTGCTGTAACTGGTACAGTTTTTCCAGTATGACTTGTTTCATTTTTTTTGTTTGTTTTATTTCCCAAAACATGTGTTATAATAAAATAACAAATACCACAACAATCAGTTCTTCATGGTGAAGCACCCCTGTACTTTTTAATAGATTTCCTGTACCACAAAAAAAATAAAAAATAATCCACCAATTCAAAGCATTTAAGGAAAGATATTGAAAAAAAAGAGAAAAGAATCTTAATATGAATTATATGCATATCATTTAAAGAATAAAATACTTTAATTCCTTTCTGGGATTACTAGCAGCATGAAAGAAACAAAATACAAGGAGAAACCTCTGTATCAGCTAAAGCAGAGAACATCTGGGTGATAACATACCCAGACAAATGTAAAGTGACAGAGTGTGACTGTTCTGCTGATGTTGCTCAATTCACACATTGGGTTTTAAAATACGCATCAAAATGTGCATCAACATACTTTTTGTTAATGATTAAGTTGAGGCCACTAAAATGAATTCCATCACTTAACTTCTGGTCAAAGGAGATTATTGAGCTTTATGATGCAGCCAGTGAAATATCAATAATACTGGATGGGGGCTGTTGCAGCTTTTGCACACTGCTCTTTTGTTTGGTTGTAAATGAGCTGCATCAAATTCAATGACCACAGAAGCCATTAACAATGGACACATTGGATTCAACCCGCGATGCAAGCATAAACACTTTGGACACAGAGGCAGTGGAGGCATTCTGGCTGAGGTGCTCATATGATATGTTTCTTTAAAAGTGAACTAATTCATGCATTTCTGATTCATTACTATCGGACGCGTCCCTGCAGACTGATTCATTTTGTGCATATGAAAGCAGAGTTGAGGCAAACGCTCTGACGGCATCACTCCTGGGCTGAATCTCTGCAGGGATTGTGACCTTCTTGTATAGATTTCACTAAGCCAGGTAAGTGCTTTGCATGTAGACATTTGCTATTGGACCTGTCACTGGCATCAGAAGCTCAGTAGTTGCAATTACTCGCTGATCATCGCCATGAGCCAGATAATAATTAGAGGTTGGCAAAATTCAGGGCCAGTCTGGAGAGCTATTGATTTCCCCATGTTCCCTTCTTTGGAAGGATCAAGAAAATAAGACATGAAATTTACTGTCTTCATAAAAGTTTTACTAAATCAGGCCATTGGAAAGGGCTATTGACAGCCATGCCATTACCATACATAGTGTTCTCTAAAGCGTTTTTGAGTATTAGCAAAAAGAGAGCAGCTCTCTCCTTTTGTGTCTTTCATGCACCAATAAATAATGGCTCCTTTGGAATATTTGCAGGTGATTTTAATCACACAGTCGCACACATAACCTCAGCCAGGTTATAACAGGATTACTTTCCAATTTAGCATTGACAAAGACCGCCTTGAGCTCTCAGCTGAGGAAGGCACATATGAAGGGAGTGCAAGGAAGAAAAACAATACGCAGACATTTTGCTAAAGGCTAGAAAACTGCGAGCAACTCGATTATTCTCTCTTTTCCTCTGACTAAATTAGATTTTTTTTTCTTCTTATTTTGCCTGTTAAGTGTCAGAAATGGCTGCAAAAGTTTGACACGGAGAGGCAGATTGAGAGAATTAGAGTTTGCAAAGACAGGAGGAGCACAGGCGCTCTGTATGCACGCAGATAAAGTCAAAAGCAGTGGAGTTGCAACAAAGAGACAGAGAGAGAGAGAGACAGAGAGGGAGAGAGATGTGCTTGCTGGAAACCCAGGGGGTCATTTCCCTTCCTCGATGGACAGACTATTAACTTTTTGATTGGCAGCGAGGCTGACGCTGCCTGTTCATCATTGAGGCCTGTCGATTCCCCAGCATCTGGAAGCGAGACATAAATTCAAAGGCCCGAGTATGAACAGTGCGTCTCAGCATCCCCCTTCTGAACGGGGGCCGCATCGCACGGCCATAAAGAAAAAACAGCAGCATTTCACTGACGCTGATTTCCTCGCTGGCAAAAAAGTCACCAGAAATAAATGACTTGGAACACTCTGCAGAAGGAGGAGAAGCTGAGTGCTGACAGCCGCTCTCGCAGAGGTTTTGGTGTATTTTCTTTCTTTCTTTTTTTTTTGCTTTATTTCCCATCCTATCTGCTATTGACAAGAGTGAAAGAGGAGCGGACCGGACGATTTCAGCACATTTTCTCCGGAAAGACGGCCACGTCGGGCCTACAGTGGAATATTTACTGATTGAACTTACCAAACCTTACCCGGGCCTTCACTTTAATTACTTGTTAGTCTTTTTATAGGGGAAGAAAATATGGCTGTTAGGGTTTATGGTGGGGCAGGAAAAAGGGCTGGCCTGTTTTTATCTGCCCTTGCACACGCATCAGTGTAATGATGACAAAACGGGATGTTAACTAATGATTAGTAGAAATGGTTGCAGTTAATTAGTTGGTCCTTCGTTTATCGTTCCATTTGCACATTTTGGGGAGCAATCGTTATTAATTAGGGCCATCATGCCGAAAGGGGTGAGGTGGAACCCTACAGCCAAGTTAATCAGGCTGCAATGAAAGCTCCATTATCCTGCTCCGTCCCGTTGGCCTGTGATCTATTAGCATTATCTAAAAGCTGCAACAGGATCAACGACAAGAATGAAAGAAAAAAAAAAAAAGAAAGAACAAAAATCAAAGGGACATAAATGGAGTGAGGTTTGATTGCCCCAGTTCTTGGGTCACTGGTTATATGGGGGAGAATCTCACATGATATTCTGTGGCTTTTTGTGTAGTTGCGTAAATCCAGGGCATTGGTATCGAGCGCATCAGACGGTTTTAAGTATTAAGTACGTGAGACTGTGGACCGGTCCGGAGCTTGATGCGGGTGGAGGCAGAGTTCTATCGGTGAAGTCGCAGGTAAAACAGCCACTCGCATCAAACTCCAGACCGGTCCGAAGCTTTATAACTTTTGATCAAGGAAGTTTGTAAGAGTGACTAATCAGCCGGAAGAATCAAACACATGGTTGCACAATTAACCTCAAAATACTTTTTTACTCAGTCTATTTAGGCTGAATTCTGACTGTCTTTTGTTTCAGGCTCCTTGATTTCTCCTCGTGTCTGATTGCTGCCCTGATGTGTTTTACCTGAGATTCTCTTCACCTGGTGGCTGCGCTATTCGCTGTGTGTTTTCGGTGTGGCAGCGCCCCCATGAATCTTTCTGTGTTTCTTGGTTCCTGTGTTTGGACTTTCTAGCGTCCCTTCATGTTTCCCCCATGATCTCGTTGACTTAATTGTTTTTTATCTTTTGGATTTTTGCTTTCAGTTTCCTGTGTATTGAGTCCACTCCTGAGCCAAACTTTCCTCACTCCATTCAGTGTCGTGCTGGAGGAATAGGTAATGTATTACAATAAAAACGAACTGTTCATTCGCTAATAATTCAAGTAACAGGAGGTTCCCGGAAATCGTCAGTCAAAGATCTAATGAAGTGTCCAACTTTTCCAACGTGGAGAGAAAACTGTTGTATGTCATCCTTGGTTTTCATTCTTTGGATATTTGCGTATCACATCTGTATTTGGCGCATCAAGACTTCTTAAGGTATCACGAAAAATAAATCAAATTTCATTATTTCCACTATTCCGACTAGACTTTCATTTTCCTTGTAGTCACAGTCTGCTATGCTTCCTGTTTGCTGACCAAAATAAATTCTTTATAGACTCAAAGCTGAGTCCAATTCTGATTGTAATGATTGGTGCATTGTAGATCGTCATCATTCGACATATTCTCTATCGAACCCACAACTGAAGGTGGTCTCTCACTACATTCACTGTTTACTCCTATTAGAGCCACACTTGCCAGAGACTACAGAATCCAGCTGTTTTAGGGAATTAATGGGCATTAAAAATTAATGAAACAATATACCTGCGACTTGTTTTTTTTTAACATATACCTTGGGGCTGGTAGTGCGACAACATCATGATATATATTGATAGACGGCAAACTGATTCTTTAGAGTACTTTAGGTCAAATAGAAGGACACAATCAAGACTGTGCTGGGCAAAGAATAGTGAGAAACATGAATAGATTGTTTGTTAGAGAGAAAGAAAACTGAAAGAAAAAAACATTTTACAGAGAAAAACAATTACATCTTGTGTAATTATCTCCATTGTCATATTAAACCGTATAATGTCTGTGTAATTTAATTTGTTGCATTTCCACACAATAATCATGTGAAATTAAAGCATTTACCCTCAAAAGAAAGAAAAAAAATTACATGTAAACTATGACTCCTACAGGGTTTCTAAACACACAGTTGAGGAATCTGAGTGGATGTAAATTCCCGCAAACACAATATAAGGTGATTATACTGGAGCCTTGGTACCATGAAATACTGGGCGCATTCATCACAAATAACCAGGGGACTGGGCACCAAAGTGTAAAGGAGGAAATCAATGCATTTTCCCCAGCTTATTTCATGCAAATGAGCAGTGAAGGAAACTGATATGGTTAAGGCAAGGTTACAGAGAAGACAGGGAGAGAAAGGCCAGTGTCCCCGGGAAATCAATAGAATAAACTTGAGAAATGATTTAGATAGAGCAGATATGAACATTGAAATAAACAAATAACCTTAAAGGAAATCAATCATATAATTTAAAGAGTAAATGGCTTGAACCGCCGTGATCTCCCTCATGGCTTAGACAAATGGAAGATTTTTAATTTCATCATTGATATTATGCCAGACTTGGAGATTTTGCAGATGGTTGCAACCAGGAGGAGGGGAGCGAAAAATCAATTGAGTCTAGTTCTGTGGTCTTAAGAGATGTTAGATATTTACAGCATTGGAGGTACGGAGCCTTGTATAAATTTACATTTTAAGAGATAAAAGACCTCTGTATTTTATCTTGTTATTGATAATAGAAACTGTCGACTTTTATCCTGTCCCATCTCGGGGGAAGCCGAGCTGTCTGGCCAACGCGCGACAGGGTTTTTTTTTGTGTGTGTGTGTGTGTGTGTGCGTGTGTTTGTTTGTTGTCCACGAGAAGGGGCGATGGGGAGAATACGACAGACAGAGCGAGTGGTCCGAGGCAATTTCAAGCCTTTATTTTCTTGATACACAAAAGGCAGGCTTTGTGTGCGGTTGTTTTTCCTTTTTTTTTTTTTTTTTTACCCCTTCTATCCTCTCCCTCTCAGCTCCTCATCCCGCTTCCACGTCAAGGCAATCGAGGTGGCATAATTGCATCAGAGGTCCAGAAATATAGGCTTGCAATTTAGAAGGAGGATGAGAAGAAGAGGAAGAGGAGGAGAACGAGCAAAGAGGGAGCGAGTGAGCGGGAGAGAGGGTGCAGGGGAGGGCGAGAAAGGCATCTCAGACAGGTTCATTTACGGCGGGAACCGGGACAGAGAGGTTAAGACATTGTGACAAGAGACAAAGTAAATGTATATGTAAATGCAAGAGGTTGTTATCACTCCTAAAACACTGTGCAGCTTTTTCACGCTTTGGAGACCTAAATTATATTTAGGCCACATAAAATCCAATAGTCCAACTGTGTCCCGCCGCTATGTAAATGGTTCAGGTAATTCTTTAAAACACTGCGCTGGTGGCCAAACGGTGGGAGCAAATAACAACAAAGTGTTTACATCATTTGAATGATTTAGGACTACTCGCAGAGATCACTTTAATAGACTCCAGTGTGCTGGCACAGACTTCCAGGTTACAGCTTCCCCGGCTCCTTTCTCGATGCATTTCCACACAGGCCTAACAAGGATGACTCGCAGGAAAAGGAGCAAACCACACAAGCAGTGAAGCTCGTCCCTTCAGATCCTCCAGCTTTACAAGATGTAGACGTTTTGGATCGGGCATGACATTGTGTAGAAATAATCGTCTCTGAGATATTGAAGGGAAGTAGTGAGGGTTATTCTTAATCCAAAGCACCGAATACAAGGCAGTCATTTTGAAATTGATGAAAATCCTGACAAGAAAGTTATATTGAGTTGCATTAATTCGAAAATGTAGTGCATCGTCTTGTGTTTCTGTAAGTGGCAAACATGCAAGTGAGCCAAATGTGTTTCGAAAGATATCCACATAAGTGCATTATAGGAAGTGACAGCTTACAATATGTGATAATATATAATAAAATATAAAAAGATGTTTCAAAAGGGATTTGTTTATTTATTTTTACAATTTATAGAGTAACATTAAGTATGAGGCTTGCAATGATATTTAAAAAAATTCAAAAATATTGTTCTCTGTGTCCAATATATTATGTATTATATAATAAATAATATATTCATGTGGTCTGTCCAATCAAAACAACCTCTGGTATTCAATTCCATCACAAACAACATTATTGTAAACGTTTTATCATAGTTATATTCTTGTTTTTAATATATATTATTATTATTATTAGAAGTAATCTTATCTTATCTTATCTTATCTTATCTTATCTTATCTTATCTTATCATCTCATCCCACGTAAAGGTAGCTTTTATATTGAGAAGGCAGTTATTACCAGACAGATATACTTCCAAATATATCACATATCAAACATGTAAATGCAAAAAAAAAAAATTGTTTGAAATTCTCTCTTTTCAACATCTTTTTCCCCCCACAATATTTGTCATTTCAGTACATAATCTCAATATGTTTCAAGTTCAGTTGACTTTTGCATTGATTTATTTTCCTCTTTCAATCTCATGTTAACTGTTTTCCTCTCACTTGTTCAGTCTCATTATCAGCTTGTCAGTCGTCTGTGGAGCACTCTGAGTGGAATTATCCTGAATTAAAGGTGCTACATCAAAACAGTTTGATGGATTGGTTTGGTTCAAAGCTTTCATAAACATATTATGTTCACGTAATGCAGTTTGACAGTTTGCAGGAGAAAACAAGAGGAGAGTTTTCGAGGAGAGAAATGAATCCATAAACGGGATTATTTGAGGTAAATATGATGTTACACATATATACAACCCACTGTTGATTCTCTGTGTTTGAGGATTCCATGCCGAGATGATGTGTTTTGCAGCTGTAGATGTGAAACGCAGAGGTTTTAACAGCAGTGGATAAGAGGCAGACTCATTTGGTTTGCCACCAGCATGCCTTTTTTTTTTTTTTTCTTCTCTTTTTTTTTTCTTTCCCACCCCGATTGCTGGCTGTTAAAAGAGGTGTATCCAGCCACCCCTTGTCCACTTTAATTTTTAATTACCATCTTCCGCTCACCTTTGTTATAGTCATGACACGCTCGCGTTAAGCCGTGTACAGCAGGCAGGCGGGGGGAGAGAGAGAGAGAGAGAGAGATGGAGAGAGAGCAGGGCTTCTCTTGTTCTACCTAACAGAGTGCTTGGATTCACTTCTCTAATTATGCGGGCAGACGTGCTCTGGAGTGAACTCTGGTACCGACACGCTGCCTCTGACATGGGATCAGGGCCCCGGGGCCGCGGCTAAGGCCCGTTGGAGGAGGGCGGGAGCGCCCAGGGAGACAGCTGAGGGGGAAATCTACAAGAGAATGAATAACGAGGGACAGAGAAGAGTGGAAATCAGCATCCGTGGCATATCCTTGTTTTTATGTTTTAAGATTATTGCACGATTTTGATGGGGGGAAAAAAAGCAAGATTACTCACAGCGATTTGCCTTTGTAGGATGATATTAATTTGATTTCTCTAACTGGACATTCTGGATGAATGATGAACTCACATGTTAGGTTTGAGCATGCATGGAACACCTAAGCAATAGATAATATCATCGAGTGGTATTTAGGCGTTAAGTGCAGGACTGTTTGAGCAGAGTTGCCCAATTCGTCCCACCGAGTCAACAAGCAAAATGAAAAAAACTTCCTAGAAACTTTTTTTTGAGCACATTTCTGAGGACTCAAAGACACAACACACTATTCACAACAGAACAGAGATATTGGTGATGCTGCCATGAAAGTAAACATGCGTCAGTCTCAAAGCCTTGCTTGTCAAGGTGAATTTGTAAAAATATGCATAAAAGTTTTAGGGTATATTTAAATGTATTTTGCACCAGAAGGTTTCATTAAACTTGGCTTTATGTTGAGGTTGTAGTTATTTTTGGGTGTAATTCTTGACATTTTTATCACGTATACTTACAAAAACAGTTTAATGTTTAAATTTAAAGGTTATTATTGAGCTATTTTACCTGTCTGGATCAACTCACGATGAAATTGAGCTGTTTTTGGCCCCTAAACTAAAATGAGTTTGACACAACTGTAGTAGAGAGGAGAAGATGATGGTCTTGGTGATACTTTTTCCAAGTTCTTCTCATTTGAATTTTGGGAATTGTATGATTTTTTTAAAAACCTAAGTGGGAAGTAAATCAATTAGTTATTCTATTAAGACAGAAATTTTTAGAGGAGTGTGCAATACAAATACTATATCATTATATTCATAAAGCGCTTTAACACAAGGTTAAAACAGTGATGATGAAGCTATTATATCTCAATGTATTTGTGATTAAAACTATCAAACTAGCAGGAGAAATGTGTTAATGTTGTTTTATTACCTATGGAGTCCAACACCCGTTGATAATATCTTAAATGTGAATAAGGCCTAAATAGCAAGGCATGTGTGCTCTGTGAGGTGGGGTGGGGTGGGGGAGGGGGGGATTGGAGGGGGGGGGGGGGTGGTGATCCTCCCACGCTTTGACTGTTTGAAGCAATGATGTTCCCGATGAAGTCTCTATCAGCTCTGGTCGCCACACAAAGAGGGAGAATCGTAATCAAGCATGTGAATTAACACATTTTACAAGGCATGTATAATTGATATGAATTGATTCTATTCTGCGTTCCACAGACGCTCCGCTGCTGTGTGCGTTAGCATACTCACAGTGCAGAGAGAGAGAAAGAAAAGAGAGAGAGAGAGAGAGAGAGCTGCCATTAGTGCCAGCCAGTTTGATGGATGCAGTAATTGATGGGTCAGCATGTTGCAGAGCGGCCGCTAAAGCTTTGTTAATTGTCATAAGAAGTTCAGATTGATTGGGGCCGCTGCATTAGTACATACAGTGGGATTGATTAATGTTTTGTTCTGAAACGAATGCACGTAATGGATGGGTTGGTGTGGCACTTTATTTATTGAATTCATTAATGCAAGCCTCGGGACAAGAGCGATGCCAGTGGCGAGAGAGAGAGAGAGAGAGAGAGAGAGAGAGAGGTTATGAAGCAGAAATATTACATACTTTATGCTATAACCATCTCTATAAAAACATTATATGTGCATGCATATAGGATTTCAATCTATGTGACCACCGTGATTAACCACTTGTTTTGTCTTGTATAGAACATATAAAACTCTCATTTAGTCCAGGTTTTTCTTTCTTCACTTGGTTCTTGACCATTGAACTTTCTGTCAAAGTCAGATTTTTTTCATAGCGAATGCTAAAAAAAAATAAAAAAAAAATCTAAAGAGCGTATGCTGACAACAAAATAAGTCAAGATAATTGAAGTAAGTAGGTAGTGTAATGATACTATGCTACTATTGAGATGAGATGTTCTCCACCTTTACAGAACAGTCACTCATTCATGTTAGTTTCATTTACATCGCAGTGTTCCAAATAAAAGTTTTTTGTGTTTTTGCTTTTTTTGCAACACAGCACCGTTTCACGATGCCTGTTTACACGGAAATGGCAGAAATGCTAAGACTGATGTAGTTTGCATGCCAGGCCACTAGTGGGTGCTGTTGGTTTGTTTTTGTTTGTTTTTTTGGCAATAAAACCACAGGCCTGCACACAGAGAACAATACTTGGTAAACACTAACAATGTAAGTACACAGACATTTGTATTGACAGACGACCAAGTTGGATTCTTGTTCCTGTGACTGTCAACTATAAAACCAGGAGAGTCCCAGGAGAATATGGACTGGGAGCCATGACACTCTGGGGACAAACACTGTTGTTATTGTCCATCTTCTCGAACGCGTGCAGAAGAAGTGGTGTGTATGAGCAGTATCAGCATTTCAGAGAAGTTATGTTATCCCTCTTTTCCATGGGGACAGCGTTTTCAAAATGCTTCATCTTTGTAGTCGTTTTCAAAAAGTTGTGTCTTTTTTGGTGACTCCAACCACCATCAGAATGTACTGAAAGTTTTCACTTTTTCCTTGAAAATGTTGTCGTGCGTTGAGGAAGCCCAAACTGCGTCCAATGGGTGAGTTGAGCACCTTGCATGGCAGCCGTCTCCATTGAAGTGTGAATATATGTGTGAATATGTGTGTGAATGGTGTAAAGCACTTTGGGGACTGCTCCAGTGTTAAACAAAAAAAAGCACTTTATAAGTCAAATCCATCGACATATGTGACATGTTCACCCACTGAGGTGATATTAAGAAGACAGTAAATACAAAATTGATACACAGTAAACAACCATATGCACTAACTTAAATAGAATAAATACAGTTTTAGCAGATATAAAGGTTGACTTGTCAAATCTATGAGATACAGAGGTGGTAAAACCCTCTGGTAACCTCCGATGTACTTTGTTTCCCCCTATCAAAAAGTTGTTTATTTTGAGTGATCCCATCAGGAATTAATAAACATTTATCACATTCGCCCACCACATAAGAGCAGGAGCTCAATAGAAACAATGGGTACATGTGTCAATAAAATAAAAATAAAAGAAATACAGTTCTGTTGCTTAGCTGAGTGAATTTGCAGCACTGGGAAGATTTAGTTCTGCCATCGTGGAGCAACATTGTCCCATGTTGATAACAATGACCCAATCTATTTAATGCACAGATAAAAAAATAAAATAAAATAAAAACCACCTGGAAAACATTTGCTACGTTTAATTTCTCCTGCAATATATCGCTTTTTGATGATGAAAGTGCAGCCACCCACCGCTCCACCTCATGTACAATGAGAGTCGCCATCATAACAGCTTGATCTTACAATCAATTACTTCAAATATTCAACACCGGGGACCCATATTGCAGCGAGGTGGAGCTGCTCCGACGGTTCTACAGCAGGGAGGTGTTGTGTTTCCGAAGAAGAGTCACTTTTAACAAGCATGGCGAGGTTCGAAAGCACTACCAACTTCTTTCTAATCACGTTAAGGAGAGAAAGAAAACAAGAAATTTAGCCTCAAAATGGAAACGTGGAGCCTCTTAACAGGGCCACAATTGTATTTACAGACCTTGTATTGTACTGCTGGACCAAAGTGGAGGGAAATAAAGAGAGAGAGAGGGAAAGGGAGAGGGGAATGAATGAGGACACACACACACACACACACACACACACACACACACACACACACACACACACACTGTGCGACTCACAAATACTCAAAACAATACTACACAAAACAGCTTATGCCATTAACAAGATTACATCCTAAACCATAAAAAGGATGTTGTAGCAGCATAAACATAAGCTTGTCGACATGGCTGCGGCGGGATAATAGCTGGAGGGGAAACGCCAGTTTAACCTCCACAGAAATGGGACTGCGACGCGACCGCTCTCGGATTTTCTGTTTTGTTTTGTTGATGTACCCCATTTTATTTTATTTCAGCTTATTTTTGTAATCCAGGCAGATTTCTACACACTCGTGTAATATCTACAGACATTCTATTCAATCTGGAGAGCTCACCAGCTCAGCATGTGACATTTATGTTTATGTTTGGTTGTGAAATATGTATGTGTGTGTGTGTGTGTGTTTTTTTTTTTTTTATTCACCTGGGCAGAGGGCCAATGCGGGGCCCCTCATAAAGCCCCCCCCCCCCCCCCCCCCCCCCTCTCCTCCATCCCTTTCCCTCAGGTTCTGTGCCTGTGTGAAAAGCACTGTGATCACAGTCGGGGGGGATAAAAGAGGGACGGATAAAGCAGCAGACAGTAGCTCTGTGACAAAGTGCGACACAATTATAACAATAACGCCCCACAAATGAACATGTCACAGTGCAAACTTATCAATTAGGCATCCAACTGGACACCCTCTCTCTGAGGTGCGTTCACCTATTCCTCCCTATTTTTTTTTTTCTCCCACGGAGCAGGAACCTATTTGTATGCGTCTGAGTTTCCTCTCTGCACAGCGGCATGGTCAGACGCTCTATTAATCTTTCTATATGAACAGTTACTGGCGCTGATGAAATTGGGACCAATGAGGCGAGCCTCCAGTGGCCGGGATAGGCCCCATTCATCTTGATTTGATCCGCGCGCTGACACCAGAGCACTGCGATGACAGAGGTTAAGTCAGTGAGTGGCCGTTGCCTTCTTGTTTGCTCTTTCAACCCCCCACCCCCCCTCCACCCCCAATCCCAAAACCTTTAACCATCCACCCGCTCTGGCAGAAACGAGAGGAAGGGAGGGTGTCTCGTGTCGATTTTATGGGGGCACAAACTGGAACATCCGATAACTCCCGCACGGCTGATTTCACCCCCTGTCACCGGCCGCCACATCTCAAACAAATATATACAGCGGCGGCACTTCTCCTTGATAGTGTGTGACTTCAACAGATCGGAGATAGATGGAAGGGTTGGTGGGGGGGGGTTTTGGGGTTGGGTGCGAACAGAATCAGCTGCCTGACAAGCGGCACCTTCTCTCATCCAGCAATTTCACAGTGTCATTTTGGGATTATTTCATTACTCGCCATGATCCATGACTGAAACTCATTTTGGCCCTGAGTGCTCAGAGAAAATGTGTGACATGCAGTCCAGAAGAAGGGAGGGATGGTAGCGCTCAGCAGAGAAATCCAAAAAGAAGAAGAAGAAAAAAAAAAAAAAACGATTACTACTTACTATTGAGCAATTTGAATAATTAAACCTCAACTCTTTAAAGTGTTCATAAAGAAAACCTCGTCGCTGGATCCAGAAACGGTTTTGTCTCGTGGTGCCGACGGTTTATTTGTGATGAACAGTTTCCCTGCTCCAGCAGCCGGTGAGACGGATCGTGGCTGTGAGGAAGACATCCGAAGGGCCTGCGGAGGCTTGTACCACTTCGTCCTCCGGCACCTCTTTTGTGACGCGCCTCTCAAGTTACTGAAAGGATTCCAGGCAGATGATCCCGGGGCAGGAAGTATCGCCACATTAGCTCCATTAGATTAATTAAGAATGTTTAATTTCTAAAATGGAGACATGGTTTGCCGTTTCCGTCCCATCTTTAAATTCAATGGCTTGGCATGCACATGGGCAACATGATACTGCACTCATTTCCAGTGCATTGGCACTTTATGAAAACTAGCTGCCCCTCACTGGGGAGCATGAATGATGAGGTGGCTTTTTGAAACAGGAGCCTCCACTGAGAGACACACACACACACGCACACACACACACACTGACACAGAAGCACACACAAAAGCAGACGTAATCTGTAGAATCACCCGTGTTGATACACAATGTACCTATATTGCTATTCACTCTGTAGTCAGGCATTATCACCCCACGGTGTTGTGGTCGATGCATTCAGCTGCATGTTAAGAGGCTTTGTTTATGCTACGCTAAAGTCAGCCCTTTACAAAGCCCTCCGAACGGTAATTGTTCCTCGTCTGTCATAGTGCTTTTCATGTTTTCAATGGGAGTAATTCACACCAATAACAGATTACCACTGTTACCTTGCCAGCACGGCACACACTCACACACACACATCTGTGACAACATGCATATATGTCCACCGCTGGTATTGTTGCCTCCCAGTCGGGGCGCGCTGTAAACCGCTTAGACATGGAGGGCTTTGCAGCCTTTATAGCCTCACTCCCCTAAGTCAGCAGGGTTTGAGGACAGGCACACAGCTGAAACAGTGAAACGGCGCCTGCTAAAAGGGTTTGAACGTCTCCAACGGTACAGTGACAGGCTACCTATGTTCATGGACTCCATGCTGGAAACAATCCCACGAAACTTTCCACTGAACGACGATAAATGAGAGGTAGCTGTGGTTGTGAGCCAGATGGAGACAACCTCCAGCATTTCTATGATTCACTGACGCGAGTGCATGTGAAGTGGGAAGCCATGGGAAGTGGTTTAGAGGCTAAAGACAATGAGTAGGGCTACTGTAACTGTTTATTTCCCTGACACGACAACGAGCTCACTGCATTGCATTAAGGCTTTGCTTCATCTTGATCCAGAAGGCAGCCGAAGGAGATGCAGCGTGTAGGAAGTCGACGCCCAGCCGAAATATCATGGGTTCGAGTCTGGGCGAGGCGTTGCTGTGAAGAGTTCACATGTTCTTCCTGAGTTTTCTCCAGTTTGTCTCCCTGTGGCCTGTCCAGGATGTCTTTCCCCGAACCCAACCACCACAGGGCAAACACACTCGCTCACATGGCAGAATTATGCCTCCATTTACAGGAAAGTGAAGAAGCATAATTTTTGCATTTTAGTTTTTGAAATAGCAGAAATGCTGGAAATGATGTTGTTAGTATGCCAGGCCATGAGTTGGTGCTGTTTTATTTATTTTATTTATTTATTTATTATTGAAACCACACACACCTGCATGCAGAACAATACACTATAAATATTAACAATTTATACACAGACATTCAGACAGACAGATGACCAAGTTGGATTTCCATTACGGGTGACAAAACAATGAAATCCCAGGAGAATATGGATTCATTTGTCCTCACAATTCAAACATATGTATGGCTTGATAAACCTATTCATAATCAAGCCAGAGGTTGAACAGTCTTTCAAAGCTTTTCTGGAACAGCTGTCAGGATGTGGATGAAGTGTGCAAACAGGACGTCCGATCAGTTAAGGGAAAGTTCCACTTGCTGATAAGATATTGGTCAAAGGTAAATTTAATTGCTTTCACAGTTTATTAAAGCCACAATTCAAGTTGTAATCCCTTCCTCAGCACCTGGTATGAGGCCGATCTATAATCCTCCCCTGGTGTGTTATTAAATACGCCCTACAATTTGATAGCTAATATTTAAGGCAAGCCTTTAGGATTTCAAGAAAAACAAGAGCATGCAGAGACTCATTTGTGTGCATTTGCACTGACATCACTCATAACCTACACAAATGGCTTTTCTTTAGCTTCATCAAACTATAAGGACCTGAACAGAAATAGCACACTGCCTGTTATTTATTGCTTATTTTACCTGGTTTAATTGCCATTTAATTACTTCAACTAGCTCTGCTTCCATGTGGCGCACCAGGGAATGTTTGTTATACCCTGCTGCCACATAAATCAGATGGTTATGGAGATCATAATGTTCACATATACCATATGATCTACATTTTAGAGTAGGCGCCCGTTTCAAAACGTTTTATGAGGTGCCGTTCGCCGGATTGCTCGCAGAGACACGTCGTGTCTGTAAAGCAATTATGTGTCTGTTTGTGTGTGTGTGTGTTGTGATGTGACATCAGGGACTGGACAGGCTTTGGTAGGAAAGTGTGTGATGGGGGAAACCTGGCCCTGGGAGATTTGCCTGTTCCGACTGCACTGGGCCAGATGGGGATAATGGAATGTCATTCTGTCAGCTCCTTGGCTGATTAGGGAGTGTTTGTTATTTATTGATTGTCTTTCATGGTGAATTATCTATGCACAGGTCAGTGCCAGCGTTTTATTCCTGCAGCTCTGATGGCCGGCTATTCCCATCCTCGCACAAAATCAATGAGTACAAATAAAATGGAATTTTAAAAATGGGGGGGAATTAGCAAACACCTCAGCGCGGCCGCTGTCATGCATATGTTAGCGGGTGATCTCACGCAGCTTGACATGAGCCCCGCGTTTCCACCAAAGTGCACTCTCACCGAGTTTTCAATTTTAACAGCAGTCATGTCTCATTGTCTTCTAGTCCTGTGCAGACCTCTTCACCCCTCATCACTATGCAAGCATATGCAGGTGTCACATCCTGATCATATTTAGCATCAGCATAGCAATGGCAGCATCCTCATGGACCATCATCACCTCGGGGATTTACATACTAACATGTTTTTCACTAATGCTGGTCATGGAGAACAAAACAAGACTATCCACACTAAACAAGTAAGATTCTATGGCAGCGTGACTTCAATATGTTAATCAAGTGAAGATTTAATCCCATTATCACCTTTCTACGGGAATCAAATCTCATGTTCTTGTTTTGGTTTTCCCATTGGACAGTAGTGACCTTCTGGATGAATCTGAAAGTGACAGTTTGAGTTTCAGCTGCTTCACTGACTCATGTGGTCTGCATGTTTGATTTGGTACGAGTTCGCGTCCATCCTGATGCAGCCGATGCATTCGGGGGTGAAACGCCTTGGTCTGGGACCTGTTGGCAGCCTGGTTCAAACCTCTGAACGAATAGTTTGTTTCAGAAAAGTTTTTTGTTTACTCACCAATTAAAAAAAAAAAAAACAACGTTTCAAAAAGTTCCACTTCTGGAACTGTTTTCAAAAAGTTATGTTTCCAGTGTACACTTGACATCCAAAATGCACGAAACCTTTTCTGTTTTAACTTGAAAACATTGACATGTAAATGTCACTTCAGCTTCGATGATGAATTTTGTGAATCGGATGAAAGTTTTTGCAGATTTATTTAAACTGTCAATGAGTATAAGAACGCAACATCACAGCTGGGGTGAAATCTCAACGGAAAGGTAAACTAATGTTTACTAAAGGCAGTTAATATGTCACAGCAATAATACTGATGACAGACGCTTTCCATTCATGTTACTGTTAAAAAGAGTTAGTACATAAATGGCATGGCTCTCCTCCTTCGATGAACAGGAGTTTGGTTAAATAGCGACTGAGCTGTCCATGTGGCAATTATTTAAAAGAGAAACAGCCGCAGTTCTCATGAATCACGGGTCCACAACATAGAAATAGCAGTTAAAAATAACACTTTCTACCATGCTATCTGCGTTGTTATGAGTCAGCCGGTTTTGATGAACTCATAGCAACTATTGCCCAGAATATACACCAGGAAATGACTATCGTCGTACGAAACCTTGATTTCCCGATAAACCTCAAAATTTCAATGCTTTGGATAAATTGATCTATAATTTCTTTACAGTCATTCTTCACAAAAATCCGGAACTCCTCCAGACTGTGAGTCTCCAGTGTCTCGGGGAATGACGTTGTTTTTGTTGTTGCTCCGCAGCGACTCTCTTCCATTCCAGTCTTCATTTATTTCATTCATTTCTTATTGACAGACTGCCGCTACTATTTATGGCGCTGGAGAGTCAACAACTGTCACGCCGGCCTCTCTTTACACACCCCCATTCTCTTCCTCTTTCTGCCTGCCCGTGTTGTCCGTGATGTTTGTGCGCCCGAGATGGATGCAGCCCTCTTTATTAGATAGCATCAGTCTTTTGTCAGACGAGTAGAATTGCACAGTGGTGGCTGTCTGCGCCTCTACGCCGGATTTTGCTCCAGCCCTCCGAGGCCGATCGCTCAGGGGCTTTTTGTTTAACCTGGCGGCCATGTGATGGGGCCCACTTGGCCTCGTCATCCCCGGCATAAAAGGCGTCGGCGTCGGGCCTTCTTCTCAGACCAAGCGGCTGTCCGAGGCACATTGACTTTCTGTCAGCGCCTGCCCGCTTATTGTTTGTGAGTTTGATTAAAAAAGAAGGGGGAAAAAAAACTAAGAAGGAGGAAGACGAAAAATGCAATTACTCAAGTTGGAGGAAACCGAATGCAGACTTCATAGAGATAATCACAGACTAATGTGACATTCCTCCATCACCACAGCAACCAGAGAAAAGCCTCTGAGCAGCAGAAAAGTAGTAAGGGAGGAGGGGGTGGGGGGGGGGAACAGTGCTTTGCTGTACAGATGCAGATTCTACATCTTCTGTAAAGTGTTTTTTGGATGTCCTTCGCTGTTGCAGAAGTGTAATGGCTTGTTGTGCACAAATGGATTTTTATGAAGCATCCCGGCTGCATCTGTTTCACTGTGCATCCATTAAACGAGCTGAAGCTACAGTATTGCACGCCGCATCTGGACACCGGCAAGTACTTTTGCCGCAAGACGGGCTGCGCGAAGGTCCAGTTGCCCAAGATCCAGCAGAAGTGACATTGTACAGTATCTTTTGTTTTTGTTTTTTTGTTGTTTTTTTTTTGTTACAGGACAGAAGGAGGCAAACAAACACACATACAGAAAAAAAAAAAAACAGGCTGGAAAAAAAACATGTGTTACTTACACAGACACACACACACATAAGTCGGTGACTGCGGGTGGTATATCTGTGCGTGGTGCGTCTCTTAATTTCTGCAGAGTAAACAGCTTCCAGATGTACCGGCTTCCTGCTGGCCCCGCCCAGTCCAGATGCCCAGTCTGCCAGCAGATCTGCCTCAATTCAGGCACATTTGAGCAATCATTTAGTCCCATCTTCCTGAAGGGGAACTGTTTTTTTTTTTTTTTTTATTAATAAAGCCTTTTCATCTCTGGATCTTTGGTTTGGATGGGTGGTGCTTAGGGGTGGTGGTGGTGGTGGTGGTGGGGGGGGGGGGGGGGGGGGGGGGGTAATGGCTTAGTCATGTGAAAGCAGGTTTTAAAAGGTGGGTGGGAGGGGTCACTGTATTGAGTGGAACTTATGCTGCGGAGGGGGGTGGGGGGGTGGATGGGAGGTGTTGTTTTTTTAATGTGTGTTACAGTACAGTGGAAGGAAGCTGGCAATAGGAAAAGAAAAAGGACATCCTCTGTTGTAAGTGGTTCCAGGTTCCTCAACTCCCATACTTACTCAAGCATCTTGCCCTCAGCCACAAACTGAAGCAACTCCTACGACGCTTTAAATCACCCGTACACCACCGCCTCTTATCTGGATGCTGGAGGTTTCTAATTATATTTGTGGCGGTTTTGTAAATAAGGCCGGAGGATGGAATGGAGATGTCACAGCGTGTGCGCGTATGTGATTCCATACTGCCGCACGTAGCCCATTACATGCTCATTAAATCCAGTTATGCAGTGCGGCTGCACGGTGAAACAGCGTCGAAGTACCTTTTGTGCCCCCTCAAAAGGCCAACGCATCACCCTGCTGCGTGGTCATGACCTCTGTGTGGTAAATTCAACCCAGACAAACCTGTTAATGTGAATAAAAGTATTCAGTGTAGCATTCATGGTCATAGTGGTTCCCACTCTGGGTTTAAAGACCACTGGCCTTTCTCTCACAGTTCATATGCATTTTGCTAATTATTGACTCTAACATGGCTCCAGTGGATAGAATTCAGTGTATTAATTAAATCAAACATTAATAATCCTATAAGCATGAATTAATCTGTCTCTATATGGATCAAAACAATTACATTAGATCACTTTAGATGTTTCTGGTTTTTATTTACCCAACGCAAATGCGTTGATACGGCAACATTTAGAAAACAATGTTAATTTACACGGAAACACCAGAAACTATGTTGTTTTCATCGAGTGACACTATAGTGGGTGTGGTTAGCAATACACTGAAAATGAAAATGAAAATGGTGAGTACACAGACATTCCTATAGACAGTTGAAATGAATGAGGTGGTGTCTTTTTTAAATGTTTACATGAGTTATAGTTGCATTGTAATTTCCCATGTATTGTGACATACTGTATAAAGTTTTGTTTATTTCTCTCATGTTAGTATAATAATTCACCATCACTGTAGATGTTATAATGTGTAAACCTGAATCCCAGTGCGGCCAGTAGTTTAAGATGAGATAATTGTAATATGGGGGTGCTTTTGATGCAATAAATGCAAAGAAAGTATCTTCAGTGATCATGTAGTGGATGCTTTCATGAGGACTAGAGGTACAGATATGTATGGACGACGGCCAGATACAATCTGGATTGTTCACCACAGTCACACATTTCAAATTTGCCAATTTGACTCAATTGTACAGTAAACAATTAATCTCAAATGCAAATTTTGGGGATTTTGGAAGGATGCTGAATATTGCAAACAGGGAGAAAAGCAATGCATGTACAGGGAGGACATGCAAACTCCACACAGAGAGGCTCCAAAGCCTTTGAAGCTGGGAATTTAAGAAAAGGCCATTAAATGAGAGTGGGCCTCATTTGAAGATGGCACCAGCAATTAACTATTTTCAGCAGGAAACTAAAAATACTCTTCACACACTGATCAACTGTAAGCTCATATATTCTATTGCAAAATTCCATGTTGCTGCTTTAAAATGATAATAAATGGTGTATAATTTTGCAAAAAGGCAATTACTTAATCCCGCTTCATTATGGAGCGTTTCTGTTCTACCTTCATTGTGGGACTCTACACAACATTGACACATCACGTCTCCTCCCCCCGACTTCCTATACTGCCTCCTCCCACACAAAGGCAGGTAAACAAAGACAGAAAATGAGAGGATGGAGTTTTTAGCTGCTTGATGTTGCATGACAGCGAGTCGGGCCTCCGTCTGACTGCGGGTCAGCCACAGGGATGGCCTCGCGGTCGCCCGATTCCCATTTCGGCGTCTCCGTCTTCCTCCTGAGCCGCGACCAGCCGTCACTTTCCATTTGGGCCCCCCGCGAACTGCTGACATGCTCAAAGACATATAGGATTCCATTATTTTCACTCATATGAGGGTGCCACACTTGATTCAAGCCCGGCTGTCATTGCAAACCACGAGCTCCCCTGTATCCCTCCCTCCCTCCCTCCCTCCCTCCCTCCCTCCCTCCCTCCACTTGTACACGCTCGCACACATTTCGCCCCGCTCACCTTGAAACACAGCGGTTCTTGAAAAGGGAACTAATTCTGAGTGAGCATAAGATCCGCTCTCCATTTAGCCAATGAAATGTTTAATGCAATCACTGACTTCCCTCTTCGCTCTCTATAAATGAGCCCAGAGCAAGCCGACCCATAAGGCTGCCACTGTAAATCAGACAGATTTAATTTCAATTTCATTTCAAAGGGTTAGCCATCAATAATTAAAAAGATGTGTTTATGACTTACAAAGATCATAATTAATCTGCTCCGGGGTTGGAAGGAGAAAGAGAAGGGTTTTACACAGATTATATCCATCATGTTCTGTTTTGCTCTGGCCACCACAGAGGGAAGGGGGGGGGGGACATTGATTAAGATGTGCTTTGTGTATTATAAGCCGCTGCTCCTCAGGCAGGTCATAAAGAATGGCGGGATTACACCTTTAAAAAGCTATGATTCATAAGCGGGTTCATAAGATTCACACACAGGGTGGTGATCGTGGCCGTGTGCATTAATCATTCACCCCTTATTGGCTGTGTCTTTTAGTCAGTACAATACATTGTCAAAGTTTCTCTGTATACTATTTTTACTTCCCTAGAAATCAAATGTGAAATAAGAAACATGATTCTGAAACTGTACATAAAAATTACAGGTGTTTGGTGGATTTTCATTTTTTTGTTGTAATAATTGTCTGGTCAATAAATCTGGTACAAGAGTATATTTCTAAATTGCATTTCTATAAAACATGTATTTGTTGGATAAGTTATTGCGAATAGGTCTTATTTCTTTAGATTTCATTCAATCAATCTTCCAAGCCACAGTCAATAGTGTAAGAAAAATGTTCCTGTGTTACTGAAACTCTTTGTTCTGAGCTCCTCTCGCAAATGCAAACGTCTTTAAACAACCAATTTTCTGCTAAAAAATTGGTTGCTAAAAAAAAAAAAGATTTTGGCAGTATAATAGAAACGTCAACAAATAAACAATACATACTGTGAAAGCTCTGCAGCTTGAACCTAAACATGAATATTTGCTCATCATCCACACCAATTATCAAATTATTAAATATGCTGATGACACTTCCTTATTAGAACTTATATCAAATAGCAGCGAAAAAGCCTACAGATAAAAAAAAGCCTTATTTTGGCAAGATTACAAAAAGGAAAATAACATGAAAGTTAATACCAGAGATCTCCATCGACACAGACAGGAAGTGGGAGGGAACTTTGTATTCCAATCTCAGCTCACCTCATCTGGATGAAAAACCTCGATAGCATCAAGTGAAGAAGGCCGAGCAGCGATATCCTCAAGAGTCTCCGCTGGATTTCATAGTGGAGCGTTGAAAGGATTTCGTGAGAGTCGCATAGTTTCCAATGAGCAATCCATTCCACCCTTTCTGAAATGTTCTCACCTGTTTTTCATGATGTACTCCAGGAGAAGAAACAAACTCGGCAACAAATAAACAAGTAAAAAGCTGCCAAGGCAGTCATTTCTTAGTGATCTGTGGTTATAGACAGCTCATATCTCTTTTTTTCTATTTCTCTCAATACTTATACGCATTATTTACTGAATAATCACATGGACTTCTGTGTTATGTTCCTATATTATAAAACGGACATGTTTTTCTTCTTGAAGGAGCGTCTTTCCAGTCGTCATTGAAACTTTAATCAAGTAGATCTGCTGGATTGTTCTCGGGCTAAACAGAAGCCGAATCTGGCAATCTTTTCAGAAAATACATTGAACTTGTTTCATGGTGTGTTGACAAGGGGAAAAGCACATCAGCAGTTACCAGTCAAACAGAAAATGGAGAGTGTCAAGCAGTACACCAAATCAAGACAGATCCCGCAGCGAAATGTGTTTAGGCATTGTACCGATTTCACTTTTTCCCGTCTCGCTTCTTTTCCTGCTCCCTGGGCCCGGGCGGGGAGGAATTAGCCATTATGATGGCTCCCAGCCCGGCCGCCTCCGACTGATGGGCAGAGAAGTCTGGCCCCGTTTTCGTCACCTGTCTCGGCTTCTGGGATTTAACATGGCTGGGTGTCTCGCAGCAGACAAGGCGAGGCGGTGCCATTTGAGTGGGGAGGAGAAAAGGGGGGTCGGCTGGGAAGTGGGTATAAAAAAAAAAAAAAAAAAAGACAAACAAACACAATAAGAATTACAGCATGCTTGTGAACAAAGGAATTAGATGTATGTGCATGGAGAGATTGCTTTCTGTGCTGAGGTGGGTTGATTTGATGAGCAGCATTTTGCTCGGTTTGTATTATATAGATGTATATATGCACACGTTGCCACTATAGAAGGTGTAACTTTGGTATGCAGGGAACCGTGAGGCACAGTGGGAGGGGGGGGAGGAGGAGGAGGAGGAGGTGTTGGATTGATTTTCCTCCAACTCCCCGGTATGAAAAGGTCACTTTGATCAATGCTGCATAATTGGGACTGTATTAGGATCATATCGGGTCATTTTACTGTTTAATGATGAAATATTAAATATTGGCTAGGTAAGATTGCAGTCATTAGCGGCCTCTTTCATTTATAGCCCTTTAATTAATTTGAACCTGACCCCTAGTCCAATACTTCGGAGTGTGCAGACTTAGAAGCACTCTCGGCTGAAACCACAAGCTCTTAGCCAATTGGATCCACTTACCTATACACATACCTCACTTTGTTAATGGAGATGGGAGAATAGTATTAGCACTTTAGTAAATAATATGACTCTACTAATAGGATTCTTGGAAGTCACAAAGGGAAACTGTGCTAATTACGCTACGCTTAACTCGGATTTTTATCAAAATATTGGATGTGAAATTAAAACATGTTAAGACTTTTGGGTTTCCACTGTAACAGAAACAGGACATTTTTAATGAGGTGATCAAATCATAAAATAAACCAAAGTTCAGCTTCTGAGGAAGTAATGTGTCCTTGTCAAACTTGACTCCATATTTCCCCCCCGAGCCTTTTCATTTATTCTTTCCTGCCTTCCAAAGCTCTTCATTATTAACCGTGATTGGACATAAAGACAATATGCGAGGAGTCGTGCCGCCGCGTGGATGAGTGCTCTTTCTGTAAATGACCAGCAGTGGGGCTGGTAAAGCAGGGAGTGCGTTGGGGCAAAGGGAGGACAGTAGGACGACTAAAAGCACTTTAATGACATGGCTGGACTCGTGTTTCCTAATGATGCAGACGAGATTAATTATGCTCTGCGTATGGGTCATAATTATACGAGCACTGATCCTCTCCATGCTCGGGCACTCTCCGCTTTGTGCCTTGAGTTTCAGATAATCCATCAACACATTCGCATACCGCTTTCATTATGCACATTATTTATTTATTAAAGTTACATATTTGCTCAGCATTAGTAGAGAAAAAGGGGGGGGGAGGATATTAGATCCTGCAGAATGACGGCGTTGTACTGCCAGGTTATGAGTGAGATGAGGGGATTTCAACTGTGATGTCATCCTGAAGAAGAATATTGGTAGGAGTTTCCATTACGATTTTTTTAATGTTTTTTTGTTATATTTTTTAAAAGAATTCAGTTCAAGTTTATAGCTACAGTATTGATTTATCTTACAGTTTCCTGACAAACATTTCAGCATCAGCCTGCTTCCTGTACATATGTCTTATTGTCCTGTGGTGCTGCGACGCCACACTTAGAGGGTTTTTTTTCCAACACGGGTGATTTCCTGGTTTGTGGACCTGAGAGGCCGTACGGAGGAACAGGAGGCAATCTTCTTTGAGGTAAGTAGAGTCGGTGCTTGATTTAATAAATCTCTATGAGATGCTCCTATCGAGAATCCTGAGAGAACAGAGCTGGGGGCAGCTGGAGGGTGTGTGTGTGTGTGTGTGTGTGAAAGGGGATGATGGGGGGGGGGGGGGGTAACAGGGATGTCTTAATTCCTTGACATAAACATACACACAGATTAATGAAGCCTTGGGAGATTGTGAAGAAGGGGAAAGATTGCTTATCGATCCATATCAAAATTTTCATGCTAATCCCGGCCAGGAGACAGAGTGTCTGGTATCAGAGTTAATAATCTGATTTCTAGGCTGTCCGGGACAATTCCAGCCAGCGTGAGGGCCTAATCACAGCGCCGTCTTTCCCATCTGAACATAGCTGCCTTGGCCCCCATCACCCCCCCCTAACCCCCCCCCACCCCCACCCCCACCAACCCCACCCCCTTCCACATCACCTACTCTCCCCACCACCCCTCCCTCGCTGCTGGCCCCTGCTGCCACAACGGCTCGGACAGTGATGGAGCGTATGATAGAAACACGTTGACAAATTAAATTTTTTAAATTTCAGAGGAGATTTGCAGCGCAGAGATTGGTTCGCGACGGCGACGGCTTGCTAAGTGCTACCGGGGCCGGCGCTGACCTTCGTCCGAGAGCATGTTCGCAGGATTCAAGTGCATGTCCCCCCCCCTCCCCATGTTGTTTGACCTCTGGAGCACTCGCTGGTGACGAATGAAAACCCTGGAGTTGCACTGCAACGCAGGGGAGTTTTGAGCAGCTTATGTCATACCTCGTTAGCTAAAATGGTACCACATAAATTCGATCATCTTACAAAGTTTTGAAGCACAATAACTTTGATCCATTCACTGTCTGCAGCATCTCATTTTTGCTCTTTGGTCACCCCCCCAAGCCACCCCCCCCCCCCCCCCCCCCCCACCCCCGCCCACCATGGCAACAAGAGGACTTGAGGCGCAGGAGTGGGGCACCCTCAGGAGAGCCAGCTGATGTGTCTTAGTTAGGCTAATATCCTCGCCTCACATTTTTCTCTATTAAATCTTAATCACAGACTTGTCGAGTGTCACTTGACATTTGCATGTTGCCAGGCGGAGCGGCGACGCACGCGGCTCTAAGAGGCCGGACAGCTTCGCTTCCACCCAACGCTTTGTTCCCTCACCGACTCTCACCTTCAACAGGGTTTTAATGATGAGATTGAGCATGGATCTCAATCAATTTCCGTGATTTTGTGTTTTTACAGTAGATAATCTCGTGTTGTTCAATGACATTTCAGACGAATTTCAGACAGATTTAGGAGGTGACATGTGTGGGGGGGGGTACTCATTAGCGTGATTAAAATTGTACTTCTTCACGCTGCAACAAACGAGAAGCACAACAACAAAGAGAAATGACAAGGACATGTGAAAAGAAGCAGTCGACAGTGCTTTAACTTCTCTCAATAATCAATCGCCTCATCTTGATGTTTACAAAAAAGAGTCAATAAGTGGAGTGGGAGCTTTGTGATTGGCTTTGATTTCTAGCCCCAGTCCAAATCAGACATTATTGTCTCCGTCTCTGGCTTTCTCCCACTCTCGATATGACATTGATGACAGCAGGACGTGACGGACGCCACAGACAACAGACGACCGCATTCCTTCACTGACGTCAGACACTGTTCTGACAGACTGTAACATAAAACTCTCCGGGGTCCTGGAAGGACTCGGGCGGTCGGGTGTTTGCGGCACGGAATCATTGGAGTTTTGGAGGTGACTGAAACTGGGGCCTTTTAGAAAATAGATGAGATTTTATACCAAGTGGAAACCATATTGAAACACTTCTTCACTGCTGGTTTGTGAAAAGTTCATTATCAGCTTGTCCTGGGTCGAAGGGTTCATACACAAGTGCAGAATTTAATTTGGGAGAGTAGTTTCAATCACTTGTGTTTTAATTAGTGAGGATGAGGCTTTCTATATGTTTTTTGGGTAACATTCAGACTTTGGGTTGAATGGGAAAACACACTATAAACAGAGGGATTTCTTTAATCTTCCAGAATTTTATTATTGAATTTAATGTTTTATGACGATCTCAATAATCACACACACACTTAGTTAGAAGGGAAACCTCCTTAATACATGGAATTGTTCTGTCTGTCATTGTGGAACTAAATATTATGAAATTACGACATAATTTCATATGAATCACATCAGAAGGTCAAGCATCCAACAAAAACCATTTTGCAACATGAAAGCGATGGTGGGGGGTTCAGGCTCTTTCTCCTGTGACTTGGTGGTTTTATAGTTGAAAGTCACCTGTAATAACAGTCTAACTTGTTTTACTCCTGATAAACAAAACTTGAGTATTATTCCATTCATCTCTCTGTAAATACTATATTTCAGGTCAGCGTTTTTTAAAGGGTAGGAGAAAGGGCCTAAAAGTTATACTACTACAGCTGTGGTACACATGCACAGTAGGAGTTTTTCAAAAAAGTTCCATTTCCCCGGTTTTCATGGAGCTGGAGTTAGAGCGTTATCGAAAAGTTCCACCTTGGGAGCGTTTTCAAAAAGCTTTCATTGGCTCCGAGCACTGTTGTTGCGTAAACGCAACCACAAAACGTGACAAGTTTTTATGTTTTCGCTTAAAAACATAGTGTAAACAGGGATATAGTGAGAGTACATTTTTATATCTCATATTAGTTATGGTGTTGCTGGATCTGCTAACACACACACTGTACAAACAAGACAGTTTAAACCATTTAAATCAAATTCCTGGTGAAAATCCTGGAAAACTTGAAGGAATGTTTTTTTTTTTTAAAGATCTAGTCTTTATTTGACCTACTACTATGTGTAACTCTGTTTGTGTGTGTGCTTGCTTGTGTGTGTTGTGTGGTGTGAATAGCCTCTGGTGGTGCCTGGTGGCGGCACAAGCAATAATTTGACAGTAATGTTGCCAATGAACAAACAAAACCCGGCCTCGCTCATAATCTGTATCTGTTTGGGAGTGCATAATGATGTGTTAGCGTGGCCCGGTTTCCCATTGTGCTGCAGCCTTGTCATGCTGGCTCAGGGGAAGACTTATCCATATGAGAGGCTTAGGGAAGCCTGTTCAGATCCGCCAGGATTAGGCCCAGGCTAATACACTGGGTCAACAGCATGGTTCTCCTAATGAGACAGGTGTACAGTACTTACAACTGTCTCTCCACGTAGCGGAGGCTCAAACAAAAGCTGATATCATCCCGCCTGGCTTAGCTCGACTCATATGATATCCCCCAGTAGTAAATACAGTGGCTGTATCAAACTAATGCAGACATCCAGCAAGCTCAGAGGTGATCTGGGGGATTGGGATGGAAGAAAAACAAAATGCATACAAATAAAACATTTTGAAGGGATTTGAAATACCTTTGTCTCTGATTGTCTTTCTCTGTGGAACCAGGGCTGTAGGTCGAGCATTACATTCATTGTCCTTCAAGCAATCTGGGTAACTGCCTGCGTTTGTACAGAACATGATGACTTTTTGGTATGATTGAAGATCTTCTGTCAGCCATAGCAGTATGACCAATGCAGCTCTGACCTGTGGAGGATGGAGCCCTTCAGACCTGAAGGTAGTCATTGGTATCTTTGTTGTGTTGTGTCAATGAAATATCAGTGAGCCTCACATGTCCATGACCCAGTCTGATGATCCTTCTGTCAGCCACCTTTGATGGATACAAGCAGAAAAAACACAAAATGTTTAATATTTATTCACAGTTATCATGTTATCAGCCGATCTGTCTATTTCTATGTGTGATTTCTGATTAAATAATGTGTTTTATCGCCTTTTGATGCTGAATAAAGTAAAAACAGCAGTTCGCCATTATTCGAGAATTGAAGACTTTGGTTTAATTTTGGCTTTCCATTTACAAGACAATTGTGTTTGGAGAGACTGAAAACACAACTTTTTATGAACGGCTTTCAAGGTGGAACTTTTCGAAAATGCCCAGCCTCTGTCTCAAATGGAATGCGGGAAAAGACAACTTTTCTGAAACCCTTCAATTGCACATACGCACCACTGTCGTAGTAACTAGTTCTCCTGCACATGCGAGGAGATGGACAACAACAACAATAGCAGCACTCAAGAGTGTCATGACTCCTTCATTTGTGGAAACGAAGCCCTCCTCCTGCCTCCCTCTATGTTCTTGTCGACCCCGTCATGCTGTGAGACTTCACCTGTAATCCAAAACCGTTACGTTGTCTTTCCCCCGACCTCCCTGCTTTTGACCTCCATGAGGTTCATTTTTCCTGCTTTCTCTGCTTCCTGAACCTTGCACACAAACCATGAATCAATCGACCCCCCCCCACCACGCACCCCCAGCTCTCCCTTCAACAACACCCCCCACCCGACCCAACCCCAAACAAAATCCCCCTCCCTCCTCCTCCTCCTCCTCTTCCTCCACCGCTGCTTGTCAAAACATTAGTGAAATCCTATTTTCCTTTAATAAAGTATAGTTCTGTCCCACAGATGGATGCTTGGATAACATGTCATACTCTGTCTTTGTTGAGAATGGCGCCCTGCTGATGTTCTTAGGCAGTGAGAAAATTGCCTTATTGAAACACGTTGCTCCGAGTGACTATAATGCCACAACTGAGGGCCGGCATTATGCACATGACATATTCAGGACCTTGGAGTGGAAAAACTATGAATATAAAGTAATCACTGAAGGCACCTACATGTTTCTCGACCATGATGGCTTTGCTTTTCCTCTCACCTTTGTCAAAAATGATGATTTCGTGACTTCAGACAAAGCACTGGGGTCCCAGGCTTTCTTTTTTTTTCTTTTTTTTAACACAGCCCTCCCCAGCACATGTGGCTCTAATGAAAATTATAAAGATTATCCGTCCCTCGTAAATAAATATATTCCTAATTATTAGAAACACCCACTTTCCAAAAATTGATCTCATGTTGTGCACGGGACCTGAAAATAATGGCGCTTCAATGCAGTCAGTACAAGCACTTTGAGTTTAATGGGCCAAGCTATGTGTTTGTGTGTTTGTTTGCATGTGTGTGTGTGAAGGAGAGAATGTTCCAGGGAGCTGTGTAAACAGAAATACTAAGCTACCCCAAGAGTGCACTTCCTCTGTGAAGTTAAGAGCCGGGTACACATGTTTATTACAATTTCAAACAAAATGCAAATGCCATTAAACAAATGGGGTTGAGGCAAATTAGCCAGGAATTTAATATTCGCAGAGTCTATGATATAGGACATCTTGTTACGAGACAGTGGTCTGAAGTATCAGTCGCGAGCCGATCCTTTCATCCAGCCGGCTCTCTTGAGGATATTTGTAATTAGCATCATTTGCCTAATACTTCAGGTTAATTAGAATATTTAATTGAATAGCTCTAATCTTCGGAGATGACTATATTATAATCAAATTAGCACCACCACTAGGCTGGCTATTGAACGTGGCAGACTGCCTGGCTCCTGCTCTCTTATCTGCTCCATCTCCATAGAGCATTCTCACATACTTAATGGTCCATTTGAACTATGCTATCAACATTTGATTATTCCTGAACAACAAAGGCAGCCACACAACCAGTAGGCATAAAAGACGAGATGATAAAGGAAAAGCGCTATGGCTCCCATATGGCAGGTTGGGGAGAGCGCCTCGCTCTGTGCGAGGCAGCCGAGCCAGGCGGCGGGGCCTGCGAGGCCATCAGGGGAAGGGAGAGAGAGAGAGAGAGAGAGAGAGAGAGAGAGAGAGAGAGAGAGAGAGAGATGCTGCTCCCTCTCCATCCTCCCCTCATCCACCCGAATCAAGTGTTTGCCAAGATAAGCAGATGAGGAGACATATGCTTGAGAGGCTTCTGGAGAACTATTGAGAGAGTTTTAGTAGTCGAACCAGATGAAAAGGAGGTCTGCAACCCCGTGGTATTTACACGGCTGCATATACAGTAGCCATATCCCGCTCTCTTCTTTACCTCTCACTGAGCTCGGAGTTCTGCAGAAGTGGATCAATTGCCTTTCGAATGCACGATAAAATCCTTCCGTTTTTATCTCCGCGCACGCCGCGCGAGGAGGGTTTTTATGTTGAGTAATGTGCATAAACGCCATTAAAATGAAATCAATCATCCCGGGTTTATTGAACGCAGAAAGTCTTATGTTCATACACAATAATCCGTCTCGCCGAGAGAAAAACAAACTAATGAAAAGCTAAATATTACAGTGCGTTCAATTGCAACAAACAGATGGCAGCTAAATTAAAAGAAATTACATATACATTATCTTCGCTTTATGGCTTCACTCTAATTGAGGCGATTATAACTCCTACCTTTCTACTCTATAATGAAGTGAATTAATTCATTTAGGCTGGAACGTGTTGCAATTGTACTTGCCAGTATTTGTGTTTAGCGTCTGAAGTGATAATTTTTGACAGTGCCATATGTTTCGCAGGCAATATTTCTTCTTGGTTGAGTTTTATTACATAATTTTATTTGTCCCTGCACTGATTTCTTTATATATCTGCAAATGAACTCTTGTTGCAAATAGGTAGCCATATGCCACAAGAATGCAGAAAAGAGAGGGAAAAAAAATAAAATTCCTTAGGCTTTCCGCTAATTTGTTTTCTCGGCTCCATCTCGCTGTATTGCGGCCGATTGTGCATTGTGTGGCTATATTAAAATGATAATGAATAAATGTATCAGCAGTTCAGCCCCCCTGCCTTCAGTGGATTCATTGAACATCGCCACCAGGAGGAATGAAAACTTAATTGCGTCCTCAGCCCTTTCAGTCTGGCACTTTGTGGGAAATGACAAAAAAAAAAAAAAAAAACTAAACTGCAATACAGCAGGTCAATATGAGGCTTTATATATGTGTGTGTATAGAAATATATATATATATATATATATATATATATATATATATATATATATATATATATATATATATATATATATATATATATATATATATATATATATATATATATATATATATATATATATATATATATATATAATATGATAGTTTAGATTGGCTTTCATTGAGTTACATGTGGAAATGGTAAGAAGATTGGAGGTGTAGGATAAAAATATCCATTTATCTATCTGTGATTGGGTGTCACGGGTTCATTAAACTATATATGGTGTAACTTTTCTCTGTTGGTCAGGTTTCTGACCAGTTAACTGAGCGTGAATTTAATGGAAACTGTAAGTTTTGAATCTTAATAATGGACGTAGTTGTTTGGAAACAAGGACTGTGATTTTCATTCATCCAAAACACCAACAGGTGAAGCAGCTCAGGGACTTAAAGCGTTGACTGGACCTCTGCAGGAGGAATGGGGTGCATGTACTTTTTTTGGGAAATATCAATGATGGTCCTTCTCAATGTAATATTTTGGGGAACTATAAAGCCTTTAACTTATAACTCGTTTAATATTAGAAAGGTTTAAAGCATTTGTTCTCCAATTGAAACAAAAGAAAAACTATGAAAAAAAGTATTTAGAACCTGAATTAAGATATATCATCCATCTGCCTCAAAATAGTGTTGTCCATTTTCAGTGGATGAGTGGAAGTGATTTAAACTGAAGAGTAATCACTTCCTATAAATAAAGAAAATAGTAAAACAAGATTTGTCATTTGATTTGATATAAATCTATTTAATACAAGAATAAAACACGATAGCCAGTGAAATCCTAACCACTTTCACAGCAGTTTGGCTTGTACTCTCTGAACTTTAAACTCTGTTCTTATACTCAAACACCTTAATGTTTGTGTGTATAACAACGGGAGCAAATGTGACATTTCTGCCACTGAGCTCAAATACTAACAAGACGTACTGGAAGACGTGCAAAATAAAACACACTATTGACTTAGTCGAATACGGTGCTTCAGATCATGCAAAATATTGGGAGTACAGGCAAATTTCAATGTAAGACACACAATGTCAGTAGAACTGTAGCAAATCGTTGAACATGTGGTGCAAAGTGGCGAACGACATGATGCTGTTATTATAGTAAGAGACATTTTCTCAGCTGGCTCAACACAATTTCTCTTTGTGGACTTTTTTATGACATAGTTTCTGTGTCGAACCTCAAATTTAGACTGAGACCGATCACTTCACAAATTGTATATTTCTTTTTCTTTTCATGCTTTAGGCTTGTTTGCTGCAACACTCAATGTGGCTGATGCTCTCCAGCTTAATACGGGATCTCAGTGAATCCAATATATTGTCTTTGGTCGTAGGTTGGCAGTAATCATTTTGTAACATTATATTTATCAACATTACTATTAATATGGTGATTAATCTCCAGTATATTTGAAAATGTATTACTCCTTGCTTCACCCTGGCCATAGTTGGAATGTAACTCCCACTTGTGGACTCCTTTCTTAAAATAAACTCTATCATTATCCACTTTCATTGTCATCGTTGCAATGGAAAGTTTCTACCCATTCTTCTCGTCCCCGCTTTCCCAATGCAAAAGATGAGGCGTGCAATCTTAGCAATTACCCTCATTGTCGAACGCGGCATAAAGACCACTTTGTTGTGATGTTGTGGGGTTTAGGGAGGGTGTTGGTGGTGACAGAGGACCGCCTGATGCTTCCCCAGGAGCACCAGTTCCACCTCTGTAAAGCAGGCCCCAACATTTGTCACTGTAGTTTCTGAATCAGACCCCCCTGGGAGCTAAATTGCGAGAGGTAGAGGTTGTCTAAGCGGCACTCGTGCATTTCAGTTGTCATTTCAGAAACAATGGCGCGACTCGCACACCTCCTCAGCCTTGGAGGTAACGGCGCGATTCAAGTACCGCTCGCTAAAATGTGTCCTTTTTGAAAATAAATAATCCAAAAAACAAAAAGAAGAATCAATTCTCATTAAGAATTTGGAAACAAACAGCGAGGCCTCTGATGGCCCCTTTTCAGATTTTCCCTTCCTGAAAGATACTCATAGCGGTGTTGACATTGTAAAGCTCTTCAAGCACAAGTCTGACAAATTTTCACTCCATTTTATTCTCCTCCGGAGCCAAACACACACACACACACACACACACACACACACACACACACACACACACACACACACACACCGCTGAGTGTACTTCCTGAACTGTACCGGATAATTAGAAGCCTCGACATGTTTGTCCGAGGCTCGCAGGGTTGCAATCATCCCCACAAAAATCCCGTGTTCTCATAAACATTTCAATTTTAGAATATATTTGGGTGATTAAAGATGATTAAAGTCAACCCAATTATATGAAATACTTAATTATGTCAAACTAGTAACGTTTTTATTTGGGGAGTGCGGTATGGTTGGTGGATGCCGCTCGGAGCGTGCGAGTCTTGATGCCACATGTTTTGATATTGAACGCGACACGGTACACAAGTCTGGAACATCTGACGCCGTCATTTGGAGCTCATTTGCGTGACGCATGAAGTGAAAATATGACATGAAAAGGGCCTGGGTAAAAACCCTTTTCCATTGTGAATAATCCAAACCTCTGTAACGGTTTGAAGTGTCGACAAATAAGCAAAGGAAATGCATCTAAAGCCGTTGAAGTTCCACCAGGAGAGGCAGTGAGAGAGAAAGCGTGGTGATCTATATTAGGATTGTTTAAAAAAAAAAAAAAAAAAAAAAAAAAAGGCCCTGCACCGACCTACTCCTTGCTGTCCGCAGCAGTCAGACCCCAGTGTATGGTCAGAGGACGCTTGATGCTGGGTTTGATGGAGTATGTCAGTCCAATCAGCCCAGCTTCCAGAGTCTGATTGGGTCTGCCAGCCGGAGAGGCAGCACCGATATTAGCTCTACAGCCAGCTGACAGCAGGCATAGAGGGCAACTTATACGACACACAACAACAAAGCCGGCGCACTGAAGGGCCACACTTTGTCTGGGCCAGTGTGGAGGAAGGCGGGAGAAATGTAAAATACCAGAAAATGGTTTTCAAGAGACCGGAAAGAAACACTCAACTCCCTTTTTTTGCTTGTCTTTCCTCCACTGTGACGTATTGTAATGTATGGGTTTAGCGTGTGCATAATGTGATTTCCCCCACTGACGTATGTTTCCTAAAACACATCAGCGTTGAAGCTTTAATAAATGTGTATAACCAAAATAGTGTTATCCTGTCATTGCCTCTCATTTTGGAGAATTTTCATTCTCTAAACCAAAAAATGTACACATCATGAATTTTTGATACATCACTGATATATCTGAATCCAAACCTTTAAAGTGATCAATTCATCTAAAAAGTACAAACAGTAAGTCCAGTAATGCAAAGTCCAAACAGTGACCCTTATAAGTGACAACTTATAATGTGACAAACATCAGATTAACTTGGCGTGAGAAACGCATAAATGGAATGCTAATATTCTACATTCCTACATCAGTAATGTTCAGTTTTTCCTGAACCTCTTATGAACAAAACCCTTTATTACAAACAACAAAACCCAGTAAACCCAAGTTGTAGTGGATTTATTTGGGAATCTTAAGAGAAAGTGATGCAGGCATTTGTTGCGCGACCGTGAGACCCCGGAGCACAATAACAAAATCCAGTGTACCGGGGCGAGGGAGCGGGATCTGGCATGGCCCGACTGGGTGATGGACTGAAACAAGAAGCTGAGTTTGGTTTGTGCAAAGCATCTCTCACAGGCATGTGGGAGACTTAAAGGCTTTGGAAAAAAAAAAAAAAAAAAAAGTTCTGGGGGAAATTTTCTCTAAGGTTTATGAGCCATAGCAGATGAGTAGATGACCCAAGTTAATTATTATTGAATTTGTTTTCCCTGCTCCACTGATACTTACCTCGAGCCCGATGCAACAATGACAGTGGGTCCTCCCATTAAGGCGAGGAATGTGGCTTCTCGGAGAGGATTGGATCGTTTCTCTGCCGTCTGAACCTGTTAATGCTTCATCTTTTGGTGTGGTTCGCACTCACTTTTTTTTATTTATTTTTTTTAATATGAATTGTCAGTTTACACCAACTGTATTATCATAAATGTTCAGCATGCAAATCGTGCAAAGTGGAGAAAGACATGAAATATTGCTCATGATGCCTCCACGTCTGCTTCAGTCAGATTGTTTTAGAGCTTGTAAATAAACAAGATGATTGTTCTGACATGACAGTGGAACTAAATATGATGAATGGGTGAAAGCCAAGACAATTTACCCCAATCAAAAGCATAATCTTCAAATTAGATGCAAAGACATGCAATATAACATAACATAATTGCTGAAAGCTGCGGAGGCAGACGTGCCCGTCGGCTCTGTCGCACAGAGACCTGGCATAAAACATCTTGTTGTAGAGCTTCTCTCCTCTCCTGTCATGATTTAAACACAAAACCAACTTTAAAACAAACAACTTGTTGCGTGCTCGGATTTATGTTTTATGAATTAACGCAGCAGAAATATCATTTTAACCTTCGTCTGCAAGGAAGAACTGAAGCACAGGTTGATCTCAAACAAACAGTGACAACTATTACGAATCAAAACTGTATAAATAACATCATATCTACATAAACTTAGCTGAAAATAAAACACACAATGTCAATATTATATGAATGTGATTGGCAAAAATAATTTTTTAATTATACAACTAATGTATTGGCGTTTTATAAAGTCAGAGACAGTAATGAGTCACTCTATCATCCAGTCTGCGTCACAGTTGGTTTCAGTTTACTGTCGGGTTTCAGGTTTTATTTAAAAGAAAAAGAACAACACTGCTACCATAACAATTTAACTGTAGCATTAAACATGTCGCGAGGTATCAATATGACTTAATGTCTGTTTCGGTCGAGAAGTCTACTAAATATTCAACATAAAATAACGCTATTACTTCATTAACATTATTTTGGACCGTGTTTGGCTACAGCTTCTGTCCATTATCACGCTTTGAATTGTCAGTTAATCAGGTTTCTATTCCAGTTGGGGAGACGAGGATTTACTGTGTTGTACAACTTGTGCTGCAATGTGTTTTACTATGGAAAATGACATTTTTAAGTCACCATATAACACTTCTGACTTTGGATTGATCACAAAATGTATACACAGTAGCACAACCTTTTGTGTTTTTATCAGGTGCCAGACGAGTTAAATGGGTCCAATGTCATAAAATGAGTTTTAACCCTGTTGGTGGGAGAGGCCACCGACAGAAACAGCCACTGTGTAAGATGATCTTCCTGCTGAGCATGGTAGCGAACACACAGACAGAAAAAAAACAGGTGAGTTATAGTGATATATTATATGAGGGCTTAAAAATCAAAGCATTTTTTTTTCTTCTTCTTCTTTTCCTGTGACAGGAGATCATGCTCCATGTCTAAATGAAAGAAAATGATGCGCCAGACCACCGTGCCAGGAAAGGATGACGGAGCATCATATTCACTGGGCAGCATTAAATCACTGTCACCCTCGGCAGGGTTTAATGTGTAAGAGCACCAACGGGTGCGACTCAGGAGTGACTCCTCTTCAGCCTCGCTGTCATCACTGTGAAGCTGCAGTGAAAAGAGACTTGGACTGAATGTCTTGAAGTTGCACGCTTGCTGTCTGTTGTTGAGGCCCCAAAACCATGGTGATTTGACATGTGAGTGTGTGTTCAGTAGAAACAATGGAAATAAAGTCATTGTGTAAGAAGGAGTTGGACTTTTTAATCTGGCATGGGTTCTTCATTCACCTGTGTGTTAGGATTTCACTTAAATTCATCAAAGACAATATCTTCATACCAGCATCAAAATTTCAAAAAGGGTCATATTATACAACTTTTCAACATTTCCACATGGGTCTCATTGGTCCGAAAACCTCGTATTCAATGTTTATTGCTCCAAATCCAGTTTTTCCTTGATTTTCATCCATTTGAATATTGGATCATAGGAGCTGCTTTCAGAATCTGCTGTGCCTGTGTGAACATTCTTCACTTCTGGGGCTTCATTCCCAGGTATGGGGACGCATATCACTGTTGGAAAACCGCTAGAAAGTGAATCTTGCATAATATGACCCCTTTAAGTTGATCAGCAACAGATATTTTCGTATCCTCAACAGCTCACATCCAAACACCGTTTTTCCTGTACTCTGTCTTTTCTCTGAGACAATACGTAGGAGCGTTTGTCATTGGTTATCAGGGGATGATATATAGTCTCGCCTGCAGAGAAACATGTGTTGTGCTTTAATCTAGAGTGCATAGGCCAGTATTCATGGCCAGCAGCTGGAGAAAATCACAGGAGACGAAGCGTCCGCCGTGGAGAGGGGAGACATACTGCCTGCCTGCCTGGCAGATGCTGGTTCTTGTTATCAGCCCTCTCCGCACCTTATTTATGTGGTGACTTACAACACGACACCCTCTTCCCCTCCTTCACATGCTGCTATTTTTTTCTTTTTTTGCCCACACAGATGTATTCATTTGAATGACTGGAATTCTTTTTTGTGTGTATGTCTTGTAAATGAAGAACTTTGAGGTAGTTCTATAGTCGGGACAATCTCAAGCAGAGATTTCCAGGACCTTTTGAGTAGTCTTTGTAAACTCTTCAAAATGAGGAACTTTGGACTTAAAAACTCAAGAGCTTTGTGGGCTGGTCGATGTAAAAGGCCGTCATTAGTTCTGTTTTCTTATAGCGATAGCATCGATCATCCCCATTCAGGAGACACTCATTACCGACATCATCTCGCTCAAGACCTTCATGGTCATACAACCAATAAACATGTAGACATACATTACTTTCCTTTCATAACAATGCTGTGAAAACCAATGACTCGAATCCATTCATTGTATAGTACAAAGCTGTACTTACAGACTAACACAGTACATTAGCTTTTTGACGCTGCAGTATATCTTTGATGCAAATAAACTTTCGGCACATTCACAATGAAGCAATCGTGAGGTTGACCTTGGAAGACTTCAGCTCAACTTCGCGCGAGGAGAAAGAAGAAGAATGGCCGAAATTGAAAGTGTTGGGACGATGGATGGGATGATGAGTAGATGCTATTTGTTATTTGAGTAAACACAAGACATTTTGTGAATACATTTCAAATTTGACTGATATGCCACTGATATATATATATATTTCTGTTAAATGCTGAAACGACTTGCACCTCATCATCAAATATATTAAAATCAGACAGAAAGAAACATTTCAAGCATTTTTAGCTCACAATAAACATTGCACAATAATTTACTAGATTATACTCATTCAAGTATTTTGTGTGATCTGGTACACATACCCTAACGCTTGTAAAGGATAACATTAAAGATGTTTTTTTGTTTTTTGAGATTTAGACCCTGTTTATATCAAGTTTCAAGGAAAATCACATCGTTTTTGTGCTTTCGCTTCAGTAAAGTTTTGTGTTCACACGGCAATGTTTTGTCAACCATTTATACGAAAATGGCTGAACTGCTAAAGATGATGTCGTGCACATACACAGTGAGAGCATTTCCACAGAGATGCATCATGATGAGTGCAGACAAAAGGCTTTAGGCAGAAAGTACATCCATGATGGGAGCTGAAAGCTAACATGCTCAACTTTTTACCTGCCGATGAGTTAGCAGTTTAGTTACGGTAAGTTAGCACTGAATACACATTGTAGTGTGCCAGTTACACAATCATGCAAACAGATGTCACGTGTCCTCTGGCTGCTTCTGCTTTTATAAGTGCATGGTCGCTTCTAATACCTTTAACAGCTCCGGGTATTGGACATCCGCACGAGCTCCTCATCTCCTTTCTGCCTCATATCCATATATTAGTTTCTTTTTTACGCCCCGGTTTCACACCGCTGCTCCCGTATTGACAAGCCGCTACTGTGATATTTATGTCACATATTTAATATGGACATGGGAATGATTATCAAATCCATAGTTGCCAAGAGAGTCCGATCGAGCCTTAAATAATGGATGAGCAAGGATGCGACTCAATTTGTGAGGGCGCACAGAAAGACAGGGCAAGTGCAGCCATCGACCCCCTCCGCCCACCCCCATCGCCCTCTCCTTCCCCGGAACGTCATTATTCTGGTCGATCTTTTCGCCCCTCGCTTGACATCATTCAATGTAATCATCCTTCAATAAAAAACCTGCTTGTAATAAAAGGAACAACCCGGGTCAATACACAGAATATGGAGAAGGATGACCCAGTGCTGGGAGACGGCGTATAAATGGGCCTCTTTATCAAAGCGGAGAGGCGCCCTGGTGCCTTAACAGGAATTCGACCGTGGCTGGACTTATCATTACTGTTACCTTTTGTATCATCGGTGTTTGTGCTCTGTGAATATGAGGAAGACTGATGGCTACATTAATGAATCAATGAGCTAATGAAGCAGCCATTGTGTTGGCTTATTGAAATACACTGAGGAGAATTGAAGACTTCTGCTGCATCTCTTTGTGGAACGTCTCTGCCGTCATATCACCTGATCGCCACAGTCACCCAGAAAGAAAGTCTATTTTTGTCATGCAAAAAAAAAATTAAAAAAAACACCAAAAAACTGAGGGATAGGCCTTTTTAACGAGCGAAAACCGCCAGAATAAATGTAGGAAAAGAGCAAAAAAGGAAACAAGGGTCACACCACTGTCACGCGCTGTTCTTCAGGAACACATCAGCCGGGCTAACGGACCAGAGAGCCCTGTCTGGACTGACGACGGTTCGAGGGTCAAATTAGCTGACGGGGTAATTTTGTAGTGGCGACATGCAGCGCCGCTGATTATCCCTGAGCTAGCATCATTTTTGTTTATCAAAAAATGTTAATTGCCTGTTTTTACGAGTGGGAAAAGATTAAAAGTTAATAGGAGAGACTAAATAAACACAATGCAATTGCATGAGGCTGTAGAAGATGGTAATTAATTTGTGGCCACCCCTGAGCTAATTAGCTGATATAAAGCAGGAAAAAAGAAGTTAATGAGGCTTAATGTAACTGATACACTGAAAAGTTTAGACTAATGAATTTATGAATGCGTGAGGGGAGCGCTCGCTGCAACTTTCACGTGGCGCGGCGCCTCCCGGTGAGGCGGGAACTTCAGTCGCTGCTCCCCCGACTCGATCACCTTCGGCGTGCAGAGTGAGAGTTTAGCGCGGGAATAAAATTTCATAGCGCCGCCTCGACTCTGAAGTACCCTTCAGCCTCCATGCCGAGAGAGAGATGGTGGACTGTGGGAGGGCTCATACCGGCCCAGCAGTCAGTTTGTTTTGTGACTCCTCGGGGTGCCGCTGGTCTGAGGATACAGAAGCGTCTATATTGGAAGGTCTGAGGAGGTCAGTTAGCCTGGAGAAAGTAAATAATAATGGAGCTTCTTCCTATGGAGCCCACGGTGAGGATGGACCAAGTGGGGGGGTGGGGGGGGGGGGGGGGTGGGCGATGTCACAATATCAGCCACTGAATACCGATCCGGGTGTACGCTGGAATCAACTCTTCCCCGATGTCACTTCAGAGTCCATACCTCTAATATCGGTCTCATCTCCTGACGCTCATTTCCAGAAACAGCTTATTATTATCGCCGACGACTGCGCTGACCGCCGAGGACATTACTTACACTCAGGAGGGTCACAATGGCATTTGCTGTTGACTAAGGTTCATGGGTAATTTGAATGAAATTATAGGGGCCGGGATGAATCCTGCTAGCGAGTGGGAGCCAGAGTGGCGAGGTAATCAGGTAATTGCAGCTTTCATAAATGTAATTTATCGGGATGGCAAAGGCCAGCAGTGGTAGCCGACTAGCTAAGCGCCGTCGCCGTCTCTCCATCGCTGACCCGCCAAGCCCTCACGTGGTGACATATGTCTTTATGAGCTGTGGGGAAGCATAATGGGCGATAAGGCAGAAATACCCCCATCGAAGCCACTCTGTCATATTACATAAATCAGCGCTTCAAATGGACATCTTCCCACACAGTGTGCCTTCTTCTTCTTCTTCTTCTTCTTCTTCTTCTTCACGCTTTACTGCTGGTAATTTGTCAATCACAGGTTGATGGGGCAGCACAGATGCTGTTAATGACATTCATATAACAGATTTACAAGTGTCCAAGACCAAACGCGGTGTCACCGATGGGAATCTGATGGATGAGCCGGTGAGCCTTTATCTGTACAGTACATAACCAGGACTGACAGGAGAGGTTGTACTTTGTTACTCACACAGAAATGTGACAACAGCCCCTAACGTGAGCATGAGCACGAATGGACTAGACAGCATTTATATTGATTTTGATAAACATTGTGACACCAACACCAATAGAATTGCACTTTAAACGAAATGTTGATATTTTGGTCAAACTGATGTAAATACAGTTGTTTTAGAGAAACTAATGGGGATAAAAGAGGTAAAGTTTGTCATTTAAATAAACAAAAACCACATGAGCAGCTTAAAAGGAACAAGTAATCAGGAAAAATGAGTCGTCTAATGTGTGAAGCTGTGGCATATTTTATGAGACACTCAGAGATTTTAAGGTAATTCCTGGTGTGAAAAGTGAGTACAGCTCTCATATAAATGTTGTGGAGTAAACTGCAACAACTCAACACGAACGACTTCTTCGGGAAGTCGACGAACTGAAGGGGGAGAAAAAGGACTGCACTAATTTTTGACATTTATTTTAGTGGCAGGGTTACAATAACATGTGTTTCCGTAAGAGATCTGCCTCTACAAGGAAGTGTCATGACCTATCCTCAAACTTTAACAATGTTGGATTGCTACTACGAGTGATTTTCTGTAAATAAATATGTCTTTAATATTATGAAACTGTTTTAGCGAGCCTACTTTGTTCACGCTTGTGTTACTGATATCTATTTTCTATTTCTAAACATGCCTTTCACAAATAACAATATAAGTAACATTCACAACATAAAGCATGCTAATGCCAATTAAGGCTAATGCATTTTATACACTCATCAACGATAAAAAAAAGACCGCTGACAGGTGACGTGAATAACACCAATAATGTCTTTATTACGACCATGTCAGTTATAAAGGCTTCTGACAGATGAATTGTTTCTACATGGTGCGATAGTCCAGCTAGTGAAATACCCTCACAGTAACAGTAAGAGACTTTTTAAAAATGAGGCCTCTGCAATCATCTCATCTGTCCAAGTATAAGTGTAAACCTGTTTTCCAATAACAGTGTCGTCAAACTTTATGTTTCACACATGAGTTAGGCTCTTAAAAGCATTTGTAAAAACCAAGTGGCTGTTTAAGTGTAATTGTATAAAACAGAAAAACTAAAACAGTATGTAAATACTGAATTTATGGTTCATGATGTACCTAGTCTGTGACTCGACATTAGAAGCAAGAAAAATGGTTTCACCCTACGTGGTCCGATCCAACAGAGTCTACTTGAACTTGAATAATTGAAGCAATAAGGTGCAAACAAAAAAGAACAGGGACAATAATGCAAAGGAAAGCACGTATAGGATGAACAGTAAGGGCTCTAGTTCAGATCCTTGAGGTACACCACAGGTCAGAGTACTCTGACTTTTAATTTAAAAAAAGTAACAGATTTTCCATATTTGATTTTTCTTAAGGATTTACAGTCATAATTATGGGTTTTCACAGTACAAACCATGCATTTGAGTAAGTTATTTCTCTTGACTGTAGCTACCTTGACTTTCTCAGGCAGAATGTTCCGAGAAGAAGAAAGAAAAAAATCTATGAAACACTGATTTCAAACGGTTGAGCAGCAGGTCAAAAAATCACGAAAGGCAGAGTCACGTCATATCTATTGTGACATGCACGCGCACGTCATGGACTGAAGACGGAGGAGAAAATGAACGAGGGTGAATAGCAGCAGGTCGCGTTGGCGTAACGACCCTTGTATCCTGGGTAATAGTGCTTGGTGGACAGTCAGGGCATGGAAAACACAAGAGGGGGAGGGATGGCAAAGGCTTTGTTCGTGGGTCAGATACTCATTTCATAAACACCTCCTGCAGAAAACTGAAACATGATAGGTCAAATACAGGTCTAAATGCCTTTTCCAGTTTCTCTATTTTCCCATTTCAACATATCCGTCTGGTGTCGGCGCTCTCTCGCCTCTGTAAATGGAAAACTATTGCAGAAGCATTTCTCCGTCAGCCGGGGGTCAAGGGGTCATCGCTGATGTCACTCTCAAAGTAACCAGTGGCAAATAGGTCCTGACATGTGCTCTCCAGTGAGAGAATGAGACCGGACAGCTCCTCTGGCTCCTCGACTGATAAGCCATAGAAAAGAATATGTGAGGGCTCGGAGCATCCCGGCTGCTCCCCTCTGCCTTTAGAGAGACTAATACCAGCTGCTAAATTAAGGCACAAATAACAACTGGGCCATCTGAAGGCCGCTTGTGATGTTTCTCTCTTTTTCTCTCTCGCTCTCTTCTTTCTTAACCCTTCATAGTGTGACGATGATCAAAGGCGTATCAGATTGGACTTTGTTGGATTTTCAATAAAAACAGCAAGTATATCTTCAGTTTTAGTTAAGCAAAAGACCAAATGTGATGGTTTTACCCACAGATAAAATCTCTCTAATTACATTCAAAACAAAGATAAAAAAAAAAAAGAGTTCAGTTTCATTATGTATCATATTGGTGGTGTATATTGTCATTATGAAATTTAATAAGTAATAAGTATAAGTAAAATTAATGTTTATCAATTTTTTTATTTTTTTTATTTGAGTAATTAGAAGGTGTTTTACCTATTTCACCTGTCTTGGCCATTTTATTCAATTTGCAATTTTAGCTGTTTTTGTTGTTGTTGTTTTTGTAATAACTTTATAACTATTTTGGCTATTTTAGCCAGTTTGATAAAAAAAAATAGTGTTAGTCTTTTTTGACATCTAATTAGTCTTAATTTTTTAATCTTAACTATAAAGCTTTAAATTATTTGATCTTCTTTGTTGTATTGCTTTTGACTGTTATAGCCATTACTACATCAACTTGATCCAACTTGATTGTTTAAGCAGTGCTTCAAAATAGCCTTTTTGTTGTTCGCTATTTTCCCTTCAATTATCAAACATTCAGATAAATCAGCATTGTTGAAAGTGAAAAACATAGTCTGTGTATTTTGACATAAACTCTTCCTCTTATCTTAGAGGGTAGAAACATAAACATGTATCTACTGGTCAGGTATTATACTTAATTTCCATAGCATTGTTTTATTTAAGCGTCACATTCCGTCACAAGTCCATTTACCAGGATAACCTGCTGTACAACTAAAACAATAACATTTTGGTGGAAGCTCCAGGGAGGCACTCCAGAGGTGCTGAAAGGCCGCGGGACGCAGACCACCACACCGGAGGAATGTCATTTTACCCCTTCAGATGTGTGTAGTACCTCATGTAAGTGACACTCCTCTGTTCTGCTCCTCCTCCCATCTCCTGCCCGTCTGTGTCTCCAGTGCGAGAGCGAGACAAATTCCTCTTGTTCACTGTCAGATGCACGTCGTGCCGCGTGCGATTCGCTCCGCACGTCGCCGACGAGCACAGATTTCTACGCCTGTTTGTCATGAGCAGGCGTGACCGCTCGCTCGCCGCCACTCTCGGAAGCAGACAAATATGCGGATTTCTCATATTTTCCCGCTGTTTTAATCTGAGATGTAAGATTTTTTTTTTTTTTTCCTTTATTACCCACTTTACTCCTTTCCATTTTCTATCTTCTCTCTCTGTCTCTCCCCTCCACTAGCCAGAGAGAAAAGAGGATGAGTGAATGAGCAGGAGAGTGGCGCTTTCTGATAGAGTTACACCCCACAAATGGAGTCAATCAAGGGGCCGGCTGTAAGAAGAAAAAAAAAAAAATTCATTTTCTGACAGAGGTGTCAGCAAGATTGTCAAGCCTCCCACGGTAACAAATCCACAGCACTAAGAAGAGAGAAAGAAAAGAGTGGGGGGGGGGGACTGGGATGAGTATAAAGGGTCGAGTAGAGAGTTGGGGGAGAAAAAGACTTTCGGCACAAGACAGGAAACCTCGGAGTGGATTCCCAGTCAATCAGAGCACTCACGTTTTCCACCGTCTATAATGCTATTTCATCGCAATTATTACCACCACTGAGCAGGTGACAGGCTTGTATCCCCCCCCCCCCCCCCCCCCCCCCCCCCTGCCCCCTCCAAGACGGTAATCCCGAAATGACGGATTGGGAGGGAAGCCTTGCGGTAATTTGTGACAAAGTAAGTGAACATAGACTCCTGTACTTAGAAACGTGAGAGCGGCTTGTCTTCGTGCTTATGGTTAACACTCCAGCACTTCTGGGGTTTTAGTCGCTAATATACCCGCTCGGCTTAAGGGGGTCGAGGCATTGGGGGTGGAGGGGGGGGGGGGGCACTCAAGGTCTAAATTGAAAAAATTACTGTAGGGTGTCCATTTAGTATTCACTGTGTACAAATCGATGAAAGTGATGGGAATGATCCTTCTTTACGAGTTGAATTAAACAAACTGGGGTAAGTTTTTGTTTTCTTTTATTCCCGTGCATCAAACTTCCCCAACGATGCTTTTCCAAGCAGGCATATGCCCCAGACAGGCCATAAAGATGGTCGCTTTGTTTGACTGTTACCCATAAACCCCCCCCCCCCCCCCCCAAACTCCTCTTGCTTGTAATTTTTTTTCCTCCCTCTCCCACCGCCACGTCCTAAAACTCTTAAAGCTTTCCCGCCTGTTATATTTCCCCCTCATCAATATGTCACCTAGTTCCTCCGCGGCAGGATGTCAACTTAATGCAACTCCAGGGTTAAGAAAACACCATCCTCGCCCGCTGACTGATAGCCTGTCACCCGACTCGCACAAAAAAAAGTTTGGAAATTTGAGCCACCTGTCATCTCACCCCGAGATTATGAATCTCTTCCCCCCTCGCAGCTTCCAGCCTCATTCAGGCTCATTCTAGCTTGGCCTCGCTTGGCATTAGTTACACGGATGAGGGAGCGAACTCGGAGCGAGCGAGGGGAGAAAAGAGTCATCTTAATGTAAACAGTTGGGCTCAGTGGTGAGCCCCACCAAAATAGACACCACCGCGGAGAGAAAAGGTATTTCTTCTAATCTGATTTTACTTATAGAAGTCATACGGGGCTAATTAAATCATCCGGATGTTCCTGGAAGGAAATAAAAAAAGAAGAAGAAGAAGACACACCTCGTTTCTTAAAATACATTTAAAAAAAAAGCAGAGATCACAAGCAGAGATTCTGACACCTATTTTTCTTTTAAAGCACCTCCCCACCTTTGTTTTCTGCCCTTTTCATCCGGCGAAGACGAGTCGACAAACACAAAAATGGAACAGGCGTTTCTTTATCTCTAACCTCACGCTGAACTACAGATGACCCTCTGAGTCAACTGCATTAGCTTTGGGGTGGTCAGACTCAAGTGTGTGTGTGTGTGTGTGTGTGTGTGTTTGGAGGGTACTAGTAGAGAGAGAGAGGGAGAGAGAGAGAGAGAGAGGTGGGGTTTTAAGGAGGGGGGAGATTTTTCATGCTCTCCATTACGGTTGTTTGGGTTAGAGGGGTTAACTCAATGAGGCTAAGTGAGTCTGAACTGTAACTCACATCACCACACTGGTGCGTTCACTTACGTGCACTTGCAAATGTACAAACAGCCCCGAGATAATCACACTGAGATCCTCAATACATCACACCTTCATTATCAAGGTCTTCTAAAGAAAGACACTCTTACAGATTTGAACCAGCAACCTTAAGAATTCTCAATCAGACCATTTATAAAGAAAACTCAAATATTTCTTCAACTGTGAGCCCTCCCACCACGCTTTTTTTTTTTTTTTTTTCCCAGATAGAGAGCCTGAGACTGATTTATTATAGATTTTCTGTGTTTTGATTGTTTCACTGAGAAGCAGGATGGGAAGATGGGACTTCCAGCTGCTCGGGATGCTTGGGAGTCCTGGGAGTACTGGCCCTGCTGCCCTCCCGGCTGGCCCGGCCAAGTGGGCATGCGCTGTGGCGGGCCACGGCAGGGGGCTGATGGGGCTGCGGGTGGGGAGGAAGAAGTGGGGGTGTGGAGGGGGGGGGGTGGATTCTGGGCCAGAGAGGCCACAGATGCCTTAAATGACTTGGCATGATGGGCTAGTGAAGGGTTGGGAGCACGACTAGCGAGTAAATCAAAACAGGATTTTTCCTTGACGTGTGAGCTGGTGTATGGGATGTTACCGGGATTTCTGGGAAGAAGAGGGGGAAAAAAAGGAGGAAAAACAAACGCGGAAACATAGATATGTGCAGTATCTACGTTTTAGAGAATGGCACCTGAGAGTCCGGAGTCTGTGTCTGCTTAGAAAAAAAGATATCTTGTCTCTTGAACGCGATACTCTTGGCTCCCTGAACCCGGTTTATCTTGGCTCACCTACCGGCATGACAGCAGACTGACAGAAGGACCTTCATTAGCTGGCAATTCATGTGGAAGCTGAGGGACCCCGATATCATTATCAAGTGAGAGATCTGCCAGTTTGTGCTGCGCAACCGCAATCTGCCATTAAAAGCACTTTCATTGACCCCAAGCTTTTATTTTTAAGCTTTTTCTTTAATTCTGTATGAAGGAAATTTGTGGCCCATCACGTTTTGTCATTTTTAAACCACAATCAATCGCACATGTGGGAATAACGGATTTTCTGCTTTTGACTCAACACTAATAAGATGATTTCCTGCAGTTTTATGCTTTAACATTGAAAGTTAAAAAACAAAAAAAACATATTTGTTTAGTTTCGTATTAAAAAATCGTCAAAATCAGGTGCAGAATGAGGCACGTGCAAAGACCGCTCGTCACTTTTTGCATGCACCTCCAATTACAAACAGTCTCCTGCGACGGCGCTCAAGCACAGAAGCTCACACTGTGAAATGCACACACACAAAAAAAAAAAAAAACTGTAGGTGATCAGGTGGGACCCGGGAGGGTGAGGAGAGGGAGCGGGAGAGGGAGGGAGAGAAAGCTAAACTAGTCCCTTTAACTTTCTAAAGACTTTTCAGCATTTGTTCTGCACACTTACCTACGCAAACTCCAAGGGGCCACAGTGACTGGGGTCCCATTTCAGGCCCAGCGTGGAGCCGGAGAGCTCCTCAGCTGTAAAATGAGAGCGCCGGAGCGCAGTGTGAAAATGGATTAGCCTCGCTGAGATAAGGGGAGCCCTCAGCGAGCCATGCACGCCTTCAATGGGGAAAAAGAACTGCTGTACAAATTGTTTTTGGTACATTAAGTACCTGTTACTTTATTTCACAGATGGAAAACAATAACACAGGCTCTGGGGTTGGAACGTGAGGGGCTCAGCACACCTAGCGCCCTCCGAGGTTTTCTTTTTTTTCCCTTCTTTCTTTCTTTCTTTCTTTCTTTCTTTCCCCTCCCCTTGTATGCAAAGTGATCTTCATAAGGACGAAAGTATTCAGCAGATTGACAAACATGACATATGATGATAAATGACAAAGTGCGCGGCCAGTAGCCAACAGGCTACTGAGGGAAATCATACAGAATATCCATGTTAATAAAAAATAAAATAAAATGGGCTGAACGTTCCCACTCAGCAAACAGGGCAGGGATTTTTCATTAATAGGCCCGCTGCTGCACCAGGGCCCCCCCCAAATTAAATGAGTGTGTCAGATCCTGGATGATTTATACATTTGGACTGATCTAACAGCTCTGTGGAACAGCTATGACACCCTGACAAGCCAACAATGGATATGAAAAATGAGGCAATACCGCGGCACTAAATCTGAGACTTTCAAAGCCAAATGCACACACAGAATCGAAACCTCGAACATACTCGCAAGTATAATGAAAATAAAGTGGGGTGCGTGTGGGTAAAAAAAAAAAAAAAAAAAAATCCCCATAAGATTCCCCCCGTTGCGCAATTTTAGCCAAATCCTTCAGTGTTTATATGAACGGAGTGATGGAGACAAATTGGTCCGAGCGGAGTGGTGGCACTACTTTGCTTTTCTGATGTCTTTCTGCGGCGAGCACATCACTTCACGGCTAAATGACACATCAGGCCGACAGCGCGGCTTTGACTCGGTGGAAACGTGTCAGCTCAGGTTAGCGCCGGGCCGCGTTTGAAAACATTTAAATTCTACGATCCGGTCCGATCACATTTAGAATAATCATCTTTTCGGCGGCTCCACGCAAGAAACGGTGTCGTCTCGGTGGGGAAGCAAAGCCAACTTTTCTACTGCAGGGGGGGCGGGGCCGGGGCTTGTGTTTATAATTACGCCGTGTGGAGAGCTGGTGGCCTTTACTAACTTGTTAGATGAAGTGATAAAAACCAACATGATGGACTAAAGCATTTTTGCTTTTCTCCGTATTGTCCTTTTACCCTCTCATTCTCTGTCTGATGAAAAACTGCACTTGGTGTTCCTCAGAGCTCAGCAGATTTAGAGGAAACAATTACCAGTCCGGTGATCTCTGCTTCTCCAGTCCCGCCGATAAACACCCAGCGCCCTGAGGTATGCTCGGAAAATGATACAGTTTTAAACGGGTTAAATTTCATCGTTGCCCACAACCCTCCTGACCCCCCCACCACCCGCCACCCGCCCACCACCACCACCTCCCCTCCACCTCTTCTCCCTCTGAGCTTTTATTTCACAAAAGTGTGAGCACATTTTTTTGTTGATGGGGGTAGAAAAAAAAAAAAAGAAGAAGAGAGAAACAATAAAGAATATGAAAAGCCCATCTTCACAGAACATTAGACATGGCAAAACAACCCTAAGCTATGATTGGATATATCAAAACTGACAAGTAAAAGTTGATTGCTGAGTGTCTATTGATTGAGCTATATTTCACCGGGGGAGCTCAGCCTCACCAAACCCCGCTGCACACACACACACACACACACACACGGTTATTGGAGGCAGCCAGCATGATGGGAGCTGTGCTACCATTGGCAACTTTGATTATTACGCGCTCCTGGAATATTTTAACATGAATATCCTATCAAATATCAAAGTTCTGGCATATTAGAATGCAGTTATATGTAAACACTTGTCGGTCAGATGGTGGTGTATTGTGTCATTTTACATAAAGCACACAGGTTTAATGATTGTACAATTTTAATATTTAATTTTTTATTTGTCACTATTGTTGTGGTTTTAATTACTAAGGCAGGAAAATATCAGTGAATCAAAGACTTAGATCAGTTGAATTGTTGGGTTTTAACCTGTAGTATTTAAAAAATGTCAATGTTAGTATCACATTCAAAAATCTATGAAATTCACATTGAAAATTTTCACTTTTTTTGTTTTGTTGTATTGAGTATTATGGGATTTGCTACAAGAAAAAGAGGTTGGGTAAAGATTGTGATGAAGTCTATGTAATGCATTTCATAATCTTAATCGCTTCGGATTAAGATTCTTAATCACATTGTTTTAATGTTTTTCCTTCATTTCCTTGTAAAGCACTGGGAATTGCCTTGTTTCTGAATGGCGCTTTCAAAATACACTCACCTTGCCTGAACTAATAGCTTGACAACTTTAGACACAGCATTCATAATTCATAAGTCCTTGAAAAAGTATAAACCAGTCAGTTGCATTTAAACAGCTGACCTGTACTCTGAACCTGCTCGTCCGGATGGTTTCCCACACTTATGACATGTTGAACCTGATCTACGAAAGGTTTGCATGTATAAAAACCAGTATAATGCTGAAAAATAACACGCTATCCATTGAGGATGTTTTTCTTCATAAATATGTGGTTTATGCTGATAGAATGTCTGAAAAAGCTTGATTGTGATTGCATCTGTTTTTAAAGTTGGAAAATTCGATGCAAGTCCATTTTTTCATTCTTCTGTTTGTGTGGCGAGAGGCATTTCCTCAGCTTTTATTGGTGGACTTTGTTATTTGATGTTTTCTGTGTCATACCCCTTCTTAGGTCTTGTCATTGTAGTTTATTTTCTTTCGACTTTTACTACATATCATCTTCCATATCGACATTTTTTCAACTTGCGCCAATGTCAGATTTATTTGCTATTGATGATGTTTGAATATGTTTGCTAACTTCATCCACCAAGACTTGCAGGTCCAAGGGATGGGATTTTATTTTGGGGTTGTGGGAGCCCAGCAATCCATCCAATACCATTTCCATCAGATCACTATTGTGTGAACGGTCTCATACTCACAAAGTCCTGATTCCAGTACTCCTGTTCACAACAAACACACGCAAACACACGCTATTTGCATGAGAATGCAATTCACCCAGGATCTTAGTAATTCAGGCTCGTGTAAGCGAATGAACTCTTCAAGTCAGGCTAGAAATCTCAGTCAAAGTCTACATTTGTATTTTTGAAGGCAGAATGACAGTTTAGGCTGAAGCCATGTCCCATTGTTTTTTTTCCATCCATCGCCTTCACTGAATGAGACACGTCCACCATGAACATATATTCTGTGCTTTCACTACTAAAGATTGAAAGTACCGTAGAAGCTGGTCAAACAGTGATGATTCATGGTCACTGGAGGCCAAGGGAAGTTGCTGGTTCCTGACTTGGAAGGATGAGGAGAGGCGGCGGCGCCTCCTCGGGCGGCTGACGTTTAGTTATGACAAGCACGCAGCGATATGATCGTCTGTAATTTGAGTCTTTATCCCGCACAAGTGTAAGAGGGAAGAGAAGCGGGATGAAAAATTGGACAGATGCTGACAGCGAGTGAAACACTCCAGAAGGCCGAGAGTGCGGAGCGCGGCGCAGCCCACGAGTGATTGAATGATCCCATTCTGGGCTCTTTGTTAGACACCAGGCAGCGATGTATGAAGATTGATACACAAGTGCTCCACTCGGTTTGCTGGATCATCAAACGGATTGATATTACACTCCAGCTGAGGATGAAGACAAAGTAAGTGTTATCATACTCAATACCGGGGCTTGTCAGAGGCGGGAAATCATCCCGTGTCACTGGTTATGGGAGCGTTTCGCCGACTGTCTGGAGAATTTATCTGGAAGATGTGGCGCTCCGTGGCAGACTGCGGCTGACGGCGGGCCCGGCTGTATCATAAAGATCTTAGCTAAAGATTGAATTACAGCGTCGCGCTTTGGAATACATTCATTGTGCCGCTATCATCTTCGTCCCCACAGACACTGTAAATCCCTTATCGAGCAGCCATTTATCGTCACTCAAATAACATTATTCATGCTGATATCATTGCTTAGATACCGTGCGCATTACAGCAAGTGATTTGTTTATCTGTTGTCCAACAATAGATGTCTACATTACTCCTGAGGTTTCCCCCCCTGAGTCACTTCTCATTCCTCAGTCCTGTAAACATCAGGGCACAGTGAGGTGGAATACCACTTCAGTTAGTTTAATCAAGAATGGTATGAGTTGATTTTTTTGATTTTGATTCATGAATTCAAGTGTCCTGCACCAGTCCAACTATAGCTTAATATCAAACGGTTCACCTTGTTTCATTGCAGAGGGTTACGAATTATGTAGTTAGCATGTTGCGGCTCTAGTGGGTGCTGTGGTTTGTTTTCTTGTAATGAAACCACAGACACAAACGCAGAGAACAATACACTATAAACATTAACAATATTGAGTGTACGGTCATTCGTAGGGACTGACTAGCAAGTTGGATTATTATTACGGTGACTCTCAGCTATAAAACTACCATTTTCACTTGAAAACATTGGTTGGTAAACAGAGCCTAAGTCTAAGTTTGTACAAAGACTGGAAAAGTTTCAATATTTTGTATCTTTTTATGCAAAATACTGTGAAATGTAAAAAAAAAACCTCCCCATTCGCTGCTTGTATGTTCTCTTTCTTTGTTGTTCAGGCTATTAATACCATGAGTCAAATATATGATTTCGAAATGAATACAACATGGTTTTGATACAAAACTGGCTGGATTATATGCACCAAGAATGTTATCTGTGTGATTGGAGCAGTGGATCAATCCCATAATGCTTTTCACTTTAGCAGTTTGTGTCATCTAATCCTGCATTCAATTTTACCTGGAAGTATTGAAGTTTTTTTTTTTAGCTCAACTTATTAAGCTGGTTGTGTTTCTGTGTTTCTAAAAACAACAAAGAACTTCATCCCTCTTGTTTAAAATGAAACTTCTTTTCCAGCAGCCGGTATCAGATGTGAATGTTTTCATTGTCATCAGGCTTTAGTTTTTTTTTTTATTCATGTAAGCCCATCGAATGATTCCTCAGGTTCTGTGTGGCGTGTTCACCAGCCTTACTAAAACCTGCATAAATCCTCCTGAATACAATAAAAACAATGTTTTTTTTTAATCAAAAAAAATCTTGTCTTAACATTGTATGAAATCACCCTGAGGGCCAGTATTGGTCCACCGGTATGTTTGACACCATTGGATTTATCATAATTGATATTTTGTGCAGCATCAGTGTTTTGCGGTGCAGCTTCAGTCAAATCTGGGGAATCAATGGCACAGACACTGTGTGTTGGAAGTGAAAGAACTTACTTAAATCAAAGTGAAAGCTTTTATTAAAAAAAAAAAGGCTTTGGGAAGAAAATGTGAGAGAAACAAGGTCACTGGTGTGACAGAGCTGTGAGCGCTTCCATTCGGTGCGGTGCTTTGAATAATAACTATGTACGCAGCATCTTTTAAATGGTGACACCTGTGTTGTGACTAGATAATGGGCTGTGAAATCACCCATTTACAATATTTCTAAATTCATAGTCTACTATTTCTTTTTTTTGTGCAAGTGTAGTGTTTTCATGGCCATTCATAGCAGTATACATTTCAACTGCATATTCCCATGGTCTTTGATGCAATACTTATTAGATTTTGTTTTTTTTAAACATATGACATATTAAAGTATGAGTGGCGACATGGCAATTTGTTGGCAATTACGTAAAAGTACACAGAACTTCGAGATTGAATCTGGTCGAAAGGAAGAAAACATTTTAATCAGAAAATCAATAAATGAATACACTGATATTTGTTATACAGCCATACATTTATTTCTAAATCAATAAATAAAACAATACATAATAAAACGATAGATAGATAGATAGATAGATAGATAGATAGATAGATGTATCAATCTTTATATATAGGCCACAACTGTGATAACTTGTTTCATCCTAAAGGTTTTGATCATGTTAATTCATCTTCACTGGATGTACAATGAATTCAGTTTCCTGAAATTTGCTTTTAATTTGAGAAACCACAATGTTTTTTTAGCTTATTATTATGACTTCCTGTTCGAAGAAGAAGAAGAAGAAGAAGAAGAAGAAACATATGGTTGTAGAATAAAATAATACAACTGAATAACTTAATTGATGTGCATGATATGTTGCATATTATGAAATTGCAGGTGCTACATGCTTTGTGCATCTATATAAATAATAAAAAAGTGTATAAATTGTACACACAAGACAAATTATAGGGTAAAATGTAAGAGGAATGCATGTGATGATGAGAACAGGCACTTGGTAGAGCACATACCTTTGCTAATACCACCTTTTTTAACATGGAAACCAAAGGATTTCCAGGATATTTGATCCACCACACCACTCGTCGTTTGTCACGGTCCTTTGAATTGCTTCATGTTATCACTATTTGACACAGATGTACACACATTTTAAAACTTCTGTCGGCCCCCTCCTGACCTTTGACCCCCAACAGCTAATGAGGGTAATGACATCACTGCATCATATCGGAGAATATAGAAAATTGAAAGCTGAACATTCTGGCTTTGGTTTGACATCAATTGGATAAAAACTGACAAAAAACGTTTTTTGACCTTTTCGTGACCTTGACCTTGACCTTTGACTGGATCACTCTCCAAATGTAATCCTCCCTGAAAATTTCATGCAATTTGGGTGAATATTTTATGTGAAAAGTTGGTCAAATACATAAATACATACATACATATATACATACAAACCGATAAATAAATAAATAAATAAAAATACATACAGACCCAACGTTTGTTGGCGAAGGTACCAAAACACTCATGTCCAGGTCAATAGTTATTGTTTGTTAAGGATGACATTGGTGAAAGATGTGTACATGCTGATGTTATTATTTTGCTGCTGAATGCAAATGTGGTTGTTTTATATGAGAGCCGCTGAATTTCCCTGAATATACGGCTTTTTCTCCTCATCAATTTGAAACACAATGATGTCTGTTTTGTGTGTGTGCTCACATGCATGCAAACCTCTTGACATACGAAATGAATATTGATGGGCAAGTTTACTCAGTTAGCGTTGTATGTATGTTTTTGTACTGTGGGAGGAAAACTGGAGAAAATCTATCACATCAAGAAAAGGCTTGAACCAGGTATGTTCCCTCAGTGAGGTGAGAATGCTAACCACTACACCACCCTGCATCCCCACACATTAACCTTCCCTATAAATTAGCTGCAATGGACCTTCATGTAACTTTATAGACTGTAGTCAAAGGGAAATATGTCAAATTAAAGATCGCACGACTTGAATTCCTCTGGATGTCCTCATTCCGGTGGCTCAAACCTTCAGTCCAGACACTAAGTAATTTGTAATCCAATTAAAAGAAGTACTGGACAATGACCTGGCTTAATGTGATGTGTGAGCTGCCGGCAGACGACACTGATCCCCGTCTGAAGTTACTATCTGCAGTCTGCGGAGTCGCTGCTATTACCAGCAGAAGCTTCCCGGCGCAATGTTTCCTTAAGAGTCACGGAGCAGTGTAAGTGCGCGCCTCCCTCCCTCCGCGGTGAGGTTTTATGCACACTGTAAAGCTGTCATTTATCGCCGTGCAGTCAGTGCCCTCGTCGTGTAAAAATCCATGTATGGGAAACACAGCGGGCCGTTGCACTTATGGATATTTCTCTTTACATTCATCATTTTTCACATGGAGCTGCTGGTAGCCGCGGGCTGTCAAGAGAGACTTACTGCTTTTCATCTTCATATTGAAATTCCAGAGGTGGCGACGACAGTCCCGCTCCTGTATATCACTTCTGTTGTTATGAAGTTGTACCACAGTTCGCTCGCCTGTGCGCTCACGCTGCCGGCTGGAGTGGGAGGCTTGAGCCAAGAGGCGCTTGCTATGATTTGGCCTTGTTAAGCTGTTGACCCTGAAGAGAGAGAATTACCTCTGCTGGAAAGGCGCGTGTGTGTGTGTGTGCATGTGTGTGTGTGTGCGCGATATAGGGATGTCTGGTGGCGATGGCAGGCAGGAGGTGTGGGGCGCACTAGCTTTGAGTTAAAGGCTCTATCAAGGGACAAACTTCTCCAGCAACCACAAAGCCACATGATCCATCTCCCTTTTTAGCTGGTGTCAGGGCCACTTTATGTGATGATGATTTGATGCTCGGGGTACCGGGCCTCCTTCTCACTCGCTCAGATTGAGCTATGATAGTCCGGGCCGGGATCGCAGGGATCGCCCAGCCGCTGCACGCCGGCCATCAGGAAACTGCTCCGGACGTTTCCCCGAGGATTCACACTGACATATATCCTCCCGATTGCACCCACATATTCTTTCACGGCTTTTCTTATCTTTAAAAGCATCGCGAGTCGACGTGGGCATAGAAACACATACTGTGATGTAGTGCTTTTACCAAGTACAGCCAAGAAATTACTATGAGCTGGGAGAGATGGATTAGTGTATTTTGTCTTTTTTTTTTATTGGAGAATATGATTTATGGGAAAGACATTTTTCCACAATCCATGCCATATCCATATATATTTAACATTATGCCCCAAAAATGTCAGAGGAGTTAAAATGAGATATATTCATAAAACTATGCACTCAATGTTAAATTTGTATCTTGAAATTAAAAAATCGATTTCATGCACTACATTCTTAACTTTCCTTGGAAATGAAATGCAAAAAAGAAAATGCAAATGTGCAATTTCAAGGTTTCTCCAAAGATAAACTCTAACTTTCAGTCAAAATGTAGGAAGTAGCCTGGATATAGGCAAGTAGAGTTAGTCAGAAATACCTGATTGTAGTACTGTATGGTAAATACCCAGCATGCATCAGACTCATGTGCACGTGCGAACTAATACCAAAAGTTGATTTCTGAATGACATCCCCTATTGGAGGAACGACTTCTTCAACTTCTTAATAAAAGCAATACTGGGAAAACAAACACAAATGAAACAAAATGCTTGTGATTGATGTAAAGTTTTAAATGACATGAATTCTCTGTGGTCTGCAGTATTCAGTGTTTGTGATGCTTGTTCCCCTGAATAAAGACCTACCAGTCTGCTAACTGCCAAATATCACCATCATGCAACTATTATAATGTATTTATGGTTCATGAGTAAATGGGAGTTCGGGACTTTCCCTCTTCCCACTGGGGAAAGAAATCTGAACTAGACGTGTGCAAATGGCAGCTTAAAAAAAAGGGACAAGTAAAGTTATTTCACCCATATTTGAACTTTGTAACTTTTCAACAAAAGTAACTAACATTTTTATTTGTTGCACTGTTTGAGTATGGCCCCATTTACACCACATGTTGTGAAAACACATAGGTTTTTTTTCCTCTTTAAACTTCTCTGTTTAAATGAAAATGTTTTGAAATTGATTTCTGTTGAAATGGAAATGGCAGAAACACACACAAAAAAAAACCCAATGTAGTTTTCCTTTTTGGCCACTAGTGGCTGCTGTTTGTTTTGTTATGAAACCACACACAACGTTAACAGTGTTGAGTACACGGACATTCATGTAGACAGACAATCTAGTTGGATTGTTATTTCTGGGTGACTCTCAACTATAGAACTATTAGGTTTTATTCATAATTCAAAGAGTTTTGCTGAGCTTGCCAAACCTGCGTCGTCACTGACTCAGCTTGTACATCCCGAGCCGCTGCGCTCACCCCGAAGTGCTGGAGATAAACACAACGCCTTAACACAATGCTATTATGATCATAAAAGCCGTAAATCTACAGTATTGTCCAATTACACGCGGCTTTTAAACAGTGTCACAGTGTTGTGTTTGCGATAGGCTGCGTAATAGCGTAATAACTCTGTCCTCCGTAAGCCGGCCGGGGAGGCTGCGTGTAAATGAGACGGTTCTGCTACATTAGCTTCATAACACCATAATCCCTTCTCCATAAACCATTACATGCGCCGCAACATTTCTGATTTATGGGGGTTAGGGAATCAATGGGAAAAAATTAATGCTGGTGAAACGTCCCAGGGACAATATTGAGCAGATTTTAATTGTGATTTCATTCAAGTGGCTGTTAGCCAGATGATGAATGGGGGCTAACCTTCCACTCTGCCAAGAACTGGGGAGAGTCTTTAATATGACAATTAAGTGTCTGTCTTCCACATTTTATTGTATCGTTCTCTCTCTATCTTCTGGCTCAGCCGACCCTCGCTCCTCCTTTTACTTTTACCCCCCCTTCCTTTTCCTCACTTTCTACCTCTCTCCTCCCCTGACATCGCTCCATCCGTACAGTGCAGCTTTTGCGCAGATTAAATTGAGACTCCAGTTTTCTCCATCTCGGAGCACTTACTTATGTTTTATGACACGCACTAAATCAATTTTATGTTGTTATTGATTCCCCCCCCCCCCCCCCCCCGCTCCTCCTATTACCCTCTTGCTTAAATCGACACAAACCATTTTGCCTTTTGCTCCCGATTCTTCGCACTCTTCTCTCGTGGCGACCCGAACTGTACCGCCAAGAAAACTGAAGAAGTGGAGGAGAGAGAAAAAAAAAACTGAACGCACTGACGGACCCAAAACAAAGACCCTTTCCCTGTCGTCATTAAAAAATTAGCAATAAAACTCGCCAAGATGTTCGACTATAGTGCTACACCTGGCTGGATAATTGTTTATAGAAATTTTTGCTGAAGGTAAATTGCATCACATGGGTTGTTTGTCGACGAGTCGCATCAAGTAAAATAAAGCCGGGTTTGGATGGATTTTTAATTTCACCTTCACCATTATGAATGACAATGCGTCTGGTACAATGCAGCCAGTCTCTTCTCACACGAGTGTCTCTGAAAACCGGGGCAACAATAGCCAAGGCCGACATTTTCAATGACTGTGTACCACACATGTAAGATGTAACTAAAAAGAAATTACCCAAATACGGCCAAAACCAGATGCGAGCGTGATCAAGCAAACAAAAATAATATGAGAGACACTTGAATGGTGAACAAAGAAAGCAAGCGAAAAGCAAACGTTTAACAAAGAGCTTGTTTTACACTCCACTTATTCTATTGAAGCAGACTTAACATTGTCTGAAAATCTCGAAGCTCGATGGGGGCATCGCAACAATGGAGCTGAAGGGAGAAACTCATGCAAAACACTTTAGTCATGCTTAAAAATGAGTTTTAAGCAAATAAAGAGTAGTTATCTCATTGAGTGCAGTGACTGAGCTTCAAGGGGAATTGTGTGAAGCTGCCAAACAAGTAAGAAAGTGGGAAGAAGTAATAACGTTCAGGTGATTTAGGCCCCGTTTACGCAGGTGAAAACGGAAACCGTTTACATGAGAGCGATGGCTGAAGCCACTGAAAATGCAACTTTTTGAAAAATTCTCCGACTCATCTCCGTGAAAATGGAACAAAACACAACTTATCCGAAACGGTGCTACTGCTCATGAACACCACAGCCGTAGGAAATAGTTTCTCTGCTCATGACTCCCAAAAACAACCAACAGGACCAACGCTGCTTCTGTGTAAACGGGCACAGTTTTCAAAATGTCGCAGTGTAAATGCAAAGCCTTTCTGAAACGAAGATGCCAAAACAATGCTTTTTCACACGAATCACTGTGCAAATGGGGCCTTAACACCCTTTCTACCTGACATATGCACAGAAGATGAATTGGATGCCAGTTGGCGTGACTCTCAACTAGAAAACTATGGATATAAACTATAAAACTAGAAAATGGCCTGAGTCCTACCTTCCGAGAGGCCGCCATGTTTGTTGTGGTACATCTACTCGTGCATGTACAGAAGAACTATTTACCATGGCGGATGTGCACATGCGCAGTCGCTGCACTTGAGCATTTTCAGGAAGTTCCACCTTGGGAGCCCTTATCAAAAAGATACGTTTTCATTGGCAACAACCACAGTTGTCGTTTCAATGCAACGGCCATAACGCATCGCAAGTTTTGCATTGTTACTTGTTTTTGCTGTCGTGTAAACGAGGCCTCAGAGCTGCAACAGAGACAGAATAAAGATGTAAACAGACAAACTGGAAAAGTTGAAAAAAAACAAAACAAAAACAAAAACACAGACAACTGGTTATAATAAAGCTCAAACGCATACATACTGTGAAACATGCCTCAAAACTTTGTTGTAAGTAGTTTGCATGTAATTCCTAATTTAATACCTGACAATTTTAATCAGACATGACAGAAACATATGGAGAAAAAAAAAAAAAAGATGTCTGATAGATTACGGTAAACAAATGGATAATCTTGCATGTGATTGCTTTAAGTGATGAAACCATGCTTTGAACATTTTGTCTTACAATCAACTCATTCAGATTGGACGAGTGAGCAGACGGGTTGTTGTGCCAAATGTTCATAATTGTACAAACCTGTAATAAAACACGTGCGTTTTGCAGGAATCGGAGAGAAATTCCATCGTGCCGGACGCTGCCAGAGCCAATGAGAGAAGAGCGTGCCGGCAGATTCTGATTAGGCTTCCCTTCCAGTTGACTTGAGGAGAGCTAACTGGTATGTGCAGAGGGTTAAGTGCAATAAGAACGGGCCTGATCTCGATCAATTAGCCCCTGTCTTTTGGCAGGTGCCCAGGCTTTGCCTGTATCCCCGTCCCCCAGTGTTGGCTCCATCGGCGGCTCCCAGCAAAGAGCTAAGCAGCCGCATCAATGTGACCATTTAGAGTGCGATCCGTGCAGATGCGGTGGGAAGGTCAGGCCGTTGTGCCGCCCTCCTCCCCTCGTGCTTTTCACTCCGCCCTCCACGCCGCCGTCCACATCAAAAGCTGTTATTGAGGCCCCTCAAGCGGAAATGCCGGTTTGGCAGGGAAGCAAGGTCTTTACAGAAAACGAATGGCGGCCTTCACCGAAGATGAGCGAGACAGGAGAGAGATTAATACGCCTGCCTTTAACAAGCATTTCGTATGGGGACTGGCAATAAAGTGAAGAAACACTTCTGAAGGTTCTTTACACATTCGTGAGATTCGTAAATCATTTGTATGATTAAATAAATATTGATACTTGTTGATCTCCTCTTTTCAAAACCAACAATGTGTTTCTAGAAACTGTTAAACACGGACATAAATAAATAGAACCTCATCAAAAAATAATTAATATTACTGGCAGTGCTTCCTCTATTCATGGTTTTTTTATCACAGGGTTATGGATTACAGTTAAAAAGAATCACATCTTATAAATAATGTAATATTATAAAGTATGATGTTTCAATGTTCATGGCTTATGAATCAAAACTGAAGAAGAAATAATAAATAATAAAACAAATATTGCAGTTTTTCTTGTATATATATATATATAGTACATATTGCATTGCTTGTGATATAAAACTAACAAAGAGCTGAGTCAAACTGTGCAAAGAAATTGAAAGTTAATTGTGTGAGTTACACCCCTCCCACCACACCTCTTCTTCCTCCTCCTCCTCCTCTTCCTCCTGCTGGTGAATAATTCAACAGGAGGTGGGATGTCGACCATAGGAAAGGGTTAGGGTTAGCCCCGCCCAGAAAAATGCATCCTGGATATTTGTTTAGAAATAGCTCTTCTTGTTTCCCAGTGTTCAGATCAACATTGATAGCTTATAGTGTAAAATACACACACATTTACTGAAACAATGCTTCCGGGGCTCTTCTGTACTCAGCAGCAATTTTCCCATGGAATTTATGAACCAAGCAAAATGATGGCGTGAGACTGAATGTTACTCTTCCAAAAATAGTGCAGTGCTAATCAAATGTTTGTGTCGCCACCACATATATGCAGGTTTTGTCTCAGCATCAGTTTAGCTAAGTTTTTATTCAGACTTTGGGGAAATTGAGGAACATTGACACTTAACATGTAATTTTACTGTTACACACTTATATTTATGTGGTTGCTTCTATATTAACAGTTTTGTATATTTGTACTTTCTTTAACTTATTTCTATTCTGTGGACCTTAATTGCATCTTTGATAAAGTCATAAGACTATTGTATGACACTACATTACAGTACACCACACTATATTACCATGCAGTACATACTACTATATTAAATTACACCACACAATGATGTTATATATTATGCAAGGCTACACTATAATAAACCACACAATACTTTACTATGCAGTACCATATCATATTACACCATAATATACTATATTATTCTGTACTCCACCGTACCATGCAATATAATTTGATACTATATTACCCCATAATACACAATAATTACCACAATACATTTTACTATATCATGTGATACCACACTATGTTATACTACACTATGTTCCACCATACAATACCATGCCATACCATACCATACCATACCATACCATAGCATACCATACTACGTGATACTATAGTGATTGGCAACAATGCTGAATGCAAATGTAAATATGTGATGGCAAATTGGCAGTGAAAAACTAAATTAGGTTATGAAAATTAAAGTATCGTATCTTTCGTAAGCTTTTTTCGACTGACATTATTCATGATATATATATATATATATATATATATATATATATATATATATATATGGAAGCTATATGGAAGGTTGTTTGCTTGATTAAAATAAGCTTTTTATATTTCTTTGATTTTACATTGATGCCGGCTGAATGATAACTGACATCTAGAAATACCAATTATATATGGTTGATTAAGAGTCTACATGTTCTCCTCCTGTTTTTATGGGTTTTGTGCGAGTACTCTAGTGTGAAAGTGTGTTTCAGAGTATTGAACTGGTGACCTCTCGTCACTCCTCGTCAGCGACGATCACCCCCACTCGACCCTCCGGCAGACAACTTGGTCTGAAGAAAGATTAACGCCTTTGATATATGACTTTTTTTCTCTGTAAGCAAACACACACAGATGCCGACACAAATGACTATTCCAATCTGAACATCTCTCCACGGACTTGAGGAATAAGCCGGATGGGAGAAGGAGCAAGAGGAGGGAGATGGAGGGAAGAGATTTAAGGAGAAAGCACCGGAAAGTGGGTTCCTTCCTCATTCCTCGCCTCTCTTCTGTTTCAGCTCATGTGGAAAAGCTTTTCAAATTATGATGTGGATTGACGCGCAGCAGCTGTCCCCTCTCCTGGGTCCTGTCCGTCACCCCACCGGTCACAGCTGACAGCACTATGATGGATTAGGAATTGTCATCCAGGACGCTTGTCACTTGTTTACAAGTCAGCCATCCCTCATCTCTCACCACAGGCCTTATAATCTGGTCCACACTCCTCCAGCTAACCCCCCCCCCCCCCCACCTCGTCCTCCTCCCCTGCTGCCAGACACGCTATACAAGACAACACCATACATTACAACAGCTTTTTTTTTTTTCTCTCTTCCCCCTAACCTTTCTCTCTCTCACACACACACTCCTACATCCCTGGGCTGAACACAGTCAACACATTTAATGCATTAATATATGTGTTGTGTTCGCCAATCTCCCGGGGACTGGGGCGATGTCTTCTCCTGTCAACCTCTACCCCTGAGAACTGACTGGGTTTTATACAAACATCCCAGTGGGAGAGGGAGGGAGGCTCAGATCTTACCTGCATTCGGCTTTTTCAACAATGGAGCTTTAAAATCTGTGGCCCAAATCTATAGAAGACATATTTACGACCATTAAAAACACTACTCTTGTGGCGAGACGCCGAAGAAGCATTAACCTCGAGATCGGAGTCTTCACACAGGTGCATATCCAGACAAAAACTCTGCTCGTGTAAAGCATGATTTAGATGTGCAATGCAGTATATGAAATATAAAACTCCACTTGCTCTAGAAGTACTGAAAAGTTAGCATTTTTAGCTGCATGGATTTTACAGCTAAAAATAAAGATAATTCTCTGATTTCAGCCCACAGACCAAAAACATGAAAGTGAGGATAATTGTTGACTCTAATAGCTGGCTATCTGGATGGACGGCCAGGAGACCGGACAGACATATCGATAAAGAAATGTATAAAGTTACAATCGATATCTTCTGAATTCATGTTGTTTGTTGGACAAATTAAGTAAATATAATTCATTTAAAACTTGCAGAAATAGTGGCAGTTTCTATCCATCCATCTATTTTCAATAGCAATTTTTCCAATTGAGTGTCGCAGTAGCTCTGGAGGCCATCACAGCGATTTCAAAAAGTCCAAAACCTTTAAGGATAAGGAATTAATCTAAATTGCCCATAGGTATTAATGTGACCACATATGCTTCTTTTACACATGTACATTGCATCCATTTCAAAATGGTGTCACGCGTCCCTTACATTGTTGTGGTAATTAATCAATGCATCCACTAGAGGGCAGTGGACATGTAGGAACTCATTTATAATCCAAACATTCACGTCTCTTGCTGTATTTAAAAATTTGGTCTGGAAGGATTTGTTGCCTTGTGTTTTCGACTTTGCCTGTCAAGTTCTGTTATTTCTGCTTGTATCCCACAACAGCTTCACTGTACAGCACTGCCCCCACAGGTCACCAATGGTATTACTCCATTTGACACAATCTGCAAGCTGCCTGGAGACTTATCAAATTATGCACATGATGAATGCAGAAGACAGATGTAAGGTTAAACAATTTGTGTCTTTAATATTTAGAATAGTTGGTCCTTTAAAGCTGCAAGACCATCTTTAATTTTTCTTTTGATTTATCAAGTGAACTGGGATCTTGTCTGCTTGTGCTTTCAGTGCTTACCACTCTTTTCTTAAAGGCAGTTGTTTTGACCTCACTGATCACAACTTTCCGGTAAGCATTTTAAGATAATAAAATCAAATGAATTGCTTTATAAGTTGTAAATTTGCCATCTTATCATCTGTGGGTGGTGACAACCTAATGCCTCCTCCAACTATGAATTGGATTGCTTTCATTTCAAAAATTATCTCATTATTTTACAACTACAACTACAACTACGACTATTTTAGAGTAGCAGGCCGGATTATGATTGCTTACAATATATCAACTGAAAAAAAAGAACCACTCGTGTCATTTATACTGACCTGATTTGTGAATTCGTTCTGATTTGAACTGGTTTTCAAATAGAATAGAGAGAGAGAAAAAAAAACAAACAGGATAAACAAACTGGGGAATGTTTTCCAAAAGCTTCCAGACTCAATGATGTCATGCCTGTGTTTGAGGGAGGAAGCCCCGCAGCCTCTCAGCCTGCGGTCCGCCATGCGAGTGTGTGTGTGTGTGTGTGAGTTTCTGCTCCCTCTACAGTCCAAACGGGAAGAGGAGTGAACCAGCCTGCCTCTGCTGTCGGGGCTCAGCCCTGCCAGCTGGGATCCTGCAGAGACGATGAGAGGATGCCATCCACCCTGCACTGCCGCCGCCCTCCCCACGCTCCCAGTGTGGCCCTTGAGAGAGGCCATAATCTTCTCCTATCTGCCTTAATGGTTCCCCGTGTGGATCCTGGGATGGCAGGCCTGGGAGTTGAGGGGGGGGGGCGGCGCGGCGGCGGCGGCGGTGGAGCGGCGCGCCCGATCCCACCATGAGCATATTGTCATTAAATTAAAAATTTCCGAACACTCCCTTGCTTGTGGCATAACCGCCGCCGTGAGAGCGATCATAATTGGCTCTGAAAACATGCGTAATTGCCTTCAGCTGGCGTTCTTTTACAGTTGACATTGTTGAAGGCGGCGGCGGGGCGATTGGCGAATTGAATATGCAGCTTGTTTCACAATGGCAGTCGTAATTGAAATATGGTACGTGTGAGTGGAAGATTACATTAAAGCTTCTAGATAATCACCTGACAGGGGAGTCGTTGAATCGACAATCTGCCGCCGTGTTTCGGGGAGAGGGGCCAGACCGAGCAGGCCGAGGGAGGGAGGGAGGGAGGGAGGGAAGGAGGGAGGGAGGAGGAGGAGGGGGTAAAGACATCAGGCAGAAGAAGAACAAGAAGGAAGAAAAAAAAAAAGTCTCTTGGCCTGCTCACTTATTCAGAGCAGTCCTGCATTGCCAGCCTGGCATTCCTGGGCTCTTTCTATCACCACATTTCTTCTGCTCCCTCCCCTCCCTATTCTCTCTCAGACACACACACACACACACACACACACACACACACACACACACACACACACACACACACACACACACACACACACACACACACACACACACACACACCCCTGCACTGCTTTCAGCAGACCACTTCCCCTTTAAGAGCTAACAGATGGCTATCCATTGCAGATGCTTTAAAAAAAAAAAAAATTAAATCAGCATTTTTATTCATATTTTTATTTCTTTTTTATAACATACTGGCAAAACGTTTGTAAGCAGAGAGATTTCACGAACAAAAATGGTCACTATCCGTATACTTTTTAATCTAAAAAAAACTCTGAACTGACTAATTTGAAGAATTAAGATGATTAAAAAAACAAAAAAAGTTTTGAATAACCTACAGTGTAATTTAATAAGTCTCACAGGAAGCAATATGTAGTATTAAAATCTTGTACTTGAGTAAAGAAAGATTTCTACTTGTGTTATTTGTTTGAAATACATTGACATAATTCAAGAAAATCTATGGATTCCTACTTGTGACGTGTTCCCATGGAGCCTCCGTGAGACTCCTGATGTTGACAGAAAGATCTGTTTCTCCATTCAAATTGTATAACCTAATCAGTTTTTTGTTGTCTTCCGGGCATTTAGTTATTTTCAGACCCATATTACTAATATTTCCACTGCCTTGAGCATTTTCAGGAATGATTTTTCAAATGTGTGTTTCAAAGGTGTCCTCTTTCTCTTCCTCTTCACCTGCTTTATGTGCATCCAGTGTGTTTGCAAATGGGTCAATAAATACATTTTAGTCTGGGACTGCCCATGTCAAGTCCTCAAATGTCTAAATTATTTGATGTGGCCAGGAACAATCTAGAACCAATAATTCCGATCCACTGGCATCACAAACAGCAAATCTGTCCTGATCTGCAGCATACTTTAGGTTCACCAACACCCACATGCATGTGTTTGAGCTGTGGGAACACACCAATTCACACAAATGTGGAGAACATGCAAATTCTACACAGAAGGGCTCAGTGGGTATTTGAACCAACAGCATTCTTGCTGTGAAGCAAGATCACTAACCACTGCACCACCATGCAGCTGTATAGTAGTTCAATGGAAACAAGTAAACAAAATAAAACAACAGGGCCAACAATGAATTCAAACTAATATTTAAACTGTCAGCTCTTCCAAAAAAAAAAAACACATTACGGTTATAAAATAAAAAATATAAATAAAAAAAACCCCATCTCTGGGATGATTGGTTGATGATGATGTAAAAAGGGAAATGACAGATGATTAAAACTGCTTTGTTTTGTTGCAGTAATACTTTAAGGCCATATGTTTCCTTATTGAGTGTAACTTTGGAAGGTAAATAAACCCCAAATATGTCAGACTTATAAACACTCTATCGCTCATGATGTCTGCGTGGATGTTGAGCAGAATTTTAGAGCATCAGACTATTATTTCTTTGTTTGTTTTTCTGCAGTCCTTTCACTTCCTCCTCCTAATAGACAGCAGGAAGGGAAGTGTACTTTCACAAATGTTTCAAAACCCTTTGGACTGCCATTGTATGCACATTACTGGTAGAGTGAGGCACAAAGGAAAGGACACATTCATCCTCCTCTGCTCTGCAGACTATCTGTGATGTTGCAAAAGCAGAAGAAAGGGAAAAAAATCTTGCAGGTGCCTCCTCTCTTTAATCTACTTCTCCCTTCACCATTATCTTATATTTGGGTATAAACACACAGACTGTGCAGCCCGATAATATGCAATTAAAAACAAAGATCATTAAAAAGTTATTGGTGTCTGCCTAATTACTATAACTTTACCCCCCTTATAATGAGCGTGCATGGGTATTGATTTGAAGCAAATCTCCCTTTCCTCCTGGAAAAAAGCAGGTAGTTACTTTGTGTTAAATCATTAATATAGTAATGATTTTTCCAGAACACTCTCAATTAAGACTAGAGCAGAAAATGACCCAGGGGAGTTGAAGCTCACGCTCTTAAAAGTCTGATGTTCCAAATATATCCTCGCCTCTCCCTCACCGGAGAATATGGATAAGGCCAAGCCGTGTTTCTGAATAATTTAGCGCGTAGCTCGTTGATTAGAATGTGTGTAAATGTGTTTCTGGTGTTAAAGGTGTGCACCTTTTAATGCGATACAGTATGTGCTAATACACTGCACGGAGTGAGCTTTGTGTGAGGAGAGGGGCTGATGGAGTCGCGGAGCTCGACCTCCAGCAGGTGACAAAGAAAACAGCCTGTTGGGATGGAAATTAAATGAAAACATAGCGGAAAGAGAGACTGGTGAAAACCGCCAATGTGGTGAAAAGAAAGAAGATTGTGTGACTCCGTGCAAAGTTTAAACAAGGTCAATTGTATCTGTACATGCAAGGAAGGACAATAAGCTGAACTCCTACGTTGGACCTTGCTTTAATATGATTTCTGTTGGTTTACATTAACGGTAATCCACACCTGTGGTTCCATAGCGTCTACACACTGGAGCTCCTCGGGATTACTGCTGAGAAAGGCTGCAGGTCACCATACCGAGCTTTGATTTGCCAGTACATAACATTGAAGCCAAATGGCCACAGACACACCCTCTTTCACAAGCATTTCAAAGATGGAAAATAAAACAAACGGGCATCACAATTCATGCTCAAAATTCTTAAGCCCTAGCAGAAAAGTGATCTTCCCATCCTGCAGGTTTTTGGTCAGCAATGTCTCAAGTGCTCTGAAACTACATCATTACATGCATGGTGGACATATTGGATGAGGCCTACTCTTGAACAGCACGTCCATATTTGGCAACTATGGTGAAATTAAAACAACTGTTCCTGGATTTATTACCTTCACCAAGAAAAGTTGGGGGCGAAGATTATGTTTCTGTCTGTGTGCATATATTCATTGGCTTGTATGTGTGTATTTCACTAACTTTTCACCAAAAAAGTATGAACTCAAATTGCATAAAATCTTCAGGGAGGATTTGTCGTCATCCAACGAGCAATGGATTAGATTTTGGGATGTTAACAACTGCTATCTCCGCTCCCCGCCTTCTCCACTCTCAGCCAATCACATGGCAACTTGCTCTAGCAATACGATCAAGTATGACAAAAGAATTGGAACCAACAGAACATCATCATTTAGCATTGCAAGGTGGTGAAGGCATGCACTCTACCAAGTGTGAACGCTGCCATGCTAACATTGATTATCAAGACCCCTTGAAGCAATAGTTAAAACTCCCACATTTACAAATGGCCACCTGACTTAAGCAGTTTCATAGTTGAACAGAAATTCTTCATCGATATTGAGACAAATCATGTAAAGAACCCCATGTGAGAAATGCTCATTTGTTTATGTGTTATGTTTTGCTGTTTCATTTCCGACAGACACATTCACTTCTTCTGCAGCACAGAGAAAGCCACGAACATGATGTGACACATTGCTCAGTCACTAACACGTGATGTACCCTTTCCTGATTTGACTTTGTAGGTCTAGTTTATAGTTTAGTCAAAAAGTAAGAATGTTTAATTCTAACCCACCCTTCAAATATAGAACCAAGTTGGCAAAAACATTTTGGGTACATTTTTGTGCCGTTATGCGACTCAACCCACTCAGCTGTAAGCTTCAAGACATGCCGTCCTCGATTTAGTAATATCTAAAGGTATTGTCCCATCAAATCTGCACGTAATTTCACAAAATACAACAATTTTATATCAGTTAAATGCTAGCATGCTAATAAGCCCAATGAATTATTATTATTAGTATTTTTTTTTTTAAAGATCACATGAATGTTGACTTTTGAAGGCAACGTGTTCAGATCACCCTGCTCCTTAGATCTGCTCTGAACTGTCAGCGAACACATGTTCTGCCAATAAATAATCTGGGATGAAAGAAACTTTGACCTGCTGATTCTGAATTTCATGGCGACCCATTGAAGACACCTCTCGCTAAACATTGCTTAAATGAAAGACTTTCAGCAGTCTGTCATGGTTTTCAGGTTTGCATTTGTCATGTAGTTTGTCTTTGTGATTCAAATCCCATTTCCCTGTGATCTCTGAACCTCCACCCTGAACCATCGGTGGGGGCCCCCCACTCACTTTTCCCTGAAATGCTCCAACAATTAGATCATTTGTTCGCCTATTATCTCAACACCTGCAAGAAAATCTGTCTCAATTTTCCCCTCTGCTTCTGATCTTGTCTCCCTCCCTTCTTCCTTCGTGGCCCCGCCGAGATGCCGGCTCAGCCTCAAGCGGCTTCTGTCTCCCGTCAGGAGGCTCTTGGACACTGCCATCCCACCATGCATTGTGCCCATGCCAACAGCCTGTGCCAGTTCAAGCCCCTATAGGACCGAATACTTGTCGTGACCCTGCCTTTTCTTTTCTTTGCGCTCTTTGGAGGCCCCTGTGCCAAACACACACAGAGCTCAAGTAGGGATAGACAAAAACCATCTCGCTCTCCCTCCCTCCGTCTTGTTCAGACCCATAATATTCACTTAGCGAGGACCGGGAGGGGCCGGAACAAAGAGACCTTTGGGTCTGGGCAATGATTCGTTATAGTCACCATAACCACAGTTTACGGTAGCTTGCTTTTGAAATGCTTGACATTTTACTTTCTATTCCTCCGGTAGAGCCAAGCTGGTACAGTGCGTCATCTTTGTTTGACTTTATCACACGTAAAGAGCCGTTTTGCACTCGGTTTAATGTCATTGCCGTGGTAACCGTCGGCTTTTCGGCAACAACGCAGAAAGGACCAATTTGTCAATGGAATGTGTGAAGTGTCAATATAAATCTATCTGACCCCTCCGGGCTCCATTCAGGAGATAATTTTTCATATGCATATGAGAATTTTTGGTGTATTGCTTTCTCACACTGTTTTTTTTTTGTTTTCTTCAGCCAGTGACAGATGGGAAAGAGGCTCCAGTTCAGAGGTCCAGAGAGGGGATGAGAGTGAGGGCAGCGAGCTGGTATTGTACTAATGAATGGATGAAAAAAAATCCCACTGAGCTCCAGTACTAAAGTAATTATTTGCAGCCATTTGGCATTCAATAAGATATTACTTTACCCACTGCATATCACATGTCATATTATCTTTAAGGGTTTTAAGTGGATGATTTCACAGCAGCTATGACAGCTGGTTACAGTGCAGGCAAACAGACCAGCAGCAGATTGAATGATTCCTCACTAAATTAAACATTCATTCTATCCTCATTCACATAAATCAGTTCATGGAGGACTTTTTTTTTTTTTTTTTTACATATTACTGTGGACAAGAATGTTTTGACCTATTAAGCAATTTTCATTCAAAAAAATGTGCTTTTTTTTTTTTACTTTATACAGTTTTTTCAAGAAGTTTAATTTATAATAAATTATTTTTTTTTAATTGCTTGTTCGTTGCTTGTCAGGTATCAAGAGAAAATCTTTATACCTGCAGATGGCTTGAGGAGCTTAAAAGCACTTTTCCCCCCTCACATTTAATAGAAAAACCTGAATATGAATGAACGGAACTTTTTCTTTCCCATCAGATTGAACTAAACCGTCACTAGGCTGACATTATAGTGACGAAAGACCCTTCGGATGATGTGAAACGGACGTTCGTGACCTCTAATGATTTTTCATTGAGGTGAGAATGTTTGAATCCTCCTGCTTGTACTCCTGACGGCTGAGCAACAGTCTGTCACAGCATGGCATTTAAGCTCATGTGACATTATCAGAATGCTCATATGACAGCACAGCAATTATGAATCCTGAGGAGGCGACACCCGGAAACATGGTGCACTTTCACTCTCGCCGACATGACCTTTAACTGGGATCCTATGTCCTCCCCCCCCCCCCCCCCACACACACACACACACACACACACACACACACACACACTTCTACATTCATCTCCAGGTAAAACCCGTCGGGGTGGATGTTTTCGTTGCGGAAGCTTGTGAATATTTCCCCCACGCTGTTGTTATTTATTAGCCGCTGACAGGCCCATGAATTCAGGGCCAAAGTAAAACTCATATTGTTATCAAAAGCATAAAATTCCTATCACTTTAGATGTCAGAGCAGAGACAAGAAAATGAAACAGGTACTCATAAAGACAGCGGGCGCAGTAAATCAACTGGAGGGCCGCCGTGCAAGGAGACGCTTGATTAAATAAGGGGAATTAGGTATTTTTGCAAAAGCGGGAAATAACATTGATCTATGCCCCTGTCAGTGACGACGCTTGACACCATTGTGCATTGTTTATTCTGTTCTGCGCATTTATAGTGTATCAATCTCAGAGAGAAAACCCTGCCTCCTTTGGCTGCCATGTTTCCCCGCTGAAATCTGAGGAAATCCAGGATATCTCGAGTTTGCCTTCCTTTGCTTTCCTCAGCAATTGGATCACTGATCATATCCTGTAGCTTTGTTTACCAGGACATATGTGAAATGAGCCAATAGGACGCAGTGTTTTTTTTTTTCTTTTTTTCCTGCAGCGCCATAGGCGTCGAGAGGCAATTTAAGGTCAGTCAGGGGTGAGACTCTTCACTAGTTTATACCGGGGTGCAATCACATTTCATTGCATTTTATGGGAAATAACATTGGGCAAATCATTGCGATTTTTTTTTTTTTTTAGTAGTGGTGCTTGGATATCCATTTAATGAGAAGAAGAGCCTCGGTTTAGGGAGAATGCAATAAATTTTCACACTTTAGCAAACATAAACAATCTGTAAGTTGTGAAAGCTGTTTAATTTCCTCTTTATATACTCTAGTGTTGCACACAGTGGAAGCAGGATGCAGGAATATGAGGGTGTCAAGGCCTGATTTCCCAATATCCTGTATAATGAGTGTTAAAATACACTGTTAATGTTCATGAGTAAACAGGAGTATTCAAGTGAGGATGTGGCATGCATTAGGCCTTGTATACATGAGAAAGATCTGCTGGAAATGCTACTGTATCTGTGTATGTTGGCCCACGTTCACCATGGAGAGTATTTGGTTGTCTTCGACATGTGTCTGGAGTCTTTATAGAGGCAAACCTCTGAAGAGCAGGTCCTTAGTCTCAAATTAGCAAGACGTGTAAGAGCACTGAAGTGGTCCTCCAGCAGTAAACAGGAGTTTAGTGAGTCAGTAACAGCTTTACCTAATCCTGAAGTGTTTCCATGTACAACAAAAGTAACAAGCAACTTTGGAAATTATAATAATGTCACTTAGGCTCCGATTACATGACAACTTCAAGTGGAAATGGAACATTTTGGTCAGTTTACACAATGATGCTCAGAACCAATGAAAATGCAACTTTATCAAAATGGCACTTTTTGGAACTTTTGGACTCCATAGGAACGGGGGAAAACTCAACTTTTAGAAAATGCTATGACTCCGTCTCTCTGTAACTACAACTTTTTTTGAAATGCTGCTTCTCTGCACTATTGCCATAGAAAACAGTTCTTCTGCACACAGAAGTGAGTACAAAGTTTTCCTCCAGAGTGTCTTGTCTCCCAGTTCATATTGACAGTAACCCTGAGTAGCAATGCAACTTCATCGTCTGTCCATACAAATATCTGTGTACTTGTGATTGTTAGTATTTATAGTGTATTCTTCTCTGCAGCCATGTGTGCGTTCCTTCGAAAAAACAACCAACAGCACTCATGGGAATGGTAACTACACAGTCTTTCGAGTTTTCACTTGACACATTGTTAAATAAACGTGGCCTTATTTGACAGTAAACCTAGTGGCGATTAGTGGCATTACATTAGCCACATCATATGGAATTGAATAATCGTGTTTGGGCTTGGAAATGCTAAGTTATGTAACATCTAGGCTTACTTATATATAGTTAATATGAAACCAAAAAACAGAAATGTGATAGTTTTCAAACCTGATGCATAGTAGTTAAAAAATTATTTCATTGAGAACTTTAATACATCTATTATGGAAGTACTGTATATGTTATCGTGTATAATTTTCTGTACCTGAATTGATGATACATGTGCCCTATATAATAATAATCATTATAATCACGAGCTTGTTATCTTCACATACTCTTGTTTATCTGATAAAATCCTTGTAAACCTCATGAACAGGCTGTGATGATCTCAATATTGTCTAAAATGATTTACTTTTGAGTGCAGGCTTCTTTGAAGACGTCGGATTAGCTCGTCCTTTAGAATCTTCTCAAAGCGTGCGTGACAACCGTTGAACATACGGAGTGCGATCGTCTCGGCGTTGACGCGTCTCCGTCTGAAGCGCTCGCTGCAGGTCGCCTCCTCTGGAAGTATGATTTCTTGCGAAGTCCCCCCGCCACTATGATTTGGAGGTGTCTGCATGGCTGATGGGATCAGTGAACTCTGCAGAGTGGGGTGACGACCTTCCACCGCATCCATCACCCGCTGATGGACATGGGAAGCCGGTCTCTGACAGGTTGGGGAAGGACAGGCGGGGGTTGGAGGCTACAAATAGGGTTAAGCACGGGGCCGTGGCGGGAGCGCGGTTCCCCCCCCAGCATGGCGGCTGGAGGAACAAGCTGGGAGGCGGTAGTGGTGGGGTGCAGGAGAAGTGACCGGGATCGAGGTCAGGGATGTATGACTGGAGTATCAGATGAGCCTGGTTAAATGTTTGTGCTGGACGATGAATTAAGAATACCCAAACTTGTGGATATTGGTTTCATTCTCGTAGCAGAGGATGGGAGTTGCAGAGCTGCTTCTGGTACAGTTGTGGAGAATGGCGTGAGCGAGAGAGCGACCCAGCCCCGATACAAATGATGAATCGCGTAATCAGGAGCAGTGTCACTCCATTTTCCAAATCTCGCCGAGGTGTAATGAGTCTCCGAGGTGCTACTTGCTCCTTATACCTACTGGAACCAGGAGCGACGTCATCAATCTTCAAAGCTGAAGAAGTGAAGTCGACTTCTGTCTGAAGGTGCCTCGCCTCTGTTGGTTTCTTTAGTGAGTGTGGTGGAGAGTTCCCCGTCACATATATAAGGGGGGGGGGGGGGAGTGCGGGGTGCGGCCTCACGCCGGGCTGACAAACCAGGGGAAAACCTCCAACGTACTCGCACAGAATTGAGTGACACCACGGCGGCACACAGAGAAACGTTAGCGTGGAATGAGTTCAGTGACCTTCGACCCTCCGAGTGCCATATATTTGTGCATGACTCTGCGATCATATGCTTTCCTCCGTCTGACCTCGATGTCTAGACGCCTCGTATATTGTGCATCTCATGTCAAAAGTTGGCTGCTGTGTATTTTGGGGAAGTTGAAGGAGAACTCCTTCCCGTTTGCCGGTCAGACGGCCGATCGGAGCGTGGCATAGTGAAACGAGGAACATGCTCCACCGGTTCACTCTCACTCTCAAATCCTCCAGTTTCACTGTGCGCTGCTGCATTTTAATAAACACATGTGTTGTTGTTTTTCCCCCCCCCCCAGGGCTGATCTCTTTGTGTTCGAAGCAAAACAAGGAACCTATCGTGTCTTAAAGCCCAGATTAGATTAGATCTTATGATGTAAATAACATGAAAAACAGCAGGGATTGACACAGATACTATATAAAATAATCTCGTGAAAGATTTACTCTCATTCTTCTTGTAGTTCATCAACATATTTTTTTCCCCTCACATATGCCTCTGGATTAACGTCACACACGTGTAAGTGTTGTCAAATGTGTGAGTGTGTGTGTGTGTGTGTGTGTGAAACAACACGCTGCCCTTGCTTGTCTTCAGGCCAGCCTCAGTGGGACGGACAGTTTGTGAAAATGACAGGACATGCCAACAAATTGCATCACTTCTGCCTCTGTGGCCGAGGACAATGGGCCACCATATGCCGAAGTGGGGGAAATGAATGGAGCTCATTTGTGCTGGCACCCCGCTCCCCAAGCCCCCCCCCACCCCGACCCTGCTGGGGCCTCCGTGGCACAGAGGCCGACACAGACAGACGAGCCCGCCCTACGCCACGCCGCTACTGCTACTGCTGCTGATCACATGATGCAAGGCCAGGAGAGAGGCTGGGTGTGTTTTCTCTTTAGATGAAGAATCAGTTCAATATGAATCCAGCTAATAGACGTCAGAGTGTTTTAGATTGAATTGCTGTCAGCGGTTAGAAAAGTGAATCTATTGCAAAAAAAAACCCCCATCAGACTATAACCAGAAAGTACATTTTATCCATAACTCAAGCAATTCAATTTCCATTTATTTTTTCTTGTAGTTCATCAACATTCAAAGTGTGATATTTAACAATTATCATTTATAATATATTAAAAATCAATAAAGAACAATATATTAGACTGTCTCACAAAACAAACAAAACTAACAAAAACAATTTACAAAATGTATCAAATCTTACGTTATGAATTTGGAAATAAGTGACAAAAATGTTATATTTTTCAATGATATTTGAATTATTTGAGAGGCACCCATAACTTGGTAAGTTTATATTTATCTGCGTCTTCTTGTGTGTGTGTGTGTGTGTGTGTGTGTGTGTGTGTGTGTGTGTGTGTGTGTGTGTGTGTGTGTGTGTGTGTGTGTGCGTGTGTGTGTGCATAGTCCTGGGATGATACCAGATGATTAAGGAGTGTCTGCTCTGTTGACATGAGATACTAATGAGGATGAAATGAGAAGGTCAGGACTCGTCTCCAGAAGAGGGGGGCACACACACACACACACACACACACACACACACACACACACACACCCTCCTCCCCCGGCAGCCACCAACAACAACAACCCCTCCCTTCCCTCTTCTTTTCTCCCCGTACCCCCAGTTGCCTCCCTCCTCAGGACGGACGAAAATCCTCATCTTAATCGCCACGCACGCACGCACGCACGCACGCACGCACGCACGCACGCACGCACGCACGCACACACACACACACACACACACACACACACACACACACACACACACACACACACACACACACACACACACACACACACACACACACACACACACACACACACGCACAGAAGCCTCTGATCAGGCCCCTGCATCTTCATAATGGAGGTAATTAGCAGCTCAACAAGGCCAGCTCAGCATTATGATTAGCACCTCTTTCTTTTTGAAGGCACTCAAAATGTGACCGTCTGTCAGTCCCACTGTTCTCCACCACACACATCAACAACATCAGGACACAACAGTTTACCGCTGGAGGTACTGCAACATGAGGACACTGAATATTCAAAGCAGGGTTAAATTTTATATATATATATTTTATATATATAGACATTATTATTATTAAATATAATTTTTTTGATAATTGCAATTTGATTTGGGCTCATCTATTCGGAGTTTTAAATGGATGGAAACAATAATCACTTTTTTTCTAAATACATCATAATATTAGTTTTCTCCTCTAAAGTGAAATACAAGCTGTGTAATCTGAAGTGGCCTTTCACAAACAGAAACATTCCTATTCATTATTTTGACAAATTATTATTCAGACATTTTGAAAATATCTAACACTTTTTTTTTTTTGGTTTAAATTTTGCTGAGTGCATACAGGATTGTGTGTATTTCTCAGCTGAATGACGGTTAATTCAGGATGTTTCATTACTGTGTAAAAATGACCGTTGCAAACTTGATTTTCCTTCTATATTCAAACGACACATTAATAAACACTTCAACTTACAGTGCAACGAGCTTAAAGGTTAAATAGTTTACAGAGTTTAATATTTAACAATTTATTCCAAAACTTAGTTTAACCTCAAAGAGGTTACATTGTAAAAGTATAATAATAAGAAGCCATTTGTGATAGTTTCAGGCAAATAGAGGAAAGTAAACTAAATTTTTTCCCCCAAACATTTATGATTAATCTGGTTTTGCAACATGTTTTTTTTTGGGTGTGGCACATTTGAAAGATTCATCTTAAAAGGATGTTTGGATCATCAGAGAAAGACGTTGACGGAAGCACGGACGGAGCGACGGGACATCAGTAAATGCAGGTGAAGTGACGGCTGCAACCTGTGTGAGTGCGGGGACAGTGTGGGGGTCTCTATCAGCACGGCGAACTGTTGACCCCGGCAAGAGGAAGGAAGTGCTCGGCCAGCTGCACGCCATTTTTCATCTCTCCGATAGGCCTCAAAAAAGAGGTAGCGGTGGGGAGGGGGTAGAGGGAAAACAGGGTGAGGGTCCGATAATAAAAGACAACAAAAAAAATAGTTGATCCTGTGAAGTGTGGCGAAGTGTTGGATGGAGGCCTCTTAAGCCGTGACCCCGGTGATTTTTAAAGAGCTTTCAGCGCAACTCGTTAATCAAAGGCTGATGTGTATCACGGTGACCCTTTCCACACACCACTGGTCCAACACTGGCCCACCACTGGCCCACCACCGACCAGGTGTCATTTGTCAATTTTCACAGTGGGCTCCAGATAAGAATCCTCAGGTTGTCTCAGCTTCTGTCACGAATGTGCTTTATCTTTTAAGGCAATTCAGGGAGGACAGAAGGAAGGATTACACTGTATTTAAATATATATATATATATAGTTCTTTTACAGTATCTGTCAACTTAATGGACACTGATGATCCACGTTCAAATCTGAGTGTTACTGAATCATTTCCATCCAGACAAAGTTCGATTTCGTACAGCCACCATTATATGAGGCTTAAAACTAGGTATTATGGTGCAGGAATATGTATAAGTCTGCACCACAAAAATCACACATAAACCTAAAAAAAACACATTGTTGGCTTGGCAGGTGCATTGTGAGTAATGGGTTTTTATGACAAATGAACAAAGAAACAAAACATTGCCTGGTTCCATTGGAGTGATTTCAAACATTCCTTTTTAATGGCAGGGCCCACAAAACAGCATTAATGATACAGATGACTGATTTATATTCATCTGCAGGCCTGATCGACGCAAAGTATGAGCTTATGAAAATGGGAGAGAAGCTGATGTTCAAATGATTAAGTGTGTTTGCCTTCATGAATGTTGTGTGTGTTTCAGAAAATGCAAAATACTGAGAAAAAGCCCAAATATCGAACCTGTTCAAAATTTAAGGTTAAAGTTTTTGTATTTTCGTTGTGGAAGACTCTCGTGTTTACATGGCAACATTTTGAAAATGATGTGCGTTTGCACGGAAATGGGAGACATGCTGAAAACGTCATAGTTTTCATGTGGGGCCACTAGTGGGTGCTGTTGTTTGTTTTTGTGATGAACTCACACGCACACACAGAGAACAATACGCTATAAACATTAACAACGTTAATGGTCTCGTGTAAACGGGGCACGATGTAATTCACCACATTTGAAAATTCTTGATGATTAGTTTTGTTTTTAACACATTTCCGCAGGAGGAGCCTTACTGGTTTCTCACCATGGCTTTTAATTGTGGACTTTATTTACAGGTATTTGCGGTTTTAGCTCTTGCAATCTTTTCTGAATATCTTCTCTTGCTCTTCATTTTCTCGCAGATTATCTCCCAAAGCATTTTATTATTTTGGTTGTCACATTCATATTTATTTGCTGTATCGCTCTCACACATTTGATAATTTTCTCCTGTGAATTTTTTCCAATCACTAACTCCAATGCATGCAAAACTCAATTGAATACTCTTATCATGCAATGCTAGTTATAACGCTATTCTGAGCTGATCTCTGATACAGTGCATGTAAACAAACGGTCTATTTCTTATCTTAGTAAATGAGACTGTCTAGAATAGTCCATGACTATGTAACTAAGATGGCTTTGTGGGGTTTTGGTTGAATATTGGACTGTGTGACTCAGTCCAAATGTAAACTTTCATTTATGGGTAGAACTCACATCAATATTGGACTTCAGAAGTTAAAGATTCAAGCTTTTCGTCTCCGGTTGGGGCCTCCGAATTCTTTTCCCCCTGCAAGAAGAAAAATAAATGGTTGAGAAGAGGGCTTTTTTTTCAGTCTTTAAACATTGTTTGATTTAATCTTGCGATGATAAATTATTTCAGCGACATTCAGAAAAAAACAAACAAAAAAAAAAAAACTTTTTGGGATCCAGCTGCTACACAAAAGGTGTTCAGACCCTATAAACATTAAGTCTTCATTCAGTCCAGTGTGATGTGCTCAGAGAGAGAGAGAGAGAGAGAGAGAGAGAGAGAGAGAGAGAGAGAGAGAGAGAGAGAGAGAGAGAGAGAGAGAGAGAGAGAGGAAAAATGAGCCTGCCAGTGGTTAATTGAGCATACAGATTCCTAATGTGTCAGGCGTTGGCCTCGCAGATGAGGGATGGCACTTTTTCACGATGCATCTTCCTTTGTTTCCTCTTTAAGGCTAATGAAGTCGGCCTCCTCGTCGCCACCTGGGCCGGACGCTCAGCCACCAGAGACACTCTCACATCCCCATTCACAAAGTCGAACAGGCAAGTCATCATCTCCATCCAGCTCCAAGACACACACACACACACACACGACACACTGACACACAAACCATCATACAGTGTACGCCAGCGCGTGCAGATAATAACCGGTGGGGTTATTAGCCGGACGTTTGGGTTCAACTCGCACTCCGGCGTCGACGTTCACAGCAAATTCATTATGGAAGCCACAGACCTGTTTATTTTTACTGTCTCAAAACAGCAAGCATCCATTACCCAATGATTTTGTCCTTTTTTTTGTTTTTGTTTTTTTTTTCCCTACATGCCTTTAGGTCACCCACTAATGAGCTTAACAGTGAGGAAAACGTGGAAGCGATTAGCCGAGGCTTGGCTGTTTGAACAACGCGGCGATGATATTCTACCTTATGATTACGGGCATTTATATCAACAGAAACAGGAGAAATAAAAAGGCTACGTCTTCACACGGATCTCAACGTGTGCGAGCAACTAGTCATCGCTGGCCGCCGCCTTCAACTCCCTCCTTATCCACCCGTTCACCAGGTTGGGCCCGGACCTCCTTTTAGCACAATTTTACTCTTTTGTAACTCGGGCCAAGTAGTTCTGGTCACCCCAACATGTTCAAGGTGCTCTGCCACCATATGTTTGCTCGCTGGGGAGCGGAGCAGGGGAAGGTCTGGACTCTATGACCTTCACCCAGGTCGAGCAATGAATACTCCAGGCTCGCCTGACTTGGGTTCATGCCAGGTGAACACGTCCCAGACAAGCAACCGGCGAGCATCTGACTGCACGAGACGGGGGGTGGGGGTGTCTAAAGAGGGACACTCTTGTTTTTGTTTTTGTGAACCAGGAAGTTGCTTTCTGATCTCTGGAGGACCAAGTAGAACCCATAAAGCAGGTATGACAGAGCGACAGCAGTATTTTGCTGATGACACCTTCTAATTTATTGAAATGTATTAATGTTTTTTGTCAGAGAAAACTCACATTTGACTGTAAATTCAAGAAAAATGACTCAATATGTGCCACAATAGAGCTTTGAATTGGAAACCAGTGTCATTCCTTATTCAAATCAGCTGCTATACTTACAGGGAGGCGCAATCATCACAGAAAGTACCAAACAGATATCAGTAAAATTAGATACACAGTAAACTGGTATGCACCATACATATATTTAATTGTACTGGTTATAAATATGAAACACGGTCAGTAGTGAGAGCATGCTGGCATTTAAAAAAAAAAAAATATTTAGAGAGTAGATCTGCCTTGCTACTCACTACTCTCATTGTTAGATATCGTGGCACACTTTTTATTGGCTGTGTATTTAAAATATTAATTTGACTTTAGCACTCCAAAAAGGCACTTTATACTTGTTCCCCATGTTTCTTTTTCTATAAATGTGACATGGACGAAGTCCTACTGGGACTCTTTTATATCGACTCCCAATAATCTCTCTCACTAATATAACTCACACATTTTAAATTAATATTTTACCAACAGTAGGTGACTTTTGCAAGAGAAGAAATTTGCATTAAATACACAAAACTGGTTGTGATTAGTAACATAATAAACACATTCGATATGCATGTGCTCACCGCTGCACTATAAACAGATGAAAAGCACCCCAGTAGTTTTTAAGTATACCTTTAAACAAAGGTTTGGTTGTTTTAGGCACATTTTCAATCTTTTAGGGTGATAAAGTGTCTTCAACTTAAAAGTTTTTCATGTCAATAACAAGTGAATCACATGCTTCTATATGTGTCGATCCAGAGTTTGAGTATTTTAGAGAATCATGTCGTGCAAAGTACACACTGTCTGCTCTGTTTCCTTTCAATCTGAATCCAACTTCCATTTTTCAGTTGTTACATTATATGACACCAATTCCTTATTTTAAGAAATAATCAACAGAGGCAATTTCCAAAAGCATTGCAGCAGAAATAACAGTTCCCTTTTTGGTTCTGCTGCTTGGAGGCAAAAGTGTTGTGGGTTAATACGCATCACTATAAAATATGAAAAAAAAAAAAGAAAGAGATTTATTTTTAGATTTAGAAGAAAACACAATGGAAAACAAAGTAGATTCACTTGTAGAATGACCAATATTTGGTTCTTTGTGGCTACATTCAATATTTATGTGACAGAATCATATTTAATATAATTGAAATTCAAATTTTGATTCAATTTTTGTCTTTTTATTGAAATGTTGCAGTTGAGTGTTCAGTCAAAGATTCATGAATGAATGACAATTCAGTGAACTTATTTTAGCCACAAGTTCACAAATCAGACACACACACACACACACACACACACACACACACACACACACACACACACACACACACACACACACACACACACACACACACACACACACACACTCCTTAATTTCTGACTTCAAAAATCAAACTATGTGATCATAACTTCAACATGTTTTTTTTTTTTTCTTTCATCACTTGAAACATTTGTGCGTGTGTGTGCGTGTGTGAGAGTGATTTGTACCTCACTATCAGCGTATGATCTCAGTTATGTTACAGAAATATTTAAAGGCACATGATGTAAACGTCCCACCTCCACCTCCGTGTTTACCTCTGTCAACACCTCCGTCCCTCTGAATTACTCCACCTGCCCGCGTGCAGAACAAGCAACAGATCAAACTAAAGATGTCGGCGTGTCCAAGTCAATGCGGGATCTTTACCGGGGGAAGACGAAAAGGCGCTGCGGGTAGAAAAAAATGCCATTACTCTCCAGATATTTCAAACATGTGTTGGCATTTATCTTGGTGGTCCATGTCCGAACGCTATAATGACAAACTCTTGTTATTAGTGGACTGAACCGCAGCCAAAGGCATGCCCACCCAAAACTTTAATCCCTTAATGTTCCCAACTCTTTAATTTAGTGTTATGGGGGGGTGGTGGTGGTCTTTTCATAGGTGCAGTAGTTGATGGAAGACGTGTAAGTAGAGTTAACAAACCAAACACATAGTTCACGCATATATTTTTCTAACTTTCATGTACTCTTTTGTCTTCTTCTCACTTTACTTTCATGGGAAAAATCAAAGAAAACAACCGACGGAGCGACTACTGTCACACCCACATGAAAAGAGATATCTATGTACACACATGCACACACGCACACACACACACACACACACACACACACACACACACACACACACACACACACACACACACACACACACACACACACACACACACACACACACACACACACATCATGGTCCCCTGATTTTGGATGGATAGATGGCTGGAGCGCACGGGGAGGGGGGGGGGGGGGGGGGTGTTGTGGTGCTGGTGGGGAATGAAATATATAATCTCCTCAAAAGAATGAGGCCCTCTGGGATTTTGTCAAAGTGGCCCCTCTGTGCACCGGGGGGGCTCGGGGAGAGTGCTGGAAGGAGGCAGACCCAAAAAAACATGGCCACTCCACTCACTGTAACCTGAGCCAGAAGGAGGAGGGGAGTGTGGGGGGGGGGGAAGCAATCTGTCAAATAATTAGCTGTTGCCCGGCACAAAGGTTTTATTTGCAGGAATTTCATCGAGGCAGGATTGAATAATATGTCGGCGCATTGTGTGGGGGTCATGGGAACATCATCTCTTGCTGGTGGGCCGTAAAAGACGGCTAAATGATAATGAGAAAAGGCTCCGGTAATTCAATTCCTCGAGCGTTGGTTTCCATCTTTCTCCTCCTCCTCCTCCTCCTCCTCCTCCTCCTCCTCCTCCCTCTGTCCTTTCTCTGTGCTCAGCTAATTGCGGAACTTCATGTTGATGTTGAAGTGGCCTCATTCAGCGTGCATGAAAACACACACTGTAGTATTAGCTTCAAACTGCCCAAAAAGAACACATTTATGGACCATTACTTGTTGTTGTTTTTTTTTTAAAACCTATTATTTACCCCAAGAAGCAAGAGAAAACAGATCCTATGACAAATTGGATGTGAACGTGCTTGATATTTCTGCCCGTGTTTAGATTGCCAGAATACAGATGAACAGACAATCAGCAGTTTGAATTTCCGACTCTCAAACCAGCCCTCTTTTTTTTTTTGCACGTTGACCTTTGGCCTTTGAGAGGAGCCAAGCAGGAAGTGGATAGTGTTAAAAGGCATTGATTGGTTTGTGGTCTATAGATGATTGTTTATATCATTCCATACCGGAGGTTTGACCCCCCCCCCCCCCCACCTTTCGCGGACCAATCCGCTGAGAGCCGCGACCTGCGTCCATTTGCGGCGGCGCTAATTAGCTCTGACGGGTCTGGGTTTGCTGTAAAACGAAGCCCCCGCGGTTCCCTGATTGAAGAAAGACGCGGAGCGGCCACTCCGCTCCTCGCCCTGCACCGTGGCCTCCCCCCCTCCACCCCCCTTCCCCCCCGCCGAATGTCAAACACATTAAACTTAATGTACCAGCAAATCTTACTCAATTATTTGTATGTTGTTGAGGTGTGCGCACGTGTGTGTTTATGGCGGGCCTAAATGGCGTTCATATGTCAGTGTATGTTCAGCTGTCTGGGCACACTCAAGCATGCTGGTGTTTACATGTAGTCAAAGGAAGGTGGGAGAGGCGGGCGGCGAGGCTCGCCTCGCTCTTTTTTTTCCGACGAGGCCCGCACTTCCCGCCGCACGGCGTTGCGGAGGGACGGGGGAACTTGCTTTTAAGTAAAATAATTGGATTATTGCATCCTGTGATCTCGCTAATTATAATGAAAGCAAGCTTACAATTTTCCAATTATTATTCTATGCCGATTCTGTTCCTCTCTAATAAAGAGGAGCACTGATGCAAAACAAAATGCCAGGACTCCATTTCCTGCTCGTGCCTTAGAGCTATTCAGAGATGAGGGACGTACACACCCTCCAAATATCAAGCCCCAATATCCCACATAAAGCATCTGACTGCAGCGCTCCAGAGCTCTCACTTCTGTGTCGACATCATTACCATGTACAGATAGCATGTGCGGGAGCAGGAACGAAAGATAAATATGTTTTAACGGAGTTTTAAATAGTACAATAGTGCACATTTGATCAGTTTGTGGCAACGATAGATGGAAACTAATGTCTGGTAAGGGTTGAAAACCTTGTGCATGTGTCCCACAACGGTCCCTGAACCTGAGCTGTCTGTTAGCAGTTAGCATATCTGTTAGCACTGCCCTCACCCTGAAGGCCGAATGTGTTTGAATCTCTTTTTGATAGTGGATTTAATTAAGTCAAATATTGGCACAATCTGTGGAGGTTCCTCAGAGATTTAATAACTGTAAATACCAATATGAGTGACGTGTCTTTGAATTCGCATGAGATGAGCCCGCCTTTGCAAGGAGAAACAGTAAATGCCTTCTTAAAAATGCAAAAACATAGATATGAAAGTATCAGAATATGAACAATTGTACTGTTTTTTAAATGCATGCACTGCATTGATAAAGACACATAATCCAGTTTACCTTAAATATGCCCCAATCTGCTTTTTTAACCTTTTGTTTATGTCTGCACTTTTGCGTCATACTTTTTCTAACTTTTATTCACCATTTATTAGTATTTTACTGCTCAGGCAAAAATGATAGATGTTATATGTTATATGAGAGGATGTTAGCAGTTAGTCTATGTATGCAACCTTCAAATATTTAACAACTTTTGTTAGTTACACTTGTGAAACAAGAAAGTATTATTCACTTTTGTTTGTTCATCACATATGTTGATCTATGGAGTAATGCATATTCTGGTGTTGTGATCGAAATGGAATCATTATAGATATTGGAAAGTTAAACAGGGTTTTGATCACTTTAGAAATGGCCAATGTGATAACGTCCTCACTGCAGCTTTCCATCAGATCTCAGTAGTGTCTGGAAAGTAGCTGCTTTCCATGCTATGCATCAGATAACATATCAGTTATAATATAAGACCATACCAATTTTGGGGAAATTAGTCAGATCATCTAATACAGCACATTTTATTTCAGGGGCCACATCCAGCCCAATTTCTTCTTGAGTGGACCAGATACGTAAAATAGTTTAATAACAATAATCAAATTTAAACTTTTTTTTTCTTTTTTGTTGTGGCGCAAAGTATAACTTCAAAACAAAAAAGTATACAAAATAGTCCACGCCAAAATAGTCGATAGGTAGATGGAAAGTTTTAGTTCCTGTAAGATGAATAAAAGCACAGCAGTGTACTTCATGTGTTTGGAATCACCTCAATGTTAAAAATCTAGCTTTTATTCCTACTGTGTTATTTACATAACAGCCTGAAGAGCAGAGGGCAGCACAGTCTGGCACTTACATAGGATCCAATAGAAAACACCCCCTGTTTCCCTGTTTTGAGCCACCAGGCTTTAAACTGATTTGTATTTATTAATTTATTCTCTCTATTAACCTCTTTTCCATATATCATATACCTAGTCATCTGACTTCCTCTTAGTACTTTTTCCAGTTTTTGCATAGTTACTGTTTTTTTGTCATTATTCTTTCATGCATGTTAAACCTTCAATTTAGATTTTTAACTGTAGGATTTTCCTTGTGTGTGTGTGTGTGTGTGTGTGTGTGTGAGTGTGCAGAAGGGACTGTGTTTGTTTTCAGTGTAAAGCTGCATTATTTATGTATGTACAGTGTCATAGAAATAAAGAAGGATAGAACACACAATAAAAAACATCTGAATGAAAAAGAAAAACAGGATTTTTTTCCCCAGGTGTAACTCTAATTAAGTCTATATACTGAATTGATTTCTCCATAAACAAAAATCAGCTTAAAGTGAAAAATTTTGCTAATTAATAATCCCTGGACTACAACTATATAAATGCTACTGGAAACAAAACATTCCTTCAAACTGTAAGAAAAATAAGTTACAAAAACAGAGGAAAGATCACTATTATCGTAACCATGATTAGAATAATTTAAAACACCTCACTATGGATAAACCGCTCAGCGTTTGATTGTCTGGTACTATGGATTTATTAATATTAGCGATTGATTCAACAAATATTCACTTCAACTTTGTTTTTAACTGTTTGTGCAAAATGACTAATCATTTAAAAAAAATGGGGATGTATTTATATTCAAAATGCTTTGCTAAATGAAAAAGACAGTTGAGTCCAGTTCGCCGCTGTTGTTTCCTCTGTGTCCTTGGCTGCAGGGCATCAAACTGACATCTGAGTCACTCACTCTTCCTCTGACAAATCATTGTATAAAACCTCTTCCTCCTCCTCCTCCCCTCACAGTCTCCTCCTCCTCTTCCTCCTCCTCCTCACACACTTATCCGCACACGCTTGTGCCTCTCACCATCAGTCACTCATACGTCTCTCCGCTCGGCCCGTCACTCTCTCACCAGATTCCCCGGATCACACTACATCTGACAGTATTTCATCTTGGATTTGAGGATAAGTGAGAGGATTTCAGTTCAAGCTCGGAGCTTAGCATGAAAATGTCGCCCCGGTGTGAGAAAAAGCCCCCCCCTATCCCCTCCTCTCCTCTTCCTCTCCTCCTCCCTTCTTTACAGGGTGGTTGTTGATTTAGCTGTGAGCTGCTGCCTGACACAACATTGGCTAACTCCTCAAGGAGCTAAATACAGCTAACCCCGTTGCATAGTTATTCTATCACTGGACTCCGAGGGGAACACAAAAAGGATGTATTTTAATTAAGCGAAACCCACGGGCTTCAGTATTACTGCGGCCACATGGAGGGGAGGGGGGTGGGGGGGTGCAGTGAGATGAGGAAAAGAAAGGCCGGGGATTAGTGTGAAAAGAGAGAAAGTGCTGCGTGTGTGCTCGGTAATCACGGAAGGAAAATGTATGCGGTAATAATATCAGCTCTGATTTGACACATTCGGGACTCCTCGTTGTCGTTGGATAGTTTTTAGTATGCCTAAACCTTTTCTTTTCATTCCTTATCCACCATTATGTCCATATCACTCCTGTCAAACATGTATTAACTCAAAATGTGTTGTTTAATTGTGTTTTCTTTCCATTAAAAAGAAGCACAATTCTGACAAAACTAAACATTGCCACCTTGCAATGGAAAATTTTGTTTATGTGGGACAACAGCTTTAACTCTGTGGTTTTTCTGCTTTTAAGGCTGTGAATCAGACTTTCTTTAACCAAACCCTCAGTTCAGTTTAGATTTTACTGGCTGCGGAATGTCAGTTTTCCATTGTACAATTTGGCTTGTTAAGCGTCCCCCTGCACACTTTCAGCAGCGTATTAGCATTTAGGCTTGTATTCCTGGTCGACGTACAACCTGTAATGTAAAACATCCCCGCCAAAATACACCAGACAACTCTCAATTAAATAAAAAAAAAACAACAAAAACAAAAAAAACCAACAGTTTCAAAGCTTATGTACACTGCCAGTCGTCTTGGTTATAATCTCATTTACATATAATTACGGTAATTATACTAATGCCTTCAAATTTCTCTGGAATGATTTAGTTAGTATGTTAGGACTGATGGTGAATTGACGTGTGTGTGTGTGTGTGTGTGTGTGTGGGGGGGGGGGGGGGGGGGGTGCACTTTGCAGCAGCATACATGTCTAAAGGACTCTAATAACAGGTGAAGGAACAGCACGGAGGCCCCCACCCCACACACACACACACACACACACACACACACACACACACACACACACACACACACACACACACACACACACACACACACACACACACACACACACACACACACACACACACACACACACACACACTCACACACACACACACACACACACACCTGCAGCCTAGGTTAACTCTGAAAATAAAGAAATAAAGGCAATACATGGAGAACCTGAGGAGAATCTCGAATGCCAGTTGCTGGTAGGGAAAGATGGATTGCCTGAATTCTCCACCAATCACCAAACAACACATTGGCTGCAGCATTGATTGATGAAGTATTTAAGTCGTCAATCTCACATCACCTGCTTTTCTTTGCTCTCTTTTGCCCAAACGCCGGCAGAAAAGCTATGCTGCGTCTGCAGATCGGACAAACCCTGACCAGTGGGGAAACTTTGCAGATTTTCAGGTTCAGAATTTAGAAAAAGACCATTCATGAAGCTGAAGTTCAGGCCCGATTTACTGAAATCCTGAGATTTTGGTTTGCATGTGTTTTGTAGGGGGTGAGTGGTATCAAACAGAAATAACTAAATGGAGGTTTTGTGTGCGTTAGACTGCTTACACAAGAACAATAGAAGAAAAACAAGAAAAGAAGTGATTCCCGGAGAGACTCGCGAAGAGATATGACTTATAAAATAGATAATAAGTCTGCAGATAAAAAAGAAAAAATCATGGTGGGCCAGCTGAGGAAACTTTGATGAACAATACATCTTTGTTCAAGAGCATTTTTCAATGTACAATGTACAAAACTGGACATTAGTCCATTAGCTAGCATTGTAGTACTCAAGCCCACACTTTGGCCTTGACTTGGTCTTGCTCCCATAAGGTCTTGGTCATGTCTTGATCTTGGGATGCTCTGGTTAGATTAGGTGGTCTTGACTAAAACATTACCATAAGCATGAACTCTTCCTTGTATTTTGCACTGCCTCCAAAGCTCTCACCTCAAAATCTAATCTACTTGACATCCCATACCAATGGATGCAATTCGGACGCAATCATGAGTTTTACCCTGTCGGTACATCAGCTTTAGTGTGTGCAACATCGTGATTCTCCCCACAAATATAAGCACAAGACCTTTTATAAGGTTCTTCGCAACCTATGAGATCTTGCGCACTCCACCGCGCTCTCGTCATTGGGTAATAGGCGGCCGTGTGCATAACTCAGTCCAATATTATTGATTACAAATCATGATTAACAATAATAATATTGATAAAAATGGAACATTAGTCCTCACCTCTGACCCTATTTGCAGACCTCTTTGTACTCTATGATGTATTCAATATCATAATCATGCTTGAGTACACTTGGTTTTAAGAGGAGAGCAGAGCGGGGGGGGGGGGGGGATCGATAGGACTGCGTTTGAAAGCCGAGGGGAAACATCGCACCTGCAGATATTGTGTTGACAGTGCGCCGCAGTGAGCAAACATTGTGCCCGCGATTTCTTTGAGTTCTCCTGAAGGGGACATTGATCCGCCGGTTAACCTATTCTCCTGCATCGGCTCAGCTGCAAACCCTCGGAGGACAGCGACCCCACCACCACCACCACCAACACCCCCCCACCTCCAAACACCCGCCAGCCCCACCACCCTCACCCCCCACCCAGGCCATTGTTTCCCTCCACTAATATGATACCCCCTGAAGGTTCTCCACAGACCTCATTTCTAATCAATGCCTGTGGTTGGTGGGATCATCCTGTCTCTGCAAATTAATGACTTCACTTTTTTCTGTGGTTTCATTCTATCGATTTGTTTTATTAGCCCATTGATCTCCAGCCCCCCCCCCCCACCCCCCACTGCCACCTCACCTAGGCCCCCACCACCACCACCACCACCGCTTTCTCTTTCCTTATCAATATGAGAGCTGATGGCATCAATTCTGAAATGGAAGAAAAAAAAAAAAACATCTGCTATCTTCATCAACTGATGGCCTTGCAGAAAAAGAGTATGACAAAGATTTATATAGTTCCCCGACTGTAAAATATGCCAGATTTACTATGTTTTTATAAGCCCGGAAGAAGGTGCAAAAAAAAAAAAAAAAAAATGAATATCCAGGTTAAAGCAAGGCATTTTCATTAGTTTAATACAACTGTCATGGTCTAAATCACTTCGACGTTCATCAGGTCAGGGCTCGCTGCTCTTATTAACAGCCATATCTGACTCTCTCCTCTATAATTCCCTTTGAGATCTGAACAAAAGGATAGGAAGTGCTTTACTCCGACAAGTCAGACTTCACTTCACAGGAGGAATTACAGCTTTTCATTTTCTGTCACTGGAGCGTTTTAGTGAGGTGCCCCACCAGCATAACGATGTTCTTTCTCTTCTGTTTTATGACTTGAGCCATGCACAAAGAGTTGATTCACAGTAATCACATATGAGGGCGCGGATGCCGACGTGTACACGTGAAATTTAAGGCGCCCTCGCTGCGAGACAGAAGCAGAATATTGCAGTGCTGAAAGAATTAGAAAACTGGGGTGTGTTTGAAGCGCCCCCCCCAAGGAATCTACATTCCAATGTGTGGTCAGTCCATCAGTTCTTGTGTCTGAGTCCATTAGGATGAACAGAGTTTGCATTTTCTGGTCAACCGCAGACTGGTAATATTTCTGTCATTCTTGAGCAATCACAGTGACACATGCCATCTAAGAAAACAAGCTGAGGTAACGCTGAAGGCAGTGAAATGTCCCGGCTCCACCCATCCTTGCATATCACTCATCAGCCTTTACTGGGAAATATACATGGAGATCAAAATATACAGTTGAAACCCCAACAGTCAGCCTGAGGAACGAGTTGGATAATCCTTTCTCCCACCGGCCGGGTTGGACGATTGTGCAAGATATAAGAAAATCTGGAGAATGTCCACGATCAAAGACGAGAGAGAGAAACTCGTCAGACACCCCACTCCCCTCCTACCAGACTGCATGTTTATCCAGCTTGTGGGAATTCCTGTTCCTCAGGATGGATCTGAAGTCGTCACCATTGGTGATGTTCCCGCCCCGCCCTGTTCAGGGACATCACATCCCACGCAGATAGACACTTTTCCTCTACTTAGACACTGACCAGACAGAAGCAGAGATGGCGAGTGCATCTACACTTCTAAAATTCTCAATGCAAAGATGCACACATGCAGTCTTTTAAAGGATCCAAGAAGGCAACCTTCATGGATCTTTTCAGCTCACATGCATGATTAGATTAACTCTGTTTTTGCTTTCTCCTTGCATCAACTTCCCAAATGCAACGTACCAACAAACTTGATATTTCAAATTCTTTGGTCTGTTAAAACAAAGGCTTGGTGGTGTAAGTTGTTGACTCCGATCAGTGGCTAAGATAGACAACACAGCTGCAATAAAATCAAGAAAATGTGTCCCAGCTAACTAACTCAGATTAGAATTAAAACTGTCACAACAAGCTAATTGAGAACAATTGAGCCATTTAAGCTTGTTTCCATGAGCTTTAGCATCGGCTAGGTAATCATCAAGTTAATGTTTAGCTAGCATCACTTCGCTTACCACTTTTTCGTAGCTTTAACTCAATGATGTCGCGCGTTCTGGCAGTTTTTTGTATTTGAGAGCATAAAAACAGACTGGGTTGAACTCATTAGACAACCCCATTGGTTGGTCTCTTTCAGATCAGCAGGAGCTTACTAAGGTTGTGTTTACATGAAACATTAGTAGATGGGTTTCACGGATGTAGAGCTTTTCCATCACAAAGCGATTTGCATTGTTAATCACAGTTAGCCATTCACACACCAATGGAAGCAGCTGCCATGCAAAGCACTCAATACATCTATTGGGAGCGATTTGGGGTTAATTGTCTTGCTCAAGGACCTTTCGACATGTGAACAGCTCGAGAGTCGAACCTGCAACGTTTTGATTGAGAGACACGCGCTCTACCAACTGAACCACAGCATTTTCAAGTGGAAACGGAAAACTTTTGTCGTCTGTTTCCATGACACAGGTGCTTTGAGTGTCTGAAAACGTAGCTTTTGAAAAGCGACTCCCAAGGTTCAAAGATGCCCAGAATCCATCCCCATGGAAACAGGGAAAGTGCAACTTTTCTGAAATATTTCTTCTGCACAAAAGGGGCAAAAACAATGATGGCGGCCTCCCTAATGTCACGACTCCCAGTCCATTTTCTCCTTGGACTTGGTAGTTTTATAGTTGATAGTCACCTGTTATAGTAATCCAACTTCATAATATATCCATACGTATGTCCGTGTAGGAACGTCACCACAGTTAATCTTTATACCAAATAGTTCTCTGTGTATGTGGTATCACTACAAAAACAACCAAAAGCACAATTCCATGGCTTGACACATAAACTACATTATTTTGAAGGGGACATATCGTTTCCACACGTTCACATGGTCTCCTTGGTCCAAAAACCTTGTAATCAAAATGTATTGACCAAAATACAGCTTTTTTTTTGATTTTCCTCCATTAGAATATTGGATCATAGGAGCTGCATTCAGAATCTGCTGTGTCTCTTTGAACTGGACTGGCTCCGCCCACACATGCCCATCTTGGGAAGAGGAGGACATACTTCCACTCATGGTGCCATGTGCCAGAGCAGAGCTGTCTAACAGTGGCAAAGTCAAAGAGAGGGCTGACCTTGATTGTGATTGGATAAACCCACGATGACACTATATAGGGTTTGAGTTCTGATTCTCTCGTTTGATCAACACACTTTTTAAAAAAAGCAACAAGCCAGGGGGAGAGAGGACAGAGTTTCTTAATTTGTAAGGCATCATTCCCATGTATGGGGACACGTTATTGTTGGAAAACCACGAGAAAGTGAATTCTGCATAATATGACCGATTCAAATGTTTATGCCATTTCCATGTGAATGGACATTCGTTTTCAAAATGTTGCTGTGTAAATGCAAAACAATGTCTTTTCACTCGAAAAGTGTAACGGGGGCCTCAATTAGCTTATTTGATTTAATTCCAACCAAGTAATTTTACTTGTCTAGTAAAACACATAGACAGAGAGCTTCCATGGTTGTATGCTTATTTCATTTCTAGCCCTATAGATGTCCCACCCACCTCCATACAATTTTTTAAAGTTTTTACATGAACATTTTACTGTCAGAAATGTTTTACTAATTACTCCAGCATCATTGTTTTGCACATACTGCATTCATTATTAACTATGTAGACAGGTGATAGTTTAGTTTCTAACTACATGATAGTATCTACCAAGTGGGGCTGCATGATATTAATTCACCATGTGATATGACTTGTGATAAAAATGTAAGTCTTATAGTGTTGTCTTTGTGGTTTAGGGTTTATACTTGTAAATAACAGTCTTTTTTCTCCACCTGGACTCAATTTTAACAAAGGTTCTACTTCCTTTTCCCTTGATTTTTATGCTTTTGTGCGCCAGACATGCTGTACTGTTGAAGTTATGGACATGGAATTATATTACTTATCAGCACAATCCAGTGCAGTGGGGCTTTTGTCCAAACATGATAGAATCAACACCAATTGCAATATTTATATTGCGAATGTTGATATTGCGATTTGCAATACATTGTGCAGCCCGACCAACCAACGTACACAAAGTACAGCAGTGGGAATAAGTTAGATTATGAGGCGTTTATATTTCACACTGGCCCGGTTGGAATGTTCTTGTATGAGAACAGGTAGATAAGTTGAGGCGGGGTTAGCCTCTCTCACATGACCGGATCTCTCTTCTGTCTTTACATAAATCCTTTCAGGGCTTCTGGCAGCAGTTTCCTGCTCTTTCATCTGGCTCCCTTGTGGTAGGACTATTAGGCCGGCCTGTATACCTGCAAGTGTTTGGGAGGCAGCTGGCTCTGGACGCTCAGTGCCTGCACTGGCCCAGGGGCTGCTGGGACCTGGGAACGCTGGCACCAAATACCGATGCGTAATTAGACCTTCATTCAAGAGCGAATGTGGCAAGCATTAGACACAAGGCTCTTTCCGGTTCAATTCATATCTCCATCCTGCCTTCCTTCCCCTTTCTAACAACTGCGCTCCATCCTCACTGCTTTTTGCTTTCTTTTTCCCCAATACCCTCTTTTCCTCTGATTTTGTTTGTGCAACCTTGGAAAAACATTAATGTCTGGTCATAGTTACCTCAGTTTTTTTTTTTTTTTTTTCCATTTATCAAAGAAACGTACATAGAACATGTATGTTATTTACATTTTGAAATAAAAAGGACATTTTGGACTCATGGCAGCAGTTTTAATACACTTGCTTTCTGAGTTTTTAATTTGTTAACTATCCAATTAATATAGATAATGAGAGCCTCTCCACAAAAATGCTCATTATAACGTGCTTGAAAATGAGCCACTGTGTCATTCAATGTGTGTATTTAATATAAGCTGAAGTACAGCTGAAGTGCAGCTGAAGCCCCGACCAACTTAAAACATTCATGATAATGTGATAAAATGCAATTTTCACCACAGACGCCACTCACGACGATATCAGCGTCATATATCTGCTGCGTGGCGGTCGGTCCCTCGCCTGTGAGAAAAGCGGCAGCAGCCGTTTCTCATGTACGAGGAAAACTGTGGAGAGGCCCCGTCTCGTTTTGTGGTGAAAGGTGACATAACCCATAATTCCACTCAGACCACAATGTTCTTTTATCAGATGTTCGTCTCTGATTCTGCGAGGGCCGTTCACATGACACAGTGCATCAGAGAGGAATCAGAGCGAGCACAGCCAATCAGAGAGCAGCATCGAATCGTTAAAAATAACTTACTCTAACTTGTTTTCAACTTGTTGTTGATGACTTTCAATTTAATAATTGTGCCTGGTATAAATGTATTTGTAAGAAAATACATTTGGAAAAATGAGAATAATGTCAACCAGTCAAGAAGATGCTGCACTATACCTATTCACTTAAAGCAAACTGTATGTAAGATGTAAAAACATATTTATTTTCCAAATAAATGCATTTATGTATTTTTTACAATATGGGCTGCAGTTATTACATTTTAATACACTACTTTTAATTATGTACTGACCAGTCAGCCAGTAATGTGATAACCTATTAAAGTATTGGCAAAATGTCATTCTGATATTGACTCGAACATTTTATTACACTCTTGGCAAGTTATGATGTAAATGCTTTTTTATTCATGGTATTACGCTCAGATGATCACCCATGAAGCGTACACAATCGATTTGCAGGAGAATACAATTTAGTATGCTTTAACAAGGTCGGAGTAAATCAGGCTCTTTATTCTATTAATAGTTTTAGCTGTTTCAGACATTAAAGCTCATTACTGCCTGGTGAAAGTTAGCATATGTAGATATGTTGACAAGGAATATATGATGCATTACATATTTGTGAAGAAATGACGGGAAAAAAAATATGTGAAATCGACATGGAGCCACTGAAAATGCAACTTTTTGAAAACGTCTCCCGAGTAGGAAGTTGTGGAGAATGTTTGACTCAGTCTTCATAGAAACACAACTTTTCTGCTTCTACACATGTGCGAGCAGATGGACAATAATAACAATGGCCAGCTTCAGGGTATCATGAATCCCAGTTCATATTCCCCTCTAACTTTGTTGTTTTATAATTGAGTCACCCATAATAGCAATCTAACTTTGTCGTCTGTCCATATGAATTTCCATGTACTGCCATTGTTAATGTTTATAGGATACATGTCACTTGGCATAACCAACAGCACCCACTAATGGACCAACATAAAAATAATATATTGGCTTTAACGTTTCTCACCGCAGCAGTTAGTGTCAATAAGGGTGATAATATGAAATGAACAGTAATAAGTTATGAAAATCCAACTTTACTTATTTATTTAAGTTGCTTAATGTAGCTGAACTGGTTTAATACCAACATAGAGGAAACAGTTGTTGGTTAGGAGAAATTGAGCATTCAGCTTAACATCTGACAGGAAGTGTCAAGATCGAAAAACACTCAAAATTAGGAGTTTTTTATATAGTTACAAAGCTTGCTTGATGAAATAGAACGAGACATTTACAAAAAAGGTCAATCTAAAATTGATACAGAAGAAAGTTGAATTACTTTAAAATTAAAATTAGAATCCGTGACAGTATATATAAATATTGTGAATACAGACTAGTTATTCATTGCTACAGATTTCATTCAAACTTTTTTTTTATACTACTTGGGGCCTATATAGATAGGAAAAACACATACAAATTAAAAAAAAAAAAAAAAAAAAAGCCAGCCCATAAGAAAAGGTGGGTGAATTTCCTCATGAAATCACAGGTAGCAGTTGGCTGATGGGCTCATTCACCCACTCCGCTGTGAATCCACTCACAGGGGCTGAGGAGGAAGCTGCTTTTAGCGGTCAGGGAGGGAAAAAAAAAAAAAGAGAGACAAAAAAACAAAACACTGGGTCCAAATTAGCATAAACAGGAACACAAAGGAAAAAAGTGGGGGGAGAGGAAAGTGAACAGAAAATAACGTTGTCAACAGGACCCCCTAGTGAGGAATTTCAATTTCATATATCTAATTATCCCTGTCAGATGGAAAAAAGTGACAGAAAGCCGCCTTTGTTCTCTGTCTTTATCTCCCGCATCTCTCTCAATTAATTTCAGCATACGAATATGACTAATTGTCTCTCAGCGGCTCCGCGGCCACATAAATAATAATTTCCGCTCCCGTTTGAAGGGAGGGCCAGGACGTCCGCGCATCAATTTTATGATATTTGGACACAATGGTCTTGTGCATAATTTCAGGTAAGCGCGTTAGCGGGATGAGGACACCTCTCCGTAGGCATCGCCCTCTGCCCCTCTGTCTTGCAGCCCGCATAATACCTCGCTGCTTTCCCTCTTTTGTAACACGAGAGCGTTATGTCTCTCGTTTCTGTCACTGGGATTGTTTCTTTGTTTAGAGTGGCGATATTAGCATCATAATCAGACAGAAAGAGAGCGAGAGGCGGCAGCGGCGGCTGATTTATGCATGTTTGCGTGCAGAGACCGGCACAACCAGCCGCTCTCATCAAGTTCAGCTCAGACGATCCAGCCAAGTTGGGAGAAATCAAGATTCCCCAAACATACAGTGGCTCAGCAATAAAGCTTCTGTCTCCTGTTGGGCGCATTTATTAAAAGGCTCTTTCTATTTCTATTTTCTATTGGAACCAAAGTGGTGAGAAGCACTCAAACTACTTTTAATCACAACTAAGTGTTTTTTATTCACCCTCCTAATAAATCGCTATACCCCGAAAGTATTGCACTCCGCTTTACATTTAACTCACATCGCAAGGTTTGTGACTCTGGCAACGACTGCATAATTAATTGATGTCCTATTCACTCCAGGAGACCTTGTCATCTCTCCAGTCTCCAAACAAAAAATATCAAGTGAGGGAGAAGGACAAAAATATACACTTGTGAAAAGATGTTTTATCACTTATTGACACCGGCATAAAAAGCCCTTGGAGGATCGCTCTAAAGTGATGACATTTGCTTGTTCAATCAAATCTGTCTTTCTTTGTCCAAAAAAAAAAAAAAAAAAAAAGCAGAACCTTAACATAATGAGCCAAACATCTGAAACCCGACTGAACAAAGCGAGCAAGTTGAGCCTTGGCACTCCAGCCATAAAACTCACTCACAGAAGGTGTGTGTGTGTGTGTGTGTGTGTCTAGTATTGTTACATTTCATTAGACGCATTCCTTCCCCGTGGACTCTTGACCAGTTACCATGGCGTCTCAGCTGACCACATTTCATATCAAAACTCCGTCGATTCACTTCTGTCACTTTCCCACTTTGTTCGCTGCGACAAACAAACTTTCACCAAGGCATCGACATCCATTTCACACTGTTTATGCCCTTTAATTGTTATGGCATCCTAAGGCATGGTTGAGATTAAGTAACTGAAACACTTGGTTAAGCTTCAGGAAAGACTGCGGTTTCTCTTAATATGAAGGAAGACGTTAATTGCAGGCCTGTGAGAATTCAAACTCACGCACGCTGCCAAGTGGTGCGGAACAAATACTACCTCGCGTCACCTTAAAGTCTACATCCTTACGCTCAGACAACGTTAAAGGCCACGCTTGGTTTCTGACACTGAGGGCTCACGTCGAGTCACACTGGGACAACAGGCTCATTTTAGATCAGAGGTCTGCAATGGGGTACTTTGACCTTTTTCCACCAAATAAGAGCCACGTGGAGCCACAAAACATATTTAAAGGTGGTCGACAGTCAGTTTTAGGAGGAACATTTGGGCAAAAGAATGCAATACATACTTTGTATGTACATGTCTCACCTGATCTACTGAAGAGTTTCTAAAAACTGGACAGTAGTTGTCTAACAAGCTTGTAGAGATACATAACGTTAGCTCGGTCGACCTTATGCTAATAGACAATGTTTTAATACTGGAGAGTGGTCGTTGAACCACATTTTCAAAGTCTTGGTCTTGACTTGGTCTTGTGCCCTTTGGGAACTTGGTTTTATCTTGGTCTCTGGCTGCTCTTGTCCTGGTCTTGACTCGGCCTCAGCCACTTAAAGTCATGCTCTGGCCTTGGTCTTGACTCAGTGTTGTTCCTTAAAGTTTTGGTCTTGACTCAGTATTGGTCCCTTAAAGTTCGATCTTGTCTTGTCTTAGTCTTCATCTTGTCTTGGCCGTGGGATGGTCTAGTCTTGGTATTGGCTTGGTCTCTGCCATTTAAAGTCTAGGTCTTGCCTAGGTCTCTGCCATTTAAAGTCTAGGTCTTGCCTAGGTCTCTGCCATTTAAAGTCTTGGTCTTGTATTGGGTTTGGGATGCTTGGTCTTGGGTAGAAGACAAAACTACGAGCATACACATTAAAAAACAAAACAAAAACAAACCAACAAATAAAACAAGCTTATCTGTTTTGTGTCACCACACACAAGACAAATTAATATTGTAATAGATTTGAATATTTCCATGACATTATTAGTTCATGTTGTGAGCAAAAAGATGAATCGATTAACGAGCTCAGCTAACTTTTGAAAGCTTTGATTCTCAATGGTGGCTCAACACCGTGGATTACCTGGCCACGTAGGAGAGTCCACGTTGTCCTGACAAACCTGCAATAATATACAAACATACCAACAGAAAACACTTTTCCCGAGAAAAAGGAGAAAAGAAAACTGCAGGGTAAATTCATTAACCGACACCTGTTGTAACCATAGTGAAACTCAAAAATCATTTCAACAAAATGTCAGCGTAATCCTGCCGGCAAACTTTCCACGCACACAATAATTAGCATTTTTCCATCAACAGTCAAGTGTCTGAAAGAAGCCATAACAAAGGGAGAAGAAATTGATTTGCATTCAGTGTATAAATAGTTCCAGGACAAGGGCTGTTAAGTTTAAAATTAACATGTAAACAGTTGGAAAGTCTGCCCCCGCAACCCCCCCCCCCACCAACCCACTATCCCCTTCTCCTCAACCCCCACCCCTGGATCCCTTTTAGCGCCTTGATAAATATACATAAAGCCTCACACAAAGGCTGCCTTGTTCCTTTTAAATGGGCTACTTTTTAATGGAGACATATATTTCCAGGATTATATCAGCATTCAGTTGCAAATTGTGAGTTTTAATACTCCGGCCGGGGCAGTCTATGAATAAGAGTATCATTTGAATGCAGGGGGAACACCTGGTGCTGAGGGCTGGGCTGTGAGGGGGCTTCAAGCTGACCTGGTGACAGTGCCAAGGCTTCACTTGTTCCCAGAATTCCCTTTCGGATTCTCCCAGCCTTCATCCCGACACTGTAGACCGAGAGGCTCATGTGTAGACTGCCAGAAGTCGCGCGAGGACTCTTTTCTTTGAAATCAAATACGATTTACTGAAAATGTTTACTTCGATCAGCCAGGTAGAAAGCGAAAAACACAATTTTATTGTGAAATCTGGAAACAGTTTCGAAAATGGGTAGAAGCGACAATCTGATTTGCATGTGTTCTCAACGACACGCTGAAACCAAGACGACCAGAGCCTAAACTCACCAGAAAACTTTTTCTTTTTTTTTTTAAAGTACATTACTTGGCCCTGCATGAGAAGAGAGAGAGGAGGAGGAGGAGGAAGAGGAGGGAATGAGTGCTACTATTTGGAGGGGGATGAGGAGGAGGAGCGAGAGAGAGGAAGGGGTCTATTCGTATGCGCCCCACATCCACTCAACACACAATCAGGCCTGTATTGCGTTTTGCAAATTTATACCCAGGATGTTGGTTTAGAGTGTTTCCCTCAAAAAAAAAAAAAAAGAGGGGGGAGAGAGAGAGAGAGCGAGAGAGAGAGAGAAGGATTTTTTTTTTTCAAGTAAGTGTCTGCTTTCATGAGCAAGAGTGATTGAGGCACACAAACAAACCTTTGTTTCCTTAGCGCACAGATGCAAGGCCTGAGCTCTAATACAAGCCCCACCCCGGGACACATTTCAGCTTTTTTTTTTTTTTTTAATACTCAGAGATTTAAAAAAAAAAAAAAACAATTAAAAGGAAATGTTATTTACAATTCATTGTACTCTATACAGGCCTGGGGTTTGCAGTAACTCCGGAGATAAAAACTGCAGAGAAATCAAAGATGAAGTCCTGTAAGCAGGTGAGACATGTGACAAAACCAGCGAGGATCTATATCGTGGTGAAACAGAAATTAATTAAGTATCTATTTGCAACAACAAACAAATCGGAACTGATTGAGCAGAAGAGTTGAAAGGCTTCGTATGAACACATCAACTTTTTTTTAAAGATATTTCAATTCTACGTGGCACATTTTAAAGTCTCAAAGTAACTAATTAACAGCATTATCTACCATTTCTATTTTTAATGTGAATATGGTCAGTTTTCATATTTAATCACATTTTTTAAAATGAAAGCATCACTAAGCAGCATTAACCAGAGGTAAGAGGTGATTTTGTTCCGAAAAATGATCACTCTTGATATAAATAGATATTTCTTAAGCAGAAAAGTTGTGTTTTGTCTATTATTTACACAAATCTTACAAACCTTACATGATTTGCACCCTTTTTAAAGTGTTGCGCTTGTTTTTCTTGTCTTCTGCCATCATTCCGATCACAGTTTGAGTCTAAGTTATAATCTAAGTACAACACACACCACAGGACCGCCCCTCTTTATTGGCAGATCATTCTGTTGGTATGGCCTTATGTTGTGACATCTTCATTTGATCAACAATGATGTACGTGTGATAAACATATTCCCTGCCATAGATCGTTCCAGGATGGACACCTGTGCAGGTGGGGAGGCTTTCTGCAGCAGCAAAGAAAGAGAAAAGCACCAAACAAAGAAAATTGGAGTCTGACTCAGGACTGTAATGTTAAAAATAAAAACCCTGCTTCCTTCAGCCTGTTTAAGCTGCTGAAGTATCTGTCAAGAAAGCGACTGTTGAAATGACATAGTCTTGGTGATATTCTAACAACGTCTGATTAATTGAATCCATACATCTTCTTTGCACTGATTTCTCCAACTTCTGCTCCAAATTTAGGATCCCAGCCAAAAGTTACTTCACCAACTAACTAATTATGTTTCATCATATAAAAGATGTTGTTGGGCAAGGAAGCGTCAACATTTATTTCCACTTCAGACCTGAGGTCTAATCAGTGCAGGGATGGGCCAACAAATGATAGAAAAAAGTGGAAAAAATAAAAATAAAAACCGCAGGCGGATTAATATTGTGAGCGTGCGCTAATGTGACCACTTTCTATTGAATTTTAGCTGCTACTGTGTGAAGAGAACTGTGCTGTTTAAAAGTATATTGTTTATTATAATTATTGTTAGGAGAAACAAATTCGATTGCATTTTCACATATTTTGTAATGCATTTAAAATAAAAATGGACGAGACAGAACGATTAATCACAGAAAACGTAGAATTGAAATAAAGCATTAAAATCATGGCTTGGCACTAATGTAGACATCAATAGACTTTCTATTGCAGGTCCAAGCAGCTGGTAACTATCTTTCATTGAGGAAAAAAAAAACCTGGAAGTTCAGAATTCAAAGTTTTTAAAAATCTAATGATTTTGTCTTTGTCATTTGTTATGCTGGTGATGTAGGTTTATGGGATTTTATGCTACAAATATCCACCCCATCCCTCCATAGCAAATTATTTATAAAGAAATGTATGATCTGAAAATCATTTTAAACTGTATATGCCACCATCATCAGCAAAACTGTATTTTTTTTATTCATGGGTTTTTATTCCACGCTTGCAACTTTTAATCTGAATATGTGAGCAATCCTTGCAATGGATTTGCATCAGAGGAAAAGTGCACGTTTTGATGTCCGAGCCTCAGATCAATGCGTTATATTTGCTGAGCTGAGAACACAGTGGAGGCCGGCAGGCTGCTGACAACTTGTTTACGTCAGTCCCAATTAATAATTAGTTTAATGATTTGAGCGCCTGACATGTGCCCCGGACAAATGCGGGCAGGAAAATGCACACTCAGTGCTGTTTGCATAAATCTACCATTTGAGCTCAGGGTTGATGGGGAACAGAGAGAGAGAGAGAGAGAGAGAGAGAGAGGTGGGGGAATTATGGGACTCAGATGTGTGTGATTGGCGGTTCCCTTGGCTCCCAGGGTTAGAGAGTTCAGAGAAAAGCCGATTATTGCTCTCCCTCAGGTCAAGCCTTCATAAATAAACACGGGGAGAGCCCCGGGCTCCGTGTTTTAGTATGATTAGCATATCATACAGCCTATCGACATGGTACTTATCATATTACAGCGCCGGCGTCCTCCGAGCACACGGAGGTTACATGTACGGGGCTGCTGAGCATACATCTCTGTTCATTAGGGGCCTCCTCGGGGAGAGAATAAATCATATCAGCACGTGGTTATGGCAGCCCGGGCCGTTTGACTCCTGTCATACAGCCAGTGTTAAGCAGGCCTTCAATAAGCCTGAGAGGAGCTGACAGTTAGCTGAGAGCCGAGCAGCAGGGAGAAGAAATGATGGGCAGGATTGATAGCGGGAGGGGAGTATATTAGGCGGCAGAGCGGTGGCACTTGAAACTAATCTCTGGACCACTTTTCTGACACCTTAGATTTGTCTTGGTCTCTCGTCCATCTGGATCCCAGTTTGTCTCGGCCACTTCTGGATCCTGAAAAAAAATGAGCTGCTTGAACACACTGGCTTCATTGTGTCGTGGCTCTTTGAAATCCTGCAATTCGATCACATGCTGATGTGAGCACGTGCACAAACAAATCAATGAATAAAGACAATGTTTTACAGGTATCCCTTTAAAGTTTAAACTCAGAGTTTATGTCGTAAAATTGAATCTAAAGTGGAACTAGTAGCTGTTGTGACGCTACCATAAAGCATGGTTTCAGTTTGACCGCCATTGTGTGTCAGTGATAGCTTGATTAGAATCAATCCTGGTCTTAATATGTATGGTTTTAATGTCTTGAGCCCAAAGACTTCTTTCAAATGAAGTTTGGATTATTTCAGTGAAAAGTGCAAGTAAAAAAAAAAAAAAAAAACTGCTATAAAAGCTGCGTCGTCACAGGTTAACAAGATTTATGGGAAAAACAGGAACATGAGGATAGCAGTATGAAAATATCTAAAGCCTCACTATCCGTCCATCCATCCATCCATCCATCCATTTATACTTTGAGCCATGAATGTATCAGTTGAGGGAAAACTGCTTTACATCATTTTCAAGTCCATGAATGACAGCCTGACGATTCGGTGACCTAAGAAGTAATTATTAAACTAAAAACTCAATAGGCAGCAACAATTCAACCTGTCCGCTCTGAATTTCCAGCTGTTCGTCCACAGCAGGCCGACAGCGGTCAGAACATTAACAATGACATATACGGCACACTTCATACACTCAGCGATCACCATCATCATCTTCTGTGTTCTGTCAGACATTACTAAAGTGAAGTCAAACCCAATATTTGAACTGCAGGCTCAGTCCAGTTCATCGTCACTAGAAGTTAGACTCATGGATTCCAACTTGATGACAGAGGCTTCCTGCGAGGATGATGCAACCACTGGACAAATGCAATAAAACAGAAGACATGGCGGGAAGAATACTAGATATTAGTGCAGCCAAGAGAAGAAGAAAAAAAAATGTTTCTCTGGATGATAAAATTAACCCTGAAAGATTTAAGAGCGTGTCTTAAGACCACACGGAGTGGAAGCAACTCTCAGACACGCTGCTCAGATTTCAATTTGGGCAAGCCTTTTCTCCTCGGCGACACAAGCTCAACTCACAGACCGGGGGGCCACAATTAGCAGCTAGCCATTCTGACCAGGGAGAAAGAGTAAATGACATCCGCACCTAAGCCCCCCTAAGCCTGGAGAGCCGGGGCACGGAGCAGCCTCAGTGCCTCTCCCCCTTCTCGTCAAGCGTGGCGTCTTTCACTGGTCCCAGACGCCCCCGCGATTCAAATATCCGCCAGGAGGGCCGGGGAGTAACAGTTAGGTGGATTTACAGTGCGCTAGAGGCTAAGAGGCTGCAATGGGAAAACTACAATATTGGATAGGTAGGTTTTTTTTTTTTGTTTGTTTGTTTCCCCCCCCCCCCCCCACTCCTGTCTTGGCTTCATGGCGGTGGCACAAAGCTGGGATCAGTGTGGATGCCATGTCCCCTGGATAATCACATCCACCACTGGCATGGATCTTATGGCCAGAGAGGGGAACAGCAGCGCACTTTCAGTCTCAAACATTCCCAAACTGATTTCAAAGTCCTTAAAAAAAAAAAAAAGTGGAGGAACACCTTTCACATTGACCACAATTTCTAAAAACCATCCCCTCCACATGTCTGAGCACCTTACTTCATGCCGTGTGTGCTCCTAAGTGATGCCATCCACTCCGTGTCCCCCCCCCCCCCCCCCCCACACACACACACACACTCTATCCTCCCTCCACCCCACCTCCTCGACACACACCCATGCAAATTAGAACTTCACACACGTCGCGGCAAGCTGCCGGGTGCTCTGTGATTTCACACGACCAATTAAGGGCCCTCTTGGCAGTTGTGTGAACAGTTTCATTAGAGGAGATAATATTGCAAAGTGAAATGATAAGCAATCATTATGATTAATGCCCAGACATTACATTGCTCGTTAATGAGGTGTAAATGATCTCATTATTTTTTGAAAGAGTACAGATTAGATTAAAGTGGAGTGGACAGCGCTCCTCGGTGTTCAGACAAGTTAGTGTTAATTAGGCCCAATCTCCAGGAGCAAATGAGCCGCAACCCTTTGGTAAACAATTAGGCTTCCATAGCCCCGGGCTAGATGGACAGGGATAGGCAACTGAATGGATAGATCACTGGAGAGATGGATGTTGAGGGAGTGTTCAAATCAGACTCGTTGTTATGTATCCGTGCAAAAATGCGACAAATTATGACTCTCATTGTACTCGCAGGCAGAGCATGTATTAGGCGTTGATATTAGGATTTTGGTTTTATTTATAGGAGATCAGGTTGATAATCACGCTTGATAATATGAACATATATAAACATAGATTTTTTTTGTTTTTCTTTTTACAGATGCCATATAACAACAGGAAGTCTGTTATCCGTGTGTTTTTCCTTTGAAAAACTATCTATCTATCTATCTATCTATCTATCTATCTATCTATCTATCTATCTATCTATCCATCTATTTCATCCATCCATCCATCCATCCATCCATCCATCCATCCATCCATAAGAAAGTATAAACTGCAGTCGTTTGTGTTTTAGAGTTGAATACATGTCTTTCGTTCATGTCTTCGATCTGGTCTTTTATTAAATACCTCTCACACACACACACACACACACACACACACACACACACACACACACACACACACACACACACACACACACACACACACACACACACACACACACACACACACACACACACACACACACACACACACACACACACACAACACCACTTGTAAGCATGTTTTAAGTTATTTCTGTTTTGGGAATATTTGTCAAATCCAATGTTCTTCATTTACATCATTACAATCTGTTTGGTCTTCTTATTCCACAGACTATTCAGTCTATTCACAACAAAACACTGAAAAAATACATTTGTTCATAGCAGCTTTTATAGGAGAATAACTCAAAGTCTACTCAAGTCATGTCAGAAGTGTTTTTTGTATCATGATGTGGCTGTGCTGCATTTTTGAGGGGCTGTTATTTTGTTACGTGCAACCTGCAGGATTTAAGGAACCGTTTAAACAACGTTTCAAGTGAAAACACTTAATTTTTGTGTCTACATATCAGAAAAGTTTCACATTTAGACGGCAACTCTTTGAAACGCTGAAAAAGACGTAGTTACCATGCCAGGCGGTGTTCATTGGTTTTTGAAAACACACACACGTATGCAAAATAACGCTATAAACAGTAACAATGGCGAGTTCACAGGTATTCATATGGACAGATGAGCAAGTTGGCTTGTTAATATGGGTGACTCATGCAAAAGAACTATTCACTATGGTTGGGTTTGTGTTTCAAGTGGCTCTGAGCATCGTCGTTGTCATGTAAACACACCTCTAAAACGCATCAAACGTTTTCCATTTTCACTTGAAAGTGTGTAAATGGGACCTTTCTGCACTAACACATGCCTAAAATAATGTTCCTCTACGCGTTTTTTTGCGTAGGGTATCACCAAAATGTCACATTATCTGTTCAAACGGTTAGAAAACTGTCAAACGTAAGCTTGTGTCATAAGAAATAAGGAAAAATGAACTAAATCAACACCGTTCTTTCATTGGTTAGAAATAAAGTCAAATAATTGTCTCTATGTTTATCAAATCATCATACGTTATGTGTTTCTTTGCCACTTCTCTTTATTTAGTAAAAGTTTTCCTGATATGGACAATTAAGTCAAATAAAAAAAAGAAATAAAACACATCCCTTCAAGAAGCAACGTATTATTCTGGTTTACCCAAACACATTTGCTGTTGCATCACTGTTGAGGTATTGTAATAATCAGTAAAACAAAGAAGTAAATTCACTCTCAAGTTAATTGGCGGGAATTTTTTGGGGGGAAATAAAAACAAAGAAGCACGTTTTTAAATGTCATTAATTCAAGTCGTTTTCCTTGAAACGGTAACTGTGGGGCTTTTTTTTTTTTCTTTCTTTCTTTTTTTTTCATTGGGACCGATCTCCACGGTCTAAAAGGTTGGAAGAGCGAGTTCCTGTATCTCATCTAAAGACCGACTGGCCCGGCCGCAGTGGGAAATGTCTGCCTCTGACAACATTGATTTTCCCATCCGCTGCCTTTGTCTGCACAGATATGCTTAGATTATGACAAGAAAAGCGATGCTGTAATCCCTCCGCCATAGGAGTTATGTTTTAGAGACATCAGGCCCTTATCGGTGATTGATAACGCTTAACTCAAAAACATATAGAAGCATTAGGAAAGTCAATATTTTGCCAGCGACTGAAGGTGACCCCTGGTTTCCGTGTTTGTAGTGCGTGTGCGCTCGCGCCGGAGCTTTGATGGCAAATTTGTAAGGGTGGTTATGTGGGGAGGCTATTATGGATTTGCTATCTTGGCCTGAAGTGTTTGCGGCTGATTATGTGATTAAATCAATAATAATTTCTGTTTGGGCTCCTTTGCTCCTCTGCTTCATCTTCTTTTTCCTGTGTAGTTGAGTAGAACGGGGGGGGGGGGGGGGTATGAGTACGAACGCAAGCGCAACACACACACACACACACACACACACACACACACACACACACACACACACACACACACACACACACACACACACACACACACACACACACAAGCAACCATGTCGTACACGCTGGAGAACAACTGCATGGCAGATGGCATGATGGGCACATTCCAAGGCCCAAAACAAGTTTCCATGAAGGAATTAATCAATAAAGAGAGATTATGTCACCCCCCCCCCCCCCCCCCCCCCAAAAAAAAAAAAAAAACTGCATAAAAGTCAAGTTGTTTTTCCATAAAGTGAAAACACACATGCATCTTTAGTGCAACAAGGTAATTAAAAGCACCCAGGAGGAGTTGTCTTGCAGAAGCTTCCCGGTAACCGGTATTTGAACTGACCTGACAGACGCCCGTCACCTCGTTCTCCGGCCCCGATTTCGGTGACTTGCACCAGCCACTCCCTCACAACCACAGTCGCTCCCCTCGCAGGTTCTGCCAGGTTTGTTGTTATGTCTAGACTGCAGGAAATGCAACATTACATTTGTTTACAACCAACAGGAACTAGAACCAGAAGCTGTTACGTGATTAAAGAGTGCTTCCCAGAGCGAGAGTGTGTGTGTGGCTCAACCCCCTGGGTTTGGCAACAATCGACTCGATACCGGCGAACCAAAATGGAGTAAAAGGGAGAACTACTGTCCGTATCAGTTAGATGAACAGATTGCATTCAACAGAGCACTCGCTTTACCATCCCCAGCCCCGAGAGTGAGTTAGCGCCTGCTAAAGTTGTGAGTTTTTTTTTGGTTTCTTTTCTCCTGTATCCTTACTGTATCCGTGCTGTTGTTTGTTGGCTCGTGCGACTCTTTACAATATGCATTTAGTGTGTCTGTGGCCGCGTGCGTGCGTGCGATCGTGTGCGGCTGAGTTAACTCACAATCCCTCAGCACCCTCTTAAATCTATACCCAATAAAAATCAGCGCCGTCTCGAAAAACAAAACCCAGGGAAACATCTGTAAAACATCGATTTTGCAGATTGCGAACCAACTGCATGGCTAATGAGAAAAGAAATCATTTTTGATTAATTAACCTAAAAATTGGAGAATCTAAGCTGCCACCAGGGAGATGACAAGCGCTGCGAGGCCCCGATCACACAGGACGGGAGGACATACAGTGGAGCTGCCTCCAGCTCGGGGGGGGGGGAGAGGGGGGGGGGGGGGGGGGCCTGGGGAGTGCCAGGAGTTGAGGTATGGCTCCCATTATTGAGCTAAAATCACCAAGCAAAGAGTCTGTGGTGATCACACGGAGGAGTGAAAATATTTTCCACTCAATGATTGTGCCCATTTTATTCATGAGGGGAAAAGTGCTGGTTCACTATCAGCATAGGTGGCATGTACTGCTTTTACTATGTCTCAGTGTTGTTTGATGGGGCTGCGCTGAACACACACACACACACACACACACGCGCATTATTATTAAGTTTACTTGTAAAATCGACAATTAAAGGAGACCAGTTTAATTATTTGAACACTTCTAAAGTGTCATAACTTCACTACAATGTCAATTGTTACATCGCATGAAACAAACTTTTAGTAAAGCCGTCAGTTTTGGTACAATCACGATTAAATCGACAGTTTCTCGACAGACGACGACAGTTTCTCTTAAAACTCGTAAAAAGTTGAAAAGGACGGATGTATGACACTTGTACAATTCTTGGTGCAACATAAAATAATCAGAATTAGAATGTAAATACTTTCAAAAAAACTTATCAGAGGTGGAGAGATAACTGGAAATGATGCTGTGCTTCTTATTTTTCTGTGTTGATTCATTATTTGTAGAGGTAAAGTTCTGAACTGTGCTACAAATACAGCCTTGTCTAAACTGTGCTCAATTACAAGCAAAAGTAACATTGGTAAATAATCCTGGCAAAGATCCTTATTCTTACCCATATTTCCAATAGCGGGTATTTAATTCAGTGTGTTCACTTACATGAAACGTGGCACATTTCTCAAATAAAGTAATTGAAATTACACTATAGCATCTTGTTTTGGAGATACATGTGGATATAAATCAGTAATTTTCTCAGTTAAAAGGAAAAATGTATTAAATACAAAAATGCAGATCAAATATTTCAATATTTTTCAAATATAGGAGCACCAACTTATGACCCATGGTTTTAAAAGAAGGAAAGGTAGATTGATTTGTTCAAATTATGAACTCCAATACTAATCCTGAAAGCAGATCTACGCACATATATGACTTAATAACACTTTTATAAGTATTTGTCACTTCAACCATGTATAAAAATAGGTAATGTGGGAATATTTAGTAATGAAAGCAGTACTCTGTGTATTGCACAGTTCTTATAAATGTACCTTTAATGTGATGTATTATTGCTTTATAGCACTACATCTTATAAGGTTTATATGAATAAAATTGTGTGTGTGTGTGTGTGTGTGTGTGTGTGTGTGTGTGTGTGTGTGTGTGTGTGTGTGTGTGTGTGTGTGTGTGTGAGACATCTGTAGCTCCTCGCACACCTTGACATTTGAAGATTTACACAAATTTCAAATTCGAAATAATGAACATTGGATGCCGAAGGCAGAGCGAGAACAAACCGCAAGTAGCTTTTTAGCTTGTTTTCATCAAACCAATTGCCAAAAGTGGTCGCCACTCATCGTCCGCTGCAGTTTGCACAAAGACCCGCACTCGAGGGCTCCTTCTCTGCTCGTACACGCCACAGACAGACGCACACACCGGCTGCACAATGGAGGGGAGGCAGCGGAGGAGAGCCGAGTGGAGCTGCACTCACAACACAGCTGGTTTTCCAAGGTCAACAAGGAAACTTGGACTGTTTATTTGTCCGTGCATTTTTTTTTTTTTTCTTTTTCTATTTGCTTCATAATGCAGCAGAGGCTCTGATGTGACAGATCTACTTGAAAAGAATCATAGCGTCTGAAGAGTGTGGGAAACTTTTTTTTTCCCTCCACCCCACCACTTTTCTTCTCTTTTTTTATTATTCTATTAGTTTTTCATAATTCATTAACCATCCTGGCTTTTTTTTTTTTTTTTTTTTCCCTTGGTGTCTTCATTTCACCTCTCCTTTTGCCCCTCAGGGGAGCATAATGGCCGTACCCTAGCAGCTCACTAGGGTGTTGCAGTAACAACCTCCTACCCCTCTCATGGCTCAGACAGTAGGCCATTGTAAAGCTGAATCGCCATGGATTTATAGCCATAGTACCCGGTTCCCAGAATGCAATGTCACTCTGTCACGCCGTCATCAATCTGCTGTCTGCGACCGGAGACAAAGACGGGAGAAAAATCACCGTTCAAAAAAGTAGCACAACAAGCGAGAGCGCCGCTCCGCCGCGCAAATGATCTCGTTTTTATCTGCCGCCTGTCCGTCATAGGTGCAAACGCGTCCGCACAAAGAGCCCCATTCACTCCGCACAAGTCCGGGTGTAGCCACATCAGGCATCATCTACTACTTCCAGATTGCACAATTAAGAAGGGGCTGGTCGGGTGCCAAATGCGGCCATTGTAGCAAATGAATACACCTTTTTGACGCCAAAGCCTTTCCAAGACATTTAATCTTCATTAAGCTCTAAAAAAACCTGCGGCGCTGCGAGCCGTTTTCACACGTTAACATCCTCCCGTGACAAAGCATTAGCCTCAAATGGACAGTAACTCCCAAAACATGTTCTCCTCATAGTTTCCTGATTGCAGATAAAAAATCATTTCCAGTCTGAAAACCTTCCTGAACTCTGCCCACTAATCCGCCTTCATTGCTTATGTACTGTCACCCCCTCCGAGTGATTCCCCATGATCTACACACGGAGGTATTAAACATCATAAATCAGCTTCATAAAGGAAGTCTATGAGATTCTGTGGCTTTTTTTTTTTTTTTTTAGGAATAAAAGAAGAAAAAAAAACAACCTAAATCCTCATGATTAATGTGCTCTCAAACCCCTCTCATAGCCATGGTAACTGGGGCAGTTTGCCACGCCATTTAGAGGATCCAGGCACTGACATAAAAGTAACATTCCCCCCCCCCCCCCCTCCTTCCTCTCTCACAAGCCCAACTGCCCCCCCCCCCCCCCCCGAACAGTCCCTCACCACTATCTCCTCAGCTTCAAACGCTTGAAGAGTTTTCCGACTTGTATTAATTCAAACGCCGTTACGTAACACTACAACAAGGTTTTTTTTTTTACAGTAAGGCCACGTTTCGCGTTCGGTCGAGAGACTTTCTTCTTTGTGAGAAGATCTGGACGAGGAGAAACCCGCGTTTCACATAAATCAGAATCTTTTATAGGAGACAGGACATGGCGATTGGATTAAACACAGGTAATTACTCCTAATAATCACAGAGAGAAACAGACGGGGCTGAAACAGATGTCTTCACGTGGCATTCCTGAGCTCGTGTTTTAACGGGATTTTTAAAGACTAACGGGGTTTTTTTTTTCACAGCAGGACAAAAAAAAGATCTGCAAAATCTTACAATATTTTTGTCGGCTTGTAACATGAATACAAACTGAAATGTCTTGAGAACCCCCCCCACCACCCCCCCCAAAAAAAGTCACTTTCTGTACATACCCACTAAAAGTGAATAGTTACACCTAACAAATGCACGCTTTCAGGGAAATAGGACGGCGTTTTATACGCCGCCAATAAAGCAGAGCATACTTTTTTAGGTGTACATAAAACAAAATGCTGAGGGGACCTACGGAGTGCAGAGGCAAGAGTAAACGAGAAGTATGGACATTAAAAAAACGAGGAGAGGAAGAGGAGTGTGACAGAGCTGAGATTATAAGTTGGCTGTCGACGCCTTGAATCCGCCAGCCGTCTGATGTGAGCCTCCTTTAATTTACTGTGTCAATAACGCGGCTGTGGAGACGCAGTCGGCATGATGGATGGACACGTTTTGCATGGACTTCCCTCCAAAGTGCCAATTGTTGAACGTAAAAGGAAAGACAGAGGGGCGGTGGGTGGGGGGGGGGTGTAAATAAATAAAAAGTGCCATTATCTAAATCAACCTATATGCCTTTGATGCTACGTGTTGCGTTTCCTTCTCTCTGTCTTTCTCTCTCGGGAGCTGGAGTTCTCTTAGAGCCCTTTTCCATTTATGAAGCATCAATATCCTCTTCAGACGATTAGCCTCCGACGGTTAGCGCTGGATGTTAATGCTGTTTGTCTTCTGCCGTTCCGACTTAGACGCTACGAGTTGGAGGCGGATCGGGAGGGGGAAGCGACGCAGGAAAAGTCCAATTTTGCCGGGGAAACATAACAATAGACAAAGTAATCTTGAAAGAAAAAAAAAAGGTTTGATTTACCTTCATTACAGCTAAGGACTTGACTGCTTCCTCAGACAAAAGTTCTGAGCAGGAGGCCGCAAAGTTCAATTAAAGGAAGAGTGGAGAGGTGAGCATTGATTTTAAAGACAGTATTTCAAACTGCACCCCAGAGTCCAGGGAAGGGCTCTCACACTGATGACACTAATACTTGAGGGAAATTCATGTTAGTTGGTGTCTAGACGTTTTATTACTTGGAGTAAAGCACCAAAGAATGACTCTCTCTCTCTCTCTCTCTCTCTCTCTCTCTCTCTCTCTCTCTCTCTCTCTCTCTCTCTCTCTCTCTCTCTGTCTGTCCCTCTCTTTCCATTTACAAGACTTACAAGACTCCGCTAAAAACTTGAAGACCTAAAAGTTCTGCTTGGTTGACATCTCTCAATCACACTCTCAGACGATTTGGTAAAAGTTAGCTTCTCAGTTCAAAACCTCGGACTGAAATATCGATAGATCCGATGCCACATATATTTGATATTTACATTGTAGTTAATATTTACTTAATATTTAATGTTGTCTGCGTACAAGCACTTCTTGTGTTCTGTCCCATTTATGTTCACTCCTTCAACTCATTGGAGAGATAACAATTTACCTTTATCGTAACAGTTGGGGATGTGTACAGCTTTTAATCATCTTGAGTTTGACGTAGTTTTATCAAAGGTATGAAAAGTCCTATTTCTTAGGAGTTGGTAAAACAACTCCTTGAATGTGTGATTAGTTACACTGCGGCTGTATAACCCCCATAACCACTAACACGGCCATGCAGGCCTGTGTGGAGCTCAGAACAAGTTTTAATAGCTATAATGCGAAACAAAATACTTTTTTTTACTCTTTATTTTACTGCTTTCTCTCACCACATAAAGTTAGGATTACTCTCACACTTCAGGCTTTTTGTACAAAGTATCAGTATTGGTTTTTACCTGGTATTTAGATCAGGGGGAAAAAAGAAAACAGTAGTAATAATACACATACTGTAACTGGTTTACATTTCTGAACCGTGAAAAACGACTACAAACTTTAAGCTTTTGATTATTCTGTCAGTGTGGTGAAGCACCCTCAGTTGAGCCAGTTAAGAGTTTTATTGAGGCTATTTTTTTTGACTGTGGTGTGATCCCAACAGCATTGTTTGATTAAAAGCCATTGAATCAATCTCTTCATGACATGATCTGCACAATATAAACACTTCAGATCCCATACATGTCTGATTTTAGATCGATTCTCACATTGTGTTATCAATATTTACACAAACGATACTATTTTCAGTTTGGTTCTTATTTTAGTATTATTTGTCTGGTTGGTTAAACTACTTCTGCTTCCACAAGTGTTGAGATAATTGCTGATGGCTTACACACGCCAGAACTGGAACTGAGCTCAACCATAGGAATCTATGTTTGTTTGCTGTCATTTCAATAGCTACAGTTCAAACTAAAACACCTTTAAATACTTTCTTTGATCACATATCCCTACTATTCTGCAAAGTATTGCTGATAGCAGCTACGGTTTTACACGATAATGGGTCGGAAATTATATGGGCGGAGTCACACATCACCATTTCTGTCCCTCCTGATTTGACCCATAAAGTAACAGTAAAAGTTCAAAAGTACCCTTTTCAGCTAAATCCCAAATCCACACTGTATGGGACATTTTTCACAGTTTTTTGTGATTTTTCTTTTCCCAAAACAGTTTGCTGAACAGTGTGCTTTTTGTGTACGCGCTCCCAAAGGCGTGTCAGATAGTAATCTTTACGTCTGGCCTCTTTCAGAGCCAAGAACTCAGAATGATGTTTCTTCTCACAACATGACAGTTGGCGATGAAAAAGACTGATGGTGCTAGTGTGCAGAGAGACAGTTCAGTTATATACAGTATTTAAAGATTCCCTTTTTGACAATGAAAAGCTTCCGCAATAAATAACAATGTGTATTTCCTGTGGTGGTTCTGCGAATCAAATCAAGACAATGTAAGAGTGTGGGACCACAGATTTCTCAACTCATAATTAAAACTTGAAATATACTATTCGATATACCAAACAACTGGTGGGCGAAACTTTATCATGTATCATATATAACTTTTAAAATTCCCAGCAGGACACAGCCTGGCAAATACTCTATATTATTTCTGGAATTAAATATGTCTTCACAATGAAAAATCAAGTAAAATCTGATCAATAATATGGATTTATTAAACTTTAAGCAGAGCTTGGATGTTTTTCTCCCCAATAGAAGCAGCAAGCTTAGCTTAGGTTCACCAGATGATCCAATCCAACCAAGGAAATGAAAAAAGAATTGCAAAAAAGCATTATCATAAAGGTTTCAATCACCATAAGAAATGAACACTTGACCTTGTTCGTGTGTTGCTGTGATGGATGTAAGTGTCTTACTGTGTTCAAACTAAAGAAACGTCAATACCTCTAAACATCTCAACGTACACCAGAAGAAATTGTTCAAATAACATTTTGTTAATATCAAGCTTAATTTTCATTCAAAAGCTTCAGACTGTTAGATATTTTCTATGCGACATTGAGTAAATATAGATTTTCCTCATTGATTCATACTAATGCTATAGTTACTTAGCATACTATGTCAGTATTATACTCGTTGGAGAATCTGTGGTCAAACTGTATGTAACCCCTGAAATAAAAATAAATCGATACCACTGCCTTGGCTATTTTAATCAAAAACAATAATCAATTTGATGCAATATACAACAATGTGGATTTTAAATTAAAATGATGACAAATGGCTACGTCATAGTTTCAGGATCTACGTGCTGTACATCACAAAGACGGCCAACAGATAAATACGCCAACCACCATTGTCCATCTTAACCATTAGAAATGAGTCCGTTTGACATGAAAAATCAAGATAATTTTAAGAATTTCTACAGACACGTGTCACACATAAAACAGCTTCAAAGACTTTTTTACGGGTAGTTTCTTTGTTGCATTTTTAGGTCACTGCATAAAACGAAAAAGTTTTACGATGGCGAGAAAAATAGTCAAAGTTACAGCTAAAAAGTCTAAAATATTCCTTTAAACTTTAAAATATGTAGCCTATATCACTAAACCCATTTTCTTTAATTTGTATATAAAGTGCAAAGATTCAGACTTTAAAGGAGACACACAGACACTGACACACACACACACACACACACACCCACACACACACAAACTGAAGTTGATTAGCAGGGCTCCTGTGAGTGTGTGTCACGTTTTAGTGGAAAATTACAGCTCTTTCAACAATTCCTCAGTCGGGATCCCATTCTAAAGTGGATTTTATCTGCAAATCACAATTATTTTGTTCATGCTCTGTTTTAATGGGCACACCCGCTGGGCTGAAGAAGACACTTCTCTATTCATAAATGTATTACTGCTGGGGAATCATTAACTTATTGTTAGCGGCGCGACTGATGGCTTATTGACATGACAACATTCAGCCGACACTTTTGTCTTTAAGCCGTACATCCATATCACTGAAAACAATGTCATCTACCCCATTTTCACCACTCCCCCTCGTGTGTTTGAGCTTAGTGGAAGGCTTTTCAGTGGCCGGGGGGGGGGGAAGAGAAGAAGGAGGAGGAGGAGGAGGAGGGGGAGGAGAGAGTAGCAGAGAGATAAGTGTCGGCTGGGTTTGTGAAGAGGTTTTTTTTTTTCCTTTATGATGAGGAATAAGAAAGACAAAAGCAGCAGTGAATAGGACAGGAGGGGTGTGAGATGATGTTCAAATCACAGTTGGCTGGAAATGATATACTGCCTGCTGAAGAAAAGCGCCGATTAAAAAAAAAAAAAATCCTAAATAGTGGCAAAACAGAGCGCGGAGGCCATAAATTGCCATGTGTAGATCATCCGAGGAGCGTCTGGAAGACGCGGCCGGGCCGTCGGGACAGTTTGCACAGATGGTGGCCATCCTCGGTCAACACTCAAATAAAAAAAGAAAAAAAAAAAACTCCTCTCCTTCTCTGTGTCCAGCTATCCTACTCTCCATGAATGCAGATAAAAGGACCGGGGGGGTGTAAAAGTGTTTAAGCAGGCAGAAGTTGTAAAGGAGGAGGAAGAGGGGAAAAGAAGGGGGGGTGGGGGTGAAGAAAGGGAAAAAAAAAGCAGAATCTCTATTCACTGCTTGTGCAATCCTTTCTGCCTTGTTGAACTTTATTAAATTCTGTCGTTCTCTCCTTCCTGTCTGGCTCCCTTTGTCAGCTCCTCCTCATGCGTAACTCTCGAGGTGTTGGGGGGGTGGGGGGGGGGGGGGTCCAGGCTGGAGGAATGTGTTGGTGATAATCATACCACAATGTACCAATAAGAATCCCATTGAGATGAATCAACAATCTGGAGCACTGACAGTGTGTTGGCAGCTTTCTTCTTTTTTTTTGTTTCCTCCTGAGCTGTAATAGATGTCATTGATTTGGTCGTATGATGGAAGCCCAAAAAAGAACCGAAATTTTTTTTTTTTTAACACATCTTAATATGCTATTAAATTTTGACTAAATTGGGACATTATGTACAACATTTTTCCAACAGTTCTGAAGCAACAGCTGCTTCTAAAGCCTCATCACCATCCAGGCAAAGTGACTGTTTTACTCATCGGATCATTAAAATAGAATCAATTTGAAGAAATTAGTGGGAAAAACTATTTCTTCCCCCCCCCCCAGACTTTGCAGGTGACCCTCGCTACGACGTTAAAAAAAAACTTAAAAACAAAAAAACAAAACAACAACAACAACAAAGCTGTTGAAAAAAACCTGCACAGACGAGCTTCCTGCAGCCACGTTTTACCTGTTATCTCCGCGTGAGCGCCTCTCTGCAGCACACGGCTCAGAGCACCGCTGGGTCTTTGTGGCGCTCGCGCACAGGAGCTGTTAGCATGCGACAGGTGGGCTGATGCTCTGCTCAAAACCGAGCACACGGGAGGATTTGTGCAAGAATTTAGCGCGTCTGGGAGCAAATGTGTTCACTTGGACGTTATATCCAAGACAGTAATGAAGAGATTTAAGACAACCATGAACAAAACTCCATTAACTTAATTTCTTTTTTAGGAAACATTAACTGTTGCAAAATACAGTGAACTGCTACAAAAACCAAAGTGTCCCAGCAGGTCAATCCACCCTCACTGTGTCTTTTTGGTGTAAACGTATATTGTTTTCAATATGTCGCCGCGTAAACGTGGAACCTCTGAAATGAGACGCAAAAACGATGCATTCTCGCTTGACACGTCGCCGTGTTAACGAGGACGAATACAACAAAAGTCATTTTTACACATTTTAAAAGTCTGGATTGGACTCTCTCATCAGCCTGTATTAAACCACGAGCCATAACCAAAACTTTCAGTGATCAACATATTTCTTTTTTAATGATTCTGATTCAAAAATGGGGAATTTGTTGACACAAAGATCATTTCAGCAGCTTTACCAATACACCCTTAAAGAGACTTCTATTTCTATTTGCGTAAATGTTTTCTGTTTATTTATTATCTCAGCTGTATTTCAAAGAACCATACTGTCCATTCTGCAGTGTGAAACATTATACATGGAAACAAACTCATTAACATTAACATTTTTTTTTTTAAATATTACTGTCAACAACGTATAAAGGAGTTTGATATAAGATGAAAATGTTTAATATTGCAAACACACTTAGACGTTTTAATCTTTTAAAATGTAAAAATATAAGTGTTAAACACTTCCACGGATCCACGGGCAGTGACATGGACCAAAGCATTCAGAGGTAGTTATTAGGGGGATTTTGTGTTTGTGCATCCACTAATTGAACATTGAACTAACATGACTATGGGGGGGCAAATATTTAATTTGTTTTTAATAAGAAAGTGGGGATAAAATCCTTTCTCCCCTTGTATATAATTTCATCCTCAACAGTTTGAGAGTGTTACATGACATTATTACTTCATGGAACATGTTTTTTTTTATATATTATACACTAGAAGTTCCAAACAATAGAAAACACAAACAAACAAAAACGCATACTACAAAATTTATTTTATATTTCACTGTATTTTGTCCTGGATTGAGTCAGAAGTGTGATCTCTATGTTAAAGTTGCTACATATTTGCACAAAAAAATTTATAAATCAAGCGAAAAGCATCATGCATGTTGACTTTACATCAATAAGTGACACGTTTTCTTACGTCTGATGCAATCTGCAGGCCGGGGATGGAATATTTAGTCAGTTCTTCTTGGATTAGCAGAAGTACCTGTTGACAGGAGAAGTTTTTTTCTTCCCCTTCCTCTGTCTGCCTGAGAGACGAGTTTGGTCTTGAAGTATGTCTGCGGCGCAGCCATTCATTACGGCAGCTATGAAAGCCGGGCTAATGGATATGAAAGTCAGATCAATTGTCCAGGAAAGAGAGATTAGAGACGGATGAGTCACCATATTCCTCCTTCTTGACAACCATGTCGTGCCCCGCAGCCTCTCCGGAGACGTCGCAGATTGATGCCTATCTTTCATCAAGCGCCCGCTTTAATCTGACATGTGCTTCATAATCATATAAGAAAAGAAAATATCATTCAAAAAAATCCCATTCTCTCTCCCTCCCGCGGAGGGGAATATATACATTTAAGAAAGCTTGACAGTAGCGAGTGTCTTTATCCATCGATCGCGTTGTGGTGAAGACAAAGCGAGAGAGAAGGGGGGGAAAAAAAAGGTGGATAGGAGATGAAGAGAGAAGAATAAAAGGGGGCCGCTTGCGTAAAACAAACAGTGATTGTGAAGTGACATTCTGGGAAGAAGTGGCAGACTCTCTCCTGGTGCCGGCCAAACAAACAAACACAGGGGCGAGACAAAGTGCAATCACTGACCTTTGTTCAAAGAAGCCATCTAATCTGTTTCCACTTTACTTAATTAGAAAAAGCAGAGGGATTTTTAATGTGCGCAGTGTTAATGGGAAACAGCTCACAGGTGCTAATTAAAAAGAGGGAGGAGAAAGAAAAGAAGAGGGGGGAAAAAAAACAAAAAACTGATCTCTTTGGTAACTTTGAGTCCATCAATCTATATATTCATCCATTAGAAACTTGGAGAACTTATCTCTGATTAGACGCTCGCTGGGTTTTTTTAAAAGTCGAATAATGAGGCGAGTATTAGGAAGTCTTAGTATTTATACTGGAAATGAATCCTCAGACATGAATTACAGGCTGGTGGAAGCTTAGTAATTTAACTTCATTTGGCTTCACCCCCCCCCTCCCCACCTTCCTTCCCATTACCCAGAATGCACGGGTGTCCTTGAGGTTGCGACTCCATTCATTTTAAATGAAGACAGCTCTCAGCTGCTCTGACAAAACATCTCACATGAAGGTAATGGAGGTGGACAAGTTAGTTGTCCACACAAAAAAGGAAGATATTTACAGGTAATGTGAGATTATTCGTCAACTTCTACAGAAATGAGCCTTATTTAACCAAATTTTGAAACCCAAATAGTTATGTATAACCAATTCTCCCTATTAGAAACAATGTTAATGTTTACACAGCTATGTCACAAAAGGTCTTTTTTGTCAAATATGAACCTTTTTTTTTTGGGGGGGGGGATCATAGTTGTACCATTTTTCTTCTCTGTGTGTGACTGGAAGTTTTGTCTCTTATGAATCAAAAACACTAACAATGGAAAATCTAAACATTTTGGATTTTGGAAGTATATGGTATTTCTCAATGACATTGCACTGATCTGTCTTGACCCTCTTTGATGTATTCCAGGTATTTTAACCGTTTATGGTGGTACATTTCAGAGATTGAGTGACTTTGATCATCATGAGGCTTGAATTCATCTTCACTATCTGAGGGACACATTTTGATCTCCAACAAGTATTTATGAGAATTATGGCAGCAAATTCAATCACAAAATAAACCAGTATATGGTCATTTTAAAATATGTTCTATGAATGATAATAACAATACATCAAAGTTATGTTGCACTTTTTTATAAACTCAAAGATGCTCTTCATAGCAAAAAAAAAACAAAACAACAACATTAGATTGAATTACTGATTGCAGAACACGGTCTTAGGCTGAAATTGATGTTGTGGGTGTCCGTCCAAATAATCTGTGTTCTCAAAATGTATTTGGTCAGCTGGTGGGGTCGGGGGACTTTTTTTGTTGTTGTAATGCATTCTGGATGACTAAATACATTGTTGTAGATCATCCTGCATCCTATATCCCTTCTTGTTTTGTTAAAAAGTTGTCTATTTTTCTTTTAAGGTGATGGTTTAATTTCAATGGAGATCAGTTGCGAATTTCGTACTTGAGCCAATAATTCACTATATTTCGGTGAAGAAAGGATGGATTTAAATGTAAACAATGACCAGAAGAAAAACTATTGTTGCAATTAAAGCAGAAAAACACAGATTTCAAAGAGCTGAAGGGGTTTTTTTTTGGACTCACTCAAACATGTATTCATATTTTAAGGCAACACTTGATCAAACAGGAGGCATTTTTACGGCTGGGAAAATTAAAGCAAACTTTCTTTATGTTCATAAAAACTACTGATTCGTCACTGATCTCTATGTAAATCACAACTATTAGCATAATGTATTCACTGTTTGTAAGAAATGTATTGCCTCATGAAGAGTCAAAGTCTCTTTGCAAACTGGGGTCCTCCTCATACATCCCACCCAGCGACAGAGAAAAGCCCAGATTCCTCCAGTAGCACATGAGCTCAGCCTCATGTTATGTGGCTGTTGCCACATTAAAGCCCCCCGTGCTCGGGCAGTGTGTGGTCTGCCTCTCAGGGACGGCAGGGGACGCAGGAAACAAATTAGCTTTCTTGACCTTGGCCCAAGTTTCCCTTCCTCCTCCTCCTCCTCCTCCTCCCCTCTGCCCTTCATCTGGCCACTTCAAGGGTCAGCTGGATGACAACGCGCCTCTGTTGTCCTCCACAGTGGGGATATATTCAGATGAGAGGCTCACGTCAGTGACGCGCATCGTGGGAAACGAGGTCTATGAGTTGAGTTTTTATACGTGAGGTCAGCTGGATGTGGTCGGGATGATTGCCGGGCAGAAATGTCATATTTATGGGTGCAAGGATGAGTCAGTAAGTTTGAGTTGACAATGTGCAAAGAGAGGGGGAAAAAGTCTTTGTAGCTTCAAACAAGGTCAAAGGGGAGCATGAAAGGGTTAACATGAGGATGCATGGAGGCAGATTAGTCTCAGTTTGGGATTAAATTGGAACAACTTGAAGATTTCCAGACACCAACAACGTTAAATGTTACAGTAATGCATTTTTATAGGATTTTTTAACATTAGTGTTTGCTGCTATTTTTCACAGCGTTCAAACTTTACAGTATGTTTTACAGTAGCAACTTCACTTTTTTAGTTGCCACAGTCGGGAGAGTAGCGTCATTGAGATTGTTATTTTTGCAATACGAAAACAAATCAACAGAATACAAGAGATTTCTGCAGTGATTTAATCCAAACTGTAAAAATACCATCACGATTTATTCCATTATCATTTTCTAAAATATAATTTAAACTAATAATTAAAAAAATAAACGAGTAAATATACATATATTTTTTTTTTTTTAACAAAATCTAGTATTTCACAAGATTACGCTTTTTTTTAATGTAAAATAAAAAAATAAATTGATGGAAGCATTTTAGTTGACATAGTACGAGCATCTAAAAAAATATTCAAATTCAAAACCTTTCAATTGAATGGATTTTTTTTTATAGATGCACAATATGGTTGTTTACCAATGTAGTGTGACGTCTACTGTCTAATCTCAATTCTGTGCATGAAAAAAAAATTGCAGTACACATACACTTTTAAATGCAATACTGTGGAAAATCACAATAAAGAACAGTAAAGACTGGATAATATCACAATCATGTTTTTTTTCACTGCAAAACAAAAAAATCTAATGTATTGTCATCTATTGTGATTTTCTGCAGCACTAAACACTTTACTTTAACTTTCTTTGTGAGTTATAAACACCTAAAATTGTGATTATTCACAGTATTAAACTTTTCTAAAGTCATATTATCTATAAAATTATAATCCCACAAAGTCAAGTGCTGTTAACTGTTATTTCTTGTACATAATTTCGTACATAATTGAAATAGTTTTGTGAGTATTTCCAATAGTAGGCATCCATAGATCACACTGCAGTTGAAAATCACACTGATAGCTATATTTTACTAGTACTAAAACATTATGGATACTGCAACGTTATTGCATTGTTGTGAGATTTCCACAGGATTGTCATCTATTGTGATTTTCTGCAGTATTCAAAATTGTGTTTTTCAGGGGGTTAATAACGAACACATATCGTTGTGATTTTCCACTGAACTGCAGTGTAGTTATTTCAACCAGTTCAATACAGTATAAAAAACTTAACCTGATTATTGACAGTATTGTATCCAACGTTTCCAGTTTGTAATTGTTGGTCATTTGCTTGTTTTCTTTGGGGTTTTTTTTAATGTATTTTGTGAATACTGGCTTTTTTAAATTCTTATCGTAAATTGTTATCATTCTAAAAAAAATATTATTTAAATATTTGTAATATTTAATTATGTATTCTTATTTAATGTTCTTAATTTCACACATTTTTGTGCCATGTGGAGTTTGGACATAGCGATACCGACGACTTCTTATATTTCCTTTTTACCTGTTGCTTAGTTGTGTATAGTTTACTGTGCTTTCAGTGTAGAACTTTTAGAATTGCAAACTTTCATTAAGGTGATTTTAAACCATTTTTACTGTAAAACACTATTGAAAAAACAATAATTAGCTGCACAGAAACACAGTAAATGACTGCGAACATGTTTATTCTCTCCAGATCTTGTGAAGAAGTTTGGATTCTCTTGTAATGAGCGGCCTTTGGCTGCAGCGCTGAACAGAAACCTTTCAAATGACAGTTATCGGACTGTAACGCCAACCAGCAAAAAAAAAAAAAAAAAATGTAATTCTCCCAGTTGGTGCAGAGGCACGTCTGTGTGCACGAGTGTTTGTCCTCAGAGCAAGAATAACCCGGGGAGTCCGGGGGAGGCGAGCGGCAGCAGCACTATATTAATGCTCATACTCGCCATTGATCTACCAGGACGCCTTAATCTGGCGGGCAGCTTCCTCCCTACGTATATTTCATAATGTGATACGCGGTGCATCGATAACAGCGGTAAGGGCCTGTACTCCCTCACGCTGGCTCACAGCGCTTATTGATCCCGCCGTGAAGTAAACATGTCTTTAACACATGGGACTGTCACTCCTGGCAGAAATAACCCCCCCCAAAAAAATCCCAGAGAGGCGAGGCCTTCGTTAGCGGACGCTCTTAACGACGGCGGGAATCGATGGTTAACATGACAAGATATCATCTGGGGGGGGGAAAGTTAATAACCGTCTGGATGGAAAATGAGGAGGTTAAGAAAGAGAAGAAAAAGCGGCGGGTCTGTGTGGTTCAGGAGAGAAAAACACATGTTTATTGCTCACCACTTTTAAACTCCACTGCAGCGGGGATTATTTATTCGCTGTATGATTCAACTAGTGTTCTGGGAATGGATCAGGGGGAAAAAAAAAAAAAATGACATACAGTAAAGTGAGTCAGGGGCTTTGGCTGTGCACCAAATTGACCATATCCTTATGACTAAACGGTAGCTTAAGCCGGAGCAATTTCCTCAACATTTCCGGCAGGCAGCCAAGTAAAAATGATTATAGGTGTGAGCGTTGAGTAACGCCTTTTTTTTCTTCTTCTTTTTAATGCAATGCTCATGAATAGTTTTTTTTACACCGGCGCTGCCAACTGCTGCTTTGTTGTATATATTTTTCCATAGAAAATACATGAAAAGTGATTAAATCTGTGTTTATAAAGCACTCATTGAAATACGTATCAACTGAATGTTTTTTTGGCTGAAAGGTTTTCTTTGGTTTTACAACATTTTAATGAATAAAAACTCATGAATGCCATTGCTATTTTTTTTTTTTTTTTTAAGTCTTATGGAAAGTACAAAACTGACCAAAATGAGGACGTGTATCACAACTTACAGTTAGAAAATCTTCACTGGATGTTCTTAAGAAAATGTCCACAATCTGGTCATGACATCCTGTACAGTCCAAAGCACTAATATCCTGGAAAAACAAAAACAAACAAAAAAAACCATAGACATTAGTCACTCTCAGGATTCTGGTGTTTCGTAATAGTTATTGACAATTAACTGACAAGAACAGGAACTTTTAACTAAACAGGAAAAAAACAAACATCTGAAATGACTTTATATGGTCACTTGAATGATAAAGAGTTAATGTATTTTAAATCAATCAGGTTTTACTGAATACATTTACCATTTTCAAGCTTGGCTTTACTGTTGCTGCACAAAAATGTGCAAATTTATCATTAAAGCAACATCAACATGCACGTCATACAGGTTGCAAAGGACTGACTAAACCGCAATAAATGTTTACACGAACTGCACATTCATGCGCCAGAAAAAAAAAAAGGTAACAACTTAGAATACTAAAGAAAAAAGCATTTAATTGTGATTTAATCACAAACATATTGACATTAATTCATTGAAGAATGAAACTGACTAACAAAGAAGAATCGCTGTAATTCGTTAAGAACAAAACTCAAGGCACAGGAACGTTAATATTAACTGTTTAAGAGATGGCATTTATATTAAATCATATGGAATCTGGATCGAAAACTCATTTTTAGAGTGATATGCTATGCAGGGATCGAGCTGAACACCACAAAAACTAAATGAGTAATATTCCCATTGCAAATCAGACTTAAATCAAATAAAAACAGAAAAGCATTGGGAAATGAGGACGATCAGACATCCCATGTATTACTTTACTTTATATAGTCTAAAACTGAGATCAACCAAAACCTACACAGGGGAAACAGGTTTGATGGTATTTCTCCTCTTCATTTGCCACAAAATGCTGTAAAAACAAAAAATATGACTAACTTTTTTTAAACATAAAAATGTCTTAAAACGTCTTGTGTCTTCTGAGTGGTTCATTCCACATATGTTGACTAAAAATGCAGAGAAATGATTGCGTTGATTCAAGATTAAAAGTGAAGGAACTTTCATTCAACAGTTTAAATAGTTTGTCAACACGAATCTCACATTTAGAGTGCGATGTTATGCAATGAACTGAAGTCCATGTAGGTACATAATATATACATATACATATGTATAGGGAATATCATTATTATTCCTTCTCTTTGTCATTTAAAGTTAAAAAGTAACTTGTTGGCATATATATTTCTTGAGTGTTGAACTCTAACCAAAACTAAACATTCCTTCATTCATTCTTTCTCGTATGAACACATATATTTACAGATGAATTCAACCAAGTCAGTTAAATTGCTTTCGTATTACGTTAAATAATATACATTAAAAAAAAAAAAAAAAAAAAAGGTTGCATTTTACAGCCTGGAAAGGAGACAAGTGAATGTACAAAATGTCATTAAAAATAATAAATTAAAAAATTAAAAAATTACAGAAAAATATGGAAAAAAAGATTGAAAGAGAAAAAGTCTGACTTTTTAACCCAGAATACTATCTGGTATCATATAGTTACAATAACACGAACTGATTCATGTGACCTGTGTGTGTGTGTGTGTGTGTGTGTGTGTGTGTGTGTGTGTGTGTGTGTGTGTGTGTGTGTGTGTGTGTGTGTGTGCGTGCGTGCGTGTGTGTTTCTCTGAAGTGAGCTCACATGGCGGGCAGTCAGAGTCCAGACAGTAGGAAGTGAAAGTGCTTCAGCAGCCACAACACAGGTCAAATCTCAAACAGGCTTTTTTTCCGCTGTACAAGTGCAGTCGCTCTTCTCGTTTTACTGCGGGAGATGTTCAAAGAGCGAGCAGACGGGCTCGGCCTCAGGTTCGAGTGATGTAACGAGAGGACGACAGCAGGATTTAGAAACTGCAAACGCAGCAGCAGCAGCAGCAGCGACAGTGAATTGACTCAGTTTCTGCATCTAAATGAATCATGCGAGCTTCATAAAATGGCAATAATAAGACGCTTATTGCATGTCGCCAGGGTCAAGATTTAAAAAAAAAAAAAAAAAAAAGCATGAAGCTCAGCTCATTCATGAGCTAACTTTCTTTATCAAAAGACACAAAAAACTTCATGTTGAGGTTGCACAGTTTCCATTAAAAGCATTTTCCCCCCCCCCCACTCCCTTTTAATGGGCTGAACCTTGAAAAAGTGACACACTACGAGTCCTTCAGTTTGATTTTTATTTTGTCATTCTACTTGACATCAAGGGAGGTAGAGGAGGGCAAACTTGTGAGGTTTGACAAAGGCAGCGGCAGATGTGAAACGTGTGAAAAAATAAAACGAACGGGTGGGACGGCTATTTGTGTGCAATGAAGAAAGACATTAAAAAAAAAGAAACACAGCCTCGCGCTGAGATAGTTGCTCTAAATGAAATACCTGCAGATTGCATGTTGCTTTGCATTTGCGGGGGTATTCAATTTTAATTAGGGTTTTAGAGACATCTTTTATCAGACTGTCACTAATCTCTCTCTGTCTCCCTCCCTCTCTCTCTCACACACCCCTTCCTCTCTCTCTCTCTCTCTCTCTCTCTCACACGCACACCTTCCTCCCTCACACACACACACTTCACACCCCAACATTTAAAAAAATGCAAAAACAGCCATGAGAAAGGAACGACGGGGGTAAAAATACAAGATTTCATGCATCATGATTGTCTGACATTATCACAAAAATAAAGACGAAGAGCAATAAATTGGGGACGGAACTATTGTCCCATTTCATTTTGGAGACAAAAAAACCATTACCTCTACTTTTTAATTGCATTTTCTTTGGGGCAAAGGTGATAATTAATTTTGCTCAGGGAGGCTCGCATGAACCAAGAGAAGGAATATACAAAAAAAAAAAAAAAAAAAAGTTAAATAGTATTCTTGCCTTCAGTCCTGGAATTTTAATTCAAACATGGTTACTCTATGAAAACAGTGCGGGGTGGAGACAAAACACAACAGAAACTGAGGGGAAAATCACCTTTTTTTTTGGTTAAAAGTACAAATCTGTGATGGAAATCATAGAATTAAAATACACAAGGCCTGATTTATAAAGATTCTACATCAAAATCTGCATGAAGTGTCGAGTTAAAAAAAGATTTTGCGTGCACTTTGCACAAAGAATAACAGTCTGAGTGACATCATGCACAAACAGGATTATTCACCTACATTCTCTCCTCTTTAAACAAGAATAATCCGGTGCAGACTGGATCGTTTCTGTCTCTGTTCACTTGCATTCACCATGGAATGTCGTTTTGCACGAACATTGAGGTACAGCAAATCTGAAATTGTCAATAAGGGGGTAAAAGAAAAACCACAATATAGGAAATGATCTTTCAGAAAACCAAAGGAAAGATAACAAATACAAGTCATAGAGAGCCAGTTGAGGGAAAGCCTGTCATCACAACAACTGAAGGCGAAGATAAACAAGTGGTCATAGATAAATCAGAGTAAGTATGCAAGTAGTACTCCTCCCAGTATGTGATATTCCATATTCATGAAGCAAACACGCCAAACGCCTATTGTGTAATATCATATCTGCCCCCATTTTTATAGGCAGAAAGCTTGAGTAGATCAGGTTTACTACTTCATATCTAAGCAAATGCAATAATCAGGGCTGATAGTTTAGATTTTTGACATTTTGATTACTTACTTAGAGAAAAAAATCATTAAAAAAATATTAGGTATATTTCTGGGAAAGTTTCTTTTAGTTGATACCGATCATACTGGAGCGACCCTGTAATGTTAAGGCAATCCTATTATAATCTGAAACTAAAAATTAAACGTTGAATGTTGCTGATTTGGCTGGGGGGGGGTGGGGCGGGGGATTGGAGTGTGGCGGCGAGACGTAAGTGGACTGATGCCCCATTAACACAACAATGTTTCAAGCAAAAACGCATCATTTTTGCATTTTCACTTTAAAAAAGTTTTGGGTTTATGCGACCATGTTTTTGGAAACGATGTCCTGAAGCACTGAAAACGATGGAGTGAGAAAGTTGGGCCACTAGCGGATGCTGTTGTTTGTTTTTGTAATGAACACACACACACACGCACGCAGAGAATAGTGCGCTACAAATATTAACAATGGGAGTACGTGAACATCCATATAGACAGACGACCAAGTTGGATTGTTATAATGGTTGAAAAGCTATCAGTCCCAGAAGAACATGGACTGGGAGCCATGACACTCTTGTTGTTATTGTCCATCAACTCACACATGTGCAGAATAACTATTTACAAACAGTCACAGTGTGTATATGCAGCATCAGCATTTTAGAAATGATGCGTTTTTCCCTGTTTCCACAGAAACCAAGTCAGGTGAATGGAAAAATGTTATTCAAAACCAGAGACATGGAAGCGTGGTAGATTACGGCAACAACAAAAAAAAAGTCTTTGGTTTGACTTTAATGCTAAACATGCAGCTTATTGCACATATGTCCCAGCTAACATTGAGGTTATTCATACTTTTATATCTAATAAACCCTTCTATTTTCAAACAATATAATTGATTGGGTTGAAAATGTGCTTCTTGTATCATTGAGATGAGATTTAATGTATAAGGTCACCCCGTGACCAATAACAGTGGATACTGTGAGCTACTGTATATGAGTCTGGGACAAATTCAAGGATTTCTTGGACAATCTCAAGCACACACTTGGTTTTAATGTAATGTAACATTTGTTTTAATGTAACGTAAGATCATAAAAAATGTTTCAGGTGGAGCAAGTATTAACCCTTCTAGCTTTTAAATTGAATGGAAAAGCCTTCAACAAATATCCTTAATTCATTATAAGTATTGAAAAGTCAAACATTCAACCGAAACATAGTACTTGTTTTGTGCACCTTATGAAGTTGACAACAACTGTGTCAAATCACTTTAAATTACTGTGCCTTGAAATGTGTTTTGTGTTTTGTTTATAGTGATATACGTCAAGGTTTTTTTTATATGTACTAACCTTTAATATTAATGTTAATGTGTTTACTGACATGCCCGTTTTATCTTTTCGCTGCTGTATTTACCCTGGTATATACTTGGATTTCACTCGGGATTAGTATATATATATATATATATATAAGCGACATAAATGCATAAAACAATGAGTGGAGTTAGACTTTCACCGGTTCCCTGAATGTCAAAGGACTTCACATAATGATAAACTGAAAATAAATCCCCAAACATAAACATAAAACGAGGTTTAGTGGAGTTTGTCCCTTACAACTGTTTTAAAAATGGCAAAAAGCCCCAAAACAAAACACAATTATTTAGTTCAAACATGTAAAAAAAAAAAAAAAAGCTATAGCTTTAAAACAAAGGTGAATTCTGGCTATAAAATGTCCTCTTGCGCCCTTGTATTCTATCTGTGTGCGTCGTGGCGGTTTCGCCTGTCTCCCTCTCTTCATTCCTGGCCCTCTTCCATTGTTAGTCACCTTGTTTATTGGCTGGAGCAGCCGTGGCGTACTGGACATCATCTGAAACTACAAACGACAGGATGCAATAAGCTGGAGAATAGCAGCAATCTGAGGAAAGTTCTCCATTCACCAGAGCTCCCTAACTCTCTGTCTTCTTATCCTGGGCAGAAAATAAAAAAATCAATACGGGCTCACAGGGCTTGATAAAAGTGCCGGACAGGGGGAGAAGCAATGCTGGATATAGTAAATTAAAGTGATCAAAATTTTCCAGTCGACTCTGCCCGCAGCCTACATAAACTAACAACCCTGTCTCCACAACTGTCCATCATCCTCCTCCACCCACCATCTTCATCCTGTGCTTCGGCGTGATTTCAATCTCTCCATTTCACCGCTTTTTATTGGTTTTCTCGTTGCTTTTAATCTTGATTTTTTATTTTTTTTTCAACTGGGCCTGACGCATAAGTAAAATAACAGAAATCAACATAACAGAATGGTTGTTGCATTGTGGTCTGATAAAGAGGTATGACGCGGCAAAACAAATTGCATATGGAAACACAATCATTAGCCAGACGTTCCTCTCGTTTGACCATAATCCACCAGCTATTTCCATTACTCTTCATTTTTTTTTTTTCTTTTTTATCTCAGGTGACTCAAATCAATACAAAGTCTGTGCATTTGTGTGTAAACCTGTGGCTAATGTTAGCAAGTCAGTGTCCTTTTAAGAACATAGGAAGCAAAACAGGATCGATTATTCTTTGATTCTTTAATAGACTGAAAAATGTGATTATTAGCCAGACAAGGTGGGAGCAGAGTTTTAAATATATAATTCACGTTATCTCTGCTGCTCAATACAGCTGAAGTTTTTGCATAGCTCGTCAAATTGTGGCTACCATTAGCATAGCGCATAACGACGTTTTCGACTAATAAAAACAGGAAACTTTTGGTGAAACGTTCCTGTTTCCTGTCCATCTATAAAGCAACGGTGCTCGGAGCCATTGAAAATGCAACTTTTTGAAAATGGCTGCTTAGTTGGAACTTTTTGAAAATGTTCCGACGCTTCGAATATTTGTGTACTCACCAGTGTTTATGTTTATACTGTATAGTTCTAAGGGTGCATGTGTGTGGTGTCAGAACCAAAACAAACCTCAGCTTTGTTTCACTTGTGGTCTGGCATAATAACTACAATGTTTTCAGCATTCCTGCCATTTCTGCAAAAAAAAAATGGACATTGTTTTTAAATTGTTGTTGAATGAATACAAAACTTTTGTGAAAACAAAAACACAAATGGTCTGTTTTGATTTAAAACGTTGTAAATGGGGCTTTAAAGATATAAGCCCAGAGAAACTCAAAAAGAATGACTTCAGAAGAGATGAGCCCTAATGACATTATAAATCGTGCTGATTCAACCAGAAACAAAACACGAGTAGACCTCGTAATCTTGCAGTAAACAGCTTCCTTCAACGTATTTCTCTTATCACATGACGTATGACATCACAGTTCTTCTTAAAGTAGATCCCTTAATGTATCTGGGGCAAAGGTCTCATTTCTACGGCTGCAATGCATTTCGATTTTGCCCCTTCCCCACAGAGTCACAGCATTTTCAAAAAGTTCCACCTTGAGAGCTGTTTTCAAAATATTTAGCATTTTCAGTGGCTTCGTCGAGTAAAGGGATACCCGGAATGCTACCAAAAAAAAGTAGCTAGGATATGTACGGAAACCAAGCATGGCTTAGCGTAGTCAGGATAACTTTTAAAAACAACAACACTGAGATCAGTTTTTTTATTTCTCTATTAACAAGTAGGAATACTCTTCTGTCAAAGGACGGGGATGTAAATTGTCATTATGATCGAATCTAAGTCAGAGTACAACTACAGTAACAAAACAAAGGAGGATGTTTCAGCTGAATCAGCCCACTGCCAATTCTTACTCTTAAAAATAGTATTCTTTTGTTAGTTGTGCAAAAGGTATAATCCAAGGCCATGCATTTCAGACCTCGGCCTTCAGTAGTGCTGGTCTGAATCAATCCACCCCTCAATAACTTGATCATGGCCATAAAAACCATGTTATGATGCAGAGATGCAGCAGAAAGAGCCGTTGCATCACAGACGGACACTCGTGTAGCCAGGATAGAAGTGGACGGACCATTTGAAATGATCTAATAAGTATTCATGGACAAAACACAATGAACATCAGTCTGTAATTCAGATATTTTTTCTTAGGCTTGCAGAGAAGGCAGAGTAGGCCTCTTTACCACCACAACCGATTCCTCCGCTGTTTGAACCAGAAGAGAGCAGCGAGATTTAGCTTGAATCTGTAAATCCACTGACTGCAAAATGCAACACAGAAATGAAGTAACCTGCACTGTTGGTGATCATTCTTTGTGGCTTCATGACTGCAAGTGACACATCTCCCTTATTACAGTGTTAATATAAAATTATTCATTGGCACAGCTTTAATTAGACTATATTTAATCAAGGTAAATTGCAGCCCGGTAGCCAAGACAAGTAGTAGCCTCACGCCTCTTACAACCAGAGGTATTGCTAATGCTGGTGTTTCTCAAAATTAAGGCCATAAATTCTCAGGGAAATCAGTTTGCTGCTGCCTTTCCACCCTCATCTCACTTGTTTAGCAGCTGCCACTGCCTGGTCATGTGAAGCACACCATCTCTCAAGTGTGCCACGGGCATACAGTGAACACACCATAGTACACAAGCTGTCAAAATCATCATGTGAATGTTTACAATGCTTGCTGGGATTTAATAATACCACGCCAATTGTGAGTGACGGACGCCGCCACCTACACTGCCACAAATGTGTACGGCCACACGGACTAATTCAATTACGGTAATTCCGGCAGCAGCTGACTCACCGCGCTCGCGTACCCAACCCCATGCCAGCCCTCACACAGGGCCCCTTTGGCACCTTGTCCACCCAACTAGTAAGCGGGGATTAATAGGGGATTGGCCAATCCAGGCCGGTCTCATGGTGTGTGAGCTTTATCACAGAGCTAAGCTGATATTTGTGTAGGAAACTGGTGAACAGATTTCTGTGTGTCAGTGGAAGATGGGCTCAGTTTCTGATATGGCTCAGCAAAGCCGTTTGTACGTCAAAGGGATCGGCTTCAAAAAGAAACACCAGTGGCCTCCCCGGTCCGTCACTTTGGCCGCGGCCAGATATCCTGTTGACCCGGGTGAGACAGCAGACAGCCTTGAGACACTTAAATCCAGCCCTAACCCAGAGCAACACGCACATGCCCCCGGATGGTTCACACCAGGGCTCCACTTTCCATGCACCCACGGCGGCCTTCAGCCAAAACAGCCTGTCGCAGCCCTTCAGTCTGCTCTTCAAGTGCAACATAATACTAATGTAGGAACCACATGAGAAAAGCTGCGGGCTCCGTACTTCCTGACAGCACCCCCCCCCCCAAAAAAAACCCACTGTAAAGCTTCACTTCATGTCATACAATTACTCGCCGATTCAAGACAATGCTAAATCGAAGTAACGTTTGTGATCTGAAAGTGTAGAAACAAGCAGGTCAACGGATTACAAGTCAAATGTTCAAAGAGGGATTAAAGGCTGAATCCTATTTATCAATGTGTCTTATTAATCTTGTATTAGCCATGCAGCTCCTGACGGTCAGTCTCTGCCCTTCTGTTGCTGTATTTATCGATTTTAATCTCTCGATCAAGCATTCCAATTAGAAATGGCACAAGAGTCAATCCAATTGAAAAAAAAAAAAAAAACAGTTGGCAGTCCTGTGTTTAACACTTACAACCTGGAGGGGAGATTACAGGCAGGCCATCGCGTGCACAGTCGAGACGCAGTGACTTGAATGCATCAATCTGAAACTATTTGCCTAAGTGTTCCTGTAAGAGGCGCACAACAGCCAATTAATTGCTGGGCTTGGACTGTACTCTGCAGAGGGGTTCACGGAAGCGGCTAATCAAGTGATTTGAGTCGACGCATGAAGGAAATCTGATGCAGTGAGCACACAGATTAGGATTACAGCTTGGGCTGCACGAATTTAGGTGTTACGAATATGTGATAATATAGATCAGCTGTCGTCTCTGCTTTAGGATTCGTCTTTCACTTTTGCCACTAATTTGACTGGGGAGTTTGTTTACTTTCCTGTTTTTGATCATTTTTCATAATTTTTGTGTTGATGGGACTTCTCTATCAAATCTAAACTCAACAGTGACTTACTAAGGTTCTACATTGCACGCGGCAATCTGCACGCTCATGAAAAAAAAGACTGCACTTCCTCTTTGCATGAGTTCTGAAGGTGATTCAATGAGTGACAACTCGCAGTAGTATTCTCAAATTAGGCTTTGCCGTGATTAAACTGTTGATAGGAGGCAGATCTGCTGGTAATCGTATCCCTTCTGTGTTCAATTGCAGACTCAAACAAACTGATTAAATATGGAATTGGACAAGTTGGTGAAGACAAGTCAGCCACAAAGTCAAAGTTTCAAGTAAAACACAGGAAATCTTGGAATAAGAAATATCTCAAAATAAAGCCGACAAATAAAATTGACCTCAAAGGAGCCGGACCAGTAAATAATATCAATATAATCTATACATAATTAGAAATCTAAATGTCAGTCTTTGTTTTAGTGCAGCAAAGTGTCACTGAGATGTTCACATTTAATGACACACGAGACACCTACTCTGAATAGAAGAGCTGTGATTTCAACAACAGCATCCAACACTTTACCATGTACTCTACGCCTTACAAATCAAAGTAGATTTTTTTTTAACAACACTATTTACATCTTCAAAGGCATAAAACATTTGGCCACATGTCACTGGAACTAAAAAACATATGATGACTACAATAACTTGCAAGAATTATCTTAAACGTACGCGATGTCCTGTCCAATAATCCTGCTTCACCGCACAATGCAAACTAAAGTGCACCCCTGGTGGTTGAATAAATACATTGCAGTTCATAATTCTTTCTAACTTTCTATCACAGCTGGCAAATTTCCTCTTGCTGACCGGATTAGACTCTCTGGCGTCCCGACCTCCGTATGTTTGACATCCCTGCAGTACACGACCGTGATGTCTCAGTTTTCCTTTGAAGTATTCGTACAGATTTCGTCAATTCTCTGTGTATGTTTATGCATTTATATATTCTTCAGCTCAGTTTTGACACCCTTTGTTTGTTTGCATGCTAAATTCTATTCTGTGCTTTTGAGATTTTATTCTCTACATTTTGATAACTGTGCCCCTTTCTCCTGGCCCTGATTTACACCAGCTGTGACTGTCACTTTCTTGTTTTTTTGTAAAAATGTCATTGATTTTTCTGCTTCTGACTTAACCACCAGGTGCAGTTTAAGCAGGGTTGTCCATCAATTCAAATGTTTTTGTGAGTCAATCATGAAATGTCTGTGAATTAATCACAAACAAATGCTCCTTCTCTTATTTTGTCAACGTCCTGTCATTTTGGTTTTGCATTACATGGAGGCACAGTTCAGTCAGTCTCACGTTTAGGGTTGATGTACATGAGAGCCTGGAAACATACTGTCTCAGTCTTTTGAGACACCTGAATTCTGCATGTTGGTATTGCAATGATGATAAATGATGATACATTCTGAATCACCTTCAGAACTCATGCACATGTATATTATGTCGCACGAATTAGGACATTTGGAGCTGGCGCGCAGTCAAACGAAGTAAAAAAAAAAAAAAAAAAACAATACAAGCAGCTCCTTCAAATGTAGAAGTTGAGATCAATGCGAGCTTCCTTTGTGATGTGTGACACAGTCTTACTTGTAATCCAACACATGATGTGTGATCTTCTGTATGCACAGTTTGCAGCAGGTGCTTCTGAAGCTGAGCTCAGCCCTGCAGAGCATGATCGATGAGTATGTTGCCATGTAAACACACATCCATACCTCCCCTATGCAACACACACACACACGAGAAGCTTGATTTTGAAGGCTCCTTAATCACCACTAAGCAATTGACTGATCAATGACAGATATGAGGAACAACTGTGGAATGCTAACAAGAGGGCATTTTTTTTTTTTTTATCAGTTTCTTTATTTTGCTCCATTTTTTTATTTATTTTTTATTGGTTTTATCACAGATTATATTTCTCTGAGCGTGAACAGGGCTCCGAGCCTCACAGAGGTATTAATTAAAATCTAAATACTAAATATTGATTGATACGTTATCAGGGCACAGCAGTTGGTCTGCAGGCTATTGATCCAGCCGGTGATTTATTATCATATTTAGGAAAAATCATTTTGCGTGATTATACGAGGTAATGGATTTTTAGCAAAGGTGTAATTCTCTCTCTCTCTCTCTTTTTTGTTATGTGGAAGGTGGAGCAGATTTCTCAATTGCATTCGGAGATCACTGATATCCTTCCTCTTCACTTCCAAGCCCTTCCTGGTCTGTGAGGGACGAAAGCTTGTGTAAGAGAGCGAACCCCCCCCCCCCCTCCCCCCCCTTTTTGTCATTGGGAATAATGGGGCATTGGGATTACCTCTTTAATCACAACAAAGATTAACAGATGGTATGAGAACAGTTATTAGCAAACATCTTGCACTCATCAAATCAATAAGATGATTTGTAATCATGCTGTCGGTGCGAGCGGGAAAAAGAAGAAGGGGGGGGGGGGGGAAATAAATAAATAAAAGAGAGGGGGTGGCGGCGGGGGTTGGGGGAGCCGTGGCCGCTCCCAGTGAAAGATCCTGGCAATCAGAGGCTACTGTGTAGCAATTACCTCTCCACAAAATAGGTGCTCTTCCTCCACTTGGCTGGCGGTGCTCCAAAACACACGGCAGACTGATAGCAACACGGGGCATTAACACGGCAAAACACAAAACACTGCATGGGTAACCTTGTATTTGATCAGGTGTTGGGTTGCTCCGTGATTTCATTTCACTTGGTGCCTTTTAATTTGGCTGATCTCGCCTTGTACTTGGGAGGAAGAGGGGGAGAGGGAGAGAGAGAGAGAGAGAGAGAGAGAGGGAAAAAAAAAATCTAAATGTTTACACATGCTGTCTCCCTCTACAAAAGACCGTATAGCTCATTAGCGGGTTACCATAAATAAGTCAGTGCAGGGACAAAGACGGAGGACTATAGGAACTGCACAGAGGAAGGGTTCCCTGTGAAAATATTTCTCCCTGGAGACGCCGACAGAAAGGCTGAAGGTCTGTTGACATACCGCCGCATCCACTACTGTAAATTGAGGGACGTTTAGGTTTTTTTTTCCCGCCCCCGTCTCAGAAGCTTTGTGTCCCGTGTTTGAAGAGTAACTTCTCTTTTTCACACACACGCAATGAGAGAACCTATGAATTTGTCGCCAAGAAAATTCATACTTTTATACTTTTTTTCCCACTCTATTTATGATGCGACATTATAAACGTTATAGACACTACAAGTTGGAGAAGAGAGGTGTGTTTTATTTTTATCTATTCGTAGCGTGACCCTGATGCTACGTATTTTTACATGAAATGTCCCACAACAATGGAGTCATGTGTTTCTGTTTTATCCTCATATTTTAATCTAAAATGGAATTTATTGTACATTTGAAGCCAAAAACCGGCCTTCCCATTGATGCCATTCACCTCGGGGTGTGGTGGGATATGCAGCCTTCATCTGGTCGACATATGAAGGCTTGTGCTGAATTATCTTAATTTCCAATGGCAAAAACATGGATTATTTTCAGAAGCTGAACCATGGGTAATACATGGCATTCGTGCCAATTAAAGGCTTTTACTTAAGCTATCTGGTGATTATGGCTTTGTATAATAACACTTTTTTTTAAATCACGTATATCACATTAATTACAGAAAAACAAAAGGTAACAATATGTTTTTTAACATGTTTCAACAATACAAACTGCAAAAAAAAATAAGTATAAAAATGCTAATTTCTTGCTTAAATGACCCAATGTAAAATATCTTTTCACATTCGTTTTGCTTGAATTGAGATCCGCAAATAAGTCGGCGAATTAAGCGGTCTGGGTTGTTCCTTCACATTCTGGGTCAACTCACTACCAATGTTTTTCACGCCACCTCTGCTTTGCACGCCGGCTCCGTGAGGCAGGTACCACTTTGGCTCTAATTGCCGCTTTTAAAGCTCACAGGCCTTTTGCAATCGACCTCACCTTGTTGGTATTGTATGCATCCTTGTGTTGGGAACGGCTCCATCAAACCGATGCCAAAGCAGATAGTGCCGGGTGAATGGAGGCCAAATGCAGAAACACACTCGGCTCCTGAACTTAGCGAGATGTTTGCATTTGTTAAAAAAAAACAACAACAACAAAAAAAAAAAAGATCAGGCGCCTCGCATGAATACCGAATGTTAGTATCTTTCGCCTTTGTTTTCTCACTTTACGCCTCTTTTTTTTTTTTCTTTTTACAAACGCCTGCGCACACACACGCTCGCACTGCTAATGGCGAGCTAATCGCTGCGCAGTGGTCGCAGCTCTGTGCCGCTAATTTCTCCCAGGTTTGAACTGTGATGACGAATCCCCTCTCTCTCTCTCTCCCTCCCTCTCTCTCTCAATGGGTTTTTGCACGCGCACCATCATGCACACACCTCCACACTGTACGACAGTGTAGATCTGCACTTAGCAGGATTAAGCAAGGCAAATGGTGCCAAAACAATGACAGTGTGAAGTAACTGATGCTGTTTAAAAATTCAAAGGCCTCTATTGAACAGACACGGTGGCACACATATCGCTGGGCCGCAGAGCCATGCAGCCCACTGGTGTGGCTGCTCTCGTGCACGTCCATTCCTCTCTCTCTATCTCTCTTTCTCTGGCTCTCTCCATCTGCAGACCCTTCCTACGAGGAACATCAGGGCTGCTACGCCTCCGTGCCCAATATATCCAGAGCAACAGTCGTGGTCCTGAAATGTATCTACAGCTCTTTTAATCGCTAAGACATATAACACACAAAACAGCAACTTACAAGCACTAAAAGACACCTCTCCCCTCACACACGCACGCGCACACACACACACGCACACACACACACACACACACACACAGAGTCACTTGTCGGGTGGCTAATATCTTTCCAAGGTCAAACCTGACAAGGAATTCCAATGAGATTAAGTGTCATCAGCGAGGCTTTAGCCCTTTTCTGCTCATTGTTCTTGGAAATGGCATTAGAGCCACAGATGACCAAGGCCTCGGAGCAGTAAAAGCTCTGCCCCTCAACTTCCGAATTGATACCACCGATAATTAATAACGAGCTCTGCAATTCAGACCTTAAAGCGTAACGATGATGTGTTCACTGTAATCTTTACATAGACTTATATTAGAAACAGCATTCTTGTCGTCATTGCTGAGAATGCAACTCGACTCACTTCAAAACTGTCATATCTGGGGTTTCTTAGTCAATAAGGGAGGGGCTCATGGTTTGTTTCAAACCATATAAGAAATGTCAAAGCTATAGCATAATGTCTGTTAATTTAAGAATTTCAATTCCGGGCTATAAAAGTCTCAATTTTGACATCTCCATTCAGCAAATATGCTTATTTTCACACTTCATTTACATGCTTTGCAAATCTCATATTTTCCCTTGGCATCGGGCAGCGTGTCTCCGCCTGCCAGATAATCTGAGAGGGTTTTGTTTGTGGACACTCGCAGTGAAGCGGCAGCCCTTGTCAGTGTGTCAGACAGCGTTTGGTGCGCTGCCTTTCACACTGAATTTGACACGTGGTCCTTTGGTGGCAGCAATGAGCATTTTGTCATCTCCTCTCAAGTGCCAACTCGATGTCCAATTACGCCGCGGCTACTAATTTAATTACAGTAGCAGAAGAAATGGCTTAATTCAATTCATTTCAATTAGGGCCCCCCGATTGGAGCAGTCAGATCAAATTTTACTCATCTCAGGTACGAGCTGTGTGTCACATTTTATCTGGCGCTCGCCTCCACTGAGGCGAGATGAGCAGGTCCCGATATGATGGCGGCAGGTTTGAGGCTGGCTTCCACTCAAGATGGATTCAAATGCCTCCTAATCTCAGAGTCTGTGAGCAATGTGTGGGAAAAACATTTTTTTTTTCCCCCTTTCAGCGCAGGATCACAGCCAGTTACCACTTAGTAGAGTCCCAGCTACAATGGTCATTACTTATGCATGATGTCCACAATTATGTATCAAATTGTGTTTGTGTGTGTGTGTGTGTGTGTGTGTGTGTGTGTGTGTGTGTGTGTGTGTTGTAACAGTTTAACTAATGTATGTGTGATAGGGAAGCAAAAGAACAATGTTTACAAAATTTTAAAAAGCATTAATAAATCTGCACTGCTGATGCATGTAGTGTCAAATAAGCCTGCAAACACTTAAAGGAGGCTTTATACGATCCTCTTTTACCAGCTTTTACAAAATAAAAACAATCCAGCGCTTCAGGAAACTGTCTGTGTCACAACCTTACTTCAAAAACATCCTGTTTTCATATTTTATTGGGGTAAACAATTGAATGAATACCACTGAAGACAGGTAGACGTGGTAATAATATCACAAGCCCTTCAAACTTTCAAATTACTTGTAAATATGTTTATACTTGAATCTAACACAAATCCTAAGCAGTGATATTCACTACGAATTGTGGCAACTCTGAATGAAATATTAATTTATTATAATTTATCTTTAGTTATTAATTCTGTGAAAAAATGTGGCATTTATTCAGTAACAGTCACAATATTGCAGCAAATGTTTCAAATGAACGGATCAGACTGTTAAAAAAGTATATTACATCACGACAGTCCGCATGGATTAATACAAATGTGCATATTAAAAAAAACATAATTGTTAGCAGACGTGTTGTTGTGATCAGCGTTATCGACACACTCTGACATGCGCATCGTTCAGTGGCAGGGAGGAAAAGTTGCACTTGGCCTGTGATTGGTGTAGAATGAAGCCTCGGGTGTGTGCCATAGGTTGCCGTAGTCTGCGGTGTGTGTGTGTGTGTGTGTGTGTGTGTGTGTGTGTGTGTGTGTGTCTGTGTGTGTAGACTCGTCTTGGCACCAGTTGCGGCGGCGCAAAGTCGTCTGATTGGACGCTGACACGAGTTACGCCGGCATTTTTTTTTTTTTCCTCCCCCCCCCCTATTCAGTCTGCGCCACTTCGGCACGTTTTCTGATCCAAGCCACATTAAATGTGTCAAAACGGAGAGGTTTGCGCGTCTTCTTATTGCGCAATGACGCACGGCGACAAGAGTGGGTTAAAAAAAACAAAAAAAAAACAAGTGAGAAATCTAAACTCCGGCCGTCATTTATTTACCTCTCGGTGTCTTCCAAGTCGGTGCGGGCCTCCCGTCACGGTATCCGCAGTGAGAGACAGATAGCCGGGCGGCAGCCTGCAGGCTGTGGAGAGCAGAGAGGAAGAGAGGAAGAGAGGAGTTGTTACAGAAGTCTTCCGATGCACTTTATGATGCAGAAGAGGGCCGGTAGGCTCGAGAAGCCGAGTAGCCCTTTTTTTTTTCTCCCCTTACCTTGCGACACAGATCCAGAGGGGGTGAAATGGGTAAAAAAAAAAAAAAAAAGCGTTGTTTGGGTGATTACACGTTACTCACTCCCTCCCTCCCCTCCTCCTCCTCTTCCTCCTCCCTCCTCCTCCTCCTCTCTCTAACAGCAGCAGCAGCAGCGCTCCCCTTCGCTCGGTGAATGGAGAGAGTGGCCCCGTTGTAATAGCCTCTATGGGGCTCCAGCTATGCAGCAAAAACAGCCCGTGCTATAAGGTTAAAGGATACCTCTGAGGCGCATCCGGCATCCGCAGGATCGTAAAACAAACGCTCCTTTTTTTTTCCTCCCCTCTTCCTCTCTCTTTTTTCCCTTACTTTTTTCCACTGCAGTCAATTAAAGTGCGATTTATTTGGCGTTATATGGCATTTAGCGCTTCCAAATTCATAGCCCTTTAATAGCTCCTTTAGGGGCAGAATACACCCCCCCCCCCACCCTTTTTTTTTTCTTCTTCCATCCACTGTCCGGTGGAGATGTACAAAATTCAAAGATCAGTATTCATGCACAATTTATCCAGGAATGTTACAGAAATCGCCTTTAAAAAATAAAATAAAAAAAAATCAAATCAAATGAATCACTTCCCCAGAAGTCCAAGCTGTTTGGCCACCCCTGTGTGAATCCCCCTCCCCTCTTTCCCTCTGAGCACGTGTAAGTGTTTGTGTGTGTGCGCGCGCGCGCGCGCGTGTGTAGTGTATACCGGATTAAATGGCACCTCGTCTTAAATGGCACCTTGCCTGGTTTCCCCTCTCCTTTCATCATCAGCAAAATAAAGATTAGGCCTACAGAGGAGATTGTAAAGGCTCGCCTTCAGAGGCGCGGGGATCTTCATTCCTCTGCCTTTGTGATGATATTGATGATGATGATGGCCAAGTGGACAGTTTGATTTTTGTGTGGCGAGCTAGTTATAAAGAATCAATATTATATCAAGGGGGTAACTTTGGTGATAAAGGACTTCAGCCACTCTGGCTATTCATCATAAGTCTGTACCAAGCAGATAGGTCAAAAGAAATTATATTGCTCTAAAGAGTGTGTCTCCTTATCTCTCGGTACCAGGGGAGTGGAGGACACGCCGATCGATACAGTAGCTGCCGTATACTCCTTGCAATTATCAATAGCTGATTTTGTCTTCCTGGGGCTGCATCTATTAATACCAGATAATAACAGGCCTTTTGGACATAACTTCAAAGAGGGGATGATGGAAAGAGAAGGAAGGAGGGGGGGGAAAAAAAGGAAAAGTTTGCGCACAGGACGACCTTGTTGTCAACAGATTTGTCTCTCATATGAGGTGGACACAGGGGAATAGACAAGTCAAACAGACGGGAGGGAAGGAAGGAGGGGGAAGCTGCAACTGAACCCCCCCCCCCCACACACACACACACACACATACACACACACACACACACACACACCCACCCCCACCCTTCACTGGAGAAGCAGAGAATCCCTCATCCAAGTGAAAAGACATTTAGTCTAACAAATCCGCAAACACTGGAAGGTTCACATTAAAAAACAAAACAGAGTGATTTTTTTTTTATATTTTAAAACGGATCTGAATAAATCATCAAATATGAAAATATATTAATTATATCAGTAATTAATATTAATGTCCTTTACACCGACATTCGCTTTGTAATCCAAGGCCGTGAGTGAAATGTATGTCTTCCCTCTATTTACATGCCACTCTCCTCTTTGTCGCACAGCCTAATCCTCTGAATCCTTTACCCACCATACCATGCGGCCGCACATTTGAATGCAAATAACAATTAGCAAAGGGTTAATGTGTTTATTCAGTGGCACAGTGTGCGCCTACCAATGCGCACAAGGTGTTCTTTCACCTCTAGTCTGAACGCATGAGAAGGTTGAGATAACTATTTGAATATCATTTGTTACTATTGTGTTTAAATAGGATATCCTTGTTTTTATATTCCTAAGTATTGTGATATTCAATCACGAAAGCATTGCATCCGTGCGTAAAAAACAACAACAACAAAAAACACCCTAAACTTGAAATGAAGTTGAAGAAAGGTGTTTTTTTTGTGTGTGACTGAGGCCCTATTGAAGAAGCACGAACAACGTATTGTTTTCTCTTTAAAATAAAAAAAAAACCCCAACGAGATGAATATGGCAGCCTATCTGTTTACAGGTGAGATATTCTATGATGGGAGGTCAAAAATCTGGCAGTCGACACTGGAGTGTGTGAGGACGATCCACTGAACAGTAACGTGGTGGTACATCCTAGTGGTGGCTGAAAGCAATGGGCTGAACCCCCTGCTTGGGGGTTGACTCTCTCACACACGCAGCGCAGTTTCTCCCCACACACACAGAGCCATGCCCAACCGCGAAACACCGACACTGCCTGGCGGGGCTGCCAGAAGATAACTTCAAAGTTGGTTCGTCGATACGATCCCGCGAGCTTGAGCGCGGAGGAGAAAACACAGGGAGAAGCTTTGATTCGCGGAAACAAACTGTGTTGTGTTTGGTCACCGTATATCAGTAAAGAAGCCACTTTTTTTCTTTTCTTTTTTCTTTTTCTTTCTTTTTTTTTTGAGAGCGCACTGAAGCGAGAGCGCAACCGGGAGCTAAAACACGGCGAGAGGAGGAGGAGGAGGGAGGAGTATGAGAGGAACTTCACTGCGATCACAAACACCGAGGCGACTTCTCCGTGCCGGACTTTTTTTTTTTTTTTCGTCTCGTCCCTCATCACACTTACTGGCAATCGTACCAAGAGGAGGACTTGCTGCTTAAACGCAGCGCCGCTCACCCAGACGACGCGCGTCAAAGTTTGGAGAGCGCAGCTGCGCCATTAGAAACTAAAAAAAAAAAAAAAAAAACCCGGTAACCATTTATTGCCATTGTCAGTAACTTAACTCGTCCTGCCTGCTTCCCTGCTGCCGCGTATCAAATCAAACAACACCTACTTTTTACCCGGGAAGATGTCCATCAATTGAAAACTTTAAAGCGCCTGAAACATCCCAGAGACTGTAAAGCGTCGCTTCTTTTTTTCAGTCCACTTCACAAGAGGAGGTACGTGTTCAGCTTCGTAAGAAAGAAGTTACCAAGAGAGAGAGAGAGAGAGAGGGAGAGAAATAGAGAGAGAGGGAGAGAGAGAGAGAGAACTGAGCCCAGACCTGGAACAAGACTCTGGTGAGAGGACGCTCTCCGAAGCCCAGAAGCAGAGGTGGGAACGTAAAAAGGTCAAGATGATGAAGATGAGAGACATTTGGTGAAGAAAGCGCGCCGGTGAAGCTTCGCACTTGCGAGTCAGTGCGCTTAGAGAAAGGAGGAGGAGGAGGAGGAGGAGGAGGAAGAAGAGGGGGACAGGAGCCTGGCGTTCTCCGCTGGAGACCCCCCCTGTGAACCGGCCATAACAAGAGATTTGGCGTGTTGTGTTGTGTTGTTGGGGGGGAAAGAGAGGCTGGATGGCAAAGAGAAAAAGAGACGGATAAAGTCTGAGAGTGAAGCGGCTAATTGCTTAGTCCGTCCCTCATTACCATATCCAATGCTCGTCCGCTGGACTCCAGCCAATCCTCCCCACCTTCACACGGTGCCATTAATCGCGGGGCATTATTCACTATCATAATTATTATACCGACATGCGCAATCCGACGCACGGCAACAGCATCGGCAACACTGGCTAATTTCACATTTCACCCCCTGCCGTCTCGCCGCCACCAGACTGTTTGCGAACTTTTTGCGCGTCGAGCCGGTCGCCGTCCGCTGATGTATCCGCACAACGCGGAGACATCTCGGAGCGCAAACGCAGCAGCCGCAGCAGCAGCAGCATCGCCCGCACTGACGCCAGCAGCATGTCCCGACGCAAGCAAGCCAAGCCGCAGCACCTGAAGTCGGACGAGGATCCCGCGTTGACCGGGGTGATCTCCGAGCACGGTGAGTGGATCCGACCGGCCGTCGAGCCTCATCCAACGTCTCTCTCTCTCTCTCTTTTTTTTTATTAACTAAAGTTCCCACCTCGCAGCGGTGCGCACGGTTTGCGCCTTTCACCCTGTCTTCCGGCGTTGAGTTAAAATCAAAAGAGTTTAAAAAAAAAAGTGTCAAATTCAAGTGTCGCTTGCAGATTTATTATTGATAGAATAATCCCAAAATACAATAATACATTTATCATTTTTAATCAAGTCACTTCTTAAGGAACTATGTCGGTTTTATTCCCAAAAGTGTGTTTAACCTGCATCATATGACCGGCTGTTGGCTGACAGATGACTTTTAGGATTAATGTAACAAATGCAGATTAAAGCCTCCAACACTTTACTCTTGTTGCATTTGTACCAGAAGCTGGAGGCCTTTAAAAAAATAATAATAATAAAGGCCTCTTTGGAAGCAAAACCCCTTTGATACGTTTTCTTCAAATAAGATAAAAATGTGTTTCTATACACCGATTTTTGTTAAGTTTGTGTCCATGCGCGCGCACCAAAATACGTGACACGCGCAAATTGGTAAATTGGGATGTCGTTAACGTTTTTTTGTTGTTGTTTTACGCAAAACTGAATTAATGCCGAATCGAGTAAAGTGCGCCGAGGTGCTATTTTTAAATACAAAAAAATGGAAATAATTTATTTTAATTGTCATTTTGTTTTTACATGCTTTGTGGCTCAGAGCCAGTGTGACACAGAGGGGAGAGAAAATGCGGAATCGGTTGTAGGTCGAAGGCTTGTTTTGTTATGGAAATGTTTTTTGTTTACCCCCCCCCTCACATAAATTTAGCACACTTGATTTGTTCCCTTTTTGCTCACAATGCCGACAGGACCGGCTGACAGTGCGTCCGGCCACGTGGAATAAAAAAAAGGATCATTTTCACTTCAGCCTGGATTCGGAAATTTACGCACTAAAAACGTAATTTCGGGACTAAAATTACACTTGAATTGCAGGACGAATTATAGAAAAAGGGTGTGTGGATATAAGTGAATAAAGATATTGTATTCACTTATATCTTATAAGCTTAGTGCTTACAGATCAAATTGCGAAATGGTTAAATGATCTATTGTAAAAAAAAAAAAAAATATATATATATATAAAATGAGCAGAAAAGACTGATTAATATCTTAAATTTTAAATATAACTTTTAAAATAAGTTTTTATGTCGTTTTCTCTTTTTTTTTGCACATTCGGTGTTTTTATGTTCCCATCAAGCTCAATAAATCACTGCTATTACTTTTACTTATACCTTTCTGTCGTAGCCAATGTTGGCAAACACACACACACACACACACACACACACACACACACACACACACACACACACACACACACACACACACACACACACACACACACACACACACACACACACACACACACACACACACACACACACACACACACACACTTTCCAGGGTTTCTTGAGAATAGAAGTGCCTGATGTAATCTCAGGGGAGCAGCTCTCTTTGCATGGGGAAATGTTGGTTTGAGGTGGTGAGGAAGAGGAGGAGGAGGAGGAGGAGGAAGGCTGGGATGACTTCTTTCCATTTGTGCAATTTGATCATTGGAATTTTTTTTTTGAGTCATCCATGGAGGAGAGTTCACAAATTCAAGACACTGGCATTGTTTTGGGCGTTGATTGGCCAGATTTTGGTTGGAAGGATCCATCAGGTGTCTGTCCTGTGGGATTGTGGAATGACGAGCGAAGCTGCTTTTCCTCTCTGAAAATCTCACATTTGGGTGATTTGCTTGGAGCGTGGACTTTGTTTTCGATCAGAATCATTTGAAGATACATTTTTAAAAATCTGTATAAGACACACACACTCCTCCTTGTGAGGCTGTTTTGCTTTAAAGGCAGAAAATGAGCCCACAGACGAGTGACATACTGTATATATTGTCACTGTGCTTTAAGGCTGGACGGTGGAATGTTGGACTTGCTGGGATCGCCATACTGGCTCGCTTGTTTTCGGCAGCGAAACAATCCGAAGCCTCCGGCCCGAGCACAAGCGAGCCCATACACACGTAAACAGACGCGACAACGCGGCGTCTCATCCGAGGCTACCTCGCGACGGCAAGCCCCGAACGTCAGACTGCCAGTGTATCACTGCAGCCTGATCAGATTCTCCGTTGGCCGCTGCTGCGGTGCAGCTCGTGACGAACGCCTTATTGATCGCCGGCCCTGGCAAATCATTGCATGTATAACGTCCAAGGAATTCAGAAGTTCCAGTCTGCGGCCGCTGCTCGATTTCGACTGAAAATCCATATGTGAGGAGAAAGCTTTTTGGGGTGGGGGGGGGGGCTGTTTTTTAAGGGGGGGGGGGGGGGGTGTGATCAAGGACACAGATTCAGCATTCAAGCTGGATGTCATGAAAGCCGCCAACGGCGGTTCACCTTGAGTGTTTTTGTTTTTTCTCCACATGGCCAATTTGTTCAGGCCTTTCTTTTTTCAATTTGTTTTTTTTTTTCTGTGTTGCTTCATATTGTTGCAACCCCCCCACACACACACACAGACACACACACACACACACACACACAAACAAACACGAAAAATCAAGTGCCAACAAGCCTGTCTGGCATATCATCTCCTCTTCAGGCCTACCGGACACTTACCCCCCTGAGGGCATTGGCGGGTGTGTGTGTTTGGACGGGGAGAGGAGGAGGAGGAGGTGAAGGTGTACAGAAGGAGGGAGGAGTGCAGAAGTGGGGGGGGGGGGGGGGGGGCGTCTGCTTCACAGTGCTTTCATAAAGCTAGCTGACTTAACCTTTGTCTACGCCCCCGGCCAGCCAGATCCCGCCGTTAGATGTCGACCTCCTTGTACAATGAGAACATGTGTGCCGTTGACCTTGGTGGCGCAGCTCACTCGTGTCCGAGGAAGTGCGAGTGGCGGCAGGCTTTCACACAGCATCGTCACCGCCTCTGCACGCAGGGTGCCATTGGGTGTGCTCACGTTGGGGTTCGGGAGAGATGCACAACTTGTTTGTCCCCCTCCCCCCTCCAGATTGTCACTCTCTTGATTCTGAATCCCAAAAAATGGCAACACATCTTAAAAAGAAAAAAGAAAAGAAATCTCCTCCAGACACCATTTCCCCTCCTAACATCCAAGGTGTGGACACACACACAGTTATGAGTTGCAAACAATCCATAATACAGTGGAAAAAGACAAGTCAGTGCTGACAATGACAACATTTGTTGCCCACTTCCCCCCCTGCAGCAGGGGGCTTTGTTTGCCTTTTGTTTTAATCCCCTCTCACCACTGGGTGCAGGCCCGGTGGACCACCCACATAGCTGTGCCCAGGACGTGTTGGGCGAAGGCACTCAAATATGGCCGTGTCTTAATTACCACTCAGCACTGAAAACACACACAGGAACCAGTGAGATAGAGAAAGTGAGGAAGGACTGTAGACAGAGACAGAGAGAGAGAGAGAGAGAGAGAGAGTGGAGGGGACTGGTGAACGTCAAATATTGGGGACGTTTTCAGCTTCGCAGTTTGGATTTTAGCACACTTTTCCACAAAAAGTCCAGTCGTGGATAGGATTATGACGATCGCAGTGGCAAAAGTAGGATTATAAATGTAGCAGCGGCAAAGATAAAGCGGAACTTCTACCAGAGCCCGACGCCTGCTCCCGCTCACCGATCCCGACCTCGTCCTGAACGCGTGACACGCTCATCTGGACCCGGAGCCGTCACCGAATACTGTACGGCATAATGCTCGCACAAACAAATCGTTAATGTTTTGGCTGCTCCGCATCTGCAGGCGGTGACAAAGGCCTCGCTGTTAAAGGCAGATATGACTGTACCACTCTGCAGCCAGGCGCTGACCAGGCCGATGACACGCACACGCACACACACACACACACACACACACACACACACACACACACACACACACACACACACACACACACACACACACACACACACACACACACACACACACACACACACACACACACAGAGGATCATTCCAGGAGATCCTCAGAGATGTTACTATCCGGTTTTAAAAACATGCAAATTGTAATCGCATAAAATGAATGCAGAATTGAAATATATATATATATAATTTTTTTTTTTAAACCTAAATAAATGAATCAAAAGGAAATGTACACTTTAAAAATGTGTACAGTTAATTTTTTTTAATACCCAGTTTTCGTCAATACAAATTACAAACGTTTAAGGATAAAATAGTGTTTAAACCAAAGAAAATACTGTCAATAATTACATTTGTGCAGAATTTTCAAGTTGTATATGTGCAATTGAAAAGAAAACTAATGTCTCCTTTAACACTGGAGGCCTCCTTTTTTGTACTTTGTTGTATTGAAAGTGATATATCCTTCTTTCAAGTGTCGAAGTTGTGCTTCAGTTCTTTAGAAAATTGCATTTTAAAGAGTTTTCTGTAGGAATGCTGAAACTGATCATCAAGCTCCCTGTATAGTCTCATGTCACATGTAACTTTTCATGAACGAAAGGTTTTCAACAAGCCACAAGATTATATTACCCCCTTAAAAAAAAATACCAATACCTTAATGTAATCATTGTCTCTGCTGGTGTCATTGTCTGTGTGTGTTCATGACGTGAATCTGGAAATTGTTAAGAATGGGAGAATTTGTCATTTGCCCGGCTCTGTGGCTTTTCACAGAATCGGTGGAAAAGCATGAATACCCTCGTCTGATATAATATGTCAGATTAGCGGTTTCAGTTAGCATGCCAAAGATTGCTGGACGAGATAGCGGACACACACAGATTTCCACGTCCACAATCCCCCCATTGACTCAGCCCGGCTTCATATTTGCATCTGAGTAAATGAAGACTCTTAAAGGAATGAAAAAAGGATTGGATTTTCCTTTTTTTTTTCTCCCTCCATCCTTTCCGATGCTATAGAAGAATCAATAACAACCCTACACACACACACACACACACACACACACACACACACACACACACACACACACACACACACACACACACACACACACACACACACACACACACACACACACACACACACACACACACACACACACACACACACACACACACACACTTTTTAACAGGCTTGCAAACATGGAACAATCACATGTCACCTTGACAGTTGCATAACACAGCAGGATCACACTGTGCAGCTCAATGCAAACACACTCGTGTTAAAAAATCACGAGTGTGAGCAGCGTTTTTAACATTGTGGAGTTTTCCCTATTATTGCTTCCATAGAGCCACCCACAAACTCACAGAAACGACAACTAATTCTCCACGATGCTAGTTTTCTTCAATACATTTAGTTTTTATTGGGCCATTACTGAATTACTTGTGTACATTTGGAAATATCTTTTCAAATATGTAATTACGCTTTTTTTTTATAAATGCACAAAAGAAATTGAAAATGTAAAAGTTGGTATTCAAAACAGTTATTTGGGGAAATGTAGGGTGATTTTCACGAGGCACATCTGTCCACACATGCAGACACACACACACACACACACACACACACACACACACACACACACACACACACACACACACACGCACACACACACAGCAACAGAAAAAAGCTTGTTTTTGTTTGTGTACTTTTTTAAGTGTTTCATTTCACACATGCACACACTATGTGAATGTTCTTTGTCTATTTGAGAAAATGCTTAAATATGTGCATGCGTGTGTGTGTGTGAGTGTGTGTGCATGTGTGAGGTCAGAGGCATACAAAGGCCCCCACTTGTAATTGTATGAATGAATAAAAGAGATTGACAGTAATACCATTCTAATAACTAATCAGCTCAACACAATGCCGGCTCATTTGTGTTGACCTTTCAACCCTCAATTATGGAAATGAGTTGTGCTGTCCGCTGCCGGCCTAAGGAGCTTTTTAACCCGCTGTCATGTGTCCCTGACGCTCACAGTCACTCACTTTTTCCCCCCTCCCATTGTAGTGCAGCTTAAAGGGCTTATTATTTTGCAAATATTGTTTTTTTTTCTCAGTTTTCCCACAGATTATATTATAAGTAGCTATCTCGAAACATAACTGGCTCATGATTTCTCATGAGACATAAAAAAAAGAATAAAAATGTGTCCCATTTTTTTTTTTTTTAAGTAAATTTAAAACAAGAATACGATGCTGCTTGTCGAAATCCGTTCTATAGAGATTTAATTAAGTCACAGACACCAGACCTTAATAGTGCAAGCCACCCCTCTTCTTCCCTTTCCCCCTTTTGGCCACAAATTATAGGAGTGATGAATTTCTTTGCTAATGAGTCACTGTAATTGGCACAAATGCTTCATGTCTGCTCCGCCATGCCTCACACTACTTTAACCTTTGAAAATCACCGCTGCAGCACCGTATGAATCCCTCGATCACTCACTTACAGGGGAGTCGTTTTAATGTTGAGCAAACACGTGCGGAATGTGATGAGCGGTCTTGTTATCAGTATTTGTATTTTGTTCAATTGGTTTAATTCGTGTCCTGCGTCGGGTGAGGTAGAACTATTATTGTTTCAATTGCCAATATGTACAAATAAGCAGTATTGCTACATTCAGATAGGTTTTTGTGTGTATGTTCCTTCAATTTCCGAGATGAACAAAAACGCAACTTGTTTATTAGCTATTAAGCAATATTTATACATTTTTCAACAACATCAACATTGTTTTAAGGTGGCCTTTTAAAATTACCATCATTTCAGGACATAAAATACTTCAGCTTGTTGCCCATTAAATTTATAAATTGTAAATTTGCTGTTAAAAACCAGCGTTATCAGATATGTTCTCGGTCCTTGAGAAAAAACCTGAAAGGGAGAATGTGTCATAAAGTACATTCTGGTTGCCTTGGCGGTGATTGAGTATGTTTTCCTACTTGTAATGAAACACACACACACACACACACACACACACACACACACACACACACACACACACACACACACACACACACACACACACACACACACGCACACACACTTAAAAGAGAAAAATAAACACACAAGGGAGGCCGTTCTTACATGATTTTGATCAGGTGTGAACTACCTCCGTGCTCGGAGCTCGCGCCCCGTTTGTTTGACTCCTGATGGCTGCATGTGGAAGAGGAAGTGGCTCCCTACAACTGTGATTAAACATGTGTAACTAATCAGAGACTTTGCTGCCATGGCACTAGCATGTAATTTGTTGAGTCTTATGTCAGAGAGCATGGCGAGAGAGAGAGAGAGAGAGAGAGAGGGAGAGAGAGAGTTTCTGTCCTGAGTGTTTTTCATTGTGAGTTAAAAAAAAGAATAATTTTTGCCTTTGCTGAACTTATCAAGCTATGAATATTGGATTGACTTGGGAGTTTATTAGTTCCAAATTCATCAAAGCTTTGCTCCCACCTCAGACGATACATGTTGGGTCATAAAGGTTCCCTATGGGGTCCATGTGTTGATTCAGGGACAGAATATTACCTTTGCAATGCTAAATGAAAGGGGCCTGAGCATTTAGAATTCAGGTGGAAATGACTGGGCTTGATAGCAGAGGGGAATCCTAATGGGGCCATCAAAGTCCTGATTTGTACCCAACAGATGAGGCAGCTGTGAATTGTATGAAATATTGGAAATCAATAGGCTCTATGGAATTTCATTAAGCGGCAGTATCCACAATTGATAGGCCCTCATAATTTGATGGATTGCACAAAGAAAATTATTAGCTGGCTCTATGGAGAGGGTGTGAATGCACAAATCTGGGTCTTGAGACTTGGTGAACTAGGGCAATTTGTTCAGTGAAAAAAAAAAAAGAATATTGATTCTGGTTATGTTAAAAGAGAGGGAAAAAAATCAAAGGTTAAATCTTTGCAGCAGTGCACCGCAAAATATGTGTGGATTCTTTATTGATTATTTATTCATTAATTCTTCTCTCTCTCTCTCTCTCTCTCTCCCCCCTCCCTTCTCCTCCACACCCCTGACCCCCCTCTCCTCCCCTCAGCTCGAGGTGATGTGCTGGAAGATGCAGACAGTGGAAACGAGAGCCGCAGCGGCAGCGAGGAGACCCACATCTGTGAGAAGTGTTGCGCCGAGTTCTTCAAGTGGTCCGACTTCTGTGAACATTTAAAAAGCTGCACCAAGAACCCCCTGGTGCTCATAGTGAATGACAATGAGGACACACCCCACCCTCCCCAGGAGTACACCTCCGAGCCCTCCCCTGTGCCCAGCTGCGCTAGTGACCAGGCTGACAGCGAGGACCCCCGGGAGGGCGGCCACAGTCCTGCTGGAGAGGGGGATGACATCTCAGAGATGGCAGCCTTAAATGGGGTCAGTGTCCTGGAAAAGGAGGACGAGCAGATGGAGCTGGAGCTCTCTCCGGAAAAAATTATGGATCCTGAAGAGATAGATGTGACATCCCCTGAGCCAGATGGCTCCCTACCTCAGCTCAACGATGTCTTACCTTCTGCTGTTACAAGCTATGCCATGCCAAGTACCAATGTTACCTTGGAGACCCTGCATGGCACCCGGGTTGCCGTCGCCCAGTTTTCACAGAGTGTCAGGGCGGCGGCGGCGGCGGGCAGTGGGGTTTCCACCATGGCTATCCCCATGATCCTGGACCAGCTGATGGCGCTCCAGCAGCAGCAGATTCATCAGCTGCAGCTAATAGAACAAATACGCAGTCAAGTAGCTCTCATGAACAGACAGTCTGCCCCACAGCCTGCGCTCAACCACCATCACAGTAACGCTGCTGGAAGCCAGGGCCCCGTATCCTCCTGTGTCCCCCCTGTGGCAAGTCAGCTTCAGCTACACAACTTCATCACTCCTCCTGTCCATCAGCTGCCCATTAGGTTGCCGGCCACTCTCAACGGTCAAGGCCCCTCACCTCTGACCTCAGCAATAGAAGGCCCTCTGACTCAAACACAGCAGAGTGGCAGTCAGCAGTCCAGCACCTCGATTCCAAACACACCGTCCAACAATCCAGCGTTTCCACCGCCGAATGCAACGGGCATGTCGTCCCTGCTCCCCTCCTGTTCGCCCTCGGTCACAAACAACAACATCAGCACTAGCAGTAGTGTAACAGGAGGTGGTGGCATTAGCAGTAGCTCAGCTCTTCCAAGGAATTCCACCTCTCCGTCCTCACTCAATCACAGCAGCCTCCTGAGCTCCGCCTCAAGTCTACCGCTGATACCTCACAGTTCTTCGAGCAGCGTTATCTTCCCTAATCCGCTGGCTAGCATAGCAGCCACAGCCAATGCGCTCGACCCCCTGTCTGCTCTCATGAAGCACCGCAAGGGGAAGCCCCCGAATGTGTCTGTGTTCGACACCAAGCCCAGCTCGGAGGACCCCTTCTTCAAGCATAAGTGTCGGTTCTGTGCCAAGGTGTTTGGCAGCGACAGCGCCCTGCAGATCCACCTGCGTTCCCACACTGGAGAAAGGCCCTACAAATGTAACATATGTGGCAATCGATTCTCCACCAAGGGAAATCTGAAAGTTCACTTCCAGAGACACAAAGAGAAATATCCACACATTCAGATGAACCCTTACCCGGTGCCAGAGTACCTGGACAATGTGCCCACTAGCTCAGGCATCCCTTATGGCATGTCATTGCCACCGGAAAAACCTGTAACCACGTGGTTGGACAGCAAACCAGTCCTTTCCACCGTCCCCACCTCTGTCGGGCTCCAGCTGCCTCCCACACTCCCCAGTATGATGGGAGGTTTTGGTGAGTCTCCAAGTCTCACGCCGCTCAACAGGTCTCCGCAGAGGCCGTCCCCGCCTTCAAGCGAGTGTGCGTCTTTGTCCCCAAATATTGTCACTGACTCGGGCATGACCACTACTTCACCATCCCCAAAACCCAGCCTAGGGAGTGATGCACCTCCTCTATTGAAACCCGAAGGCATTCTGTTGCCACCGAGCTGCTCTACTAGGCCGGGAGATAACACAACCACCACGTCCACAGTAACTCAAGTGCTTCTTTCTACTACAGTCCCCTCCACAATATCGTCCAGCAGTGGCCAGGCCACTGAGCCTATTGGCAGCCCCAATTCAGCTTCTAACCCCGTCTCTCATCCTGTTCTTCCCATGCTTTCAGACCAGTTTAAGGCCAAGTTTCCCTTTGGAGGCCTCCTAGACTCTATGCAAACCTCAGAAACATCAAAACTGCAGCAGCTTGTTGAGAATATTGACAAGAAGATGACCGATCCCAACCAGTGTGTCATTTGCCACCGCGTTCTGAGCTGCCAGAGTGCTCTAAAGATGCACTACCGTATCCACACTGGTGAGAGACCTTTCAAATGCAAGATATGTGGGCGAGCGTTCACCACAAAGGGAAATCTGAAGACACACTTTGGTGTCCATAGGTCTAAACCTCCACTTCGAGTCCAGCATTCCTGTCCCATTTGTCAGAAGAAATTCACTAATGCTGTCGTGCTGCAGCAGCACATCCGCATGCACATGGGCGGCCAGATCCCGAATACACCGGTCCCCGAAACCCTGCAAGAGATGGAAACAGACCTCTCCTTTGATGAGAAGAGCTTAGATGCGATGAGTAATTACGACGATGACCTCCTGGATGAAATGGAGCAGGCCATGGATGATGAAGTTGACATAAAAGACGGTGAATTGGACCCATGTAAGCCTTATTCGCCTGGAAGTTCCCCACCAAATTCCATCATGTCCAGTATCGCTGCAATGGAGAACCAGATGAAGATGATTGACGCTACTGCCAACATGACTCGCTCGTTTGGTCAGAAGCCCACTCTGAATGGCAGCAGCTTCGGAGGGGAGACCGATTGCTTTGCCACCGATTCCCTATCTGTGGTGGGAGATGCTGAAGGTCAGAGCTTGGGGAGCCCCGCTTTGTCCGAGTCCTCCGGCTCCATGCAGCATTTGTCCCCAGCTCACAGCCATTCTGAAAGCCAGCGGTCCAAGTCCCCAGCTACGCTCACCCATAATAACAGCGGCAATGCCATGACAGCAGAAGAGGGCCAGGAGAACAATATTGCTGGCTTGGCAACGGTGAAGTCGGAAAAATCAGACACCCCATCTCCGCTTCCTGCGAATGAAGGCACCGGGGCCCTTGACCTGACTGCCACTCAACCTGGCAGACACTTTATCAAGGAGGAAAGCCACTTCAACATGCTGTTTCTTAGCAGAGAACGAGGTGTGTATTATAAAGCAGGTCAAACTTTAACCTGTTGCACATTGTGAATTCACACGTTTCAATAATGTGTATTGCACTCGTATAAAATTACTTAATTATTGCAATGCACTGTGACAATTTATGCTGATGAATAAATAAAAAAAAAACAATAAAAAAATGAAAAGTATCAAACAATCAAAATATAAACACGATGTGATTTTAGGGGTAATCTGTGTATATAAAATGTTAAAATTTTTAGATTACATTGTTGAAAAAAACCTATTAACAACATGTTGCAAAAGTGCTGCAATTTTAATCTAATTACCATTCTAATAGTGATTACGTGTGTGTTCTTTTCCAGGGCTGAACACTCCTAATTTGGCCAGCACTGCTTCAAACATGATCAAAATGGAGATGAACGGCCACGGCAAGTCGATGTCTCTGAGCGACAACTCTCACCTGCCAGTGGGCATCCAGGTTCCAGCGGCGGCGCCCCCGACCACCATGAGCCCCAGCATCAACCCCATGTTGGCTCCACCACCTCCGCGACGCACTCCCAAGCAGCACAACTGCCACTCGTGTGGGAAGAATTTTTCTTCGGCCAGTGCTCTGCAAATCCACGAGCGCACGCACACCGGGGAAAAACCGTTCGCCTGCTCGATTTGTGGAAGGGCTTTCACCACGAAGGGCAACCTGAAGGTACGAGCCAGATGATGACAGTTTGAGTTTTACACAGATGGTGGTCACACTCATGGCCGACATGTATTTCAAGATCGATCCCAATAAAAACCTGTCTGATATCAGAGGATATATCACTGCGCATTTAAAGCGCTTGTTTTGGTAAAAAAATACTAAAAGAGATACGCATTTTAGTTTGGAGATATGAGCCATTTTTTATCTACTGTGTGCCGCAAACTAATTCCTAAACAGGCCTGCTGTTTGCGTTTCACATTCAGTTTTGGCCTTTACCCTTCTGTCCTAACCCCTTTAAAAGTTTGGTAGTATTTTTGACTTACGACAACAAGCTCACAATGTTTAAAATCTCCGTCTCTTTTTTGTTGCTAATTTTAGGTCCACATGGGAACCCACATGTGGAACAATGCTCCGGCCCGACGAGGTCGACGGCTGTCGGTGGAGAATCCCATGGCCCTGCTGGGCGGGGACGCCATGAAGTTCAGCGAGATGTTCCAAAAGGATCTGGCCGCTCGGGCCATGAACGTTGACCCGGGCTTCTGGAACCAGTACGCGGCCGCCATCACCAATGGCCTGGCCATGAAGAACAACGAGATCTCCGTCATCCAGAACGGAGGCATCACCCAGCTGCCCGTCAGCCTGGGCGGGGCGGGAATCACTTCGCTGGGAGCCATGCCCGGAGGAATGGACCGTGTTCACACCGGCGGCAGCCCTCCCATGACGGGCATGGAGAAGGCGGGTCTGGAGGTCACGGGAAGCCGTCCCTTCTCTAGATTTATGGAGGAGAACAAAGAAATCGGGATCAATTAAAGAGACTTTTCCGTGTTATTCCAAGGTAGGCATTCGGCAAAGACTTAAGAGTCTTGACAGTGAGGAAGAAACTGCTGATCCAGTCTGAACTCATGCGTACTATATTATGTACAGATTGAATATTTTTTTGTTTGGTTTTGGAAATATGGTATTTAGTATTGATTAGAAGTCTTTGCCTTTCACCCATTCCCTCCTCACTTGATATTTCGCTTATACGAAGATACTTTGTCTCTTGTTTGAGAATATGTCGTCTTGCAAGATTTGCATGGTACTTATTGGTTTTTATCAGTATGTTTGACTGCTTTTTGCCAGTTTTTTTGAAAGCCACGGTCCCGCCTCGGTTACAGTGGGCAAACATCTTATCTGGAAAAGACTAAAACAAACAAACAAAAAAAAAAAGGACAGTTGTGATCAAAGACAGTTGGACTTTTTGCTCTGCAATCTTGTTTCTGGTTGCTCTTTTAAGTACAAAAGGGCCGTGGATAGACTGAAGAAAAGACTGAAGTATAGTGTTTCTGTGCTCGCCTGATTTTTTTTTTTTTTTTTTCTCATGAACTAGAAAACTTGAAAAAAATGTTTGAACTATTTTAATCTTTACATTTAGTCTCCCAGCATTGTCTTATAATATTGTCCTGTGTCTTTAGTATTTATGATATTGACAAAAAAAGCGGGTATACAAAAATATATTTAATGGCCCAAGCATTTTATTGATCCATTTTTTTCTAAACTGCAGGCTTCACTGATGAATATCTCTTTCAATAAAATCAACATGTCATTTGAGTTGAACAACAGGAGAAAAACGGTAGGTTTTATTTGGATATCTGTTGAGACTATGTGTATCTCGTTACATGGTAAAGAGGCTAGAGATATCCGAAGCTGCTATGACCACGACCCTGCTTTTAACCTTTGTAAAAAGAGAAAAAGAAAAAAAAACAAAAACAAATAGAAAAGAAGTGATCCTTTTGAAGAAATATCTATGTATAGAAATACAGACAAATCTAAAACAGGTATGCATATTTTGTATCACATAAAAATAGACATCATGAGTTGAGAGTATTTGTCATGTTTGTGAATGCACTTTTTAAACAAGACGTTTTGTCTGTGAGTTACCGTTAACCTTTTGACTGAGCTATCTATCACGTGCTGTTTTCATTGTTTTCAGCATACCACTCCTACAATTGGCAGAGGCAGTTCTCTGCTATTTTCTGCATCCGTGCAACTCGTCAGAGTGCAATCCCACCACTCAATCAAAACCTTCTTAAATAAAAGGAAATAAAAGAGAAAAAAAAAATCAGCATGTCTGAATGGTTTCTGCATTACATCTGCTTGTTCTCTCACCCAATTATTTGCATAAATTCAAATTCTGATACAAGGAACGAATACACACATCAAGAAACAGCTTTCATTTAATCGTATCTTTTCAATACAGTATTTTCTTTCATTTATTTATTTTTTAATGATATTATTTTAGACCACATTATTTATTGGAAGTTGTAATTTGCCATTAATAAAATAAAAAAGTTGAATGTACATATTTCCCATAACAAATACATGTAAACAGTAATTAACATTTCACTCTACAATCAAAATGACTTAATTATTAACAACCAGCACATATTTCATGTTTTTGAATTGTGATTAGAAAACAAGTTTCATTGTAGGTTTAAAAATGTTTCCCCACAGATACTCATTGAATTATTTAATCTTTTAAAAAAAAGTTACATACAAGAAAATATTTAGTTAAACATTCACTTAGTAATAATTTTTACCCTCTCATTTATTTATTTATTTATTTTTTATTAGTTAAGAAAAGAGCACATGGCGTGTGTGTTTGTGTGTGTGTGTGTGTGTGTGTGTGTGTGCGTGCGTGCGTTGCATATTTGAAACATCACCTTGCACATTTCCACACAAACATACAATTGGAATTGAATACTTCTTGGTATTCCCGCAACAATCCTGCATATCCATGTGTTATTTTATATGCATTGCAGTTGTGAGCATATCGAATCACCTTGTGCAACAATATTTATTGCGTAAATTCATATTTTCCAACAATAATATTTTGTGTCTTCAAATAAAAGAAGTTCCCTATGGCTTATCATTATTGGTTTATTATCAATTATATTAGAGTTGTTAATGCTAACATTGATTTCTTAATGTATGTAATGTGAACATTCTACTCAATTTGGATTCTACTCAAACATAAAATGACTGGTAAGTGAGAATTTGACTGATGTTAAATACACCATGAAACACGACATATTCCTCATAAACAATGTGTGTGTGTGTGTGTGTGTGTGTGTGTGTGTGCGTGCGCAACTGGCAGCCTCCTTCCACCTCTCCTAGTGCAAGACTATTGACACATGGCCCACACGTGTGCAAACACACACACACACACACACACACACACACACACACACACACACACACACACACACACACACACACACACACACACCATGTTTTCACTTTCCCCAACATTAAAAAAACAAAATTGCACCAAATATTCCTGAAGATTTAAGAAAAGAAAACGACCTGCTGTGAACAACATGCCGCCCCATCAGGTGCAAGATGAAAGTTAAGACAAACTTTAATCACGGAGAACAAAAGACTTTCTAATACTTATCTGTGCCAACTGGACTGGCAGATGTGAGAACAACCTTGATCTTGAATTCCTCACCAAATAAAGTTAGATTAGCGCAGCATTAAGCTCATTCTTGTGTCAACGTGTAGAACGAGACCATAAATCATTGTTGGGGGGGGGGGGGGGGGACCAGGAAAATAAGAAAAAGCAATTTCATCTATCTTGATAATGCACATTTAGAATCTGAACAATCACATGTAGAATGTTACAAAGCATTTATAACGCACGCTCATTATCCACTGCAGCCCAGATTCAGCCTTTTTTTTTTTCTTTCTTCTCTCTTCCAAGCGTGCGGTTTACATCAGCCTTCACCGCAGAGCCATAAGCGTTTATTTTTCTGTTATTCTTCTCCGCCACATTTTACCCGCATCTTCCTTCTCGCGTTGATGGATACGAGTTAAGCTCGCCCCGGGGAGCTCCTCCGGGCTGATTCGGTAATGCCGCGGCTGCTACTTGTAAGCTCATTGTCTGACACTGCACCGTCAGCTGATCGCACGCGGGCTTAGTCACTGCAATTGTCAAATAATGAAGACATTTTCATACGCACTGTTCTGGCTCTATGAAGGCCCTCATTTTGCTGACATCTGAATGGAGAACAACATACATTCCACTCATGCTTTCCACTCATGCGCTTGCAGTTAAGAGAGTGATTTTGCAGAGACGTGCATGTTTGTATACTCTGTTGTTCCGGCCTGTGAATTGGTGATTCTCCTCAAATTAAAAAAAAAAAAAAAAAAAAGATAGAAAGAAAGAAATTATAATTCAATAGTGTCGTCTGGAGGAGGCCGGTTTTACGCCAGTCTCAATGCACTATCTGCTCAACATGGGGTGAAACGAGTTTAGAAACTACAGGAATGTTTCCGTTGTTTTTTGGGGGGTTTTTTTCCCACTGCAGTTTATGCAATTTTTTATTTTTTTTTCCATGAATCAACACAATGCAGTGGAATGCCCGACATCTGAGGCGCAATTTCATTTTACTGTTTAAAACAAAACGTTTATGAGAAACCGGGGGAATGCAGACGAGGCATTATTTGAGGTGTGTCCATTTAAGAGGATTTTTAACAAGTATAATTTCGGAGCGGGTTACAGGGCTAATTATCTAAGTAAACATGACATGCGTTTGCATTTTCGCTCTGATTATTTATATATTTTGGGGGGTTTTTCTTTTTCAATAAAGTGTCGCAGCTTTTCTTTTGTGTCCAGCAAATTGCATGCCCACCCCCCCCCCCCTTTTTTTTTTTTTTTACCCGTTTGTTTCGTTTTATCAGCACTTGATTCGTGTTTGTGTGCTACCTGTTTGAAGTGAATATGTGTGACACTCGGGCATGGCACAGTGTGAACAGACAGGCCATCATTGGGACGGGGCTGTCGGCTGTTTGTTTAATGCCCTGCCTACTGTGAAAGTCTCCCTGAAACAGGCGCAGTAAATATCCCCATTGATCCAGAGGCAGGGGGCCCTACGATGATGTAGTGGCGAAGAGCCATGGGAGTAAATCTAACCGACAGTAATCCAATCCCATTCTCAAGGCTCTGGGATCTGAGATAGGTGCTTTAAATCCAAAAGTGTGCCTTTTTTGCACAATTTCTCCGCCTTTGTTGAAGCAGCTTCTTTTCACTCCCGTGTCTCAGCACCGCGGTCGATCCATAGCTTGCCGAGGCGCTTCGCTAGCCATCCTTTATATTTGTTTAAATTCCAAGTTGCGATAATGACGCTTGAAATGGGGCCTCGTGCTCATTCCTCTGTCAAGTTCACTCCCACTTCTTTTTTTTTTTTGCATTTCTGAAGTAAGAGCATCCACCTGAAGTAGCAACTCCAATGTCGAGGCCGTTTGCAAGGTTTCTGAGTGCATGATAACGACTCCTCAGGTAATCAGTGTTTTCTGCGGATCGCAGAGGGACACGCTGGAAATTCTAAAACCCCCATTAGGCTGGAATTTCCCTTTGATGGCCAAGAGCTGCCCACCTAGCGCTTGACTGGCTGCTTGGCCGCTCGAGCTAAGTGTTAGTTTTCATGCAGGCTCTCAAGACGACAAAGTTACGCACTCCAGATCCCCTGGAATAGGACTGTGTGGTTGCAAATCCAAATTCTTTCCTGTATGGATTGTTGAGAGCCGCTGAAGCGAGGTGCACTTTAGCCTGGTGAGCATTAGCAATAATATTGGGGGGGGGTAACAGTTCACTGGTGCTCACCAGAGGAAGTGCTTGTGGTTAGCAGTTTACACTGAAATTCTGAATGCAGTGGATGGTAGGCGGTGGGGGGGGGGGGGTTAGTAGCCCACATTTACCACCGAGTCACCACAGAGTGCAGTAGGGCACAAGGATGCAGAAAATTAGGGAAAACATCACAACGGGATTTGAATCAGAATTACAGTTTTGACCCTCATGCGTGCGCAGGATAAATACTGTCTTCTATGAGTAGCATGAGCAGAGACAATCACCTTTGCGGACTTCTCATAATCCGTTCAAGTTGACACACTCACTAGGCCTCCGCACTAACAAAACAGGCAGTGTGTGTGGAGTTCGACAAGCTGGTGAGGCTGCAGGTTGACGGGCGCTCCTCTTGCCAGGTTGCTGAGGGCTGGTGGAAGCAGAGGGGTGAGGTTTGTAATGTGGCGCCTGGAGAAAGCCAGAAGAAGTGCGACTAAAAGCCAGGCGGAAGGCAGGGGGGGGGGGGGGGGGGGGTGGAGCTTCTGTTTTGGAAAATCAATGACCGCGTGGAACGTAGTGGTGGTCCACCTGAAAGGGAACGCGTCATCAATTAAACAAACTTGGCGAACAGGGCCAATTCATCAGAGCGCGTTGTGGATCAGCTATTGGGTTCAGCTCCGACGTGACAAATGCCGGACCTCCTCTGTGTGCCCAAGGTTGCAGATCGATAGAGATCATCATTGTGATGTGGCCTTTTATCTCGCAACCTGCTCCCTCAAGCCTTATATTATTCCCAACACAGAGATCTCAGAGGAGGAGGAGGAGGAGGAGGAGGGCGAGGAGGAGGAGGGGTGAGAAGGGCACCAGCCTGATTGTATCTTTTATTCTCAGGACGTATGAGCATTATTGTTCCGAGTGGTTTTCGAGCCTTTTGACGAGCAGCTTTGTCCTACAAAGGGGAAAGTTCTGATGGCTTTCGTCTGGGTTTAACTGGTGTCAAGGTCTGATGCGTTTGCGAGAGCGTTCCTGGGGAAGACGATCGTACCTCTGGTTAACATGTCGCTGCTCTGCCGAGCCACTGAATCCACTCAGACGCGAGCCCCCGCTCCCCCTCGGCGGCAGTTATTCAAATGTGTCAAATCCGGCTGAGAGGAAAACCTCCTGGGTTGCTATTGATCCGCACCATTATGGAATTCCATGCCAATAAACTGTCATGACTTACTGTAACAATCCAATGATTCGGCTCCACTCGGGTCACATGACCGAGAAGAGCTTCCTCATTATCAGAGGCCATTATGAGAAAATGGAGTTTTGCAATTGAGTTATGCAATGATAAATATTGACTTATTTCAGCTTTAATCGTCTGCTTTGACTGTGTTATTGGTGCATGGGGCCTATAGAGTTGCCAGTAATCGTAGTGTTGTTATGCACATCATGATGCACTCTTCTTTTGTTTCATTCTCAGCTCTTTTGTAAAGCCACATGAGACACCGACCAACTCTGATATAGTATACAACAGGAATAATCCACACCTTTTCAGGTGGCAAGTTACTTGTTAAAAAAAATAAAACTGGTAAAAAACATATTTACCTATTTAAACTAAATGAAAATGAATAAATATATTCTATACAACTTAAAAAGAACAGCTCATTTCGAGTTAGAACGGCAAAATGAACACAAGTCAGCTGATTTCTTGTTCGAAACTGATCTTTCCTCCAGCTTGCTCCCCACGGGTGAATCTCAGCTTTAAACCTATCAAGTCCTTGGAGAATCCACACCGGGAGTCATGACACTCTGGAGGCCGCCATTGTTGTTATTGTCCATCTACACGCCCATGTGTAGAAGAACTATTTGCTACGGCAGTGGCGTGCATCCACAGTAGCAGCGTTTCAGAAAAAGTTGCGTTTTCCACTGATTTGACAGTCCCCCATGGCACTTTCCAAAGTCCGTCACATTCACCCATTCACACACACACACATTAGCACACCAGTGGAAACAGCTGCCACGTAAGGTAGTCAGTCCATCCATTGAGTGGTGGATCAAACCTGCGACGTTCTGGCTGAGAGACAACCGATCCACCGACGGAGCCATGTTGGATTCCAGGCCCATCCACTCAATCCAAAACACCCAAATCCGGCAAACATTTACCAACCTCCTTTACTGTTCTGATGTGTTGTTTCTTGCTTCAATACAAAACAAAAACATATCGAAAATGTTGAGGAAGAGAACCCAACATGCTCTACTGCTTCATGTGCACTGTCGTAGTCGGGTTGAGGTCATGAACGGTAAGCGTGACGAAGAAGAAGAAGAAAAAAACGGGAGACAAAACTGTCAACACAGGATTAGCATCCATTAGCATATAGCAACAAGTTGATTTCGTAACCGAACCTTGTTGCAGTTTCGGTCTGTTTAGGCTGATTCCTCATGCATCTTACAGTCCAGCTTTGTCAAATCTGTTCAGTCCTTCGTGAGCGCTGCAACATTACACCTGGGCCGCGGTGTAAAATATGCATGCGGGCACTATCAGTTACATGCTCCCGGCCTGCTCCAGCTGGGAGAAAATGAGGATATTACAACTCACTCTGTGTTTCACCAGCCAGCACCAGTTTCCCCAACACTGATTTGAACCAGTCCCCTCTATCTGCTGTCCATTAGATGAGATTTCAGCCGCCGTAGTAGCTGCAGGAATGAATAAAGACTCGGCGTACCCAACGAGTTCCAGCAGTAGCTCGTGACAAATATGGCAGGTAAGGATCTGGTTGTGTTCCCAATAAAGCACATCGCAGATTTTAGTTTATTAACTCGTCATTGCAAAAATGCCCTTTGGAACGAAGTCGTACAGGAGAGTGCCGGAAATCATCCCGGTCCTTGAAGTCGATTACGCCAGTTTTGTCTATATGAAATCCCGCCTCAGCAAATCCTGAGACGTTCTCGACTCGCTCGGTTTTCTGATGCAGTCTGACGGCAAGCAGCTCTTGCTGATGTACGGATTTTGAAGAGTTCAGAGTTGTCGCTGTCAGTGATTGACATGATGAGGAGATCAATGTAAAAGCTTTCCTGCCAAGCAATAATCCATCCAAACTGATCACGCTTAAAATTGCTTCGGGGTATTGATTACATGTGCAGGCCCAGAAAACACCGTAAGCACTGCAATAATAATCAAGTTGGCTAAGGAGGCAGATTTTTCTTTTTTTGGCTCCCTACTTCCTCTTTCTTTCATTTCATATACTGCAGCAACATATTGTCCCATTGTAATGCAATCTGACAAAAACATGCATCATTGATACTTCCACAGCAAAGTTTCATGTCTTTTTTAGAGCAAAGATCATCATAAATTGATCCTATATAGGGCGCTCATTACAATACAAGAATGTATGAGATTCTTTTTTAAACATGTGAATAATATAAAACAGTCAACATGAACAGATATATATAAAAAAAATTATTTTGCAATTTTTTAACGAGGTCATTTGCATTGGATTTCTTTAAAACCTAAACTTATTGGAGTAGAACTTATAATGTGGTATTATTTATTTAAAAAGTGTCATTCTCGATGGATTGAGAATAAAAGTGAATACAGAGTCACGTGGACTCAGTCAGTGTTTGGAAGGCTCTATTCCTATTGGATGCTCCTGTCAGGTGCACTGACTGCAGGTAAGTAACTAAACTTTGGCTGTTTACACGACTACATTTTAAAACAAATGGCTCCCAATGCTGAGACTCTGTCTCCATGGAACCGTGGGAAAAAACCACACCATAGTATGTATTCAGCTGTGGCAACTAGTCTTTCAGCACATGCATCTTGTTCTCTGTGCACATGAGCGTGTTGTTTCATTACACAACAGCGCCAACTCATGGCCTGGCATGCTAACTACATTGTTTGCAGCGTTCATGCCATTTCTGTGTAAACAGAAATCTTGATCAGCAAAACGTTGCTGTGTACACATGAAACTTTTCTGAAAAGAAAATGCAAAAAAAACCCATTTATTTTCACTTGAAACATCGTGCAAACGAAGCCTCTGGGATATTGCAGCAGCATTTGTGGTATTTTGAGACATTTAAGAGAAACCTATGAATTTCCACAATTGTCTCAACGTTCCGTGTTGTCATGACTGTGTGTCGTCAGTTTATTACAATTTGGTTGGAAAAAAAAAAGAAAGAAAGCAATGCTCAAGTTACCAAAAGACTCCACTGCACGGTTAAATAAAAGGCTGGTCACTTTTATTGAATTCATTTATAAATCCAACACCTAAGACACTGTTAGGAAGCGCATAGTGACCTGTGTATTGACCGCCCTTCTCTTTGGTATACATACGTCCGTTGCAGGTAGTACAAACTGATATGCTACGGCTGCGGGCCGCTACCTTAGCAGCCTGCAATACAGTATGTAGGACAAAGCTGTCCGTGATCACAGTAGACCATTGCATTACATCTTATCATTTCCTCTGGAGCTGAAACTCAAACTGAGACTCATCAATAATGCACCTATGATCTCCCATTCAGAAGATCTCAATGGCAGATCAAGCTACTGTAGTATCTCTTCTCCGCTTCTCCCACTTTCTTTAAGGTCCGTACATGGAAACGTCCCCCCCCCCCCACCGCTGCAGCATTCACGCTAATGGCTTCCAATGTCCCGCACCCTCATTTGAGAGTTTAGTTTTCTGCATAGATTTTCCCATTAGTCCCCATGCTAAACATTCATTCTGTCTTTTTTATTAAAACCCGCACAAATGGATATGTCTCCATAATGATTTTTTTTTTTTCTTCTTCTTCTTCTTGTTGGCCGAAGCAATAAAACGTCAAGCTCTCTGTCTCTGGACAAAATGATATTCTTGACCATATTGGGTGAGAGATGCTCTTTATTCAGCTCTCTTTCTCTCTAACTGAATTATTAAATACTTAGAATCTGGTTAAGCAGTGTACATTTTCCGAAAGGTCAGAAAGTTCATTAACTATGGACTGCCATTGATTGCCTCCTTGTGAATTTCTCTCGCTGGCTTTCGCGACTCTTTCTACCACAATGTCCAAAGTGCTTTAATTGAAATATATAAACTACACGCCGCTATCTGATTTCAGAGATTATTTCACGCGAGTATTTAAGGTAACAGTTCGACAACCTCGGCTCAGTTTGAGCCAACTTTTCTGATTCCATCTCACTTCAGCCGAGAGGCCACATGTACCCCCCCCCCCCCCCCGACTGTGTCTTTCCACCGAAAAATCCATAACGACTATGACAGCCGCGGTATCTGTTTCACAACAGTCCGCTCGTGTCAATCAGCATGATGCCGATAGAGATCTGTATTTTGATTGAACGTGTGCAAAACTACTCATACCTTACACGAGCGGCTTTGATGTCGACCCCATTTGAAATCATATCAGATGCTGCCCCGCCGACGACAGAACGCCCCAATCAGCCCGGATGATTTCATAAAGGGGGGGGGGGCTCTCAGGTTTCAGTGTCATAAATAACTCATGGTAATCCCATATTTCTCTTGACTTCTCTCATTTGAGGTGGAGATGGAATGAGGGCAGTTGTGACAAACATTGTTAGCGAGGCTGTATGTGTCTCGGCCGCTCTGGTTTCTCTGTATACAGACCTATGAGGTGATGTCCCCACTTACTCACATCCTCTCACACAAACACACCCCACCCCCCTTTATTTAGTTCTTTTAACCCATTACACGAAACAGCTTCAGTTTTAAGGACAATTTAAAAACAATTACTAGAATTTGTTTTGCCTTTTCAAAGAAATGAGGCAACATTTTATCCAAAGGAGAAATCACAAATGCAATATCATCCCTTTTTTGGTAATTTTACTGTTTTTGGCTGCCGATTTTATGATGATAATGATGATAATAACATGTGAGGGCACACATACCCCTCCTGTAAGGAGTTTTTTTTATTTTTTTATTTATTTATTTTTTAACCGGCTTGATTCAGAAGTTACGGGTCCCCCCCCACTGAGGCCTCGTCCTACACGTGCAATTTTCCAAAGGCAGCCACTCGCCAAGCAATAATTATGCTGAAGTTTTCAATTACACTCCTTCCATTTCATTAACAAAAAAATGTTTGGCTATTGTATAATTAGATATATGAGCTTACCACCTACACTTAACAAAGCCGCTACACAGCAGCTTGATGGAAAACAGAGAGGGACTTCAGCAACTCGAAGGGGTCGGCAACCTGCCGCTCTGCAGCAACATCTGGCTCCTCTGCAGTGGCTCCTTTAAGCTTTCACTAAATAATGTGGAAATGCACATTTGTATAGTACTTTGGTTTCATCTGCGTGTTAAATTATCTTTCAAAATGAATCTTATCCACAAGTTTAAGCTCACAAATGGGACAATTATGGTTCAACACAACCAAAATACACAATTCCCGCTTGAAAAAAGGTAAAACAGGTGAAATGGCCCAGACATATTATATGACTGAAAAAGCGTGAACAGCTAAAATTGATGAAAAACACAATTGTAACACCTAAAATGGTTTATACTACTAAATTCAGTCAAAAATAATAATAATAAAAAAATACTTGCATATCCAAGAGGGCTAAAACCACTAAATAATGTAAAAAGAAAAACAGCAACCAGTGGCTAAAACTGCTAATAGATAGTCAAAATGGTTAAAATGCGAAAACGATTAAAATGACTAAATGATGATTAAATGTCTTTTGCTAATTTAATTTGGCATTCAGTAGTTACAAATGTATCTTTTGGTGCGAACAGTTAAAATCCTCTGAGGTTAACTATACACAGCAGCCTCCCGTCCCCTCCCTCAATTTTTTTATATTTTTTTCCCAGTGTCAGATGGGGGTCCTTTAATATGCGAGACAAGTACAGACCTATAATTGAGCTCCATGCAAATCTTTGATGGAGGTTCTGTTAACATGCAAAGCCCACATGTACTCTCTCACATGCTATCAGCTGCTGGTGTCTATAATTAACAATGTGTTTCGGGGAGAAACATTTATACCGAGCACGCTGGTGAGCGATTATTAGTTACATCAGTGTGTGGCGATAAAATAAATTAATTTCGAATGTAAAACTGGTCCCAGTTTAGCCATTTTGTGAGCTGTGCGGCACTCCAAGCGTTTCAACTCTCAAACCTCCCCGTACCTGCAACGTATGACCCGATGATGATATTATATAAAAAATTAAACCGTCCATCATCGCGGTTATCTCTCCATCTTAAGTGGCTGTACCCTGTTACCACACGGGCTTGAGTTTCAGGGCAATGCAATCCAATCCAAGCCGCAGAAACTCTCCTCAGCGCTGTCATTTCGTCTGTTCCCCTTTCACATCCCTCGCAACAGGTTTCCACTGGAGGCCCGCACTGCTCTCGGGGAGGAGGTATGTGCCGCTGCTGTTCTACCGACGCTTGCCGAAAACCGCAGCTCGCATTGTAACGGGGAGAAACTTAGAAGCTAAACTGGAAGAGGGGATTTAAAAAAAGGCTCACCGAGGCCTTTTGGGCAGTGTGCAATTTATCATTACACGAGAAAGGGGACGACCCAGTTGGGGGAAATCCGGTTCAAAGACAATGCATGTGTAAAAGTAAAATATATTTGATTAAAGCACAGATTTTTAGCCTCACGTTAACTTTATGTTTCAATAAATGTGATGTAATGATATAGAGCGGACCACAGGAGTTCCACTCAGTGTGAGAGGATCTCGTTCTGTTTTCTTGAGATTTCAATCTAATAACATTGATCTGATGTGTTTTAGGAGATTCAGGTTTATATGATGACATTTTCAAGTGAAAATAGAAAAGTTTCGTGGGTGCATTTTGAGGGTTCATTTATGCGACAACAGTGTCCAGGGCCACTGAAAACCCAACATTTAAAATATGGAATTTGGAAAATGCGCCAACTCCGTCTCTGTGGAACGGGGAAATTCCAGCTGTTGAATATGCGTCGAGTCCATCTCCATTGAGACGTGGAAAACACCATTTTTCTATAACGCTGCTACTGCGCATGCGCACCACGGCCAAAGTAAATACAGTAGTTATTCTACACATACGTAAGTAGATGGACAACAACAACAATGTTTTCCTCCAGGGTGTCATGACTCCCAGTCAATACTCTCCTGGGACTTGGTAGTTTGATAGTTCACCTGAAATAGCAATCCAATTTAATCGTCTGTCCTGAAAATGTCTGTGTACTCACCGTGTTTAATGTTCACAGCATATTGTTCTACAAAAACAAAAATCGGCAACTTGCAGTCTGGCATGTTAACTACATAATTTTCAGTTTTTCTGCGGTTTCTGTGTAAACGGACATCATTTTCAAAACGTTGAAAAGCGAAACCTTTCTGAAACGAAAATGCAAAAAAACGACGTGTTTGCACTTGAAACGTCATCATATAAACTGGGCCTTCGTCACTGCGACGCTGACGGAGACTGGGAAAGAAAAGAAGAAAAGAAGGACGACTCTTATCGAGCAAAACCCAAGTCAACTTAAGTTTAATGAGATAGTGGTACGAGTGGTACATGAAAATCTTGTTTTGAGATCACAGGACTTTCTCTTTGTGGACTCAAGTTCAATCAAATGCACCGTTTAAGTTTTTCAAACATATTTGACCACATGTGCAGTTTGCAGTTCAATTTAGGACTGTTGTCGACTTTGTGGTTTCTCATTATTTATTTATTTATTTAGTTAGTTAAGTTATTTTTGTGATTTTGTGCTTTTGATGTGTGACTCGTTGCCACCGGGCATAATACAATGTTGAAAACAAATGAAGTGCATGGAAACATATCACTTATTGCACATATTGCAAATATGGAGTAAATTGCCTCCTAGACAATTCATGACGCCTCTTGGTTGCGTGCTTAATGTCAAAAATCTGAGTGAAACCATGCTGAAAACAAAAAATGAGCGAGAGCGATGTGATGATGCAGAGATAGAGTCAGCAGGTGACAGTTTTTTTTTTTTTTTTAACGAGGCTTCCCTCTGCATACCGCCCGGCTGTAAAGCGATCCTGCACCGACATGCTCCTGCCCTGTGACATGATTATTAAACGCTCGTCCTCTTAATGCAGCATCCACAGTGTCACTTTCCACAGGTCCTCAGAGACACTCAATAGAGGCAAATGCCTCCCCCCCCCCCACAGGTATATTGGCGTAGAAGAGAAGAGCGGCCAGTTGCTGATGGTAAACTGAACCGCTCTCGGGAACACAACTTGCTCCCACCCTCGCTGAACGCTCTCCCCTATCTGTCAAAGTCAGGCCGCCGTATTATGCATATGCACCCTAATTCCCCGTCATTAGAGATACTAATTACATCACGGTGGTCATCAGTTGCAGAAATGATCTGGGAGTGGTGTCCACTTTTAAGGCAATTTTGATACTAAACTGATTTCCCCTCTTTGTGCAGTAGGGGCGAGCCCCCTCGAGCCGCCACTAATTACATCCATAATCAAATGCGTTCTGTGCCTCCCTGTTAATGACATTGATCTTTTGGAATATCCGAGCCTATATTCTGTGAGATTATTGGATAAAGTGCAGGGCGAAGTCTGCGTGACCCCAGGAGGAGGACGTCGTTGCAGACATAAGTGGGTATTAAATGGATATAATTGACAGTGACCCTTCCTGGCACTCTGCGCTGCCGAGGCCCACGCGCCATGGATCATACAGCAGAGGGGATGAATTAGCATGGCTTAGGAATGGGAAAATTAAAATGACGAGAAGCGAGGTGGGCTGAGAGATGGATTGCCGTTGAGCCAGTGGGCTTATCAGATATACAAGGGGGCCACACAGGCCGTAATCAGGGCTGATGATGCAAAAGCCACCATCCGAAGGCCTCGTTTACGCGACGGCGTTTTTTTTTCAAGTGGCAGTGGAAAACTTTTGTTGAGTTCTGGGAGTCCGTTTACATGACAACGGTGGCCGGAGCCACGGAAACTTTTTAAAAACGCTCTGACTCTGTGTCAGTGGATTTGGCAAAAAAAAACAAAACAATGACGCAGCTAATTTATTGATTTTTCCAGGTTAACGAGCTTCATGCTATAGAGACATAGGTGATGCGTTCATGTGCATTACGTAACTTTTTTTTTTCCTTTTCAAATTTGGTGGGTGTGGCTTATATTCAGGTGCACTCAACAGTCCGGAAATTACGGTAGTTCTTCTGCACAAAACATTGTTTTCCATACACCATAAAGGTCTTTTTATATACTATCCTGCCAGTCCATGGAAATCTTATGTTGTGCGCCAATGGCGTATTCTTATCCACATGCATGTGTGTATGATTTTATTACAAAAGTAACCAACAGCACCAATTTGTGGCCTGGCATGCTGACTATATTGTTTTTAGCCATTCTGATTTATTTTCAAAAAGCTGCCGATGTAAATACCAAACCTCTCTGAAACAAAAACGATGCATTTTCATTTGAAACACCGTCGTGTCAACGGGGCCTTAATAACTAGGAACGTGATTTACTAATCTACTAATCTGCTCACATTAATAGATTATGTTTTTAGTTTGCATGTTTTTTTTTCTGGGCGACCAACTCAGAATAACAACATTAGCAACCAAGAGTATTTAGATTATGGGTTTTTTTGTTCGTTATGTCTTGATTACTTTACATTTCCACTTGTTCTCATGTAGACAGAGCCTAAAACACCAATATCCTGACTGCACGCTAAAATCTTCTGCAGCTACTCGTGCGTGTATGAATTAATGTTTCATGTTTGCATCAGCGACCTCTTTACGCCTCCTGCGTGGGCGTTGACCATGTTTGATCATTCAAAGGTCGAGACCTTACAGCCCTAATCCATTGTAATGACGTGGACAGATGACAGATTTTTTTTTTGGGGGGGGGGGGGGGGGGGGGTCAATCCCCACAGCGTACAGTATAATCCATGTGTTTTACCATCACAATACAAAGGCCTTGTGCTGTGTTGGTACACGCATCTAATTGTAGAGCCGCGCTCAGTTTCTGTGACACTGACCTCTCTTTACAAGTCTGTCTGGCAACTGCTCCACCCATGCACAGGTGGGTCCCATTGTGGTGGTGGTGCTGTGTGTGTGTATGTGTGTGTGTGTGTGTGAGAGTGTGTTTGGTTTTCTGCTGTACTGTTGGCATGATGAGGGTAATTGGAGTGTTGGTCTGGTGAATCAGTGCCAGCCTGGGTGGGCAGATTGCATATGATGATCATGTTCTGGCCAGATGGCTAGCTGGCACCAGGACTCAGGCTGGCAGGAAGTGCATATGTATGTTCATTTCTGTGTGTGTGTGTGTGTGTGTGTGTGTGTGTGTGTGTGGAGGGTTAAATGGGAGGGAATTGCAATTTGTCGTGACTGCTCTCTCAGCTACGCATAGTGGAATTTTACATATATACACTGAAACAGAATAGCACCACAGGAATGAACATTTGAACCCTGAAACTAGCTAGTATTTAAGCACTTGCAACTCTTTTTTTTAGTTGACACCACGTCTGACATAAAGTGAGCATTTATCACAAGTTGAAGAGATGATAAAGATTATTTTCTTTCATTAAAATGTAAAAATTACCCAGTCTTGACCCTGAATGTTTTTTGGAACGTTAAAAACAAGGTATCTAACCAACAGCTAATTGTAATTGTGACGGTATAACGGGCGTTCAATGAATAGAATAGAATAGAATAGAATAGAATAGAATAGAATAGAACCTTATCGTCACTCTGCAGCAATGTTAAAACACAGTGTTAGCAGCAGTGAGATGTCGAGCAGACACCTCACTTACAGCAACAAACACACAAGAATAAAAATACAAAATTGAGAAGACTACAATACATTAAGTATTAAATATTGAAAAAACAGGACTGGGAAATATAAACAAAGTATTTACAATAGTAGTGTAATATAATGGTCACTAGCATATATAAAGGTTTAATCAAGAGGTTTTTTTTTTTTCCATATTTATTTTGCTTCCAAAATCCGACAGAAAAACGGTGAATGGTATTTATATAGATAATCAGGGCCAACGAGCATGTTTACGATAATTGTGCTTTCGTCTTTGTTAGTTTTGCCCTCGATAATAACACACAGTATCACAAGACATCTGTATGTATGAGCAGTGTTTGATAAATCAACTCTTTATTAAGGGTGCTCGATGAAGTTTATCCGAGGAGGGAACGGTGTTTGAAATGACACATTTTTCCAAATTTCTTAGCTCACAAAAACTAATAAAAGACATAAACCTTATACTGGTTTTGGGATTTCCAATGATGTTTCCATGTCCTATGCACTCCTGTGTGATAATATGAGTTATTCACAAAGAATGCATACTCAATATGACAACTTGCCTTTTGCAGCAATTTTGTGATATTGACAAACCAGAAGCATCAATCACGTGCAACAGGTAGAGAGTAAGCCAGAGTTTTCCAAAGCTCGACAGTGTTTTTATCATACTAGAAAGAGCAGAGGCCTCAATGTTGAACACAATGATTTGATCTTGTATTTTAGTCACTAACTTTTCATTGGGAGTGGTAAAGTAATGAGAAGTAAAGTAGGACTTATCAGATTTGAACGCTTGTCCAATAAAGTGGGAATAGTACTTTACAGACCCAATTTAATATCCCATATAAAACGTGATGAATTGCATACTACCACGAATAGATTATGTGCAACAGTAGTTGTAAAATGAGGGGTTTTTTCCCCCTCGTTTCCCCCCACAGTGATCTGCTGGGTGTGGAATCATCCCCCTGTTTGTTTGCCTGCATTCACAATAGAGACATTGGATGAAGCGCTGAAAGCCTAGAAAGAAATGTGATACCATTGAGATGGACATGTGGGAGGAGAATGTTTTCAAACATATGTTCCAGCAAGGAAATCCCACCTTGGAAAAAAAAGAAAAGAAAAATGCAATATGGGAGACGACCAAGTCACCAAGTCAAAACATTGAGGTACAACACAGACAATACGGGATAATAAAGTCTGCTAACAAAAGTTGTAATTTAAAAAAAAATGTTTTTTTTACATTGTACCACTTTGCACATTAACTTACATTATAGATACCACTTGTAGTCCACACTCATGAAGTAAAATGCTCTAAATGGATATTTTGAGTCATTCTTTATGACTTTTTATACCTTTAGAAATCATTTCATTTTACTCTACTGTAGAGCTACAGGTGACTTTCAGCAACTCTCCTCTTTCATAATGCTCTTTATGAGGCTTTATTTTTTTTCATTTCCACATTTTCAAGTTGCACCTGTCTTCACCTTTTGTTGTGCGGCGTTGCCGCGTCAACGGCTGTCGTCCTCATCTGTTCCCCTTGTCGGATCGGCGACGAGTAATACAACACACCCACATAATCCAGTTAACCACTTAACTCCTCTTTCGTTCACAAAGGTACTTCAGTTTCAGTCTCAGTTTCCTCACTGCGTTCTCGTCGTCATCACCGACAGAATGAACTCAGCTATTCTCCGTTTTTTTTATCATTTTTCCAGTTAATTGCTTGAGCTCAACTTGCGCGGCTGGACTGCACTGTGATTTATTGCAGGGATGGTGCAACTTTTATTTGTAGTGAGGGATGAAAACATTTAATCTTTTCTGCCAGAGGGCCGCAGACTAATTTAGAACACCTACCACAAAGATTTATGGGAATCATAGCTGATAATTTATTCAAAAAGACTAATTGTATGTCTCTTATTTTAACCCTTTACAAGGCAAGTGAACGTAATTAGTATATTTTTGTATGTATGACACTTCTGCTATAAACTTCCCAAAACATTTCATATATTAAGTTATAAATCATGAAACATTTGAGTAATTTCCTTAATTTCTCCACATATTTTATATATGCAGTAATTTATAAATACACCATTATTTCTACACAGTCTTCACTGTGTAAAAACTCACTCAGACCACTATGGTTCCTGAAATAAAAAAGAAGAATCCATTCGTCTACAGTGCTGTATGTTCATTCCTGTAAGGATGCATTTACTTTCATTTACACGTCAACAGTTCTCGCAGACACTGAAAAGGGAAAGGGAACTTTTGAAAAATGACCCATCTCCATGGAAACCGGGGGAATAAAGCAACTTTTCTAAAACACTACAATTGCGCACCACGGTGAATAAACACTACTTCTGTACGACGAGGAGAATAGCGGCCTCCAGAATGTCATGACTCCCAGTCCTCATCCTCCATGTTTTATAGTTGAGTCACTTGTAATAGCGATCCGACTTTGTTGTCTGTCAAAATGAATGTCAGAGTAGTTTTTAATGTCTTTAAAGTGGTTTATTGTTCTTTATTGTGCATGTGTGTGTGGTTTAATAAAAAAAAAACTAAACAACCAACAGCACCTACTAGTTGCCCAAAATGAAAACTTACATTTTCAGCATCTCTGCTGTTTTCGCGTAAACAAAGATTGTGTTCAAAATGTTGCCATGTAATAGCGAAACTTTTCTGGAACAATAATGTAATTGGATTTTCGCAGGCGTAAAGTACTTTGAATTGATCACTGATGAAATGTTCTGTATTCTGCAAGTTAAAATCTTGAAAACCTGCCATTCAAACACTCTGTAAAAAGTATTTGCCATTTAAAGAGTATCACCAAAATGTGTGTATTAGATTTCTTTTCCCCTTAAAATAGTCAGTCACACAGTGATTTGGGTCATTTCAATTGATGTTCAGTTCAAATGTGCTAAAAAAAAAATGATGCTCATCCTATGATTACCTGCGAAGCCACTAGTTTAGACATTTTTGGGGGGGAAATTGGTTCCACATTATGGGGCTTGAATGTGGCCTGTTGGACAACAACGATTTAGTGGTTCAAATCTAATTCCTATGTGGACTTTGCACATAGATCAGTCTCAACACCCTGCAATAAAGTCAGGTAAGAAATTGGATGAATAGAGGAACATTTACGAAAAATCTATAAAAAAATCAAAACAATTTGCGATACTTAATTAAACAAGAACACACAATGTGTGTCTTTGAAACTATAAGTTCATGTGGTGAACTCACCATCAGCTCAGATCAGATTGGGAAAAAATAAATCAAGCAACACATGGCAAAATGGGAGCACGATTGTTTTTTTTTTTCCCGCCCCCTTGTACACGTTTGACCAATTCTAGATTGTTCCCCCCTCTGCCTCACAGCGTGTGCACGGCGAGCAGACCACAGCGCGGCGGCCGGTCTCATGTTCTTGTCTAAAATCCAAGCCACTTGGAAACGTATTGCCCTGGAAGATGACAAATGGCTCCAGCAAAAGTTTTGCACATGCGGGCCGGATAAAGTTTATCTTCAGGGCATGTGCGGCTGCCAACAGCGCTTCCAGAAAACTTTAATCTTTCCTCTCACAGGCTCACTTCCTATTTCTGCGCCGGGGTCTTGACGGGAGGCAGACTGGGGGTGTTTTGACACCCGTCTGGAGGGAAAGGATCTGCAGTGAGTGGGCCTGCTGCTGCTGCTGCTGCTGCTGCTGTGGTTCCCACTGGCTGCTGCTCTGTAACGTAGCACCCTGGCTACTTAATTAGAGCTTTAAGTTGAGGAAAATGACCCCAGTCAGAGGAGCGCTTCACCCAGTCACTCACAAACTGAGAAACTGCCGTTTCGTTTTGTTTTGTTTTTGTCTTTTACTTGTTCAAAACAATCCATCAGTGTGACGCGACGAGGCAATGACAAATAATCAAGCCGAGGGCTCCATGATAATCGACGTATTAAATGTTGCAGAGATGAGATCCACGTGCGGCTCATGTGAGCGCAGACATCATTAGGGAGATTCTGTACTCCTGTGAAGGAATAAATTAAAAAAAAGAAAAGCATGCAGCAAAGCAAGCTGGCAACAGTAAACACTATTGATGTGGCCGGCAGATTTCATTACAACACTCTGCTGTTTCAACTAATGACTAACTTCTTCAGCAAAATCTAACAATGTGAGAGCAGCAGAGTGGGGGGGGGGTTTAAGGGAGGGAGGGAAGGAGAATTACTGGCGTTGCTGTCAGTAGGGGGCTCAGGCCAAGTGGGAAAACGTCAGCACTGTCAATGGGAAGGAGGGCTTGATGTCGCAATGATAGGCCTGTGTAATGGGCACTCTGAAAGAACAATCAGTGCCTTCTGTGAATCATATAGCCCCGGCATGTAATTCATGTTTGCGTCTGTGAATTTGTGCCAGAGCATGAGAACAAAAACTATTTGTAGTCTGGAGAAACTAAGCTAAAGGTTACGCATGCCCCCCCCCACTACACTTTTTTCATGAGCAATCATGCCTCACACTGCCCGACTCACATTTTTGTGGAATTGCTTTTTTTTGTTTTGTTTTTGTTTTTTTGGGTGGGGGGGTCCTTTAGGGTTTCCATTATTAATGCAAATAATGTCCTGCTTTGTCAATTTCATGTTCATCTCGGTATGAATTTGTTTAGAATAACTGTACTTCATTGTGACGTCAAACGCAAATCAAGTAAGATTTTTCGAAAAGACAAAACAGCCATTTGTATAATGCCATAATGTACATTGGTTGTAGTGTTCGGGATCTGAGCTGCGCTATAGCTAGCTATCCTAGGACGCACTTCCATGTCAACGTTTCAAGTTAAAACGCATGGTTTTTGCATTTTCACTTTTCACAATCTTTACACAGCAATGTTTTAAAAACGATGTCCGTTTAGAGAGCAACAACAAAAATGCTGAACGTGATGCCGTTTTCTTGTTGAGCCACCGGTGGGCGCTGTTCTTATGTAATAAAAGCACCTATGTAGGAATGCAGAGAACAGTACGCAGTAAACATTAAACCTCCGTTAAACTGTCTGTCTTCACTTGGTCCACTCACTATCAGCTGTTTCTGAGAAATAAAATGTATTTCCACATGTGATTCAGATGTTAGTACTAGTAAATGTACACTTTATTAGAGAAGCGTTGTTAAATTCAAGATTGTAAAGCACACAGACTTGTAAACAAGGCCTTACTGACAAAATAGATTTACCGCTGAATTTGTAAAAACGTGAATGCTAACTTCATAATGTGAAGTGCCACAAACAGAAGACATGTCATTGTGGCTCGGTTAGTAGGTTGCAGGTGTGATCCCCTATGGCCCTTGTGTCCTTGAGCAAAACACTGAAGTGAGCGCTTTGCACGGCAGTCACACAAAAATGGTGTGTGAAAGTGTGTATGTGAATGGATGAATGTGATTGACAATGTAAAGCACTCTGGGGACTGTTCAAGCACAAAAAGTGCAATACAAAGTAAATCCATTTAAATACAGACTCAGTGTTGAAACTTCACTTATCATTCTTTAAAACTCTGAACTTGTGGAAGTTATATTTAAAAAAAATATCATTAAATGCAAATGTTTCTTCACTTTTTTGTACCTTTACTAAACAATAGGGAAACGTATAAATTAATATTCAATGGTTAATATGCTCATATTTTACTTGTTCAACCCACTCAAGCTCAAATTTGGCTGTACCTGTATATGAGCTTGGAATTATAGGCACTTGTATTGGTTTTTCAAACAATTCTACCACATATATGTTATTGTACATGTGAACATTTCTTACTGGTGGTGTCATATACCAGAATCTGAACCAAACTAAGGGCTTCCAGGAGGTAAGGAAGTGTTTTGAGTAGAGTCACAACTGTAATTTTGAATTTAGGCATGCTTTCAGTGATTGTGTGAAATACTTTCTCGACATAAATCAAATCCAATGACTCCGTGGTGAACTCAAACACAGAAGTGATACAATTTCCATCCGATTATTCTCACGTTAGCAGGTCTAACCCAAACAAAACCCTCGTCTGAATCCCGCTGTTTGCCCATCATGTCACTCAAGGTGTTTTCCCTAATTGATCGCAGAGGAATGCAAATAAAACACAATGAGCATTGTCTATGAATCCGGACTTCAACCCTTTTTAGAAAGCTGCAGAGTCTAAAGAAAACTGTAACAATTGATATAAAGACAGATGATCTTGTGTAATGAACAAATCGCTGCTTCTCCCTCTGTCCCTTCGGTGCGAAATCACGATTAAGACAAAGCTGTACAGCCTAACCCCCTGCTCCTCCCACCGGCTTAAAAATTTACAAGGCATATTGAATAGGTGCGAAAATCCCCAAATATATGCATTTCGATGACACCGGGGATTAAAAGTGTCATTGTGCTTGTCAATACGGGGCCGGTGGCGACGCGGCAGTATCACTGACTGTTGCGTATTAATACTGTGTGTCCTATTGGGCCATCAGCTGATTGTTTGGAATGTAAATGATGCTGCTGATGGCTCCAGTGACTGATGGCTTAAATTCCAATTAATCAATTGCTTCATCAGTTTGCCTAATTCAGATCAAATATCTCCTGAGTGCACACTCCTCTTTCAGTGGTATTAGTAGAAATAAATGCTCTGGAAGTAATTTTCATCAATCTCGTGTACATGCCAATATCCCTCACAAGCCCGGTCCAGGTTGAGGACTTAATGTCTTAAGTGTGTGTATATGCCCGTGTGTGTGTGTGTGTGTGTGTGTGTGTTGGGGAGGTACATTACTAGGAAGGAATGTAATGAACAGCTACATATTTGATGGAAGTTCATGAAGAGTGAACATTTCCTAAAGGTAAAGGGGAAAAAAAAAAAAAGCCTTTCAAGCAAGCCGTAGCTTTGTTTGTGGATAATACCTTCCTGCCTCCTGATATTCCACCGCCGCACATACGTGAGGTAGTTATGACAGGTCATGTGATCCCAACCTGTAAGGAATCCAACCAAGCGCGGCAAATGAGGCCGACGCGCGATGACCTTTTGTGCCGCGGGGGCCTATAGATATCACCGCATCTCAAAACCCAAGCCGCCACGGAAGGCCTCACTGTACGATCAGCCCCGTCAATTAAATCAACTATTCATAAGTACGCTGTAACAGGAGATTGGCTGACAGATTTAATAATTCAGTTTTGCCAAGGCTTAACCGGTATTAGTTTGTAGCTAATGGTCGTCTTTGTAAAAAATTCATTCCAGACAATGCCGGAGTGAGAAGATACACATAATTATGTCTACTTCATTTACTTTAGCCCTCCGTGGCAATTTGAAAAAGCGCCTCCTAAGGAGTCCTCGACTGTTTAAGCATGCAGAGGCAAAAGGTACTGTAATTTGATTTATGAATTTGATCCCACCCACCCTCTAATTTAATTCATCAATGTTTCAGAAGAAGCAATTATGCATTGTGCCACAGCTCTTCATAGCTCCATTATCCAGCCTGAATATCTTTGTCAGAGGGTGTGTAATGGTATTGCTAAATATTCCATAATGGCTAGACGGGGCCTTGTCCCTCACAACCATTATTAGTGTGTCCTTCTCCTCAAATTGAGCTACTTTTTTCCTGAATAATGGCTTTTGACAATAGCAGACAACAAGGACATAACTGAAGTTTAAGAGGCAGCGCGGAGCAGCGCCACGCTCTCGCATGTGTGTTTTCTGATCTTTTGTTTCATGTTAAGAATAAATATCCCATTTGCCAAACTAAAAGCCCCGTTTGATGTGGCCTCTGCCTGCTGGTGCACGGGCTCTGGTGAGTGTGCATCCATTTCACATAGACTTTTAATTTGCACACAGCGGAATAATGGCAGGCAAAGTGTTTTTAATCTAATTAAAAATAAATTCCCGCGTATAAATTCTTGAGAGCAGAATTAAAACATTTTTTCCGTGACAATGGCTCCACTCATTCGTTGGCTCATTTCCATTTATTTGCGAGTCTTTGTGCGTTTGTTTGGGGCTCCTCCATTGTGAGGGGGGGGGGGGGGGGGGGGGGGGGGAGGGCAAAAACTCCAAAACAACAACAACAAACAAAACAAAAAAAATTAAACGTGGGCTTAATGATGAGGGAAAATGCTGTTTTGTTTTGGCTGCATGATGTGAATTAGCTGGGCATGAAGAAGTAGCCATGAGACCCTCTGAGCAGCCCCCCCCCCCCCCCCCCCCCCCCTCCTCCACCGCCCCCACCAACCCCTCGACAAATGCTCAGCGGTCGTGAACTACATTGATCTGGGGTATAATTCTCTATGAAATTGATGGATGAGGGCAGCCATTGACAGAAAGGGTAAAGACCACTTTGAGATGTCCCCTGTGAATAAGTATGATGGAAAATAGATTGTTGAAGAAGATTTATGTTTGTTCTCCACTGCCACATGAAGCGAGACCCCCCCCCCCATCCCCCCCACCATCCCTCCCTGACCACCACCCTCTGCACCCAGCCTCGATCTGACCAATCAAACATGTCATTGTGGTCAGATTAAACTCCCGGGCTCCACTCAGCTGCCAGCTCAGTGACAATTAGCTCATTCTCAGGATGCAGAGACGCAAGGAGCTGCCATCTTTTTTTTCCTCAAAGGAGGGAGGGGTGAGAGTGGTCAGTGGGATACCTCCTTGATTTGTTTTTTTAGCTTTGATTGTTTGGATAAAGAATGTAACGTAACACTATATCATGTTTCTTTTCTGATATATATATATACGTAATGAAAAACCAAATATTTTCTGCATTTTGAGTGTGTGTTTACATGACAGTGGTGCTCGGAGCCACTGATACTGCAACTTTATGAAAACGTTTTTAAAACACTTCAAACTTCGTCTCCGTAGAAACCGGGAAAAACTAAACTTTTTCTGGATTGCTGTTACCGCTCATCCACAACAGGGCCGTAGTAAATACTTATTCCGCTAATGCATGAGGAGATGGACAATATCATCAATGGTGCTCTGAAGTGTGTCATGAGTCTTGGTCCAGATTCTCCTGGGACTCAGTAGTTTTACAGTTAAGTTTCAGTTTTACCTGAAATAACAAAAAAATACCAAACAAACTTGGTTGTCTGTCCAATACGAGTGTCTATGTATTCGCCATTTTTAATGTTTATAGTGTATTCTCTGTGCGCATGACAGTATCGACTGGCATCTTCGTATGATGACCACGTCGTTTTCAGCATTTCTGCCATCGTTTTCAAAACGTCACCATGCAAGCGGGGCCTCACTGGTGGGAAATACCATGAATCCACTTATCAAGACCTTGGAATGACATTAGAATCATATATAGTGCAATGGAGAGAAACTGAAGCAAAGAACAAGCAGCCCACAGCGTGCCGCACTACATGATATGAATTTAATAATTTGGCACGACGTGAGTTTTGCTGGGTACACGTTGCGCAATAAAAACTGATGCTGAATCTCAGCCTACGATGTAGGTGAATCAACCTGAATGTCGAATGTCATAATCATGTGTCATCTATCCACGAAGAAGAAACTAGCAAAGCATGAACGGAGACCTCGCCTCTGTGGCAATTATGTGTTCGGAGAGAAATCCCACAAAAAGGCCGCAATACTACTCGGTCTTCTTTATTTTCATCCAACATACTTTTTTTGACCTGTTTTGTCATTATAGCTGCAAAACATCTATTTGGTTGTAGCGCCAGTCACACTGTTTTGCAGGTTGTCTTTGGTCGCAACAGCCATCCTTGTAACGGTCTGGCAGTGCCACATCTCAACAACGATTTAGAGCTGAAGACTGGAGAACTTGCCACGATTCTCTCATTGCAATGTTTCATCTGGAACTGTTGGAAAACGCAGCGTTTGGCGGCCTTTGATTGGAAACGTGTACGTGCATGAGGACCTTTTGTTGCATGGCGATATATGTGGAACTGATTTGACTGCAGATCGCATCTAACACATGTAAAAAATAACAAGAGCGTTTCCCTGAATATGGTGTTAGGAAACACCATACACACCAAAACACCAAACACATGAAATACAAGGAGTTTAGGTTAAAAGATTGATCTATGACACACAAACGCCTGAACCTATTTGCTTTGTTTATGTTTGTTGCTTCTGTTTTTAACAACTCAATATTTATCAGAGACGTTGCAGTGACTGTGGTGAGAAGAATTCTGTCAACTGGTTCCCCTTGACTTTTATGTACAGATTTAATCACAAGGTGTTTCCTGTGCTGTATCCCCTCAGGTCTTTTTTTTTTTTTTTTATCTTTTATGGTGCTCTTCTTTTTCCCACTGCTTTGACCTCGTGACAGATCCTCTCCCATATTAAGATTTTTCTTTTTAGCCAATTTTATATTGTTTTTCAGTAACGCTCTGATATGTTCCATAACTTTCTCCACAAATGCGTCCAACTCCATGGTTTCAGATTTAATTGAAATTTTTTTTAGGGGGGGGGGGGGGTCATCACTCCATCTATTGGTGAAGGTAAGCAATTGAAGACAGAAGTGATACTGTTTCCAGTGATTGTTCAAGTCTAAACAGCTCATAATGCACGTAAAGCCTTAATCTGAATACATGTGATTATACGTGATGGTGCTGGTCTGAGTTCATTACCAGTGAAATGCACTAAAAACTCTGTACAGCCTATTTGTGTGAGGTTGCAATTCCATATGCATGAAGAAGAAGAAGAAGAAGCAGATCCATGGAGGACTTTTCACAATCTGAGTTAGGAAGCACTTTCAATAAAATAAATCACATCATCTGATAGGAACGTACACTTGGATCATTATCTCAGACCTTGTTATTCTTTTGAAAGTAAGTTTTAAAGTGTCAAATTGTAAAAGACAAACAAAGAGCTGAGGAAAGGCAGATCACCACAGAGCTCAGCCTCGCGTTAAGGGAACTTGGCTTCAAACACAAACTTTATTTAAAACTGTAAAGGAATTCCGTTTGATTAAAATGATTCAGTCGAAGGTAAATACTGTTGTTTTTCTGTACGTTCTATTGTATATGACCCAGCTGACTCAGTAAAGAGCCCCATTCTTTTATAAAAGAATCAAACAGGGCTTTACATGTACATCCACATTTTCATATCAATCCCCTGCACATGAGACTTTTTTCATGGGTTCAGTGTCCACAGCATCTTACTGAGCCCAGAGTCATTCACCAGCTGAGCTCGCTGAATGTGTGTACAGTATGTCTAGCTCCTGTCCTGGCTCCTCTGTGGTGTAGTATTGTTCGGCTGCCAGCAGTGTAATCAGATAATACCACTGAGAGGTCAAAAGCACTGCAAGCTTTAGCTTCAGATTTCTGTCACCTTTTACAAAAACAACCCAAAGAGTCATTTTCAAATAGTAAATCTATCCCACTGCAGGTACACGGAAACTCAACTCTGGAAAAATGGTTTTGCAACTTTGCACATAAACTAAGTTAGCAACTTCATTACAACCGAGTATGGAGTGCTGGGATTCAATGGGGAAAGATTATAATAGAAGGAATGTTTTGGATTGTGTTTGTGAGTAGCATTGACGAATTACAAATGAGAAAGCCCTGGACATTCACATTTTAACAACACAAGTAAGAAAAAGAAAAAGAAAAAAGAATCTTGAAAACCATTAACTGATCGAGTCTGTTGGTATCTTTAACCTGCTTTAATTTGCAATTATCTCATCAAGTCCACTGTCAGTAGCTTCAAAAATATATATGCAAATTACTCTCTGAAGATGATATTTGTTATATCACTGTACTGTAGAGCAGTTGTGTGTACAAAAAAAAATCATTAAGTAAAGCATTAATCCAGGGGTCCATAAACACCCCACTGAAATGAATAGAATAAAGTAAGAGAAAACAATTTTGATTTGCTCAGATTCAAATCAATTCCATTTCATTTATAGAACACTAAATACAGCAGCTATTTCAGGGCACTTTTACAGAGAAAAACATAGCTTTTACAGTATGAGCAAGAACAAGGAAAACTTCCTTTAACAGGAAAAAAATCTGCAGGCCCAGACTCATAATCATAATCCTGAGCTCCATGAATGTTTCAAAGCAACACAACAATACAGGAATAGAGCTACATGCACTGATAGGGGAGGTCAAGTTTATAGAGACATGTTGAAGAAATTTACTTTTCCCACAATGTACTCTAAATACTGTAACAAGAGAAGTATCTACAAAACTTCTTAAAAAGTAAACTGTGTCCAGAATGAACTCGGGCTGAATAGATGAATCAGACTGATGGACAAGTGTTTCTCTGACTTCTTATGTGTTTTGTTTGTTAGTTGCTTTCTTTTGATTTCATCCACTGAACTCAAAAAGTACCCGGCCGAAAGAGCCTGATGACTCACATTTCCTGTAACTTAAAAAGTATTTTCTTCCATATTTTGTAGCTGAATATGCATTACATCAAAAGTCATGTCAACCTTTAACCCTCATCTCAGTCCACGAGTGCCACCAAAGCATTGCTATGTCTACTTTGTATTCTCATGTTAAAATATCAATATTTGCATTGTAGCAATTAGTTTGGGTGAACATCTTTTTGAAAGTCATTCCATGTTTCCTGCTGGTTGACATCGCTACTTCTTAGTGTGATTACAGATGCTAATATGGCTGTATAAATGCTCCACACATGCTGCGGCTCTTCATTGTCATGGCTGAGATGAGTTCAGATGATGTCTCACCACAAATACAATAATTTTTTGGCGATGCCAGAAAGAATAATATTTTCCTTGATGCCTATTTTTATAGATATACCACTGCATCGTTTTTACATTTTCTTTCCAGAAAAGATTTGCATGGCAAGATTGTGAAAACATAGTTTTAGAAGACCTTCCGTTCCTGTCTTTTGTCTTTTTAAAGCAGTGTGTATTCGGTAATCCCGTCTGTCATTCTGCCTATATATCATGCTATATTGAACTGAGATTGAACTAAATAAACTGAACTCTAACTCACACTTCGTGTACATAAGACCTGAAAGCTCCTACATTAACAAATTAAAGTGTGTGTGTTGGTAGAGCCTGAACACTATGCATTTCCATAAAAGAGGTGATTTGGGAGAGTTACTGCGTCTTAGACATGACAGAAAGCCTCGGCGCATTTATAAACTCTCCTTTCTATAATCAAAATGTAATCAGAGGGTCGGAGGGAAGTCCAGCACAAGCATGATGTTCATGTTTAACCTTTTGGTGTCGCGATCAGCATCTTGTGTGGGCTCTGCCTGTAAGCCCCCTTCCCATGATGCTCTGCTGGCGGGGGTCCTCTCCTTGTGTAGCCTTTATTTACATGATCCTCCTATGAAAACATGACCTTTGGCTTCCCCGAGGGTTGCAACAGGATAAAACTAGTATCAATTAGGCCGGGGGAAGAATGAAAAAAAGAAAGGCACCCCCCCACCCCCCCCCCTCCTCAGAAATGATGTATCCAAAACTTGAGACCTAGCAGGGTCCCGCTTTCATCGGGTTGCCAGAGGGTAAGAAGGTCTGCGCTTTGTTTATGTTTGACTTGGCAGTCGTCGCCGAGCTCCATTTATTGTCAGGAGAACTTCGGGACAATGAGGTGTTTACCTTCCCTTCCCCTTGGACTGCTCCGTCCCTCCCTCCATCAGCAGGAGCTCCCGCGAAACGGATGATAAAACATCAAAAATATTGACAGAAAATTGACCCGGCGGACACACAAACAAACCTCATCTCCATAATGCCTGACCTGTAATTACTGATGAGGTCAGGCCGGATGTTGTATCTGGATGACCCCGGACCAGTCATAAAGTGTATTGCAAATTGGAGTGCAAGTAAGAATCTGTCTTTGATTTCCTGTTTAAAATATGCAGTTCGATCAGCTTGAGGACGTCTTAGCTTCCTGTGAGTCATGGTGATTGAAGTTGTAATGACATTGCTTCCTTTTTTTTCTTTCCTTTTAGAGAAGTTTGTCTTTTTGTCTGTCCACTCTAAAATGACATTAACCAAATATGTTGAGGATAGTATAGATGGTGTGAAAAACACAGATCCGCTCAGTAATTACCACACCGCCTAATAGTAGAGCCCCCCCCCCCTTTTCGAAGCTGTGGAGCGGACGAAGAAAGAACAAACCTCACTGCTTGATCAAATATATTTTGCTCAATGGGTGCGAAAGTGCAGAAACAACAGTCTTTTTTTTTTTTATTCTAAATGGAACAAAGCTGCTCCAGTAGATCCTTAAAGTTACAATCAGTATTTCCACCAGCTATTTCTTTTTTCTTGAAGAAATCAAACCAGAATGTATGCTGCACTGAGTCCATTTAATCATTTAACCTGCATTTTGTAATAACTATTGCATATTTGCAATATGTAGCATCCGGCACCGTTTTTTTTTTTAGAAAATGTGTTCAAGAATTTTATTCAAAATACGGCAGATTATTACAAAATGCTGTGTTATTACATAACGAGGTGAAAATGCATTACATGACTACATATTGCCCCGTTATTACATAATGCAGTGCTACAGGGGTTTTGTCATGGGTCGGACCGAGCCTTGCTCACGGTGATTTTATTCTTAACACCATAGACATATATCTATGCTTAGCAAGGACTTTCAAGACTGCCACCGATAATCTGGATATGCGCGGTTTGGAGACCTGCTTCTGTGTCAACAAAGGCACACGTAATTACCGTATTTCACAGAATGTTTGAACCTGCGCTCACATGCTCCCAATAGACGTGCACCCCGAGGCTTGCACTGGCACACTGTCCATATATAGAGATCTATACAGTATATCATCCTTCCCTAAAAGACACAAATGGCAAAGGCAAAAAGAAAATTTTAATAAAAAAAGATTTCCACCTTGGGAGCCGTTTTCAAAAAGCCCTCGTGTAGAGAGACGCCCGAAACGCAACAAAAGTTTACCACTTCCACGACAAAATGGGACCCCAAAGGGGAGATTTACAAACGGGAGTGTCGGTCGTCGTGTGTGATTCACTGTGACAGAAACCAGTGGCGCGCTGGCGGCGAACCCGTCACTCATTTGATTTCATGCCACTGAGAGATGCGGCGGACAGTGAGGATGTCCGGGCGGTGAAACGATCTGTCACACACACGCCCGTCATCTTATGCAAAGGTGTAACCCGAGCCTTCATAAGACACCGCCGCTGGGAAAAAAAAGAAGAGGCGTCCTCCTACCGGAGGTCCTTTTATATCCACTCTTCACGAAGAGATGACACCGCCAAGATCTGTGCCGCCGAGGTTGTTGTCTTCCACAAGCACTTAATCTGATCAGAGAATTAAAATTTCAGCGAGTCATTTAATGATAGCCGGGGCCAAAAGGGCCCACGACGCCGAGCTAGAGTTTCTTGCGGCTCTGCAGTCATATCTCTGGCATCCCAAGCCCTCTCATTTTCTTACATTACCTCCCGAATGCCTCGACCGCTCTCCGCCTCTCCTCACGGTGATCACATGGATTTATTATGGGCCATGAGGTCACCGGGATTTTCTGTAATTGGAGTCGGGCTGGATTGCATTAACAGGTCTCCAACACTGTAAAGCAGGAGCATTTACATTTAATTATCTTTATAGGAGCCTTTGTTCATTTAATTTGTAATGAAGCACACGCTGTGATTGGGGGCAGATTGGAATTACTTCCAAATATGACGAGCAAATGTTGCCCTTGAACTGCCGGGGTGGGTTCGTGATATCTGGGTTTTTTTTAATGTCTTTTTATGAACTGGGACAGTGGGAACGCTCCGGGAGCGTTGTAAATATGGAAATAAAGACATTACAGAGACGGTTTCTTACTGGATATTTTCACAGCTTAAGGCCAGGGATTAGCTGGCATCGCACGTCTTTTTGATTCTGTCTTTCTTTTTTTTTTTTTGTTCTTTTGAAAAATTATCTGCAGTTGGATGAGAGCGAGGGGCTTCTCAGTTACACTCCAATGAATGGAGCATATCAAAGTAGCAACACTTTGATGGGCTTTTTGTGTATTTTCAGGGATTAGCGTTAAGAGACTTGTATTACTTAAAAACAACTCCAAAATGGGATAATTTGGCAGTTTCACGCTCATTTACTATTATTTTTTTTTTCTACCCCCTTCTCTCTTGTAATCCTGTGCAGTGGGCGTGTTCACGTTGGACCGGTGCCAACTTGTGTGTGCAGCTATGAGATATCAATGTCAGCAGCACTTTGGGCAAACACGTCCTTGTGTGTGTATCAGAATTTCTCCACCGGCACTTGTGTGTGTGTGTGTGGGTGTGTGTGTGCTCTGTAAAATTTGTGTCGGTGTGTCTGTATCCGTGTGTCTGGGCTGTAGATGCTTTGTCCCGTTAATGAGAGGCGTTCAGGGCCTCCACGGGGGCCTGTGGAAGATAATCTTCTCCTGTTTTGCTATGAAAGCGCTTCTGAACGTAACCGAAGAAACTCACTCAAATGGCGCGGGGGCTCGGCTGAATAATTCAGCGTTTACAATCAATTTTGGCCCCCCACCGCCTCATCTCGACACCTCCACTGGACCGCCGGGCCTTCAGGCTCATCATGGGAATGTTGACAATTCCCCGTACAATGCATTCCCCGGCTCTGGTGGCAACATGAGAGGCGGTGGGAGCGCGGGTATTTGTGTGAGTTTGCAACTTAGCATGTTGAATTATTAACCCCTTTCAAATGCTTTTTTTTATTGCAGAGAAAGAGAGAAAGTCGTTTTTTTCTTATTCTTATTCTTCTTAGAAGCTTTAAAAAGAATTTGCGGACAGCTCATTTCTTGAAAGTGAAGAGGTTGGGATCAGCGTCACAGTGCGAAGATAACTAAAAATTCTCAATGCGCGTATAATTGTTGCAACATTCAATCAAACACTGTAAAAAGATGTTTTTACTCAACTTTTGCTCATATATTAACATACCGTGATGAGGGGACAACCTGCCTGACGGGGGCAACGGACAGGTTTTCCTGGCAAATTTCTAGCTGAGCAGCACTAAAATGGCCAAAATACTTGAGCTGGACCCCAATTATTGGAATATTTAGACGTTTGGGGTGTTTTGAGATCTGAATAATCGTCGCTTCCCCGCAGAACAGTGCTGTGCTGCTTTCTGCGTTATGTCCCCACAGATTGTGCGCAGGACGCGGGTGATGCACGATTGCATCCATACTACACTCCTGGCTCACTTCCGTACACGTTCTATAAAGTATAAGTAACAATCCCAAAAATATCTCCACTTCTGCTGCCCGCCGTTCTCCACCTAAGTAGTTTATGTTTCACTTCAGGAGTTCTGAGCCGCCTGGCTCTTTATCTGCTCATAAATTGTGATTGTTCAGACGGGGAGGGGGAGGTTATTCTAGCAATATTTCACCAGTCTAATCCACTCAGGATGAAACTTGACTGTATGTGAAGTAAATGTGTAAATGTGAAGTAAATTAAATTGTATTCAATAATTATTTTGTGTGCATCTTATATACATGTGTATATATGTATTTATATTGGATACATCTTGTATTGGTTCAGTTATGTGCTTTTAAATAACCATAATATATTTGATGTTTGGTTCATTCAATATCAACTGTTCCTACAATTTGTCCTCGTGACCCGTCCCTCTGAAGAGAGGACCCCGATCTTCAAGGGACACTTACCCTTGGATTATAGTGTGTCCCTACATCACAGGTTTTACTGTATACGTTGATGTATTTTTTATTTTTTTTGCCTTTGTTGAACCTATTTATTGGTGAAGGTGGAGAATTTGGGGTGGACATCAGAACTATGTGTTTGTACTCCCACAGTTTGATAGCTTTGCATGACTTCATATTGTCTGTAGAGGAATATTAATGATAAAAAAAATCCTTCAGCCGCAGGTAACAAGGTGATAGAAACACATCTGACTGGGCTATACACACTCAACAGTCCATGTCCAGTGCGTGTTGAGAGTGAATTGGTCTGGCAGGTGTCGGCTTTCCACAGGTATGATTCAGTGCGAGGGGAGGAGAACGGAGGGGAGGTGGGAGGAGGAGCAGGAGGAGGTGGTGACGGTGGAGGTGGTGCAGCAGCTATATTCTCCTGTACAATACTCTGCACTATAATAGTCCCGTGGATTACTTCAATTGCAGGTGATAACAGACAGGCAGCGGAGCGGACAGGCCGATACAGGACACCCACTCCTGTGTGGGAAGCCGTATGAATTATTTCTTGTGTGCCCGCAGAGCCGTCCACAGGGGCCGGGGGAGGGGGGGCAGTGGCGGGTGGAGGCTATGTGCTATGACTCCGTTTTGAATGTGCAGGCAGTGAGGAGGGGAGCAGGTGGAGCATAAAGAATGGATTATATTAGAGAGGCATACTCATGACTTCAGTATATGAATGAGTCAAATGAATACGCACCAGTAATGTTGCGTTGCTTGATCAGTAATCCATCGATTTAAAGTTGTGATTAACAGTAAACCGGAGGGTCCCGCTCAGGGAGCCACAGTGCTGATCTATCCGCTGCAGGATTCAAACCCCAAGTCTGTTTCTCTAATCTTTAGGGCCCAAATATAAGACTTCGACGCTACAATTATCAGTACTTCAGCCATTAGTTATTTGCTTTTAAACCAAACACTGCTCTCATGGACGCTGGTGTTACTGCTCTGTTCGTCTGTATCCCAACACGTAAGTGTGCAGGCAGGCTTCTTGTGTATCTCATGACTATCTTACCTAGAGAACCTTTCATATAGTTCAACAAGGTATTACTCTTAATATAACCAACAAAATTTAAATTGTTGACGTTTTGTAGATCGAGCTGCTTGTTTGTTTGACTTTTGTCATACAAGAAAGTAGTTCAGGTTTCACAGAGCTGCTATATAACTGTGCCCTACTCTTAACCGTATACCTTTAGCAATACCATAAGCCATGTGTTCTTAGTGTAACAATTCAACTAAACTCCTGTTTACTGGAGGAGGTGCCAAACAGCTATCACCTGAAAGCAACTTGAGGAATGTACAACTGTAAGTAACATTAGCATTAAGGTGTAACACTTTTATTCTGTTATCCACATGTTAGTTTATCTCAAGCGTTGTTACTTCCGCTACAAGAGACACAAACACCCTGATGTTAGAGCATCTACCTCCAATCAACTGCTTCACCATCAGATAAACTAAATACTGTCAGAGAATCCTTACAACTGTGTGCACATTATTAGCAGAACCCGAATTGAGAGGGACAATTGAATGTTGGGTTAAGTAGCTACTTTTCAACCAAGTAGCTAGTAACTGTAATCAAGCTTTCATCTTCATTAACTTGGATACCACTGCACATAAATCCTTTTTGCACACAATGGTATGAGTTAGTGTGGAGCCGCAGCCAGCACATCACCATCCATCAACTCCTCGGGAAGTGTGTGTGTGTGTGTGTGTGTGTGTGTGTGTGTGTGTGTGTGTGTGTGTGTGTGTGTGTGTGTGTGTGTGTGTGTGTGTGTGTGTGTGTGTGTGTGTGTGTGTGTGTGTGTGTGTGTGTGTGTGTGTGTGCGTGTGCGTGTGTGTGTGTGTAAGTCACAGATACGGTATCGAGCCGTCGGGAGGCCATCTCTCCGCTTGGTGCAACGCAGTATGTGAGATTCTTTGTCAATGGTCGAATCATTGAGGAAAGGCGATACCTGGTTTAAGCATGATTAAATTGACACCCCATAGAGTGTCTCAGATACGTTTTTGTGCTCTTGATACTCGGGCGGCAGCTTATTCAACGCTGTCTCGCATTCAGTCTCACCTGTCCTGCTGACATCATTGCAGCGCAATTACAGTGAGTGAGAGAGAGAAGGCATTAGGCAGGTGCAGTGGGAAGAGGAGTGAGGCAACGTTGTCTCATTGTCTCTCAGCTTATTGCTCATTCCCTCTCTCTAAACCTATAGTTGGAAGAACACAGGTATCACACCAACTATATCCTTTATCCATGTGTGCCCTTGTAATCACTTTACTATATATCAAGTGATTACTTAACTGAATGAAAATATTAATCAATACTACTTCGACTAATCGAGATAGCTGGACTACACAGTAACATGTCAGGTTTGAATAATTAAGATCCTGTGTAAAGTGTGGTGAATTGCATGCTCACACACATACATTGATATGGCTAAGGCTAACACTAGGGCAGACATCACACACAAACAGGAGTATTCCTATGAGGCTGCAGACATAAGACCTACTGGAAATGTATATTTTCCGTGTTTGTTTGAGTGACTAAATGGAGAAAAAAGCCCAAGACAAGATAGTGTGGCAGTCAAGATCACCGAACCCAAGACAGTGTCAAGATCAAGACCAGAGCGTCCCAAGACAAGACCAAGTCTTGAAGGACCCAAGACCAAGTCAAGACCAAAACCTTAAAAAAGGGGATGTCAAGATCCAGACCGCTCTTGAGTACTACAACAATATAACAAGGACAAAATGAATCCATGGAGCAGGACATGTTGGTGGAGGAAGATATCAAACATATCAAAGACTTACAGCAAAAAAAAAAAAGATTAAAAGAAAAAAAGGAGCTGATCAGTAAAATAGTTTCAAGGTTCGGCTTAAAACTTTAACTATTCAATGAGGCGTTCTGTCAGAGCCAGATAAAGTCATCATGGAGCCATTGCCTAATTGAGGTGCTATAGGTTTAGATTGCTGGGAAAACTGCACCCTCTCACTATAAAAGAGCCTTGAGATGACTGTGTTGGCTCTATATAAATAAAATGTAATTACACTGAATTGAAAAGTTAAAGCTCTGGCAAGTACTGCAGGACCTAAGAAAACATCTTATAATAAAGTCCACAAATAGAAGCCGTGAGGATCCAGTGGGGAGGAAAACCTCACACCGCAATAACAGCAGCATCTCTTCTCAAGGCTGAGATGGTTCACACCGCAATCCCAGACGCGTTACAAAACAGACGCAAAACATACACAGAGCAGACACTAAATCGCATTATGTGTTGTCGAAAAATCTATTAGCGCTAATCCCTCACAATGCAGGCTAACTGCGTGTGTGCTTTAACCTTTACAGTCATATGTGGACCTCAAAACGAGCAACTTCCTGAACATCTGCTCCCAAGATCAGAGCTCACTGAGACTATTTTGGTGTTTGCAGTTGCTCAGAGGTTCTAGAGTTCATGCTCCGTGGCGTATTTATTATTTACATAATTTAGATACAGACAGTATTTATTTTCTCTCAAACGTCCCACATTTCTGAAGCGGCACGTGGTGTCCCCTCCTGTGTGGGTCGACTTTCAGGGACTTTCTTGTTTAAGGAGACACCTGCACGTGTTGTAAATTGTAATTAGGACCTTTAGACCAGAGTAACATTTGGGTTTCAGATGATGTGCGAGTGGAGAGAGAGAGAGAGAGAGAGAGAGAGAGAGAGGGAGAAGGGACGAGTCACAAAGAGGAGCTTTGTTTATGGCCATCTCTCTTGGCCACACGCAGGGCTTAGCAAGAGAGCATTTCCTGTACTGATTCATCCTCCACTCTAATCATTTGTGTAAGTCACATTCTCTGTTAACAAAAGGAATCAAACGCAGCCGCCGCTGCATGGCTCACGTTATTTTGCGTTGACATTCTCACGTTGCCAGATTAGCACTGATATCTCTTTAAATCCCCGCCACTTTGCCGAGTGAATCGGCCGAACCAAACTGTGCAGGACATTTACTGAAAACTGAACCTCCTTATTAATGCATCGAGCTGACAGCTTGGGCACATATTGAAAAGTTCTGCTTGTAAAAGCTGCTTGTTCCTGGATGCCAGCCAAGACTTTGACTTGTTGATAGACACAAAATGCTGCAAGGTGCAAGAAGGTGTGTCCCGGCTTTAAGTCTGGGCTCAGCCTATCAGTGTGAAGTTTGCATGTTCTTCCTGTACGTGGATGCATCCATGTTTTTTTGGGGGGTATTTTTCATGTCCTCCCACAGTCCAAAAAGATGCATTTAAAGTTCATTTGTCACTCTAAATTGCCCATAGGTGTACATTTGACTGTGTGAATATGGAAAGAAAGACGGATATTATCCTTTCTATCATTCAAATAAAGATTTATTGGTGTGAGAGGAAAGCATATGTGGTGACTGCCATCCGATTCTCTGTGAGGTTGGCGGAAATCATACTCACTTCTCTAAATAGATCATATATCAATAATTACTCATTAAGCATTCAATGTATTTTAACCTTCACTATTTCTGTAATTAGGTTGTACTGACTAATTTATACTTGGTCCATTGGTTGTGCTTATGGGGTAATTTGCATTTCTCGCAGGTTTATACAATGAAAAGCGCCATCCAATCGTGTCAAACTTGCTTCAAAACACATATTGGGATAACGCCTCTATGTTTAAATAAGGCTGACTGAGCGATCCAGGAATGCAGTAAATCGCATCGAAAGATCCACAACGACATCTCTGCAGCCTGCGACGACGTCAGTTTCAATTTTCCCAACTTTGAAATGATCGCTTTGACTCGAGTTGATGGCCCCTCTCAGCTATGATCTTCTATTTTTATGAAACGAGGCACTTCTTCATGTATTTGACAGGTTATATTACTGCTTACAAATCCACAGAATTGGTGACTGGGTTATAATGAGTGACTGCCGCCGGGGTTTGATGGACAGTGTGGGCAGGACATCCCAGCCCCGACGCTCATTTTCGGGACATGCCAACGCGCTCATTTGCCCCGCGGGTGGAAGTGTAATAAAACATGTGGGCTGCGAGTTTAAGCTCGACTGTGCCTCGGTGTTTTTGGGCCCGAGCAGGCGGCGTGTCACAGCAGCGTCTCTGTGTGTGGCCTCCGTGTTTTTGTCATCATCTCTTGTGTGTTTAGGAATTGTCTGCAACAATCTGACCGCAGCGTGTCATCTTGTGAGTTGAATGCGGAGAAAGTGTACAGGCGGGCTGGGAGCCCCGCTGCTCTGTTTGGATCTAAACGTACGCAAAGAGTGCAAATAGAAAGATACACAGTGTACGTAAACATGTACACAGGCGCTCCGGGGTTGCTGATTTATGAAAGCCATAAAGATATAATGGCTTTCGGTAGCATGTGGAGGATCAGAGGGTGAGCTGCCCTCTGCGCCTGCCGCCGTCCTCCAGCGATCCAGAGAAACACCTGAGCTGTTTTCCATAGGATGGCAGCGTGGGTGCGGAGGGGAGGTGGAGAGCGCCGGGGACACGGGCGGCTGTCTTGCTAATGGGACACTTAGACGTCTGGGCTTATGTCATTCGGTCCCTGCGCGCTGCCTCCAATTCGCCCCCCCTACTGCAGGGCTCCAGCTCCGCCGCGATCGATCTGCGGCTAGCCTCCTCCACCCCGGCGGCCGTGGCTCAGGCAACCGGAGCCGTCAGGGTCCTGAGGCATCCCTCTCACCGTCTACGTCCCCCAGCCCCACCGTGCACACGCACACACACACACACACACACACACAGTACACAGTACTGTCCCACAACCCCTGACCTTGATCTGCCTCTGGAGCACTTTGTAGGTACATTTTGAAAATTCAGACCAGAGCTGATACTCGGATTCACCCAACGCAGTGAAGTTTTATGCTTACTGCAAAAACGACGAGAGGCGGTAAAGCTATCAGGGCTGCCTCAGCAATACTAATATCATTGAAGAAGCACAAACACAAGGATCTATATATGCATCGCTTTGCATTAAAAAAAAAAGTGTCAAAACATTGGAAACAAATGCAGAAAGTGACTTTTTCTTTCTCATGTTTCAGTAATCTGTGAACTTTTTTTAAAAGGTCAACTGCTCTGCTTAGTTCTTCTTTTCACAAAAAAAACATATATCAACACACGTCCCACAGTGCTCTCTGTATTTGTATCTGTATTATCTGTATTTACTGAGTGTGGATGAGTTGTGGAGGGTATGTCACTGAGTTATGGACTTACTGAGCTGACTTCATTACAGCCATTTCCCTTTCACAGAAGACTTCATATCTTCCCATCTTAACGTTGACTTGCCAATAAGAACTTATGCATCAGTTTTCATCAACTTCCTGAGTACAACTCTGACAACTGACATCAAATTAGCTAAATGCAGCAATGTTTCTATTAATTAGCACAATGTACAAATCGTTATAGGTAGCAGGATAGGGCCCCGGTTACACAACAACGTCTTGAAGTGAAATGGGAAAACTTTTGTCGCGTTGTGGATTTCCATTTACACACACCTGCCTGAACGACGTGCACTTTCCTTGAAACAAACTCCGGGCCTGGAGCAAACAGTGCTGGCGTGAAAGCGCCCTCAGTGTCACCAAATAATCTTAAATGCACGATTTTGAACTGCGAGAAGGAAACAAGGCACCCTGAGAAAGCTAAGAGTCGGGGAGAACATGCAAATGTAACGCAGAAAGACGTCCAAGCCTGGATTCCAGTGCGAGCCACTCCTACAACTAATATGTCTTTTTAATAAAAAATAAAAAAAATTCAATTTAACCCCTGATTATTTACGTTGGGAAAAGAAACATGTGAGTCTTTGCCATTTACCTAACCAGTACAAACACTAAACAGCGCCGAGGTTCTACAGGGTTGGCGATCGTGGCGTTCGCTGACACATCTGTGTAATAAACTGCTGCAAGTGATTAAACTTTCCATGTGTGTTCCCGCATCGCCATGAACACACAGGTCATCTGTCATGACTCATGCCTTCTCACGTTGCCGTCTGCCCCGCTGTGAACAATGTGCAGTGAGGAGGAGGTGGAGGGGTGGGGGGGGGGGGGGGGGGGGGGGGGGGGGGGTGCTACGAGCTTATGAGTGGCCCTCCACCTTTTCCCATCATTGTCATCTAATATTGATGCTGTGTCTTCTGCGCTAAGCTCCGGTAATGAGAGGGCTGATTTGAGATCAGGACGCTGATAGAGATGATAATCTGCATATGCTCTCTCATGAAAATGGAGGAGGGCCGTCTTGAGGTAACCCTGCATGTCTGGACGCATAAACCCTCGGCATAAACAGACGAGAGGCAGATATCTGAAGAGTGAGGCGGCCCCACGTACCAAAACACACTAAAGAGGCCACGAGACGCAGCCGGAAATAAAAGAAGAAGACAGAACGTCAAGCACTTGCATCAATTTTTTTTCTTTTTTTTCTTTTCAGCATTCATCACTTAACAAGATATATTCAAATAGGTCTCTCTAAATATTTAGAATATTTCTTTTTCTCTCTCACTCTCGCACACACAAACACAGACGGCACTCTACAGGATGTGATCCTTCTGATGTTTCACAAACTCAAAAGTTTGTTTTCGTCTAGATGCAGCAGCGAAAAGCCATATTCCAAAAGAAAAAAAAAAAAAAAGAGTTTGTAATGACGCCGTTGTTTAGAGAAATGGAAACATGCACTAAAGATGCTGCATGTGGTGAAGGTGTGGGGGGGGGGGGGGGGGGGTGTTTGGCAGTGTGGGGGGGCTTGGTTCGCAGCTTGCTTGTATTCTAATATCTCCTCTATGAGAAGCTGTAGTGAAGCACTGTGTGTGGTCCACTTGGGTCCGGCCGGCCCGGCGGATGGCCGCGGTGGCCATCCGCGTTGTTGTCTTTTCGACTTCACTTTTTTTCCCCCCCCGACATGGCTCGGCGTTGCTTATAATAAAACCAGATTATGAAAACATTTTGGGAGTCCTGACATGGACTGACAAATTCAAACGTCAACAAGGAGATATGACAGGGAAGGGCACCCGGCGTACTCTGCCAATGCTCCCAGTAAACGGCTTCGGCGCAAGAACTGAACGTCATTGTGACATTATTTGTCTACATTTCATCACTCTGTTTTCAGGTTTGGCCCGTAAACTGTTTGAATGAAGACTCCCAAGTTATTTTTCCTGTCCTCCATGTTTCTGCAAAGTACATCCACAGCCTCAAATGTCTTTATCATAACTTTACAAAACAAGTCATCTTCTCAGGAATTAAATGATGAATTCAACTCGTTCTTTGTCGTGATGTTTGCATGGTTAGTGAAAACACTCAAAAGTTGGGTATTGTGCATTTTTATACTAATTGTAGTGCAATATAAAGAAAACTTAGCATAATTACAACAAATAGTGTGTTTTTACACAGCAGGGCTCTTTATATTGTGAGTATTTTTTTTTACAAATCACAACTTAAGGAATGTAAAGATTTAAATATAATGCTAAAGTTGATTACCACTACCAGGGTATTAATGTTACAAAAAATTACCTTATAGCAAAACAAGGTTCCAGAGCTGAAATCGTTAGTCATCATAGTATAATTGTCTGAATTTAATCTTTTTTTTCTTTTTTTTTGTATTTGAAATATATTTGAAATAGTCGGGTCGTCTTATATTAAGAGAGTAATATTCAGATCCCGGTGTTTTACAGCCCCTCCAGAACGTCGGGGGGGTGGAGCACATTACACCGGAGCTTCAAACAGGCACTGGCTGCCTGTGTGTCAAAGGATGCATTTCAAAATCTGACTTCTTGTTTAAAAAGCTTTGAATGGTCTTGGGCCTAAAAACTTCTCAAATGTACTTGTCGAATATGAAACCTCCAGGCCCCTGAAGTCCTCATGAAGAGCTTTTCTTAATATGAGAAGTGCGAAACATCATCTTATAATGTGGATGGTTGTATATTTGGATCAATGAGGTATGTGAGCGTTCCTGAACTGACCTGTCAGAGTTGCTTCTTTACGGTTATACACGAGGTGAACAAATCATTCTTAGCCCCGCCCCCAAACGGCGTCACAGGCTGAGATTGAGCCTGATTTTACATGCTGATGCTCAGCATCCCAACCCAACTGTGTCCCACGGTGTGTGTGTGCGTGTGTGTGTGTGTGTGTGTGTGTGTGTGTGTGTGTGTGTGTGTGTGTGTGTGTGTGTGTGTGTGTGTATTCAGAGCCAAGAAGTAACTCACTCACACACCTAGAGGCAATTTACACATGCATGTTTTTGGACTGTGGTAGGAAACCAGGGAACCTAGAAGCAACACACACACACACACACACACACACACACACACACACACACACACACACACACACACACACACACACACACACACACACACACACACACACACACACACACACACACACACACACACACACACACACACACACACACACACACACACACACTTTGTTTTTTTAATTAAATATATTTTTGTTACAGAGGAACTGATCAAAAAGTCAGATAGTTTTCATCTAAAATATCGGTTTTGTCTTTATAGATACTCTGTGACAGTTAAACAGTTTTTTTTTTTTAATCATCTTGAATTGTCTCTAGTAATTCCAGACTAAATTCCATTCCATGAATATCTTTTCATGCTATTTTATTCATTTTTAAGTAATAACCATCTGTTTTTCTATAAAAGCAAAGCAATCATACTAACCCCCCCCCCAGATCCCAGGATGTTTCCTGTCTGTTTGAAAGCTGGTTCTAACATTAACCATAACCACTGTGTCTCCACACTCACATGCACCACCAGCATCCCTGTGGAGGTGCAGTTTTGGGGCCTGAGCACTGCCCACCACCGCCTCTCTGGAGAAACATCACACTGTTGTGGGTGCTAATCACACTGAGCGGTTTAGTCTTTCATAAACAAAGCGTAAAAAAATGAGGCCCACACTAACAATCTGGTAATTCAGTAGCGGTCGGCGGACGTCGCTGCTATTCCATTTCAGGGTGGATTATAAATGCGTGCGCAAGAGCCGTTGCCCTCTTAATGACGGCCCCGTGATATTACAGCTGCTCACAATTAGCCGGGACTCCCCCCGCGGCCGCCAGAGCTCCCCAACGTAAATAAATGGTGGGACCGGGCAGGCTGAGCGCAGTACGCGCTGAAACAACACGGCTGATTTGGACATCTGGCGCAGTAATAGAAATGTCTCTTCCACACTTTGACGTAATGAATAGGGATCAGAGTCCTGCTTTAGCAGCGGCTTGTGTGGACGATGGAGACGCCTCATGCATCACCGTTTACCCTCGTGAAGAAGGTGTGGATGGGAGGGCTGTTATTGGCCGGAAAAGGGCGATAGAGGAGAACCAAAGAAACACCAGTTTTCTTCATTGATGTACTCCTGTAGCGGGACAAATATAGTTCATCCGAGATCAAAAAGTATTGCGTTTTAAAATGATAAAGGCTGTGAGGTACGTGACGGAAATCAGCTGATCTGAAGCTGAAAACTTGCTTCCCTCAGTTCAAACTTAGAAGACATCGAACAGCTTTGTTAGCCAATCATAGCTTCACTGAAAACCGCGCAAAAGATTAAAAAAAAAAAAAGGAGTTTTGTTTGAAAATATTTTAAAGTAAAAGGGAAAGAAACACGAGTACCGATTTGGTCCCTCTGAGTGACAAAAGTATTACAAGATGAAACACTGAACTGTATTTGATGGAGCTGTAAACAGCTAATATATAATCTAAACATTGTTATGCTGATGGCACTCTAGTTTTCAAAAGGCTTTCAATGGTTAAAAGATCAGATAGTAGACTAATTTCTAACCATGTGTTCCATTTTAATAAAAAGTGAAACAAACCTCTGAACATTGAATTTGACATACTATTATATTGCATTTAGTTCCATTGTACAGTGTCTTACCTATCTATTTTATGTATTTGCTTTATTTTATGTCGTCTTTTTTTTGTAATTTATTTTGTATTTTATTTCAATTTGATTAAATTCAACTTCATTCATATATCACCAAATACAGCACAGTAATTTCACGGCACGTCTACAGAGGAAACCCAAGACTTTAGCTTCTACAAAGTTCGCAATTTTGCTTTCATGGGGACCCAACTGTGGCATCTTGTGTATATATGTATATATATATATATATATATATATATATATATATTCACATCAGTGACCTCACTGAAGAAATTGTATCACAGGGTCCCAGATCCGGTTCAAAACATTGCTTCTATCGTCTTTATAAAACCTTAATGCAGTGTTTTTGCCAATTTACCCAGTCAAAAAGTCAAATGTGACCACTGGATCCTTCTTCCACACTCTCATGATCAGCTTTTTAGTGTTTTAGTGATCAGCCTTTTTACTGTCCAATACATGTCTAAGAAAAGCATGTCAAACTAAAGCTTTCAAGCCATGCAATGGCAATGCAATAGTACTTTTGAAATCAGAATGAAAATATGTGGACAGCTGATAGCTTTTGGTGGATGGCGGATGGCTCGCGGATGTTTCAATGTAGAAACATGACAATATGACCGTTTCTCAGAAACTAATTTTTCTCATTCTGCAATGATCTCGTTTGTTTTGCCTCCAAAAACAGTGATTTTTATAAAATGTTCAAATGATCCACATTTACTGAATCAGTATGTATTCAGAGTTCCTTACACACCTGTGAGTGCCGACGCTGGTCTGCATTTGATGGGCTCATGTTCACCTTCTGTACGGTCCTTCTCTTCCAGCATAGTCCATCAGCAGGTTTATTGGGCCTTGAAGATGCGAAACCACAAAGAAAAACATGAAACTCACATGTGTCTACATGACACACAGAAAATTTACAGTGTTTCAAGTGAAAACGCTTCGTTTTCATATTTTCGTTTCAGAAGTTTACCATTTACCGGGCGTCGTTTGTAACATGATGTCAGTTCCCACAAAAATGGCAGAAATGACTTAGCATGCCAATCCACAAGTTGGCACTATTGTTAAAACCCCACAAACGTGCATGCAGAGTACACACACACATTCAGCTAGACAGACGACGAAAGTTAGACTACTTTTTTGTTTGCACATGTGAAGAATAACTATTTACTACGGCCATTGTGAGCATGCACAGAATCGGCAATTTCAAAAAGTTTCATTTTCTACCATTAACCCTGAGAAGGAGCCGGAGCATTTTTTTTAAAAGTTCCACCTTGGAAGCTGTTACCAAAATGTCTCACTTTCAGCGGCTCTAAACGCCATCGTCATGCAATCCAACACAAAACAGAACCGACGTTTTCAGTTTTCACTTGAAAGCGTTGTGTCAACGGCATTTGTGAAGAAAAAAAAAACAAACCCTGGCAACATAGTTGTGTCGTATTTCGCACCCTGGCCGTGTTGTGTGTTTGAATCTTTCTGTGTGTTTGCATGTTCTTACTGTGGGTGTAGGAATTCTCCTCCAGTCCAAAAACATGACTTTGAGGTTAACTGGTAGCCCGATTTGACCGCAGATGAGCGTGTTTGTGACTGTCTATCTTTCTAGTCCCGCTCTGAGATGGACTGGAAGCATCTCGAGGGCTCCTGCTTTTAACAAACGTTAGCTACAGTGAGGTCCAATTCCCCACGACTCCAAGTTAGATAAAATGGCATCAAAGTTGGATGGATGGATAGAATCAAGCAAAGTGTTACACCAGGAGTATTAGTAAAGGTTTGTTCAAGTAACAACCTGTTGCTTTCAGGGCTTAAAAGTTCACTTCATCTCTTCACTTCATCTCTTCAAAGATAGACAAAGCATTCCTTGTCTTTACAAACTCTTCTTCCAACATTCATAAAACAGGGTTTGTAGAGACGCACGGTGAGTCCAGTCACTCTCGGGCCAAACAATAAAGCTCTTGAGAGGGAGCGGCACACGCCACCGCGACACTGGTACTTCTTGTGACAAGTAAGCTGATCCCCGTGTGTAAAATCAGCAGAGTGCCTCTTTGAGAAACCAAACAGGATTACAAAGACGCCACGATGTTGGACACTTCTGGTGCACCAGCCAGAACAAACTGGGAAACCCAATAAGTTGTTCTCGTCCGCCTGTAAGTGTTTCGGCGTGGAAGTGGATGTGTAATGTAATGTACTGGTGTTCATTAGGTCTGATGGGTGCTCTTCTGCAACATAATGGCCGTATAATGACAGGGGAGTGCGAGTCCATTCTGCAGGATACAAGAGCACCCAGGAGTGCAACCAGTGTTTCCCTCATGCTGTGGCCACAGATGACTACGGCCTTGCATATGCTCTGGCCTCAATAGCAAAAAATAATGCAGCCATTTATGTAGAAACAATAAATGTGCACCACTGACTCAGAACATGTTTTGCTTTTTTTAGGGGTGTTTGGATTTAGTGACGTCTAAGAGCTTTTGTTAAATAACATTGCTAAGTCTTTTCTCTCATTAATTCTCTCGGATTGTGCTGACCCTCACCTGGGTGACTGGAGCCGAAGCGGTTAGCCAAAGCCTCCCTCCTCCGGCCCAGTGATCAGTAATCAGCCTGCTTTGATACATAGTTTTGTAACCTTGACTTTCAAGATAAAGTTGCACCCCATCCATTGGAAAGGTCAGGAGCAGATGTTAATTAACCAAGAGGGAAATGAACTAATGGGGGGGTTTTCGAGTGGCATTTAACGAGACACCTAATCCCACGGAAAGAACGGCCACAGTATCGCATTTTTTATTCGGTGTACAGTTCCAATGAGCGGCGGTGGCGGGCGTGCAGGTGTTAGACATTAACGGACACACTTTTAATGTGGGGGCATAATAGCAACTGCTCAGTGTTATTTTATGAAGTCAGTGATGTTTACAGGCTTCCGTGTTATGGAACAGATCTCAGAGATGAATATACTGCATGTTGGTTATTAGTGTCTTTTGAGCAGTTTTTACTGGTTTGACACAAAGTAAGAAAAAGCAAAGAGGTGAAACCTATTAGCTATGTGGAGAGGAGAAATTCTGTTTTATCCATTGTTGAGGTGGGGTTTTTTTTGTGTTGGCTGAGTAAGAGAAAGAGAAAAGAACTCAATAACAAGTCAGAGTTCAGCTATGATTTATTAGAGAATCAAGTTAAATTTGAAAAAAAAAAAACAATCAAACCATGATTCTTAAAACCAGATGTAAACAATTTCAGAGTTCTACCCGGCGGGCAAGGTGCGGTTCTCGCTCCGCCACCTCTCGGCGTCGAGAGGCAACCAGACATTAGACACAGATATCAGAGGAGGCATCAAAAGTGTTCCACCACTAATATGGCAGCTTAACTTCTGTCACATGGCCTCCCGTCCTCTGGCATCGTCTGCCCAGACAGATGTATTTATTCTGTCCCATAACCCAGTACAGTTCAAAAGGACACATTCGGCGTTAATAAACTTTCACACCAGCACTGTTTGGTTCGGACCAGAGGTCGTTCCAGGGATAGAACTCTGGTAACGTCGGTCTCGGTTCACGGTGCGCTTTGGGTAGTAAACAAGCAAAGCTGACAAGCGCAAATCCGAAGAGGCAGACACTAAGCAAATATATCATTGTCCTTGTGGCTACCCACAAAAACAATGTTTTTAAATTGTTTAAATAGTTTGTAAACCACAGCTGGGCGCCGTAGTCTCTCGCTCTCTGCCATCTTTTTTTGGTACTGCTTCCCAATCGAACAGAGTCCCGGAATATCCTGGTGTAAAAGCTCCCTTCGTAATCATCAGCAGTTCCAGATGGGGAGTTCCAGGTATAAATCCTTGGTACCATTCTAATAATATAGAAAGCTGTCCCTCACACCCATCATCAATCACTTTAAAGCGCAGCAGGCAACATTCAAGTCAAACCAGCGAAATCTGTTTATATGCTCACTGAAATTCTATTCATTATCTGCTTTCTGGATTTAAGTATTTATGTAAACAGCATAATCTGATATGCTTTATGTGATAATGACAGGCATGTGATTTTAAGACATTGGATTGACACACCAAGATTTCTCCCATGAAAACATCAATCTGATTCATGATGATCTATTACAGAAGTGACAGTCACTATGTGGGTGGGAAAAAAAAACAAAGTTGACCAAGAGTCACTCCTGGAGAGAAGATGAGATAAATTCCATGACAGAAAAAACGTCAAAACAGATTATAGGTGTTGCTTGTTCAAGGTGTGATGTTTTTTTCTCCGCAAAGTTTGAGTTTGTACATACTTTGAAATAAATCCCACAAAGGACTAAAACATGTCAGAGATTTTCTATCATCACATTTCTGAAGTGAATATATTATCCCCAGTTTGATCACTATGATTATCTGATTGCTCCCAGTTATCAGATTCCTAATGGTAAAGAACAATAACAAAGTAGATTGAATAACAGAGAAATTATTGTACCTGTGACATTGACACTGAACCTGTAAACTGTTTGTCTCAGGAAGGTATAATGAGCATGCTTTACCCAGTACCGACACACAACTAGTGGTTAAATGTTTTGTCTTAGTCCGAGGAGCAATCTTTGGAGACATTACAGACTTTTTAATATAATCGTATAACAACATGAACTTCCCTCAATGGTGTTTTGGAAGTAGGGAGCTTTTACATACTGGTTGCGTCTGTGTCTCGAGTCTTACTTCAATAAATGTATATTGAGTTCAGTTCTATAAACAAACTACATTTTAAGAGAAAACAGTTCTTCTTTCTGATGACTCACAAAACACATATATAGAAAGAAAGAATGCTGTGTGTGCAACGAGTGTTGAGCGGAGAAGCAGCCAGAGATGACATTAACACAATCAACTTTATTTTTAAATTACTCTTTTGTCGTTTTGATGCTCACTAGAGAAGCCCTGCCTTAGTATAAATGGTGATGCACTTCCCTTTCTGACTCAAAGCGCCGGATAATGCAACCAGTCACTTCTTCATATGGTTTCCCTACTTCTTTAACTGGCTGAGTGCTCAGTGACATCCTTTGTTGATCACAAGGCAAGCAAACACAGACAAAACTCTTAAGTTCATATTTATACCATTTCTGAGTTCACCTAATTAGAGAAGGAAGCCCTGGAGAGCCGCAACTAAACAGACAGACTGTGCACGCACGCACACGCAGCTGTTAATGTTCCTTACGCCGACTTCCACCCCTCCTCCTCCCCATTGACCTCGCAGATTGCCCACTTTGTGTGGTTTGGATGGCGTATCTTTGCCTGAGTGGCCATGACTGTCCCCACGTAGACATTTGCATATGTGTTTGTGTATGCGAGCATTTACCTCCAGAAGAATAAAGTTTACACACCGTGTGCACAACGCTTTGAGAGCTAACGTGGCGTGCAGGGTACATGTCCTCGACAGGAAGCCACCAATTATACGACCGCAAAAAAAAACAAAAAAAAAAGCCTCTCTCACAGCGAGCTCGGTGCCCCGCCGCTCCGAGCATCACCTGTAGTTTCATCTTTCTTCTGAAAAGCTACGGAACGGGGGGGGGGTCTTGTTTTGCCCCGGTGAACAAAGGGCTTCATCTGCAATGTTTCTTGCACTTTCTCCCCTCTTTCCACCTTTCTCTTCTTCCTTTCCTTTTCTACCTCCCGCCTCCACCCCCTCTCCGTGGCCACACATGCATGACCCTTGTGTCGCCATCTGGTCCACATTGGGGACTTGCCTGCCACTGTCATCTGCTGATAATCACTGTCACCTGCACGTTGCGCGGTAAACACTTGGCGTTACCAGTGGCGAGCCGCAGCGCCGTGAAGCTTGTTTAGGCCACCTCGGAGCTGGTGGGAGCCAAAGAGAGGCGGTGGGGCTCTATGATGCGCCTCGCGCAAATCTCCAACCGTATCTGACCAGATTTGCCATCAAAGCCATTTTTTTGTTGTTTTTCCCTCCCCTCATGTCGAGGGTTTCACATGTTTACGCGTCCAAACCACTGACCTTTGCTTGCACAGGAAATCCATCTGTGCTGATATACAGTATCTCAATGATAAATACTTCCCTTCAAATATTTATAATAGGACCAGGAAGCCACGAGTGCATAATAGTTTAAATTAGCATCATCAAATGCGGGAGGCTTGTAAGGCCACGTCCAATTTTTGTACGCTTGTGTGGGTTAGGGGAAGAAAAAAAAAAAAACAACAAAAAAACAAGGAGGGGAAAAAAGAAAGGAAGAAAAAAAAAAAAAAAGCTGAGGAGTCAAGGGTTGCAATCATAATGATTTAATGATGGGCTTATCCTCGCTGCAGTACAGTGTAAATCCTCCCAGCCAGAGAATATAGCTTTGTCCCTTTTGGCGGTTTATCCTCCGGTGCTTCACTCACTAAATCTGCCGTTGACACTGACAATTATTTGAACCCTCGTGAGGAAGTTGAACACTCAACTGCTAAAAACACACAAAGCTTAAGAAGTTTGGAAACAATGCAGTTCTGCGGTGGGAGTTGGGGAAAGTCTCCAAAGAGACGAGATTTTCTGGTAAGCTTTGCTAATTGGTCTTATTTTTTTTTCATTTTGCAAAGTAAAATTTGCAAATATGATGTATATATTTCAGGCTGATTTTCCAAAGTTTTAACCCTCATGCTCTTCTTTTTTTTTTGTATACCCCAAACTTCAAACTTTAGTTTTTCTTACCGTGGAGGATGGCACTGGACATATTTGAGGTCGGCATTTGAACACAGTCTCAGATCAGCGCCTCAGGCTGCAGGTTTCTTATGGCTGCACTTGAAATGTGTTTGAGAGATAAAGCCAGAAGATGTATTGCCAATTTCAGCAGGATGCCATGAAGTAATATCACATATAATAAGACTATACAACCAAAAAGCATCTATGCTGTTTTTATACGACTTCCACTTGTTCAAACTTCATGGATGTGCGTATTTCCCCATTTGTCTGACAGACACCAACTTGACTCCGAGTGATTGTTCATCAACTTCTTTAGAAAATACAAACTTCTTCTACCAAAATATACAAGATTGCTTCAATAAAAGTGAAATTGAAATGATTTGTAAACACAAGGATGGAAAGTGTCAAAGAAAATGGATGTAGTTTTCAGATTTTTATCAACCATAATTCAAATTGGTATTGCTCCCTTTCGTTTTTTGCGTTTTCATTTCATAAAAGGTTTCGTGTTGACATGGCAATATTTTGAAAATGATGAAAAACAGAAATGACAGAAATGGTGAAAACGATGTAGTGAGCACGCCAGGCCACGACTTGGCGCTGTTTATTGTTTTTTTGTAATAAAACCACACACACAAAGGCGGCAGAGAACAATACAGTGTAAACATTAAAAATGGAGAGTACACAGACATTTGTATGGACATACGATTAGGTTGGTTTGCTATTACAGGTTAATCTCAAAACTACCAAGTCCAGGGAGAATATGGACTGGGAGTCTGGGCATTTTCAAAAAAGTTCCACCTTGGGGTCATTTTCAAAAGGTTGGGTCATGTAAAAGGACACCCAAAACGCGACAAAAGTTTTACATTTTCATTTTCACGACAAATGGTGTCTCTGAAAAGTGCTCAGATTAACTGAAAACGCAAATTTCTGAAAACGCTCAGACTCTGCGTGAAGAGGAGGAAAATGCAACTTTTTCAAAATGCTGACACTTGATGTTCTCCTGGGACTTGATAGGTAACAGCTAACAATCCAACTCCATCAGCTGCCCATGCGAATATTTGTTTACTCGTCACTGTTAGTGTTTATTGCGTATTGTTGTCTGCGTGCATGTGTGAGTGTGTGGTTTCATTCCAAAAAACGACTAACAGCCTGGAATGCTAATTGCATTATCAGCGCTTCTGCCGCTCACGTTTCGAAGGACATCTATTTCTAAAAACGTCGTGGTGTAAACAGCGATGATAGCTGCCCTCATCCAGCCTCACAATGTCGTCCACAGCTGGATTGTCGATTAATTATTCCAGATGGTTCCTCTCCTTCCCAATTGGTGAAACCATTTGAATTACAAAAAAAAATGTACAAGTTAAAAAATGATTCACAAAAACATTCAGTAGAGACCGGGTTGGTAGTTTTACAATGTTTTCATCCTTCAATGAGTCGCCTCCTTTCGTTGATGTCGTTACAGTCACCATGCTGAGTGATCAGTGATCTCGCGCACCCTGGGCGGTGTTTGCTTTGCAATATCAAACCAAAGGAGCCGTCAGCCATTTAGCTGTCTTGATTTCATGGTTCCAGTTGTGGAAATGGCAAAAAGTCAGACACCTCAGCCCAACAGGTCGTCTTGTAAAGCGACGCTCTTTGTGTTCAGAAACACAGGATTTCCCATCACACCTGCTGGTTTTACACAATGTGCCGGCACACTCGCCCCCACGAGGTAATGTGCTTTATCATATTTGCCATTGCTCTTGGATGTTGAGCCAGGAAGAGCGCCGGGCAGAACGCAACCAGCCCTCCGATTCCCCCCCGTCTTGGAAACCGAGTAGCTGGGAGAAAAAGTCCCTGATTGGAGTTCCTAAACTGTCCCCAGTGGCCTGAGAGCAGCTGATAATTGTGAGAGGGATAAATGTGTATATCAAATAGTTTACAAAATGAAGCCAGCTGTGTTTCCCCTGCATACTGTGGCTTCCTGACACGCACCATTAAACCTTATTAGCTACTTCCTTTAACCGAGATCCTCCTCACCCCATCTTCCACCCCTCATATTAGCGTTTTTTTTTGTGTTTTTTTTTTTTTTTTTTTTTTTTCCCCTGTTCCTCCAACTGGAAATTATTTGCTTTATTGTAGAGTGTCAACCTCACGCTGTAGTTTTCTGACACGGCATAATTGGCACTTTGGAATATAATCACGGACGAGAGCTGTGTTGATTGTGGTCTTTTATGCACAGATTTCAGCAGATTGTTGATCACTTTGTTCTTGCCTTCGCCCCCTCGGTCTCGCCGCGTACGCGACTCATCTCTGATCCCCTCTGTCAGTCTGGGTACCTTCTCCCAAAGGTCCCCTCTTCAGCGCCACGCTCACAAGCCATTAGCTCCGAAATGACTCATAAAGAATCAATTGAAAATGATCACAATAGGAAGCGCATATCAGGAGGGGGACTGTGAACAGATGCCGGCATACACGCCCGCATGTCAGACACATTATTGCTTTATGCTGACATTACCAGCGCAGCCAAATGGGGGAGATAATTACAGAAACGTTTAGATATGACAATAATTTCTTGGGATTCGATGGGGATGGGAAGAAAAGAAGCCCCAGAAAAGCGGAGCTTTAAATGATTGTTGTGGACAGGTTGGTGCTCGACGCAGTCCCCAGTTGTAAATCAGGACACACAGAAAGAGTGAATGACATAACATTTACTGAGCTTTACCGTACAAAACCCAATGAAAATGATGCATGATCGATGACCCGAGATTGTTGATGTAACTTCAAGTCGTTGAGGTCATTATTTCTTTGTACCTGGGTGGTCCCGGTGAGGGTGGACTGCATGATATGAGGTTTAGTGGGTGTGGGGCTGGTGTCACGATTTTTGTAATTGATAGTTTCCTACATGGACAGATTTAGCAATAGTAAAAAAAAAAAATAAAAAAAGTGATATTATCAAACAACTGCAGCAGTTAACCCCTGCAGCGCTGGGTGGATTGATGGAAGGCTCTTACAATGGGGCCCTTATGCAGGGCAGGAAGTTCTCCTGATAATTGTGGGAACCTGGGATGAAAAGTGACAGCACGCCAAATGATTAGTTATTGGGCTATTAAAGGAGCACTTTTCTCATGAAAATTGGCTATAGCTTGATAAATGCATACCTTATGTGCACTTCAGAACAACAATTACCTCAGTGTACGTTCATCCACCACTATTAATTTTTTCTGATCCAACTGGGGCTGTTTTTTATGCACAGACTTAAAAAAGACTGACAAAGCAGGCTGGAAAGACACCAAAAAAGCAAGTCAAGACCTATATTTGTCACAATCATACCTATACACGGTATATGAGACACATTAGTGAATGCATCTCATTCAGGAGTTATGGTTTGGTATGTCAGGATATGTTGCAATGCTGTAGGCAGGGAGGTTTTATGTGCTTTTTACATGGATTTATTGTAATCTCATTAGTTAAAAAAAATTAATCACCACATACTGCACATATTTCTATGCTTGATGCAAAATGTACCCTTTTAAACAACACTTTGAATGGCTGCAATAACAAGCAATACAATACACTGTGCAGATAAAGTTCCTTTCTCCCAACATTGCTTTGGCCATAACTACCTTGACCACTTGAGGGCGCCATAACTCATATCTTCTGGTATTGCTCAGTCATTAAACCTTGTTAAATTATTAGTCCCAGTATGCTAATCTGAAATTTGAATTATTATTTTGGCAACTTAATAGTATTTGGCCTAAATACTCCATCATGCAGTTTTCTGCTCAATAAATTGCAGGAAGATTAATGTGAACCTATCTTAAGGTTAGAAACAGATATTTCTTCCCTCTTTGTCTTAGAGGAGCCTCACATGTCCTTGAAGCCCAGCGAAGAGTGATTTGTAAATGAGATAGGCGAGTATTACAGGCCCTTGGTATTTCTCTCGCTGCCCTGCGATCAATTAAAGCACGACAATAATAAATGTATACATTTAGAGGGATTTCGCCGTGGTGACAAATGATTTTACCCTTGAGCTATTGACATTGTCTGGGAATAAGCCGTCTCTGTCCCTGTTGTGTATTCTATCTGAGGGTCCCCGTCCCTGCTCGGGGAGTCTGAGGACATTGGCAGACACATATTCATCATTAACATGTGAGCCTGGATGTGCGAGCACACACACACACACACACACACACACACGCACACACATGCACACACACGCACAAGCACCCCCTGCTTAATGAGTGCAAAGCATCAGCTTCATCGTACACCTCTTGGCTCGCAGGTCACCAGAAAAAAGTTAGATTTAATCATTGTCCCCACTTATAATGGGGTCGAGAGAGAAATATTTGCGCGGCTCTTCTTCTCACCGATACCATCTTCAGATGGAGGTAATTGGATCCCCTGTAGTCAAAAGAATGATGATTGTGAGCTCTCTTATTAAGCGGGACGAGAGAATTGAAGACCCAATGTGGTTACATGTTCTTTGTTGCGCCGGTGACATTTTCTTTGCTCGTTAATTTTACAGCCCTCTCCTCAAATGTTTGCTCCAGTTTTCTCTCTTTTATTTTTCTCCACTGTGAGCAGATGAGCTCTCAAGCTCGCTCTTCAGTCCCCACTCTTCTTTCGGTATCGCTCTTAAAAAAAAAAAAAAATGGAAAATATATCTTTTAATCCCCCCTCTTTTGATTTTATTCATGGCTTTGATATGTTACCTAGTTCATATGATTGATTGGTTGAGGGGGCTTGATGGAATTGTAGTAATAGAAGTCATTAAGCTGGTGGGGGATCTAATATTACCAATCTGCCGGCCTCTGAAAGATCCATCAATAGGTGAGATATTTTCTCTGGGAGGGGGGGGGGGTGACACATTTAACATATTTCAATAACGTAATTTTCATGTGGGGCAGGTCAGGCTGCGAGTACAAAGGGCAATAGTGTTGGAGTGTGCGAGTCGAATCGGGGCGTATGCTAAGCAAATCAATAAAACATTAAAGGCAGCATGCAGAGAGCAGCCCATTTGGTACCTGTCTGCCAAGGGCAATGGTCTAGCCACTCAGAAAAGAGAGAAGGATTGGAGTTGCTGGGCTTGAGGAATGCTCTGGCACTAACATAATTGGAAGGTAGTTGCCTTATGACTGCAAATTGGGTTTTTTGCGCTTCATCAATAGGCATTTTGACAAGCAGCGTCCATCACCGCGCATCTCACTCTTGCCACGCCGAGCCGAGAACGAAGTATCTCAATAATTACATTAAATCTCTCCCTCTCGCCCTCCCCCAGCAGCTCTCCTTATTGTTGAACAAGAAAAGCAATATGGTATAATTAGGTTTGATTGGGATGGTGCTGGTGGAAGAGGAAGGTGGCGGCGGTGGTTGAGGGGTGGGGGTGTTAAATACGTTTCCGGTGAGATTTGCAGATGAATGAAGTTACCATAGCGACGTGCGCCCGTGTCCACTAGTGCGTGAAGCATCAGGCGAGGAGGCGCGGGCGCGTAGGGCAACACACAACATCTGTTAAGTGAGAGCATGCCAGGAGTATTGACACTGACCCGCTGTGACGCGCCAACTAATGCCGCCTAAATGCAGATGTGATCCTGCTATAGACACAGGCCTGCTTTAAAGACGCTATACGATCTTTCACTGGGTAAAATTTAGACTGCACAGAGGTTTGCAGCTGTCGAGTTGAACCATCTCCACAACGGATTGACATTACCTGACCAGTGTTTTATTTGTGAACATTGAAAATATATATTCTGTCACTATTAAGTTTTTCAATATAGAGAAAAGCTAAACAGAAAAAAAATTGATATGTGCATAAAGTTAACATTTGAAATACTCAATAAAAGGTTAAAATAGATTTTAATTAGTTCAGTCTCAGCGAAAAACTTCTTCAGTTCAGATTTAAGGTGTAACTATATAATCAAACAGAGAGAAAGGAGGAGTTTTGCCTATTCCTGGAGGCGTCCCAATCCTTTTCTGGACTGTCTGATAGACATCTTTGTACGTTTCTTCTATTTTGTCTGTCACTTTATGCAATTAAATGTTTGTCTCATGTGTTATAAACAGATGAGAACCTGTGTCTCAATGAGAGTATTTAATGTGTAGGGTTAGGGTTGCGTAAATAACACATCTAAAGACTCATACACAATGATGAGCTATTTCATAACACGTTGACGTGAGCCAATTCACAGGAAATCTCTCAAAAATTAACCGACCAATCCTGAAAACTTCAGATTTCGTCATAAATAATGACGAAAAATGTGTTGTAGAGACAGATTTGTCCTGAAGATAATCTTGAAACTACACTACAAAAAGCACCGTCACGAAGATGATATAATAATGAGTTTGTTGAAAGATGTGGACGTGTTTTTTGTCATCTACACACACACACACAAATATATATATATATACATATATATATGTATGTATGGGTATATGTATATATAGATATAGATATAGATATAGATATAGCTACTTCATATATTAATTACCACAAGACCACATTGAATCATTTGGGTGAGAAACAAATGGTCTCACGTTGTGATTGGATGATATTCATTAGGCTTTTATGATTGTCAAGTCGGTTGTGGAATTCTGGGGTTAGGGATTAGTTGTGTTTGTGTGTTTACAAGGCGAGATCATCAGGACATGATGAACTATTTATTAAAGAATTGACAAACAGCTTTACCTAAAGGTAATGATGCTTATAACGTATTATCCATAAACTTCATTCTTACACTGATAGCAAACTGAATTCACCATGCAGCTGTTTTCACATTGACTGTGCTTCATTACGAGTTATTAATAAATCCAGTTTTTCAAAAGCAGGCACCGAGCTTTAATATGCAAGTATAATTTCATACTTTCTTCTTTTAATTATTGTTGAAATATAATATGTAAACAAATAATGCCCCGCTACATTAAAAGCACAAAAGAGTCGGCACAAAAAAGATAAATAAATGTAAATGTTTCTGTCTGGAGCTTCTCCTTTGAAGCTACTGGCTTAAAACTACTGGCTGTAACACTCAATGAGTTACTGCAAAAAATCTAATTACATGAAATATGTCCTCCACCTCCAGCAGGCCAGCATGCACACTCCACTCAATCATGAACAAACCAAACCTGTTGCTCCTCTGTCATCATCATTACTGCTGCACGCACCCACATGTGAGACCTTGCAGCTGAACCCGACACGTTAACACAGCAGGGTGACGAAAAGTGGCTTCATCAGAGTAAATTATAACACGTGAACATGAAAGTTAACGGCGCACAGATCATCACAGAAAGAGGAGAAACGATGAACGGCACTTTTCAGCGCTGGATGTGTCGACAGTCTTCACGCAAGTATCTGACAACGGATCTGTATTTAGATGCAATTTTATTTTATTATTGTTTTTCCATCTTTACACGGATATATAATTCTACTTTTGGTCAGTGTTTTGTCGTATACTTGCTTTTTTCCCCCAATTTTGCTGAATTGTGCCGTTCAGTTTTCAGTTTATTATCAAACTTGTGAATCGATAACATTATATAATCATGGGTTAAGTAAATAGATAATACATAATGTGTTTAAGTTGTTGTTTTTTTTGTCTTAATACAAAAGTACGTTTACCTTCATGCTCTATCGCAGGTGTGACTGTTCATAACTTTTTTTTTGATGCACTAGTTTCTAATCCTTCACACCAAGAACACCTGGGAATAGAGATGTTCTTCCTCTTGTGTGGTTTTTCTAAACGCTAATATACATTCCATATGCAAACGATACACAAAGGCTTTGCTTGTTTTCCACACACACCGCCCAGGGGCAAAGCAAAAAAAACCCAAAACATTTTAAATCTTGTTCCAGTGCTTTGAACCTGAACATCAAATTTGCAAGCATCACTCCCAAAGAGTTCCATGTGGTTTGATGACCGATCCTTCTACACTCCTGGTGTTATGATCATGAACCACGTTGCGGCACATACAACAACGATGCAGAACTCCCAGGGGTGAAAGCACACCATCAACGCTATGCACTGCCATATTGGTATTGTAGATGCAGTAGTATAGTGGGCACTCCAGTTTACATCCACAATTTACATGCGTGTTCAGGGGGAGCCTTCATCATCGATTAGAAATGAAGTCTGTAGTACACTTTTCATGCCCGCTGTAAGGTGGAGACCATTAGTGAGCCGCATCAGCAAGTGGCGTCGTCGCCCGAACTTTACTGGGTGGAGGTATAAGCTGTAAGACTGGAATGAGGATATATGGTGGCCTGAAAACTCTTGTTAATAGACTTCCCACTGAATGTTACACAATTAAAGGTAGCGGGGGAAACAAGGAGGGCATGGTCAACAGAGAAAACCAACGGACCCTGGGATGTATTCACATATTGTCCGGAGTGCTCGGAAAACCTCCCCGTCTTTGTGTCTGCTTCTCGTAAACATGGAGGAGGACAAATAAAACAACAGGAAGTGTGTGACAGGACAACTCTGTTGGCTGTCTGGTTTGATGTGTCATCACAGTCAGTTTATGGATGTCTCTGTTTTTGTTTTGGAGTTGTGTAAACACTTTTAGTGGGAGATGTACACAGATAACTGAATGTTTGGATTGCTGCTTGTTTAGTCACCGCGGCGTCTGTTATTGCAGTTATAATGACAACCAATAATTGCAAGATATCATTTTCACGAGGCGGCCGCACACACCACGTCGACGGCGGGTCATGTGGGGCAGCAGCATGTACCTTGACGCTCTCAAAAGCTCAGATCCCATCTTCCAAGAGCCAATTATTGATAGAAACAACACAGAGCAGCTCAGGTTTCATAAAAGCTACCCCTGGTTGCCATGTTTGACTTTCCCGCAGAAAACCCCAGCAAAAAAAGAAGCAAAAACAATTATCCAGCTATTTTGGAAGCATATTTCTTTAAAATTGGACAGTCTGGGGATCTGTAATAAACCTAAGTGCTGGAATGAAGAAAAAGCTCCTTTTAAAAGCCTCCACCTTGGGGAGCGTGCCACTGGAAATCCTCTGGCTCTTTTTAATACATCAAAGCAGCAAATTAATCCTGAATACAACACATGTACAGACAGGTAAATGAAGACAAAGCCACAGCGGAGCCAGGCTACATGCCTCTTATTACAGACCCCTTTGATAAACTTCACCTCCAGCCTTACAAATGACTTATTGGGGAAGTGTGGGATAAACTTCTTCTTAATAAGCCTGTCACTTTACAGGGGAGGTGTAAGCAAGAGAAAAATGGAGTGGGGGACACAAAGAGAGTCTGTACATGCTGGTGGTAGTTTTGTTTTGGTTTTTTTACTGCAACTTCCTTTATAACAACCTATACGGGTCAACTGGTAATTTAAAAACTTTCTAATGCAACATTATAGTGCTAAATCGCCACTACTACCCTATATTATAAACAGGAATGGATGAATGCATGTTTGATCACTGAATTCAACCAAACGTTAATTTAACAATAAATTCTGATTGTGCCTTTAACTTTGGATTTTTCCATTTCAGAAAAAAATGATTCAAATTCAGTGGTGACAACGTGGGGTGTGTAAGATTATAGTTTGAGGTCGTGACTCAGGATGAGGATGTGGAGCTCCGAGACGTCAGAATTGTCACTGTGCCTAATTGCTGTTATTATTCAGTTTTAATTGTTGCACGATGCAGATCGCTGGTTAGTTCTCTAATAAGGGATGAGCAACCCACATTTTAGGCCTCCACCAACAAAGGATTTGGGATTTATCATCTGCGCTGCATATCGGAGATGCATTAAGTGATTCTCATAGACAAGGAGCGTATGAGCAAAAAATGTCAATCAGTCCTTCATCAGCAGCTGAATTTTAACTTTCTTTTTTGTCACTGGTATTACTTTAGAATCAATCACTCATTACACAATAAATAAGTGGTTTTTCTTGCTATAATATGTCCTATACATATACAATTTTTATGTCAACTCATTTGATTAGATTTTTTTTTTTCAGCAGCAGTCTCAAAAATGAAACACCCCAAAACAATTTTAAACTGTGTGGAGTTCTACACCCTCGTCCTCTCTGTTAACTTGATAAGGGGTTGAGTTTTCATCTGCAGTACAAGAAATCACGCAGGAACATTTAAACAATTTACACTCCATTTTACTAGAATTATATTAAGATTTTGTATATAAACTCTCCACTGACAAACTGTGGCCCTGTTTAGGCAACAATGCTTCATGAGAACGCATCATTTTCCTTTGAGAAAAGTTTTGCGTTTACCCAGCCATGTTTTGAAAATGACGTTCAAAACTTTGTAGCTTTCATGTTGGACCACTAGCGGGTGATGTTGGTTGCATTTGTAATGAAACCACACACTATTTACTATAGCTGCTATGTGCACGAGCAGAGTTTCAGAAAATGTGCATTTTCCTCCATTTTCATAAACGTCCACCCTGAAGGCAGTTTTCAAAAAGTTGTATTTTCAGTGACTCGACAAGTTTTCCATTTTTACTTGAAAACAACGCAGTCTAAACGGGGCCTTGATCGGCTTGATAAATTGGTTGCAAATAAAAATAATGCACCTTTTATGACATTATTTTATAGAGTATTGTGCACATGGTCAGTAGTTGAGGCAATCATTAGGGAACCACAGTTTTTTTGTATTTGTATTTTAATAGACTGAAAGGTTAACGAGTGTAATGTAACTACAGTCATATTTTGCTTCAGTAACTCAATTCTTGACTGATAAGCCCTTTTTTTTCCTTTTTGTCTTACGAGATTATTAATATCTCGTAAGAGATTATTAATATTTCTTCATACGTTTTATTGAGACTGAAAACCACCTCTGGGCAGCAGTAATAGTGTTTCATATAGTTTTTGTTTTATCTGATCCTATTTTATTCGGGGGTAAACACAGTGTGTCATACTTGGGGTCCTTTAATGCAGTATTTTAGAGTTTATGAGCCTCTATTGATAGAGTTTTACAGCCAAGGTGACATATTTTATTCCCTGGAGGGCTAGAAGACAGTATAATCCCCCAGAGATGACTTCCTTGTGATAGCGCACTCTGAAAGCTTCCTGTCACTTAGTGCGGTTTGACAGCATCATCGCAGTGACCATTGATCTGTTTGCTTGACTCTGCATTATTAAGATGACAATTGTGAGCGTGAGTGTGCCACTGCGTTTGTGTGTCCCAACTGTAATGCATGGCTTAGATCCATTATAACCCGATTAGACATCCCCCCCCCACCCCCCTCCCCCTCCTCTCTCCTGGAAGCGCCGCTCTGTGACAGAGAGCATAATCTTTAATGGAATTTGTGTGAAATTAAATTATACGAGCATCGATAAACATAACATAATTCAGAAGAGTAAATGGGTTTAATTTATTGGATGGGCAGGCGTAATGGCACCGGTGTGTATAGAATGGAGATGTCAGGAAGACAGGTTTAGAGCAGTGGCGCAAAAAAAGAAAAAGAAAGGAGGTAGACAAATGCATCATCAGATTGTGCGTTGCACGTTCGTGCGTGACACTTTAAGTGAGAAAGATAAATGTTAACGGCAAGGCGCAGTCGCCACTGTTCTTACTGTTCTCTACATTTCTGACTGCGTGTGTGTGTGTGTGTGTGTGTGTGTGTGTGTGTGTGTGTGTGTGTGTGTGTGTGTGTGTGTGTGTGTGTGTGTGTGTGTGTGTGTGTGTGTGTGTGTGTGTGTGTGCGTGTGTGTGTTCAATATTCTCGAGGCAGGAATTTGGAACAGCAGGAAACTGGCAGATTCTTCATCCACATGAGTGGGTAAAGAAAGTTCAACCTTTTATTAGAGAGGACTGTAATTTAATGGGCAGGGTGCACACATGAACTGAGAGAGTCGAGCGAGAGATGAAGACAGAGGGTGGCGAAGAGGGGGAGGTGGAGCGGAGGGTGGGTGAGTAAGAGAGAGAGAGAGAGAGAGATTGAAAGACATGAAAAGATGGTAGGGAAGCGATGGAGATGGAGAGTCAAACGGGAAAAAAAAGGTGATGGACCTGGTGAAAACACATTAAGGGTCGGGGGGGAAAGGGGGACTCGTATTGTGTGTGTGTGTGTGTGCGCGTGTGTGTGTGTGTGTGTGTGTGTGTGTGTGTGTGTGTGTGTGTTTGAAACCTGATGGAGTGGCTGTGCAGCTGTAACAGTCAAGTGTTTGATTGCCCAGACGGGGATTGTGTGAGGTTGTCATTTTGCGTCTTAACCTTTCCCAGGGAGGTTTTTTTTTTTTTTTTTTTTTAATTTCCCTTCCTATTTTTTGGGGAAGGGTGGGGGTGTGGGAGGTTAATAATCAAAAATGATCTGCTTCAGTAGAGCAGATAAATAGTGTCAAACACAGCTGGGACAGAGAGGGGCTGACTGGCCACCACGGAGCTAAATTGATGGTTGTAGCTGCAGAGGAGACGTGGAAAAAGCCCCCTCGCTCCTACTGTATGACATGAATAGAGTTCTAGGTGTCGTCGGGCTTTCTTTTCTTTTTTTCCCTTCTCTGCTCCGTCGTCTCCGTGACGAGCCAGAAGCCAGGCGGCGCAGATGTAAAATCCCGCGACAGTACATCGGCGCCTTTACATCGGGGGCCTTTTTTTCTTTTTGAGGTTGACATTTTTATTCATTATTCCCCCGCCGTCCCCCTCCCTCTTCCAGTCAGGTTGTATTTAAGAATCCAGGGCCGCGGCGTTGACTCCGAGTGAGGGATTATGTCATAGTCGAGACACACACTCGCGCGCAATACGGCTCCGAAAGAGGCGCAAGCTGTCGGGGACATGTGTCATTGTCACATTTTTTTTTTTTCCTCTCTCCTCCTCCCAGAAGACTGTTTTTGAAAGATATACTGTCCACAAAGGCCTCGTCTTCTTTATCCCATAAATCTGTTAGTGTGCTGGATAAAAGAAGATGGACCGGAGCGTGGAAGAAAAGCAACCGAGTTTACTTCATCATCTTTCACTCTCCCTCCAGCCCCCGCCTCCTCGCCGGCCCTGCCGGAGCAGCAGATTTGTGGCCATAATCGAGGATAACTTACAGTATAATCTTGTTTGTTCCTTTCTTAAATGGAGCGATAACATCTCTCTGGATCATGAACGGATGGAGGTGGGGGTGGGGGTGGGGTTGGGAAAGGTCTCACAGTGGATGAAGAAGAGGGGCAGAGGAGGGGGCATCAGAGGAGGTGGAGAAAAAAAGGATAGAAAGGCTGTTGCACTTCTTTTCTTTATGTGGAAATCCTATAGTGCTGGCGTTTATGACCAGCTGCCTGACTGCTTCCTCTCCAGAATTTACTACACACACACACACACACACACACACACACACACACACACACGACGCACTGTGTTATCGGGAGGAAGGACAGTAATAAATATCAGCAATATAAGAGGTCAGCAAAGGTCGATCGGCGAGGAAGATCCCCTGTCATAATTTGTTTAAGGACCCTCGTCCCGGAGCTGTTTGGAGGACTGTCGACGTTGCACCAGAGGGTGGGGTGTGGGAAGGGTGGTGGTGGTGGTGGTGGTGGTGGTGGGGGGGCGTGAGTCGAATGCAAACAGTTCATTATTCAGCGAGGCGAAATGGGCTTTTGTTTAGATCAGTCACAGCCGTAAGAGCTTCCAGTGACACCGCCGTATAAACCGGGTTTAAAAATCCTTCCTGGGAGCACCGTGTTTGTGATGATTGGTGATGTTTATCTTATTAAATGCAACTGACAATCGATAGTGGAGCCCGTAAACTCGGTTTACTTCAACTTTTGACTTGTGCACTTTGGTGGAAAAAGCATTATCGGGTTTCTCAGGTCAGGGTTTATCCCCGGGGATGATTTAGAGTTTTGATTTTTGCCTTTGTTTTGCTTTTTCAGCTCAATGGGAAAAAAGCATGTATTGACTGGAAAAGGTGTTAGCAAAGGCTATTTTTGTATTTTTAATTACTTTCTTACAAGACAAAGTTAACAAAAACAAGCTGAAGTAATCCAGTACAACAGCTTTACCATGAATTCTACTTTACAGAGTTTGTAACTGTAACACAGCTTGTGTGTGTTTTTGACGGTGGTGTGGATAACAGTGTTTGGATATAAGCCAAATCACGCCTCGGTCACTTTATATGCCATTTAAAGTAATTTTATTGCCGGTCATCCTACGTTTGCCTTCCCTTCCCAACAGTCATTTATTTACTTGATTTATGAAATAGCTTTTTCATACTCAGCTACAGTATTGTTTCTTTTTAAGACTGATTCTAATCAAAGATCCTATAAAAACTACATGCTTTGTTTTGCACGTGATCAACTAAGTAAAGCACCATTAGTGACACCATGTGCAAGCAGGAGTAATGAAATGACTGTTTTCCATCCAGTGTTGCTAACATTCATTATGACAGATTGAATGGAGCACCGACCATCCAGCCATGGTTCACCATAAACACAACTTTATATTCTGTCAATAGCATCTTGTCTCCTATACCTTAGTATCTTGGCTGAGTGGCAGGACATATGACGCTTGAAATTCGGGGTATGTCTGACATGTCCATCCGAACTCCTTATCCATCGACTTTCACTTAACCCCTGGATGACGTCACGTGGTTAAGGAAAGGTGTTAGAACGCTTCCTAAAGGAGTTCATGAAAGGCGATCACGTTGGCGTGGCAGTCGGACTGCACTTTAAAGAAAGCAACGAGCCCAATTGCTTATTGAGAATTCGGACAGTCCATATCATGGCCGCCACACAAAATACTTCCGGGATTAAGTGAAAGTTGAAAGATAAGGAGTTAGGAGGGACTTTGCAGATATACCCTCAGCGATTTTGTAATCAAGACAATTTTAAAGACTCTCATGAACCGTGAAAGTTGAACTATGTACTTGTGTGACTCGTTCAAAGGCCTTTCACCACAGAGTAATAACAAAATCAAACATACTGTTGTACCGTCAAAGTCTTTTCATTATGAGGAGATATGTATGTGCTTAAAAATCATTTATGAGGCGTTTGCTGGCAATGAATGATTGAAGCTGTTTTCTCGTTGTTTTTCATTTTTAACAGTGAACACTTCGAACTCAATGTTTTGTCTGCAGACGTAAACTGTTATTTTCTCTAAAGAAGTACTGTGACGACCTGACTGGATGCCGCACGCTTATTAAAGCCTGTTGTTTCAGCCCCTTTTCCTGTGAGACGAGGACAGCTCTGCCTGCAGATCCCTCATCAGGAGAGCTATAGAAATGTACTCCTTGTTAATTATTTAAAGGGCCGCGCAGCCTCAGAAGCTTTACCGATAAAGCCCATTGGAGATGAGGGGTTGTTTGCTCACTGTCAGGGAATGAGACACGATAAAGAAGACCGTCTGCCAGCATGCAGACCTTCCCAGCCCCGGAACCGTTCCCATACTCGTGTTGTGTCTGATGGATGGTCCTGCATTTCCCAGGCTTGAAATCCTCCACCCCCACCACCTTCCTAAACACACACCCACCCCACACCCCCCCCCCCCCAAACCTTACTGCTGCAGCCCGGACAGGTGATACAAGTGTATATTTATTTATTTCCTTTAATACTCTTCTTTATCTTCTTCATTGTTACAAGGCCTGTGAGATTGATCAATATTTAATTTTCTGGGAGAAGGAGTGGGGAGGAATCGGGGCCGCGGTGACACTCAGGAAATCTTCGTCCACATATTGGCTTCGCTCTCTCATCCCCTCCCTTTTCTTCATCATCCCCTCATCTCCCATCGAGCCCCGTCCCTCTATCTCGGCGACATCTTCTCATTCAAACTTTCCTCCTGTAACTGTTCAATTTACTCCACTGATGGAAAAAGAACGGCAGGGGTTAACCTTTAATGTAATGAATGATCATAAAGGGACTTTCCGTGCTTGAACAGGGCCCTCTGGTGACCTTCGCCCCCGTATGATCACTGCCCAGTGCTTGGATATGCCCTTTAATGACTGAGCAGCCTAATCAATGGATCATTTTTCACTTTGGAGGCTGGGAGGTCTTCCTTTGTGCTCTGACACGAAGGGAAAAGAGGCAAGAATAGACTATATTTCTCCGTTTGTCATTTTCCCATGTGTCCGCCTCTGCAGCAGGGGAAATCTGCACTTTGACATCAGTGTCGAGTCTTAATGTGGAAATCGCATATGTCAAAATAAAGGATGAGCAGTGACAATGCAAAAAAAAAAAAAAAAAAAACCTGCATTACTGTGGTTCCGAAATGAGGAATCGGCAGCCTGGACCTGCCAATAAAGCCTTGAGACAACTGCTTAGTCAGGTTCAACTAATCATGTCTTTTGGTCAATGGATTTGAAACGAGCGAATTGTTGTCAATGACATAAGCCATTATTGTCTTGACCCTAAAGCCCTCTTTAATTAACCCATACATTTGATTTAATACAGACAAACTGCCCCCCCCCCCTTTTATAACATACAGAAGTTACACTCTGAAAAGATTAAGAACTCAAATCTATGTTTTAAGTCAAATGTCTTCTAATGTTTTGATACTAATCAGAGCTTAAGCTCACTTTCGGCATCAAAGGACCTCGCGTTGTGGAAAAGATGATTTTTTTTCTCTCTCTCTCTTTCAGATGCCATTTCACAGAGGAATGTTAAACTGCTCTTTGTCGGTGGACAAATTTGAAGCGTCCCTGTTTTCGTCACATGCATTATCGGTGCCGCTGCAGATGATCATGAAAGGGTACTGATAGTTTTGACTGCAGGCCAAACGTCCCCTCCTTCTCTCTCATTGTAGATAGAGGGCACTGGTACTGTGGCACACATTATAAGCCCCCCCCCCCTTTGCCCTGACTTAGTAATCGCCACCAGAAGGGGGTAAGGAATTTCTCCGCACATGCTGGTGGTTTCTGGCTCGTTGCAACCTCTGCTTCCCATTGAGTGGCGAAGGAATTCAAACTTTTATAAAAGGAGAGAAGAAATGACTCGATTCCTTTTCAGCGTGCCTCGCCGGCTTCCAAATACCCTCCCTAAAGACTTTTGAGAGCAAGTGATAAAGTGTTATCAGAAGGGGAAAAGGAAAGGGGAGAAAGAAAAAAACAAAAACAAAGTGCCATTCTTTTATAGCTCTCTCCCTCTCTGTGAAGTTACACCGGCCAGTTTTAGTCCGTCTATCTGTGATCCACATACCTGACTAATAGCGCCGTGCAGCGCGCCGTGTGCCGGGGGGATTCAGGCCAGGTGTTGGGAGCTCGTGCACCACCTGTCAGGGGCAGCTTCAGCATCCACACCAAGGTTTGATCTTGCTGCCCTGCTTAACCAAGCTGATGTACGACTCCCTCAGAAGGCTCAAAACAGAAGCAAAAGTGAGGAGACATGTATTGAGTAGATTATTTCTTTGTCGTAAGAATGCTTTTTGGCAATAAAGCTTGTTTCTGCAAATGCCAGAGAGCTTATTCAGCTGTGATGACTGGAGGATTTTAAGGAAGAAAAATAAATGTTCGCACCGGCAACGGGGCTCAGAGCCTCGGGGTACATCCACACGACGAAAAAAAATGAAACTTTTTTTCTCCCCAGCCTTCTCCCAAAAAAATCTGTCCACACGTCACTATGAACACAGGTCAACACGAGGCTTGAGAGCATGTAGTACACATGCCAGGCCTTTAGAGGTGCTGTGACTCACTAAACATACCAAAAATGCTGAAGAAGACCGAGCAAATACAAATTCAGAAGTGGATCACTGCTCATAAACCTCTCTATATTTTGAGTTCTATAGCTTTATGGCCACGCTCTACCTGCTGCTAGCGTCATGTAGCTTTATGCAGCTCAACTGGAGCTTGTATTTGATGACATCACGGACCGCAGCGCGGGGGAGAGGGGGGGGGGGGCCATTATGTCATATTTTTTTCCACAGATGATCGCCTTTGCTGACTTTGCCGTCCACACACATCTCGTTGGACGAGTTGGCACGAGCCGGGGTTTTACAATTTCCCCATTCTAGGACCCGTGTTCAAAAAACCTGTTTTTTGCCCTCCTGAAACACCGCCTCGTGTGTATGATAGGCCAAAAACAGCACGTTTAGGCTAACCGGTTTCATAGTGTGGACGGCCCTTCAGAATACACAACCTTGAGAAAAATTGCTCACAAGGTGGAACTTTTTGAAAATGCTCAGAGCACCGCTGTGTAGACGAAACCCCAAAATGCGACCAAAGTTTTTGTGTTTTCACTTGAAAATGTACGGAGCGCTTAATAGCAGCAGTGCAACAGTTTTTTTTTTGCTTTTTTCTTTTTGCACAACCAATATACTCAAGTCTTCTGCTCATTCCACATGCATGTCTTTAACAACGTGGCCATTTAAAGGGGAAATAATGTTTTTAGTTTTTCTTTAACAGTACAAGATCTATTGCCAAGAACCAATGTTGCCAAAAAAAAAAGAAATATCCACATAAGTTACCCAGTTTCTGTGCTATGTTTGGAAATCATTCCACATTAAAACATATTCACACGCGGGAAAATATGTTTTAGAAGCAACAAAGACTTGTAAGGGTTATGTTGCCTGATGAAATGTTTCCTGCTTGCCGCAGGGTCTTACATTTGCAAGATATTGTTATAGCTCTCCAAGGTGAGTCATATAGACGGTTCATTCACCTCAGAGCAAGCTCTTATTATAGCTTTGCCAAAACTATCCCCATGACAACTGAGCAATCCCTGCTGCTTAGGGGCTGAGAGACGCAGAGTAAAGATCACACCCATTCCCGAAAAAATAGTGAACAAAGTCGGGGGAAAAGATGATTGTCACGTTTGAGGAAACCAGTGTTTCCGGTAACTGGAGTGGAGATATAAACAGTATGAAATTTAGATGCTACATACATCCGACCTAGACTCCCCAAAAGTGTGTTCAGACAGTGTATGAGACTAATTTAAGATGTGGCACGCTTATGGACAATTTTCAAGGAAGGATGCAACAATATCATTACACCACACGCAAACGACGTCCGATCTGCGTCGCGACGCCGTCCAACAGCCTCTGCATCACCGCGCTCCAGCAGCCTCACAGCCTGCATCACGCAGAGGGCAGTGTATAGTGTCTATCTACATGCTGCCCTGTGCATGGCACTGTAGACCAAGCGAGCGCGCGAACTTAGCATGTCACATCGCTGATGTCCTCCATGTGGTATTCGACCCGATACCGGTTATCGGTGTATCCCTAATATCAAGACAGGAACATGAGTGATGGAGGATTTGGTTCGATTCTGCCACATATTAAGCTGAATATACTTTTTTTAAAGTGCTTTGTGCTGATTCCAACTCAGAAAAGGGTGTTGAATGTTGCCTCAAGAGGTTATCGGGCTGACATGTCGGTGTCATTTCAACAGAAAACATTGCCAACGATACAATACTGTTCTCACTAGAAAACAGCAGCACCGGTTAATAATTAATAGCTTCATTATTTGCACAAGCACAGGAGGCAGGTTGTCTAGAAAATTACTTTATGCCATTTTAAATATTTAAATGAGGCAGCACGGCTGCAATCTTACCTGATTCCCCAAACTCCGCTTTGTGACATCAGCAAGCTGTCACTTGTCCTGTTGATAAGTTGCATCACGTCGTCTCGGCTGGCCTCCCTTGGCGTGAAACAGTAGCGAGGCAAATGTAGATAGAGAGAGAAAAAGTAGAGAATGAAAGTGAAAGGTTAGTAAGGATCACATAAGACTCTTGGTTGTTTTATTTCTATCAGGTTCGGTTGGTCAACACTGTTGTGGACAGGTGAGCTTACAAGTCCTTCTCAAACTGCTGCAGTTGAGCTCCTAAGAGCTTTACTGAGGGTTAAAAAACATGGTATTGGTACCTATGTGTTGCCGACATGTCGTTTACTTACATTCAACTACTTTGATATTCAGAGGACACATTTTCTTTCTTTGTGTATCGAAAAAGGTTTTCAGGGTCTTCTTTGTGTGAACTCTGCGTGCAGCAACTAAAATAATGGCATCTAAGGTCCCTTTCAAATTTTCAAATGAAAATGCTAAACTTTTCATTCACAGGACAATGGTGCTCAGAGCCACTGGAAAAAAAAAAAACTTTTTGAAAACGGCTTCCAAGGTGGAACTTTTCCAAAATGTTCTGACTCCGCCTCCATGTAGATGGTGGAAATGTTGCTACTACACAGGCGCACCACGATCATAGTCAATAGCTCTTCTGTACATGCACGAATAGCAATGTTTGCCTCTAACGAACATTGTTTTCAAAACAATGTCGTGTAAACACAAACCTTTTCTGAAACAAAAACACAGTACTTGTGTGTTTCATGTAAAGAAAGCCTGAATCATGAGTGGCAAGTGTTGCCGTGAAACATGTCTTTGTTGGTGTTTACAGTTCTATTCCCAAGCTGAATGGGACAATGTGTGAATGTGTGTAATGGAAATATAACTCAATTCTACAGTGTTATAGTCCATGAAACATGTTTTTGAAGCTGATCCAAGTGGATGAAGGATGAAGGATGAAGGCAGGGTACACCTGAACAGACCACCGTCACCACAGGCACATAAATACATTAAGGCCTGTGCACAATTCAATGTCACCAATTAACCACAAATGAATGGTTTTTTAGGACAAGAATACCGGAAGAAACCCACCGTGTGTCTCTCTTGTTATGTAAAATATCCACTTTAAACATAACAAAAGGAAGGATTAGCTAAAAAAGAAAAAAATGCAAAAGAAACTTTTAAAAAGTTTAATAAAATAGAAAGCTTGATAAAATGAATAACAAAAAAAGGCCTTTAAGTGAAGCATAGTAGAATTGTGAACGTGTTGTAGTTAAGCTTTAATAGCAAGGTTGAAATGAAATCTAATGAGGTGGCATTAACTCTAAATGAAATATGCAATAAGAATCTTGACAAAAATACACAAGAATATCACAAAATCATAAGATACCACAGGAATTACCTACATTAAAAAAAAAAAGTCAGTAAAGTAAAACAATCTCAGCTCAGCCAGGTTAAAAAAAATACAGAAAGTCAATCCTTCACAGTCAAACGAAGGAAGCAGCTTCTGCTGGGTCGAGGACTTTCTCAGCTGGAAATGCTTCATTAGCTAATATCTGCTGGTTTTAAAACTTGCCCTCTGCATGTTCCCTGGGAGAGTCTCTGTGGCCGCCGCGCGCCGTTTTTACAAGACGTTATGACCTCTTAAACAGTGGCACTTTAAAGTATTCCTCTCCTGTTCAGTGGCCCACTGAGGCCGAGTTCTTGCCAGGGATTATCAAAGTTAACAGGATTTTAATGGGTCCGGAGAGACCGGTAAAGACCCTACCAGGGCCAGGTAGGGCCGCACTCTCCCGCTACTCCCCTCTCTCCCTAATGCAGTCAGGCTGCACATCCAGGCACCGGCTAAATAATAAACAGATGGCCAGTGCCAAATATAGCCGGGCCCGGTTCAAAGTACAAAGGGACCCCAAAATGAAATGAGAGGGTATTAAAGGGGAGATACAATTTGTAGGTCAAAATGTAATGGTAACCCCTCACTGTGCAAATTGGAATTTAACCCTTGGAAGGAGTGAATCATTCACAGCTGATGCCGTCTGTGTGCCGGCAGCGGCTGGAAAAAAACTGAGGTGACACTGGGCGGAGGTATAGAAGAAGGTGAAGGAGTTAAATCGTTTTTTTCGAATCAACGTGAAACCACAGGCCGAGCCCACAATAGAAGACAAGCAGTTTCAACGGATACAAGAACAGCAGTTATTACAGCACAAATAGAAATACTGTCAGTATTAGTAACAGTGAATAATAAAAATACAAATATACAGATTTTAAAATAAAAGCCCTCATGGCGAGATGGTTTTTTTCTGTTTGCATGTGCTTACCCTAACCCTAACCCTTCTTCTCCCTGCCTCCGCCAATAGCCAGGCCACAGACACAAAGGCACACAGAGCAGGTTAGAAATGGATTAAAATTACAATTAAGTGAAATCTGAAACAATTTAATACCTGGCCTGTAGTGTATGTTGCTTAAAAATGTAAAGCCTAAGATCTCATGTAGATTTTATTTAACATTTTTAAACCAAACTCTGCCAAATAATGAAGTCCCGCCAATGCAGAAATACAGAACACAATGTAAAGGCCTCACGGTAGACACAGTCCTAAGGACTACATCTACACATCTGAGGATGGAAAGAAAGTTGTTTCCTTGTCTCAACAATTCTTGTCGCCCACAACCACCTCAATTCTGAAATTAAAAACCCAATTAGCATTTTTTTTCAGGAGCCGTTAAATATGAGGGCAAACCTAGAATTCCAACTAAATTAAAAGCTGTTTGAAGGTTTTGGAGGGCGCCATGTATGGTCTGAACAGTCGTGTAAATGACTGTGTCATCGTCAGAAAGGCAGACCAAACTGTACCATGTGTGGACAAGTGCAAGTTAATAAGAAAGTGAGCAGAAAGAACACAGTGGGGGAGTTAGAACTCCAGCGTTCACCATGAAAGAAAGCCCGATAGTAGACAGAGTCCAACAAGTATAACTATAGGAGAGACACACACACTGACAACAAGTCTAACATTTAGCATTAACAACAATGTGGCAGCAAAAAGTCCTCAAAAGAAAGCTTCAGATTGGAACTAAAAACCCAATTCTGATTTAAATAATAGGACATGGGGAATACTTTGTGATCAAATCTAGAGATTTATTCTATTCTATTCTATTATTCTGCGTGAATGTTTACAAAGACACTGTATACAGTATGGGATGTACAGAAGAGGATTGTGTCATCAGCATAAAATGGATGAAAATGTGTCATATTCCAAATAAACTATTTGTCTCCCAAAAGAAAATCCTTAAACAGATAGCACTTCTGACTCTATGTATTCATCAATGATACTTTTCCCTGTTTTAAAAGTCTTCCCTGATGTTTTATGCATCTTTATTGTGCAGGTTTTTCAAATCACCAGTGCTGCACTTCCAGCTCCAGTTCAAGTCGGTGTAGAAAACAAAATGCCACTCATTTTTCATAGAATTATGAAATCCAACAACAAATGAGTCAATGTCCAGTATTTTTTTTTTTTTCCTCTCTCCTCCCCACACTGGATTAATGCATTTATACAAATAAGCTGGCCTCTTTCTCACTGTTCCTGGAGCAATAATCCATGAACTAAACCCCCTCTGCAAGAAAAGGCTTATGATGCTAACCTTGTCATATTCAGCAGCTGTCAGCGAAACGGCCACTGCACCGGGCCAAGCCGGTAAAGTGGCCTATTCATTATCCTAATCTCATTAGTTAAGATCTGTTAAGTAGAGACTGGTTTTAATGCATGCTTTTCCCTTTTAATTATTGACCATAAATACATTGGAGTGCATTAGGGTCCGAGGGCGAAGAGCAGAGCGGCTCCTAATAGATTAGGGGACAAGCACATTATCTAAATGTACATATCTAACTAATCATGCATCGGGCATGGCCATGTGAGCACTCCGACATCAATTGTAGTGTGACATTTGACCCCAGCGGTGGCCTCTCTGAGATCGGGCTTCGTTAAGGGTCCCGATGCTGTCCCAGCAAACAGCGGGCAGAGGAGGAAAAAGAAAAAAGAAAAAAGAAAAATGACATCATGATTGCAGCAGGGTCCAGAAACACAACCCTCACCCTCCCTAACTCCACTTCCCATAATGATTAAGACCTGGGTGTTATTTCTGAATGCTAACAGATTATTTCTAAATTGCTCCACGGTTAATCACGTGACAGATTAAATCATTGCGGGATCAGGTTTCAATACGCGAATAAGCGCTGTACTGTGCGAGCACGTCGGGCTGCATGCGGGTGATCTCATGGGGAGGAGGGGGATGAGTGTGTGTGTGTGTGTGTGTGTGTGTGTGTGTGTGTGTGTGTGTGAGTGTGTGTGTGTGTGTGTCTGTGTGTGGGGGGGGGGTCTGCCTCGGCTCGCTTCACCCGCTCGTTTTCTCACTATTTGCTGTCTGTCAGTCTTACATGGAGCACGTTTCATTCCGCTACGGTAACTCTCACACACACACACACACACACACACACACACACACACACACACACACACACACACACACACACACACACACACACACACACACACACACACACACACACACACACACACACACACACACACACACACACACACACACACACACAGTGACAAGGGTGAGGAGTGCGCCATCCGCCACACAGAGGGGCTCTTGTACAGTTGTGAGAGGCTATTGTGTAACAAGAGCCAGAGCATGCTCCTTCAGAAGTATCATCATCACTGGGTGCGTGTGCGTAAAATGTCCAATAACTGTATCACTTCTCCAATACTCTATATCATCATATCATCCAGTCAAAGATGACAAATCCTGGTTGGACTTTATTACCTGTGTTAGTTGGAATTAATCAACCTCACCTAATATTAAAGTTACTACAGTAATAGATTCCTATTAAAGCTTTTTTTGTGTCTTTGCTGCTCTTATTTGGAACATATATTGTTGTGTATTCTTTAAATGAACATCTTTGTTAGAAGCAATACAGTCGTTTTTCACGCTAAAGTATTTGGTGTTGTTTCTTTGGTGACTCTTTTAATTTGCATAAAGCACCAAGAAAATACAAAAAACTGAATGTGAATTGATTGTTTTCAATCAAGTTGATGCAACTATCATCCTTTCCAAATTGTTTTTACACGTGCATGTACACACACAAGGAATATTACAAAGGTAGGTGGTTCATACATGGTAATCTTAATATCTATTCTATTCTACGTTCTTGTGAGGCTCCATTGAAGGCCACACCCGGTGATCTCTCACTAAGACGATGGAAATACCTTGAAAAATATTGCAGTATTGTATGCATGTGTATCTATATATGTATCTGCATACAACACCCAAAACAGAAAAAAAAATGTTTAAGAAGCCTTAGTGAAGTTACAGATTTTGGACTTAAAGGAGTTGACATTCACTACTTTTAAGAAAGTAAGGAGTTTTACAACATCTGATATTCAGTCACATTTGAATCCATCTAGGTGGTCCTATCTAGAATAAATGCAACAAAAAAGTGATTATTCTTCCAGTGTTGCATCTATTCAGTCCATCCTGGTATCTGTGACTGCAGCATGAAGCTGCAGAGCAGCTGTTGAACTACCACACACAATCATCCCCTCAACTGCACATCCAGCCAGACGCTGCTCAAAATGAGGACTATTGTCTTGTCTTGCAAAAATCTGAGTGTGTGCGTGCGTGTGCACAGGAGAAATAAGAGCGTCAGTGTTGCTCAGCCTTAATGACCGGCCGCAGCACCGTCACCAGTCAGTAAAAGCACACATGCACTGTAAAACGCCTCCCTGACGTTCCCGCTCTGGACGACCGTGTGCATCGCTGCTGGATTGTTTAAATATAATGCATAATGTTGTTGTTTTTTTTTTTTTTTTTTTTTTTACACTTTCAAATGGGGCAAGCACACTGAAAAAAGTTCCATTTTACCATGCAGCTGCTGACACTGTGAGGCTACTGCAAGTGTGGATTTAACAGGCTGCTACAGTCGGGGTGTCAAACATCTGGCCCGTGGGCCAAAACTTGCCCGCAAGAGGCTCCGATCCGGTCTGCCAAACCGCCAAACACGTCGTAAAAAAAAAATGCAAATTTCTTAAGAGTAGCAGGCCAAACACAACACTGAGATCTGATGCAAGGTCGGTGACGCTGCCATGAAAGGAAGCTCCAGTACAAGGGAGAGTTTGTAAAGGTTTCTCGGGGGACATTTCACTACTTTGTATCAGAAGGGTTCATTAAAAATGGCTTTATGTTGAGATTGCAGTCATTTTTAGGAGTAATCATTTGTTTTGTGAAATAGTGTGATTGTCATCATGAATGCGTAACCCAAAAAAGCTGCGGCGCAGTCAATGTACCTGGGAAATAAAAAATAAATAAAAAAATAAATAAAAAGTTATTTTGAGAGCAAATTAAAAACAACCACAGCTGAATCAGAGTCCTGTACATAAATAGAGATAAATACTTTAAAAGCAAGAGGTACACTCAGTAAAAAATGTGAAAAAAAAAAAACTAACTATAAACTGGCAACAAACAAAACAGGAGCAGAGTCTCAAGCTGGTTTAAAAGCCAAGAAACAAAAATAGGTCTTAACTCCAGTAAAAAAAAAAAAAAAGAGTTATTATGGCATTATTTTACCGTTCCGGCTCAGTCACAGTGAAATTGTGCTGCACATGACCCCTGAATAAAATGCGTTTGCCACTGCTGTGCTGCACCCATACCCACTGAGATCTTTTTGGGATGGACGTGAAACGCCGAGCATGCACAAGTGCACTAATCACCGTCTTGTTTTACAGGTGATGCATCTGTTGCCTCTGATCCATTTAATTACTGCACATACACGACCGCGTGCGCACGCACGCCAGCCTCGACCGCGGCCTCCCATCATTACCGTGCGTCACACGGTCCAATTCAGCCGGGGCAATTATTGCCAGGCTAACACGTATGAATGGATGTCTGGGAGCAGCAGGTCATAACAGTCATATCGGCCATATTAGCGAGTCAATACGGGCTGATTTAATTACAGTATTAAACCTGGGGCTGAATGGACTGCTTTTCCCCCGGAGTCATTACAGACTATATGTCATAATTATAACAACGGCGCAAATGATGAAGAGTTCCAAGTCGTATCCGCTTGAGGTCTGTCGCCGTTAATCACGGCGGTAAATGACTGTGCCTTCATTATTGAGTTTCCGTACAAAGACAGAGTGAATAAAAAAAAAAATGAAGAACCAAAAGAGCATGCTGACATATTGTCTGAATCCAGAAAACACCGTTTTTACTCTTAAATCTGCGTCGGCGTGAGACTGTTTATACAAACATGGTTGAATGACACCCCGGAGCTCACATAATTCATATCTCAGGAAACCACACTGAGTGGGGAAAAAAAAAAATTCAATGATTTGCTCTTTGTTTTGTTGGGAGCCTTAATGAGCTACTGCAATCAAAGCAAACTTGACATTTTACTCTTTTTCTTAAAACAACAAATAAATAGATGATTAAGGTTCACGTTTGTGTTGGGCTTTATTTTCTATTTTTTGCTTTAAATGAAGGATTACACCACAGAATCACGCACCCGCCACGCCGCCAAATAATTAATTTAGGAATTGTTATTTAGATGCAATTTACATATAAATGTGTTTTTGCGGTAAAATGAAGAAATAATACAAACACACAATAGTGATAAGTTACACCCTCAAGACTACAATTTACAATTAAAATGTTAAACACGTTGATTCTATTCTAAGAATAATTCCTTCTTGACCTTTCTTCATTTACACAGAGAAATTCACTTCAATATTCTCACTTTTTGACCCCATCCAACATCAATATTAGACTTTGGGCTCTTAATACTAATGTTATGCAAAGGACCTTATTGATTTCTATCATAATCACAGGAAAAATATAACTAAGAACAACCACGCAAGTAGTTTTAACATTTTAGCTAGTTTGTACTTTATTCTTGTTACTTTTGAGGGGCAACTAATGCTTGATTTACACTATATAGTCCCAATTGAGAGTCTTGCTGTTTAGAATATTTGAAGCTTTCATTATTTGAAGTTTTCATTCAAAAGTCACTCAATATTTGCACAATATTGACCTTTTTTTAACTGAATTTCTCCTTTTGTTTTGTCTCGCTCAGTTTAAATTCAAGGCCTCTCGCATCTGAAAAATCACCATTGAATGAAATAAATCAGACAAAGAGAGAAAGAGCGAAACCTGTATAAATGTGTTGTGTTTCTGGTGTGTACACATCCGGATTGCAGGCACATTAGGTGAAACACTTGGTATTCATCTCTATTGTGCAGGTATGTGCTTATTTAAAGAACCAAAACATTTGAATTTCAAGCTTTAAATAAGTCCCCCACATGGCAAAATATGCAGCTTTGACTTAAGTCCGACATGGAAGAAAAGAAAAACCATCTCTTCCGGAGTGTCTTATACAATTCTAAGCAGCTTTAGCTGTCTTTAAAGTTTCCAAAGGTTATTTTACTAAAATCTGAACCAGTTCTTCTTGAATGCATCTGTATTGATTGGATCAATTTTATTTACATACGTTCACTTAGTTATTCTTATTAAATGAGTTGTCAAATTCATCCTTTACCTTAGTGATAAAAGTGTCTGGTAGTGAAGCTGGAAGACTTCTTTTGTGATATTCACAAGGTGATCTAAGGTGGACATATAAGTTGAATAATTGGCTACTTTTCACAGTAATATTTGACGTACAAGTACCATTACTGTTCTCCATGTAATATACTCTGCTTCGACAATCTCCACAAAACAGAAGAAGAACTTTTGGATTTTTAGTTTTCAAACTATATATATATATGTTGTGAGTTTCTACTAGTTTTGAACTGACAATGAAATCTGAGCAAGACATTTCCATGATAAACACATTTTCTGAGGATCTAAATCTGAACAATTGCCTTTTTGTCATTTGTCATTTCCATGCAAGCAGACTTCATCAACTTTTTTTCGACATGACAATATCTTCATGATAAAGAAAAATGGGGGAAATATAGATTTCTTATTTCTAAACTCTAATAAAAATCATTTAAAGTTCAAAATACAAACTTTTTTTAACAGAGCACACTATGTAGTTAACAGGGACAAAAAAGTATGTTCTGTTTTGTTAAAGGAACATTCTTTGATTATAGATTATTTATGCCACAAAACTGAATCCAATGCCTACAAATACTTTTGAATTATAACTCACATTTTTGATTAATGTTGCGGTACTCTTACATGAGTATAAAAGCCTACAATTTAACAACTTACCAACAGTGTAATCGGATTTTTGAGTCAGTATTGGAATAGCCCTTTCACAATAATTTAATACATTTAGCATGATTGAAGTAGCAATCCTAAAAATAAATAAATACAAGCAATAATGTAATAATACATAAATAGGTTCACATTTCTTAACAATAGAAAGCTTTTTTGTGCAGTTTACTCATCAAAAATACACATATTGGATGGGACACAAACGATGCATCACTTAATCATAAAAAAATATTTCACTGTTTCATTTACATTATTTGTTTATCACATTTAGATTTACAAAAATTATTACATCCGTGGTTGTTACAGGGCGCCTGAACACAGGAGCCCCCTGATCCTTGCAGATAAGAAAATCACCTTATTTGTATCATGAAAATAAGTTTAAAAAAAAAAATATATATATATATATACACACATACAAGAGACGTGTGGTTGGACGTGTGATCGCTGCTGTCAACAGTCATCAGATCATCCACATGATGGCAGCAAAGCTCCACACATGTGGAAAAGTATACATGTTCACATACATCCTGCATGTCCTGTGTGTGTGTGTGTGTGTGTGTGTGTGTGTGTGTGTGTGTGTGTGTGTGTGTGTGTGTGTGTGTGTGTGTGTGTGTGTGTGTGTGTGTGTGTGTGTGTGTGTGTACACTAGCACATGTTTGACAGCGCTGATGTGACCCGAGCTAATGAACGCTGCCGACGTGTCTGACACGGCCTGACACGGGGGACAAGAAAAAGACCCTCTTCCAGCCACCGCCTCCACTGTCAGGGCCCGTAAATAGCCCCGCGCGGCCCCCTGCATGTTTATTAGTTGTGTATGAGAGCGGCGGCTGATGGACGCGGATGCTCATTACCAGTTAGTGTTGCTTGAGGAGAGTTGAGAGCGATCCGGCGCCCTGTGAGGGTCGTCACTCAAGAGGCCAACGGGCCTGACAAGGCGCCATGACGGTGGCTCCAACGCGACACGCCGCACATGATGTTTAAGTGAATGAAAAGAGCTTCCAGTGGAAGAGATTGAATCAGAGTGGAGTCAGCGGAACGGAAAGTCATTCCTACTGTTCGATCACTTTGGTAACTTCACAGAGATTAAAACTTTCTGTGAAGAAAGCGGACCTCCGGATGTCACAATAAAGCAGTTTTTTCTTATATATTGTTAGTATTAATAGCGATTTGAGCGAATAAAATGAGAATTCATAGAGAAAATATTATTACCTCTTGTTTACATTCAATAAACTGACGAGATCTAGAGAAGAGGACATAACAGGTGGAAAACACATCTTGATACATTACATTGTATGTTACATTCTTAAACTGTACTCGATTACATGTGCTGTTGTTAAAAGATGCTCAAATAATAGTCTAAAGTACCCTTCTCTACTTAGAGTAGCCATTTCTGTGTGTGTGTATGTGTGCATACATATATTTGTTATTTCTAACAAATAAAGCAAGAATTTTTTAGAATGCAAATTAACAGATTTTAATATTAATCTCAGTAGAAATTGACAGTATCACAATCAAAGAAGTATTAATGTGATTTGTTACTTGTACTAAAGCAGGCACACATGGCTCTTCAGCCCTTCTGTAGTGGCTCCCTGAAGCTTTCACTAAATACCGAAATAAACATTTCACCTTGTTTTTATTTACGTAAGCAAAGTCATTTCAAAAGGGCTTTTAACTTCTGGCTGAAAAGATGTTTTGAAAAAATGGGGGGAAAAACTGCTAAAATACCTTTAAAAAAAACAAAAATACTACAATGACTCAGATTTTTTAAATATGGGGACACACATGCAAAACTGTTTAAAAAAGGAACCAAACTTGATGAAATTGCTAAAATGTCAAAACTGTCTCAAACATGCTGCAAAAATAAGGATGAAACCTCTATAATCAGGTACAAAAACCACTGAAAATGTAATGAAATATTTACCATTCGAAATTGTGTTTGAAACTTCACAAATGGAACATAAAACATGGATTATGTTCATGTATCAAAACTTTATATAAATCTTGATCTTGTGTCATCCTCATTTTAAAGGTGTGTTTTGAGGCTCCAGTTCAATCTCATATGGTGGGAAAATAGCAAAAATTGCTTTTTTCGGTTACTGAAGTAACAAACAGTCTTATAAAAAGTAGCTTATAAAAGTGCAAGGTCTCAGAAAATACTCTATAATTAGACCAATGAGAGGATTTGTAATTGATCAGAAGTTGTCTGACCACAGAGAAATATTATTAAGGTAATTGTGAGATCAATAAATAAAACTACTTGAACACTTCTGTGTTCAACTCGTCCAGAAACTGTAGAATTATTTCTCAAATTGCAGTATCTTTTTTCAGATATTTTATAATAAGACTGCAAACAGGAAATGCAGCGCGTTTGTTGTTTATTCTTGTTTGAAACCGTTAAATATATTCATAAATGAACAAACTGGTACTCTGTTCTACATCTGACAGCGTTTAAGCACATTTTATCCATTTATTAATGCCAGCTTGTAAAACAATCGCTATTGTTGCTTATTTTTATCACTTTTTAATAAAAATGTGTTTACATTATTGTAATTGCAAAATAATTTGAATATGTCAAGTCTTATAGAGAGAAAAAGCAAAACAAACATTACGTCCTGGGGCAGAAGTGAGGAGTGTGACCTGACATGGGGGAATTAACTCTAATTGTTGCACAAATAAATACTATTTGAACGTTTTCTACATTCACGTTGAATGGAATATCTTTTCACAAAACCCAAACAAGTTGAAAACTGTGTGATTTCTCAAAATTATCCCATTTCGTGTCTGATTTTTTAGGAAGATATGCTTTTATAGATTCCACCACACAGCATGACCTCGAGGTTGAGACCACCTTGTTATGATGGACGTTACCGACATCACTGGTCTCAGTTCAAACCGTGGAATCCCCAGCTATTAAATCAGAGATAACAGAAATGCAAGATTAATTCAAGAGTGAAACTTCACCTGCGTCTTGGAATCGTTTTCCTTCCTACTTCCTGTGAGTCATGTGACCAGAGGAAAGGTCATAGGGCAGAGGGAGGATGGTAGTTCCATATTAACGCAAAATGACTAAAAACGACATGTTTTCTTTGATTATTATTTTTCATCTTTTCGAATCAGGTGTAATTTTGGGGAAACTAATAAGAAAAAATGAGCAGAGAAGATCAATGAGAAATAGTCAGGATGAGATATTTTAAAATGTATATATCGCCCCATATAACACCAATAACTCTTAATGATGCAATAAATGTGAGCATTGTGAATGCAATAAACCCATTCATGTATTAAAGTAGTATAATAGTATAAATATGACTATTTCATCCAATATATCTGTCGTCAGCAATCTGCATAAAAACTGAAAAAAGGGGTCTTAAATCCAAGAAAGGCAGCTCTATTTATGTACATTTACATTATTCAATGCAGTTATTTTATTTTAGGAAATTGCTACTTCAATTATGTAATATCTTACATTGTTGGATAAATGTCATTATATTAGGTCAAATATGTTATTACACAATAAGGGCTTATCACATTATTGGTTTCTCACAGACCCACAAAAAGGGCCACCGGGCCTCTGCTCACAAACATTCTCTGATACTGTTACGCAATGGAAAATATACTCAGTTATGAGTCAGAATGCTCGCGTAAGAGTACTGTAAAATTAGTTACAATTTCAAAGTATTTGGAGGCAGGATTCAGTTTAGTGACGTGAATCATCTATAATCCAAGCACATTTTTCTCATTTCTTTCTTTCCTTCCTTCTTTCTTTCTTTCCCTCCCTCCCTCCCTCCATGCATGACATCACCACGCCTGCTTTTAATTAAAGGACAGTGAAGTGAAATATGAGCAAAATATTTGAATTTCAATCACTATCACGTTTCTCCCTCATTTCACAGGCACTGCGTCTGAGGAATGTGCCACTCTGCAGGCGGGATCCGTCACTGAGCATTAGGCCTGGGAGCAGAGGAGGTGAGGAGGTGAGGCCTGGATCAGGAATCCAGGTTAGACTGTCTGGAGAAAAGCAGATGCTTTTCATAAAGTGAAACTCGGTGTGAATTGATAGAGACGTTTTCAGTACATTCAACCAAGACGATCGAGTTCACGTATGTGGAGTTGGAAACAAAAAAGAGAACTGTTAATGCCCTTGAATTAAATGCAACAGGTTATGATGTATTTCTCCACCAGATGGTGCAAGACTACCACTGATTCAGTCATTTTGTCCTTTAAGGTTTTTTTTGTTGTTGTTGGTTTTGTTTTTTAAATAATTAGTTCCAGACATGTCCATACACACGCAAAGTACAGATACAAAAAAAGAAAAAAGTGTTTACAGTAATATGAATTCATCACTATAGATACACTGATAAACACGTGTACACACCCGTGCGTGCACACACATTCGCACATACACACACACACACACACACACACACACATTCACACACACACACAAGACATGCAGCACAGAGTACTGGCTTAAATTACTGAGTCCACAATTACAAACAAAACTTCAAACTAAAATAAAATTCAATACTAAAGAATAGTTCAAAGATGTAATCTGCTTTGGCTTTATTTGTGGGGATGTTTGATATTTAAGCTTCCGTAACGTTTTCGCACATTCAGAGTCATGGAATTCATACAGTTTACAAATAAATGTCATTGAAGTACACCAACTGGAAAATCCATTAATTTCTCAGGTATCCTGGTAAAGATCATGGGACCACTGTCACTCCTTACTCAGACATTTGCTGTGGCTGAGGATTTATTATGATGTATTAATCAGAATAGATTTTAACAGAACTTCTATCCCCACTAATAAATTGGATCTCCAGTGTGCTATAATTACACCTAAGAGTTTTCTCATTGTGTTTTCAATCAGTGTAACCTCTGCTGTCAATGTCTTTCTGTGTTTCTCCATGTACACAGTTAGTGGTAGTAGGTCAAAAGCAGGCAACAGGTTACTTCTTCTTCTTTTGAGTTTAACAGCAGTTTGCATCCATAAAGTTGCATTACCACCATCTGATGGTTCCTGCTAGTCCCAAAACTTGAAAGCAAGAAAGACCAGTAGTGGTTGTCAAGGCAACAGGTCTCACAGAACATTTTTATCAATGGGCTTTGATGTCAAACTCTATGATGTCACAAAGTGTCAGATCAAAGCAATATAGCATGATGCCAAACACATTGAATATGCTCCAGTTCATCTCTGACCTTTCACAAGTTAACTTGCCATTCAGATTACCTGCGAAGCGACAAGCACACAGAAGAGAAGATGTTCAAATCTAAACCCAAATATTTGAAGCTCAGTGAAGAGGATTGCGTTCCACTCATCGAGAATTGTAGCGGCGACAGGCAAAAAAGCCTCCGCAGAACTTGCTGTTCTCTTCTCAGGGAAACAGAAGCAGTCCACCAAGAGAACAAGATCCTATATCTCCGGCTGGAAGAGCTCTCCAACCAGCTCACCGACAGCCATGACCTGCAGCGCAAGTATAAAGAGCTGAGAGCTGAGAAAAAAGCTGCCGACAATGAGAAGAAACTGTTGAAGGCGCGAGTGCAAGACCTCAGCGATAAACTCCGAGCTCAAGTGGCTCTGAAGGAGAAAGTCAGGGCTGCACAGGAAGACAAAGACAAAGTCATCCAGGACATCCAAACCCATCGACGACAAATCCAGGAGATGAGCAGCAGAGTTGAAGACTCCACAGCTCTGGAAAAGGTCTACAAGGAAACAAAGGCAGAGAGCAAAACTCTGAGCCAAGAAAACAAGGCTCTGCAGAGCAGGGCTCGAGAACTCCAGCTGAAAGTCTCCACGAAAAATCACCTGGAAGAAAAATGCAAGCATAAGCAGGAGGAAAACCGAGCGTTGAACAGAATCACCCTCGACCTCAAGCGACAGGTTGACGAGTTGAAAGACAAATTGAAAGATGAGAGAAAAATGAGAAATGAGTTTTCATTCCTGAAAGACCAAAAATACCAATTGTCGCATTTAAACTACTGTCTGCGACAACAAGTGCTGGACCTGAAAGAGCTGTATGAATCTGCATATCCTTATCTTCAGAAATACCACAACCTCAAAATGGAGATAGAGGTGATTCGCCAGCAGAAGGACGACCTTGAACAAGAGCGGGAGCACTTTCTCCGCCACAAAATTAAGGAGCTGAGCAAAGAGCTCCAGAAATTTGAGAGAGTCGAGTACAAACAGAGAGTTGTGGAGACAGAGAAAGAAGCAGGACAAAAGAAAAACTGTGCACAACGAAGACAACGACCAGATCTTGCTCCTCAGCTCAGGAAGGAGGAAGTCAGAGCAGAGAACAGGACAGCCCAGGGAGACAAAGACTACGGTTGGCCTTTATGGAATGGAAGACAACACGAGGAGCTTGGTTCCTGACCCACAGAGCTGGAGTAACAATCCTGGCCAATCAGGCGACGACTGCGGCACAGAAAACCTCATGGACTTGATGTCAGAGGACCAGATGGGAACAAACACCAGTTTCAACACTTCAACAAAGCTCTTTGTGTGATACCTGTTCTGTTCATGCATGTGTTGGTTTTCTCCACCCAAAAAATTCTAAAAACAAATAAGACAAAAATAAAAAATAAAACAAACTTTGTTCAGTGTGTGTGACTATGTAACCATGGTTTTGGTGGTAATGAGAGTCTGTAGTTTACTTAATACTTTAAGCATTTGGTCAAATCTATATTCCTTGTACAATACAATCAAAACAGAGTAAATATAAAATATTTAAATGGAGCAAAAACATTGGGTGGTTGTGCATGAGAATCAAAGCAGATCAACAGTTTGTCAAATAACAGGTCATTTCAATCATTTTCTTCATCATTCTCATGCTCATTTTGAACTTCAGCAAATTTTATTTTCATCCCTTTTTTGTTTTGTTTTACTTCTACTTAAAGACAAGAAGCATTAAGGGAAATAATAGTGCAGTGTTACACTGGGCCAGCAGATGGTAGCAGCAACTAACAAATCAGCATAAACAAATGCAAAGCCAGAAAACCAATTCAATTTGTATTGTACTTTTTAAATACCTCCACCCTCTGGCTTGTCTCCGCCCTCCTGGACTCTGCCTCGGCCTCCGCCCTCTGGCTTGTCTCTATCCTCCTGGACTTGCCGTCGCCTCTGCCCTCTAGCTCGACCCTGCCGGGCACCTCACCGTCCCGGTGCTGGTCACTACAGGCCCCCCACCATTGCCCACCACCCCCACCCCCACCGGGACAGCAGTAACTCCAGGAGGTGTCCCTGCCTCCCCTTCTGCATCAACCTCTGTCAGCTGCTGATCATAAACAGCTGGGTGAAGTCCTGCAGCACTTCAGCCAACACTTCTTCTTTCTTCTGTCTTCTGCGGAGCCGCTGCTCCTGGGGACGCTCCTCCGCGCTGTGTGGGCCCTGACAAGGAGCCAGTGTGGCAGTGATGCACGCCATAGTCAGGGGTTCCAATCACCATTATTTTAGGAAATAAATGAAAATAAACACAAAACTCCCACACACAGAGGGTCGGTACCACTGTGCATGTTTCCTCCCACCTGTGACATCTGTGTCTTTGGGTGGCTCCTCTCTATATTAGAGAGGTGATTAAGTGCCCGATGTGAATCGGGTGTGCCGCCCCATCTCTCTGCCACATAGGCGTTCTGCATCACTCATTGCTTCTATGCAATGCATGCATGGTTTCGAACTGTGGGAGGAAACCAGTGTACCCAGAAGAAACCCACGCACACAGAGAGAACATGCAAATTTTATACAGAAATGACCTGGTTGAACCCACAACCTTCTCGCCGTGAGATGAGAGCGCGAACCACGGCTCCATGCAGCCCTACTTTAGTAACCCCACAGAGAAATTCTTTACAATTGCTCCACTCAGAATGGAATAGGATATTAATGGAATATTAAAATATCAAATGATTAAGAAGGAAATATTAAATTAGTCAATATGAAGATGCACAAGGAATAAAGTATTCATATTTAGACCACGTGATGCATATATTGTTCAAAACGTGGTCTTACCTTAAACGTATACATTGAAATCCTTCCGGACAAAAATCTGATTGGTTGTTAACTCCTGCTTCAGCTGCAAGTTCAGTTTAGAAAATAGTTTGATCTTGTAAATATATAATCGTTCTCTGTGTAAAAACGGGCTCATCATCTGAATAATCCCTTCTATCTCCTTTCCTATCCACTTTTCCTTAAGTGTTTAAGTGGCGGTAAAGGAATGTTCAAATTCTCTAGAAGCTAAGGAAAGGAGGCTCAATGCTTCCTTTATAAACTCATTTAGCCTAGGAAACACTGATGCACCCTTTACCAAAGGAGATGAGGTCATGCTGCCCCACGATTCCTTGCGGTGACCCACTCATCCGAGCGCTCAGGGAAACCCATGGAAAGTCACAATGGCTCAACGCAGATCATGTGAAGTTAAAAATGCAGTAATATGCTTTAAACAACTCTAAAACACAGATCCCAACTGTGAATGTTATGTGGATGTTGTAAAACGAACATGGTAAACGTTTTGTGTCGCTTATTCTCAGTTTGCATTGCTTATTTATTCACCAGGCAGCCGTTTCGCTTCAGTTCCTCGTAGCATGAAGCCTCTTTTCCTTTGATTTCTATTCAAACCTTGTGATACTAGAGATTATATCAGAAGTCAGAGGCACAGGGTAAAGTGGTAGAAATGTACTTTTTGTAGTCCATTTTCTGAAATTGTTTTGTTTTTTCACCATGGCAGACGTTACTAACGTGTGCCGTCATCTGATTATAATTACGTCGCCTAGTGAAAGTGCGATCCGACTGTCACAACAATGTGATCGCCTTTCTATAAGTCCTATATGAAGTCTCCTAACACCTTTTTGGGTGATGACATCCCACGGTTAGGGGAAAATGGATAGAAATGGAAAAAAGGGACTATTCGGAAGCACCAATAGATGTAATGTGTGGTTTCTTCCTCTGCGGCCGCAGCATATAGACCAGGGGTCCTAAGTTATTTCCCCCCGAGGGCCACAATCAGACCAGCATGCCAAACCACTATAACTAATGTATTAATTTATATTTGTTTATGATATATTTTATTATTTCCATTATGCCAGGTGAAGCTCTGCCTCCAATCACCACACGTCACTGCTTCAGAGGTCTGGTGGAATCCATGGCTTGATGGGGCTGTCTTGGCTGATAAAATTTGACCTATACCCAGTAAAAGACAGGTGGTTTTAATGTTATGGCTGATCAGCGTGTCTGCGTGAAGGATACTCCCATTTGTTGCTTTTCCTTCGATAAGAAGCTCACCGGAGGTCCAGGGAAGAGATACCTTGCTCACTAAACCAGAACGACAGATCTTGACCTCTGCTTTGTAGGTTTCATAACCGTCTGGATGCTTCTTTAAAAAAAAAAAAAAAAAAAAACCCAGTCTGGGTCTGATGTGAGGCCACAGGGGGACACAGATCAGCTTCAAGTGATGATATGTTGATACTTTGAGGGTTATTTTCCACCTTGAGGATTTTGGAGTTCCGTAAAACCCGCAAGCGAACGCTCAGACGTAGTGCTAATGTGTTCCGATGGGAGACCGATCCAGAACCCGAGCGCTTGAAAAAAAAAAAAAAAAAAAAAAAGAAAGTGGGGAATTTGTCTGGAGGTCTCCTCTCTCGGGGCCTGGCAATGGCTTTCTGGGAAGTTCAGGAAGCCCAGGCACTGAGTCACTCTAGACGACGGGTCGGCGTGGTTGGAGGAGAATTATGTCAGAGGGGGCCGGTGTGGAGTGTGTATTCTCAGCCGGGCTCGCTGGGATTCCCTCTGACAAGACCTTCACTTTATTTTCTTACCGAGCAAAAAGCCGGGGGCAGGTTGTGCTGAGGCGATGATGTGTTAAATTATATTGTCCAGATGTATTTACACACGCGGCCACAATCGCTCGAGAAGACAGAGCCATTATATTTGGCAACAAACCTTTCTTGACATGTGTGCACAGGTGCGTGGCGTACGTTGCTTACATAGATTCGCTTGTGCATGTGCGCATTTCTCGGCATGTTCATCTATTTTTTTTTTTTTTCTTTCTTTCTTGGCAGCATGGCCCCCTCAGATCTCTTTTTACTGGAGGATGATTATGGGTCCAGACGGTTTCCCAGAAGCCATGGCAGTGGACCGTACATTGATGGCGGTGAGGCCGTGACACATGGGAGCCACTGAGTAACACCGCCTCCTGCTGCCAGGGCCGACAAACAAACGCACCACCGAGGCATGCGGCGTTTCACAATCTCATATCTTCACTGGTGGGAATGCGTCACAATCCCGAAACCCTACAAGCATCTAAACAGTGAGGTTTTTTTGTTTTTTTTTTCTTCACCATATGTTCCAGTAAATATGATTCCACATGCGAGGACAGCTAGTCCTCATAATCAGAACAGTCAGATACATCTATTCATCATCTGTACCAAATTTATCTCAGTGTGGGTCATTATGGTTAGTGCAAACTCACCAATTAACCAAATAATCACATGTCAGATTGTGGAGGAAGCCAAACGCCATGCATACCCTCACTGGTGAAACATGCAAACCACACATAAACAGTCTGGCATTGAATCGAAACAGGGTTTCGTTTTTTTTTTACTTTTGGCAAATAGATTTTACTTATATACCATTTTTCCAAAATGGCTTTACAAATATCACACACTCAGCAGTGGTGACGGCTGCCATCAAAAGTGATCGATCCATCCATTTGGAATAGTCTGGGGTTCAGTGTCTTGCGCAAGGATGCTTTGATATGGACAGAGAGAGAAGGGGATTTGAACCTACACCTATGCGATTGAAAGATTTTCTCCAGATCCACCAGCTGAACCACAGCTTTTTGAAGTGAGGCAGGAAGACTCCAGGTACAACACACCTTCGTGCCACCACACATTGTGTTTGTCAGGAAAAAGATCTGACTCTAAACATCTGATATGTGTGTGTGTGTATAAAAAAATGTATGGAAAAAAACCCAGACATGCACAGGAAGAACATGTATGATGTGGATACCTCTAATAGGCGTCCAAAACAAATTACAGTAAAAATAAAAAAAAAACATTCCAAATTTTAGACTCAATCAGACTCTTTTGTGTTTGTGCAGCTGACATGATCACAGTTTGAGGTTTGTTGGCCTGAACACTTGGACCTGGATACAAAAAAAACTAATTAATTTCAGATGACTTAGATTTATTGGAATCCCTCACTTGGCCTCAACACTTCTTCTAAAGGTCTTCTGACAGCTCACAGGCTTCAAACAACAAAACAACACAGCATAAATGTCAGTGGTTTAAACGAGACAGCTGCTACCTGTGACTCTCTGACCTGGCTTTAGTTACTTGTAACTGATCTGAACCCTTGGTGATTAATTAGATTCATTTGGAAAGATCTTACACTGATGCTTTCTTTCTGCATTAGAGCACCTTTTTTAAATTTTAAATCCAAAAATTATTAATACACACAAAAAGTGAATTTCTATCATTTCTATGACTTACATGTTCATTGATTTTAACATTCAATTAACTTAAAAAAAGGTTTCTATAAAACTGGGACACTGTTATCTAATAGGGGGAAAAAGAATAAAGCTTTTCAAGTGAAAATGAGAAATTTTAAATGTATTTTTGGGATCCCTTTACACACCAACGGTGCTCGAAACCACTTAAAATGGAACTTCTCGAAAATGCTCGGACTCCACCTCCATGTAGATGGTGGAAATGTTGCTACTGCACATTAAACAGTTATGTTACCACTGCCGAGGTAAACAGTTCTTCTGCACATCACAAGTAAATGGACAATAACAACAATGGTGGCCTTCAGTGTCATTACACCCAGTTCATATTCTCCTGGGACTCTGAAGTTTTATAGTTGAGAGTCGCCATAATTGCAATCCAATTTGATCATCATCTATACATATGTTTTTGTACGATTGTTAATGTTAATAGCGTACTGTTTGTGCGCATGTGTCTACTTAATTGGAAAACTCCACAGTTTTCAGCGTTTCTGCTGTTTCTGTGTAATCGGACATCATTTTCAAAACTATGCTGAGTAAAAACTAAACTTTTCTGAAACGGAAATGCAAAAACGATACGTCTTCACTTGAAACGTTGTGTTTATCTGGGATTTGCCAATTATTGCCGACTGTTTTTGAGTGAATATTTGACACATTGTAAAGGATGTTTTAGGAATTGTGGTTGGAAACGTACATCTTATTTTATCTATAGATCATGAACGATTAAAACTGAAAAAGAAAAACTGAATAAGGAACCACATATAATAACAAAATCCTTGAGGTGTACCAGCTTTTGTGAATGACTGTGCTTCCTCTTACTAAACTGTGCATTTCCTCTAATGCTTTGGGTTAAATTGGATAAACTTGGTCTGTGTACCTGCTGATCTTTGTGCACACGTGTATGACTTCAGCTGCAGCCATGCCCAGTTTGAAAACACCGCAGTATGCATAGTTACCTGTGTTAACCTCTGGATGTCAATAAAAGAAAAAACGCCCACACCAGACAGGTGGAAACACAGCCCTGATGTGTCAGTTCAGTTCAGCTCACACACACTGGTGTGGCATCCTGTTTGTAGCGTCGAAATATTGTACTTCCTCACACACGCAGCTCCTCCCGCAATGTTTTATCAATTGCACAATATCCGCACACCCGCATCGGGCTCATGATCCTCAGACACTGGTTTACTTTAGAGGAGCTTGTGAATCATTACGTTTTGAGTCATCCTGCAAAAAAAAAAAAAAACGAAAAAGAAAATGTTTTAACTGAAAATGCTGATTTGTTCAGTGGTCAGCAAATTTCGCTGTGGCGTTGGCAGAAGCAACCAAACGCCAAAACGAATCCCAGATCCCCAACAGTCCCCAAATTTATAAATTGAGACTATTACTTACTGAAATTGTGCTTTTATAATAAACCGTGCGAGTTATCAGCAGGAACAGGAGCCAGTTTTCCTATTTGAGTATGTTTCCTGGAGAGGGATCCCTCATTACACAATTATGCTATTTGGTTTCGGTGCAGAGGGTCCAAACTGCAGCATCAGGGTATTCCTCCTGATTGTGGAAGACTGTCTGAGGTCGGGAACACCGCTGTAGGACTCCGGTGAAAAATATACCACCGGGTTGGGTTTCCAGAAAGGAGGGGAGCTGCGTGGTGGAAGGGAAGGACTTCAAATGGATCCTTCAGCAGGGCGGCACGTTCCCTCCCTGAGGAACGGCACTTTATTTGGTCTGGTTTGATCCCAACAGTGTTTTAATGGTGTAAAACCGACTGAGTGGGAAGAAAAACAATTTCTCCTCTTGACTCGACATGTGTATGAATATGGTGCGTTTGTGGAATTCAGCCACCCGTGAGTCATTCTGACCTGATGAGTTTTTCATCCGGACACACATTCTAATTTGGCCTGTGTGTGTGTGTGTGTGTGTGTCTGTGCGTATGTGTGTGGTAGCTGCTAAACCTTGTAAACCTTGTAAAGACCTTAAAAAGCAGAACACGGCCTTGTGTAAACCCTGACCAGTGCGAACAGGTGAAGCACGTGGAGGTCAGACCTCGGCCTCGGCATGGTCGTCCAGCTCTTGAACGCTCTGCGGTTCATTCCTCACGTGATGCATTCCCGGCCCAGTCGCGCCACAGCCAGATGGGGCTGAATCAAAGGAAGGTGGCTGACTAATAACACAGTGTGAATCACAACAGTTTTTAACGAGGGTCTTTGTGTTTTCGCCGCTTGCTGCCACGGCAGGCACGTGTACACAAGTGGAACGAACCAGAGCAGTGTGCGTGTCGTCACCAAAATACTCACTTCTAAATGCGACTGGCTCAGTCGCTGTTTGCGTGGACACAAATAATCAGAATGACAGTCTTTTTGTAAACATTGCGTTCATTCAGAAACTCATTTCATTTGGGAAAAATGTTGATGAAATAATACAACTGGCATATTCAGAAGACAGCGCTACTTACAACATATCGTCAACTCTTCTCGATCAGACTCTGAACAGTTTCATTGGGGTTTCAAGCTTGATTGGTCGAGCCAACAAATTGATACCAAAGACAAATTGAAGAAACCTGTTAAAAAAAACAAAAAACAAAAAAAACCCTCCTGTAATTGTTTGATGTCTTTGATTAATTCTTTTGTAAAAAAAAAAAAACACTAAAGCAAATCCAGCGATTTACTAAAAACACTAATGTGATCACACGTTAAGATTGTTTCACTGGCAGGAAGCCAAAAATAATCCTTGAGCAGTTTGAAATGGACTGAGAACAATAAAGAAAATTGCAACTGTGCAAAACATACAACCACAAGTGCGAAGCCAAGTGGGATGATGCTGTAAGTGTATAGCTATGTTGTTTAACAATATCTTAGTAGAGGTCTTGATACAACACTGACACCCAGAACTGAACAGCAGGCGGCAGCAATGATCACAGTGAAGCGGTTGAAAAGCAGCTATCTTATGAGCAAAGTAGCTTTACCCTCAAAGCCATATTGTGAGAATTAGTTTGTGCAAAGTTCCTATGTTTCTCAAAGAATATTTAGTTTGCATTAAAAAAAAAAGTGCACAGAGTTTGATTAATAGGATTTATTCATGTATTTATTGCTTCTCAGCTGAAGTGACTTCGACACCATTATGGTCTTATTCCAGTCCAGCGTAAAAAGGCCGGTAAAACCTATTAACGATTTACCGTTTTAGTAGTTATTTTAGTTGTCGTCCTCTACTCCGAGACCAAGTCAATATGAAAACCCTAAAAATGTGAAAACAATTCAAGTATGTTAGCATAAAGTTTATATGGGCTAATAAAAACCATAAGACTGTCTTTTCTAAAGTGTGCACACCTGGAAAGCTGTGACCGCTACAGCAGTGGCCTTCAAGTCCACTCCTCAAGCATTTGTATGTGTGTGATTGCATTGTGCATGGCATCACGTCCAGAAACTTCACGAAATACTAAATCTTTCTTGCCTCTGCTCTTATCGTGTCGTGTCGTTTCAGAGAACTTGTAAGCAGCCAAAAATGCAATCGCATAACCATTTTAGTTATGGCTGTCTTTCTTAAGGCTGATTCCCTCTTGAAATGTCCAATCCAAAAGATCTTAACCTTTTAGTTATGATATGATATTACATAATTAATTCGGCTCAAATCCTGGCGTTTTTCAAACTGAAGCGGTTTTATTTTCCATGCTAAAGCCTAACGAATCTACCAATGAGTCACAGTCGTAACAAATATTGCTGAGCGAGCAATAAAGCCGATGAGCGCGGTGTGCGGAAAACCACCACTTTTTGTCTAAAACATGGTCATTTTCCATGTTTCAAGATAAAGAGATTCATTGGTGTCCTGCAGACTTCAAACACTCTGTGATTCACATCAACATTTCTCAGATTCTGTCTTAAAGATGCTTAAATCACTTTGTGTATCGTAATAGTTGTTCGCTGTCTGTTGGACACCATTCTGAGGTTAAAGAGATAGATAAACCTGTTTAACAGAACAAAGCGTTACGTTTGCTCATATATCAAAGCACCAGCATTAAAACTGTAAAGCATCCAAGCCATATGCTGACCCTGTAACCTTGTGACCCTCTGAGTCATGCCAGTAAAAAAAAAAAAAAAAAAAAAATCCCCACTCAACTGGACAGCTGCCATGGTTTCTAAGCAACTCACACAAACAACAGGAAACAGAAGAGGGGATCCCACCAGAGGGGAGATTAAAAAAATAAACAAAAACAAAAGGAAAGGCAGTGACTCGAGACAGGAGCAAAGAAAAAAAAGAGGAAGACGTCTCCGTCGGTATCGTGCAGCTCTACATGACCATCCAGCTGGGCTCATTTTGCTGGACTCCTTCAGTCGGAGGGGTCGCTGGACGATCTCCAAACAGAGTGTGACTTGCTGGACTGTAATCCGGGATCCGGCTATTTTTACTTGTTTTATGACATGTCAATACCAACACCAAGGTCAGGGTCACAGAGTCGCAGTAACAGAAGCGCAAGTGTCACGTCGAGCCTGAACAGCAACGAATAAAGGCCTTAACCCCCACCCCCAACCCCGGTTACGTCAACGTTCAAGAATGATTTTTTTTTTTTATTTGATATTTTCCCTCTGTCAATCAGCTGCCACGCGCTGAGATCTGGAGAACGATACGCTTATAAAGTTGACTTAAAGCTTGAATTACAGCAGTGAAGAATGCATTACCACACGCTAATGGATCAGGTCCTGTTTCAACGTGTCCCTACAAAGATCCATAAAGCAGGAGTGACCTACTTGTCGAAACTGAAGAGGATATATGAGACTTTTCCTCTCACAGAATATTACATGCATCATGAAGTTACTGTAATGTTTACTATTGTCAGTAATCGTTTGTGTCTAGTAAATTAGACCCTGTATAAAGTGTGTGTGCGTGCATGTGTCTGCTCAGTTCCAGGGCCAACTATTACTTTTCCAGTTACGATTTCACCAAACTACTGTTTACTTGGAAAAAACAGTTCTGCTAATCTTGAACTCAGTACTATTGATAAAACCCTGTGTCTACAAGGCCTGCAATGGAATGGCAGCTTAAATGAATCTTTTATCTGATTATTATTCCCAGAACTTCAGAAAGTCATGGACAGAAAATCTTTCTGTGACGGACAAAAAATCGAAAACCAGGATGACTCAAAAATATTTGTTCCAGAACAGGAATAATTCAATAAGCAGCCCTAAAGTGCATTATACTAGGTGTAGAAAATTAGCTTGAATAGTATCATGGTGTTATTACAGTTCATCTCAGCTGGGATGTTTTTTTTTCCTTTTCCTTTTTAGTATTATACTGTAATTACTGTCAATTATTCAAAATATGTGTATGTTGTGTGACTTTATTGTTCATTGCACTACTTGTGTTATTGTCTATGCTGCTCTGACACAGTTTCCTGTACGAGCTCAGGGTCTATTTCTCTGTTCTGATTTTTTAAATTCCTATTTCTAAATCTTGCTGCACAGTTTTTCTAGTGTATATTTCCTGTTTTCTTATTTTTATTCAATTTTGGTTATATATTTTGCCTATATGCTCATTATATGGACAAGCAATATGGGAGGGCGAGCGAGATCAAATTTAAATTCCACCGAAGTGTTCTGTATGTGCAGAAAAACTTTGACTTTGAGAATGTTTTCATCATTTCACCTGTCTAAGGTCCTGCATACACGACACCATTTCAAGTTAAAATGCATCCTTCTGCATTTTCATTTCCGAAAAGTGCCATCACTGTGACAATATTGGCAACGTTGTGAAAATGATGTCCAGTAACATGTAAATGTTGTGTTTTCAAAGGCTACAAGCATTGCTGTCATCAAGACGGACACCCAAAAAGGTTTTCCGTTTTAACATGAAAGCTGGTTTAAAAGATAAATACTGTGTTGTCATTTTATATAACCTTTTTCCTCGAAAAAAGTATCTCAATATGATTTTTAGGACTTCCGAACTCAGTTACACAAGTGAATAATGAAAACCGTTAATGAGCTTTCTCACACACTTTAAAGGTTTGCTCAATATTGCAGTCACTCTTTTAGATCATATTCCTCCAGGCAACTGATGTATTTTCAGCTAAACGTGGGAATGAATGACTACCCTTAAGCACACAGCGCGAACATCTCAGCTAATGTGTCACAGTAACACGACACAGTGAACATGTGCAGGGAGAGAGAATTAAAAGTAACCCAAGAGTTATTCCCTTGTATTCAGTGATAAGTGATTCAAAAAAGCAACGTATAGAATCCAGGTTATTGGATTTTTGTGCAATGTCTTCAACATATGAGGAAGAGACATGCTGTGCATGTTCTCTGAAAATAGCAGAAGTTATCTCAAATTACATAAATGAGGCATTGATTCATCGCAATGGACTAAAATATATATATATATGTACCCTGCTTGTTTCATTTCCTACAAAAATACTATACATACCATCCAAAAAGTTTGTGTGTGTGTGTGTGTGTGTGTGTGTGTGTGTGTGTGTGTGTGTGTGTGTGTGTGTGTGTGTGTGTGTGTGTGTGTGTGTGTGTGTGTGTGTGTGTGTGTGTGTGTGTGTGTGTGTGTGTGTGTCGCAGCCACGAAACAAGACAATAATGCTGAGTCAGGTCTCCATGGGGATCAGTAAATAAGCAGCTCCACTGTTACTCTGCAGCATAACCTGCAGTCGTCTCTCATTGCTTTTCTTCTACTTTAGCAATGCCGGGCAAAAAAAAAAAAAAAAAAAAAAAAGGTCACCAAAATCAATAGGTCCCCCCCTGCTGGGACCAGGAAAGCACACGGCAAATATTATGTCTCTTTCATTACTGAAGGCTCAGGAGATATGGAGTCATTTGGAAATTGAAAGGCTGACTTGATACATAGGCAGTAATATAAAGGTCACAGGGTCAATCAACATTTCATGACAATCACAGCATTACTAACGGTTTGGCAGGATGCAGAGTATAAAGAGGGTGGGACTCGAGGTGAAACAAGCCGGAGGTAAAGAGTTTAACCTAATGTAAATCGCTTTTTAAAGTTTCCATGTGAATACCGTGGAAATTTGCACAACCAAGTGCCAATCAGCCTTTGCAAATTAACCTTTGACACGAAATTGCGTCAAAAATTTATGTAACTTTTGTAGAGGTAATCTGGAGAAGTATTGCCCAGAACCGTCCATCCATCGTCTCTTGTGCTGCAGCCACTGCAAGGTGGTGGCTCTGTGTGGGGCAGCAGGGTTCTCCAGCTCCACAAACAGAACCAAACAGACCTCAGACCGGTTAATTTGTTATTTGCAGATTCAACGCATATTATTATGTTCTGATTTGGACCACAATAACCAATACCCCCCCCCCCCAAGAAATAAAATCAAATGGACGATTTAAAGCTATAATATGTAAAGCTTAATGAAAATGTGACAGGTTCAACTAAGAACTTCTCTATTCACTTTTCTCTGTTGCTTCATTAAATTCCATACTTGTGAGGCTCTACGCGGGAATAGTTACAGTTTATCACAGGCTTTCTGCATTGTTCCATTTAAATTCAAATGCGTTTGGCACATTTATTGTAAAGTCCGAAATTTATTTTATATATTTTATGTGCAAATGTTTTAACTGTTCAGATATTTTTGTTGTTGTTCATTTATGAGAATTGTTGATGTTTTCAAACAATAAGAGTAGTTTTACCTGTTTATAACCTCTTAAGCCAGCTGTGTTAAACATTAGGCCCATGGGCCAGATTAAAGTTTTTTGGGGGGGGAAATGAGTGTGTTATTCAAATTAAAATAAATAAACATATAAAACTCTAGCTCTACAATAGAGCCATATGTGGCAACGGAGCTACAGATCTATGCATTTTCTATTATGATTTGTCATTAAAACAAAATAAACTACATGAAAAAGGGCATGCTGGGAAAATCCCAAATCCAAATAGCCCATGTCCTCAGAAAAAGAAGGAAAAAAAAAATGGACATGTTGACATGAAGGATTTACTAGCTATTGGGTAATGTAAGTAACGGCAGTGTGAGTCCAGGTGGGTGGCGCCGGTCTCCTTGTAACGCTACGCAAATATAGTTCTACAATTACACTTTTTGAAAAGTGAAGCTTGATTCTAGAACTTTTATGGGATTAAATGTGCTGTGGACATGTATTTTCAGCGTTACAGATAAAAGATACCACCTTATCAACCTGCTTTTCAGCGCAATGCACATTAGTAAAAGCGCAATTCTCGGTTAATTTTAAATGTGCGTGTGTGTGTGTGTGTGTGTGTGTGTGGGGGTGTGTGTGTGTGTGTGTGGGGGTGTGTGTGTGTGTGTGTGTGTGTGTGTGTGTGTGTGTCGAGCGATCCAGAGTGTAAACCTGTCCTGTCAAGCAATGGAAACAATGTGTGACAAATCATCTGTGCACATTCAGTCGACGGGATGATTCAAGGCGGGTGGAGATTGAGCTCTGATTTGTGAGTGACCCTCCAGTATAACCAGGACTCTGGCTGCTGCGGACTATATAAATGTGTTTTAATGTAGAGCAGCCAAGCTTGAGAGCTCTGCAGTAAAAATGGCCCTGGCATATATGCTTGGGTTTAAATCACTGTAATGGACGTGGATGTGACAGTCATAGGCTAGAAAAATGAAACCATCCACCCTCGTAATCCCATAACCATTACTGGAGTTTGCAAACTGAATGAATACACATTTGGGTTAGTGGTGGAAAAAAAAAAGAAGAAAAACAGAGCGTACATCCTTGTGTTTTGTTTAAAACTGGCAATATGGTCCTCCTTAGACGTCTTTCCCTGAATAATTATCTGTGTTCGAACTGATGTCGGAAAATTGTCTCATAGGTCGTGCGCCTTTGACCTATAGAAAGTGTTATTGGCCACAGGTTCTGAATTAGCTACACATGTGGGTAAGATACAGTGCCCATGGTGGAGCTCTTATCACAACTCACACTGTCAGCAGAAGCATTCGCAGAGAAAACATCTCTGACGGTGTGCAGTAATAGATCATTAGTTAGAAAAACACTGTTCAGATGGTTCAACCCCGCGGAGCTGTATTCAATCCGCACCATAACATACAATGGAGAGCATTATCATAGTTTTATGATTTACCTTTCCCTCTGAGTTCGTGCTGTCTTTCTGGGTGCGCCTTTGTGCATTGTATCTTTCCCCTGTTTTCCTTGCGAAAATAAACTCAGCACAAAAAGTAATGAATGTAACAAAGTAAATCTTACGATACCAAGAAGCCTGTTTATTCCCCTTTTAAACGGTGCCACATTTGAAAATCCCTCATGTTAAAGACTAGTTTGAAACTCAAAACAGAGAGAAAAATAACAAATTGGGGACAATTTGCTCTTGTGATCACACAAGATTGGTACTTTTCAAGTATTGCATCAACGTTGGAATAAAAATCCACAAAATCCAGACTAAAACTCAGTTAAAGTTTGCGTGCATGTCCATGATATTTGCAGAATTTACTGTATTTTCTGGACTATAGGATGCAGTGTAAGGCCTCGTTGGCATGATGCATTTTGGGGCTCCATTTACACAACAATGGTGCTTGGTGCCACTGATAACATCCTTTTGAAAATGTTCTCCCAGACTGCAACTTTTCAGAAATGCTCCATCTCCAACTTGCTACTGTGCATGCATAGCATATCTGTACTAAATAGTTCTGCACATCCACGAGCAGATAAACAATAACAATAGCGGCCTCCATAGACTCATGACTCCCAATCCACATTGTCCTGGGATTTTTATAGATGAGAGTCACCGGAACAGCAATCCAACTTAGTCGTTTATCTATATGAATGTCTGTGTACTTGTTTTCTAGCATATTCTTCTCTGCACTTGGGTTGCAAATTGAAAATTTCCGGTAAATTTCCATGAGAAGTTAAGCTCGGGAATTTTTTAAATATTCATTATCGTCGATTATGTTTTGTCGCTTTATCAATGCAGAATTGTCCTCGGCTGCATCGTAGAAACCATTAAATTCCACACCCTGAACACTTATATGTGTTATTTGAAAGTTAAACATTAGTAGCTCTGCAGGAGGCAGTGTGCATATGATTTAGGAATAAATCATAAATATATATATATATATATATATATATATATATATATATATATATATATATATATATATATATATATATACACCCTAAAACTTCCATTTGGTAAATCCCTGGTTTATTTGTGATAATTCACATTTATTCCCATGAAACCTTCCCAACTTTGAAGTTTCCTGGAATTTAGTAACCCTGCTGATCTTTTAATACAAAAACAAACAACAGCATCAACTCATGGCCCTGCATGCTAACTACATAGTTTTCAGCATTTCTGCAGTCTCCGTGGAAATGGACCTTGATTTCAAAAGGTTGCTGTTTAAATGTGAACATTCTCTGAAACAAAAACTCAAAAATGCATTTTCATTGTCATGTGAACTGTGCCTGAGTCGCATCCATGTAAAAGAAATCCATCTTGAAGAGGAAAAAATTAATTTAATTTGAATGGGTATATTGTATTAGTCACATTTATTTTTCCATATTCTATAACTACATACGAGTAATACAGCGACATCGAGTGGTGTCGATTCTAAATACCAGTATTTTTTGATATTTAACTGGCTTCTTAAAACGTGTACTTCCAGAAAGTACACATTTTCTTCCTCTTGATCATATTAAGAACGGGTCTCTCCCCAGGCCAAAAACCATTTCATCGCAATGTGGATCTGAATGGAGCTCACAGGAGAGCAGAAGCTGCTGGATGAAGACCCAACTGATAAACTGACAGCTTATTTTTTTCATTTCTCAGACTTTCAAGGTTTTTGTTTAACATTTGCGAGAACGATGAGACTGTTTTGCAAAAATTAAAAACAAAAAAGAGCATTTTTGAACATCGGAACACTTTTGCAAGGTGACACAAGTGAGGAAACTGCAGCCCTCCGCCAGCGATTTGACATATTTTGTCAACTTCTCCGCAAATTCCATTTCAAATTTGGGTGTCTCAGAAACATGTGTAAGAAAAATCAGCTTTTCTGCAATGTTTATACAGTTCATCTTTTCCTGGTTTGACTTGCGGAACACGCGGCTGTAAGTGGGTAATAATACCTTTAAGTGGTGCATTTATCTCACTTATATCAAAGGAAGAGTGCTTCCAGAAAGATCTCAATAAAAAAAGAAAAAGAAGAAAAGAGCAGCATGTAAACACTGACAAGGCGGCTGCATGACACAGCTCCTTCCTGATTTTCTAAGGACACACCGAACTTAGTCAATGGCCGTGTGACAATGACAGCCGCTCACTTCTCCGGCGTGCGGGCCAGACTCGTACGCGACTTCCCATTCAGAAGAGGAATCTCGGAGAAAAAAAGACCCAGTAGCTAAACATACAGCGGCGTCCAGACATGCCTAAGATAGCTCCGAGCAGTTCTCCATTGTGAGCACACAAGTATGCACCTCCTGTGTACTAACAAAAGCAAGAAAAAAAAAAAAGGAGAAGTGGGGAAGTGAGTGTGCCAGAGGATGCAGCCATTCACAACTCGCCTTCATTAGCCGCAGACTTCTTCATTTAGCAGCATCGCCACGCTGCACTGAAAGAAAGAAAGAAAGAAAAATCAAAAGCGGTGACCAGTAAACCACGTCTGTAGCCGCGGTGCTGCCACTTCTGCTGTGAGCAGTAGACTTGTATCAACACAAATGAGTGATTACCACTAATAAAAAAAAAAAAACCCTGCCTGATTTCAAGTCATGGCTCATAGAAAAACGTAGAAACTAGATAATAACAGTGTCGGGATCCGAAGATGCCAGTGTGCACATTTCCAGCGGATATGTCAAACATGAATTATACGTTGTAAAAAAAGAGCAGATTAAGTGTGCAGCTTTGAAAACGAGAACTTGGCTTTGCAGCCCTGGTTATTTATTTATTTATTTGTGTGTTTTGCACAGATTCACCCTGCACTTCTTCTCTGGGCGTACACGTCCTGTTAGTGCTCGTGTCCACATTAATATCTGCCTCAAGCGGGAGCTTTTTCTTTTTTTTCCCCCTCTCTCTCTCTCTCTCTCGCTCTCTCTCTCTCTCTCTCTCTCTCTCTCTCTCTCTCTCTCTCTCTCTCTCTCTCTCTCTCTCTCTCTCTCTCTCTCTCTCTCTCTCTCTCTCTCTCTCTCTCTCTCTCTCTCTCTCTCTCTCTCTCTCTCTCTCTCTCTCTCTCTCTCTCTCTCTCTCTCTCTCTCTCTCTCTCTCTTCCTCCCCTAATGGTAGCATTCCTGATGTCTAGACAAACAAATATGACAGCATTAAGCCCAGAGCTTGGAAAGCCAAAGATATGATTATTTATACCTGTCAAGATCAGGTCCATCTTTTACGTGTAAATCTTTTACGCAGCGTTCTAAGAAATGTCGTCCGATCATGCCAAGCTGTGGCCTCAACTGGGAGCCAAACCGCTGGTAGTAAATATTACAGAAGCTGGCGGTAAGCACAGCACTCATGCTACAAAAGCCACACTTGTCATTTATGATATCATCAACTGGTGCTGGCAAAGATTTCCACCTCCTTTTTTTTTTCATTGTTTTTTTTTTTAGAGGTGATGCACCGCACCAAAACAACATACCAACGACATAAAGTAGTAGAAACCCCAAGGAAAACTGGAGCGAGGCTGATCTAGATGATGTGGTGTTAGCGTGTATCCCAACTGCCCCCACCATCTCATGACAGGGAGCGAGAAAATGAGCGGGGAATAAAAACATTTTTTTTTTTTTTTTTTTTTACAAAGGACAAAGCAGCAAACACAACAGGCGACGGCTCAATTTGTGCAAATGTGAAAGCAGCGTGTTTCTGTTTACAAGGACATGAGAAATGATCATTTTTCGAGGCGCGGCGCTCGAGCCGCTCGTAAATCCTCCTCGCGGGATGCAGCGCGTCGCTAATGCTCTCCGCAGACATGCGGTGGCCGTTCGCTTGCGTGCCGTGTCACGGGGGCCAGATGTAGTAACGCCGTAAATTACAACCTCCTTCTTTCTTTCCACAAGAAGATGTGGAAGCAGAGACTTCAGAACAACCTGTTTCCAACCGACGGCTCCAGTCCCCGCTCCAGATATCCAATACAGGAGAGAGAACGAACGTTCCCACTTTCAAGACCACGAGTCCAATTCCAACGGGGGAGAAAAACATGTTGCGCTGTTGTAATAGACGCATTCATCTTCCCTCCTCTTATTCCACATAAATACGTAAAAACAATGTTTTGACTAGTTTGACAAACCCTATTTTTCAGACTATTAGTTGCTAGTGAGTGCATATGAAGGCCCTACTACACAGAAAATAATAATTTGTTGAGTTAACGTAATTGAGTCAAGCCTATTCAAATTAAGTAGATTGAGTCCCTTTGAACCCGAACATGTATTTGAATGAACCATTTAGCAAAGAGGAACTCAATATTGTCATGTTAATCAAACATATTTCTGATACAGTATGCAGATTGAACTTAGTTGATTTTGTTTGGACACAATGTTTTTGAGTGAAAATGGAAAACAGTCATTACGTTTTCGGTGTCCATGTACACAACAATGGTGCATGCAGTCACTGAAAATGCAACGTATTGAAAATGGCTCTCAAGGTGGGACTTTTTGAAAATGCTCCTATTCCATCTGTGTGGAAATAGAGGAAAACACAACTTTTTGTAAACACCTTGACTCCATGTAAGCAGAGAAAATTTTACTTTTTTTAAAATGGTTACAGCTCTGTAAAGGAAGTGGCTTGGGGGTTATAACACTATAGCTACTAATTGGCTCAAAGGAATCTTCTGACACCTCAGTGAAACTTTTAATCAATTGTCTAATTTGCACAAAAGAAGAATATAATGCAGAATTACAAGAAATAAAACCTGACTGTGCAGGAGAGGGCAGAAGCAGATCAAAAACACAACTGTCGTGAAAATAAAATTTTTAAAAAGAACAATGATTAGACAAAATTACCTAAGAAGTTAATAAAACATTCACCTATACCACGCACCATACAGTATCTATTATGAATCAAACACACATTTAACCCTCTCTTGTCTATGAAAGTTGAATTAGTTATGACTTTACTCGTTGGATTGTGTGTTTTATTATTAATGCCAGTATTTTCTGCCATCATAAAATGTTCCAACTGCAGTCTGTGATATTCCATCAATTTGTGCAACTCTGATCAAAACCACTTCCTCTTTTCAACCTTATTTAATTCATAATGAAGTACAATTTTTTCGTAGATTGCCTATATGAGACTGTACAATAAAAAAAGTGTAAAATGTTTTTGGTTATATTAATGTGTTTTCAAACAAATAACACAAAAGAAAAAAATCTGTTGCATATGTATAGAAACTAAGGATAGGAAGACAATGGGGAAAAAAAATTCTCGTGTGGGAAAGAGAAGGAAAACGTTGAAACGTTTTCATCCTTCCACCTTTTTAGCGCCTGACTAACGTCATCCCACAACTATCATTAAATATATGGATTAAATACACACTATATAACTCTATACTATGCCACTATACGTGTTAATGTGTTGGAAAAAGTGATCATTTTATGCCCCATGCTTTAAAAGCAGTGAAAACAGACCCGAGAGAACAATTCAAAGAGCGTAAAACAGTTAAACAAAACATAACATAGTGAACATATTGAGGAAAATGTGAACACCATAAACTTTAATATAAGGCTCTAAGTGTAGGTGTGATCATTTTTAATTAAAAGAAATACAGATTCACTTTTAGTTTCAGGGTAAACTTTTGCTATGAAGACAAATTGTATTATGACAGAGAGATTATGAAGCTGCGTTTAACCCTTTGATCTCACCCAGGATCTGTCTTGTAACGAGAACTGATCTGTGACATGTGGAAATAAGACACAGCAGTTCAATCACAGGTAATATTCAGAAGCGTGTAACGCATTTGGATCATGGGCTTCTGACTACTGTCAAAAACACACAGTAACACTGAAGAAATGCTCCATCCTGAAAGGTTTCTTGGAAAAAGCTCATTGCTCTCATTACTCATTTTGGACACTTCTCGGGTCATGAAGTCTTTTTTTTTTTTTTAGTATTATGCAGTTTGCTCATGTCATGTTTTTCTGTTTATCACAAACTGAGCACTCACTGGTACCACAATGTTTTCTCTTTGTTGTTGACTTTCCCTCACTCTGTTTATACGCCTTTAATACCGAGTCATCGTCTGTAAAAGCTGAAAGACGTAAGGAGCCAAATCTGAAAATTTAAGGAGTAGATGGTCCAGATATCATCAAAGTCAGACTGCATTGGTTCTTAGTTACTTATGGTCTCTGCATTAGAGTAAACATTAGCGTCAGTGTAGCTCAAATTAAAGCCATGCTTGACAAATTTGTTCGGTTGTAGCATGGAGAGGCAACATTTCAAAACTTGGCGAGTCTTTTTACGTCTGGTCTCAAAGAGAAACGTGGATTTGAAGTTATTTCTCCTATAAAGCGCAGGACGTGGCGCTATAGGGTTTTCTTTGGCGTGCGCCACTGTAGTCTCAGCAAGTATGTTTTTTTTTTTTTTGAACATAAGAATCTGGACTCGTGCAGTTAAAATGGCCCGGATGCAAAGAAGAGTCAAAAAACCTCTGAGATGATCCCGACATCAGAACCAGGTTGAGTTCAGAATCATTACACCATCAGGTTTTCAGATCAAACATCTGCTTTGAAATGATTTATCGGCTGCTTAATGACCTGACGCTGTCGCTGTAGGCGGCCCGAGGTTCCCTGACAATTGCTGACAGGCTGTAGCTAAAGCTACTGCACTCGCTATCACAGGATCCATCAAGATAAGCCGTCGGACTGCCACCGAGCCGCGTGCCCCACCGCAGGGTTTTAAAGCTCCCTGGGCCCCGTCCCGCTGACAGTGCCAACCAGTTGTGTGCGGCTACTTTTCTGTCTTTTTTTTTTTTTTTTTTTTTTCCTACCGCTGGTTTGTATCATAATTCATCTCCCAAAGTATGTGATTGTGCTTTTTCATCTTTGAGCTCGCACATGCACCCGGGCCAAGCCGCAGCTGACGCCAGAGAGCTACTGTAGGCAAAGAAAACACAGCATACTATTACTTTCTCCCTGTGCAGTTGTGCCCCCCCCCCTCCTTAAAAAAAAAAAAAAAAGCCCGTCTGTTTCTGATTATGTACGATCATCCTCAAGCTTGCCAGCTACGTTTCAGACTCTCAGGAGACTCTTTTTTTTTTTGCAAAACCTGGACTCCATTCAAAAGAAATTACAACGTAGCTTGTCGAAGCTGTTGTTAATTGCGCTCGTGAAGCTCGCAGCACTTCTGTTGTAAGGGGTTTCTTCTATTTGTCATCATTACTCCAACACTATTCGTAGCCCGCCATTAAGGGAGAGGCTATTTTTAAGTGCTCCGCACGTGCCAAAAGACATGCACTCAACAGATTGACTCATTAGAATCTCCCTCTCTCTTTGAAAAGCATTGTAAAAGCACCTATCGTTACCATTCAGGCCTTGGTTCACCAGTGTCCGCTTTCGCCCTCCATTATATTGGTAGCTGCTAAAGTGTTTCTAATAATTAATGACATTGGCACTGAAATGATGGGTGGAATTTAGATGCTCAACAGCGTTGGCAATGCGAAGTTGCTTTATGTGAGAGCGTGGCTCCTCAGTGCGTCGACACAAGTCTATCACGCGCTATGTATTTTTATTTTGATAAATGGTAATTGGAGTGTAATCAAGGAATGGTGTTTAAAGTATAAACTCTGACCCGGCCACAGATTCATTAGGGACCGACTCCATGCGAAAGAATGGAAAACAGATATGACGATCACTGAGTGTTTGTGCTGTCAGTGGTTCGGGGACTGATGGTTATTTTGGGCGAAACTGCGAAACCCTATTTCCCCTCCCAAAAAAACACAAGGAAAACCAATTGAGATCTGACATTTGATAGCTTTTGAGTTTTGATTTTAATCATGGGGATGGGGAGAATGTTTGAATAATGTTGATGAGCATATAATGACACGACTGCCAATGTCAACAAGGAAAGTCATTAAAGGGGTATCGGTAAAAGTACTGCAATATGATGCTTTTGGAGTTCCTGTAGGACACCTCTCCAACCAAAGCCAACACTCATACCTTTTTTTCCATGGGGAAATCAAGTCTTTTTACCTCAGGAAATCTATTAAAAAAAGGCTTTGCTGACGGTCCAAAAAGGAGAGATTAAAGTTGGGAATACTGTCTATACATCATTAATAGCGGTGCAGTGGATGACACAACAGGCTGAATGAGGTCCTTCAGTTTGAGTCCAGGATTCTTCTCTGTGTGTTTGACTTTCCAAAAATGTCATTTCATTCCAAAGAGTGGCATTTCACTGATATTATGTGCAATATTTTGTTTTCCTGTTAAGAAAAACAAGGCACTGGAGGTATTTGACAGTGGAGTAGTTGTGATCTTCATATCGGCTAATTCAATATATTTTTTGCATATATATGACCTATTTTACACATTTCTACAGCCATACTCAGTCACTGATGTACTGTGCATAATCAATATGTTTCAAAGTAGTCTTTTTCCGGATAAGGTACATTGTATATTTTGCTTCTTGATTCTGTACAAAGCATGTTGTATATTTTTGCTTCCTTTCTGTATAAGCATATATTTTGCTTCGTTTTTTGTTGTTGTTTTTGTTTTTAATTTCTGCTTCTCCAACAAATTAATTTCCCCATTGTGGGATGGATAAAGTACAATCTAATCGAAATGAAAGAATAAAGAGTTGCATTCGAGTTTTTTTGTAATAGAAAATATGAGAATTTACTACTTTTTAGCATTGACTTCACTCTAAAATGTGATTTGTTGTTCTTGCTGATTCTCCACGCCCCCCCCCCCCCCCCCTTACGCACACACACTAACACACGCACAGCTCCTCCGCTGGGATCCCAGGGTGAAAGACATCATCAGGCGGTCCAGGAGGTTTGCAAGGAGCCGCGTCATCCGCCTGGATGGGCGGTGCGCCGGCGGGAGGACAGGACGGAGGGTGTTTTCCAGGTTTAAAAGCGCCAGAGCCGGCCCCTCAGACAAAACCGCTCCGCGTCACCGACCTGGGGAGGCTCTCTTTAAAAAAAACAAAAAAAAAAACCTCCTGGTTGGAAGAGAGAGCCGAGCTCACCTCAGTCACGGTTCCCCCACCTCCTCCTCCTCCTCCTTCTCCTCCTCCTCCTCCTCCTCCTCATCTTCTTCCACCTTCTCAGCAGCCGTATACCTGCGCCACTCTCTCGTACCGCTTCCTCCTGTCTCCACCGGTGCGCACGGGCCACCGCGCGCTATAATACGCCTCGAAAATCCCGCTCCTCTCCAAAAGTGCCGGCGAATGATGCTTCTGTTTAACGTTGCATGAAGTCAGTCAGCTTTTCTTTTTTTTTTTCTTTTTCGGGTGGCGTGACACTTTAATCCGTGAGCCGGAGAAAGTTGCGCCTTCGCTTGTTGAATGCAGGATTTCTACAGCCGGTGCGCTCATTCCAAGTTCAGCTTTGGAGCTGCAGCCAAGGAGCGGACACTCCAGCTTCTCGACTCTCTCAACGCCGATATGAAGTCTGCAGAAGAAGGTAAGCTATAACAGTATTTGTTTTGTTTTGTTTGTTTGTTTTGTTTTTTCTGAATTGCTGCTGGTTTGAGATGAGCTGACACCTGATGGCACCGCTGCTGCAAATTGATTGGGAGCTCGTGCACCAACTGTCAAAGTCAGGGTCAACAGAACGCGTGACGTTTTCAGTTAAAAAGAGCCGCCAGGTTAAGTGCACAGTAATATAACCTCCAGCCGTAGTCTGGGATTAACATTTTAAACATTTATTTAAAATCACAACATTAAATGTTAGGCTTTTTTTTAAATTGTCTTTTTGTGTTTTTATTTCTCGTATCCATGCGAGATGGTGGGAATTGCATGTTTATTAATCGTAAATAATATGAGCAACTTTCCCCCCAATATGTGCAATAAATGAATCCGCTAATACAGTGAAAATTGACTTTTTGTGACCCATTTGCATCTGCACCATTAGGTGTCCCCAGATTTCTATGCAGGTGCTTCTCGTCACACAGTGACGAAAGCTGGTGAAGTTTCCCTGCTGCAGCTGTCTGCACACTATACCTGCTAATCGATCATGTCACTTTAAACTCTTAAAATAAGAGTGTTTTGGCTCCCAACGCAATGGAGAGGTCAGAGATCAACTGGGGAGCAGTGTTTCAGGGATGCACTGTAGCGAGATTCATTTTGCAGGGAAATTATTCACAAGAAAATCCTTCTTTCTCCAGTTATTCAGTGTTTATGTTGGGAAAATTTAATTTAGTTCCCCAGAAGTCAGCATTTGCGCATCTTGTCTTAACTCCCAGTGCTGATGTCACTTTCTTTTAATTTTTGTGTGGGTGGGGGTGGGGTGGAGGGGGGGGGGGCTTTTGAGAATTACATTTTGTCTTTGAGGTTTGAGAGGGACGGGTGCAGGCGGTGATATTATTCATTTCAGCCCGTCAGTACTAAGCCTTAAATTGGTAACAGACTGTGTGTGTGTGTGTGTGTGTGTGTGTGTGTGTGTGTGTGTGTGTGTGTGTGTGTGTGTGTGTGTGTGTGTGTGTGTGTGTGTGTGTGTGTGTGTGTGTGTGTGTGTGTGTGTGAGGGACACAGGGAGGGCTGTGATCTGTGCGTCCAGGGATCCCGGGTAGCTTGCTTGACAAGGAGACGTGCTCAACCACACACAGATTCAGCAGTATGCCAAAAGCTGCTTTTACTGCCACACACACACACACACACACACACACACACACACACACACACACACACACACACACACACACACACACACACACACACACACACACACACACACACACACACACACACACACACACACACACACTTCTATTGGTGTTTTGCCATCACCCATAGTCAGCCATGTGTGATAAGTGGCCCCGGGGTTCTTAGTTCCAGAGGCTGCAGATGACTTCTGTGGGCGACCACCTATCTCCCTCTGAGGTCCCGTCAGTCTGCGCCCTGCCTAGACCACAATCCCTGTGGATCAACCCCAGCCGTCCTTTAGTCACGCTGGTTTGCTTGTGGGGAGCAAATGTTTTTTGATCATGATAGCATAATTGAGCGAAATTGGTGGGGAGGACAGAAAGAGCACACTGTAATCTTTGTGATAGCCAGTGTTTTCAAATTAACTGCTTACGTCGCACTTTGAACACTCTGCAAACAATTGGGAGAGTGACTCACTTTGGTTTAGCTTTTTTTTTTTTTTTTTCTTTTTATTCACTTCATGGGGCAAATTCTCATCTGGTATAAATTGTGTTATCTCAGGAAGATTTGAAGCGTATGACCCTGAAAAAAAAACCAGTTTGTGAATCTTGGGTTTCACAAAAGTGAAAGTGTGTGTGTTTGAGTGGGTGTTTGAAGAAATGTGTCGCATAACAGTGCACTGATCTGTTACGCACGTTCAGGAGGGTTAAAAAAAAAAAAAAAAAAAAGGAGGGGGAAAAAAAAAGAACAGCTGCTGCAACTTTGAGCAAAGTCAGTGAGGCCTGAAGTTAGGAGGTGTGTCACAACGGGTGGAGTGGGCAGGAGATTATCATCAGCTCCAAAACAGGAGAAAAGCATCAGAGAGGACTGAGGTAGAGGCAGACCGAGGTTTACTCTGCAGCAGTGTGAACTGACTGGGACAGACATGAGCTTCCAACATGAAGAGCAGGAGTTTGATTTTGGCTACATGTTCGAGCACAGCCAGGGCGTCCAGGAAGAAGTGAAGAGAGGTGCGTACTGAGGGGCAGTGGTGAGCATCACCTGAATGAGTGTGTTACTCTGTGAGGTACTTTAAAAAAAAAAAAAAAAAGATTGATGTTGAGAATTTTTTCCATTTTTATTGTTTCTCAAATATTTAAAAGAATAAAAGTGACTTAACATCTACTTGTGACAAGTTCATACTGGCTTAATAAATGTATCTGCTGCACAACCACATAATCACCTCTAAATATAGACTCATAAACTAATTTTACCTTGCCTACCCACATATTGTACGATGTGTGACAGATTCGTCATTTCATGTGATCCTCAGCGTTGTGGTTGACAAATATAGCATGCTGCATCAAGGGGATTGCCCTTCGCTGGGTTTCAGACTCAAAGCTCCGTTACCACTTCAACCCTCGTTGGCCGAACTGTTGACGCGGCAACCAGCTGCTGCCAGCTCACCCTGCCAAGCCGTCCCGACTTGAGTCTGTACGTTGCCACACTTGCCCGTCTTGTTTGTTTTCCCTCACGCGTCAGTGTGTGTGCGTACAAACGTGCGCATCTGTGTGTAATGCTGCAGCAAACTCTCCTTGACTTAATCACAAGCTCAGAGCGATGTGAGAGTGCTGTCAGTTTTCCACAGGGGAGGGCCTAATTCACTCAGTGAGTGATGCAATCAATCAAATAAAGCATCCATCAGCGCTGCTGGAGGAATTCCTGTAGAGTACATATGACAGCAGGGCGTGCCGAACACAGCCCGGGATGAACTGATCAAACAAACGGCGAGGCTGTGCAACTTGCAAGTACACAACAACTACTGTTTAGGAAGAGTGTTAAGCTTCTCCAGATGTTCACCGAGCTGGGAAGGTTGTCACTTTCAGCAAAAACCTACTGACAGGGTTTAAAGGTATTATTGTGATAATAAAAAGTGTTTGTCAGAACAGTGTTTTAATTCTCGTCACTTTTTATGATTCTTTATTTTTAACATTATGCTTCTTTTTCAGATGCATACGGCTACACACCAAACGTGAGTCTGTCCCTTCCTCTTGGAATGGGCAACCCCTGTCTGGCCACACAGTACCACACCTTGCAGTCAAGCCCTGTCATCTCGGTCTCCTCTTGCCATCAGACAAGCTACGGCTTCCAAAATGACAACCACACCGCATCTGGTTATTACCTCCCGCACGGTTTGAGACCCAACGGGGCCCCAGCTCTGGAGAGCCCGCGCATCGAGATCACGGCTTACAGCCAGTACCCAGAGGACGAGGTCGAAGAGAGCAGCAGCACCGAGGACCACATCATCAAACGGGGCGTCAACTCCATCGTCACGCTCACGCTGCCCAACGCAGACGGCTACCGTGATCCCAGCTGCCTTAGCCCCGCGAGCAGCATCTCCTCGCGCAGCTGCAACTCCGAAGCCTCCTCCTACGAGTCCGGCTTTTACAACTACGACAACTCCCCGCAGAACTCCCCCTGGCAGTCGCCCTGCGTTTCTCCCCGAGGGTCGTCCTCACTTCTGTCATGCCCACACGCCAGTGGCCCGGCAGGCTCTCCTCGCCACTCGCCGTCCACCTCCCCTCAGATAGGAGCCATGGCAGAGGAAGCCTGGCCAGCGCAGCCTCGTGGCTCCAGGCCGAACTCCCCGTCCTGCAGCGGAGGCAACGCGGGAGGCAGTTGCGCTGGTGGCAGCATGGGGAAGAGAAAGTACAGTTTAAACGGCACTTCCTACCGTCAGACGTCGCCCAACCAGTCGCCAGCCCCCTCTCCACATGGCTCCCCCAGGGTCAGCGTCACAGACGAGAACTGGCTTGCTACCACCAACCAGTACACCAACTCCGCCATTGTGGCCGCCATCAACGCCCTGACCACAGACGGGGTGGTCGACATGGGGGAAGGAATCCCAATCAAGACCAGGAAGACCATGCTGGACCACTCAGCCTCCATGGGTCTGAAGATGGAGCCTGGTGGAGAGGAGCTGCGTCCAGACGGAGAGCTGTGCCATGAGGACTACCCATCCCGAATGGCCCTCAAGAAGGAGAACTACTGTGGAGGGTTCCTGGATGTGCCCCAGCATCCCTACTCCTGGTCCAAACCCAAGCCTTACCTCAGGTAGTGTATGAAATCTTTAGCTTGTATACTGTATCACTGGACGGAACACATTTACTCAAAAATTATATTGAGAAAGCAGACATTATTTGTTTGTTTTTGTTTTTTGTTTCTACATTTAGATTAATTAATTTATTTATTCATTTTGAGGACACAATTGTTTTAGTTTTTAATCTTCAAAGGCCTTATCAATTGGCAAATTTCCAAAACTTGCACGCGTTTGACTTCCAAATGCGCTCCCTTTGAAGATCAGAACTATTTCATAAATCATATTTCACAGTCAGGAATTGCCCGACTTGTGTGTGTGTGTGTGTGTGTGTGTGTGTGTGTGTGTGTGTGTGTGTGTGTGTGTGTGTGTGTGTGTGTGTGCCATTGTTGCTATCACAACCCCCGCACAAACTCCCAAATACATTCAGTCATACAATATCAATGGTTTCTCTCCTTGAAGCAAGGTAACGTTTTTTTTTTAACATTTGTCACGTTTCCATTGTGGCATTTCCTCCCCAATCCAATAGCGGCCTTTCCTGTCGGAAATCAAGTGTTTGATTAAGATAGTGAGCAGCAGGAAGTAACGGTGACAGGCCGGACTGAAGGGGAAACAGTCTGCGAGTTAATCAGCCGGCTGGTAACGCTGGTCCGCCACGCCGTCAACCCATCTCTCTCCTTGTGTAGCTCATGTGATGTCATGCACCGACTGGGTAGATAAAGCCCTGCGGGGGGGAAATCAGTTCATTTTGGGTCAACAAACAGCCCAGTTAGTTCCACAGAGATGCCAGAGATTGGTTTCAGTCGAGCCACCCTCCAGGTCAGTGCTCCACGTTTGCCAGGCATCCGGCACTGAGAAATATTGTCTTGCACGTGTTTGTTTTGGTTTAGATATCTCTATGGTGTTCACATGGGAAGCTCTGACTCTCCATCTGGAGAACAATGATGTTGAAGGAGGGCCAGCTGTAGCTCTGTGAAAGAGATATCATCCTCTGAGCTAGGACGTGCTGCTGAGCTTCTACTCTTATTGTACAACTCCATTGTCTTTGGTAAAAATGTGACCATTTCAGAGTTTTGCGCTTCTGATTGTCAGTATGTGTGAGATTTGTTTGTGTGGCCTAGATATGTCTTCCTTCCCACTGTCACTTTCTTAACTCTTGTCCCTCTTTCCACCTGTCACACTATAATGCAAAACAGTCTGCTCTCTAACCAGGGCACATTCGTCTTTCATTTATTTTTCATTAAAAAAAAAAGGGCCACTAATTATTGCCACGGCCCAGGGAATTATGCACATCAGGGAATGACTTCAATTGATTAGATTATAGACCATGATGAAATGGGAAAGGATCAAGCCAGTTGGATTATAGCAAAATGTCCCAAATTTGAGGTTAATGTAAAGCGAGCTTGAAGCATTTGGATTCAGACTTCCCCCAGTGTAGGAACCCGCAGATCCCTGGAAAAAAGACGCAACGCCATAGTCCTCCTTGGGCAAATCAGTCCATAATGGAGAAAGCAGAAAGTGCATTTAGAAAAAAAATCCATGTGTTCTTGTGGTTTTATTCCAAGTAAACTGGAAATGTCTTTCAGAAAGGACTAACCACACGTTCAACGTCGAGTAGAGAAAGTCCAAAAACCCCATCTGCATGAATAATAATTTACTATTGTTTTGTTTTTTTGTGGGTTTTTTTCTCAAAGCATAGCTTCGTTAAAATTTCTACTTCACATAAATGCAATCACTGTGCCATGTTCCCGCAGCCCCTCTCTGCCAGCGCTCGACTGGCAGCTTCCATCCTGCTCTGGGCCGTACAACCTCCAGATCGAGGTGCAGCCAAAGTCCCACCACAGGGCCCATTATGAGACCGAGGGCAGTCGAGGAGCCGTGAAGGCGCTGTCCGGAGGACACCCTGTTGTGCAGGTACGTCACTGACGCTGCTGTCAAGCATGCAAACCAGATCTGTACGACAGAGTGGGCACTTTTATCCCACTGAAGACAAGGCTGGCTTTGTGTGGTTCAGACCATGCAACGACTTACAGCCATTACATCATTAAGTGGTAACGAGTGCACGCTGATCAACGGCAGGCCTTCAAGCCAAAAACAAGCCACTGTCATTGACGTTTGGCTGATGTTGACTTTAGGACAGCGTTTAGTCACAGTGTCGTCAGAGCAGCCATGACGTTTCTTTAATCAGCCTAAACTTTGATGTCCTTTTAGTCTTTTTGTCAGAATTGGATGGTTGAAAAATGAGTTATAAGCAGTCGCTTGTGAAATCATGGTAAAACAGGCAATTGAGAAAGATAAACAACGTGTCTTGTATCAAAACAAAGAAATTGAATTAAACTTTTTTTTTTAAGAAATGTGCAAAAATACACACAAATATGTGTTTTCATTGGCTGATCCATTTGAACATGACACCATTGGAGCAGCCAATGAAAACAATATCTTCTAATGTTAAAGATTAGTAAGTCAAGCAATCATCCAAAATGGTGTCCATGGTGTGGTTTATACGTGTGTGACGGGAGTATGATTAAAGTAAATTTAGTTTCATTATTTTGTCCAGTTAGCCAGTGAGATAGCATCGATGGTGAAGACAAGTTCAAGGGGGAAAAATACTGGGAAAATACGTAAATCCACACAGCAAATGGATTTTCATTCACACGACTTAATACTGAATGTACTAACAGATCCAATCAGTCTGTCTATAACTGGGGTGTCAAACATAAAGGGTTCAATCTGGCCAAACCACCAAGGAAATTGTGAAAATGTAAAAGAAAAAATTGAGTAAAATATAAACAAAAAAGCTACATTTCTTAAGATTAGAGGACACAACGCAACACTGAGACCTGAGCTGAGATATGTGCGATGCTACTGTTAAAGATTGCAAACTAGCATTAGCCTCAAAGGTCAGGGTGAGTTTGTAAAAACACCCATAATGCAACAGCTACAGGAGAGGTTTTTCATACATTTCCCAGTAGTTTGGACCAGAAGAGTTCATTAAAATTGGCTCGATATTGAGATTGTAGTAATTTTTCTTGTTGTAATTATTTTGTGAAAATATAGACATTTTAATCATATATACGCTGCACGACAACAAAGAAAATCTTCAAAGTTTAAATGTAAATGTTGTTAAGGCATTATTTTACTGGTCGGGCCCACTCTAGATAAAATTGGGCTGTATGTGGCCTCTGAACTAAAAAGTGTTTGACACCTCTGGTCTATAAAGTTCCCATCCACTACATTACTGTGCAGTTGTGCAGAATTTAAACTTTGAAGATTTCAGTCGTTGCTCGTGTTATAAATGCTCTCTGAAGCTGAGAGTCAATCCTCTGCTGTGAAAAGGTTGCTCTGACCAGCGGCAGCGCACGCTGACTCGATTAGTATAGAGGAGGACCATCGCCTCCCTCTATTGTACTTGGCCAACACTTAAAGAACACACGTCAGTCTCACCAGCAGCAGCATGGCACAGAGCTCCTTTCTCTGCAACACTGTTCTCACTCTGTGCCGACGTCTCGGTTTACCCAAGGTGGGGAGTTCGTGGTGTGTGCGTGTCCTTAATGTTGAGAGTGACTTTGCCCTTCGTGCATGTGGTGCACATCAAAAAGTACACCAAAGAATGAATAGTGCAGGGGTGTCAAACAGATTTTAACTCAGGTGCCATGGTAGGTTTTTGCGTGCCGGTTTTGGACCACGGCCCGTATGTTTGATGCCCCTGGAATAATGCAATCTATTAAAGACAGGTTTCATGCATCCGTAGAAAACATTTTCACTTTGATCAGCCCAGTGTAAAAGTTGGTGGTCCACTCTGTCACCTATATAGAATTTGAAGCTGGAGTTTGAAGCGCTGCTGTTGTTTTGTAAATAGATGTTGTCAGTGTAGCCCGGCGTTCTTCAATGTCAAACCGACGTGGCGTTACAAACTGGCCTGACAGCCTTCGGGTTTTCTCTGTAAACACAGGTAATTACCCCCTCCCCTTCGTTTCAGACCTTTGTACATCAACATGTGGGCAAATCAGCCTTACACACACACACACATACACACACACACACACACACACACACACCCCCAGTTACAGTACAAGGTTGGCCAGACTCAACCTGCCAGCTGACACAGCTGTGGCAGGTGAGGCTGCTTTTGATTTAGGTGACACGGCGTTCCGACTCTTTCCCCGGGAGCCGGAGTAAGTCGCACACGAGTGAGGCCTCCCGCCTGTGTCCAGGTTTACATTTGCAATTTCATTATTTCACGCTTCGCGGGCACCAATTTAACAGAGATTTTTTTTTACGAGGATATTTACAAGTCCTCCTGCGTGCAACAATCAATTATGAGTAAGTTGTAGCCACGGAGAAAATAAGATGACAGCTGCTCGCATACCTCACATTCTACACTTATGGCTTGTCGAGGAGTGATTTATACCTCTGATATTTATTGCATGAGCAGTCAATTTGGCTGTCTTGAGGGTTTTATTATAACAGTGGAGACCTCTGGCAGCATGGAAGTTGGCAGAAAAGATAAATCTATAAGGATTAGGCAATCATGTGTACAGACTGGAGTGTAAGATATAGAAGAAAATTTCAGGTGTCCTCAGGGACTGTTTATTTTTCTCTAGCTATTTTGGACCCTCTCCAAAACCAGACTTTTAAAAGTCTTTGTCACCCTCTCCGTCTTTGTTGTGTTGTTGTAATCTAAGAGAATAGGGCACGCTGCAGTCCCCAGTGCTCTGTGGTAATGAGTGGCAGGCACAGGATGAGTGAGGTGCATTCAAGGAGAATGAGTCAATAATGACACAGGGGCATGGGTGTAGGAAGCAGCTAAGGAAGTCTGTATGTGTGTTTGTGCTGCTTAAGACTGGAGTGTGTGTGTGGAGAGAGAGAGAGAGGGGGGGGGGGGGCAGTGGGAGTCACCAGGCAGCTGGGGCTTGGCTTGGCTGCCCCTGGAGATGCTCTGTATCCTGCTGATTAGGACCCGAGTAGCCCTGAGGTTGGCTGCACATGGCAGAGATGTTTGCGGTGATGGCAGATAGGAGTCAGGGGCCCCTCAGCGCCCGCCGGGTGCCACCTCCCCTTTCCACGCACCGGTGCCTCCTTCCTTCTGTCCCCGGGGGAGCCTGGGGACGTCGCTCCTTGTGAACCATTCATCCGTCAACCATCTCCCCAAAACCCACACCGGCAGGCGTCGCTCAGTTAAAGCCCGGTCATCCACGGCTGTATTGTTTTTCCTCTCTCTCCCTCTCTCTCTCTCTCTTTAACTCATGGATGATCAGATACTGGTGTTATGAACGGCGGTGACATGTGTGTTGGAAAGCAACACCGGATGAAAAAAAACCCAGCTTGATGAAAAACATGAAGGGAAACATTGTTTCTGCAGCCTCCAGTGTATCCCGGAGAGACAGGAACTGACAGGTAGTCAAATCAAAATGCCCGAGTGCTTGTTTCCTGTTGTTGTCTCGTTAGCGCCAAACAAACAGAGGAACGCTTAGCACCTACAGTTGTTTTGCACAAGTCAGCAAACCTCCGATTGTCTTTAATATGTTTACCGGCAGGCTGTAGTAGTTGTAGTAATTGTAATGGCAGTTTGAAGAGGTGCGTGCAGATCCTGAGTAAAACCTTGAGGGTTCTCAGGGATTTGGTTTGCCCACAGGATGTCTTGGGGAAGGCTATGGACAAATCCGTGATTTTCTTTCTTTTTATTTGCAATCATGATACATTACATGTAGTTTCTTCCCCTCAAAATGTAATAAATGATTTAAAACCATTTTCACTTTTACTTCAAATGTTTATTGATAATCAAAGACATGACAACCCACCACATGACAGATTCCACATGGCTCTCACAGGCAGCCTCCAATTAGTCACATCTAATCTGAAGATCTTGCAGCCTTTTTATGAAATTGAATTTTACAAAAAACAAAATCAGATTTTGGCCATTTTTTAATACAGATGTGCTTTTGGCTGGGTTTTTTTTTGTTTTTGTTGGGAGAATAATGAACATCATAATTCAGGGGAAAATGGGATTTATAGACAATACTACATAAAAAAGAGCCAACGCATCAGTCGTTATATGAAGGAGTTTGCATATTCTGAAAATAATCCCAAGTGGGTTTTTTTCTTCAATTAACTTAAACTCAGATTTTAGTCATTTTAAATAAAATAATTATTGACATGCTGTTGTATTGGATCTGAAAATACATAAGAAGATTAGTTTCTAATCCATTTTTTTACTTTGCTCACCTTGCCCAAACCCCTATTAATAACATTATGAACGTCATCTTCATCTGGGATAATGACAAAACAAAAAGCTGCACACGGATCCTTTTGAAGTGTGCAGGTTACAGGCTCTGAAGTGAAAACAGAATACTTTCACAGTATTTTGGGTGATTGTGTACACAACAACAGCTACTGAAAAAGAAACTTTTTTGAAAATGCTCTGTTTCCATGGAAGCGAGGGACTTTTGATAAACGCTACTATTGCGCTTGCATACCACGGCTACGCATCAACAGGTACTCGCCATTTTTAATGTTTAAAAGAGAGTATTGCTCTAACAATTAACAGCATCCACTAGTGGCCAAGTAGGAAAATGACTGTCTTTCATTTTCCAGCACAAATAATGGAGAACTGTACACTTTTTAGCTATCTAGTAAAATGTTACTATAACTTAACTCTGGTTATTGTGTACATTGGTGCAATCACAACACCACAACTTTCTGGACCAATGTACTGGGATTTATTTTATGGAGTGATAATTGTAGGAGTATACCTAAATGTCTTTCTGTTTTGTTTTTGTATTAAAACCATCTCCTCCATTAATAGATATTGATTCAAAGAAAGCCAAACGCTTTACAGCCAAAATATGCTTGTAAAATGTGTTTGGGGTGCACGTGGCTATATAACTGCATGACATCACCCTCAGCTGCTGCAGACCAGCTAAACCACAATCAGCACAGTCCGGCACGCAGCATGGAGACGATCTCTTCTCCATCCAATGAAAACCTCCAGATTATGACTTACCTCAACATAATACCCTTTTGCTACTTGCACTGGCCTCCCAGTCTCAGCCATTCATTCAGGAACCACACTCCATCCTTTACCTCCACTGTATTTGTGGTCTTTTCACCCTCCCTCTCTCGCCATCCGTCCACTGCGTGACCCCCATGGCTGGTTTTTCACTTTATCCACTGCAGCAGACCACAGGACCATTAAGAGGGGATCCAGGATGCTCTGCCGGTTCCTCTCCAACTCTCCCCTCTTTCACCACAGCTATGCTGGACGGACGTCTGACGGGATGAGTTTTGAAGTCTTGCTCTAGAAAAACACGTGACGGCTGTGACGTTGATTGATGGGGTTTTCCTCAAAGAGAGAGAGAGAAAAGCAGAGGTGTTCTGAGTTGAATAGTTGCGATATTTTCTTTAGCGTGCATGAAGATGTTTTGAAAGCTTCCAGACTCAACCTCAGACATCCGCAAATCCCTTCAGTCACAGCACACAACAACACCTGTAGAGTATTAGAGCTGCAGCATGCAGTGGAGCTTTGCGTATGGCTATTTCATATAGAATAATCATTGGCCTATAGGGCTTCCCCCCACACACACACTCTCATTAAGCCCAAAGCAGCCACAGACATGGTATAATTCCAACAGGATGTGGCCATCCTTGCCATTAACGTGCGTGACTTAATACCCATCTCCCTTCCTCTGCAACTGTATGTAATGCACATCACGTTTACAGTGTGTTTCCGACATGACAGACCATACAGAAATTTGTGGTTTCGCCTCGGGGATCTGGTGATTGCCTGCTGCGTAATGTCTCAAAGAGAGCTCCCCCCCAATCTATAGCACCCTATACCGTTGCTGCTAATTGCTCATTAAATCTACCGCCGCCTCTTGTTTGATATTCAAAAGGCACGGTGTACCCAGTAGTGCCGTTAAGAGCTTAGTCAGGGCTATTACTCGTTGCCCAAAGGGGTATTTACACCACTTTCATATTGTGGTTCTCCATCTACGGGGCTTCCCTTACGCTGGTATTGGGCTACCACTAATTACCAGTTAATACCAAGTGGAAAAAGTTGAGAGACGTGTGTGTCGTTCTCACTGGTTTGAGGCGATAACCAGACAGCCCACAGATTTATGAGGCAAGACACGAGTGTGTAGCCTTGCTGTTGGGGGGTGCACAGCAGTCACCCGTGCATTATCTCACTCAGATTCTCCATAGGCTTGGAGGATATTTCTTATGGCATGCTGCACTGTTAACAAAGCCACTCTTTTTATATGGAATTTGGACCATCGCTGGTCTAGACATAGGCTTGCGCTTGAAACCGTGCCGCGAATGACATAACACCAAAGCACTCGATTCAACTCAAACTTTGAGGGATATAGCTGCTCGGTTGCTTATAAAAGGAGCAGGCTTTGGAGCCGTGGAAACGTTAGCACATTAAAGGATTGCATATGTCGCGTTATGCATTCAATATGAGGCACTGGAGACATTAGCGCGACTGGAGGGTGATGGAGTAAAGTCTGGACGGGGGAGACAACTTGGATGAGTGTGCATTTAATTGGGTACAGCAAAAAGGCTGGCTGTGCGAGTGTGTCGGCGCTTCGACAGAGGGGAGTGCGATAATGGGGAAGAGCCTGAATCTGAAGCTGTGTTTCTCCTCCCCCTGCCTCAGTCTCACCCCCGCCGCCTCCCCCCGTTCCTTCTGTGCTGCTCCCAGCCATCCTCTCCCTCTCTTCTCCCCAAGTCCTCCGCGCCACGTGGACTTCTTCGAGTCATGACATTTCTCCAGGCAGTGATGAAATCACTGCAGAGGGTTAGAAGGCGGCCCACTGCAGGCCTGCGGAGTGTGCTCACACTCAATCTTTAGCCGGGCCAGACACTTCCAATTTACCAGCAAGTTGTTATTAAACTCTACATCTACCGAATCCTTTCTTTGGCCAGGTGCAGGGCGCATTGAGAATGTCACTCATACTAGTAAAACTGAAGGTTAAAATGTGCTCATGTATATTGTGTATGCAGGGATTTAAAAAAAAAAACCAACAGCCCCAGTCATTATTTCATCACATTTAATGTTCATTGAGTGAAGCAAATAAGAAAACGGAAAAAAAATTAAAAAAAATTTCTGTACTGGTGATGTATCTCAAATGGTCCAGAAATGAATGGTGGAAAGCGGGAAGGGATACGCCCTCCTCCCCGTTTCTTCAGCTCACACCACAGTATCATCACAACTGACCCAGACAATGCAGCTGCACACAATTACACAATTAATGCATCAGCTGCCATATCCGCAGTGTTTTACTTGAGCCCAAGTGATCAGGAACGGTTCGTGCAGCAGCAGGCTTGCGGTGGGGAACGGTGTAAATGGATCTCGCTGACACAGTGGCAGAAGTTGGCAGCCAGAAACAGCTTCGAATCAAGCCTTCATTTTGAACTGGGTTTAGATTATCGCAAAGTAAATATACAGAGCACGTGCCAGATCGGCTGCAATTACAGTGGGACGACCTCATCTGGTCGAAATTAACAGCTTGTGGGTCTAACTTCATAGGCGGCATCAGAAACAAATACAAAATGCTGAGGTCACAGGTGTGTGAGTGTATGGGCGCTTATATAGTGTTTTATCAGAAGATTAGACCATTTCTGTGTGTGTGTGTGTGTGTGTGTGTGTGTGTGTGTGTGTGTGTGTGTGTGTGTGTGTGTGTGTGTGTGTGTGTGTGTGTGTGTGTGTGTGTGTGACCTTGTTTTACCATCTTTGTGAGGTCAATAACTGAGATCACGTACACTTTTGGGGCCTGACCTGCTTCCTGGGACTCAGCTGACATTTATTCAGGTCATTTTCAGGTTAAGACGTTGTTAGTTGTGACTGGTAAAGTTAGCGTGAGGAAGTTTGTGTGATTGTGTGGTGGGGGGGCTCAGTCGCAGAAGAAATCTAAATATTCAGGGGATTGCCTTTTATCGGGAGGATATTTTTGCAATATTTCATGAATAAATCCTGTTAAAAGAATAATTGGAGGAAAAAATAACAATACTGTTAATGTGATAGCACAAAATACTGTATAAAGAGGCAAATTTGTTAATTATGATACATCAAAAGAAGACTTTATATTGCCTATTGATCTCTGTGACTGTTAATATTTCACGTAACAAAGATTAGGGAAACCCATTACTCAACTGTTACGCCAAGCAGGAGGGGCTGGATTAACTGGCGTTAAGGTGGTTTAAGCGCTTCGAGGAAGTGCTCATCCTCCCACACTTTGAGGGCCTCTTGTGAATGGGACTGGTATCTCTGTTGGTTCACTATATGTGCGTCTATATATGCGAGGAGAATTTGAGTGTGGTCATCTGTGATGATTCAGCCGTCGACCCCCTTTCAAAGTTTACTCCGCAGTCTTTATTGCAACACATTTTATTCGCCCTTTGAGGATAAAATAAAGCAGGACGCTCTGCGCTCTGTTAGTGGCGTGCAGTCGAGTGAGCATCACAGGAGTTTAGCAGAATCCAAGGTTGGGGGGGGGGGGGGGTGGTCAGGGGAGCACATATGGTAAATGCATTGAGGGAGGTCGCCCAGGGGGGACTAAACCTCTTTCTCTTGCTGCTGGGAAGAGCGGCGTCACTGAGAGGACTACCTGACCTCATTAATCACTTCCTCTCCTCTGTGAGGTCACTGCGATTTCGAGCGAGGACACCACTGACGTTGTGCGCTACCGCAGAATGAGTGAGGAGATAAGGACCCCCCCCCCCCCCCTTTCTCTGCTTCTATTGTGGGCCTCCTTAGAGCCACGTGGCGGCTGAGGTAATGGTTGGAGGTCACAGACAAATCAATTGAACTCCACAGAGGCGAAAGTGACAGACGACACAGCTTTGTAGCATGACTGGCTCTGTGTTATATTAAATCATAAGGCAACGTCATGCAATTTAACTCTCCGGTGTTTCAGATTTGTACCTCATGGCCGACTGAAGCCCCCCCCCCATCCCACACGAGTCCATGCGCCAGTAACTGGTAGCATGTGCGGCCATGGATAATTACTTCTGGTGACACCATAAGTAAAATATAACAAGGGGAGCAAGGTCTGCTGGTGAGATCACCGCGTAGATGAAGTGGTCCCTTGGGATGCCAAGACTTCAAGAAGCTCCTGACCTCGGCCTAACTCACTGATGACTAGCATGTGTGACTAGCTCACAGGTCAAGACAGCTGCTAGAGACACTATGAGAGACTGAAGAGAAAATCATGATGGTAAGAAGTGGCGATGAGTGACAGTCTCAGCTCTACCCCCCCCCAACCCCCCCCACCCCTACCCCCATTCATGATATCTGAATCAAAGACTTTGGTCAGATCACTACTGGTGCTTAGATTATTGAAGCATATGGAAATATACTCTTCTCCAATGACTGCTCATGCTTTATTTTCTTTCAAGATAATTAATTCAGAAAATTGTGTAGCTTGGAAGAAAGAGACAGTGATCTCTCCATTGTTCCAAATCCAAATGATCTGTCGTCAAGTTTCTGTCAAGGCGTTTAATCTTTGCGTATATCATCCAGCCAGGCGACCTTTAATTCAGTATCCAGACAAATTTGTGTCCATTAGGTGTCCATGACACTATATTGCTACTTTCCACAGACCTCTAATGACATAGCGATCCAGTCTCCCACTAGCCTCTCTCTTCCTCGCACCCTCATCCATCCTTGTCCTCTCAAAGGTAATTATAAACCCATTAATCAGATTATGTCATAGGTTACATGTGGTCTGCATTTTGTTATATGACTCAGGCTGTAGGATAAACAACGGGGGTCTTTTATTCCGCTTCACTTTGCCACTGCTTTCAATGTGGTCTATAGTAATGCACGAGTGTACGCTGAGGGTAATTGACCAATTTGTGGGGATTTTTCTGATGGCCATGACTCGGAGAGTCCTGGTCTGGAGTAACTGATCCCTCTCAGTAAATGTCACATGTGGTCAAGGTCAAGTAGCCACCTGGGTGGGTCCACGGAGGGTCCACGCAATGAGATGTTCGCCTTCTCTCTGCGCTCCAGATGGATTCTGCAGCTTCCTCACTGTCAGTAGGCTTGGAGAGTTTTCTGAGCCCGCACCAACATCCGCCCTCATGACCATATGACCACAGAGAGAAAGTATAGCCTGGGAGGTCTGCAGTGTTAAGTCTCGGTTCCACGATCAAATCTCCTGGTTGGCAAATTATTCTGGTCAGAAATCACTCGCTGAGTATTTGTTGTCCTTCACCACACTTCAAGATCTGAAATCCTGCCTGCATGTTCATAGTTTGAGCCATTACACACTCGGTTAAATCATCAATTTATGTTACTTTAGACACAGTCAGAAAACGATCTGGGGACACTGAATGCAAATTGGCAGCCACAGTTTATATTTGAAGTGCAGTTGACCCCAAAGTTGACAGCACTTCTTAAACTGTGCCGAGTCCGTGGAGTTTTTCTTCTCTTTTTTTAATGATTTGATCTTTTTATTAGTGAGGCGGTAGCAGCTAATGGAGGCCCGCTAGAGGAAGTGGGGATTGTTTGAAGTGGTGGTTCTGATACAGGAGTCTCTTTCATCACAGTGGGACACAGTCTAACAACTTTAATGGAAATCATAATACATGTTCATAACTGCCTAAAGGTGTGTGGGAGGGTGGCAAATCATGTCTGCATGCTATGGATGTTTTGAATCACTTTCTGCTGTAAACATCGGAGCATTGACGCTGCGCTAAGTAAATTGCGCTTTTCATGGTGAAATCACTGACATGGCAATGTCTGTTCATAAATATGGTGAAAAATTGCTTAATGCACAGTTGTTGGACAAATCTGGTTGGAACTTTGCACAAGAAGAACAGGTTAAATTGCCCTGGATTCTCATTTTGGGATACTTTTTTTCTTGAAGCTTTAGCCTTTCTTTTCAAAGAAAACCCTATTCTTATTCACTCTGCTGTGGGGGAATGCAAAAATAAATAAAAAAGTACAGCACAGACCACTGAGAACGGGTCTCCCACCCAACCAAAAACAAACAATGGGAAGGGGCTTATTTTAACAGTCCCTCTACCATGTCAGAGCTATCATTAAAGGCTCCTTTAACTAACAGTAGCCGAGGCGCATTCAATCTGTATTTCCTAAATGAGGGGTTGCCTGAGATGGGGGTCTCAAATCCCAACGTTGCCTCTCACCTGGGTCTCTTTGTTCTCCTGCCAGCTTTATGGCTACATGGAAAGCGAGCCGCTCACCCTGCAGCTGTTCATAGGGACCGCAGACGACCGCCTCCTGCGCCCACATGCCTTCTACCAGGTCCACCGCATCACCGGCAAGACCGTCTCCACCGCCAGCCACGAAGTCATGCAATCCAACACCAAAGTCCTGGAGATCCCTCTGCTGCCTGAAAACAACATGAGAGCCATGTGAGTGACCCCTGGACCTCCACAAGTCCACTATCCATCTTTTCCACATTTGTCAATCCCGAACCCCTACTTTCAAAAGCATGCACAGAAACACATACACTGTTCTGTTGTCTACGCCCCCTTTAACGCCCCCCCCCCCCCCCCCCCCCCTCGGCTCCTCAGACAGAAGGCTTGATGACAGGTACTGTACAGCCCATGACTCTAAATAGACTTTCTGCAATTTCACCCCAAGCGATGTGTAATTTTTAAGGAAATAAAGTAAAGCACTTGACACGCGGGTTTCATGGGTGACTTAATTCTGACCAATGTGTGCTGACACTCTAAATATTACAGGCTTGCAGGTGTTGAAGGGTGATTTTTTTAATTTATTATTTTGTCCCATGGCCCACCGGTATGAGGTGGTCCCAATACGTTAGGCCCGGCCAACATGTGCTGCTAAGACAAATGCACTCGAACTTCCCTTCTGAACAAACAGGTCTACAGAAAAGAATACTGGGTCCCCAATGGATGATTTTGATTTAGGGATGATTACTCACAGGCTTGTAGCCTGCAGTAGCTCAAAGAATGAAAAAGCTTGAACTTTTTTTTTTTTTTTTTTTCACATTTCTAATGAACACAATTGACTTATTGGGGGAATGTAATACAATTTAAATAGAGGGAAGAAATATATTTATGCCATTGATTCCAGTTTGGCCAGGTAGAATAAAATGCTATTTTGTCAGCCCAGCACCAAAACTTTAACATAGAATTACTTTTAAATGATCATTTATACAGTACTGTGAAAATAAATGATAAATTTGTCCTGCAATACCAACAAAAAAACAATACCTGATTAGTTCTAGTTTCGCTCTACATGAAACTTCAATCATCCCGATCATGTGGCGAATGTCATTAATTACTTTTTTCGGGTTTAAAAGAATATGATAATAACATAATAATGTGAGGGGTTTACAACCTCTGGAACTTTGTGCTGAAAAATCGAAATTTTTGACTCATAATCCAGATCTGCATTCAATGCCATCAATGCTGGTTTACCTGTATATGTATTGAAAAATAAATTAGAGATATTGCTTAAAATAGCTAAAACAACTACAAATGGGTAAAATGACTTAAAAAAGAACCTCAAAAAACAAAAAGGCTTCAAAAGCCTAAAGCAGCTAGAATAGCTCAAACAGCTATAGAATAAGCAGAAATTGCTCATATTTAGCTGTAAAAGAGCACAAAAAGCCTTAAATAACAAAAAATTGCTGAATCTGCTCGAAAAACAACATTAAATCAGCTCAAAAGATGGGGAAAAATTACAAAACCAGCTGGAAAGGGTTAAAACCAGAATACATTTTAATTCTTTAAGTTCAAGTTTTTCAATTATAGATCTTTCAACTGCAATAAAAGCAACCATTTTGATTAATATGGCAAAACAATATGTCTCTAAGCTGTTTTCTTTTAATGTTCAACCCCCAGAAAGATATTTTTGGCGGAAAGCGGCCAAAATTGTCTCTTATGGGTGTCAAGGTGGTCGACCTCAGCTTATACGTCACTGTTTGGCTTGTAATATTCAAATTAAGAGAGTATTGAATTGTGAATAAAATTACTGTATCTGAAAGTGAAAACCGGTTTGACTTAAAACAGTTGATATTTTTTTAACTTTCCTTGACTGAGGCATGAAGTTTTTGGTCGTCTTCTCCGTTCGTTCAGTGCTCCGCTCAGTGTATCTGTGCACCAGCTCCTGTCCCGGAGCTCCGCTCAGACCAGGCAGCAGTGAATTTACTGGAGTGCGGCCCAGAACTCTATCCGAGTACAGGTTACATGAGGCCACTACCTCTTCCAACACATATTTATCATTTACGATTTGAAATCAAACATTATTTTTTTTTAACATATAGAAAACATGGATAGTGAATCTATTTTAGTCAGCATAGTTTACAGTTTATGTAACTGCTGGGGATTATGATGATATATAAGGGAAACAAGCAGCTTCCTGAGTGGACCGTGGCCTTCAGGCATTGATGATTTTAGCATTTGTGTTGCCTTACCATATCATTTTCATTTTCACCACAATCTCTTTTTTTTATAACATATTCAGGGGCACCACTCAGCGATCGGGTTTAATGCTTCCCTTATGGTTTTATGAAAAAAAAAAAAAAAAATTGCAAAATTCAAGGGCAAGTTTCTTTTCTTATTGGTCCTTAGCCCACAAGCTGCAGGAAGAGGAGTGAAAGTTCCCCCTTTCCTCTTTCTGTCATTCCAACTGGTTAAAAGAAATAAAAAATCTCTTTCCACTGAGCTGTTAAACGCTCATCTTCATAGCGCTGCTTACATCTTGTTGCTCTCATGCAATAATTATTTGATTGTGGCAAGTGGGAAGCCGTCAAACTTTCAGACAGCTACAATATTTTCTGCCCTCCACTTAAAAGAAACTAAAAAATCATCTACACAAAGTAGCACAATTTAAGTTCTCTGCAAATCACAACAAGTTCATAATCAGTGAAGTTGTTTCAATGTCTAAAATAAGAGTTCACCAGAGTTACTGTGGAAAGAGTTGTAAATAAGTCATAGCGTGAGCATGGCCCAACACATTGCTTTGGTGGAGAATCATTAGCATGAGGCAACGTTTACGTGACGACAAAATTCGATTTAGATTTAAACGTCCGCTGATATTTTATAGGCCTCTGAATGTTGCTTCCAACATCACAACATTTGTCGTGCATTAGATTTAAACTGTGCATGAGAAAATCTGTTTTCTGAATGTTGGGTTGACCCTCCCGATGACAATAGAGGCAAATAAAAAAAAAGGCTTCAGTTCAAATCAGTTCTGCCAGTTGCAGACTATATATGAACACTTCAAAGAGATTTCCAACTAAAAGCATGAGAACAATTCCCCCTCCACAAAGCGGCGCGTCCGTCATCACTTTCTAACGCTGACATGCGATGATGCAAGACTGATAAGGAGGAGGTCATCAGCCCGACTGCATGTCGTACTTTTTCTTTATTTAACTTATGCAAACCAAAGTCAAGGGAAATTTTGATTCGTATAAAATCTGACATTTACCGTGTTCCAGGAAATATGCCCAAAAAGCTACCATGTAAAATAACTGAAATGCCAAACCATATCCCCGTTGTGTTCCTTCAGCTTTTTTTTAACCAGCCACACTAGTTTCATTAAAATTCATGAAAGGCCACAGCTACAAATGATTGCCTTTTTTCCACAAAGAATCGGAGGAGAAACCTTACCCCTTTACCTCCCAAATTGTGAAATGAAATAAAGAAGAACAGCTCACATAAGGGTCTAGTTCCACATGTGGTAGCAATTAACAGCAGCCCCCCCCCCCAGAAAAAAAAAAAAAAAAAAAATTGGGTGAAGTGAAATGTATGAAAGTATGAGGCTTGATCCGCTCTCATTTCATGTTCTGATGGGACCTCATGTGATACTGGTAAGCCATGGTGTTCTCAGTCCCAAGGATTTTTTTTTTCTCTTTTTTTTTCCCCCCTCCACAGAACTGCTAATTCTTAGACCGCTGTGACTCTTTAAAACTGTGATGTAAAGTCATTAATGTCCAACTTTGTCTTTGATGACATGCTGGATTAATAACGACACGGCCGTGCTTCAGTGAGCATCCAGTGCATGATCTGTAATACCAGTGGGGACTTCGCTGATGATCCTATTGCACAGCAGGTCTGATCGGATGGCCCAGTCAGAATCATGAAAATTAGGCTGCTATTTCAACCCGGGACAATATTTTACTGACAAAAACACTAATTTCTGTGAAACCCCCCCCCCCCCAAATATAAACAAGACAAAACACAGCTAACTTTAACCCCTGTGCTATTTTGTGTGTTTTGATATTTTGTATTTTCTCCGCTTCCCTCCTAGAATCGATTGTGCAGGAATCTTGAAGTTGCGTAACTCGGACATCGAGCTCCGCAAAGGAGAAACGGACATCGGGCGTAAAAACACACGGGTCAGGCTGGTGTTCCGGGTCCACATCAACCAACCCAACGGCCGAACGTTGTCCCTGCAGGCTTCCTCCAACCCCATTGAATGCTGTGAGTGCGAACACAAAACCTGGCGTGCCCCCTCACTGGGATTTCCAACCAAGTGAAAGGTGGCATCTATTGTTGTAATCCAATAAACTCGGCTAATATTTTACTGTCTGCTGGAGCAAATTCAGTGCCTCTGCACTCAATAAGCTTTCCTACGATCAAAGACACTTGCCAAGGCAATAGCTGCATTGTGCACGATGCCAAACACGTGTTGTCTACCTCAAGTTTTCTTTTTTTTAATGACTGAATGCGCAAGGTATTGTGGTAAGGCTTCCCCATTAGCGCGGGTCCCACAAAGGTCATTTTCCAGCCCCCACTTTTGGCACAGCTGTACTAGTGCATTGAAAGAACCCTCTGTTTCGCTGTGCATGGGTGTGATGCTATTCGCCCCGAAGGAAGCCAATTAAAGTAACATTGTGAGACACGGCTGGCACTACAGTTTATTATACTAAGTGGATGTTAATCGTTAGTTGTTTCATCATCACAGAAGTTTATTCTTGAATTTGTTGGTCCTTCCGAGAGCTTCTGTTAGATACTTCAACTTCAGATTCACTGATTTGCGATGATAAGATTTACTTTATCTGGCTTTGATTCAAGACGCCCCATTCAGTGATTCAAGGTGACTTGCGTTATGTCGGCGAGACCAGAGACAGGTGGTTGGCAGCCAGGAAAAATAAACAGAACAAGGATTTGACTGTGAAAATATTGTTTTGATCAGTTGGACGCCTTTTTCAATGTCATTTAAAAGCAGCTGCTGGCTGAAAAGCCCGTAGCTCGGGGTCATGAAATCATCATCATAAAGTCGATAAGCCCACTTCCCTAACCAAGACCTGCTGTGCTGCTGGATCGTGCTCCTCGGGTGTGGATGAATTGTAGACTCGTGCGTCGTATTGAAATGTTTATGCGTGTGTCTCCTCGAATAGCCCAGCGCTCGGCTCAAGAACTTCCCTTGGTGGAGAAGCAGAGTGTGGACAGCTACCCCGCCACCGGAGGGAAGATGATGCTTCTCTCCGGCCTCAACTTTCTCCCCGAGTCCAAGGTGGTGTTCGTGGAGAAGGCCCAGGGTAAGCTGCAATCCTCCGTTTCCCTCCCGACTCTCCGATATCTCCCTCAGACGTCTCCCTCCGCCTCCCACTCGGTGGCGTTCTCTCGGTATCTCCGCCCCGTCAAAATACAGCGAGTCTCGCCAGCGAGCCACATGTGTTGTGCATTAAGACACTATATTTTTAACCAAAGCGTATTTACATTTGCTGAAGTTTCCATTGCCTGTTCACTGTTGCTCGCCACAACTTAAGGAATGAATCACAACCAGGGCATGTGCAACGTCTCTTTTTCTCTCACTTTCCCTCTCTCCCTCACCGTCTCTGAACCCCCCCCCCCCCCTCCAACTCTGACAGTTAACCCTCTCACTCGCTCTCAGTAGCTCTGTCTGTCCTTTTAGAAGCAATTTCTTCTTCATTCAGATTTTTTTTAATTTCAGCCATGTGTTTCCTCCCTGTGTGGGTGGCAGTGAGTATAAAAACAATACTGATTCAGTTTACAATTGAATGACTGTGATCGTTTCCTTGATTGCGCCACTAAGAACCAAAGCAAAGGCCAACCTCCGTGGTACCTCAGGAGCCTGTTAAGACACGATGCGCTGTGGATGACCGGTGATGAGCAACATGGACAGATAAGAGGAGAAGATAAAGCTGAAAAGTGATCATAAAAGATGTTGCTCATCATTGGGGATTAATGAACTCTTTGGAATCGAATCATGTCAGTTGCGGTCACACTTCACTGTTTCTATTAGCTGTATTGTGACCAGTCAGCAGTGTTGGTGGTTTTCATAGCAACGCTTCATAAATGCCCCTGAAACCATTCACATGCAGACAACATAGAGATACTAACATTTATAAAGGTTTCTTGAACCATGAACATTTTAAAAAGGGTCAATGAGGGACTTGCAAAACATTCATCTGGAGCTTGGCAATCCATTTCCAAACAAAATTTTAATTTAGGTCAAACAGCACAAAGGCATTGGCATTAATGGGATCAATTGATGAAATCATGAAGGGTATAGATCACAATATATACATAATTGTTGTATTCATAATTATTGATGGGGTCAGGCATGTTAACCTTTAATTTTTATTGTTTGGTTTTATTTATTATTTTCAAAATTATATCAAACAAGGATTTCATAAATGGAAAAAAAAATCTACTATGTGATTAAGCATCCCCTTAAACATCTCACATCAAGACAATAAGTATAAGGTAGAGTCTCCAGATGTCTTCTCAACACTAAATGGTAAATGGACCACACTTATATCTTGCGTTTTACTGCTCCAGCAGCCTCAAAATACTCCACACTCACAATTTGACTCCCATTGGAAACAGTTTTGGGGTCCAGTGTCGTGCCCAAGGGCACTCAGAGGTAAGGACAAGGTGGGATGGATATCAACCCTTGAATTGGATGACAATCCACCTCACCTACTGAACCACAACCTTCCTCTTAACACTTCAACATAAAAAGTATGAGAAGATGGAACAATATGAAGATGGCATAAACATGTTGATGTTGATGTTAATGTCACAAGAGTCTTCCTAACACTTTGCATGCAGGTGTCCTCTAAACATCTCAAATAGAAACTATGAGCAGAAAGATCAATTTATCAACATTTGCTTCACCCCGGGTTTTGATATGACCTGAGGCAATCACACACCAAGTCAGGATTCCCCAGTTATTCCATTATATTCAAGTGAGACAGCTGTTGGCCACAATAACTGTAAAATTATTCAAAAGTAATACTCTCAAGTATTTAACCCTTTTGACTTTTGACTTTTATGAGGTTTACATTTAGAGCAGTGGAAGTGATGGATATGAAATAAAGCCGATTTCAGTTTTCATGGTTTAGGAAGATAAAAACTCAAAAAGTGTTTCATTTTTACATTCCTGCACATTCAGAATAAATTCAAATTCCATAATCAGTTTTGCCTTTAACTTTAATAAATTGAAAACTAAATTATGATTGTGACCACCAACATTTTGGAAAATCTAATCAAATCAAAGTGTAAACTGAAAAAAAGAGGGAATTCCCCCAAAGTTTCCCACAAAACGTATTTAAATGTACCTTGTAAGTCAAATGTAATTTTTTTTTTTTTTTTAATGCCAAAGGGCCTTTTTTGTGGTTTCTTTATGATTCATAGGTAACAGCTGGTGAGAAAGTTTCTGACTTCACCTTAAAAATGAGTCTTAGTACTGTGGAAGGTAAAGACTTCATCACTCTTTTCTACAAGGATGTCTCCGTGCATCGCCTCTCCCTTTTGGAATGGCCTTCTCTATGAGGACCGTTGGGGTTAAGGAGGAGGATGAACTCATGTGGGGTCTCCCTCCCCCTGGTTTCACTTACTCATTGAGAGGGGGGGATCCCCCTGGAGAGGAAAGCCCAAACACACACAACACCTTTCGCCTCTTTATCCGCTGCTACTTGAGACTCGTGATTCCCCTCTAGCTTGTATTTCCCCTCATTCTCAAACACTCACCCACCCAAGAAATCTGTTTCCTGCCTCCTTTTCCTCTAGTTCTTGCTCCCTTCATCCTGCATTTTTCTTACCTCTATCCTCAATACCCGCTAAAGACATTAAGTCAGAGTGGAGCTCTGCACTGGTGGGATCCCCACACTCGTGCCTGCCATTGACATTTCAGTGGTTTGTTTTCCGTCTCGGTGATGTCCAGGAGAAGAGAGAGAGAAAGGGAGGTTGTCTGTCTACTACTTAGTCTGCTTTTATGTAAACTTTAATGACCCACCACTTCCAGGGTCTCCTAAGTCAAAAAGCCCATTACAGAAAAGCCGACACACTCCGAACACACATGCACACACAAGAACACACACACACATCACTCACTAATGGCAACTGTCTATGAGCAAGTATGAGCGTGGAAAAGTACTTAGGTCCCAAATATACTGCAAAAAATGGGCTTCTGGCATCTTAACCAGAGGATCCTGCTGTTTCATGAAGGTTCTCCGACGTAGGATTTCTCCGATTGTTGATTTAGAAGGACCAGACTAGAAAAAGAAACCAATAAAAATCCTAATTATATTACGGATTTCTTCTATAACGTTGGTTTTATTTTCCTCTGGAAAAGTTCATGACTAAACGCACCAGTGAAATACAGAACGCTGCACCGCAGAGATCACGTCTCGTAGGCATGTGCTTACACAGTGAGGCACACGCGTGCAACGCAGCTCCGTGTGCGGCCAGTCGCGGCTTTCGCCACCTCGATGACAGCCATTACTCTCGCTGCCATCAAAGGTCACGGTGGCTGCTCACTTTCTAAAATTGACTCCAATAAACACCTTCCAAAACATTTCTTAAGGAGCAACAGACGGGCTTTTAAAGTCTCCGTCCAACTTGTGCGAATAATTATATTCAGTTGGAATTATTGAAAAAGATCGCTCACAGAACGGTCTTTTTCGCACAAATAAGGCAACAATAACACTTAAATACATGAGTTCCTTTACATCATTATGTGTGTATTTTTCTTTTTCTTTTAGCATGCAATATTTTGGGGATGCCTTTAACCAGTATTATTTTAACCCCTTACACCCCCCCCCAAAAAAAAAAAAAATCTTCAGGTTAAGTCAATAGAAGTGATTATATGTAGTTTTTGTAATCCAAAATATAAGTTGGTGATAAGTGCAAAACTATACCATGTCTGCTTTTGGCCCTGTTTACGTACACAAAAAATGTGAAAACAGAAAATGTTCCTTCTGTTTTGGGTATCTATTTACATAACAACAATACTCAGAGCCAATGAAATCCCAACATTCCGGAAACACGCTCCATGTAAACAGGGGAAACGGAACTCTGCTGAAACTCTGCTCCTTCACATGTTTCATGTTTTCACTGAAATAGCATTCGAAATGATTTACCTGTGAAGATCTTACAGGTAGAACAGATACAACACCAAGTCAAGGTCTCCTTTGTCTCTTTTAGCAGACAGTAAATAATAGATTTGCACCTGTGACAGGTCCTCCTTTAACTTAAGAAGCTGTCTTTTTTTTTTTTATATATATATTGATGATAATGGGGGTATCTGCTTGTGCTTGGCTTCACTGGGCTGTTTTGGCAAATCAGAGATCAGAAAGTGGGTCAGTAGCCTAAAAACCTGTGTCAAGTGTTGAGTTCTCAAAGAAAAACAGGTTTGGGTCACTGCTCTTGACAGAGATTACATTCTGGTCTCATCCCTTCCTAGTCATTGAGTCTACTAACCTGCGGTTATGTTCAGTAACATTTTGCTCCGTTTGTCGACTTCAGTGTTCCTCCCCTCGTCTCAATGTTGTTTTTACTCTCTGCCCCCCCTCCCCCTGAGAATTCCCTGGTATCAAATGAGCAGAGCTCATAGCTGCCACTGCGGGAAGCCTTAATGCAGCTTGAAAAATAATTACTTCTATGTTTTAAATGCGACGCTCGTCCCTACTGCGCCACTTCATCACCCACAGGATACCTGATGCAAACTCTGCGCATTCGCTGCACACACACGCATGTGTGTGTGTGTGTGTGTTGCTGTTGTGTGCGCCCAATGCGACCAGCTGCTGGCCTGCGGGCCTGTTTGCGTTGTTCGGTAGGAAGTGTTTTCAGTGAGTCATCCAATAAGGATTCCCCACAAGGGGTGGTGAAGCGGAAAAGATGAGACCCTCAGAGACCCTCAGGTAGAAGAAAAGATTTTGCTTCCATAGAAATACTGCTTCTAATCTAGTGCTATGAAATCCTATCATCGCTGACTTTTTAAATAGACAAGTTGAATGTTGTTGGCCTATTTTCTGCTTGTCCCAAAAAGCTGTTTAGTTTATTGGTGATGGACTTTTATTCCATTATTGGATCAGTCTACTTGAAGATCATCACCCGGCAGGAGATCAAGTCAATCAGACTGTAGCTAAATAATTACAGACTAAAGAAACCCAAAGTCCACATTTTTTTGCTGCAATGTAAGCATTCTTTTCAACTGTAATTGGTATTGACAAGAATATTTAATAGGCCTTGACTTTTTTTTTTCTTTCTTCCTCCTAGTAACGCGCCGTACTCATCATAGACCGCAAGCGTGGACCTATATTCAATTTTCCGCTTTCTTCTGCGTTGTTGTGCTTGGTTTGGTTTCTCTGTTGTTTTTGCCATGTGCAGCCGTCTTGTGTCAGTGTTTTGGTTCGTCCAAACCGCTCCTCTGGCACACGACTTGGAAGACATACCTGGCGCACCTTTTGCAGCGTGTGTTCTGGCTTGCCCGGCTTTCCGAAGAAGGAATGAGCGCTCGCGGCGAGGAAACTCGAAAGACAGCGATGGAGAGACAGGCAAATAGGAGAGGGAGAGATGCAGAAAGTTAGCTGGGGAAAGCCTACACTCTGACTCAGAGGGGAGGTAAGGGAATTCCCTGGTGAGCCGGATGGTTTTTACATCTGGTCGGATTGGAGCATTGCCTGGAGCTCAGCAGCACCACACAGCCTTGGTCTGAAATCTGCTCTCCTCCGTCGCTGCTTTAGGCAGGAAGAGAGAATTTGCAGGCCCAGCGTAATCTGTAACATTAGGACAGCATAGTATGCTACAATACCCCCAGGCTATTATTCTTCTTCTATGAAAACTCCTCAACCACAGGCTGAAATATCTGCATTTCCATAGCTTCGTGGCTTGAGTGAGGCAGGCCTTTCAGACTATGATCTAAACTGTTTCAGACTGTTTATTCTCCGTTGAACGCTTCTACCTTGGGCAAGTCTAAACACCAGACAAACTGGTCGATGTATTGTACTTCTAGCGGTATGTCTAGACTGTCGCTTGGCTTTGGGCTAAGATAACCTTCACAATCTTGACTCACGGTTTGGGCACTTTGGTAGGATGAGGTCAACCTCCAGTCTGCTTTAGGCGAGCGATTTCAGAAATGATCGTCTAATTAGGATAGCGTTCTGCAATATTTCCAAATCAATCGTTTCCTGTCATTGCTGCAGGAGCTTAACCTCTCTTTCCTCTTTTTGAACATCGATAAAGTAAATCTGCCTCATCGCTAAGGTCATGCCTTTTACAGATCAATGGGTCAATACCCAACCAAAAGTCATATAATCTATCTTTAAACAGATAGATGTGACTGCCCTCTAACTTTTCAACCTAACTGATGTACAAGTTTAATCACTCTATAAAGTATAAGTTATGATCCCGTCAAAGTGTGAAGAAAGTGAAAGTTTGCCTCCCAAGTTCAAAATACAAAACGTTTGAGCTCACAATACATTTTTGAGATGCAAATTGGATCAGCACTCACTCACTCACTCACTCACTCACTCACTCACTCACTCACTCACTCACTCACTCACTTCACCACTTCATCCTGTCTGGAGCTTTGACCTGCACTTGTCCCATGTAAGACCCATCTCTTCCAGGAATCAACAATTCCCTCTATTTTTTGCTCCTCTGTTATCACACTCAAAAGTACGACAAACTGTTGATCATCCAACTCTTGGTCTTCCCTGAAACAGTTTCTCGTATCACAAGTGGAATTTAAGTGGAATTGGCCAGTTCTGAAAACAATTTTCAGAACTGGAAAAACAACTACCAAAAGCAATCAACACTTTCAGGAAGTGAACCGACCTGTTAAATGTGTATCGTCACCTCATGTTCACTAACAAATTGTAGTTCGGTTGAATGTGAAATACTTTTTCATAACACTTCTCTCATATTGGTTGTAACATTTAATAGTTACTTGCTGGGTGTGGAATGAAGTACTGTAGTACTTGGAGGTTTTTTTTTTTTTGCATCAGATGGCTTGCATTCGATGAGACGGTCTTCCATCAGTCCATCACTATAAAGCCCATCACAGTACACATGCATTCATCTTTATGGGAAATTTGCATGTTACCTTTACTATGTCTTTGGATTGCAAAGAGAAACACAGAGAAAATGCATACAAGTACAGTAAGAACATGCAAACCCCACACAAATTTGATATCAAACACAGAATCCACCCAATGAGAGGCAGGGTAGCTAATAAGCTACTGAGATAGTTATATACCAAGATAATGATCTGCCTTCAGAGCGATCCAGCTTGATCACATGAAGTGACTGACCCCAGCACCTCTGCTCCAGATGTTCAGTTGAGGGTCTGTTAGTCGGGACCTCCCCTGGCTGTGAAACACCATGTGGGTCAGATAGAGAGAATTCCACCTTTGATTACCTCCTCATGAACGCCATGCACCCGACAAATATTAGACGAATGTACAAGTCGGGATGATCGTCCAGCCATCATTCTTCTTCTTCAGATCATTCTCCAGCTCAATGCCACACAGCTGGACCCCTGACAAAAAGGATGAAATTTCACTCCCTTGACCGCCATCTTGCTCACCCCCTCAGGTCAAGTCAGCTCACACTTTCCCTGTTATACACCAAGTATAACTCACTTCCGTACTATAAACCCACCGTAAATCTACTGTCGAGACATAATTTATGCAGAAGCCTCTGGATCCGAAGCAGACCTGCGTTTCTCCAATTCCACCAGTCCTCAGATTGGCAGAAACCAGGTGTGTCTAAAGGAGGAAGCAGCTGCACCTCTGGGATCACTTAAGGAGGGAATCCCTTTGGCCTTTTGGCTTCGCTCTCTGTCAGATCACAAGGCGATTGCTGAAAATGTGTGTAAAATTACTCAAGCTTTTTTTGGTTTCAGGAAGGTAATATAATGGAAAATAAAACTGACAAAATGCAAACAGGAAAGAGAGAAAAAACACTCTTCCAAATCATTTATGGAAAAGAGATGTTGAAAAAAAACCAAATTCCTGGGTTGTTTCACAAGACAACCTCAGTAATTACACTTATGATTCACGTTTTCCATTCTAGAATATCCTAAAGCGAACTCTTTTAGGTCAGCAAAAGCTGCTGTACACTACACTGTGTGTTTTAGAAGAGAAAAACACCTCCGTCTGCAGAAAGAAGTGAAAGCAAAAACTTTCAGGTTCACTGTGAGGTCAGCTATCAAAGAGACTTGTGATATAGAAAACGCTAGAACCTAATATTGTCTTATATCTATAAAGTTTGCCTTTGTATGATCATCAGTTGGAACAACCTCTGTCTCTTTGCCCGTTAAACAATGAAAATCAGACAAAATAATAGAATTTGTTTGGATGGGTCCAATAGCCACACGGTTGCCAGGCTGTCAGAGCCTGATGACTCGGAGAAGCCTCGCCCTGTGTGCGGTCTGATGAATGAGTGTGTTGTCTTGGCAAGGTGGTGTGAGTCTTTGTGAGGCTCATTTACACATGTGAGTCATGTGGAGCAAAACGTACACTGTCGGTTTTACCTTCGAGCACAAAAGCCTAAAAATAAGCTCCCGTGTGTCTGCGTGCCCGCTCATTCATGTCCTGGGTGAATAGTGTGAGGATTATACCCAAACCTCTCCAGACACAACTTGTACAGAGGCACGCATCATTGCACGCTTCCCCATCTTCTTACTATGTGATTCAAGGTCAGAACGCATCGTCGGTAAAGGATACTGCGGTTGGGTGTGTGCATTATGTGTGGGTGGAGGTTGTGTGAAAGAGGTGTCAGGAACAGAAGCATTTTGCAGATGTTGCAGGGAAGAAGAAGTGAATGGAAAGTCCTGCCGGTTATCTGCTGTATGTAAAGGTATGCCACAGGTGGCCCCAGCTCAAATCGTTGACACAGGTTTCAGACAACATTAGTTAGAAAATGTCTGCTTTGAAAGTATTTGAAAGTGATTTAGAGATGGAAGGTCGATCGAGAAAGAAAACGGAAGAGAGTGAAGTTTGAAAAACATGTTTACTGGTGGAGGCTGGGGTTGACGTCGTAGTCTAAGGTTTCCCTCTTGGAGTGTCTCCCAGAGCGGAGGCGGGTGAGATTCCCTCTTGGTTCCCCTAGACGTAACATGAGGAACGCTCATCTCTGTCTGTCTCTCTCTTTCTCTGACCTTCCCTGCGTTGCGTCTGTGCTCCCTCCTAATTGCCCTTCCTTACTCCTTGCAACTTTGCGCTTTTTTTTTTTTTTTTGCATCTCAATCACCTGCCACATCTGCAGGATCTTTGCTGCCGTGGCCCCGCTGCCGTTCTATAGGCATATCACGGCCGCTATTCCCAGGTCTCCCACTTCATCTCCATCCCAGCAAGGCACATTTCTCCATATGCAAGTTCTATTTCCCCTGTTTCAAATAGAAAAGCCCTTATCTGATCTCTCTGCCGTCTGTTTTTCTCCTCTCCCGTGCTTTAATATGGCCATTTTGGAAAGATATATCTACTGATGTTCACTCTCTGAATAATAAAGCTGACCACCCGCCCCCACTACCACATCTCACCAATAATAAGCCAACCATGACTGGAATCCTTTATTCTTTCACTCGCCGCATGATGTGAAAAACATAATGCTTTGGGGGGGGGGAAGAAAACAAGGGTTTTTACATTTCCCAGAGCTGCTGGACTTCTGCTATCAGTTATTTGGAAGCTGATTCTGATTATCTTATCTGATGGCTTCCTGGTTTCTGAAGCAAAGCATTTCTGCTGCACATTTGTATCAATACTCTCACCAAGTTGGCTGCAACACACACACACACACGCACGCACGCACGCACACACTGACACATGGTAGTGATGCCACAGTGCCCATGCTACTGCCTCACATGGTGTGCCACTGACACAAAGGCTGTTCTGTGTCACGTCTATTTCTGACAGCCATAATGACTCATCGGTTCAGCAAAAAAAAAAAAAAGGCAGGGTGGGTGGGGGGGAATGGCACTGTGGTTGGTACTGATTGCCCTAGCAGAGCCCAGAGCGTCTGTTCACAAAGGTGTGGCATGAAATCAGAGAGAAAACGCAAAGAATGCGAGCCGAACTTCTGCAGGCTCTGCGACAGCTGTAGTAGCTCACCGGCCTTTTTATTGCATGGCAGCAAAGGAAACCTCCCAACCACAACAAGACGTAGACGACAAGAAAGAGAGATGAAATGAAAGCTGCTACTTTTTTGTCTTCAACGTTATAACATTGTGCAGTTTGCATGAAGAGTTTTTGATCAGGCCCAAGATGATGGAAGTTTGAAAAAAAAGGGGAAACTTAGAAATAAGAGGATTGACTGAAAAATCCAAGGAGGACAGAAACAGGGCAGAGGGAACAGAGACAGAGGCTAATGAAGAGAGTCTGCGGTCCCTGTCGAGGATCAGAGATTAAACAGATGCAAAATTGTTATTGACTAAAGACACTAAACAGTTATCTAAAATATAAAAGAAACCCTCTTCACTTTTTGTCTCAAAACTAAAGGTTTCTAGTTTAAGCTACTGTATTTCCACATAATGTAAAACTAAAGGTACTAGTTTTGAACCTCTTGTCCATTGCAAAGATATGGACAATGGAATAGTATCTCAGGAAAAACTCATTTAACCATAGAATGAAAGTTATTTTCCATCAAAAAGCATATGCGTTAAAATCATTGGCGCTATTTGTGAGGAAATAGGAGTTTAATTAAACATGTATTTTTGGTACAACTTCCCCTTCTTAAAAATCTCTGCCATTCGAGGAGGTGAAGAGACCGAATTGATCATGATCTGTCAACCAACAGTATACACTGAGAAATGCATTCGGCTGAAATAAACCACAGTTCTACACCAAGAGAGACATTCATTTATCATAAAGCGTTTCTTGCTTGAACCCTCCATTGACGTTCAGTCTTAAAATCATAATTCTTCTCAAAATCTGAGTTGCAGATCATTGGCCATTCTGTTGAAGCCTGTCTGCATTGTGATGCTGATGATTGTCCTTTTCTCCCTTGTCAATAGATGGACATCATCTGTGGGAGACAGAAGCCAAAGTTGACAAGGACTCCGTCAAATGTGTAAGTGCATCTCATTTTCCATCTTCATTCCACCTTCCCATGAGACTTTCTCCTTCCCCCTCTCTCTCTCTCTGTCTCCTCCTCATCTGTCCCCCGTCATGATGTAACCTTTGCTAAGGCGTTACAAATTGCAACACAATGATGATTAGCCGATGCAATCCTGAATGGAATTTTCACAAAATCTCTGTGCAAGTAAACACAGGCTTGCTGTGCTTTTGTTTTTACATCTAATGTATGAATAACCACATATGGGGATATATACGATCCAGACTCACACCCCGGCATAGCCAGACGTTTAGTTCACAGTGAAGTGAATTGGGCTTAAACACCTCATCTGTGCCGGGATCAGGCAGCCAAGAGCGGATCACTGTCCGGCCTTAACCTGCTGCTTTTCATAAAGGCCGTATTATGAAAATAAACCAGAGCACTCACTTTACCGAAGCTCAGTCACACATTCGGATTGCGGTAATTTATTGCCGAGCAAAAGGGAATCGTCAACAGGAGGAGGGAAGCAAATGTTCTCCGTGTCCGCAGAAAGCCACTGGTGCTCTGGAGTTGATTAGGATTTCATGGAGATTTGATGCTTTCTAGTGTGCAAGAGTCCAGCGAAGGGTCTGTCAAAACCTGCCCACTGGTGCATGACGGTCTGTTTTCAATTGCTAGTGTCTTTCATCAGCAGCGTCTCCTCTTCCTTCTCCTCCTCCTCCTGCTCCTCCTCCTTTCTTTGTAAGCTAACCAAGGCGATTTACACTCTTCCCCGAGTCGAAAATAAACTGTGAGCATTTATATGCTGCGACTCGAGGATGTTTTTTTTCTTTTTTCTTTTTCTTCCTCCTTTGTTGTTGCGGTTGTTTCACTCAGGTGAACGACTTGGTTGCATCAGCGAGGTAAATGTAAACTCGGATGCCTAATTGCTCGGCGGGGCCGGCTGATGTGCTATGGCTGGGGTCCCAGATGCTGGAAAATTAGCGGGCGTGCAAGGCTCGGCCGGGGGTGGTGGTTTGTGGGTAGGCAGTGTTGATAAAAGAAAAGAAGAAAAAAAAAAGAGCTACAGTGTGTTTATTAGTGGATCCCACAAACAAGCGAGGGAAGACAGCGGGAAAGCGCTGGGCTTTTTCCTCTTCTGTCAGTTGCAAGCAGACTACTTCAAGGTGCTCCAGTCTGCCTGCTTGACTGTGTTTTTATTGCCACCCGGAGCATGCTAACTTTCACCGGTCGGCTTGGAGAGGGAAAGCCGTGCGCACGCTTAACGCACTCAACCAGCCACCTGTGTGTTTTCTTTGTCATCATCTGGAGGGCAGACCAGTTCTGAGCTCACCTCCGACCCCTCCCCACCCTCCCTGCGTGTGCGGTGATGACCGACAAAAACCTGCTTCCTGTCAGCGCTCACTCCTCCGGCCCGTTTGGGCCCACACCAGAGTGACAGCTATCCCAGGAACTGACACAAACAGACAAATTGCTCCATGCTCCCTCATCAGAAATAAAGCGGTTCACATCCGTCCAGACTTGCCGGGGCAGGGGGGGGGGAGTGGGGAGCGAATCTCCCCATAGGAAGGCACGGCTGTGCAAACAAATAAGCCGGCTACCTCTGTGCTCTCGTGCAGCTAAAGCCCTGGGGTTTTCCTCCGAGACAAACATGGGCACTGGACCAACCTCATGGGCTCTATGGCTGCACACACACAGTCCAGACAAACTGATTTAGACGAGTTCCCAACCCAGCCTCTTGGAAACAGTATTCTAAATGCAGACCAGATGCAAAATAAACATCGCTGTTGATTAACCTTCTAAACCCCCATAGGCACATAGTCATTATAAACTCAAGTCTCGAGGCCAATCTTTCAACTCTATAGAGCTTCATTTAAATTTGAGAGGAGCCATACCAAACATCTCAGGCTGAATCCAGGAAAAGTAACCGTTTATAAAGAGAAGACAGCTTCAATCCCCATCCTAGAAAAGGTCAGGGGTTGAGTAGCTTCTGATTAACACTGGTGCATTTAACATTAACCCAATATTCCTTTGCAATTACACATCAAACAGTGATGATTGTCTTTTGGCTGCAGCTTCTAGGGGTCACACCAGTGGGTTGTGTTTGACTTCATGCCGGATGCATTTCCTCATCAAATCCTCAGTGGGATTTAAACCTTCCAGTCACAAGCATGCTGGTCTAACCTCCGGGACCCCACTTCCCTACTACATACCAAACAATAAAACTGAGTTTTTGAGATAAAAGCAACTGGTTTGAATGTATTTTTCCAAGTGGAGGTATAAAAACCAGGTTGTCAAATGTAGGGCCTGTGGGCCAAAACTGGCCCACAAGAGGCTCCAAATCATCAAGCAAATTGTAAATTTTTCAAAGAAAATGTGTTTAACACTCCTGGAATGAAATGTAAAAAAAAAAGTGTTATCCCTACTTCCGCTTCATAAAGAATTGTTACTCTTCAACAGCCGAGGGTCTCTTTTATCATACTTTTCATAATGTGTGAAATGTTTCCAGTGGGATACAGATCTGGGTTGTGCAGTCGAGCCAGTTTAGCACCCGGACCACTTTATCACAGGCCCATGCTGTTGTAATATGTGCAGAATGTGGTTTGGCATCGCCTTGGTGAAATAAGCAAGACCTGCACTAAAAACAAGATGTGGTCAGAGTGGCAGCATGTGTTACTCCAAAACACAGTTGAGTTCTGATCAGTGTTAACCGAGCGTTCATATGAGTGAGGCCGCACACCGTCACAGATGCTGGGTTTTTCAACTAAAAACAATGGGCTGGGTCGTCCAGCTCTTCCATCTGGGGGACAGAGCATGCTTCTATACTAAACCTCAGTTCATAAGAGAAAAGTCTTATTTCCACAACAGAATTTTGTCCTTTTATAATACAAAGCAGTCTGACGGCGTAAACGCTGCTTCTGCACGTGCTCTCCAAGGCCACAGGAAATAGTTCTTCTAGACAAGCACGAGAAGACGCAAAACCTTACCTGAAAGAAAATCACAATAAAATTCCTTAGTTTCAGCCTTTTCCTCTCCATACAAGGAAACTTCTTGATTCTCACAATCATTTGTCTGACTTCATTCTTTGCTTTTTGTGGGGTTTTCCCATTTCCCCCCATGTTTTCTGGAAAAACTAACGGTCTAAAGTTAATTATGGTGCAACAAATTTACAACACATAGCAGGAGACTCCCTCTGATTATGGGTTGTATCAGCAGGTGTGTTGTTCCTCTCCGTGTTTCAGAGTACCCTTGTTGTGGAGATCCCACCCTACAGAAACCAGAGAATATCCAGCCCAGTGCACGTTAACTTCTACGTCTGCAACGGGAAGCGGAAGAGAAGCCAATACCAGCGCTTCACCTACCTGCCTCCAAACGGTAATCATCACCCCTCCACCTCTTTAATGGCACTGACACAAAGAGGCACTCATTGCTTTGCACAAGGTCTCATACACACGCACACACACACACACTGCATCTGTCATTGAGGGCTCGTCTTCACCGTCTTGACATCCCCAGTAGTCAACAGGGCCACCTGACTTTTGCATCCACTCTCTCCGGCGGGTGTTTTTGCATTGCGCCCGGCGTCGCTCGGCTGTGAGCTGCGGGTGAGAGCAGCAGGCGTGAGCTGTGTTTACTCTGTAGTGAAACCGCGTTCCGCAGCCATGACGTGTACGTGCTGAGTGACAGAGCCTCCGAGCGCTGTTGATGCAGGGAAGTCAATCTTCCCGGCGACCTGACGTTCACACCTCGCCTTGTGCGGCGTCAACCCCATCACCACCGGCTCACCTATGAACTGACAATCACACTTGCGCGTACACACATACACAAACATCCAAAAAAGCCAGCCAGCGCTTTGGCCTGTCATTCATGTAGCAACCTGAAAAACACGGAATACCTCTCAGTGTGTTTATCGTGCGCCCCTGGCCTCACTGTTTATAGATGGCTTTCACACTGGAATTTGAAGAATGAATCGGCGAGAGTTTAGAGAAGAGTTCAGGCTCAAAAAATGTCATTGTGAGCTGTTGCCTTTACACTGCAGGTGCACGGGTGAATTATCAGTCAGATCAATTCCACAGAAAGCTGAATACGAATACTTCCTTCCAGCAAAACAACTCTTCCCCTCTGAGATACTCAAAGACACTGGAGCGACTTCCTGCAGGTTTAGTGACGCTCCAAGACTCCCCCGCCCTCAACCCGCTTTAGGATTCCAATCAGCAGCCATGCTTTTGCACTCACCCCCCGTGTTAACCAGTGAAATCCATTAGATCAAGACAAAGGTATCTTGTTTTCATTGATCAGTGCCTAATGGGTCTAATGCACCGAGGGGTAACATGCAACGCGTTTTAAGCCTACAACTGTTAATAAGATGTGACATTTTGATTATCAGCAGATGTATTTATGACCGCGAGAGATAAGTGATCAGGGTTTTTTGGGACGAGGCCATGAAAATAAGTAGAGCAGGGCCCTATTTGGAGATGCCTGATTATGTGGACGAGCCAGAGTGCACGGCGGGTAACTGGACCAGTGGCGGGACAGACCAACTGTGACCTTATATAGCGTATCCATTTCAAATCCTGTGCCTCAGTAAAGACAGAGCATCCTGGCTGCTATCGTGCACCTCTAAGTCATTTCCCTTAGCATCAACACAGCTCTAATTAAAAGATGACTTGTTGTGTTGTGTCTCTTTTGCTGCCAAGTAAACCGCAAGCAGAGTGCGGACCACACAAGCAGGGCCAGCGTCTTGTCAGAGAGGCATAATTAACTCAAAAGTGTTACAGCCAAAGAGAGCCGAGATCTCAAAAGCTGTTGAGTTCTATTTTTAGACACGCCACTGTTTTGAAAAGTAAGATGTTTCTAGAAATCAATGCACAACAAGATTACAGTCACAATGGTGGTTCAGCTACTGATGTGACGCCTTTACTGCCTATTGAGATGACACAGCAACAGAACTATAAACAGTGCATTGAAACTTGGAAAAAAAAACTTTTTGCAAATTTATTGAAAAATCAGTTTTCTTTGAAATCTTTACAATTTGCTTGATGGTTTGGCAGGAAGGATTGGAGCCTCTACCAGGCCAGTAATGCCCCTACTTTCGGCAGTAACAAAGGTTTGGCAAAGGACTGATTACTAATATGAAATTAGTTTTGTAGGTATCAGCATTAGCTAAATCTCGCTTGACAGCATCATGAAAAATGCCAAACTGCAAGCTGGCTTTTTGATTTTCCTGCATGCACAGTCATTTTTTGCATTAATAAGTAGCAAGTATGCATAAGCAAATAGTTTCTCAGCTGCTTGTTCTTCTTACTTTTTGTCCCTCAGACTCCAGATTATAGAACATCATATTCTTAATAACTAATTTTAACTTCGACTAAACTTCACAAATGAATCTGTGTCACAGCAACTCCACAATTAAAAAAAAGCTTTGGATCCTTTTGCAAGTGACTTGTTACTGAAGTAAATGCAACGATAGAGGACTTTTGACTATGTTTGAGTAACTTGCACAGTATTGTAGACCTGACCATTGTCGAGAAACAAAAAAAAAAATCTCATTCATAAGCCTGGAAATTTGTGATTTAAAAGGAAAAACTAAAGTTGTAATTAGAGTAAACATGCCCTGCGTAGTGTTGATGGCTCCACCAGTCTCATAGTCACGATACAGCAGCACAGAATGAAAATAGTCCTCGTGAAGCTGTTTGCTTTTGAGGCTTTCAGCCTGTGTGTCAACAGTCGGTGTCACAAGCAACATTGTGGCCAGGTACTGAGGGTGGGCTGAGGGAGGGGTGTGGGCGGGGGAACACATACACACTCACACATAACACAAGCGGGGTTGTCAACACTCTTTTTTTTATTTTGTCTTTTTGCTGGCTCGTATGAAAAGGCTCTTCCGGCTCAGCGGCCCACTTCAAGCACAGTTATGGTCTCTGACGTTGTTTAGAGAGAACATTTCTTTAACACTCTGGTGTCTGCTCGTCTATAAAAAGGCAAACCGACCCTTAAAATAGCCCGACTTGTTTGAAACAGCGGAAGGATGAAGCAAACACTCTCTGGGACGCAGATGCTTGTGAAAACCACCTTTATTTTCCATTAAGGTCACGTGACCATCTTGTTTTTTTCGACTCAGATGCAAAATGTGGTTGACGCCTTTTGTGGTTGAACTTCAGCGAAAGCATTTGAAGAATCAAACAAGTCAGAAAAACAACTCAATCGACCATATTGGTCTTAAAAAGTTTTTAGATGATCAGTTTCTCTCAGCCTGTCAATGTACAAAAGTGAAACGCTCCATCGCCATCACAGTTCTCTGTAAAGTGGTGATTCTTTTTTTTTTTTTCTATTAGTACTTTGGGTTGGAAAGCTTTACAGTAGCACTGAAGTAAAAGAGCTGTTGAACTTAAGGTGCATGGAAGCTGGGCAACCATAACCGCACAAGCACCAGCCACTATACATAACCCAAAAACGCACGCAGTATTTTCTTTTAATAGTAAGAAAGCTATTTTATGCAAAGTGGAGTTGCAGAGAAATGAAACAGGATGTCAACACTCTTCAGCGTACGGTTTTGTAGTGGTTACTACTCTTGCATCAAAGGGGGAAAATCCCCAGTACAAGGGTCTCCGCATGACTGCAGTCCTTTTGCAGGACAAAAGCATATCTTGAGGTTAATTCGGTACTCGGAGGCCCAATTTACGCGACAATATTTCAAGCGTAAACACATTTTTTTGTGTGTTTCTATTTAAAAAAAAGTTTCATGCTTACAACAGCATAAACCCTGAAAATTATGTTTTAATTTGGGACCGTTAATGGGTGCTGTTGTATGTTTTTGTAAAAAAACAAACAAACAATCACATGTACACAGACAGCAATATACTATAAATATTAACAATGGAGAGTACACATACATTTGTACAGAGATACGATGACTCAACTATAAAACATACCAGGTTTCAGGAGCATATGGACTGGGAATCATGACATTCTGGAGGCCGCCGTTATTATTGTCCTGACAACATGCTGTAAATGGTGCCTACATTTCCTGATAGGTGTGAACATGTGTGTTGTTTGTATGTCTCTGTCCTGATTGACTCCACTTTGACCCACAATTGGATGATGGGATGGCTGTCCACCATTTCAGTTCCAAAGAATAATCTTTTTTTTTTTTTTTTTTTTTCCATTTTTCACTCTTCTGGTGAGTGTAATGATCAACATGTAATTGTCAGTGTAAGAACAGACATAGTGAAATCAAAAGTAAAATCAAATGACAGACTTCACCTCTTTAACATCCTACATCACTAGTTCTTAAATAGTATCATGAGTTTTGCTCACCTCACCTGAACTGTACTACAGAGTGGATTGAAGGAGGATTTTGTTCTACCTGAAGGAAATCTGAAAGAAAAAAAATCCTTTTTTTAAGATTGAATGGAATTTCTTTTTTGGCTCAAGAGATGCCTGTTAGTTTATTTGGTGACTCCCTTTGCTTGTGTTTGCTTGGCTAAATGTGTGTGTTTGTGTTGGACAGACCATCTGTCCAGGGTGGACTCTGTGTGAAGCAACAACAATTTACAACATGTTCAAAATGAAATGACTCATGAAACAATTAGACAAAGAGTCATTTGTGTGTTACAATTCAAAGCAGGTTTGTTTTGAGATTTTCTAACTTTGAAAATACAGAGTAGAATCATGTATATTTTTTTTTGGTTACTTTGAAGGTAAACATTCCAAAACTAAAGTTGTGCTTTATATTTAGTTTTTTTTTTTTTTTTTTTATTCTGAGGAAACACTGAAGCCAATTTTCCTGTGCCAACGTATGAAGAAGCCAAAGTTCTTGAGCTGTACATGTGCAACTGTCGTCGCCTGGCTCACAAAAGAGCTTCCCAAGCTGCCGTCCAGTCTTTCTTGTGTGTGTTACCATGTGACGTGTTCTTCTTCAAATAAGAAACAGTAGTCACCAACCACATTAAACAGCCCCCGATCCCCCCCAAAATAAAAGAGAACGTGCTGGCAATGACCAAAGTACGACGGGCTTCTCGGAACCCCTGTATTTTTACGGGCCGTTTGGAGATTCCTCTGTTATATCAAGTTCTATTCTTAACACAAACTTGTGCCCAGTCCCCTCCTCCGTCAGCTTGGCTTGTGGTCAGAGCCGGAGAGCCAGAGACATGTTTTGTGACACATGCAGGAAAAGTTAATGAACCACACATTGTTCTTTTTTTCGGTAAATATTTGCACAGTCATATTTTTTTTTCATGAAGAAAATGGGCGAAGGACATTCTGTTACTGTCTTGTCTGCAGGCAGCTTTGGTTTCTGTCAGACTCACCTACGGTACAATAAGGATCAGGGTGTGCTGGGTGGCCAGATTGCCCACACAGTGGGACACGCTGCACCAGGTACCTTTGAGATAATGAGCCACCAGCTGCTCCATGGTAAATGTCACCACAGATCCATGCGGCGAGAAGAAGATGAGCTCAGGATTTCACTTTTTATTTTAAAAATACATTCGCTAAATAATATTACTGTAAATACAAAAGTGCTAAAGAGTTATTTCGATTTGGCCTCTTAAATTGTTTACGCAGACAGACAGCGCTGTCCATATTCCCATTGCATTCAGAGGGAACAAGTGCTTAATAAAATTCCAAGATCATGCCTGATCAGTTTAATACAAGTGGACAGATGGGGAAGCTGCCAGAAACGAAAATAAGAAAACATGTGCGGAGCATCAACTGTCTGTGGGCCGTAACCCACAGGTTGGGAGGAAATGGAAGCCAGCTGAAGTTGGCTTGCTTATTGAATCTGTTTTCTCAACAAAGTGGAAAAGAGACACACGGCTGGATGAGGCTGGACAGGTAACTACAACGACAGTGGACAGACATGCAAAAAAAAGAAAACAAAATTTGTAGCTTTAACAAAAAAGGATAGTGGTTTGATTTTCTATTTTAAATAACCATGATTTAAATTCACATGTGGGAAATGACCGGTAACATCATGTTGTTGAATCTTCAGTTAGGGAATTCAGACACAGTTACATTCGTCACCAACAGACCCTTTCCCTTGTTTTTCAGTTTCATATTCTTTTACCTCACAGCATTATTATTATTATTTTTTATCCCCTTCAGATCTACAACCCTCTGGTTGCATATACCAATAATATAACTACTTGATCATGGGCACTGACATGGAGGGATGTTATAGCTGGCTGCCATTTACTCCTGTAACTTCTAACAAATGACAGAACAATCTCAAATTTAAAACAGCAGTTTTTTTTAATGGTCTTTAAGTTTCCTTGTCTTTGGTTACAATCCAATAACAAACATCTTGGGTTGCTTGGTAATAGTAAAAATGTGTGGAAATCATTGTCTGCCTCTCGCTCTATTAGCCATTTGGCAAACTAACGAGGCTTAAACTGGCACAGAGGTTGGGTAAGCAGTAATTTAGCTCTATTAGCAAGCGCAACAAGACCTTTCAATATATAATATTTCACTTTTTTGAGGATCGACTTAGTAACACATAGTTCGAATTTAAAATGTTATTTGAACTCCCTGATAGCAACTCAGAACCTGAAGTGAAGCAAAACTTTTAAAATAAGTGCATTTCGATGGCCGCTTCATGTGATTGCACCGACATCATCTTCTTAGCTCCCTGCTACCAGCATTCACACTCTAAAAAAGAAAACAGTCACAGAGTCTGCAGATAAAAGAGTGAAGGAAGTGACTGTGGATGTAGTAGCGACCATGTGACTCACTTGTTAATCCCTAGGTTGTAGAGGCAAAGGCCTGTGCATCACGGGACTCGACTTACGACGCTCCCCCAGACACTGAGCCTGCTCCCTGGGCTCCCTGAGCAGACAGAGCTGACGTAAATGTGTTCCCTGCTGCGTTATCACTGCACCGCAGCTCCGCTCCCCCGAGGCCACGTGCGCGATTAATGTCTTTTCAGATCCAACCCAACAAAAAAAAAAAAACTACACGTCGATAAACAGCCCGCCTCTTATGTGGCACCCTGACGCATCTGTTGCACTCTTTGCTTTTACCGTTTCTCAAAGATCTTAAAACACATTTCAGGCAAACATTTCATTCATATTGATAACTGCATGCTTTTGAAAAGTCACTTGGAGCAAGTTTGGCCAAAACTCTTAATGGTTGGTATATCAAACACTCACCACACCCATTAACACATTTTAGCAATGTGCAGATATAGAAACAGTACATCCATTGTGACTCAGAAGCCTTTGCTATACATCTGGGTGTCTTAACACTGGCCTATTAGTTTTGTGCTGGCACAGTCTGTGCATTTGGACTTATATAATAACACAGCAGTGAGCTTGTTAATGTGGTCCCTCTCCAGCTTTCAACCACGTCTGTATAGGTACCTCTGGTTCTTGAGGCTCCAGATTGGTACTCCCAATTTTTCAATTAATAAGAAACCTTTTTTTTTGACAGTAAAGAGGAAACATGCGATACCTGTCAGTCACAGTTAATCAGGAAACAATGCAGACAGCCTGTGCTAGATTACAAATCAGACGGGAGGAGGCAGGATGATCAAGTGGGGTCACTGCACTCTCCTGCATTAGCTGAGGTCTGAAGCTCCTGAAACCGCAGGCACAGCTCTGCAGCCTCTTAAGAAGCTCAGGCAGCCTAATCAAAATCAAATCATCTTTTTTTTCCTTCTTCTGCTTCTTTGCACTACCCCTATCTCCTAGTCCTGAGAGAAACAATTACTTCTAGAGAGTGGAGGAAACCTAGGGGTCCCGGGCTCCACAGGCAGCAGCAGCAGCAACAGCAGCAGCAGTCCAGTGCTTTAAAGTACTTTTATTGGATATCAGTGCAGGAGTAGAGTCCAAAGAAAATAGGTCTTATTCGTTATTAGAGCCAGCTGTGGCTTTCCACACTGATGACTCATCCATTTTTCTTTCCTCCCTATTCTTGTTGCTTTTTTTTCACAATGTGGTAAGGATGGGTGGTGGTGGGGATTGGGTGAGGGGTATGAAGGTTTCTCTCCCCCTTAGAGGACTTAGCCAAGTTGACACCAAGCCCATATCCACTGGTGGTTGTTTGTTTGGATTATGGATTGAAGCGCTGCCACAGTTGTGCCTGCTCAGTACTCAGCTGCACTTGAGCACCCAAGGTGCCACGTGGATTCCCCCACACGTTTTTTAACATCTCCACCTTTTTTTTCCTACTTTTTTTCCCCCCTCAGTGCCGATAATAAAGACAGAACCCAATGATGAATATGATTCTCTGGGGACTGTGGGGCTGTCCGTGCACTCAAAGCCCTACTACAACCAGCCCAGGCTCACTCCCATCATGCCCGTGGCCGATCCCGATGCCTGCCTGGTCGGCGTCTATCCTCCCTGTCCACCGCATCGCGCCGCCATGCCATCATCATCACCCAACTCCAGCCCCACCCTGCACGACCTTTCCCCAGTGGCATACAGCAAGTGCCTCCCCAACAGCCCGAATCATGCGGCGCCACCAGGACCTGGGGTGCCCCCCATTCAGGAAAGCCCTGGCCACCCCAACCTTGCCCACACACCATCACCGGACCACAACTCCTCCCTAGGGATGTTTCACTCCCAGGGCAGCCCCAGTCACCTCAACAGCCCGGGAGCACATGGTTACCATCCGATCTATGCCAACAGCAGCCCTTCGTCTTCTCCGGTGTCCCATCCTTCCACTCCCGGTGGGCCTGCAGAAAGCCCGTTTGTTCCAGTCTACAGCCCCGCTCAGGCACAAGCAGCAGCCAGTTCAGTCCAGGCTGGAGGGAGCTCACCTAGTCTACTACTAGAGGAGGCCAGCCCACCTTCAATGGCCATCACAGTCAAGCAGGAGCCCCAAGAGCTGGACCAGATGTACCTAGATGATGGTGAGTAACTGAAACGTTTAAAAAAATAATCAGGAGTATTTTTTTTCTACTTAGAAGTGTTTCTCTTAATGAGCACCCTGCCCGCAATAAAATTGGCTATTTACGCACACATCTCACATTATTACCGCCTCTTCCTTATCTCCAATCCATAGTCGCACCCTGCTCCTCCCAATATTTCCTGACAAAATTCTTTCAAAAGATCTACGTCACATTTGTTTAATTTTAGACACAGTAGACTTATTTGCTTTTGGTGTCGTATGCAGCCCAGCAACTCTGAAACAGTAATTGCATTGATGGGATTTTGAAACAATCTGTCAAAACATCACAGTACCAAGGTCAGCCGGGGAGCAACAGAACAAAAACAGTGGCACACGCGGAGCGAACCGAACTGTTGACACAACGACTAATGAAGGAAGCAAAACAATGGGTACGGGTTTCCTGAACCAAATCATTTACTCCCCCCTTCGTTCCCTCCCCCGTCATTCTGGGAGGCATATAGGGAGACAGGAGGCAGAGACTTTTGTTTTCCCGTCTCTTTTCCCGACGGACTCAACACCGTGTGGCTGTCGTCATCAGGAGGGACCGTGGGGTCACCGGTCTCCCTCTGGCAATGAAACCAGTCACACCCAAGGGACCATATGGTCGAGGTTATTGCCTCCTGTGTCCATATCACATTGGGTTGCGCCGGTCAGTAACCTGTTATCTGTGTGAGCAGATTCTCAACTTGTTGTTTTGATTTACATTCATGGAGCGTGTCAGTGGCATGCAGCCAGCTTGGTATTTTAAAGTCTGGAAAAGAGGTAGAGCTAAGTAAGACACCTCTACACTAAACTCTAGACCATGACTCATTTTGTGCACATTCTATCCCATGAACTGAATGTGAGCATGTGTGTGTGCTCTGCTTTGCTTGTGAATCTGTAGATCTTTTGAATGAGGACGTCTTGTCAAAGCGAGAACATTTTGATCTGTCCTCATCTTTTACAGGCTTAACTGGTGTTATAGTTGAGAAAAGACTGCTGTTAAGATTAGGGTAAGGATATAGAGTATATTGAGGTAATAAATTTAGTTCAGACATTTCAGGTAGGTTATGCCGTTCGGCAATGCTTCATAGCAAAAGATGCCCTGCCGGTGATAGCGAAGCAAATATATTGGCGTGTATGTGTGCGTCTCTACGCACCGGTGCACGCATATGAGTGTACATCATGCGCACTTCACTCAACAGCTCTGGGAGTTGAGGGGTGATAGGTATGAGGGGAGCAGGGGAGTTTTGCTGTGGAACTGTAATTGAGTTGAAATGCAGCTGTCAGCATATCTGTCAGTCTTGATGAGTCCCATTAGTCCTCAGCTCATAAACAGACAACACAGAGACAGAAGGGATATCTGACTGTTCGCAGCTACATGAACTGCTTTCTTACGTTTTTAAAAATCTTTTCCTTTTGTGATTTTCTCTCGCTTCTTCTTCTAATTTTCTTGCGTTCATATCAGTACTGTATCATATGGAAATCTAATTTGAATAAGCAAAGCTCATTTCAGACTCTTTGTTGCTGTTTCTAATAGTCATGGCCGGCAGAAGCTTTTATTTCAACAATAATTGAATGAAGTGAAACTAAAGCTTTATTTCACCTTTTGTAATAAGGTTGGCAACGGGTCCTTTTACATCAACAGCTTGAAGTTATACCAAACCTACGTGGTGGTGCGAGTGCCAGTGAAATCGTATAACCTTGTTTCTCTTCCCTGCTACTTCATCCACTGTCACGTTAGCAATCTCCATCTTCCTCTAACCCGGTGGCCAATTCTATTCAGACAGTGATTACAGCTGCATTAGCGACGCACTGGAATGTGTATTGATTGACCGAGGACAGAAAAGCGGCCTTTTGAAACCCTGGTGTGCTGCCATCCTGCATCACCTAATGTCTGCCCTAGCATCTGTGGTGAGCCCGTGGAGTCCTGGTAAGTGTGTGGTGGTAACTGCATACTGCAAAGGCATCTGACTCTCCCAGTCCCGGCCCTGTACCAAAGCCCTCAAATGAGCCCGGAGCTAAAACAAATAAGAAGAGAAAGGCAGCTTGCGGGGCGTCGCGCTCCTTGTCCGCACACATTAAAAAAACGTGCATTCGCTAGCTCGGCGCTCCATTAGAGAAGGAAGACAAGCGGATGACCTCACCATGGCAGCAGTGATTTAAGGCCAGCCGTGTCGAATAGCGTTCCTCCCCAGCAATTGGGGGGCCGGTGATTTGGAGTCCGCGGGAAGCACACTTGATCTTCCCCAAGAGTGGTACACCTCCCACGCTCAAACACTGAGGCCTCCAGCTCTCATCAGCTAGAGGAAATGTGTCTCCCCGGCCAGGCATGGATTTTAAAGAGCCCCTGAGAAATCACTCAACTTATCAAGGTTGAGCTACTGTACCGCAAGGAACTGGGTTAGTAAGGAAGGAGTTTGAGATGTAAATGCCCCCCCCCCCCCTAACCTGCCATACACAGTCTCCATTGTAAACTGCTAAACTCTTCCCTCTGCTGTGCTAGAAGCCTGCTAACTACAGTATGAGGAGTGAGGCGATCATTCTGGTGTCTGCAGTCGGCAAGCAGTTGCCAGATCGCTGTCGGAGCAGCCATTTTCACTCAGTGGCACGTTGGCTCTCACCTGCTCGATTCTCACTCAACACGGCCTGATGTAAGGCCACCGATCAGCAGGGTTCGTGTGAGGCGAGAAAAACGAATGAAAGACTACGCTCTGCTGCATTGTTGACTCAGTGTCGTAAACGTCTCATGACAGGGCTCACATAAAAAGCTGTTTTCAGACATGTCGTACTTACTCACGGCCAACTCTGCACTTTACAAGGCATGTGTCTGCTAAAAAAAATGGCAGTCGGATGACATCAATGTATATAAAGATAGAATTTTGAAAAAAACACCTCATTTTGTTCACCCCCCCCCCCAAAAAAAGCCAGAAATGACGACATGTTCTGTCATATGTCTTAAGGAGCAGTTGTGGTGACATCATACCTCTTTATCATCTCAAATAATCACTGACACACTTGAATACAGGCTTTTATTTCTATGCACAGTTAATTTTGCATTGCAAATTCTTTATGTCCCAGTGTTTATGGGTATTTTGCAGTGGATATGCTGTGCAAAAACAGTGTGCCGGCTGTGCTATGCGCTTGGTCCTGTGAGGCTGCTGCCGTGTGTCCTGTCTCATTAGCTGCTGTTGTGATGGGTGATATCATGAAATGCAGCTGAATGCAGCAGCGCATAGTGAAAGAAAACCAGTGCTAATCAGAGAGCCAGATTTCTACCAGCTGCCTCTTTGGGAAACAGAGGGCCCTTATTCCCCCAAAAATAAGAAAAGCACAAGAACACATTGCAGCCACTGCCCATTTTTGACAGTTGACATATGTGCTCTGATTGCCTTGTGTTCCAGGGTAGTTTTTCTTGTGATTGTTTCCTCTTCCAAGCAATGTTGGTGCATTTAAATCTCTTCAAGGCTGGTTTACTCAAACTGAAAGTTGAGTTGTTGTCACTCCCTCTTTCCTCTTTTCCTCCCTCCAACCCCCCCCCCCCCCCCCCCCCCCCCCCCCTCTCTGCAACAAAAAAGGCCTTCTAACCTTTTCTGAGGATCTCCGTCCACCGCCGACCCTTCTGAAGGCAATTCGAGGCATTCCTCATGGAAACTTTTACACATCCTGGCAAGTTGCCCAGACCCCAGGACTCCGCAAAAACCCTAATGATGATTGAGAGCGCGTCCGCACCACGCTGAAAACATGCTGAGTCGCTAACATTGGAGTGTGCCGCAAGGCCGGATTGGAGGAGGGGTGGGGGGGGTGGGGAAGAGGACTGAGAAGATTTGGAGTAGGGGGGGGTTGTTGTTCATTAAAGTGTCTAATGGGACTCACTCAGGCAAAGGGCTGCTCCTGAAATGTATGTTTACACAGTATGCATGCATGTCAGTGGATGTCTTTGTCTATTATTTGGTGGACTCAGCGAGGTGGTGAGGTTCTGTAAGTGACAGTGTGTGCTTTCACCACAATCCACCTCTGACCCACTGGCCTTTTGGGAGCAGGTCAAGCTCAAGCTAATAGCGCTCCGGACAAGAGATTGGCTTGTGGTTAAGTGCAATGCTTAGAACCTTGTCTCTGTCTACACGTAGTGTTATTGACGGGTACAAGGAAACGCGTGATGGCTTTTTTATTATTTATGACTACAAAGAGGATGTGGATATTTTACTATTGTTGTTATTGCTGCCTTCTCATATTAGGAATCCCGTTTTCCTGGCAGCCCTTGACATGGCGAGGTATAAGTAAAAGTTTGGGCTTGCTTGAGAAGTTTTATAGTTATGGGAAAAATTAATAGGTGGGTGCACTCTTGGATTGGCCTTTGAGAGTCATTGACTGCCTAGGCTATGGATCAACAACTGCACTTTTGGGATCAGCAATAGATTTGATTCAATTTCTTCTCATTAAGATTAAAAACCATTACTTTTACTGTGTGAATTGAGCAGCTTTGGCTCTTATTACCCATTATCGTGTACTAAAGACTGCGCTAAGCACTTGAATGAGTGTGCTCTGTTGTAAACATGAAGATTTGCTTGTGCTGAACAATTGGTTTATATGATTGAAGTAAGTTGAAAGCAACTTTTTAATCTCATACTACAGTTCTGGTCTTAGTCTCATATACTATGCAAATTTAAAGTTTTACCTCATATTGGACAAGACAATTTCCAGTCGTGCTCACACGTTTGCATTTAATAGTCAAGCTGCATCCTTGAAAAAGTGTTGTTCTCCAAAGCATGAAGAGGTGATTTATCATTCCATGGTGAATCATTTGTTTTTGACCCCCAAATGCTGTCTGCTACCTACCATTAAAAAGTTTGGGAGTGAGGAGGACTTTATCAGATCACAGTAGATAGCCCAGGGTCAATCACATCAACAATGTGCTGCCCTGTGTGGTGAAGAAAATAACTTTAAAACCCCATATAAAGAAAACATGATCAAAGATTGTCATGAATGTGGCTGAGACAAAAGAGAGTGAGAGTTAAGTAAAGGCTCGGGGCTCGGCTATATATGACTATCTGAAGCAAAATGTTATTTCCAAATTGTTTTTGAACGCCTTGATTCATTTGACTACAATTATGGAGCCATAGATTCTGTACCCTGCCATAATACACCTCATTTTAAAATCAGTATACATTAATAGGGCCCAAACTTAAGCCTAAATCCGACAATAAATAATCTATCTTTCCCCTGTTCCCTTGAGTAATTCTCATGAAACAGATGAAGCCATGGTTATCACTTTTTTCCCCAATTTTTATTAATAAAACCCAGATAATATGGTGTCCTCACAGAAAAACACAAAAAAACTCTCACAGTTTAATGGAAGTCCTCTGGATTACCTTCTGTTTCCTTTTACAACTCTTTAATCTCCATCCCACTGGCTGAGCATGAGAGCCATCAGATTCCTGGTTGTGATCACAATTTTTTTAACCAACATATAATGAAACCACCTCAATTATACACACTATTGTCCAAGATTGCTTGCAGTTTAGCAGATAATTGAATCTAAGTGGTTACATATGATAGAAGCAAATGGGTCACCATTTCACTGCTTTGGACATTTTTAATACTTTAGGTTTGATAAGCGCAGCAATCATTATCGGTCAGAAATCAATGCATTTATTTACATGCTATGCTTGCATTTGTGTGCGTGCGTATGTGTATGTGTGTACCCCAAATCCTGGCAGATATAAGCCAGAGGATCTGGTCTGGTTTCAGTCGCTCCGTCATAATATCCACAGTCACTAAGAAAGAATGTGTCTGCTCAAAGACTGCAGCTAAATTATCTAAACAAATTGGGTTTCTTTTGTGTCTGGGCTCCACACACGATCATAGAACACATGTCGACGAGAGGCTGTTCATTCTGATTTCCAATGGGTTTCGTGCATCATGGTGCAGATTTGCATCTTATTTTCCACAATTACTTCAAGCTCGGGTGAAAAGTGACACACTATGTGGAACTTTCTCTGGAAGCCTATTACCTGGCATTGATAGCAAAGTGGACTTCAAGTATACAATCAAATATAGCACAGCGAAGCCACAAGGCACAGTGGACGCTTCCCTCTCCAAACACATTGGAGTCTATTCATTAAAGCTGTATTACTTCAGTTCGTCATACGTCATGCATTGCTTATAGTTTCTCCTGACACAGCCGTTTAGAGGCTCGGTTTATGTGGCTCACATTCTGAGGTTTGGGAAACACGCGTTGCAAAGCCGCCGAGCCGCACGGATCACAGCGGGTCAGGACTCAGACAGGGCCTGTGGCTTGGCCTGGATTTCATGTGTATATCTGTGATCATGGAGCTGCCACCTCACGCCAGACACTCTCATTACTGAATCATAACATGACAAATGTCAGCGTGGTTGACTGCTCTGACAGGATGATGACCGACCGCGTCTTCTTCCGTGCAAAGGTTTCGAGGTCGTTATCTGGGCTTTGGCGAAGGCAGCTATGAGTTCATTTTCATCCAAGCCCCCTAACTGTTTATTTTATGGTTCATATTATTTGATTTTAGGGGCTGTTTGGGACATTTATTGCTCAAAAGGGAAAAAGGCCATTTGGGGCAAGTGTCTAGTTCAAGTCCAGTCCTGGTAGATGAGAGTTGGTGTGTTCAGTTGTTTTTGACTAGATCCTGTACTCACCACAACTACATTCTCCCTAAAACACTGTTCCTCTGTGGAGATAGCTGATCTCACTGGGAACACCACAAATGCTGCGTAGTCACAGAAACCATACTTTTTTTTTCTCTCTTGAATCTTGGATATTTGCTCCTGGCATTAGAAAACATGAGCACATGGAAAGCTGATACAGCCCAGGCACATGCTAAATCCTCTACAAGTATGGTTCATTAGCTTTAAGATGTTTTCCTCTTAAATATTCTAATGTTGGGGTGTCAAACATACGGCCTGCGTGCCAAATCCAGCAGCCACATGGTCTTATCTGGCCAGCGGGATGATCCCAAATGGTGCTGTTTCGAAATGGCTGTACACTGTGTGATTTTGAAAAACAGAACACCAAAACCAAAAGCCGAACAACAAATGGAAGAATTTCTGCAGTTAAGCTGCAGTGAAAAATAGGTAGCTATCTTATTGCTTGGAAAACTGTTTCACACTATGTAAGTGAGTTGAAAATATGCTGAAGGCTGCAGAAATTGTGTGGTAAGAAATAAGGTTTAGTTAGCTCAACGCTTAAACGTTCACTCCCCTGTGAACATTTCAATATGAATGCTTCCTTGCATTAAAATAAAGGGGAAAAAATGTATAGTTGTTATATAATGTCTAGGTTTTTTTTTTTTAGGTTATTATCATTTTACCTCTCGGGCTCAATGGAAATGAAAGGACAGACATCATTTTCAAAAAAATGCCATGTAAATGTGAAACTATTTGGAAACGAAAATGCAAAAACTAGTTTGGGATTCGGTCAAATAAACGGTGCCCAAGTTTGATACCACTCTTCTCGAAGAAGACCAGAGGTCAGTATCAGTATCTGCATGTGTTTCAAAGAAGGGTTTCTCCATTTGAACATGATCGCGTTGAGCTGCCCGCTTCTCGCAGCCGTGTTTATAAGATATAAATACCTGTGGCATCAGTAAACAGGAGCAGGTCTCGGTCCCAGACCACGTAATAACAGCTCCCCGTCTGAAACTGGTTCACTCAGGGAAAAAGTATCCTGAAGCGACGAATGTCAACAGAGAAGCTCCGTCCAGCCCCGGCGGATTGGGGAAAGCCGTCTGGTTGTGCAACTGTTGGCAGAGTCCGCCGTCTCTTCTGCCGTCACGACAATACGACGGAGGAATCAAGACGGAAACCTAAAGGGAAAGTTCAGCTTTTAGATGTTTGGCCAGGTTGGTGTTGGCGAGCAGTTGCAAAAGAGTTTCGGTGGCTGCTGTGATCATCGATTTGTTTGTTAGTGTTGGCAACCTGCTGTTTCCACCTCTCTTGTTTCACCGAGGAAGGACTCGATGCAGAGACCTCGGGAGTAGTCGACATGACAAAAACACTGAATAAAAATAGTGGTCAGTATAAACAACGTGATTCGAAAATGCTTGAGCAACTGAACTTCTGGAAAAATCATCACAAAAGTGAGAAACTGTTCTGAACTGGAGCAGGGGTGGTTTTGAACAAGAGTCACGCTCAGAGATGTTTTAACTCATTTTCAGCTTCTGGAAAATGATTTTAGTTAATAAAACCTATCTTTTGATATGTGATTATGGTTCTGTGTTACAAGCTAGACATAAGTTTTCAAACTCCTACGTCTCGTCGTCGGGGCAGATTTGTTCTGCTATTTTCAGAGTTTAATGCAAGACAGACCACAGAAGCATAGACTCATCCATTTAGTACATCTTTTGCCTGGATGCTGCTTATGCTGCCACCAGGAATTTTGTTTGCCTAAAAAAATTAAATATTTTCGGAAATACCAGAGCACAGGCTGTGAGGGGCTGAACTATATGAATATATATTGTTGCTCACGATCAACTGCGATTCTAATACTCCACATAACTCCACACTTTGGAAGTCACTATCGTTTTTTGAAATAGATTGATCAGCTCTTTGCACTCCCTTCACCGTCACAGTGATAGTCTTCCCAGACAGGAGTCCACTGGCTTGAATTATAACTTAAATAAGTTTGCAACCTCGAAATGGAAAGCTTTCACATGGCAAGCCTTTATTGTATCTCTATATCATCATTTAGTTTTTTTTCTCCAAAAGCCTTGTTATCCAATCAGTTTTTTTTTTCTTTTCTTTTTGGCTTTTTATATTGACTGATTTATTTACATACACTCCACTACGTTGGTCTCAAAAGCCACTATTGGAGACACAGCTGTGAGTTACAAGACAGGTTTAAGGGTTTTCGATTTTTTTTCGGTCACGCAATTCATATCATATCCTCACATCCAGAAACGTTGAGCGAGCACAAGGAGAAGCAGGTCAGTCTTAGAAATAAAGGAGACAGACAGACAACGCCAAAGAGGGGAAAAAGTGAGGTGGAAGAGAGTCTTGGTGATTTGCCCTGGCAGCTTCTCCCACTGCACTCCACACACACACACACACACACACACACACACACACACACACGAAACGTGCTTTTTTCTCAGCTAAAGCTGTTAAAACCCAAACACTAAAAGTCAAAGAAAGAAAAACACGGCCCAAGTTAAAGATCACATTTTCTTCCTCTCCCACCAGCGGCCGCGTGCAGCGCGGAGACTTACCGAGCAGTGGGTGAATGGGTTTACTTCAGGGGAGGGAATGATCATAACCACTGAACTGTAAGTGTCCTACTGTTGACATGTGACCCATGGCAGTTATAAACCTCAACTGGTCCCCCGACTCTCTGATTACACTCAGCTGAGCTCACTTCGGCTCAAAACAACACGCTTAACAAACAGAGAACTGGTGTTTTCACTCTGTAAGCCATTTTTTAATTGTGAAGTACTCAGAAAATAAATGATGATACACTTGCTTATTACACTCTTGATCAAGAGAAGTGTTTTCTACACAAGTAGTTTCTTGGGTTCGGGATATAAAATATCCCTTCATCAGATTGTTATGAGGTATAATGTAGTGTGTAACCAGCCTGACAAGCCACACAAATAGAAAATAATGATTTTATTCCAGTTGAATACAAGATGTGTGAACTCTACATGATCAAGTTATATTAAAATTTGTCTTAAGTTAATACTTGGTATTGAAATGTGGATAGCATTGTTTGGATTAAAGCCATTTATTTGCATATTCTTTTTAAGTGCAGCTTCATGACCTGAAGAACAAATTTAGCTATGAACCATAAGACAAATATCTATATATGAGTTCAGTAGGAGTAGAAGGAGTAGGAGTAGAGTAGAAGGTGACAAAGGCTTATTTTTATTTATAGTTATCTGGTAATTTATTTTAGAAAAGTGATAGGGAGGCAAAGCAAGAAAAGTTCAGTTAGTGCATGGAAATTGCTTAATTTGGTCAGATTTACATTGAAATACTAAAATTTAAAATGGCTTGAAATTAGATTTTTTTTTTAAAGTAAACCAAGTATTGTTGAAGCATCAATCATTGTTAGTGTAGTGGCTTTATTGTCTTTTTTAAGTCTATTGATATGTGGATAGATATAGTTGATATATAGTTTACACATGACATTTTAGTAGTTCTACTGCATTAGAAGCCTGTACACTGTAGTAGTAGTGTTCAAATTTAAAAACTGTGATCTGACTTATGTCGAACCCTCCAACCTGTTGAGCTGTTTGTTGCTGCTTGTAAATCATCCATGTGAAATCCACAGTGGGAAGGAATTGAAAAGCTTCACTTCAAAACTATATTTTATACTAGATTTTATATACATCTGAATAATTTCCTGCAGAGTCGAGTCATCTCTGTCTATGTCTTTGCACTCTGAGCCGCAGCACCTGGCAAATCAGCGAGATGTTAAACAGCATGAAGAGAAGCAGGTGAAAATGTGGCTCTATGATTTACAAGTGACCGAAAACGTCTCTGGGAGAGTAGCTCCAAGTTCATCTTCGATTCCCCGACAGTCTCCAGGTGGAAGCAAGTCTGTCTGTCCATGGAAATGAAAGGGAAGCTGTTGGGAAGGAGATAAGTGGAATTATAGCTGAGATTGTCTCTCTCCACCTTCCAGACGTGTCCGTGAATGAGTCCACGATGCGCCCAGAGGAGACCCTCCTCCTCCGCGTCCTTGAACCCCTGCAGGCGTTGAGGATTTAGAGTTGCGGGGCCACACTCGGGGTCAGCAGACAGGGCGTTAATCAGTTCCCGCTCGGCTTTAGACCAGAGTCGGACGAACTCGATCTCAGTGGGGATGTTGGAAGAGGGGAGGCTGTGTTCTCGTGCACCGCGGGAGTTTTTGAAGATTTAGTTACCTTTAGTCCAGCTTTCACCTTTGCTGAAAATGTCAGATGAAGCCTGCTAAAGCCCTTTGTCCTGGTAACCATTGTGTTGGATCAGTGTGCAGTTTTCTTTCAACGCAACATGCAATCCAGAGCAGCAAAACAGACTGAGAGGAGTCTTGGCTTTGCTGTTTGAAAGGAAAAAAGCATGTAAAACGCAGGCGAGACTCAGAAAGTGGAAACGTTGGGTTGAAGCGGCAGCAAACGCCACGCTATTCTGGCAGTAGGTGACAGCAAGCAGAACAAACGACGGCTATCCATGACACTGACACACACATAAACACCAAATACACACCAAACCAGTTGGAGTCATTGGCTCTTGATCACATTCATGTTTTTGGGGTTGTCGTTGCATCATGCAGTTGCTCTTGAAGTCCATCATTGAGTTTGAGTGAATAAATACAAGTACCTGTACAACGACTAGGAGGGATGAGTTAGATCATTTGTTTGGTCCCCCCCACTCCGACACACACAGTCTTCATGCCACAAGGGTCACTTTGTTGATTTATCGATTATAAATTGCACCCGAGTATTTCTACCCCCTGTTACAGAATCTTGTAGGATCAAACAGAAAATCTAAAAAAAGCTAAAAAAAATAATAACCAACAAAAAAACAAGTGCAAGTACAGAAAATACAGTAAATCTGTTTCCTGCTGACTGACTCTGAACTTAGTTGTCACTAAGACGAACTCTTATCCTACCAAATCCTGACACAAATGGGAAACTGTTGGCCCACTGGCCAAATATCAGCCCCTTCTCTCAATTTCTCACAGCCAGCGAGTCTATTAAAACTAACATAATTAGAGCATTTATAAGAAGAGAAAAGGCAATTTAACCACATTTTTATTACAGTATCAGGTTATCAATTAAACAAAAATTTCCGTCCAACTGGTAATGGATTAGTTGAGTGTTCGGACACTTTACTAAAGATCACATTCCCGTGGCCCTCATAGATCTAAGCCTTCATCTTATTCAATATTTTATTTAGAGACCTACATTTTTGTTCCCACGGTGACTTTAATCCTCATGGGTCAATGCAATCAGGTCAGTGCTCCCACTAGGGTAGAGCAACAAGAACAAACACACATAAGTTGTAGTATGACACTTTGAGGACATTGTATAGACTTACTCTAAACTCAGCTACTCCTACTACTTACTTCATATTATCAAATGACATAACCTAACTCCAATCATAGTTTAACCTTCTCCTTATACAGAACATCTACTGATATATAGATGTCTACTTAAGGAAAATTGGATTAAAGATCCCTTTGTCCTCACAAGAATCATGTCTCTCACACACACACATAGACAACAACAGGAAAGAGCCTCCCTCAGCCATCCTGCGATGATGGATAGTCAAGAATAAAGCTCGCTCTGAGGTAAGTCTTTTTGGACACAGAGAACATCGTTTCTCTGTATAAAAATAAAAGAAAACAATTCTGAAATCCCACATTTCTGCTGACAGGCAGCAGGTGATTTAAAGAAGCAGACTACAAATGCAGTTGTAAATCCTGTCATGTGAAGGTGCGCAGCCAACTTTTTCAACCAAACGTCTGCAGTCCTACTGAAGCATGATGGTTTCAATATGCTCCTATATTGTTTTTTTTTTTTTTGTTTTCTTTTTTTTCCCTGCATGCCACATCTAGAACCAGTGAAATCTTGCACTGTCGGCACTAGCGTACGCAGACAACCATACGTTTCTAATTCAGAATCAATCACAACCGAGTTTATCAGATGGCTACGTTATTTTACCATAAACCCATTGGTAATGAGCCATGCGAAGACTTTTAATCTGTCTCCTTTCATATCTCACTCACATCAGGAGATGTGTGCGTTTTGCTCTCTTTGGTACATTTTTAGGGCCTCTGTGTTTGCTTTCTGTGGTCATGCTTCACCAGCTGTGCGAGGCCGGCTTCTTGATTCCTCAAAGTCTTGAGTCACCCGTACACGCAGAAGCTCTTCGGCTTTTTACTTTTATGTTTGCTTTTGATAAGCACTTTGGCATTCTTCCACAGCAGTCTAAGAAATGCACTTGAAGGGAAGAAGCAGTGCATTGGAGAGAGGAGTGGACGCACAATTTTTGTGAGTGTGGCGATCATCGCTTCAATCAAACCATGTGGTTATGAGATCGTTTTTTTGGTTGTTTTGGGAGGTTTCAGTGGTAATAACCCTTTTTTCCCCCCCATTATTATGTTGTATATGTAGATATACCTAGTTTTTAATTGTAACCTGCGTGAAAACGTTCAAACATATTCCAAAATCAGTAATCCTAGCGACATATTTATAAGTGGAAGTCAACACAAGCAGTCTGTAAGCACTGTGCACCTAATGCAGAGAAGTCAGTGATGAGGGCACTGGAGAGCAGTGCCAACGACGTAAACACCTCCCCCTCATCCTCCCCAAAGACTGACCTCGAGAGAGCACACCCGCGGCCTCCGGGGCCCGGGAGGAAATGAGAGGGGGAGGAGGAGATGGGCGAAGCGGCAGGCTTGCTGTTAGAAACAGAGCGAGGTGAGCTGGGGCGAGGCAGCGCAGACCAAGCATGATCAAAGTCGAAAGTTTCTGCGCCGCTTTGGCCAAAATAAGCACATCAAGCAACGGGGGTTTTCAGTAGGACCCGTTAGCTTTAGAGTTCTAATTCGGGACACCGCTGATTTATCGTTGTTTGGCCTTGCTTGTAAAAATTAGGCCATGTTTAAGTGATTGTAATCTGGGCACCACAGACACCTCATCCCTCCTGGGGTCAGTCATTTGGTTTGGCAGCACCTCCGATCCGTCCGACCACAGAAGGCCGTTAAAAACACGTATTCTGAAAAGTGTGGCATGTCACAGACGGAACAGGTGAGGAGTGGAGCTCAGCTCTGCTTTGTCTCGCCACATGAGGCACAGAGACAAGACATCAATTTCTTTTCTCCCTTTCTTGAGGCTGCTCCAGCTCGCTTGTCCGACTGAGCCAAGAGCTCTTGTCTGGGAAGACTGTCACGCACATTGATTAGGAATCTGTGCAGCGACATCAGAGGACTTACTGTTTGCACCCTATACTTTTCCTCTTTATTACTCCAGATAGAGAAATTGCATTGTGTGGCAGGATCCCTACCGTGCCCCAATGAGATCCAAGTCAGGTTGCAAGCCTTGAGCTGGTTTGTAAACTAAATGCGACAAAGACAGTGATTGTGGCTCTCAAGGCATTCTTGTTGTGCATCAGTTGCACTCTTCTTCCTTCATTAGGAGTCCTATGAAAATAATGTAATTTTGCAAGATTAGTAGGTATATTTGAGATTGTTATTCACACAAAAAAAAATACTAATTCTTCTTTCTGTTTTTCATTTTTGACTTGAAGAGCAAACTCTATAATGACCAGCAAATTGTATTGCTTCCAAAAAAATTACTGTCTCTGAGCTTATCTTGAGAACCGAGGATGTGCTTACATCTGTCAAGTTTGCGCCGATTAAAAAAAAAAAACTGCAGTAAAAAAAAAAAAAAAAAAATACTGTTATTCCAGCCTACTTACAGAGCACACTGACAACCTGATCCTGCAAGACCTGTTTTTTTCAGAATGGTCTCCAAACTTTGAGTCCAGAGTCCAGAAGCCTGAGTGAACAAAGACAAGCCCAAACACAAAGTGACATGGATCAGAAACACTTTCCTCCTGCAGCAGATCTTTGTTGGTGGTGGTTGAGCAGCAGAGAAATTCCCACTGCTGTTTCGTCTCTTTCATGCACTTAATAAGCCTTTGGTGATAAACATTGACGCTATCCCTTAACATACATATGGAAGTTTGAAGAACTGCCTTGTAATATACTGCTATACAGCGCATTATGTCCAGTGAATCCAATGTCGAAATCTGTTCTTTAAAATGTGATTGCTCTACATAAAAGGGGGGTAGTGATTAGTACTCATTTATCGCTGAAAAACAAGCCCTTGTTTTGATAATAGCATTAGATATATGTGTGAATATGGATGGATGGATGGATGGATGGATGGATGGATGGTCTCACCGAATAGCTGTTGAGCAACTTTCCTCATCGTTCATCTGCATCTGGCAGCTGGACAGTCCAGCTTTTTTGTGTAGCCAGATTTATTGAGTAGATCAAACAGAAACCTTTAAAGTAGAAGAGGCAGAACATCTCCTCTACCGGCACGGTACTGCCTCACTGTTACATTATTGTCTTTCCATGACTCTCCATCTAAATCATGAGTTTCATGGCGTCGTCTCGGCAACGCAGAGTGAGGATTGGCTGCACACCACGGCACAGCGGTGCCTCCGCAGTCCGAGGCAGCTACTGCAGGGCAGATGTAAAACCTGCATTCTCAATGTAACATCAGCTGTGTCTTAAAACAAACTCGCCACGCAGCCCTATCTCTCACTCTACCTCTATTTCTCTCTTCTTCTTTTTTTTTTAAGTCTCTCCAGCTCCTCTGTCAGTTGTGGAGACTGAGTGGTTCCACATGGGAAAGCCTGGGGCTTCACACATCAGCTTAGCTGTGGGGATGAAATATACTGTCTGTACATATCATCACATCATTAGGCCCAAAGGGATCCCTGCGATGGATTAGGAGGCGTCTACCTGCGAGGCTCGGATGAATTTATGAAGCACTTTATCATGATGAAGCATGAGTGGAACGCTTTGTCTCCTTCCATTTGTGTTTATCTGTGGGAATAATGACCACATCTCCTTGCCTTTATTTCGCTCATTCCGCTTTCACTTAATCCATCGTGATTCCTGCCCGTCTCTGTCGGGTACGTGTGTGTTCCGACCTTTGACCCCCTTCCCCTCCCTATTTTTTTTTTTTTTTTTTAACGCTGCTGGTTATGAGCAGAAGATAAGTGACACTGTCCGAGCCGCTCCGCTCAGCCCTTCGAGCCGTGTGTGTGGGAGGCAGCAAATTGTCCATTAAGTGTTTCTGCTGAGGCCGCGAGAGAAGATTTGATATAGTGGGGAAACAAAAGTAATATGCAGGAAATTCAATTGTCTCTCTCCAGCAAGTTTGAGCTTTAGTTTGGCTTCCCCGCCGAATCAATTTCACATGAAAGCGCGAGGTCAGAAGAGGTTTAACAGCTAGTCCATCTCCTTTCGCTCCAGCACAGATTTGATGCCAGTGTTTATCAATGTTTACATGAAAGAGCTTCTATGACTCAGGCGAACTTCCTCATCGGCCACTGAGACTCCGAGCGCCACAATAGAAGGAAGCCACCTCTTTTTCTTTTTCTTTTTTTTTTTTTCTCACAAAGCTGATGTGCTGCTACAGGAGGCACAAGTAAGCTCAGGAAACATCCCCCTCTGCTACAGTGTGAGGGTCCTTGACCCCAGCACAGCTGCAGTTTATTCACGCAGTGAAAGTAAGAAGGAGCTCAGGAAGGTGCCCTCCACTCCTCCAGTATCAAGAGACTCGGAGTGAGAACAAGAGTCGCTGCCAGGAAGCTGCCGTTACAACCTCGGAGTTCAGAGGTCGTGTTTTGGATAGTCAACTGAGGGACGCCGAGGCAAGGTGAAGTCGCCCGCGGCCACGCCGTTGCCAGTCAGGCCTCGGTTTGACTGAAGGGGGATCGTGTTACGGCAGCAGGAACCTCCAAGAGGCTCTCAGGCCTGGAGGCTCTGTGTCTCCCCAGACCACAGGGCATCCTCTGTTCTCTGAGGAAGCTCGGCTGTTATCGAACCCCAATGCACAGCGCTCTCCTCTAACAATGCTAACTAAATCCCCAGTGCCGGTCAGGTTCATGCTGAACTCTCAGAGTAGCCAAATGAAGTCATGACGCCCGTGCTTGGATTACTGGACAACACGGAGGCCAAGTGCAGACACCGTAACTCCTCTGTTCCTAAAGCATGTTAACAACTGTTATGTCATTGAATGTGGGATTCACAGCTAGACTTGTATGAGTGGGCTTTCTGTAGTTATGGTATATTGAACATAAATACATATGTCACAACTAATTGCAATTCCTCAGACAGTTATATCAAAACAAATAGTCTGAAGTCCTGAATGAAAAGAAATCATGAATATTTCCAATAATTAAAGGAAACACGTGCTGCAGACATGTCTTGCTATGTTGGCTGAGCTTTAAGCTCTAACACCGGCATTCAACTTATCAAGACACAAAGACAAAATTGTTGTTGCCGTGGTAACTTTCCAAAACGACAAAATCAATGCTAGCATTTAAATCTCACTTTATGCTGATGATACCTGCTGCAACAAGGCTGTTGTGGAATATTTTTGCCTCTTGCTGAAACAGTGGATCTTATTCAGCACACCATAGTTTATAATAACTGCAATTATCTGCATTGTTCATGAGTGTGTGCTGCACATGCTGCACGTGCCCCTCTTAGCAGGCCCAAGCACATCACCTCCCATCACAGTTGATACAGACAGGTTATTTTAGCGAGGTCAACATTTATTCAGCCGGCAGTCACACCCAGTGGAGACAGTAAGGGGGCGGGGGGGAGTATTCTATCAATTCCCCCTGCCAAGAAACACTGGTCAGCTCTCACAAAGGAGCTGAATTGTCCATTGAACCTGCTGGGCTCAGCTGGCATCACATTAAGACGCAGTCCATATTTTAGTGTCACTCTCACACCTGCCTGAAATAGATCCCCTAGTAACCCGCCCAGCTTTAAGAATAAGTCCCGACAGGTCTGGACTGTGGTTTACTGATTGCACAGCTAATAAAGGATGTCATCTGTCTAACTAGAAGGGCATATGTTTGGCCTGTTCTGTTTTCTTTTTTTTTTTTTCTTCATCAACAGGGGAATATTTGGAGCTCAGTTTTCCACTGTTTTTGTTTATTCATGAGAGGGGATCCTCCCAGTTACAGTTTTCCATTATTAGCCTGTGCAGTAAAAAATTAAGTTTCCATTGGTGCTGACACAGGTAACAACATCTTGCTTTAAACACAATGTCAAGATCCCAATAGGTGAAAAATAAGCGTGAGCCCTGGCTTTATGAGGCCAAATTTACCAATGACGTTTTTCGCTATATGCGTGCCCATCCGCATTATGCAAGGGGCTGAATTCTTGCTGCAAGATTAGATTCTGAACAAAATGTTCCCCAACATGTCTAACTGCCTTCCTCCTTTTGCTGCATATTTGTGGTTATCTCGTCACTTTATGTAAGATGAGATAGACTCCAACAGTTTGTCTGAAAATGTAAAAAATAGGAACATTTTCAACGACAGAAATGCAACTCAAGGTTTGTTTGTCGCTCGGAGTGAAGATTTAAGTAACCAGTCAGTGTAAATGTTTTTTTTTTCTTCTTCTTCTTCAGGTTCTTTAGGTTCCCTGAACATTTCTTTGTTTCCACCAAGTTCTTGCAAATGAATAGCGAGATGAGCCATTAAGGCAGCTATAAATAGCCTCTTGGTGTCTAACTGTTGGCCACATCCTGTTTCTAAAATTCTCACTCTGGTGACATAGATGTAAAAACACAGGGGTTCATGTTTTACCTTTGTCTTCTCTTTATCACTCATTTCTCTGGAATGGAACAACTTCGGGCATGCCAATGGAAAATATAAGTTGATCGAGCGCTGAAAAATAGCGCCACAGTTAATATGTGGGCGGAGGAGAGGTCACAATTGTTTTACAGTGACTAAAAAGAAGAGGGGAAGCCACAGCTTTCACTTAGAAGAAAAACAAAACTAATGAAAGGTACATATGTGGGGTTTTTTTCCCCACTGAGCAGTCGGGTTTTCCCGTCTCTTCTTGAGAACTACCTGGAGCTGTTTTCTCATCTCGGCCAACAGTGACATTGAAGTAGGATCATTTAATTGTTACATGTGCCTGCACTTCCTTTATGCCCCCACGATGGCAGGGCTAAAAATAACCGCAGCATGTAAATGCCTGTTTAGCCCCGGGTGGAACAGGGTTGAAAACAGCCAGCAGTGTTGGCACAGGTTGGATTTTTCCAATGGGAGTTCCTCCTGTTTGGAGAGGTGAGCCCCAACGAGCCTCTGTGTGTGTGAGTGCGTGTGCGTGCGTGCGTGCGTGCGTGCGTGTGTGTCAATAATAGGACATATAAAAAGCAGGGTATGCTATAATAAGTGTGTGGCCCACTACTTTGAAATTTGTCACAATATTTTGAATTTATAGTATAATAAAATTCCATATTTCATCCATTCAATTTAAGCGAAATCTGCTTCATTCAAGACAACCATATCAAAACAACCTATATGTGTTTTAGTAATGTCAGCACATCGTCAGAATTAAGCTAAATACAGTGAATATTTTAATGTAAGTGTGGTGAAATGTGAGATGGCTAATGACACAGTTCTGGGGAAAGTATAATCCAGCACGATCAGAGATCAGTAATAGGCTCATTTATGCATTGTTCAAACACATTAGGCGACAGCATATGGGCATGTCTTGTGTCACTGAGAAACCACCCATCCTATATATTTTGATTTTAATGTAGTGCCCTTTGATATTGAAAAACTGAATTTATAACTTGAATAATATTTTACAGAGAACAGAAACAGTTGTAATATTTGACCTTCCTTTGTCTTTTTGAAAGATATAACTCCATATTTGTAATTGAATGCTCCATTGGATATACGTTTTGCATAGATGCTCAATTCAGACCTTGTCTTATTTTCAGTTCTTTTTATGGGCTATTTTGGAGGGTTCTTTTTTATTGTGTAATTTTATAGTCTTAAGACTATAACTACTAAACTCTTATGTCAATGATTGCTGAGTAATTACAAAAATAATAATACTTGTAATGGTGACAACAAAACAATACTTTTAACACCATTTATAAACAAAGTGCTTTTCACCAAAAGGGCTGCAGAATGAAGTGATAGAAGATATATAATGCCTTTAGAATGAAAAACATCTTTGAATGAAGTCAAACAAATGCAGCAACAAACACGCGACACACGATGAGACATATTAAAAAAAAAAAAAAAAAGTGTTTAATGCTAAATAACAATAAATGCAAGATACATTTATTCCTAAAAATGCCATAAATTATCATGAAATTGTTTGAGTTGTATTATTGTGGTAATGTCCTGATTATACTGTGATACTGTTAGTCGTATAATGAAATATCCCTACATTTCCTAAATAGTGAGAAGTTACACACACTGAAGTGTGTGAGCATTAAAACGAGTCGGACTTCTTGTTTTCATGTCAATCAGTGCCGATGCCTCACCATCCACTAAACAGTATCTTGTGATAACAAACTGCAGGCCCACTTTGAACCTCAGTGTGGGTGGACTTCCTGTTTCGGCTCCGATGGTGGTTTTCACCAGACTCTTCCCGTCCCTCTACGTCTACATCAGCCTCGCACTATCGCGGCGAGCCGCGCGCCCACGGGGCTCCTTGTTTGTGTCGAGCATTCGGGTCTCGGGGAGCTCGCCATCTTCTCAGTCACTTCCCTCCGTTTTGCCAAAGAACACAGAGCAGATAAAGGCAGGGGACTGATCCCTGTCTGCCAGACTGTGGGAAAGGCGCGAGCAACAGGAACAAGTGCAGGAAAGACGAGGCCGATGACCGAAACACAGAGATGTGTGTATGGAACTGATATGGAGTCGGTAACGGCATTGATATGTTTGGATTGCAGCTACTCATATCCACTATTTCTCAGCTTGACCTTATCTGCTCCAAGTATTCAGTGACAGCTCACCATGTCCGATGGTGGTCCACCTTTAGGGTTGTGCGGAGAGAAAAACACAGTTTACCAGACCTACAGGCTCAAAGTACACAAACTTTTTTAATTAATCTCGCTACAGCATGTCAAGGGATCAAGGCTGGATTAAAATATTAGTTGGACCCAGGGCAAAAATTCTCTTCTGGGCCCCTGTGGACACTTCTCCTACTGTCTCTGCAGTTTATACAACTTTTTCTATGCTTATATCAGCTGTGTTAATAACATCAGACCCACTTATTTAAACAAAACAACATACAAGCCTAATGCTAAAATGATGAAGACTTTTAAACCAAATAGAGATATGGTGAAGGGATTAACTAGTAAAGCAAGAGGACTTTATTGTATTATTTATTGTATTATTTATTGATCTCAGTCGTACAGTTTGCCCAGTCGGTGGTGGTTCAGGCGTTACAGGTGCAGTACAATTGATTTGATACGTTCAGTCATACCTACATTTTCCTGCATCATGCTGGATAGTCATGTTTCAATGACACTGACTCTGCACTATGATTTGTTGTTTTAGTAAGCACATTTCATCTATTTTGCATTTTGTGATTGAAGGCGTTGATAGTTTATGCAGCAATCGGACAAAGACTTTGAATTGCTTTTGGCTCCAGTTTTGTTTAGAGTTTTTTTCTTCACCATGTTTGATATGCGATATGCCAAACAGCTTCACCCAGGTCCCATTTTCACACCATTTCAAGTGAAAATTGATTACTTTTGCCTTCATGTTGACGAAAATGTTTGCATTTTCACGGAAACGGCAGAAATGCTGAAAATCATGTAGCGAGTAGGGACTTTTGGTTGTTTTTGTAATGAGACCACACATGTATGTGCCAAGAAGAATACATTCTAAACATAAACAATGGTGAGTGTGCGCACATTTGTACGGACAGATGACGAATTTGGTTTGCTATTACAGTGATGGTCAACTACCAAACTACCAAGTCCCAGGAGACTATGGACTGGGAGTCATGACACTACTGAGGCAAACATTGTTGTTATTGTCCATCTACTGAGCATGAGCAGGAGATCTATTTATTACAGACTTGGTCCTCGTGCTCAGTAGCAGGGATTCAGGAAAGTTGTGTTTTCTCTGTTTCCACAGATGGATTTCAAAAAAGTTGCGAGCACCGTTGGCATGTAGTCCGACACCTAAACTGCAATGAAAGTTTTCAGATTTCGCTTGAAAACATTGTGTAAACGGCGCTCAGAGGGAGTTAAATTATTCATATCTGCACATTCTTGCTTCACCTGCACATTGAAACTTTAGACTGCGATATTTTCTTCACTCATTTCCTACTGGAGAATTTTGAGCTTCAACTTTTGAGCGCCCGGGGGAGTCAGTGTGGACTCTGATTGCATTGATATCACACTTTATTCACACTCGGTTTAGCTGTTTCGTTTAGCTGTTTTAATCTGCAGCACGGTGCGATTGTGGTGGTCACACCTACCCCCGTCACTCTGTACTTGGTTTCCAAAGCTCAACCAGATTGCCCTAGAATTAGCAGATTTCTGAAATTCATGCACGGAGTGATAACCTACTCTCTCTTTGTCTTTTTTGCAGTAAACGAGATCATCCGGAACGACCTCTCCAGCATTTCGGTGCACACCCATGCATAGACATTCAGATGTCTTCTGCAGCAACACACACACACACACACACACACACACACACACACACACACACACACACACACACACACACACACACACACACACACACACACACACACACACACACACGCATGCACACACGCACACGCACACACGCACACACGCACACACACAGGAGCCAAGGAAAAGAGGACAACAAAAGCCAGAGATCCAGATTATGAAGAATGATGTTTTGACTGGGATCTCCCACTCCATCTCCATCCTCTTCTCTGGAAGACTCCCTGCAGACTCATATTGACAATCACTGGCAAGCTCCATTTTAATAAATGTGTTGTATTTACAAGAGATTTAAAACAAGGAGGAAAAAAAAAAGGGAAGTGATTTCAGGGGCAAAGTATACGACTACACTTGCCTTAATTTCACAGCAGATGATCTTTAGTGGACCAAACAGCTCAATGAGACTGAATCCGTCTGTGTTTAACAAGTGACAATCGTCATTTCGAGTGTGATCTGTAGGTTAAATGCATGGACGAGCTAATGGGGACAATAAGTGTCAAGCTTCATTACTTTGGTCCATTTGTTTGTGCCGTCAGTCCGCGACAACAACAACCGAATCGGTGCCTTACATGCAGTGACGTTGACGGCAGCAGACACACAAATGCAAATTGTGAAAGTTTTTATAAGATGTTTTTGTATCATTTCAATGATTTGTTTACAGGTAAACATATTTGGAGGAAAGAAAAGGCTGGAAAATGCATTGGGAGTTTGTGAATAGATTAGAATTGTATTTTTCTTGCGTCCTCATTATCTTTGTTCATTTATACTGAATGTTATGTATGATATTCTTTTGTATAAACATGTATTTGAATATATGTATGCCTTATGCTTATTATCATGCAGTTTGTTACTTGGCTTTCTGTTTCTACTTCATTTGTGTTAGCCCGATATTATTTTGTATAATTTTTTGCTATCCCCACATTGTATGCTTTTCACCTTAGTGCCTATTTTTGAATCACCTTTTTTTTCCTCCCCGTCTTCCAGTCCTCCGCCCAGACCACGACACAATAATGCAAAGACAATCAGAGAAACTATATCGTACATATCCTACAACAACAGCTCCTGGCATACAGGGGGTCGTAAAGGCAGGTAACCAGAGTTTTTCTTCTTCTCCCCCCAGCCATGAGATCGTTCAACAACGGTATGCTTACCTGCTGAATTGAAATGAGGACACTTGTGGACAATGTGCATTTGTCTGTTAATTCTTGCACTGCAGGTTTGCATGTAAATAGGCACAGGGACTATGGAAGTGCACCACAAGCTCAGATTTTACTTCGTCGAGCTGGCAGGACTGTTAACTCACAGCTGGCAATAATTGATCTTTGTAAACCAAAGGATTTTACCTTTGGTGAAATTATTGTCCACGTTCTTTCTTTTTTTCCCTCCGTTGAATTTAGCCTCGAACAGTTCCTCCCCACAATAGAGAACATTGAAAAAAAGAAAGAAAATCAATAAACATGATGCACTTTAATGTAGAAAACAGCAGAATTTCCTGCCACAAGACCAAATACCGTCGACTGATTTCCACTGTAGTGTTAGAAAACGTATCCACGCCAACTCTTCACACAGCTGCAGTCTTTTCCATGTTATCTCGTCTTTCTGAGCATGCACACAGTAACTAATGTTGGGGATCATTTAGCTGGTAGTAGCTTCCTAATACATTTTCAGACATATAGTAAATAGCATGACTTAACTTTATGAATAAGGTTTCTATTTTGTGCCTTACTCTCTTTGTTGGCTACAAAATTGTTGCAACTCTGTAATGCTTTTTCTGTGTGGGCACAAGGTGAAACATATTTCTCTTTAATATGGAATATTTATGAAAAATGAAATGTGTTTTAAGTGCATTCAATGTGTTCTCAAAAATGAATTAATAAATGGTATAATGATGACCATATGGAAGAAGATTCTTGATGTATGTCACAGATTGTCGGTTTTTGTTGTCTTGCTTTTTCAAGCTAAAACAAAGCTAAGGACGATAATTCAGCAGTGGTTTCTAAACCAGGGTGCAACGTATTGAAAATGATGTCCGTTTACACAAAAGTTGTAGAAACATTGAAAATTATGTGGTTAGCATGCCAGACCAGGGGATGGCGAGCTTGTTTTTTTTTTGTTTTTTTTGGAAATAATACCACACAGACACATGTGGAAAGTAAAATCCATGATTAACATTAACAATGGCAACTACACAGACACTCATATAGACAGATGACGAAGTTTGATTATTACAGTGACTGTCAACTACAAAACCAGACTTTTCTGGTTTCTGCAGAACATCAAAGTAGTTGGACATACAGTGAAACAAAGACAACATAACTAAATAAACAGCCGTATTTTATCAAGGCTTCAATGTTTCACAGGTTATATCTGGGTTGTCACCCCTTAGCCTCACTCTACCAGACACATGCAGGCCACAGGCTTTTAAATAATAAGCTCCCTCCCTCTGGATCTAACATCTTCACAAAATTGTGGATGTATTTTCCTTCAAAACCACAGAACACCAGAGAAATGCATTGTGTGGAGAGATCATTTGAAGATTATCAAACATTCTTACACATATTTCTCCCTCATGTGTAACAGATAATCACTTTTACTCTCATAAAGAGTAAGGGAGCAACCCCTGATCAATCAGGACATGGCATGTTCCACCACACACACACACACACACACACACACACACACACACACACACACACACACACACACACACACACACACACACACACACACACACACACACACACACACACACACACACACACACACACACACACACACACACACACACATACACACACACCTGAATGTGGTTATCCTCCCTCCTATAAAGAGCAGCACTCCTTGTCACAGTTTTGTTGTCAAAAATTGTCTCGGACCACATTTGCACGTCCCCAGGTTTTTACAAATACGGATATATCCCCCTCTATGTTTACGAAAAATCTTCATTGACATATATACCTGCATACACACCTGTTGACCTGCATATACGCTTGGTCCAGAGCTGCTATGAGCAGCCAATCCGGCAGGGGGCAGTGTAAAGAGAAACATGAAGCCATGACAGCCAATCAGCAAGATCACGACAATCAACAAGACATTGGATCTACTCTCAAATAATGGTTTGCCATTTCCCATGGATGCTAAACCCAAGTCTCCATCCATCCATCCATTTTCTATACCGTTTCATCCTGTTCAGTGTCATGGCGCACTGGAGCCAATCCCAGCATACAACGGGTGAGGGAGGGATACACATAGTCACATGTATGGTCAATTTAGGGTCACCAACTGACCTCGCATGCATATTTTGTACCACGGGAGGAAACCAGAGCACCCAGAGGAAACCCACCCAGACAGGGAGAGAACATGCAAACTCCACACAGAAAAACCCAGCTGGTATTTGAAGCCACTGCTCCACCTGAGTCGACATCAACATATTTCTGTTTCCTCTTTCTTCTTCTATGTACACTTTTATGCTACAAGAATGTCATTTCACGACAATGGTTCTGGTGGTGTACCTGGATGACCTACAAAAGTATTGTATTGGACGAAGTTTCATTTTCAGAACTCCTTTACTGGATTGCAGCATAGGTTAAAGGAAGCATTCCTTTATTTGACCGATATACATGTATTAGCATAACACATAAGGTGATGAAATCCTATTCTTGAGGCTTTTCAGACTTGAGATCAGGTGAGTTTAACACAGTGAACTGTCATTGCCAACATTAGATGTAGATCTAACCTTTGTGACATAATGTATCATGTTTAAAATCATTCACTTGCCTACACAATGATGCCCCTTCAATAATGAGTAAAAAAACAAAAACAAACTGTAAGTGCAAGATCACCTTCTAATGTATCCAATAGGGGTTCCTACACCTCTCTTAAAATTTACGATATTAGTTCTGGCTTTGCTTTATCATAATTGTGATGAGATATTTTGATTACAAACTAGACAATATACTTGGTAACAATTCAACGTTTTTGCGTGTGTAAACAGAAAATGTAATGTCGCCCTGGAGCTCTATGTTTAACCCAGAGCTGCATCTTGAGTCATACATTTTAGGATTAACTGCAACGGCGGGAGCGACCTCGGAGAGAGAGCCTTGCCTCTCACTGACTCACTGATGGTTGAAGTTTTACCATTGGTCTATTGAGTGCTGAGACTTGCTGTATCAGTTTCAAATTAAAAGCCCTTTTTTTTCCAAATTAAATGCCCTTCAGCGTTTCGTGACTGAGCCCAGCCAAACGCATATGCCGGGTTCTTCACAGCGTCCTGTTAGTTACAGGCCATGGAAAGCAAGGAAAGACATGAGCTGTGAGAAAATTACTGTCAAGTAAAGCAAAGGAGACAAAGTGACCTGAGGATAAATTAAAAAAAAAAAAGGGGGGGGGGGGGGGATGGTGACCTGAAGTTGTGAATCTTAATCGGGGGGCCCAAACACAACAATAAGTCATGGATGGGATGGGTCCAGAAGCCGTCTTAATTTTAAGGGGTATAAAGTTTTTATGTCTTAAAATAAGTGAGTCAGCATTTAATTAATTATATGGCAGAACAACTAGGTTGAAGCAATTTATAATAAAAGTGTATCATTTATTTAAAACATATTTCTTTGAAAAACCATTTAACAGTGTCTGCAGTATAGACAGAAATAATCTCACAACGTCGTCGCACAACAGCAGTAGCAGGAGAAAAAAATGGAAGCACATCCGGATAAAGGGGAAGCTGATCGGCCAAAAGGATAAAAGTGTGTACCTCGAGAGAAAAATAGAATGTGGAAGCTGTGGACACAATTAGAGCTGAGTGCATCTTTTGTAATGAAAAACTGGAAAACCAAAACCAAAGTTTGAAACTTGGAAGCTGAAGCGGCATCAGTGAAGGGGGGATGAAGATAGGAGAATGAGCGAGGTCTCCAAAGCCATGTTTACACGTACCCGGGGATTTAACCACCGGTGATATTTCGCTGCATTTGAGCCTTGCGTTTACACATAAATGCAGCTACAAGTCACCACAAACAAGGATTCCTGAAAACTCCGCCACAGTGGAGATGAAGAAAAACTCTGTGTCTCTCTTTGTGTCTAAAGGGGCGAGGTGGAGATTTATGTCACAATTTGTGACTTAGTGTATTTATCAGGATTCTGATTGGCTCTCATGCCTTCATGCTTCTTGTTACACTGCCCCCTGCAGTTGTGGCTGTTCATAGCAGCTCTGAACAAGGTGCATATGCAGGTCCGTGTCAAGGAAAAGTTTTTTTTGTAAACGCAGAGGGGGAAATATCTGTTTTTGTAAAAAAGCTGGGTCGGTGTAAACGTGGCCTGACTCACACCGCGGCAGCAGTGGGTTTAAATTATCCTTGTTTTTTTTTTTTTTTTGTACTTTAAGGAAACTATAACTCATTTTTCTCTGGCCCCAATGGCAGAGTTCTTTTGTTTGAGTTCTTTTAATTTGAGTTGGAGGTCACTAGCAGTCCTGTTTTTATCATCATAAGACTAAAGTCTTCTTTTTCTTCTTTATTTAGTTTGAAGGGAAGCACAGGGTGCGACGGCCACATAGTGGTTGGCCCTGCTCTTACCGCTTTTTGTCTTTTTCAGCCGGAGTCTCCATCTCTTCTGAGTTGACACTTTTAGGGATTAACTTTTCTTTGTTACTTTTCCCTCCCACAGCAAGGGAATAATCTGTTCTTTCTTTTCAAAGCCTGAACATTTAGTGTGGCGTCCTTTATATATCATGGCCTCATGCAGCCTAGAGATGTCACTTATTTTATTTAAGGTTGGTAACCACTGGCCTAGAAGTTAAGAAAGTGAAACTTGAAGGTGCACAACGTCAACTCCCACTGACAACTGTGGATTCCCTGGCACGTCATTTGACCACCAACTCCTATGTGGGTGCTTTACGATAAAGCAATCTACTGAGTGCCACAAGCCCAAAAGAAATCAAATGCTGTACATGTTTTAATTGGAGCCCTCTGTATGCATCACCTCTAAATATATTGGAAGGATAAATCCTCAATTCTGGATTAATTTCTAGCATGATTGACACAATCTTTTTTCACATTCTGCAGGGATTTGCACTTCAAGATAGGCATAATGGCCTTGTGTGTTTGTAGTGGTTGGCACTCTGGTTTCAATGAAATGAGCATTGAGTTTTTAGTATGAAGTTCTCTATGTGCAAAAGTAGGTTTTTTTTTTTTTTTTTATATCTCCAACTGCTGTGTCCCACTGTCGTAAGAAATATGTCAATTGAAGGCAGGTTGTTACTCTCGCTTTGGTTAATTGGTGACTTGAAATTTCTGGATGGATGGACACTACTTTGCCTGGGTGGGATAGTCCTTGGATGGACTTGGTCACAATTAACTGGCTCATGCTTAAAGATGACCCTTAAATTAGATAACTGCATGGATACTACGTGACATGGGTAAGTTATCGAAAACTTTATTGCACATACAACACGTACAGAAAAAAAAAATTGTTCTCTCCACTTCACTCCTCTCTCTGGATCAGTGGGTCACCCAGCCGTCAGCACCCAGGAAGCAGTTGATCGTCAACGTCCTTCCAAAGAGACACACAGTGGTAACCTGTCAAACCTTTGAATTCCAGCTCTCTTCTCTACTGATAATGGTTTCCAGGATGCTCAGCAGCTGTACTCAGGGAAGACTTTGAGTAGATTAAAGCAGTGTACAAAGATCGATGGATAGACTTTGGGCTCTGTAGTAGTAATTATATGCCATCATCGTATCTCAGAGTGTGCTGAAGGTGAAGGCAGGATACACCATAAACAAGTTACCAATCCATCGCAGGCAGACACACACACACACACACACACACACACACACACACACACACACACACACACACACACACACACACACACACACACACACACACACACACGGGAAGCTAGTGAAAAATCCATCCACATGCCTGGAGAACATGCAAACCTCCAGGCCAAACCAGGACTGGAGAACCTCTGGCTCTGAAGTGCAAGTGTTTCTGGCCAAAGTGAGAAATATCTCCTCGTACCATAAAACCATCTGCATTCTGAATCATCAAGACAAGGTAGCAATAAATACGTTGCACTGTTTTCTTCAGTCAGCTCAGCCCAGTCCATCACACCTCTCTGAATTCTCCACAGCACAGCCCTTTCCCGCGATAGCTGCCGCTAACTTTTTGTCTTGTTTTACTGGAACGTTTTCCTGCAACCCCAGAGATTGTTGCACTCCCAGTAGATAAGGCATTTCTGACGCTCTTGAATCTATTTGTCATTGGGATTCATGCTGTGTTCGAAGACCGCTCTGAATTGTCCCGCTTTCCTCGCCCTGACAATCTCGGGAGATTGTGCTCGTCTATTTGCAAGGAGTTTCTGCAATCAAATTGACAAAAACAAAGAAAGCATAATGTGGCAGGTACTAAAGTGACATTTTATGTACAAATCAACTTGTATATTATTTTTATGATAGGTTTTGTTTTTTTTACTGCTTTTCAACACATAAGGAGTTTACCTCCAGTATATTGAAGTGAATATACTGGCTGCATGTTTGAATGTTGTTGTTTTTTTTAACAGTTCTACATGTTAAGAAAATGAGTGTGGGTGGCGGAAGAAAACAACATTTTCCTGCTTTGGCAGGCTCAAATGCAACAAGCTGCTGATATGCCATGTGCATGCAGAGGCCTGTGTGTTTTCCGGGGAGTATTGTTAGCCGTGGGTAGTTATACGAGTGAAACAGCTCCTCGCCATGGGAGCTGGGCCACGCTCCTGTGTATCACCTGCCAGTCCTCCAGACTTTTTCCACCCTGCGAAGTTATGAAGCGCCCATCCCCATAGCGACAGAAGGCAGGCCTAGGCGGTTCTCCCCTGTTCGACCATGCTAAACCCAAAATAGAGCTGCTATTTCCAGATGCAGACACGCCCCTTTTTTTCCTGGCACCCTGTCCTTCTTACCTCTGCCTTCCTCTGACGGCGCCATACCCTTTGACACACAGAGAGAAGCAGAGGTTTCCACTGCAGAGGTCAAGGAGGGCAAAGATGGAAAACTAAATGCTACAAAATGTGGTTGTTTCTCATGTTGGCAAGTATCAACAATTGAACAATTGCTTTGTTGTATGTTAACAACATTTCATCTATTTTAAGTAACTTATAAGATTGACATATGAACTAGATATTGTGCCAGTACTCCCAGTGTGTCTTTGGGCATGTTCACATTGCAGGGAAAGGTTCCCAACCCAGATTCTTTGCTCACAAGTGACCATATTCAACCTGTTTTGTGGCTGTGTGAAAGCTCCAATTCCGATTTTTTCAAACCAGACCCCGGCCTCGATCATATGTGGTACCAATTCTGATATTTTTCTACTTGTGACTGCCCCATCACTGATGTGTGACAAGCACTGGAGGATAAGCCCTGGAGGAAGCGGCTCCTCAAAAATATTAAAAGTTCTGCTCTCTTTTGTTCTCATTACCTTCACAAACGAAGGTTGGGCGAACAACAAAGTTGGCCGAGAAGGTTATGTGTTTGTCTGCCTGTGTGTATTCATTTATTTATTTGTTGGTTTGTATGTATGAATTTTACTGACTTTTCACAAAAACTACTCACCCAAATTGCACAACATTTTCAGGGATGATTTGTCATCACCCAAGGACCAATCAATTTGATTTTGGGACGTTAATGGCCAAAAGTTCCCGAATAACTCCCAAGAAACTGTGAAAAACTGTCCCATTCACTTCTTTTCATCTCATCACGCTGAATTTCCTTTGAAATTTTCTAGTAATGATAAAGCGTTGCAGCCGCTCCAAAGCCTGGTCGCTGAGCCTATTCCATAGGGACAATTATTCACATTTCACACAGTGATGTAGCATCGACATGAGCTAATGGCTATCATGCTGGTGATACTAACTTGGTTCTGCAAACAAATGTGGCATTGGCGGAGGTATGCGCTCTACCGAGTGCCTGTTGGAGTTCTCCTTCTTCTTTTCCTCATTATTTTGTCGGCTTCTATTTAACAACCCTTTATCAATGGATCTACATGCGCTGACCTGTGTTGCCAGATATGCCGGATATCCCCCAATTGGAGAGCCAAATTCTTGTACCTTTAACCTTTGTTTATTTCATGCATTTATGTGTTCATGGCACAATAAAGAATTATTACACATATAATAGTTTTACAGTTTTAGCTTGGTTTCTACACAGGCTGAGATTGGGGCTGGTTTTATTGCAGTGTGTCAGAATGTTGTTTGGGCTGAAAACAGTGAGTCACATCTGGCAACCCTGGTGCTCACCTGCGCCATGGGTGTGCCATTTTGTCAACAGTTTCGCGCCCCATGTGCAGAAGATGCTGTCGAGTCCAATCACGTTCACACAGCAGTCTGATAGGTCGCGTTGAACATGTAATGTGAACGTTCAAGCAAAAGCACCGGAATTGAGCATCAAGACCTGTAGTGTGAATGTAGCCTTGCTCTTCTGTGTGTGTGTGTGTGTGTGTGTGTGTGTGTGTGTGTGTGTGTGTGTGTGTGTGTGTGTGTGTGTGTGTGTGTGTGTGTGTGTGTGTGTGTGTGTGTGTGTGTGTGTTGTTCATGTGCCTCTCCCCTTATGTATCTAATTATCTCTCCTTCTTGTGTCAATTACCCTGATGCGTACTACCTGTGTCTCCTTACCTCCCTGTGTATATTAACCTCCTCTCCCCATATGTCTGTGCCAGATTGTCTTTGTACCTCCTCATGAGGTCCAGCCTTAGGCCACGTTTAAACGTACCCAGGTTTTTAGAAAGATGGATATTACCCACTGTGGCCGGAGTTTTCAGGGATCATCAGTTGTGGTGAGGGCCCAAACGCAGAGAAATATCACAATCTTTTAAATACCCAGGTACATATAAACGTGCCCTTTTTCTTAATGTGTTTCTAGTTTTGTTGTTCCTGTATTTTTGGACTTTCTTTAGTTTCTGACCTGCTCCTGGATTCCCCTCCTAAAAACAGGTGGATACCTTCGCCTGCTTTGATTGGTCAATAAACTCTCTGACTGAGCTCCTCTCTCTGCTTCTGGGTCCAATTTTGGTGCGGTACAAAACAGTGTACAACTGTCACTTCTGCATAAGACAGACAAAATTAGTAGCTGCCAGAGTATGGAAAATCTCTGTAGAAGTACTGGATTTTTAATAATAATCTTGTATTTGTCTGTGGAAAAGTAAAAGCTGCTCAGGGACCCTTGGCTTTATATATTGATTTGGTTTTTTCAATATTTCTCTGTGATCAAGAAATCCTCCATTTCCCCCTATTTCAATGGTATTTTCAATGATTTGATGGTTTAGCGTCATCTCCAACATGTATATCTATTTTAATTATCCATGACTTTATCTGATTGTTTGACTGATGTCTGCGCAAAGAATTGTCTTTCGGTTGATTTTGATGAGTATGAGCTTTTTTCCGAATAATACGCGCTGCAATCCTAACGATTGCAGCGCGTGCCTTCTCCTCTCCGAGGTCGAGAAGTGCACAGCACCTGGCAGAGGGCACGACTCAGAAGTTTCATTGTACAGATTTATAGTGTCTTTATAGCCCCACTTCCTCCTCTATTGTATTCCCAAAGAGCCCTTGATTTGGGCTTTTATAAAGCGAGCGCATAGGTACAGTGCTGAAGTGCCTGCCCTCGTCTCTCATCAGCCATCTGCAGGCAGTAAATCCTCAATATACCTCTGTTATGAAGGGCATGTTGAGAGAACCATGGGGGTGGCTTTAAGAGATGCTTTAAGAGATAATTGCTTGACCATACCAGGGGACCTTTGATAGCCGTGCCCCAAAAGCCACTTCTGCATTTGATCTCTATTCGTCCCTAAAGTGAGTTTTTCCCCCCCAATTTTTTTTTTTTTATATATTTGTCCAGAACATCTGTGAGAAGACAATAAGCAGACCTTTTTATCACTGACTTTAAGAATGATAAAGAAGATGTGAACCAGGTGCGTGTGAGGAGGGTTAGCATGTGTTTACATGTGTCTTTTTAATCTGTTTGGGGGCTCCGCAGGTGTACACAAACCCCCCCCCCCCCTTTTTTTTTTATAGGACGAGATCAGCAGATGACACGCCGACGTGGTCACATGTCTGCAGACGCACAGACAAATCACCTTTTTAAAAGACACTTTAAGAGACGCTGGGAAAAAAGGCCTCCAGATGGGGCCTGGAAAATCTTTTTATTCTTCCATCTGCAATCATTCAGCTTGATTCGCTTTCTCTTCTTTTGTGATGCGTGAAATGTTGCGCGAGGATTTATTGAGAAAAAAAAAATTAGCGTGGGGACAGATGTTGGAGCTTAAGAAATGTGAAAAGTGAGAATTATCCTGAAGAGTGTGTTTATACAATCACGACACGTGAGTTCTCTACACTTCACATCAAAGTCGGAGAGAGTCACGGCATTGGCCTTTCTGAGTTCACTCTGTGAGAAGAAAAAAAAAGAGAAGAAGACCTCCAAGTCATCCAGAGCGATCCATTGTTTGCTGTAAATGTTTGGGTACATATGCAGAATGTTTACGTTGAAGTACGCTGTACTGAGCATTAGGGATGCTCCTAATGGGCTACAGTAAAAGCCCTTGCTAGTCAAGAGTTCAGGCAGGTGCAGACTCTTACAGTAGATAAAGGAGCCTGGCACTGGAGATGAGTTCACGACAATCACTGTGAGGCTTTTAGACGCCTTCTCCAAGCTCAATCTTCATTTCCCCTGACACTGATTTTGCAATAAGGATCCGGAGAAAAGGGGAATGTCCATCTATTCATTTTAATGATCCCTCATTATTGACTGCTGGCAGGGAGGGGGCGGGCAAAGGTAATGATTCTTTGTCTTCTCTGGCCAATCACTCCTCTTAAAGGAATAAGACTCTAAATAAGGCCACTAATGGATGCCCAGTGTGACCTAAACCTGACCCCAGATCCAACCCCTGCGAACTGACTTCCCGAAACCAACGACCACAAGGGAGTGTCTTTGGTTATTCCTTCTTCTTCTGTTTTACCGAGTTGGTTAGAATTTGTTGATCACAATGAAGATCATAAATGTCTGACCACGAATCGTATACGGTCTGTAAATATTGATTCGAAGAAGAAAGTACAGCAAGTCGCTACCCACAGCCTTACTTACTTTATGAGGAGACATATTTAACAAATGAGGCTCGTAGCTGGTTGTCCGAAGACTAAAAGCAAAAATCTCTTTCACGTAAGCCTCAAGTATGAGATCAATAATAAGTGAGGCCTACAAGTACGCACCACCCGGCGTAAAGTTGTGGTTTCTCTCTGGGGTGCATGCTCTTCAGCTCCAGTGGCTTCCTGCAGCTTTCACTTATTTATATGAAAACACATTTTCTTTTATCTGATTTTAATACTGTTGCATATTGATTATCTTTCACAGGGATATGTACCTTGCAGTTTGAGGAAACAAATGCAACACAGCGTTTTCAAGTGAAAACAAAAAACTTTCATTGTAATTTGTGTGTCTGTTTACACAACAACGGTGCTTGGAGCCACTGAAAAATTTACATTTTGAGAACGGATCCCAAGGGAAAAGTTTTCAAAAATGCTCCACGTTCATAGACACTGTGTTGCTGTGAAAGCATGAAACTATTCTGAAATGGAAATGCAAACATGATGTGGTTTAACCTCAAATGTTGCCATGCAAACAGGACTTTAATGAGAGAATAGTCAATTAGAATTTGTTGCTGGCCTGCAACCTTTCACTGCAGGGGATAAATGTTGAATGCCAACTTCAATTCTCGGAAAGCCAACACTGAATACATTGAAAAAAGAAACATCTTGAAGGGAATAGTCTAATTAGCTTTCACTTTCAACAAAGCAGGTTTCAATGCTAGACAAATAAATATTTGTCTAAATAATAAACTAGATAACCCGAGTATGCATTTCATTATTCTCTTTGTTTCTTTCTACCTCCTTTTAGATATTCACACTGAAGCACAGGCAGTTTTGTATTTTTTTTAAATTAATTTTATTGTTCTGTTTTCTAACACTTAAAACTGCATGAAAGGAATAAATATAGGGTAAAGTAGCCAAAGATGTTATAAAACTGTCATATTAAATTAAACAGTTCTTCCTTTTTGCTCCTAAAATTGACAAAAGCTACAGCGAGGTGAAAATAGTAATATTACGGTATATATTGTGGTGTGAACCTTTAGATACCTCTTGATGTTGCACTTTTCTGAAAATGCCTACCATCATATCACTAAGTAATAAAAAAAAATTACACATGTGTATTGATGACTAAGTTTAGAGGCAGAAAAAGAAAATCGGAAACATAAAGCAATTTCCGACATAATTGCTTATGTGATAAAAATTGAAAACTTAAAGAAACAATAAGACTGGACACTATTCTTGACCATAAAACAAACTGTACAAACTATATTGTAAATGTCTCAGGACTTCAGGCCACACAAGCACAGGACTTCCTGCTACATTATCACAACTGGAATCTAACTTGTTGTCTTCCCACTTTTGTTTTTGTGCAGATTTAAATATGACCAGGGGTAAACATGCTGTGCTCTTCTTGCATAAAACCGTAATGGACTACAATCAATGTGTTCTTTATGTCCAACCTGCTCAAATAACATTAGCACAATCTGTTTATTACGAAAGAGCAACACACACTTTTACCAGTTCACTGCAAACCTTTGTACAAGACCAGTCAAAGTGGATGGGACGCCAGCGAGAGTGCAGGACGGGTCAGCTGCATGGATGCCATTTCCCAGCATGGCTTTTATTGTTTATTAAAATACACATGAATATAACATCATTTATTAGGATTGTTATGGAGCATCTAATTAGCCGGAGAACAGTCGAAGGTTTTGTCGCCAACTCAGCCCAACAACCCAACGTAAAAAAATGTTTCTATAGTTTCGCAACGACGAGTATTCTACAAAACCTGTGTAACAAAGGACTCATTCTCACCCTCTCCTGCAACATGATCACTGTTGAAATTCCTTGTGAAAGCAATACAAAACAAGACGTTTGACTCTAAGTAACATTATTGTTACAGTCACAGCCCCTGAATAGCATCATGATGTTGTTAACTGGCCTTCACGGGCTGCAGCATGTTGTACTGTTGTACTCCAGCTTCCTCTGTTTTGTTGATTCATATCCATGGTTATTGTTGGAAAACTATTCACGAACAAACTGCGATTCTCTCGACTAACTGTTAATGAGTCAACATCATCTGACCTGAATGAAAGAAGTGGTCAGGTTGAGAACAGATTTTCTTTTGTGATAGTAGAATTTATAACAGATAGAGAACCTGATTTATGAAGTTTGTATGTGTTTTGCTGGTGATCAACAAAGAATGATGCAATGAGATTCCCATGCAAAATGAGTTTTCATAATTAGATTATATTTTTCATGTATTATGCACACTACATTTACTGAAATGTTGCTTCAGTGCTGGCTTGAATGGGAGCTCCATCTCCGTGTCGTCCCTGTGGGAGTTCCCAAGGTGGGCAAACCCAACTCCCACGATCACAAATGCAAAGAGCACAAACACACAGTCATTAATATACAAATTAAGATTTCTTTGTGTGCCATATCTCTAAACAAGAAGTCGTGTAATCTTCATGCATCGTGTAGTTGTTCAGCATGAAAAACTGGCAAAAAAAACTGAGTCTGTATTGTGTCCTGTAACTCTAAACAGGAAGTTACATTACTTGAGCAGAAGTTAGTCTTCTTCATGTTCTATATATTGCAAACTCAGGAAATTGTTAGCCATTTGCAATATACTATGTCATTTTTGCAACTTCTAAAAGAAACAAGGACTCTAATTAAGGTAAGAAGGCGCTTTTCTACCAACTCGTGACCCTCATCAGATTTTGTTCTATGTGTTTTTTGTCCGAAATGAAAGAAATCAGACAAGTAATGATAGCCTCTTGCTATATATGTAACATACAAAAGAAGAAGTTTTTCAACTAACTAGTTCTCAGAACTAGCTATCCCCACGGCGGCAATAATTAGGTGGGTGAGAGCGGCATATTGGTTAGAACATTTTTAGGTGAAGACTTCCCCATTTTATCCTATGATCATGGGCAGGGGCCACGACAGTCACATTCTCAGAGGGGTTACTTCCAATCTCAGTTGATTCTCCATATTCCGTTGATTTCCACTGCAATGGTCACTTGTAAGAGACAAATCTATATCGTATCCGGATTAAATTCTTGAATAACACAGATATTTGACAGTGTGTGTCATCTATCCATATTCCCTAATAAGTTATCTGTACATTTTCCTAGACATCACTATGTATTGTTTGACTTCTTCTTCTTTTCAGATACATCCCTCTGTCACTGTGAAAGTGTCCAGTCTGGGGTGCACTACCCAGCCCTCCACACAGTACGGATGCCCTCTGTGTCCCAGATTCAGAGGAATAAGCGAGGATGTGATACAGAGACGTCTGCAAAATCTCTATGCCAATGCAGTGTGTGTCCAGGGTACCTTGGCGAGATATATCTCTTTAAAATAATTTGCTTTCACGTATTAATATTGTTGGATGACATTTGTCTTTTTACATGTATAACATTGTCATATGTTCACCACTGTTACAAAGGCTGGAATCGGTGCAGTGCCAAATGTGCAAAGAATGGCTGCATACAGATTGTGCTGAGAAATACCATAAGGATCTGTAAGATGAGTCATTTCGCTGTGGATGCACGGATGTGAGTGACGGCCAAAGGTACTGCAGTATTTACTGGTTCAATACCTACATGTAGTATCACACAAAAAACATGATTGAAGCAAAGAGCAAGAAAAGAAACACTTGGCCGACATACTTTTTGAGGAAGACTTCATGAACGTGTGAACATTGAAAAAAATATCAGCTTGGAGAAAGCCATTAACCTCAAGTATTAATTTTTAACATCATCTGAGAAAACACCTGTCTCTCTGCTCATGCAGCAGTTGTGGATGTGAATCTGCCCGTGACCAATGAGTGACTGAATATCAGCTGAATGTATGCAGTTGAATTGAATTCACTTCCATTTGTTGAACTATTTTCCAAAGTGTTCACCAGCCCGTGTAGCATCCGTTATACAATGACGTGGGTTTTTAATGCAGTTCTTAATGCATTACTGCCTGAGGGGTCAAAGGTCACAACCATTCAGGGTTGCTGATATATGGGGTGTCGATGTCGTTTTCAGGCTCGACTTCAAGCGAGACTTTGCATTTACCTGATTTAATAACGTGTTAATCGTAAAGACATTTAAAACGCTACATTGAAGGGAATAGTCAACTTTCAAAAGACTTAATGATTCAACTTAGTAAATTATCTTTATCTTCCAAATGCTAACACCTCAGTTTTACACAAAGTATAAAGTCATTAAAAGTAAACGACTATGCAACAAGAAAATCATGTTTTACAATCTGCCGTCTGCGTCACGCAATTTACGTCATTTAATAATTGATAATTTTCTAAACTGTTGGACAAAGTGTCATTGTATTAATGGAACAGACACCAAACAACAACAATGACAAGAAATAAGCACAGAAATGTGTCTTCTGTGAATGATGATAGTACTCCAACCCCAATTTCAAAAAAGTCGGAACTTTTAGATATAGAAAAAAAGAAGATGCAATGACCATGTCAGGAAAAGAAACAAGACCATCTAAATACTAGATGTTGATAATCTTCAGGTTTGTGGCGTGATCCACAAAAGTTTCGTGCAAAGCACAAGCCATACGTGTGCACAACCCATAAATGGTTCTGTGGCCAGAGGAATCAAAATGTGAAAATTATTTTTGGAAAGTTTGGACAAGAGAGATCATCCGGTTTGTTATCAGCAGGATTGTTTGAAAGTCTGAATCTCTAATGGCTTGTGGGAGTTACGCTACAGAGAGCTTCTACATCTGGAGAAGCACCGGCAACACTACGCGGACGATTCAGAGCAACATCTGCTCCCAACCAGAAACCATCAGGGAAACTAAAATGTGTCACTTTCAACACGTGACATGTTGTTTATGTTCTCTTGCAGCGGTGTCCAAATAGTCAATGAGGGCCAGATTTTCTCATGTGAATGTGCCCGGGAGCCTACATTATTAGAAAGACCTAAAAACTAGCTCTTTAATTTTCTTTTTGTACCACAGACGTCAAATTCTGTGGGTTTTTATTTCCTTGTTGCAAATGTCTTGTATATACTTTTTTTTCTTCAATTTAATGTAAAGAAGTTAATGCAGTTTATAGTGTGGCAGGTATGCTACACAATCATGATTTCAATATGATTCAAAAATAGGTATTAATGTTGAAAATGTTATGTTTAAAAAAAAAAAGTTGTTAACATGTTCATAATTCTTGTGAATTATAAGAACTGGGAGACATTTTCATTTTGGACAAACTCAGGTACAACTTGAAAATACAAGAATCCATACATGAAGAAAACCGCATCAAAGAATAAAGACCCGATTGCTTCTTATTTAGCCCACATTCTGCAGCTTTTGTTAAATGATTGTTTTTGCCATGTTCCATCTTTTGTGTTTTATGTTCATGTTGAAAACCATTTGAATATTATTGGATAGGCGGTGCAGGTCAAATTAATTCTGACATTGGATTGTTGTTGGGCCCCAGAACCTGACATGCATGTTCTGTTGGGAATAAAATAAAGATTTAAGAGTTTTGGGTATTGGGGTTGATTTTAAATGGCATTTATTATTATTATTCAAGTCATTTTAGTTCCAAATGTAAACAAATTGTTTAAGTTTTGCTCTCCATGTTTGAGTTGAAACTCATGTTTTTTTTAATTTTAATATTCAGTTCACTCTCTTGAGAGTCTATGCTGAAGTTGCAAGCACAATACTGGAAATAGTTGTAATATTCAGCACGAAGCCATGTCAATATATTCATCTAACTCTCATCCAACTATTGATGTTAATAATTGTTCACTCAACTTCTTGAAATCCCCCCTGCCTCCCTGCACCCTGGGCGTATTTATCACCTATTGATTTGGATGTCTCCAGCAAACTTTTTATACGTCTTTACAAGAAGTTCCAGAAAGCACTTGTTTGACTCGGTTGCAGGTGCCGGGTAGCAGCACCACTGATCCCACCGTTATTTGGTATATGTGTGAGCGTTCATATCCCAGCCGGTCTGAGCTGTCATCAGCCTGTCAAGGTAATGAAGCCTATTTTACTGCAGCCTCCAACAGCTCTTCAAGGCGTACTTCACGCCGCCGAAGAAATCCACTCAGGTATTCGTTTTTCTGCCTGGATCGTCCAGTGGACGACGGGTGGGCGGGGATGTTATTAAGGTGCATTCGTCTACAGGGCTCCCCGAGCAATACTATCCAGAAACTGACCACAAGACAACCCTATCGTGCTCAAAGATTACCTGTCTCCTGCACTGTATATGAATGTTTTATCATAAAAGCTTTTCTTTTTTGCTAAGTGCCTCCTTGAGTGTTTGCTTTTAACTTTTGATTACTTTATGTCTTGTTGCGTTTGAAGAAAAGAAAAAAAAGAAAAAGGGCCCGGGCCCATTTGAATATAATGGACTTAACGGGAAAGGTAGTATCTGTTGCTTCACGGGCAGGATACGTTGCAGTGCTACGATCCGGCACAAAGGGTGTGAATAGATTCGGACAATATGTTAATGTCAAAACCTTGGAGTGAGTGCATTTTGTAACATCTTGAGCCAAGCAGGTGGAGAGCAGAGGGAGAAAACAGACATGACACAACCATATAAATAGAACAGTATGGCAGCTTTCATATAGGAGCCATATGTTTCCGTCTGCGAGGAAATATAGGATGTCATGCATTACGGTGTAAAAAGACTCATTTACAACCATTAAAAGCAGTCCACTCGAACATCTCTGTTTTTGATCTGGTGGCTCACATCTCATTTTACTCTCTTTTTTTGTGAATACACATGATAGCCAAGTTTCTCTTTTATAAAGTCTTGATTCATTTAAAAGGAGAAAAAACTATATTTCTCTCCTCTGGTCCAGACAGTGAGGTTTCCTGGCCCTTGGCCTCCCACCATCCTCCTCGAGGTTTCACCAGACGTCGCGTTGCGCACAGGGAATGGTCGATTGCATAACGGCAGGCGAGACGTGATCGTTCCTGGCCTTCTCACAAAATTCAATCATTCTCCGCATACTCCAATCCCATGACGGCCCATTAAAGAGCAGCACGGGCTAGGATTTCCCCCTCATGTGTTTTAAATTGAAATTACGGTCACAAAGTCTGCCATAGGCATGACTCGAGGAAGACGAGGAGCTCGGGGAAGAAGGAGATATCACAATAAGTGAAGTACAGGAAGAGAAAGAGTCCGAGAAGATAACCTGGGAGACCACGCTCTTCTACTTCCTGTTTAGTTATTGGAGCCACCAACAGTCCAGGTATTATTCTGGAATAGAGACATGTCCATGGTGTACACACCAACCTTTCAACCATAGTCAGTTCCAGCATGAAGGACGAAGCTTCGTGGAAGAAAGACCTGTTAGGATTTAAAATTAACCAAGTGATATTAAAGGGACGTTGAATAAAGTCGACTTCTTGACACTCTTGTACATTGTGTGGCAATCTTGAGTCACTTCATTTCCAGTATGTGGCTGTGTTAGCTTACACAGATTTGGCTCTTCTTTTTGGTTTGCAGCTGCATTCTCAGAGATTTGATGACATAGGAGGTTGAATCCCAACACTGATGTTTTGATCTGAGTTTAGTGATCTGAAATCCAGATAGTGTTTTTTTTTTTTTTTCAGAATACAAGTCACAATTGATTAGAAGTTAGAAAAATGTTTAAAAAAAAAAACATCACGAAGAGGAACACAAGTTGAACTACTGTTTAAGAGATGAAAATGCACCATGAATAATCCTGAACAGCTTCTGTTCCAAAACCTTCTGTGGATTTCTCTTGTTGTTTAGCCTTTTGGGTTCATAACAAAAACGTGTTTTTCTGCTTTTCTCCCGTCCTTAGCAAACTTGGAAACTGTGAACTTACTCTGCTGCTCCATTTCCATTTGTTGCTGCACATTTTACATTATTCTTGGTAATGTCGCAGCATTCTGTCATGATACAGTGACATCAAGTGGTGCCAGGTTGTAATGTTGTTAAAAATAAAAATAATCAAGAATATATATCATGGTAGTGATGAATGGTGCTTTAACTGCTTGTATAAAAATTCAGCTATTGTTTCTTATTGTATTCTACGTTCTGCTTGCTGTAGTGACTCAATACACTGCCTTGTGGTGCAAACTGGTATTTCAAGATTAAATGAGCTGGATAACTTGTGCACAGTTGCACGCTACAGAAAACTGTTTTGTCCAGTGTGGTGAAGAGTGGGAGATAATATAATGATCTTGCCTTCAAATGGATTTAAAGTTCTTTAACAATGGGTAAAAAAACATCAAATACATGTCTTTATAATGTAAGCAGAGCAAATCTGTGACCAATTTCTGTACCGATTTCAGTCTTTACCATATAGAAGTCAGTGTTATCAATAACATTTATTCAGGAGTGCTATGTAGAAGGCTTCATCATCGTCTTGCTTTTCTTTTTGCTGTCATTACACAAATACATTGCATTACAAGCATTATGCCATTGTAAAGATTGTTTTGAACTCCGTGTTGATATATTTTACGTAATAGCATCTCACTGTAAGCTCTGAGTCTGTAGCTTTTAAAGTCAACACACCATCTGTTCGAGAGAGAGAGAGTATACGGGAAGTGATAAGGAGAATGGGTGAAGCATGAGACACGGGGAGATGATGACCCCAGATGTCGGAGGAGCCACTGGGATCTGAATCAGACGCTGACTGACCATGAGTTCCTCATTCCTATTAGTCCCTGTGGACAGGAGGAAGGGTCACAATGCACAAACACACAGATCAACATGGAGAAGATCCTCTGTGATTTACTGTGAGGAGGATATGATGCAGACATTACACTGATGACCTGGCCAAACACCCCAGAGAGACACACCACTCTTCCACTTTAAGTAGATGTTGAGAAATGTATGGATTTTTTTTTTCCAGCTCTGAAATGAAATTAGAGATGGAGATCCATGTTTATATCCATGTAAAATACACCCAGCAGTCTTATTTAAGAATTTGATTGTTTCATTTGATAAAATGAGGATTGTGGGAGACCAAATTACTGTAGCACCAGGAGAATCTGGACATTTGCCTGCAGCTGAGTGAAACACAGTCGGCGCACTGTGATCAACTTGTAATCGCACACTGACATCTAGAGTCCTCATGGAAGATGTGCATGCATCTTCTGTCCTCTTTACTACTGTATCGAACACAAGGACTTACTGTAAGTGAGACCGAGTTACACTCTCAATAATAAATGTAAAAAAATAAATAAAACGACAACAACCCCAGATTAATTATAATATAAATGTCTACAACATGTATGTAATAATGTCAATAACAGGCATTGTGTCCTCGTCATCCGTTGAGTCAAAAGATGGAGAAAAAAAACAACTTTTAAAATAAGTACAAAAATATTTTGCTTAATGGGAGGTTTTCTGTCTTAAAAGGAAAAAAATAATTAAATGATAGCAAATCAGAAAAACTGGAATTGATATTAGGCCACCAAATATAACATGATTGTGAAATACAAATTGCTTTCAAAAGTCAGAAAATGTGTTTTGTCATTTAAACATGTGAGAAATTGAAAAATGAACAGTAAGAAAGTGAAACAATACTTTATTGGGGTTTTCGTGACTGAGACCTTGACCTTTGATGCAGTCGCTCTCAAAATGTAATGAGAGCATCCAAATCATCCCTGAAAAGTTCGTAGAATTCAGGTCAATAGTTTTTTTGTGGAAAGTTGGTTACACTCACACACACACACACAACGAGAAACTATTCACTGTGTTTCCCTTCTTCAACATTTTGTTATATTACAGCCTTTTTCCAAAATTGATTGAATTAGTCTTTTCCCAAAAGATAAAAGTTAAAAGTAAAAGTTAGCAAAACAACTAGTGCAAAGTGGAGGATGTAAACAACAACACCAACAGAGGATTCATGAGATCCGGATCTGCCGCCAGGCTCAGACGACTGTTGTGACGTCACACATCTGCGGCGCTCTAAGCCCCGCCTACTTTTTAAACTCCTTTCTGCAGCAGAAACGGGTACCAGATTTGGCTCCGGTTACGCTATACCATACCGCTCCGTTCCGTCCCTGCACTTTTTGTGCGGCGGAAACACGGCTTTTGTGTGAATATTTTGCATTAAAACGTTCTGTCATCAACATAGAAGTTTCAAAAGATTTTTGTGCCCAAAAGCCCAAAAGACACTGAATCACCTCTGGTGGCCATTCCACTGATGTCAGAAAATTGACATTACCAGCCTCATCAAAGACTCTCAGCCAGGAAAACAAGGAAGAGAGCTCTGTAAAGGTAAAGTGTGCTTCTTGGGCTGCAGTGCTGCTCATTGCTGCTATTATGATCCTGATGTTTGCTGCTTCTGTGTTACGCTTTTGCTCATCAGTTTGATTTGCTTTATAAAACCAGGCTGGTCTGTGCTGCTGCAGATATTGCATCTTGGTTTATATTAGGTTATCTGGTTGAAAACTTTTTTATCTTTTAATTTTGTTACGGTTGAAGGCTGTTTTATTTGATGGGAAAATGTGGTCATCACAGCACCCATTTAAATGGTGAGGGACATCAGTTGGCAAGTGGATCTGCTCGTTCGCCATAGATCATTTGAATCAGCTGATTGTCACAGCCTGTGATAACGACTCCCGCAAACAAACCTTGACATGACCATCTGGAAAACAGGAGAGGGTGCACACACCAAATCTGGAGCCATGGCACCAGGGCCGGAGTGGGACTCGTTTTCAGCCCTGGAGTTTCATACCTCAGGCCGGCCCACTTTAGATCATGAGCCATTACAGTCATGGAATTAAAATCTTACTTGTGAAGTCTACAATAGCACTGTTCTGTAAAGCCTTGTAATTCAGGCCACATCCACACGAGCCAAAACAATCATTTTTCTCCCTGAGGTTCTCAAAAGAAATGTTGTCCACTCCTCACTACGAACTTGGCTCAACATGAGGCTTCAGGGCATGTAGTACACATGCCAGGCCTTTAGGGGCACTGTGACTCACCAAACACCAAAAATGCAGGAGAAGACAGAGCACAAAGAAATTTAAAAGTAGACTCCTGTTCATAAACCTCTATATAACTCTGAGGTTTATGGGTCTATGATGTGCTAGACCTGTAGATGACTCACTGTCCATCATTGCAATCAGTCTTTTATGAATAACATTGGTTACATATCTTAGGAAGATGGAGCACTGGTCTTTGCTGATATCTTGTGTGGTGCCAATTTGAACTGAAAACATGCCAGCTTGTCTTACTTCTTCAGCTATAATTGCCTTTATCAGTTGGCTGATGACATCCACAACTTTATTGAATGTGACTTTTGACAGCAGTGTAACTATAGAGCTCCTCTGCCTTTTGTACCCGTTTCATACTGCTTCTTGCCGTTTTCTATGCAAGTGTTTACATGCTGCTGTAGGCAAATGTCATATTTAGTCAAAAGTAAAAGCATCTCATTGTCATGATTAGCAACAATGTTTTCTTGGCTGTAATCTGCCTCCTCTTTACCCCCCCCGTCGCTAAGGCCACATTTGCCGATAACTTTAATAACATCAACAATGCACTCTATCACCCGACGTTTACTTGTTCAGCATGCACTGACATTTGGTTGCCAGTCAACAGGCTTTTCACATTCAGAAAGTAAGCATCTGCACTATCTCTGTGTCTTACATTTTCCACTATCCTTCAGTGAATGTGTTTCCAGTCTTTTATGCCTCCCTTGATGGTAGGGGCATCACTGACCACAGGTGCAAATGCCAGACAAACACAAGAGTAATGAGACAGATTTTTTTTAAACTTTTTTTTTCTTCACATTTTAAAAATGGTTTAAATTCTCAGCACAAATCTCCACTTTTACAAACCCTTCTGGTCAGTTCAGGTCAGTTTCATTACTGTAGTGCTGAATCATCTAGCATGATTCAACCTCATGCACAAATATAAATAAGCATAATTTAACATATTACCAAATCAAAAAGGAAATGCAGCATTTTACCAATATTTTAGAGACCCCCCCAAAATTTCACAAGTCATGTTTTAAGGGGGGCTGATTCACCCAATTCATGAGAGGATGGTCATTGTGGGGATCGCTGGCATGTTAGAGCAGGAACTTCTTCTAAAAGCCTAAATTCTGAGATCTGAATCATGTCTCCTTACTACAAAGAGTCTGTGGGAGAATAACTGCATCCATTTTTCTTCCTGTACAAACCAGCAGATGGAGACAGAGACCTCCCAATAATAGACTCAACTTGAAATTCACTTATGATTTTGAGCACAGTATCAATTTGTGGTTCATTCTTCACCAACAAGAGAGCTTCTGAAAACTAAAAAAAAAAATATTTTAGGTACAACCGGAATATTATTAAAAATGCCTATACCCCTTCAGGATATGATTTCTCTGCATTACACCATCTTATCTACACACTAGGAACTGTTTGGTTTTGATGATCTTGAATAGTTGTGAAAAGACAAGTGATGAATTCAAACTCGCTAACTTCAATACACAAGTTCAATTCTCTTGTAAAAAAAAAGAAAAACAAATATTTAGTCACAAATCTACTTAGTTCACCCTCTTTAAAATCTTCTGACTGCCTCTTAACGTCTCTTGCACTTTTCTATGAAGACACTTCTCCATTGTGATGCTGTTGCACTTGCGACAGCAAAGGAAAATCTCCCTGGACACTTTCTCGCTGCCCTTTTGTTCCTGGTGCTCTGGACTGGCTGGCCAATCAGATACAACGCTGATCAGCCCACAGGTGATCTCAATCTTCTGCCAATAGAGCGAAATATAAAAAAGCCTCAGGAAATTATTCAACCAAAACCTTCTAGAAAGATTTAACAACACTTTTTCTTTTTCAAGTAATGTGCCTTTTATGTTTACATCAACATGGATCCAAAGTAAAACTACCACGTGGAAATAAATGGCTCCATCACAGATTCATTCAAGCTCTTTCAAGTATAAGTTCTTTGTTTGTTGTTTTCTTAATGGAGCAGATTTCAGCTTCTTCCAAAGGTGCAAAGTTACAGTGGCAAAATTATTCATACCCTTTGTACTTTTCCACATTTTATCATATTACAACCACAAACATAAATGTATTTTATTGGGAGTTTATGTGATAGACAAACACAACATGTTGCATAATTGTGATGTGGATAGAAAATTATACTTTTTTTTTTTTTTTAAACAAATGAACAGTTTATCACAATTATGTGCAGCACATTATATTGGTCTGTCACATAAAATCTCAAAGTTTGGTGACAGGCATATAATGGTGGAACTTTTTGAAATTCTCTGGGTCTGGGGCTCTCTGCAAATGCCTACATTGACTCTTTTGCAACAAATTTGGACAAATATCCAATGTTTTTGGTTTAAAAAAAATAAAAAAATTTTTTTAATTTACCTAACGAGTTGAAAGTGGAGTGGTGGGGTGTATGTCAGATGATAAGCAATACAAGACACAAGCTAAATGTATGTAACACAACAAATGTTTTATTTGTCATTATAAGAGAACTGACCGGTTCATCAATGTTGCACACTAAAAACAAAAAAAAGTACCATTGTCTAGAATTAAGGCACATTAGTTCTAAAAACAAAAGCTTATTCTGTTCAAGTAAAATTGACATCGACTGGTTCTAAACTTACATGTTTGAGCAGCACAATACTATTTAGATTTTGTAGTTGGAGACACTGTGCATGTCAATGTACAATACCAGCGTTGAGTCGTCCACAAGTCAATAAATAAGGTCATCGTTGTAAAGCTGTTTCTTTTAAATAACTCGAATGATATATAAAAAAAACTAAAACAAGACTGGTAGTAGTGACCTTTGACCTGTCGTCTTTGTGCAAACAAAAACTCACGAGGGTTCAGAGCTGCAGGTAGTGTTTATCTGGGGCACTGGGTGTTGCAAGCGTCTCCCGACTTGAAAAGTGTATAGACGCTGACCAGTGGGAACATGGACACTGCTCCTAGCATGGAGCCCAACTGCACCACGGCCCCACACCACACGAGGGCGCTGTGGCCCTCGTCTCTCAGGATCACCCCGATAATAACCTTCACATAGGACAGGGACAAAACGAACAGGATCCAGGCGACAACCTGCAAAAGAGAAAGTCACCACATTTTAATTTTTTTTCCTCTCGAGTCTGTAATCTTAAATGCTGTAGTGTGGTCATTTTAAATAACGAAAAGTAGCACCATACTGGAAGAATTTTGTTTATTTTAACTGAATCATTTCCTCTCACAAGGATTATGCTCATTGCGCTTGAGATGAAATCTTTCCAAGAGCTCTTTTGTTAAGACTGTTTTACACAAACAATTTGAAGACTTCGACTTTGCTCTGCACAACAGTGCAGCATAAATGGTAAAAGTATAGTCTGGGTGAGCTAGCACAAATTAGCACAAGGGTACAGATACAAATAACTTTTGTTCCTCAAAAGCTACTTGGCATTTGTTTCAATTCAACTGCATATATATATATATATATATATATATATATATATATATATATATATATATATATATATATATATATATATATATATATTACACACCCACATTCAAAACACATTTCTCAGTTAAAGTCTATAAAACAGGCTTCAGTTTTTGTGACAAATGCAGTCATTTATTTTCTCAGTTTAGAAATGAAAGATGGTAGAGACATTACAGAGGATGTAATATTAATAGCAGTAAATTATTCACAGCAGTGCAAGTATCCAAAAATACAATTCAGTACTTCCCACTGTTTGCACTACTGACATTTTTCACTTCCCCATCACAGGTGTTCATTTAAATCTTTTTACAAATCTTTATCCAATAATTTTAAACTTTACTGACTTTTTTGTTTTTGTTTTGCATTTATCAATTCTTTTGTGTTAGAGAAATCTTGTTTTGTCTCACAAAGAGTGATGTTTATTTTGCAGTCTGCGTTCAAGGATCACCCGTGTCAGCACTCTTGGAACCTCTATGCTACTTTTGGTGTCCTTCAATGCAGATTGAAAACAATTCAGCCTTTAAGAAGGTGCTGTCTGACTTCATTGTTAGACAAACTCCTGGACAATCACGTAAAGGTTGTACTAAGACACTGTCTCTTCTTGCAAGAAAATTGTGATAAAATTGTCTTAAACTTTTTTCAAATCACTCTCAGTTTGATTCCTGTGTATTCTGTCTCCCTGAGGTTTTTTTTTTATGAGGAAATTCTCTTGAAATATTGATGTGAAAATTCAATACAATTCAAATTCGAGTCAGCAAATGCAGAACAATGAGGACTCAAAATATAACTTAGAATATCTTTGTAAAATATTTCTGAAATGATGTTGTATATGTGAGTTGTTTTTGTTTGTTTAGTTTAGCTTAGTTTTTGATTTCTTTGTTCAAACATACGGCCAGTGGGACAAAACAGGCCCATCATACGGTTGAATCTCTAAAGACAAACTTGTTTAGTGTAAAAATTAACAAACACTAACAATTTCCAATAAAAGTAACTGCTACTTTGAATGCATTCACTGGGTAGCGCATTGTTATATTTAGAATGACAAACAAAATGCAAAGATCAGTTTTCACTGCAAGCTATGTTGTTGGAAAATAACATTACTATCATGACTTTACTGTGGTGCACAAGTACAAACTGCACGCTAACGGCTGCAGAGAGAGTGAGCTCTTGCAAGGAAATTAATGCAAATGCGGTTCATAGATGACATTATTTTTTTTATATTTCTCCATATTTAGTACCATGACGCATTGTTAAGATAGAATAATACTGAAATTGGACTAAAAAGGATCAACTTGTTTAGGCTATTGACATTTTTTTTAAAAATAAATGTTGAATTTTGCTCGACACATTGAAGCCTCTTTGTATTAAAACACGATGAAAATTTAAAAAACGAAAGTCACCATATATGACAACAACATTCAATTTCTTTCATATATTTTAGGACATTTTAACTTGAGTACCTTTTTAAAATCATGATACAAAAATCATATGCCATTTGATGAAGAATTGACCAAAAATGTGTCTGTCCATTTTAAAAATATTTCTAAAAAGAGCAGATATTTTCCCCTAAATGTTCTGTAAAAGGTTGCAAATTCCTGACAGATTATTGAATTCGCCTAAAAAAAAATCCTGCTTTCTTTTTTCATTTTTCATGTATTGGAAATACTGTAACTTGCACTAGTTTCATGGACACAGTGCAAATGGAGTTCAGGAAAACAATGCTTCCGACCTAGTAACGGAGTGAAAGTTTGTTTTATTGTATGTGCCTAAAATGGACTCAAATAAGTTTACCATTCCTATTTCAAAAGGTGGAGTGTTTTCTTAAAGACAGAATAGCAAAGCTAATGCACTCTATAATAAGATGAATCTTTAGAGAAGCGAGAGACTTACTATAACTGCAGTTCCAGAGGGACTGTGTACCAGCAAAGGACAGGGACTCAGAGCGGCCATGGCCATGATGAAGGCTCCAAATGCAGTTCCAAACATGGTCAAAAAACCCATAAATACAAGAGACCTGAAAGCAAAATGCAGTTCATGAAACGAAACCAACCACAGAGTCTACAAGGTATTTATGCCCAGAATTTCTATTTCTCACCTCGCTGGTACACACATGGCGATGAAACAGGCCACGGGGTTTGCAACAGCTGCCATTGTGGCAGCGAGGTGGTAGGCCTTGTTTCCGTAAGGCAGACACGAGTAGGACTGCACTGAGGGCAGAACTGCATTGGTCAGTGCGTTGACCCAAGCCAGTACGACAAAGATGAACGCCACCTCCAAGGTGCTGTACGTCCCCGTCCCGAAGCTGCTCCTGGGTTCTCTCCTGATTACTTCTAGGGGATCAATCATTGGCTTCTGCTCTGGCGTCCGGGCGTGAAGAGACACACCTTGTTCTCTCTTCTCGCGGTCCAGATCACCACCAAAGTACCGGTCGTTCTTTCTCTCCCGAGCCACGGCGGGAAGGTGGTTGAGCAGGAGGAAGGAAGCCATGCACACGATCATCATCGCAGTTAGAAACAAGAAGAACACTTGAGCGGAGAACTTTGCCGGCTGGTAGACTGCCTGCAGCCTGTCACTTCCAACTTCAGAACTGTTGCCAGTCAAAGTGGCGTTCTCACAGTGGACAACTCCGACGCCTTGAATCAGTGCCACGAGGGCAGGCACCAGACCACTGAGGCCTTCGCCTGCAAAGTATGTAGTGAGATATTGCGGGCGCAGCCTCATCATGAATGGTAGGAAAGTAACAGAGGAGGTGCAGTCCACCAGAGAAAGCAACAAACAAAGAACCAGTAGTGCAACACTGTATGATGAGCTCCCTATGGTCACTTTGGAGTTCCAGAAGAAGGCCAGCAGGAATGTAGCGACGATCCCCAACCCTACGATGCAGTAGATGACCGGCCGCTCGTCCACCATGCCCGGGCGGAAGCGGTGCAACAGGGTGATGATGAGAGGACCGATGTTTGCCACCTGGATGAGGACGGTGAGGTAGGAGGGCAGGTGCCAGCCTTCTGGGAGCTCAGGCACAATCAGGGGCAGCTCCACCCACATCCCATTGATGGCCACCCACGAGCCCATGCCAAACAGGCAGGCCAGCACATGAGTCAGCAGCGACATAATGGTGGCAGGAATGAGGTGGAGCAGGAAATGCAGATCTGCACAGTCTGAAACATAACAAGACGGGTAGGTTTAGTTACGGGCTCTGGAATAATCCTTCTATAATGAGTAATGAGAGGCAAACTTCTTGTCTTGGATAAGTGGAAATCTGCAACTGTAACCATCTACTGTATTTCATCACCTGCTCAATCTGTACTATTGTGGATCCACCCAGAAGCTTACTGAACGGGTCTATAGACCATCTGAACTATTATTTAACACAAAAACAAATGCCTTGACTCAAAATTGTATCTTTAATTATGGTCCATTGGAGAAATGTATTAGCCTGAAGAAAACACAACAATCATAACATGTTCATCATTAGAAAATTCCTTAAAAGCACTAATAAACATTAAAAAAAATGCCAACAACACATAAAAGAAAATGTTGAAATCACTTGGACACACTCATTGGACACGCTCTGAAAAGTTACCTAAATTGAAAAAAGCTGCTAAACAGCTAAAATAAATAATAGATAAACCAGCCAAAATGACAAAAATAGGTGAAAATATTAAGGCCCTGTTTATGCAACAACTTTTAGTTGCATTTTGGGCAACTATTTATCATCAACAGTGCATAGAGCCACTGAAAATGAGACTTTCTAAAAACGGCTCAGAAGGTGGTACTTTTTGAAAATGCTCAAACTTTGTCTCTGTGGAAGCGGGGTGAAACACAACATTTATAAAATAGTGCCACTGTGCATGTACACTGCAGTCATAATAAAGAGGTAATCAGTACATGTGCAAGCAGATAATCAATGGTGGCCTCCAGTGTCATGACTTTATAGTTTTATATTTGAGGGTCACCATAACAGCAATCCAACTTGGTCATCTGTTCATGCAAATGTCCGTGTACCCGGCATTGTTAATGTTTACAGTGTATTGTTCTCTGCATGCACGTGTGTATGTGGTTTCATTCTCGCCCCAAAAAACAACCACGCCTACTTGTGGCCCAGCATGCTCACTACATCATTATCAGCATTTCTGTTGTTTCTGTGTAAATAATCTTTTTCAAAATGTTGCCTAACTAATCCGAAACAAAACACAAAAAAATACTATTATACTTGAAATATTAGTGTAACTACAGCGTTTTAAATTGCCTAAATGATTTACAGCAGCTAAAATGGCTAAAACTGCTATAATCACAATGGCAACAATGGTTAAAGCAGTTAAAATGGTTATAATGGTAAGGCAAGGCAAATATAATGATAGACCACCATGAGGCAGTCTGCAATTCTTTCCCCCAAAAATTGAGAAATACATTAAAACAAAGGGATTTAATATGACATAAGAAGCAGTATTCAAAAAAGTTCAAGCTTTATTCAGTTAAAGGTAATGAAATAAGTAAAATCTATTGTTTCAATCCTGTATAAGCCCAAATAGCCTCCTCAGCATCTTGATCTCCCAGTGTGAGTGTCGATCTGCAATATCCCATCCGTACATTTGGAATCTGGTTTCCTTTAAAGTCTTAGATGGAGCAACCTCAACATTAGAAACTCTGTTTGCCGATTCATAGCTCTGACTCAGATAAGTTGGTCCACTCAAACCAAGTTCAAGAGCTAAGAATTCAAACGAATAAATTCCCAACCAATGTAGCCGTTGGAGGCACCAGAACAGAGATAGAAAACTAAATAAATAAATCCAGATTACATGATGGTCCCCCCTACATTGGGTGGCGTATTTTCTGTGACGTCAAGGATGGATTCGAGGACTCAAATATCTCGATCATCCTGTTTGCTTGATACAGAGCAGACATGAGTGTATTGTTTATGATCGACCTTCCCTCCGTCCGTGTTTCCCTGCCTGCTCTCCCATTCTCCCTCTCCATGTGCTCCACAGCAATAGATGACCTTTCACACACTGACACACTGCTCCCATAAAAAGCACCATGTGACCCCGACATGAACACACACACATTAAAAGGAGGTTGTTTATCTATGTGATGTAGCTACATCTATACAGTGAATGTGACTAATGTTCTCCGTAAACGAGAGGAAGGCTACGCTAACACATTAGCGTGTACACTTTTATTGTATTACTGAAACAAGCAGATGACCTCTAATGTCTTTCAATGGAATCACGACTAAAAAAAAAAAACTTTTAGTGAGAGAAAAGTACATATGACTACCATGACTGCAGCATTTAATGTAAATGTGTCAATATCATGGAAAACAACACATATCATGTGTCAATCATATGCAAATTGAGTTGTATTCAGGAACAAAGATGAATTTCAAAAATGTCACAATTATTACAGTGAAGGCAAAACACAGGTTCATAGGTCATTTAGCAGGAACCTTTTAAATTAATGCATAATATAGTTTCCCAGCATTTTCACAAAATAAAGCCATCTTATTTCAGGTTCATATAAGAGGTTTGGCCAAAATTTAACATCCTCATTCAAGCCTCACCCTCTCTGCCGTGATCTCAGGGGAACACAGAGCCCAGGTTAGGAGGTTTAACCTTTAACCCTCGTGATCACAGCTTAGAACACAAGCTTGGTGTGTTTCCTCATGGTACATCGAAAGAGACGCAGATGGACTGCAGGATCTCGGGATCTGATGTAAACCCTGAAATACACCAGCTCAAAGCCGCTACCAAACGACGCGGTTCATCCTCTCTTCCCCTTACCTGTCCAAAAACACAAGAAGAGACGTCTCTCCTCTGACCTCCCCCCTTTCAGAGACCTTCAATCCATCGTGATCTGTTTGTAACCCAACCTCCTATTCCATCTGCTCCAAATGAGTGTGTATAGAATTCCTCCTTCGCCTGTACCCTCACACACAGGATTAGTCTGCTTCCGCCTCTGTGCTGCATTTGACAGGACACTGCGCAGGCGCACATATCTGAAACCATGTCACCTCCATTCTCCCTCCCTCTGCGTGTTAGAGGGCGGTTTCACAACCAGCCATGTGCTCTCCTTCTCTCTATCTGCCACACAGTGGGAGGGAGTGGAGTGGAGGGGCCGGTTTCACAGAGTGCCTCCCCCCTATTCTTTACTCCCTTCCTTCACCAACCAGCCTGCAGCTATGTGCTCTTCCCACCATTCAGCGCACAGTGAGCAAAAAGAGGGACTTCCGCTTTTGTTCGATAAAGTTGCACAACACCAGGAAATCAGGTAACTGAATATAAATAATGCCATTAATGCTATACATTTTAAATAATTGAAAAAGACGTAGTTTGTGTTCCCATTTGAGCTAGTGTGAATGACTGAAAATAAAAAAAATATCTATAATATAAGGACACTGTAACATTAATACATACATGATAAATAGATAATTTCAATATAATAATTAAAAAAATTATTTGTCAAAGTAATTTACAATAGTTGTACTGGAAGAATTGTACAAAGTATAAGCGCTCAACTGTACTTCTGATCTATAGTTACACCATCACAAAAGGTGTGAAGACAATCAAAAAATTGTGAAAACCAGTCCATCAAGTCGAATTTCCCAAAAGCAAACATGACATTGCAAGTTTGCACATTTCCTGCACATGTATAAAACCTCCTTTGAAATAGAACACCTGCACTTAACTTGCACGAATCATGCGTTTACATCTCGGATATAGTCCACAATTTAACACTTTATATGGCACACAATAAGTGAAAATAAATACCCTAAAGAATTTTTGACATATCAATATTTCAATAATTATTATTTAAAAAATCACTTATATTTCAGCATTTCTCATTCAGAAAAGTCCCCTTCAGCACCCCTTAAAAAATGCCTGTACATGAATGAGTACTGGTGTTTCAAATTTGCTATTTTATCCAAATAATTTTTAAAATCCCAATATCTTAGTCACTAAAAATGCCCTAAAAAGGACGATCACTTACAGGAGTTCTTCTCAGAACACTGCAATGCTTAAGCACAGCTTTCAGTATTTTTTCAGTATTTTTTAGAATAAAGATTAGATTTAGATTGACACGAGTCAGGTTAACCAACTTTAAATGAAAGGTGATTTGTTAAAAGGAGTCCAAACTTGTGCGGTTAGTGCTTTTATAAGAAACACGACTAAAAAGAACACAATTTTTCCACAGCGTGTTTATGTCAGTTTAGAAGAAACCTGTGCAACAGAATAAATGTGGCAGATGAAGGGTTAACCTGCATCTTCATAATCTTTTTCAGCACAAGAATTCAACAATCTGATGTTATCCTGAAGAAAAAAAGAAAAAGGGATCCCATCTGGTTACACAAGGCTGAATCCACAAACCAGGTTGTGCAGACTACTTCTTCAAAGTGCTGCATACAAAAACTTTAAGAATCTTTTCTCCCTCTGTTTTGCGTTTCTTTTTTTTTCTTTTTTTTACAAAAATGATTGAGACCATCATGAGTTTGACAAATTAATGAAAATCAAACAGCTTAGCAAACATGACAGAAGCTTCAACCTGATATTAGGTTTTGTAATTTCAATAAAGAAACAAAAAAAAAACCCTCTTTATGAGGAAACACTGTATTGAGTAAGAAACCTCCTCCAGTTACTTCATGCTTTATGGAGCAACTTCCCACTTTATTCTATTTGTTTTATCCTTCCCAACATCTGTACAGCTTTGTTGTTTTCAAAGTGTGTTGATAATAAGTTTCTAAACACTTCAATTCATCTATAAAATGGTGAAAAAGGTGAAAACGATTTACTGTGCTTCTGAAGTCCAAATAAGATCAAATCACCCAACCCAGCACAGACATATACAACTGAATGACTTGTCTTCCTCACTGTGAATTACACAACAGTCCACCTACCTGCCGGCAGGAAGGGAAGCTCAGCTCTGGTGACACAACAGCAGTGCAGCGGAGGATTGCTCAGATATGCACCGGTGCGGCGGTCGTCTGACGTTGCTGTGTGAAGAGTATGCAGGCGCGGTGATTTGAGGGCACTGTGTCTTACCACTCTCTGAATCTGTGTCATGTGACGGCTTGAGGGTCGAGCCACAGGTTCAGTTCAGTGAGAGTATAGAGAGAAAGAAAGAAGGGGGGGGGTGGAGGAACAGAGGGTTTGAAATGTTCGGATAAATCAATAAGGGAGAAACGGATTAAATTATGAAAGTGATGCTGAGTGAATGAGAATAGCCCAGCCAACCAGAAGATGAAGCAGGTCTGAGTGGGTGTCTGCTCAGGGTCAGTCCGGCTTTTGTTCGGCCCAAATTCCAGCTGAAATGAATGACCCCTGTTGCGCCCTTGTACCCACCTCTCCACTGACTGGTACTACGTGTTCCCTTCCCACAAATTAACAGCTAAAGTCTTGTTGCTGGTTCACAAGTGTGACAGGAGGCAGATTCCTTTTGCTACAAGAAACCCAAATAATCCTTAATGTGGAATGAAAACATCTGCTGGATCTGCATCAGTTTAATCACCGTTTATCAAAACGTTAAGACTTTTCTATTTAATAAAGCTTACAGTGCTGGTTCAGGACAGCCTTTACCATTTTTCCAATAATGACACTGAGCTTCTTTCCTTTCTCACCCACCATATTTCACTATAACACATCACTAATTTTCCCTCAGATGACCACATCAGGTTTTTACCCACATAGTGCCCTCATCTCCTGGCATACAGAGTAGTGTTTCTCTGTTTCCATTTGAGTCACACTTGCATACATTCATCCTCTTTTTTTTACAAGAACAACCTGACAACATACTTTATCCTTCATTATGTGTTCACCCAGCTCCCATAAAGACTGTGCTGTCTCAGGTTCTCTTTATTGTAATTTGACAACAGAGTTTAATTGTTTTTCTTTTCTGCAGAAGTAAACAAATGCCGCAAACTTGAGTCAGTATCACAAATCTTTTTTTTCCCCCACCAACCTTTGCACTACAGGAAATTCTACAACAGGATCTTCAGCTTCAGCCTTCAAAATAATCCGCTGATAATCATTAAATAATTTTATTGTCTATCATCCACTACCGTCTCTTTGATTCCCCTCCCATTTTTGTCAGGGAGCACACACAGAGGGTCCAAACGCACAAACAAGTTCAAACCAAAGGAGATCTTTCTTCTGACAAAACGAGATGGTTCAAAACTAATGGCAGTAAAGATGCAGCGACCGAATAACTGATTATATAGAAACCTGGTGGAAGGGCTTGATGAGACCCAGGTGGAAACACTGAAGAGGTCATTAGAGAGGGAACACAGAGGATTGCACAAACATGGAATTATAAGAGAAGCAATGACAAGAGAGGAAGTGCAAATTAAGGCCACATTTACACAAACCTTGGGGGGGGGGGGGGGGGGGGGTTAAAGAAACGACATTTCACCTTCTCCATTAAAAAAACCCAACACAGAGCCACATATACACCAAACTTGTAGGGGGCAGTCGAACGAGAAGCATAAAGCCATGATAGCCAATCAGGATCCTGGAAAATATACAACGTCACAAATTTTGATGTACATCTCTGCCTAACCCCCTTTAGAGACATGAAGTTTTCCTAAATATCTGTTGTGGCCGGAGATTTCAGAAATCATCGTTTGTGGTGAATCATAGCTGCGTTTATGTGTAAATGCAGAGAAATATCATAGTTTTGTAAATACCCTGGTACATGACATGCCCATTAACCCATTTACATGACAGCGTTTCAAGTTGAAACGTATCATTTAAATTTCAGTAAAGTTTCCATTTTACACATCATTTTGAAAACCATGTCTGTTTAGACGAAACTGACAGAAATGCTGAAAACAGTGTAGTTATTATGTTGAGCCACGAGTTAGCCTTAGGTCCAAGGTTTAGCCATACCCATGGATAGATTTGTTGAAGTTGATATTGGTTGTTTCTGTATTGACACCAAACACACAGAGAACAACACACTATCAACATTAACACTTATGAGTACATGGACATTCCGAGTGAATCTCAAATGTAAAACTATCAAGTCGAAAGAGAATATTTTCTGGGAGACACGACAATCTGAAGGCCACCAGTATTGTTATATTTCATCTGCTCACGCATGTGCAGAAGATCAATTTACTATGGTGTGCATGTGTCGCAGCAGTAGCCACGGAGACCGAGTCAAAGCATTTTCAAAAAGTGCCACCTTGGAAGCCGTTTTCAAAAAGTTGTGATTTCAGGTGGCTCCGAGCACCATTGTCGTGTAAACAGCTCATGGACTACTCAATGAAAGATGAATTTTCATTGTACTTCAAATACATTTGTTCCGACCTGCTCTGGTGTGGATATTTTCTCCCCTTATAATTGATCATGTGCCTCTTTATCAACTTCTGTCTTGTTTATGAGAACAGTCGTGGTTTTATGGGGCCTTAGACTCTGTGTCAGTTGTATTCCTATACCGTCTCTCCTGATTCAAATGAATCGCTTAGTGAACCTATTTTTCAAAACTGGTGTCTTTTTGTAATTAACCCAAACAACCTTTAAGTTGAAATGAGTGGTATATATTATAAACAATCTGAATTTTCAAACACTGCTGAGTGCATGACTTCTCTGCACTTCTCGGTTTATGAGACTAATGTCCAGTCACAGGACATCAGAGTTGTTTTGAAAAAAAAAAAAAAAAAACTCAAGATGTTGAACAATCCTGTGATCAAGAGCTTTGGAGCGTATTTGTGTAGAAGCATAATCCTTTGCTTTCTTTCTTGAAACTGCCGGGGCTTCATGCTTAAACAAACAAGCCTGTGTATGCGAGTGTGAAAGATTCATTTGTTGGAGATCTCCGGGAGGGCCGGTTGATGTGGAGAATCATGGGTAAAGTTTCTGCCACTGAGAACTTATCATTAAATGAGAATGAGGGAGGGGGAAAAAAAGTCACTTAACGCAAGGAAAAGGTGAATCTGACCTACATTCTTGTTCAGGTGTTGGACAGCTGAGAATCTGTTTGTTTTATAGTTTAGATAACAAAGAATCAAAGTATCATGTTTGAGAAATAGATGCCAGATAAAATGTTTTGAATCTTTGTTACATCTCAGCCTATATTTTATAACACCAGTTGCAAAAGCACCTCATGCAACATGAACACAATAAAAATGGTGTATGGATGAGGGTCAATGGGATCCAAGCCATTTTCTACTGCCCGCCTTGTCACCCGCTCAACTCCTGTGATCACATCACCACCATCCTCCAAAACCTCCACTGGCTCCTTCCTACTGGCTCATCCAGTTCAAGGTCCTCCTGACCTACAAGCCCCCCCCCCATACCTCAGAGACCTGCTCCACCACCATACTGCCTCCCGCAGCCTCCGCTCTTCTGACGCAACCCTTCTGTCCCTCCCACTCAGAACCAAACACCGAACGTGGCAGAGAACTTCTCCTTATCTGCCCCCACACTCTGGAACTCCCTACCCAACACCCTTCAAATCTCTCATCAAAACTCAAAGCTGTTCAGAACTGCTTTTAATACTTAGCACTAATATCTTTCTTTTAGGTGTTTCTAAAAGTTTTTCTCCATCTTATACTTGCTGATTTCATCATGAGTTCATCATAATCTTTGGGTGCAAATAAAATGTATTATTATTTTTATTTTTTTCAGGCAAATGGCTAATGGTTTGCTTATCCACATGCCCTGGGTGGGCACAACCTAAAAAAAATATAGCAGTTCAGAGTATTTGGTTGTATTGCAGAAAGTGGGTGAACTCTGGGAAAAGGCATTGCCAACACTTAGCACTGTTATGGCTTGGCGTCAAGGCCATAAGAAAAAAGAAGAACACAGGGAGAGTTAGCTCTAATTAATATACTTATTTAACAGACAATAAAAAGTACCCACTCGCTAAAAGAAATCAGCACCAAAGCAAAAACAAATCATGGTGTCAGGGGAGAAAGCCTTACATGGACTGCAGGAATGTTGGGTTTTAAACAGAAGTCGTGGCCAGCTGCTTCCAATCTCCTGATCAGCTGTGAAGCTTCCTGTTATAGTGTCGCTCCAAGGCCCCCCCGAGCTGTAAAATCACCAACTGGCAAAAACCTGAAATAAAATGCGATGATTGTGACAAATCTGACTTGTTATTGGAAGTCAGGGCTTGTCACAGATTGTCCACAGCTGCTTTGTTAAGGTTTTACACCTGAGATTTCTTGTAGATGTCAGAGCGAAGCGGGCGTGGCACCTCCGGGGGGGCTGGGTAGTGGTTCTCCCTTCCTATTCACAGTTGGACTGGTGGAGGACGAGATCCCGTAGTGGCCTGGTGGGGGCCTGGCTGGCGGCCTGGGGAGTGAGGGGCACCCCCCTCCCAACCAAATAAATGTATGTACGTATGTCTGTATATATGTAGATATGTATGTCTGTGTGTGTATGTGTATGCTTGGTGTGTGTATCTGTGTGGGTGTGTATGTATGTCTGTGTGTGTGTATGCGTATGCTTGGGTGTGAGTGTGTGGGTGGGCTGGGATTAGGTGATGGGGTGGCTGTCCTCCGGCCGGGCCTGGCTGGGCCTTCGCTCTTCCTGGTCTGGGGGGGGGGGGCTGGTCTGGGGCTCGGCGGCTGGGGCCTTCTCTGTCCCGCCGGGGTTGGGGGGGTGGTGAGGGGATGGCCCCCAGGGGTGCGGCGGGCTCCGCTGTCGGGGCTGGGGGGGGCTCCCTGCCCGCGTGGCCTGGGGGCGCTGCACTGGCCGGTCCCGGCTTGGCGGCTCGGTCGGGGCCCGGGGCTCTGCGCCCTTTATCCTTCTCCTGTGGGCCCCTCTGGCCTGGGGGGGGGGGGGGGGGTCCTCTCTGCGCGCTCCGTCTGGTGCCTTCCGGGTTGGGGCGTGGCTCTCCGGGGGGGTTTGTCGGGGCCTCCCTGGATCCGGTGGGTCGCTGGGTGCCAGAGTGGCGGCGTCCGGCCCTGGTGGCCTTGGGCCCCCGGGGTGGTGCTGCCCCCCACAACAGTTCCATTCACATCCAGAGGACAAACCACACACACACACACACACACACACACACACACACACACACACACACACACACACACACACACACACACACACACACACACACTTCCACTCCTCATTGATGAGATTGTTCTGTTAATTATCAAAACCAAGTTGTTGTTTGCTTTTGTTGTTGTTGTGTTTGTTTGTTTGTTTTATTTATTTATTTATTTATGTATTTATTTTTGTTCTATGTCCTTTTGTTTTTGCTTTTGTTAGTATTTGTGTCTTTATTCATACTTGAACGGAAAAAAAAGGGCCTCCAGCTCATTTTATTAATTTATTTTGATAATCAGGCGATTGTATGCAGAATGCTGGTGCCAGCAAATCATACAGTGGTTTATACAGATAAATAAAAACATATTTTCAGGTTCTCAATGGTAGTACAAACCGGGGGGGGGGGGGGGGAGTAGAGTTATGCATTACTTGTGGTCAGTTAGATCAGATGGTGGGGAAGATGGCAGGCCAGGACTGGCAGACCGCTGCACATTGGGTTCTGGAGAGATCGAGCAGTGGACGCAGCTTGAGAAGGATTTCAACTCCAACGTCCGTGAGACATTCTAATATGCACTAGAGATGGTTCTTGACATGGAGTCCCAGTGGACCCTGTTCAAAGCCTCCATTGTTGAAGAGAGTCGGTGGGCAACTCAACTGTACACCCACTTTGACAAACATGCAAAATCATGAGCCTTTGAAACAAACTCAACAGTCAAAATGCAATTTTTTGAAAACAGCCCCCAAGATGCAATTTTTCAAAAATACTCTGACGACTTCTCAGTGGAAACAGTAGACTCTCAGAATCTGTCACCATGGAAACCAGGAAAATATGCACCATGGCAATAGTAAATAGATGTTCTGCATAGGTGTGAATGGATGAACAATAACAACAATGGCGGCTTCCAGAGTGTCATGATTCCCAGTCCATAATTGTCCTGGAACTTGGTAGTTTTATGGTGGAAAGTGGCTCTAATAACAATCCAAATCCACATGAAGCTCTGTGTACTCACTATTGTTAATGTTTATGGCATTTAATTCTCTGCAAGCATGTGTGTTTGGTTTCATTATAGAAGCATCCAGGAGTGGCCCAACATAAAAACTGCATTGTTTGCAAAATATTGACATGTAAATGCTAAACTATAACACACACACAAAAAAAAAGATGTGTTTGCTCTTTAACCAGTTTTAAAACATTGTCTTGAATTGCACCAAACTGGAAATAGCACCCATGAGTTGCCCGACATGAAAACAGCATTGTTTTCAAAATATTGACATGTAAATGTGAAACTATTTTGAAATGAAAAGTATGCATTTTGACTTGAACAGAGCCCACGATCCATAATCATGTCAACAGTGGGGTTTTTTGTATAAAAAGAACTTTATTCCTTATACAAGGGAACATAAATGTTATTAGTGACATTCATCTACAATTTCCCTAAAACAGACATTTGAACGAGTGCTGGGTATAGAAACATTTACAGTACAGAAAGATCAGGGTGCATAGCAATAGAAGAGAAATCTGGCAGCTGAATCTTCACCGCACAGGAAAATATCAACCTTCCCCAAATGCAAGGTGAAGAGGAAAAATGTTTACTTTAAGATGTAAAAAAACGTCGACTTTAAAAATCCTTTTTGATAGCTGCATAGACCGAATGCAATGGAACCTTCGTCTTTTTCCCCCAAATACAAAGGGACGCTTACAAACAGCATGTTGCCAAGAAGACTGCCTGTCAGGGAAATGCAGGGTAAAATCCAGGAACGGTGTAAGACTGAGCAGCTTGTGCAGTGGCTGATTGTGAAGCTGCAGCTGCTTGAGAATCATAAAAATACATTGCAGAATTTTTTTTATTTTTTGCAGAGACAGTGCATATCAGTGGGAGTGGGGAGTTGTAATTTGTTTTTGCATTGATTTGAAGATCTGACAAAGCAAGATAAACTGTTAAAGACAAACATTGGAATAGTGTGGGGGGGGGGGGGGGACTACTGAAGGACCTACTAACCATACAGTATCACCTTCAGTGCATTCACCAATAAAAAATAACATTTTAAATTCCAAGCTTAAGCTATATGCTTCAACATTAATTCTCTCATTTATGACAACTGGCAAATTTCCAACATATCTACAGAGGCTGGACACAGAAAAGTGCATATTCATGAAAAGGATGTGCTAAAGAAATATTTGCTAAGGAAAACAAAACTTCTACATGTTCACAGTCATGTTCCATAGAAATACATACATCCAAAGGCAAAAAAGCAGCCCTGAGAAAATAATCTCTACAAATCAACAATGGTCTGTCGTACTTCAGTGCATTGTTCGTTACAAAATCTCCAGTGTTCATGACAATCTCAACAGTAATGAATAGAGACACGTATTTGAAAAGTCGGTGTCAGAAAAGAAAGAGAGACAAAAGACAGTGTGGCCCCGCCAACAATATTATCATCATGGATAGAAATAAAAACACAAAAATCACAAATCTGAAGGACAGGATATGGCACCCTTCATAAAATCATGGATTTGGTAAATGTTTCTTTTTCTTTCTTTCTTTTTTTTTTTTTTGAGAAGCTCAGCAGGATGTCATCTCAATATGCCCTCTGACAAGTGTGTGAACACATAACTGGTCATCACTGCCTGCTCCTGCTCATCTTTAGAACCACAAAAGCATAGCAAGCCTAAAAACAACAACAAATAAACAAAAAAATAAACTGATTTAATCAGGCCTCTGGCTACCATGCAGCAAGTGTCCATGCAAAACTTCCTATTTTCTACGCAATCAGAAATGTATGAAATGCAGGAGGGGAAAGAAAAGCTTGGTGTTTCTTCAGTGATCGGCAGAACTTTCAGGGGACGTCTCCTCTCTGTCACGTCTGATTAGCAGAAACTCACTGGGTCTCCTTCACTTTCACTGTCTGCCCGTCATTCTACGTCGGGGCCCAGGGTGCTGGGTTTAGTTTGCGGTATACTCGTGCTGCTCATAGGGCAGAGGTGATCACGTGGGGAATCTCTCCGCTTCTTCTGGAGGGCACAAAAGAATGAAAACAAGAGTTACAAAACCGGGGAGCAAAAAAAAAAAAAAAGGAAAAAAAAGAAAAAGGCAAACACTGGAACTCTGCAGGTTTTGTAATGTTGAACCGCTGACCTGACGGTGAGGGCGAGTTGTCCTCCCCTGTTGTGACAAACTGGAGATCTGATCCCAGAGCAGCTATGGAGCTCCTGGGCCGAAGGCAGCGGTCACCAGAGAAGCTCCTGCGGAGCAACGCCTGAAGCCACATACGTTACATCAGTCACTACCAGAAAACTCAAAATGCTCCTGAATAGCGTTCTGCTGCAGCCGCTACACATGCACATAATCCTAGAGAGGAATGCAATGCTCTGCACACCATAAAAAAAATTGGAACAAATATAATCTATTAACAGGTGAAATATTGTTTTAAAGCAGCCCATTTGAAAGCAAAAACATTTTGGAAAAATGGGTTTAATGCTAAAAATTGCTCCTAATTCCAACCAAATTGGTAAAATGACAACAAAAAGAATATGATGATGCGCTTTTTGATGATGATGATGATGGTGGGGTGGTAGAGCATAAAAAAATACAGGAAATAATTAAACTGAAGTACGATCGCAGTAGATGCTGCTTTTGGGACTTCACAAAATGTCCATCTACTGCAGTAAAACCTGACATTCCGTGCAGGTGGAGGCTCACCTTCCGGGTCATGGGGCTGGTGGGGGCGGAGGCACTGCTGTAGAGGCTGAGGCTGGAGTTGGACCTGCTCACGCTCAAACCCTTCGATGTGCTTCCTGTAGGGGACAAGTACTTCTCCTTGATCTTCACGTTAGTCCGACCCTTCACTGTTTGGTGACATAGCAAAACAAGTTCATGCTTTAGTCGCCGCTGCTTTTGTCACAGCCAATAAGCATGAATCAGCAGAAAGTTGAAAACATGTCAGCATCCTGCAGGGTAGACAATATGAGACAAGGCAGTTCCAAGAATTTTATGGATATCAAATGCTTCTAGTTGAGGTCAACAATTGGAATTATGTTGATTTCGTAAAATTAGCCATTTCATTAGAGAACAAATAAACATGTTTTTTTAAGGTTACTTGTTTCAGAAAAGTCAGCTTTAAATTATATGAATGTTTCATTATGCACGGCACACTGGTAAAATTTTGAATAATTACAGTTAAAAACATTTTACATCCAGTATGCCTGTTAACATTCATTTGTGATTATGATTTGTTGTTGAGTACAACAGATGTGGCATCTGCTAATTAATAATACAATAATATTTTGCGATGTGATATATATATTTTTTTAAATGACGAAGGCCAGACAAACTAAAATGCAAGAGCTCAATAAATTGCATAAGGGACTTAATATGGATTCTATGTTAATAAATGTTAATAAAGACCTTCAAATCTCTCCCTCATTGGCCGTTAGATGATCATTGTTCTTAAAAAAACCCCCAGGAAATGAAGTACTTGGTATGAAGCAAACAGCATGAGCATGAGTTCAGTAATAATCACATACTGTAAGAGTCACAACCAGTGCATAAGAGATCACAGGACTAATCACTAAGATTAGATGTTAACGTATTTTTGATTCGGTCTGCTGGTTTAATAACGTCAATGCGATTCCTTGCCATTGGTGTGTGAATGGGTGTGTGAATGGGTGAATGTGACGAACAACATAAAGCACTTTGGGGCTGCTCACACAATTGAAAGGCGCTTTACGAGTGAAATCCATTTACCATTTAGGTGTTTAATCATGTTCAGAATGGATGGTGTTGATGAGCTTTTCATCCTGACTGACCTCTGCAGGGGTCGTTCTTGACCAGGAACTCGTCCAGTGCAGTCCAGCCTCCTCCGACTCTGACCATCAATGTACTTCTCAGGATTCGGACCATCCGCAACTGTTGGGAATCTCCAAACTGCCGCAAAGACAAAGTACATGTATCAGATTCAGTGTTTTCAGAAAACATATGGATTTATGATTTCTATCTTCAACCTGCAAGTAGAAATGACTCACCCTGTATCTATTGGCACTTATTTGCTCCACCTGGAACCTCTTTGGACAGTTGCATTGTGATACTTGTCGACTCACCTATAAAACCACAGTAAAACAAGCATATAATTTGTCCTTAGAATACATAAAATCATTTACCCCTGGTTCTCTTTTCTGTAAACATCCTCACCTCTTCATTGATCTGGTCTGCGTCCAGTGTTTTCCTGTAGGGATCCCTGCTGGGATGGAGCGCGCTCACAAACTCATAGTAGTCAATGAATCCATCGCTGTTCATGTCGAAGATTCCCGCAACAGCGTTCATCTCCAGAGAGTTGGTTGGAAATTCTGTGGCAGAAAACGTGTTAAATTGTAATGACTTGAAGAGACATGGACAACCGGCTACACAAACTAAAGGAGTGCGAATATCACCGGTTGGCTGCTCAAGTGGTGAAGTGCACTCGATAAATAAAGGCCAACCCTCCATCGACTGCAGCAACTACATTGAAAATTGATGAACTCGAACAGAAAATCCATTCAAGGTTTCAGCGAATCTTCTTACTCGAGGCGAGGACATAATCGATGAACTCTTTCTGGCTGATGCGTCCGTCCTGGTCGCGGTCAATGTTGCGGAACACGTCCAAGATCCGAGACTTCAAGTGACTAATCCACTGTATGTAACGCTTTCGCCAGACATTGAAGTCGAAGTTTGCAAATTCTTCCATCTGCACACAAGACAAGAACTATAGATGTTTATCATTTTCATCTTAATTTTGTATTTCCACAATCGGTTGTCGTGTTTACAATGAGATTTGAGAAGGAACAATAACCTCTTTGAGCATGTGCTGGTGTTGCTCGAGCCGGCTCTGTCTGGCCACAGCCAGGAGCCAAAGCTTCTGCCACTGACCAACCAGCTGACTGAGCTCGGGGGTCTGGGGGTCGAGGTGCTCCAGGGGGACGGGGATCACAGGCTGCAGCTTCAGAGTGCTCCGCCTCTCTAGATGGAGCAAACAACCAACTCAGTCACATGTTATCTCAACGATGAGACGACTCTCTGACGGTGAGTCCCTTTTGTACATGTGTGGTAGAATGAAGACTGGACATACTTTGTTTATCTGCATAGTTTCTGAAGATGTAAGATTATTGTGTCCTAATAGACTAAACTTCTTTCACTCAGTTCTGCACACATATTTATTCTCAGAAGTAGAAACAGTATTGACGGGCATTGTTTCCGACAACAGTGTAGTGAAAGACACTCAGTGTCTTATGCTCACTGTCTCAGGCTACGTTCACTCTGCAGGCCTTAACGCTCAATTCTTATTCAGTATTTCTTGCTGACATCAGATTTCTTTGCGTGACCGTTCACATTGCAATTTCTATGCGACCTCAGACTGCAGTGGGAATGTTACCTGACCCCAAAGTGACCCACAGAAGATGACACGACACGTTATTTTTGGATGTAAATATGGATGGAGATTCACCTTGCAAATTTTCCAAAGATTAATCCCGTCACCTGCCTGTTTATTAAATTTTTTTGGCACGCGCCAAGAATTGTTGTCAAGGTGACTTACTTGTGAGTGGTCGTTTGCTGGGGGAAACATGCTGTTTAGGAATGCTCTTCAGTTTGCATGATTTTGTAGCATGTTCAACCTCCGGGAACTTTTTATTCAGCTCATCCGTGAATACCTGCACAGAATGTGAAAATAGTTGTGATTGCATGATCCTTTAAAGAGTCTAACATCCTCAATCTGCTTTACAGTGCAGTCCGAAGTCTGTAAATCGTACCGTGTGTTGCTCGATGAGTTCTTGGGTCTGTTCAGTTGTGTCGGGCAGCGGTTCCTGATCTCGGACGTTGAGGGCTTCTTCTGCTGAGGAGATCCAGTCTAGTAGTCTCTGGACCTCCTCTCTTTCTGCTTCCAGTGCTGCCAGGCTGGCCTGGATTTTCTGGCCCTGCTGCTGAGCCCAGGTCTGAACCTTGACGCCCAAAAACAGATAGTTGTGTTGATTCAGAATGCTCAAATGTTAAACTGTATAAACAATTTAATTTGTGTATCATTTTGGTACTTACCTCTTCGTAGCGAGTCTTAGTTACACTGATCCAAGACTTGAGGGTGATTATGGAGTCCGGGTGACAGGAGGCCAGGATCATCTCACCTAAACTCTTGATGCTATCTAATTCTACAACCTGAGCCTGCAAAGCTCCCAGAGACTCCTGTCAAGGAAACAAGATCACAACATTTCAGGTTTTTATAGTCATGAGCAGTGGTTAGAATACACCAGATGGATGGATAGTTGGATGACAATAAAATTGATAATGCCATGTATATATATTAAACGTTTTTAAATTTTGGTCTCAGTGTCTTGTTACATTATTGACCAGATGTTACAGATTTTTACTACTTAAAATCTATTCATCCAAAACTAAGAGGTGCTTGTTATCTTTTCTTGTCTGTGTGAAAGTGTGTGTGTGTGTGTGTGTGTGTGTGTGTGTGTGTGTGTGTGTGTGTGTGTGTGTGTGTGTGTGTGTGTGTGTGTGTGTGTGTGTGTGTGTGTGTGTGTGTGTGTGTGTGTGTGTGTGTGTGTGTGTGTGTGTGTGGGTGTGTGGGAGTGAGGGGAAGAGGGTTGCTTGATGGTTGCTTTTTTAAAATCTGTCCTTGAGACAAACATTGAGTCCTTATCAGCACATTCTAGTTTTGTAGCCGACCTTGACCACTGCAGATGCAGATAAAACAAGAAAGCAATCATTTCTCTGGAAAAGTGTCCCTTTGCACAAACCTGGTGTTGTTTGCGGAAGGTGAGCAAAGCCTCCTCCTCCTCTGGTATGATGCCGTATTTCAAGATCCTTTCTGCCTCTGTGAGCTGCTCCATGAACGAGTGAACAAGGCCATCGAACTTCTCAGCCTGTTGAGCAGGAAAACAAAGTGAGAAGATAAGGCTCCGGGCCAGTTTTGCATATTGGCTTTGACTTTGTCAGTACCACAGTGTCCTGGAACTTTAACCTGATAGTATGTATAGTCAATGTAAAGACATGTTTTATTTTGCATACAAGCATTTTCTAAACCATTTTATAGAACTAAGGGTTAGCCAGTTCATTTACTTATGCCTTGTTACTATTAAAACAGATGTACACAAAGGCAACCGTTGTGCATGCTGTACCCACATCAATCCTCTCTGTTCATTGTACCAGTTTCCAAAACTGTACCTGCTGAAGCGCTGCCTCCAGCCGGTCCTGCTTGCTGACTGACAGTTTGCACACGGCCTCCCAGCGGCCCTCCAGCTCGTCCATCTGCTCCTGCAGCCAGTGGGCGTCGGCGGTGCTGCTCCTGGTCAGATCCCTCACAGAGCGCTTCAGGGTCCGAATGCACCCGGCTCGCTTCCCCAACTCCTTCTGAAAGGCCTGACAAGAAGACAGACAGGAACGTGAATAAGTAGCTCCACAAATATATGCAACACATTAAACTACATAACATAAATATATAGATCTTGTGAAAATTAAGTTTGTTGATTTGTACTTATGTACAGTTACTAGTTCCTTTCACTAATCAGTGTTTAATGACTGATTTACTCATAAGTATGAAGATACTCTGTTATCTGGATATTACTTCTTGATTTTTTTTAACGAATGAAACCACCTGAGATAAATTACCAATGTACGAACAGCAGCACCTAGCTCAGATGAAACATTTACTTGAGGCTGCTAACGCATCACAAACAGGCCTGATGAGATGTTATTCCTTTGGTCAACAGATATTAAGTAACAGATGAGTGATCTGTAGAGTAATAGGGTCAACATGCAGACATACATGTGATAAAAAAAATAAAAAAAACTTGTTGCAGTTGCATCTGGTTGGAATTGGCTCCAAAAAGAGAAACACCAATGTTATTTAAGTCTAAATTCCAAAAACACAAAGACATTAAAATGATTTGCTTAAGTGTTTGTTTACTTATCTCAAGTGATGTCACGACTGTATTACTTGATAACATCATTACATGTCTAATTAGAACCTTATTTTGGCTTGGTGGTCAGTTTTCGTCTCATTTCAGTTGAAAAGCTGCATGTCATTAATACCACTGGTTCACATTGACCCACGGGTACGCAGTACCTTGTGTTTGTCAATGAGGTTGTTGACCATATCTTTGTCTCCGCCGACAGGCACGTCCTCGGCCAGTTGCGGCTCGGCCCTGTAGAGCCAGTCGTTCAGCGCCTGCAGAGCATCGGTGAACCTTCCTGAGAACAGCAGCGCTTCCTCCAGCTTGTGTTGCCTAACAAATTCACACACAAACGCAACATTGAGTGATATTTCTCCATCATTATTGTGGGAAAATTTGTAGTTTGTGTTTGTGTCCAGCGGTCTAACACCTCTCCATAGACTTTCCGCTGATGGTGTCCCAGGCATCTTTGAGCTCAGCCAGCAGGTTTTCCAGATGCTGCCTGTCGTGGCCGTTCTGAGCTCTTTCGTGGAGGCTGCGGCCCCTCTTCAGGGTGGCCTCGTACATAGGCCGCTTGGATCTCAGCAGTTTCTGGAACTCCTTACCACAAGAGTCATCGGCAAATAAGCAAACAACAAAGCATGTGGCTTTACTGCATGTAGTGAAATAACTACTATACCTTCTGTTCAGTCAGCTGCTGTTTGATCTCCTCATGGGACACTGCAATCTCTTTATGAGTGTCCAATGTCTGTTCTACCTCGGTCATCCAGTCCAGCAGGAGGCGCCAGGATTCGTTAAACTGAAATTTGCATAATAGAGACGTTGTATGAAGCTCTTTGAAGTGGCACTTGTCTTGACAGTAAAACATGTAGGACTGGGTGGAATATATTCACCAAAGTGGAATAAAACAAACTTTTTACTCTTGCATGGAGCATTGCTTAACAATCAGCAACTAAAGCAGGGGTGTGAAATAATTAATTTTGTTCAGGGGCCACAAACAGCTCAAGTTCATCTTGGGTGGGCTGGACTGGTAAAAACCTATTTTTTCTTTGTTGTGATCCAGAGTATACATGCTGAAAATGTTTATATTTTCACAAATCCAAACAATTGCTACCAAAAATATTGCTACAATCTCAACATTAAGCTAATTTGAAAGAAAACGATTTTTTGCTATGCACGTTTTTACAAACTCACCCTGACAGCATGGCTTTGTGGTTAATTTGATAGCAATGAGGTCACGAGCGTTCATGGCAGCATCCCAGATATCTCAGCTCTGGCCTCAGTGTTGTGTTTGTGTCTACTATCTCTTAGACAATGTGTTTCAAAATCAGTTTTCTTTGAAATTTTGACAATTGTCTTGGTGGTTTGGCGGGCGGGTTTCTTCAGCAGGCCCACGGGCCTTATGTTTGACGCCCTTGAACTCGACTAACTACATACAGTAAGCATGGTTTTCCAATCTCAACAACTATTGAAAATATAACAGATAAAAAAATGTAGCCTCACCACCAGTTCCTACACATTGATCCTGCAAGTACATCTTGTGAAAGATGACGTCGGTATTCAAATACCTGTTTTGCATTCTTTCTGACTTCTTCCAGCAGCCGGCCTCTGTCTGATGCTCGCTGCTGTAGCTTCTTGTGCCGATCTTGGACAGCCATGACCAGGTTATGGATCACATCGCAGTCTTCCTTTCTGCTCAGCTCTGTCAGTCTGCAGCCTGTGTTTTCCACCAACATCTTCTTCTCTCCGTAAGAGTTCACCTCATTCAGCAGTGTCTGTGCAGTTGAAAGTATTTCAGGTTGAAAACAAGGTTATATAGAACGGCAGAACAAGATACACATCGCTCAGCCATGACATTATGACCACTGACGGATGAGTCCTCGAATTAGATGCACTAGAAAGGGACAAAATGCACCAGCAAAGGATCAGATTGTGTGATTTTGATCAACTGCGTTAAAACATTCTCAAAACTGCAGCCCTTGTTGGGTGTTCTCTGTTTGCAGCATGTAGTATCTATTAAAACTGGCCCAAGGAAGTCAAACAAGTGGGGAGCATGTGGGGAGTCAAGGCTGAAATACATGTTGCAACAAACTGTAATTCAAATGGTTGCAGATGTTCTGATAGAAATGTGTCAGAATGCAAAAGATGAACTTATACAGTACACTCCTCAATAGGTGGTCATAATGTTATCGCCGGTTGGCTATATCTGAACAATATTCGATAAAACACTGAAACCTACTCTGTGCTCTTGCAGCTGAGTACAAACTGTGTCCAGAACAAAACTAGGAGCAGGAAGAAGTCCAATGGACTCCTCGCACTTGTTCATCTTGGTGAGAAGTTCCTGAACGCTGCTGTGAAACTCTTTAGCCAGACTCAGACCCTCCATGAGCTTGCCCTGGGAGAAACATCCAGCACAAATTAACATTACAGTCATGCATTTTCTCTTCAGGGTAGAAATGTGTAGAGTGTGTAACATTAAACTACCTTTCGCTCTTGGACTTTGCAGTAAACTGATGCCCATTTCTGGTCCAGGATGGACAAACTGTGCTCGGTGCTGGATCCCCGGACAACATCGCTGCTCTCAAGCATCCGGTGAATGGCGTTCTTCACATCTGTGTAGGAGTGGAGCTTTGACTCCATCTCATTGCACAACTCCTGCAGCGAGTTTAGAGGGCAAGGTTAAAACATTTTTTATTTTGATTTATTTTCATTGTTGTTTTTAATGCTTAGTGTTGAAATAAGCCTAACCAAGTGGATGCTAAGCCTTTCATTGGCAGAGTCTGGCATGCCCCACATGGTTTTGGAGGAGGAGAGTCTCAGGTCTGTGTTCTCCAGCCACTGCAGAAGATCTTGAATCTCCATTGTAACATCTTGCACCTGTAACAACATAATGTTTCATCTATGTCACATAAACTGTAATCTTTCCCCATAGTTCCTATTTTACTCAGTTCATACACCGGTATGTCTATGTTTCTGGTTATTTGATTAAAAAAAAACTCATTCAAACACATTTAAAAAGTCACATCAGTTGTTGCTCTTCACAGAGTCATCACAAGAGGGCAGCAGCAGACATACCAAAAAAACCCCAACCTGATTTCAATCTCAGCGATCTGCGCCCAACACCAGTTACACATACAGATAAATTTCATATATATGACTTTATCTCCACTTTTAATTAAGCGACAGTACCTGACTCAGTCTGCTCTCTAACTCCAGCTGCCTGCGTTCAGTTTCACAGCGAACGAATTCCCAGCTTTCGTTCAGATGCTCCAACCGAGACTGAAGGCCGTGCGGGTGGTCCCCCGACCCGACCTCCAGCAGGCCCCTGCCCGCTTGGTTGAGGGACTCCATGGTGCGAACATGGGACATGACATCGTTACGCAACACCTTGAAGCAAAAATGATAATGCATTAAAATTAGTAACAGTATCGCAAAAGAATATGAGAGTAATGAAACCACCAACCTTATGTTTAGCCAGCTCTATTTCACAGGCCTGAAGGTCGATGCTGATTGGCTGGCCGCCCTGCAGTTGTTCGGCAGTACGGGAGAGCCATGTGCACAGCTCATCCAGGGTGTTTTGGAACTGACCCAGACCCAGCAGAGCACACTCCAGCTGATGCTGCAAGCAGAGCAGATGGAGAGAGAAAAAAAATGATGGTCCGGAAACATATCATAAGAAGATGGTAATAATATTCTAAAATACATGCAGTGAATAGTGTGGACTTGCTTCCATGTTCTCACCTGTCTGCCGACGGTCTCTGACTCCAGGCTGTCCCAGCGCTGCCTGAAGTCACACAGCGGGGACACTGAGCCCGGACGCTCGGAGCCGGCAGACAGCCGACACACAAAGCGGTGATTCTGGCTCTCTATCTCGATCTTCTTCTGGTAAAGTTCACGCTTGAATTCCTGTAACGAAGAGTGAATATGTGTTGGGATGAGGTGTATTTCAAGACTTCTAGGGTTTATAAATTCAGAACAACGTCCAATTTTCATTGTTTTAAATAGGATGTATGTAAATGGATCGGTGCTCTGCACAAAGTATGTTACTGCATGATGTAATACCCAAGCGTCGATCTCCTCTACGCTCACAAACTAAGGGAGCAGATGTCAAAGCAGCAGTCAGGAATTCAAACAAAAACTTCCAATTTTTTTCTCCAGATTGGTGACAAATGTGTACCGTGTGCAAAACCGGCACACAGAGCTGTCTGTATTTAAAAAAAAGGTGATGGACAACAGAAAACAGGCGCATTGTAAATGCAGCAGTTCACATTTCAAACAGTGAAACAGCACAACAGAGATAGACCCATAGATAAAAAAAAGATTAAAGAGACTTCACTTTACCATTGATTGTGGAAGAGGCCTGATAAAGCATGTTGAGTAACCTCTGAGAATGCATCTGAATTGATTTCTTCAGTGATTGAGAGTATTATGAGGCATCTCTGTGTATTATTTAAATACCTCGACACTCACCTTAAGATCACATAGCTGCTCTTTGACTGATTCCAGGTCATTCCCCACCATGAACTCCTCTGTGGACCTCAACTCAGCTGACTTCAGCCACTCAAACAGACCCTGTTTGTAAAGAAGAAACGGGTTATTAATCATATGACGCCACCTCATCATGCATTGTACACCATACAACTTATTTGCATTCATAAGAGGACTACACAGCTTCTCATTCATTTGCACAATAAGCAAAACTTCAGGGAAGTTGACTTTCATGAGCGAATAGAAACAAAGGCAAGCTGTGTCTTTGCCAGGAAATCACACGTGCACTTTGTGTAACACATAACATGAGTATGCTAATGATGATGGACTTTTAGCATTGCTTATAAAAAGCTGGTATTGGATAATGTACTGGATTGATCACACACCTGCATGGTGTCTTGATAGTGCAGCGCCATCTGTAAGGACTCCTCCAGTTTCTTGTAACTCTCATTCCAAAGCTTGCTCAAGTGGTTCCATGTGCTGTAAAGCTTCAAGACCGAACAAATACAATGTACTGTGTTATTTTAGTTTGGTATATTTAGGAAATATATTTTTCTTTACACACACTTCGTACCTCATCTAAGCTCTTTGTGACGTCTGGCTTGTCAGTGTCGCCGCATGCCGACATCAGATCCATTCCCAGAATGCCAAGGATGTCCAGATCGCCCTGCAAGCCATCTATATCTTCCCTGAGAGTCTGCAAGTTAAAATAAATAAAGTAAAAAAAACTTGCAGATCTTCTAATCTTCATCACGGCTGTGATAATAAATGAACTGTTTTCTGGTGTATAAGTTGATCCAGTCATTCCTACAGAAAGAAGAAACTGCTACAAACTAAGCATGAAACTGAACAAAATTACACATATTAAATGATTTATAGCTTAAAAAGTTGGATGTATATTCCTTCATGCATTTCTTTATGGAGTTATGTAATCTTATTCAGTGCTACTGTCCTGCTGCGCAATGTATTGTTTGTAACAAAGGCTGTCCGCCCCAATTGTCTATTGTCACTTGTTTTATGGGTGATCAAATATCTGGGCTGAAAAAGAAAAACTCTTGTGTTTTGCCAATTATACATATTAATGAATTTATGAGACATTCGAAGCATCACTTTGACAACATTCACACATTCTCTAAATGATACACAAAAAGCACCCATCCAATGTGATACAAAACCATATTTTCTGGTCTTCTATAATTATTATGAGGTTTTCATTTTTGGTTTGAAAGAAACAGGAGTGAATATGAAAGCAGCCAAAATGACCAACATTCCCAAAAAAGATTTTAAAGCTGTTAAAAAATCATTTGATGATAACCAATATTTTAATACTAAAAAGATGATCCATCTCCCACATCACTATCCAACTTATCGCTGTTGATGTTGAGTAAATGCAATGTCCGTGTTGCCAGTGCAAGCAAGCATATGGATAAACCCACAAACACTCACAGACATTCACACATACAAGCAAATAACTGCAAATGCATGTTTTTGGACTTTGGGAGTAAACGACTGTACCCAAAGAAGAAATATGCCTGTGCTGTGGGAACATGCAAACTCCAAGCGGAGTCATGTATGGTCTGTCATGTATGGTCGTCTCTCTCCTTTAAGAAACTCAGCTGAATGCTCATGTCTTTTCCAAGCTCCTGAGAAAGCCCAATAAGGAGTCCCTCATTTAAATCAGGAGTAAACACCCCTGCCATAAAGAAAACAGTACATTCCAATAATTGGAGATGTAAATAAGATGGGTTCCTCTACTTACAAGGGTCTCATCATGTGCACCGACTTTAAACCACTGACTCTAACTAAAAGCGAGTCCTTGTTTTTTTTCCCTTGTGAATTTCCTATATTTTCTTGAATATGAAAATAGATTCAAATTGGCTAACTCATGTGTCAGTAGTTTAAAAGTGTGGCCTTTATTCACTCTTTCAGAAGAGACTCAATGCTTCATACATGTACTTTTGCATGGTTTTCTCATTGCACGTTTCCTGACACACCTGCATGGTCTCCAGACTCTGACGGATCGTTTCAGAATCCCTCCGACTGCCGTTGAGATCCACGAGCGCCTGCTGAGCGTCACCGAGAGTTGCGGTGATGTCACCGACATCACTCCAGAACTTCATGGCGAGGTCCAACAGCTTCAGGAGCCAGGTTTCCCTTTCCTGGGCCTGACTGTGCGTCTCCTCCCACAGCAGGGACAGACTGGACGCCCTCTCTTGAATTGCTTGGACAAGAAAAACATAGCAAGCACATCACTGTTAGGATCCAAGACATGTAAACAGCTTCTTTGGCTATTGCACAGGGACTGCGTCGGGTGGTATGACCACCTGTGCCAATGGAACCATCCCCAGCTGCCTGAGTGTTCGCCAACAGTTCGTCGGCCTGCGTTTTCACGCTGCTGAGGCCCAGCTCCAGCTTTGATAACTCAGCCAGGGATTGCTTGTTGTCCTGTAGCTGCTCTTGGATCCGTGGGGTGAGACCTTGAAGTGAAGCTGGTGCTTGTATGCGACTGCGTAGGCGGTCGAGACTTTCCCGTATGAGAGTCATCCTCTCATTGAGCTGCCGGATCAAGAACAAGTCGGGAAGTTGTGTATACGTGTGAATTTCTAGAGTGGTATATTCATTGGGATAAAGAAGTATCATTACCTGCGTGAACCGAGGCAAAGACTCCTCGAGTAGGTTGGCGGTCTCTCTCACATGGTCTCTGATGGCTCTGTGGTGCTCCTCGGCTTCTGCTGCCTTGCGACAGAACTGATCCCCTTGAATAGGGTTTAGTTCTGACAGGCGCTTTGCCAGGGAGCATAAGCGTGCGATCAAAGGCCTGTGTTCTGCTATGGACTCCCTCAAACCCTTGGCAAAAGAGGAGAACAAAACCCTTTCATAACAATTTGGAGAGCAGATTTCTTTTATTTCCCCAGAGGTATCATAATCCAAGTTTAATCCATAAAATGGACAGCGGTAAAGAATGAAAATAACATTGTCTTACTTTTAGTGGCACGACAAACAAAACAGGAATGTCATTATAGTGCACTGGTGGAAGAGTTACCCTTTCATAAAGTAGATTACATTAATGAACTGTGCTGGAACAGATCAGCTTATTTACCCAGGGGGTTAGAATAGTGGCAGACTGTGAGGTATGAAAGAACTTCTTTGTTGGCCTCAACAAAAACAGACAGAAAAAAGAGAAAAACTGGCACTCTAATGTGGCCAAGCAGGTCCCTTCTACCTGTAAGAGGTCCTGTTGTTCCCGAAATGCCTCATAGCTAATTGTAGAGAGAGACAGCCCACCGATGAGAGTTTGAGTTTCTTCCAGCCAAGGTGAAACCTCAGCCAGCCCCTCGGAGAACTGGAGAAGAAGCGACTGAGCATGCTCAAGCTGCAGGACCACATGGGCATTAGTGGCAGACGTGGTGTTGCATTGTTCCTGTAAGGCCTCCATAGGAGTCTGCATGGAGAAGCAAGATTAAGACAAAATGTAAGCGTCTTGTCGGTGCAATTGCTTGCTTGATTTTATAAACGTGGGTCACAAAGATAGCTCACCCGAAAGTCAGTGGTTTCTCCTTCATCATTGTATGTCATCAAGATTTCCGTGATCTTTACCATCTTCTCAATATTGAACCGATGCTGAAGAATCTCCACCGCTAAAATCTGTTCAGGTCATAGTGACTCAAAGTTAACATTACATACAAAACATAGTTTAGCAATTGTATTTCACACAAATAATAAAATACTACAGAATCAGTTCTCTTAATGTCCCAACCTTCTGCTCATAGAGTTGTTCTGCTATGAACGTTGGATCCAGGTTAATAGTTTTCAGCTTTTCAAGATTGAGCGCAGTGTCTTTGAACCAGGCCATCTCTTTCAATATCGCCTGCTCCAGCTGACAATAACAGTAGATAGTTAGTTAGCATATCAACAGAAACCAAATTGAACCAATGTACAGTGCAAGTAAGAGTGTCACTGTTATATTTGTGACCATATAACAGCAAAATAGAAAATCATATGAACATTGTCAAAAACCTAACATCCTTCAAAAGAAAACATTTATTTTTCATGGTCGGGAGGTTTTTGTGTCCAATGACATTTTTTTAAAAAAGGTCAAGTATTACATGGAAGTCCTTTGACTGGGCCTTCTCTGGCAAATATGCCCACCTATTTAAGTAAAAGGTGTGTTTTTAGTAGTTCAGAGCACCATTTTTGTTAAAAGGGACACCTAAAATGCAATGAATTTTTCTCCATTTTCACTTGAAAAAGTCAAGCAAATAGGGCTGAGAAGGAGTTAACATAAAACTGCTCCCTTCACCGTTACTAGCTTTATAATGTATTGTATGCAAAGAACTAAAGTTTGGGCACTTGTTCGTATGAAAACTCCTGGATCAAGTACATTAGCACCAGCATGAGTATACTTTAGCTAAACCATTGTTTCATTGTAAAGAAATCTGCCAGAGGCTATTTCATACATTTAATTTAAAATTGCTTTTAGTTGAAGAAAATATGTATTCAGTTATTCAGATGATTAAAGCATCTGAATTTGAAATCAGTCAGTTAATTTAACCAAAGTTTATTTTCATGACATGTTTTTTTAATTATTAGTAACAAGTAACATACGATATAAACCCATTTGTTGTGGAACTGCACAAATCTAGCCTGTTGCCACCACTGAAGCCACTACCACAAAACCTGAACAGTTCAGTGTTGTTTGAGAAGATTACCCTCTGTCTTTCAGCTGCACACAGCGCTGCATCTCCAGTATGCGTCTGCACTCCTGCTGCCCCCAAAAGTTCCCTCTCAATGCGGCCCAGCCACAAGTGGAGGTCTTCCTGGCTGGAGGTGCAACGACTGGATGCTTCCAGGGCCTGCTCCAGCCTCTGCAGCACGTCTAGACTGCTCAGACTCAACACGGAACAGCGGATACGCAGAGCATCCATCGTTTCCTGTACTGCTTGGGTTTCGCTCTCTGAAAGTAAAGTAAAAAAAGAAACCAAATATGTTGATATTCGAAGCTGATAGTGAAACTTATCAAAAATAATTTGACCTTAAAAATTGTGAAACTCAAGAATCAGTGTGCTCATTGACACTTTTTAGTAAACATTACCCGACACGGCTTCCATTAGATCGTGACCCGTCTTCTGTATTTTCCCGAGATCTGCTGTTTTGACATGAATCTCTTCAACAATAGCCTAAAAAACAGGATGTGTCAGAGTTGTGTTTCACTAATTCAGCGATTGTGGATTAGTTTGAAATTGCACTTTGCCAACCTTGGCTCGTTCGGTTGCCTCTGAGAGATGCAGCATGACTCTCTCTGCGTTTCGTAGCTCAGCGAGGGTCTGCTCTACAGACATGAGCCACTGCTGCAAGCCGTCCACTCCTTCTTGGAAGAGCTGGGCCCGGGGTAGGATGAGCTCCAGACTTGCCCTCCTACCGATGTTTACATAATTGGTGAGAAAGAATTTGTTTCCCACATCAACACTTCGCCGAACAAAAAGTCTGACATTGCCAGTAAAAGTGGCTGACCTTTGTTGAGCCTCCAGTTGTAAGGCCTCCCACTTCTGCTGGAGAGCCGAGAGCTTGACCTTTGCCTGCTCCCCCTCCTCTCCTGGGTGGGCCTCCACCAACCGAGGGCCCTCAAACATCATGGAGTCCATGCTTCGCCTTCGGTCTGTCAGGAGGCGGAGCAATAGCTGTAAAACAACAATAAGGTAAAGTCATACTTGATGGAATCCAAGACACTACAGATAGTCAAGGACAAAATTGAGATTTAAATTCCAAGAACAGCTGCAAGCGGTACGATTGATGAAGGCCCCTTTCCAGGATTTTGACACACCTTCATGTCAGTATGGAGGAAGACCTGTCTCATGTGTCGGGCTTATATTGTAAAGAACTGGGCAGGTTTCACTTGGTCCAAAGAACTCACAATGACTGAAAGGTGAGAGACTTGCCTGTTTTTTTGTTATACCCTCAGGACATGTTCACAAAGACGTACAGAAGCTCTTTGTAGCTATGAAAACCACCTATTCACTACCAAATAGACCACGATATATCTTATAAAGGGAGCAGTTGAGCATGTTCCATGACCCCAACACAACTTCCAATGAGCAAACCTTTCAGGTGTATTCTGGTTATTGAACCTCAATGATGCTTTTGGGAGCAAGGGATGAGGTAATGTGATGTTGTGTATAACAAACCTTTTGTTCTTGGAGCTGTGCTTTCACCACTTTGACCTCTGAGGATGGGGGTTTCTGATTGGCTGTGAGCTCCTCGATCTCACTGACCCACGTGAGCAGTGCTTCCAGGTTTTTGAGAAACGTTTCAGAGTCTGTTGATACGTCCTTCAAAGCCAAGGCAGATGTTGTTCCCTTGTTAAAAAACAACACAAAATGTTGCTAAGTATCACCAATAGAATTATATCTAGGTAAATTGGTCTTGAGAAAAACACTCTAAGTGTAAAAAGAGAAGGAAAAGCAATGAACATACCTTCCATCTATCCATGGAATCTTGATCTGAACTCGAATGCCCATCACTTTGGAGCTGCAAAAACAGTTCATTCGCACTGATAAAATCACATTAAAATGGTGCTCCACTATATGACAAAGACAAAAGGTTGTTTTTATAGATAAGACAAGAGAGCATAGCAGGATTTAAGAAAATGAAATAGGAAAACAGATGAGAATGGATGTTTTAGAAAGCTTTTATCAACCTGAGCAAGCTCCTCTGCGACACCATTCAGGACTCTAACGGTTCTGGTGACTATGGGGTTTCCTCCTTTGTCTCCGGTTGGATACTCGGTGACTTCGACAATTTCAGTTACCGTCGTCTCCGTCACCTCCGTCACTTCCGTGACCTCACGTGATGCAACAGTCTTCCAAGACCAGGGGCTTCCCTCCCGAGAGTCTCTTCTCTGGAAGCTGGCCCTCCTCTCTGCTGCACTCTTGTCTGGGTGAGCCAGGGGGGATCTGGCAAACTCCGGAGGCACAGACCTCCTTGTCAGTGTCCCATTACGGGATGTTTTTATCGGAGAAGGACTGCTGTGCCAGGCATTTTCCAGAGTACTCGAGCTCCTGATCGTTGAGGCTGGGGAGCTGCTGACAGGTTTATCCGAAATAGGAGTATAAGTTCCCTGCTCTCTTCGAGGTTCGGTTTCTTGGGCCTCCTTCTCTCTCTCCACCTCTCTCTCCTTGTTTGAATCCTCCTTGGTTGTGTCTTTGAAAGCGTCTTCTCTTTTGGCCTCCCCATGTTGCTCCGAGGGCTGCCACTCTCTTGGCCGCTGGTAACGATCCTTCAGAAACGTCTCTTCAGACCTCACATGCTTGGACTTTTGGCCCAAGCAGCTGGGCCGACTGATGAGGTTTCCCATAATACTTCAGCCCAGAGGCAAGTGAAGTGATTGGTGAGGTAAGGCCCCTTGGCCATGCATGCAGAAGATCCTTCAGCTACCTAAAATAAGACACGGGGCTTTGGATCATCATTCAGTCAACACTTGGTCATTTTGGTAATCAGTAAATATGCTAATAACAAGAACTTTCCCTGCATTATTCACTGTTCTGTTCCCTAACCCAGATATAGAGAAGACTAAATGAAGGCAGTCCCTCACCTTCTTTATTTGCTAAATTTCTGTGTAAACATTTCCCTTCTCTTGGCACAGAAGGTCCAGAGAACACTAACAGCAGAGATACTTGGCCGCGATATTTCCCGTCCCTTTGTCTTTGCTCCAACCACAAACACACTCACAGTTCCCTCCCTCTCAGCATCACCAACTAAAATATTCTGGGCTTAGAAATCAATGTGACAGGCTTGTCGGGGATCCCACTGTTGCGCCTGGCACAAAACAAACCAGTGGCAACCAGCCAATGCTTTCTGTAAGTCCAGCCTGGATAATTCCTGGGAAACCCGCTAAACGAACTGATCAAATATGACAGCCATAAAAACGTACACATCACCTAAAGTGTCAACAGAAAGACCGCAAAAATTACTGAGTGAAAATGGACGCGTTAAAAGAAAAACAGACAAACATAACTATTGGAATATAGTGACGTTCCTAAGAGGTGAATTACTGTTGAATCCAGCAACAACCTAGCGTTAATATTATTTATTTATTTTTACCAAACTTTATGTATTATTGAAGATAACAGTGAAGTGTAAACCGTGTCTGCTTGTCAGCTTCCTTCTCAACCCAGTGACCTTATTGTTATGACAGGCGGGTTAAAGGTGAATATAATTATCCAGGCCTGGAGAAGCTGAGGTGAGCCCATCAGGAGATGACAGACAGGGTCCCTGTCTCTGCCTGGTCCTGCCTCTGAGGCGGTCCATTCAGAGTTACACAGGTCATCTCAGGTCATGTCTGGTGACTAAAGATCTGTAGGGGGGCTTGCACGGGTCAGCAAAGGGGAAATTGGGATGGTGGCTCCTCAAAACACTGAGAGAGATGTTTTCATTCTGGCTTGAAAAAAATAAAGAAAAAAAAATTCCGATGACACTGATATACAGTGCAGACTGGAGACAGCTACTGTACATGCTGCACGCAGGCTGTTGGCACACAGAAATATGCTGAATCTGCGGCTTTCTCACCAGAGGTTAAACAAAGAGAATCTTCACAGATAGACACAACCAAATGGGCTAATACGACTTTTTAGTTTCCTTCACAATATGTTTTGTGATTTGATGAAATGTAAAATCTAAATATGACCTACATTGATATGATGACCCTGTTTCCATTAGGCAAGTAATTAGCTACATCCTTCATGCATTCTGTTGAGCAGATGATGCAGTGGAGGGGTTCACAGGGGAGAGCATAGTCTGATCAGAGAGTGGTGCCCAGACAAAGCCCCTGCCCCAAGATCAATGATTACCCAGTTAGCTCAGATCACTGTCCAGCGGTCTCTCGAGGAGGGCAGAGAGTGTCTGTGGCTGTGTCCACATGGCTTAACAATTCAAAAGAGAGGGCGTGCCGTGTCTGGTTACTGCACTGCATGTGTGGCCGTTTGCTAAATTGCACAGATGCTTTTACAGTGATCTCACAGCTGAGGGTCTGAGGATGTGCTAGCATCATGTTCCATTAACAGTTTTATATTATATACAATTCTCACACTGATGTGGTTTTTTTTACCGTAAAGGGCCACTTTGTGGAGTGAAATCATTTATTTTATTTTGCCTTTGCATGAATGAATCTAACAATACATTGACCCACTTTTATTCTACAATGAAAGCAAACCCTCTCAGCATTCCTCAAGCCCATATCCAATACACACCTCTCACTTTTTAGTATAATGGAAGCAGAAAATGAGCTAAGGACCCAGAGAGCCACTTCATATTGCGGATGACCTAACCATCCCATCACTTAACCTATTTTCAAATGGCCCTCAATTCCGACAAGCCCTTTCTCTGCTCTCAACTGTGATTTATGATACATGACTACACAAGTCCATTTCCTGATGAGTATGATTACCTCTGTAGCATATCGGCTGCAATACAGTACCTCAAATGACATATGGATGAAAATATGAATCCTCATTTGACTGTCTGGGAAAAAGCACAATAATGTGTCAAAAAGCACGTGCCTTCATCAAAATCTCAAACAACATACGACATAAAAGCTCTTGTGTTCGTCTCATTTATCCTTTCATGTGATTCAAGCAGCTCTTTATGGGTGAATTTCTAATTAGTAGCAGAACAATAATCATCAATCACAACAGTGGACCCGCATAATGTTGTCTCACCGAGGTCCTAAAGTAGTAATCTTTATAGTGGTCCCTAATCTAGGATGGCAGCTGTGCATTCCCCCTGGAGACTCATAACACATTAGGGTGGCTAGTGGACAAGGTCACAGGATCATCTCAAAAATCAGTGTTTAATTACTCAACGCAACCAAAATACCAGCAAAAAAATGTTGAGATCACATTATGTATTGAATATATGTTGGGTATATATATATATATATTGACCCAACAAAACAATACAATTTACTCACATATGAAAGATCTTTTTCACATTAATGTTATTTACCTTAGCAGCGCCATGTCACAATCTTCCATTTTTCACATCCTCCAATAAATGAAGAAAACGCCTCATTCACCAATAAATGAAGAAAATGCCTCATTCACCAATAAATGAAGAAAACGCCTCATTCGCCGTCACATGGCTGTCCCATTCATTTGCTGACCACCTGAGTCCAAAAGTAAACTCTCCCTGGGGCAATCGTGAGTTTGTGGCAGTTGTGGCGGTTTGAAGCTGACGTGAATTACACTTACCCTGAAGCAGAGTTCAGCCCAACAGCATGAGCAAAGGAATCCAGCAAGTCCTCAGTCACCATTCAAAAAAGGAGAGAGAGGGAAAGGAAAAAAAAAATACCCCAAAGCTTTGTTTGAGCATCCTTTGAACGGCCTCCCAGCTCCAACACCCCAAACTGAAGGCACCTCACCCACATGCACATGCATGCTCCCTCCAACACACACTCAATCACAGCCAGTCATTCACACATGCTTGCATACAAACACACTTTCTAAACAAACTCACGCATGCCCTGATAACTCATGCTTTTCCGTTGCCCACAGTCACAGGCAAACAATGTCCTTCTCTCCCCTCACAGTGCACCCTTCCTCTCCCCTCCCCTCCCCTCACTTCACTTCTCCTCCCACCAGCCCTGCTCCTCTCCCCTTTCTTCTTTGTTGTGGGAGCTGCGATAGAGGAATTCCTTCCTTGTTAACGCCGCCGATGGGATAGCGCGCCCGGATGGAGACAATGTATTCCAACGGCTCAGATGAACTCCCACAGTCCCCAGCCAACAGCAGTTTTCACGTGGAGGTCAGACTGTGCCAGCTCCATCCAACGACGGGCTGGTGCCATTCTCAACGGTGCTGCTCAGATCGCTCCTACACCAGGCGGCGAGGATGCAACGTGGCCCCTTTACCTTCCACTGGATTTTTTGTTTTTTTTTCTCTCAGCCTCTCACCCATCTCATTCAACAAAGCCCCTCCTCTGGGTCTGACTGAGGCTCAGAAACTCCATGCCGCTTCTGCTTGAAAAATGGTGTGTGTGTGTGTGTGTGTGTGTGTGTGTGTGTGTGTGTGTGTGGGGGGGGGGGGGGTCTAAAAAGAAGAGTTTTCTAAAGACCCCTGGGCCGACCTCGAAACATTCACATGTTAAGTGACAGCTGCCTCAACCCATTCCCTCTTTCTACCGCGAGGGAGAGAAGTGGAGGCTACAAAAGAAGGGACCCACACCCACCCTGCACATCCACCCACTCACACATTCACCCCCAACCCCCTTGCAGTCCCCAACTCCCCATTCAGAGCCAGTGCAGCAGTTTGCAGAGCAGCAACAAAGACGACTAATTACTGTAAAACATCTCAGATTACTTTTCAACTCGCTTCCAGCCATCGCAACCTAAACCGATAAACAAAGAGGCTGGAGGCAAACAGCAACGAGAAGATAAAGTAGGGTCTTTGCTATTCTGTTGGCATGGAGAAGCAAAGGAAGGACCCCTATGGTGAAATTCTATCATGCCCCATTTGGGAAAAGTCACAATATTTGCTTCAGAAGTGCCGTACACCGACTGCCAAGCAATGTGGCTGCATGTGAACACGTCCACTCACACAACCAGTCACATTTTCAAGTTTGTGAATTGTATGGAATACAGCCAATGGAATTAGGAATTGAAAAAAATACACTGGAATATAACGGATACAGTGTGCACCAAAATGTGCACACAGGTGACTTTCATCCTCTTTATTCTAGTGCTTCAGTCTTTATCCAGCCAAGCGATTAATTCCCCAATCGACTGATGCACCAAAGGCACGCATGCATGTAGAGCAGCGCACACACCCACACACTCTTTCACCCTCAGTCTCGCCAGTAAACACACGCACACCTCACTCATCCTCCTCCCCAAATCCACAAAGGCATGAAAGCTCTACTGTATGTACCGTAGAGATTTTCAGTCAATAGCTGCATGATGTTCATATTTTTAAGTGTTGAACAATTATATATTTTTTTCCCCATGAGTGTTATTAATGGCAGTCATTTCTCATTCGCATAGCAGGAATGTAGATGAGCCTTTCCTCTTGCATACCATGGTACAGGTACATATATAACCTACTACTATATGACAGAATCAATACCACTTGGTCTTGTGTAAAGCGCCTACTCTGTTTCATGTGAGCAGTAAAGTCTTTGAACCAGTCAATGCAAACCAAGTTTATTCAGCAGAAGAGGTGTGAATGGTCCTGATTTATTCTGTATGGGTCACATGATCGCACTGGAACTCCATTAACAAAGAGTTATACGCCGGCTGTTATCACGTACAATAACTGCAAGCAGGGAGAGTGCATTTCACTGAGAAATATATTGGTCAACCAACAACATTACTTCCAGTGCAAAAGTGAGTATTCAAATGAAGACTTGTGTTCCTTGGACCATTGTTTGACAACAATCTGCTGGATATGAAATGGTTTGCTTACTTACGTAATTTCGCAGGGCCTCCAGAAGCACCACATGAAATGTGACTAAACGTGTTAACGAGTGCTAATTTGTTCTGTTGCTCAGAACATTTTCTTATTTACAACTCAGTTAGAATAACTCCTACAACGTAAAGCAGTTGAGTGCTTCTTAATGTATTGTTAGGACCGCTGAAAATCAGAGGTTAAAACATTAAATGCACTGCAATTCAATGTTGAGAATTTTTTTTTCATGAAGAAAAATAAATATCATTGTGCATGTTGAGAATAAAGTCTAAATTCAATGTTGAGATCTTTTCTTTGATCGTGCACTTTGAAAGAAAGTCTAAATAACCAGTGCATGTGACTGCTTCTACAATGTGCATTACAGGCATGTTTAATGAACTGGTGAAACTATGCTTTAGAATTGGCTATAGCTCATAAACACAGTGCAGTTATTGTCAGTATTAAGACTTTGAAGAGACACTGCAGCCTGCAGCTCTCCGCCACTTTTTTCTGGAAGTGCATGCATTACTGGCATTTCAGAATCGGGCATATTTATGGCAGCCTCATGAAGAGATGGGTTGTTTAGTAATATGTACTGTCACATACAAATAAACAAACAAATTATATTTGATCCAGATGCTAACATACATTGACAAAATTCAAGAACTTTACCATTTCACTTTATGTATTTAGCTTTTATGCTTCCATCTTGCTATGTTTTAAAAGGGTTAATGCCTGTATGTTTATCTTTTTTGACCCAAAGCTGAGGAAATATTTCTGATGATGCCAAAATTTTAGCAATTTACCCAATAGCCATTTCTGTGGAAATGGACATAGTTTTCAAAATGTGCCATGTAAATGCAAAACATTTTTGAAACAAAAATATGAAAATAATGTGTTTTCACTTGACGTGTTGTTGCGTCAACAGGGTCTGAGACGGCAGGTACCTTATATTTCTAACATTACTATTTTCTCTTTCTCTTTAATACAGTTCTAGTCTTGTAAAACAGTCTCTTATGCCTTTGTCTTGTGTTCAACAGCATTTAAAACCTCCTTCTCTGAATGAGCCCTAAACACTCTGAGGTGGTAAAAGCAGGCTGTTAATCTGCTTTGAAACTGCTTCAGGATTTCAGAGGATTCCTCGGCCTCCAAAGTACTGTCCTGTTTCTGACCCCCTACCCCCATGCAGCCCTAATTTATGCAAACAATGACCAAAAAAAAGGCAGACGAAAAAGAAAATGCTGTCAGTGTGGTCACTGAAAGAGTGAGTGAATTGAATAGAATGACCCCTGCAGGGTCAAGTTATTTAACCCCTGAGTACTCCAGTGCTGATGTGAGAGTTCTCAGTCTACTTCAGAATATCCTCCATCTGACTCAGTACAGTGGCGCGAAAACAACAACATACCAAACTCACACACTTTAGTTGTAAGAAACACGTGAATTCAGTGATGGCTGGTTCCTTGGGTCACTTGGAGAGCTTATTTAGCTGTTTAATGAGAAAGTATGGCCCTCAATCCCTGCCCACCCTTTCTTTATCTGAAAAGAGGCTGGCAGTGATGAGGCACGGCTTTGCCAGGAAGACATTGTTGTAAAACCATGACACCTGATCCCTGCTTTCAGCATCATCCAGCCCCCTCTGTACTAATTAAATGCACTGCCAAAAATCTCTCCTCTCTATTTCACAGTAGGTGCACACGGAATCTTCAAATTATCCTTCAAAAAGAGAGCTGATGCGGTTGAAGAGCGACTGGCTGATGCAGTGACGTAGTGATATTGTGCTGCGCAGGTGAAATCAGCTTCATTTCTATGCGATAATAGAATGGAGGCAGGTTTGGAATTGGGATTAAGGAAGCTTCTAAATTAATGTGATTTCAAATTAGCCTTCAAAGGGGGGGGGGGGGGGGGGGGTTCTAAATTTGATCACAAATCCCATGTGAGAAAGGACCCGGGAAAAAGATTAATTTTCCCGGGCTGGCGTGACCCCCCCCCCGCCCTCCTCCTCTGCTACCTCAGCCTCTCTGCTGCCTTCAAATTAAATAAGACCTCAATAGCTCCTACAGAACATGGGAATTAGCCCTCTTCACAAGAAATGGGGGGGGGGGGGGGGGGGGCGTCCCTTTTAAGGGTCAAACTAGAAGCATCATTCAGCATGCACACTGTCATTTATCACCCAAAGAGGTTGCTTCCAAGAAAAGTGGATGAAAGGATGATGGGCTCCCCTGCTGGGTTGCTTGGACCCTGCCGGGCTGCCTGGTTACTGGAAATCACAGTCATGGCTGAGGGGAGGATTTAGGCACTTGGGGATAGAGGAGTTCAACCACATCATCAACTCCGCATTTGAATCAATCGCTCCCAGGAAGAGAGGATTTACAGCCATAAGTCTGCATTTTCTCCTGAGAACAGAAAGAGAACGGGCAATAAAAGAAGAGGCTCCATACCGCCATTAAGTTGGGCTAAAAACGTGAGAGTTATCGTCTCCAAAGCTATCGGAGGAAAATCAATTCGGCACACCAAGTGAGAGAAAAACCATCCTTTAGATAGAAGATTGAATTCCAATCTGGATCGAAATAAACAAGTTTACTTCAAGTGCATTTCATTATTTGCTGTGAAGGTGATTCACAGCAAGAAAAACAAGCCCCTTCTTTACCCTGGAGGTTGTGGCAGTGTTAAAGAGCAGGGATGCTGTTTGCAGACTGTCAGAGGGGAGACAGAGAGGAGGGGATAATAGGCCGTGATCCCTCAGCCCCGCTTCCTGCGCCTGTTTGCAAGTTGTGTGTACATGGCTTATTTGGGATGCAGCATCTGCCACAGGCTGAGGGAAACCAGAGACCTTTAAAACACAGACCGTCTTTATCCACAGAAACCTCATCAATGGTGGGGGTGGCGGCGGAGCATGGTGGGGACAGAGAGCAGAACTTTTGACCTCAACATGACTATTAGAGGAAAGGGATGTCTTTTAGACCACGAGGCCACCATTTACAAAGAGAGTCAACATTTGTTGTTCGAGTTATTTCTACAAATGAGGATGTAATGAAAAGTATTATGGACTCTGATGAATGTATAATAGTGATGGGTCGACTGCGTGGACGTTCCTCAAGCGATGAGAATTTTAAAAATGAGGAAAAAGTCTCATTAAACAAGGAAAACATGCTCCACAAACCTGTCCCACTATAGTTACAATCCTGACGATTGCTTGTTTTCCTGCTTTCCATCATATAGGAGGAGAAATGTGCTTTAAGGCTTTTGTACCATTACAGTGGATTTCCAAGATCTAGTGAATGTGCAGATCGATACCAAAATATTGATACTTCTGATTCCATGTATTGTTGGATTGATTCCCATTTTAAAATATCAAATATTTAAGTTAAGATACTATTTTACTGCTCTTTCTTGCTGGTGAAAATAATGATCTCTGCCAAGTAGCCTATCTCTACCAGTGTCAGTATCATACTGGTACTGATACCAGCTGATTTTGCTCAGTATCAGATCTGAAAGGAGATCCTGTCCCACCCCAATAAATAGTGGGCGGAGCTAAATCCACTGACTCATCAGCTGTGAGTCATTGGCACACATTCAACACCCAGGCACTGCACGTTGTCCTCTTTTCCCCATCCGGTTGAAACTGGTCTTCTTTGTCAGTAGTGAGGTGACTAACATGAGGTTCTCAGTGTGGCGTCTTTCCCAACTGGTTTTTCATTAACAAGGTAACTGAAAAATGAGAGATTTTTAACTGTTGAGATAAAAAAATGCCACAACTTCAAGGGGCAGGTTGCTCGACAGGAGTTTCATGAGAGCTCTGTGAAGTGGCCCTTTGTGTTACTTAACACCCTCAAACTGGATATCTACATGTGGGATCATATTTCCTCATGATGTACTGCTTTTATTATTAATTCTACAACTAGAGGGCAGTGAAGTAGAAGTCATCTCTGAGGCTTTGACAACTACTGAAATGTTTATAGGATGACCAATGAAAACAAATACATTTGTGCTTTATTTGATTACAAACGAGAGAAACAATATCTTGATGGGTGATTTCAGAAGATCTGCAACAGCTTACTTTATTGTTGTTGTTTTTTTAACCATGGAAAAGTATCACCAAGTTCAAGTGATGTCAAAGTTGTTGACCTATTTTTGCTCTGTCGCCGTTTACTGAGTTGCCATGCATCCTGTTTATTGTTGTCATGGAAACACTGAATTTAGTTTTCAAAGGGGAAGCTTTTCTCAATTCGAATATGTATGAATGCAAGCTACTCCAGGATTAAAGCAATGCTATTTCACTTACATGTCATTTAATCAGAGGTGAGTTCCTTTGAGAAAGACTGTTAGGTGAAATAGTGAAAGTCTATACTGAAGGAGTGACTTGTATACAACATATGAAGACATATTTCATGTGATTTACAATCTGAGGGACTTTTTGCTCGTTGACTTGCCTAACCTCATTGATTCCTGATCTTTTATTCCATTTGTAAACGTCTCCTTACTACTGCCACGACTGGCACTAAAATGTTCATGTCTCCAGGGTCTCGCACTATGGATTCATGTTTTGTTCAGTATTCCCAAGGAATTACTTATATTCATGCTTGACAACCTCCAGTTTGAGGACTGATCTGCATGTATGACGGCGTTCATGGGAACAACAGTTGAAGATGTGCCGGTGCTGTTAAGGGGCAGGTGTGTGACTCTCTCCTGTGTATTGTGGAAGGGTCTGCATGTATGATTGAGGGGGGGGGGGGGTCGTCTTCATTCATGCTGCTAACTAACGAGTCCCTCAGGCCCAGACTGCAGGCAGCAGTGCAGCAGACTCGCAGCATTACCATGACAAAGGTCTGTGGTTTGATGCTGCACGATGAAGGCATGGCAAAGATTAATAAAAAAAAATAAAAAAAAGACCCCCATATTTCACACACTTTCACTGGGGGTCCCACTAAAGTTTCCCGGCATGTTTGCGCTTTCACCATGTGATAAGACAGGCCTGCGCGTTGCAACCATTGGTCTCAGGGGAAGCAGACAAGGTGGCGTCATTAAGGGTCACGTGGGTTCAAACAAAGATCTTATTTTGTTTCTGGGGCCCTTTAAATCTGTGAATGCCTCAACCGTTCAGTCCTGAAAATAAATGGTGTTCATTTTGGACTATAAGACTATATACTATACTAAATGTTTACATCAACAATAAAAACATCAGATTCCCATGACCCATTGAAGAAAATGTCACTGAGAGCAATTAAATAAATTATAACCATATTTTCATATTACAAAAGGGAGATGAATGTGAGATTTCTAGACGCAATGAATAATAATAATAATTTGTGCACCAAACCATCTTTCAAAAAGACTTATCGTGGTGTTCAATATGGCAAATATGAAAAATGAAAGAAAGATTCAGTCCCCCCACTATGTCATATTCTCATATTAAAACAAAATATTTTCCTTCAAGGTGAACAGATTAATTTGCTTTGACTGCAAACAATGCTGGTTTACAATCAAAAGTTATGTTGAAGCGATAAAACAACGAGGCTCAAGGAAGGTAAAAGAGCTAAAGTGGCTTGAAACAGCTGAAGAAGCTAAAAGAATAAGAGAGAGAGAAAAAAAGGCTGAAATGGTTATAAACAACTTGGAAAGAAAGAAAGAAAGCGAAAATGTACCAGCTGAAATTACAATTGCATCGTATCAGTGCTTGGAGTCAATGAAAACTTACTTGCTCTGTGGAACTTTTAAATAAATAAAAAAACGGTCTAACTCTGTTTCCAAGGAAATGGGCAAAATAACTTGGTGTCTGTCCATACAAATATCCGTGTACTCTTCATTGTTAATGTTTATAGTGTGTTGATATCAGCGCTCATGTGTTTGTGGTTTCTTTACAAAACCAACCATCAGCACCCACTGGTGGCCCAACATTAAAACTAAATCTTTTTCACAATTTCCAACATTTACATGGGTAGCAGACATAATTTTTTAAATGTTGCCATGTAATTGCAAAACCTTTTTCAGACAAAAACACAAAAAAATGCATTTTTGATCGAAATGTTGTCATGGGCCACCAGATATATGTAAAAAGGCAAAAAACTGTCACAATATCTCAAAAGAGTCAAAATGGCCATAATGATTAAAATCAGTTGAAGTAGCTAAAACTGTGAATAATAAAAAAAAAAAGCAGTCAAAATGGCTGAAACTACTAAATAAACTGCTAAATATCTATAAAAATCAAAATCTAGACTTTACTTACAAAACATCGTAAACTTTATTCCTCCTCAGATTATTACCTTGTAACTGTCTCAAAGCCCACCTGCTGAGAATCATTGAGATTTGGAGCAGAAATTAATGAGCGGCCATGGCGGAGCCAGGTCTTGGTAAAAATCAATGGTGTAAATGGTTGTAAGACAAATTCTGGTTGTACTGAATAAATGCCTCCATAGTCAGATCAGAGAGGTCTCAGCAAAAAAAGATCCTGCCTTTCTTTCTTTATGCCCCCTTGCCTCTTCCTCCCATCTGAGTCTGATGTCTGTTCAGTTTGCTCGTTCATGTGTGCAAAGGGCCTCCAGTGCCAAGCTCTCCTCCAGCCTGGCTGTCCGGCCCAGGCACAATGGGGCCTGGCTCCCCAGCCCCTCTGTCCCCCTGTGGCCTAAAGAAGTCTCCCTGCAGGAGTTGAGGAGGACCACCACAGTGGCCCTCGGGATATTCCACAAACCATTCCTCCTCATTTCAACATATTGCCAGCCTTTTTTTTTCTTTTTTCTTTTTTCATTTTCAGGGTGTATTTTTCCTTTGTAATACGATTAGTCTGATCCCTTATGAAAGTGAGAGGTTCAAGTAGTTGTTGTAACGAGAGGCTAAGATTAGAGGTGGCTGAATCAGTGATGTTGGGAATAAGTGCCCAACGTTTTGTGCCAAATCTCCAACAATGTGTTGAAGCTATTGTAGTTAACAAAAACATTGCAAAAGATTACAAAAAAAAGAAAGGAAGAAAGGGGAATTTATTGTTAATTTATTTAAGACTTCTAATGAATGCTACAAGCTTTACCACAAAGATACTTGATTTGGCATTATTTCAGCATATTATGACCTTAAAAAATATTTGAAATAGATATATGATGAATAAGATAAGATAAGATAAGCCTTTATTGATCTCACAATCCACAGATTGAATAACTGATACTAAGGCTGTATGTGATTATGTAAAAAGCCACGGCACCTTGCTGAACATCTTTTATCTACATCAATGGCAATCACTGTTTTAAATTGATGCAAAGGTTTAAAAAAAAAAAAACTAAACTAAAATGTTGATCATGTTTTTCACATTTAACCAAAATCGAATAAATAAAAAAGATGATCAATTTGTAACAAGGGAACCAGAAGTGCTAAAATGCTGACTTAAGCGTTAAGCTTTGAGACTAAACACAGTTTTCTCTGTCTTCAATAAAGTCCAGCTCAACTACAGTATTAGTTCACTCAACATGATGCTAATCAGTAAAATTAGAGCCTCACACATCTTTCCAGTGTCGCGGGTTGATAAAGATAACAAAGGATGCAAATGGGTTTATGATGGCTTTGTAGAGGTATATATATATATATAAAAATACAACAACTTTGAAACTGAACACATAGTGTGAAACATAAATGATGGTGTTTCTGGTGAGACAGTGGAGGTAAATAAGAAGACAACGTGGCTCACCGTACTGACCCGGGGGTCCTGTGGAGAGAGCCTCATCTCCATGGTCGTGAGCCATTGCCTCAGAGCTCGGATTTGACCCCTGAACTCACACTGCCACTGGCTCATGTCCTCCACATCCGTCCTGAAACACAATAATACACAATCTATTCCTTATATATATACTGTATATATATATTTCTCTACACATCCCTCATGCAGTGTATTTGATTGTAGATGGTATGTACTTAAATGATTATCTTAAATCAATACATGTACGATTTATTAATTAAATTTGTCCCCCAGTGCTTTGGCGGGTCATTAATCAACAGCTCCACCCGTCCTCATGTTGTCTGTAGCTGCTACTTCTAATATGACTCACTACAAACGGACAGAACCAAGACATGGATGAATCTCCAGCAGAACCAACCTTCAGAAATCATTACAGTTTTCAAAGGATTAAATCCGGGGTTCTCGGCTAAAGACGTTAACAAAATGTCTCATTAGGGAAGCATCTGTTATCACCGTCTGCTGGGCTGGAACTTAAACCTTTTTGTTCCAACAGTGCTTCAATTAGATGCTTTACACTGAGTGCTTATTAAACAATTCATAGTTTGTGCTGGCACCGACGGATGCACTGGTCTGCCGAGCTGATGCAGTTGACCAACCGTCGCCACAGTCTGTGGGTTTGGTTTCATTGGACTGCTGGTGGCCAATTTCAACAAAGCACCCCTTAATTTCTTTGGCTCCACCTTGTTCTCCTTCAGTCGATCTAAATATTTGCTTATTGGTAGAGTTTGTACAAGGGTTGATGGTTTTTACAGTTGCGTACCCGTACGTGTGATCCTGTGACGTAGGCGATGGAGATCCAAACACACAACAGTCTTTATCCTGCAAGAAAAGAGTGGACAAGCGCAGACAGAACGATACGTTCTCCTTCCAATCATTTGAGTTGGCAACGTTCATCAATAATCCATGGAAGTGTGAGTGTTTTTACTGTTCCCTGCACTCTTACCTCCCCGCTGCCGGGCTCGGACACAGGGGGCGCCGGGACGGAGGGGGTTGGATCAGAGTAGTCAAGGGAGCTGAGTGAGGAATTCAAGGAGGTGAATGCGCCATTGCTTGTGTTGGCCGGCTCCTCCATCAGACTCGGGGGCTAATGTTGGTACATAAGGCAAAACAGGGATCCAGCTCGTGTGAAGGTGTGAATCCAGACGCATTACTGGCTACTTGTGAAAAGACGCACACGTCAAAATAAACCCCAGCGTGCAAGGGATCAAAACAATAGGATTGCATTTGAAAAGTTGGCAGTCTGAGTGTGGTATAACTCTTGTTGATCCCCTCTAATAATAATAACTAGACACTGGCCTCAGCAGGTTTATAATAGGATCAAGTTATAGAGCAGGTGTTGGAGCAAATGGCTGTTTGACCTGAGTAATCTATTACAGATGGATGCAGGTCAGAACACCACTGCCCTCTGGTGCTCAACTCCAGGGTTCTCCTAACTGTCAACTGATGCTGCCACCAACAGTGAGATCATTATCAAACTCAAAACTGTAAACCGTCACTGTGAACTGTCTTAAATTGAGTGATTTGCATTATTTTGTGGGAAAATGTGGACATTTCTTTGCTGGTTGTAAGACACCTCATGTCATATTTATCTGTATGATCCTTTAATTTGCACTCAAACTGTTTCTGTGTTGGTAATATTGGACTTCATACTGTACCAACTCATATTTAACAGGCTGGTTAAATACTGGAAGCCCTCTGACCAACAGACAAATAAACCTGCTGTAACATTATGACCAGATTAAACCGATTATGCAAATAACTCACAAGTAAACAAGAGTAGTTGGAACTGAAACTAAGCTATGGGAACTTAATGTGCTGCACATTTTATTGCACAAAATATTGACATACAATATCATATTATAAATGTGGTGGCTGTGATTGATGTGTAATATAATCAATTATTTAATTATTAATCTCCACATTATTTTAATCCTTTATAGAGCACTCATTACAATGCTCTACCCCATTGTTGAGATATTTCAATATCAAGGATTGTATATAAAACCTGCTCAAAACAACCACACTAACAAAAACACTATCTAAATATATATAGAAAATAAAAGTTTTGTCCAATTATTTCTGGGGTCGGGCATTACAGGGTTAAGTACCTACTGCTTCCCATGTCATATATAGCATTTCACCATATGAGCAAAGTCTAAGCATGAGGCCATAATTTCACATCATTTCTATGTAGTCTTCCAGTCAAGCACAGTTTATCATGGAAGGACAAAACACACCATGTCATTGAGAATGGATGTCTTTTCCATAAAAAAAATTGAATCATATTTTAGTATGTATTGTATTTATCATATGTCTCGTATCCAAGTATTATCAGCTGATGGCTATAAGATTGAAGGAAATGTGAAGAAATGTGAAAGTTAGCAATTATGGTCACCCATACAATAAACTGTTATTACATTTTTAGCATATTTCTTGACTATTCAACCGAGTCTGGATCTTCACCTGCGTCCGTGTCGTTCTAACCACTAGTAGACTGATCATATAATGGATTTAAACCATTTTTATATCACATAATGGCCTATTTGCATTTGAATGTATGCCCTATTGCGGATGAATCATAACCTCATTAGCTTTTAATTATTTAGTTTTCCTTAAGATATCCTCCACACTTGATGTAATACCAGGGAAACTCATCTCCTTGGGTGAATCCTTGAGGCCTGTGCCAATTAGACCATTAACATCACAGAGGATATCCCTATTATGAAATACAACTGGTTATCTGTAACAGAACCAAAGTAACCTATACGTACATACATTTGACAATTATCTTCTACAATATAAACAGCATATAGGTTATAGTTGAAAAGTTAAAATGCCAAATAGTTAAAACTATTCATTTTAGATTTAAGCATAAACTCAAATCCAAAAATAATTTTTATTTCATTATTCACAATTTAAAAAGAAAATCAGGATTGCCCCAAAAATTGTATATTCTACAAAATCTTTTTTCCTATTTTAACTGGATGCAATTATTTTGATAGACTTTTTAAAGATACTCAACATTTATTTCTTCATTTTTTTTTTAAATAGCTAGATAAAAGTTTGCACTCAATCATCAATATTGTTTGCTCTCTTCCACACTGATCCATAGTAAGCTGGGATTGGCCCCAGCGCCCTACAACACTGCGCAGGATAAAGCAGAATAGACTGATGGATTTTGAGATGCACCTGTGTTTTTGGCATTTTAATATCACTTAAAGCAGCAAGAATCAAATGATCTAATTCTACATAATGAGTAACTGTGGATGCGCTGATAAAGATGCATGAAGGACAAAGACTGCCTCTTGAGAGCATATTTATTTACAACATAGTGTTATGTTCACATACAACTCACCATATCATCAAAAGCAATATCTCCCCTTAAGCAAAACATAAATGGTAATTGGTGATGTCATAAACTGCAACAAGGAAATTCAGCTTTAAGCTATTTTTATTTTACACCCCCCCTCCCACCCGTTATCCTTTGTGATGTTAGTTGAACATGCAAGGCAAATTCATATTATCAAAAACATGAAAACAAATGAAAGACATTTACAAAGGTAAAACGCCTGAAAGATGCATGACAGAAAAAACCTGCTGTGGAAAAACAACTAAGAAAAATAAAGCTTTGAGTTGATTTTCAAGTTGCAATTCAAATATTGCGCAAAAACGTCAACTGAAGGAAGTAAATGGATATAATACATACATTCATGCAATGGGGTGATGCATCAAAAATATCAATCTTCCAAATCTCTTTAATAGGCACTTTGGTTGCATATAATTTACACAGATAATAAAATATGCACTAGTGGATTATTTCCTCAAAAAATGTGCCAATTCACTGGGGAGTGTTAACTAACAAATATCAGAACATAAATATAATGATTAGCGTTCAAGTAATAAATAAAAGAAAAAAAATGTGATGAATGGAGATTGTTCCTAGAAGTGCATCCAAAGATGATGTAGACTCAGCCTCAGCTTTCTTCAAGTGTGATGTACAATGGAAGAAAGGACAAACTCAATGGAAGATCTAGAAATAAAAAAGAAACAGAACAAAACTGAAATGAAATGAACCAAAAAATGCCCAGACTCACACAAAAAAGCAAAATAAAGGTCAATCAAAGAAAACGTTGGCTGTTCTGCAAATTGCATCAAATTAAAAATGATGAACAAAACACTTCATGACTGTACCTGTGGCACTGTGTGAGGACTCTCAAATCTGTCCACGGTGTAGGGAGCGGCCATTCTGGCCGACTGAGTATTAGTGTTCAGATGCTGGATTGTGAGAAACTGAGGCAACTGTGGGAAAACAAGCGGAAGAAAAATACTTTAGTTAAAGAGACTCAAGGATTTAGGCCCTGTTTACATGAAAACATTTCAAGTGAAAACTATTGTTTTTCTGTCTTTGCTTCAGAAAAGCTTCATGTTTACACAGGAACAGTTTGAAAGTGATATAGTTTCCTCCAGTGGCTGCTTTTTGTGGTGAAACTGGTACACAAACGTGCAGAAAACACACTGTAAACATTAACAATGGCAAGTGCACAGGTATTCTTATGGGCAGACAACAGAGTTGATTTTCTATTATTGTTGACTCAACTATAAAACCAGTGAGTCCCAGGAGAATGTGGACTGGGAGTCACAACACTCTGGAGGACAGCATTGTTGTTTCTGTCCATCAACTTGCACATGTGCAGAAGAACGGTTTTCTTTGTCTGTGGTGCACGGGACCAGCGTATTCAAAAAGAGGTGAGGTCGGAGCATTTTTGAAAAGTTGTCCATCCAGAAAGCACTGTCGTCGTTTAAATGGACTCACAAAATGCAACAAAACTTTTGTTTTCACTTGAAATTGTTGTCGTGTCAATGGGGCCGATAAGTGATCTGACACCAGGTTAAACATGACACTGATGGAAGCTTTGAGGTGACACAACTGGAAAAAAAAAAAGAAACTTTGAGACAAATTTAAAGAAAAATAAAGAACAAAAAACATTTCAACTTACAAGAATCAAAATAACAGGAGGCAGGTCTGTGAGGGGGAGCAGGATGGAGTCTGACATCATCTTGGGATTTACCAGGAACACTCAGTTGAATATATGACAGTGAAACACTTGGAGTGTGTAAAAGAAGAAAAAAAATACTTTGCAAGAACTGAAAGGATGCACAAGTCTACTTGATGAGAATGGTAAAAAGCATGAAGCAATGACAGGTTTGAATCTGGTTTAAAAAGTCTGCGTAATTTCATAATTTTGGCACTTCTTGTCAATGGTGCATTCTTCTAGTGACTTGTTTTGTAGTGTCTCGCAATTTTATTGTGTGCTTCACTTGACTGGGCACAGTGTACCCAGGCAACTTATATCCTAAAAAAACACACACACACACTCTGTCCATACTCTATACAAACATTTGATAATTTGAAGGCATCTATATATTGTAGTTAAAAACAATATGTTGACATCCATTATCTCACTAGTACTGTCAAAAATGATAAAAAATAGACAAGTATTCTTGAATTCTAAAGGAAATAAGAAATACTGGAAAAATATTTCTGCTTGACATAAGTACACTATATATATTAGTTTTAAAAAGCACAAGTATACATCTTTTTAACAGGTTTAAAATGAAGTCACTTAATCAGCAGAAATGTCATGCATTGCTTTGAAAAATATAATCTGACTTTGTGATCAGTATTATAAGAAATCAAAATTGTACGTCTTCAGCAATGCTTGGTTATTCCTCCATATAAAAGGCATGTTTTAACAGATGTTATATATGAAAAAAAGTATAACCTCGCCAGTTCTTGTGACTACATGCTGGGAAGAATAAATAAATGTCTTTGTTGTTAATGTAACTTGTTTTCCTGTTAGAAATGCAACTGTAAAGTGCATTAGTATTCTTGATTCTTAGTCACAAGTTGGAACAGAACTAGGTGTTTAGAATCTGCGGCCATAGTTGGATGAGGACGTGAAAGAGGAGGATGAGAAGTTCATGCTGAAGCCGGAGCCGGCATCGATGCTGCCTCTCCTGGAGCCCGTTCGAGAGCCGGTCCGGGAGCCAGACCGAGAGCCATACGCAGATCCAGGATTGCTGGCATTGTAGGGACTGTAGAAGCCTTTGCTGGACTGTGAAGAGGCCTCCAGAAGCCTCAGATGAGATCCCTCTTCCACCATGCTTTTGTCCATGGCGTCTTTGAATGAGATTTTCAGTTTGGTTTTTGGACATGTCAGATATTTAGAGTAACCGCCAACTTCTCTCAATTTCTGGGCAGTGCGGGCATCAACTGTGCCCTTCTTGATGGATTCATCCAGTGATACTCTGCCTTCAACATCAGGCTCAATTAATCCACCAGTCAGATACTGAATTTCAAGGAAACGCTGTCCAGCCTCATAATACAACCAGCCTTTTTTCAGTGCCTGGGAGGCAGACATCTTCACTTTGGTTCTGGGATCTTCAAAGCCATGGAAGGCTTTTTGAGCCAAGTTGAGGCGATCAACCATGATTTTATCAACAAGCCCTTTTTCTGTGGCCTCAGTGACTGGGAATCGTTCTCCACTTGTGGGGTCAATTATTCCACCTGTGCAGGCTTGTGCTTCCAACAATCTTTGACCTGTGATGTTGTCCACCAAGTTTCTGTGTATGGCTTCTGTGATAGACACCTTCTCCAGTGTGTCTATGTCCAATATTCCAGCAATGGGGCCAGTTTCTTCAGTTGGATCATTCCATATGATTGCAGGTGGTTTAATGGTGGGTATGGGGCTCATGGGAGCCGAGTAGGCAGAACCAGTGGTGGAACCAAACGAGGATGAACGAGATCGGAAGCCCCCTGAGTTTCCAGAAAGCATGTCAGCAAACTCCGTGATAGCCAGGTTACCAGCTCTGTATGTATCAAGGGCGTTTTGGTCAATAAGACCACGTGCAATAGCATCATCAATATCATACTGTCTTCCAGACCTTCTGTCAATGATGATGGATTTTACAGTCCCGTCAGAGGAAGTCATGGTGATCTCTTCCCATTCACACTCTTGCTCAGCAAGTTCAAGGTAGGTTTGATGGTCAATAAGTCCCTTCCTGTAGGCCTCATACACAGTCATTTCTTTGCCAGTCTCCGGGTCAACAATGACAACTCTGCGTTTACGGACTGAAGATTTGGAGGAGGTCTTTCGTTCCCGCCTCTTTTCTCTCAGTAACAGGAGAACCAAACCAGTGTCAGGGTCAGTGATGCACCTCTCCATCAGCTGGAGGTATGTCAGGTTTTCCTCTGTGTTGGGATCAAAGAAGCCTTTGGTATCATCAGATGGATCAGACAAGATCTCATTCATTTCCTCATCAAAGAAGCCACGTTTGTAAGCCACCTCAACTGGCACACGGTGACTTTCCTCTGGGTCGATGATGCCTCCAGTGGCAATTTGTGCTTCCAGGAGGCGAATGCCATGATCTTTCAAGATGAGTCCCTTCATCATTGCCTGGAACAGGGATATGGTCTTGCCTGAATAAGGATCTCTATATCCTGTCACTGCACGCTCAGCAGAGAGAAGTTTGTCTTTGAATTCTGGGCCCACAATTCCCATTTTTACAGCGTCATGAACAGTGAGTTTGAGATTCTTGATTGGATCAATGACATAACCTGTGGCTGCTTGGGCCTCAAGAAGCTCAAATGCAGTGCCTGGTCGAATCATGTTCTTCTTCATGGCCTGGTAAATTGAAAGACGTTCTTTTGAGGGCTCCAAAAACACACCAGCAATACAGCTTGAGCCTTCAAGGTACCTTGATATCTTACTGCTAACCTCTTCCACTGAAATGAGGCCACTTTTCAGATCCAAACCAGTTTGCTGGTCAATAAGTTGTGAGCGAATCAGCTCCTCTATTGTGATTTGTTTTCTCAGACCCCTGAAGGTTAGCCTTTTGTCTCCTAGAGAGAGGAGGCGCAATCCTCCATCCAGCCTGCATCTCTTAAGCAGCTCTGCATAAGAAACCTCCTCATCATTGCCAGGGTCAATAAATCCCTTAACATCATCAGTCAGTTTCTCATTGGTTTCTTTGTTAATATAACCCCTTTGCAGGGCAATGTCTGCAGGAAGGTGGAACTGGAATTCAGGATCGATAATGCCACCGGTGGCAGTTTGAGCCTCAAGCATTTTCAGAGCATAATCCTCTGGAACAAGATCCTTCTTCATGGCCTGGAAGAGCGATATGGGCTTTCCACTGTAGGGGTCTTTGTATCCTGTCACAGCTCTTTCAGCTGAAAGAAGTTTGTCGTGGATTTCGGGGCCGACAACACCTTTACGAACAGCCTCATCCACAGTAAGGGTCTCATTCTTTACTGGATCAATGATGAATCCTGTTGCAGCTTGTGCTTCTAGAAGGCTGAGGCCTATTTCTGGTTTGATGAAATCTCTCTTCATGGCTTGGTATATGCTGAGTTTGGCAGCAGAGTCTGTTGTGACACCAGCAACACAGCCTGTGCCATAGAGATACTGTTTGACACTGGTCATCTCCATTATGTCACGGATATCCCTCTTGCCTCGTTTGATCAGGTTGTATGTCTCCAAGTCAATGATTCGAGCATTGTACAGTTCATCAATAGTTATCCTCCTCCTTATAGTCTTATAGGAGTGGGGATTTTCATTTCTGATAATTTCTCTTTGCTCCATGATTTCAATGATTATGATGATCATCCGGTCCGTAGTGATTTTACCAGAGCGATATTCATCCATGAGCTTCTGTCTTTCTTGGTCTGGAAGCAAATTCGAATTCATGACATCCCACAGGTTCAATGGCTTCTCTGCAAGTCCCTCAATGGGTATGTCAATTTGGGTGTTGGCCAATTCACTCTGTGTTTGTTCCTCTGTATAGAGGTATGTCTTCTCCACAACAGTGGGAGACTGAGGCTTTGAGAGTGGTAGTATGTATAAGCCTGTGTCTTTGTCGACTTGGCATTTATCTTTAAGTTGTTTGTAGGTGACATTCTCATCCGTTTCAGGGTCTACAAAAGCCTTGTTCTCATCCGATGGTTCAGAAAGTGTCTTGGCAACATCTTTGCTGAAAATCTTCTTCTGGTATGCAACATCAGTTGGTACACGATGGCTGTTTACAGGGTCAATGATGCCTCCACTGACCATCTGTGCTTCCAACATGGGCATGGCATGCTCTTTTGGGATGAGACCTTTTTGCATTGCTTCGAAGAGGGAGACTTTGGTGCCTGTGAAGGGATTCTTATAGCCAGTTACAGCTTTTTCTGCAGAAAGAAGTTTTTCGTGAAGTTCTGGACCAACAAGTCCTGACTTTACTGCCTCATCAACTGACAGGCATTGGTTTTTCACAGGATCTACTATGAAACCACTTGCAGCCTGAGACTCCAGAAGTGAGATTCCAGTGTTGTCACGGAGGAGCTTTTTCTTCATAGCTTGATATATGCTTATCTTCTCTTTTGTTGGTTCTACGTAGATGCCAGCAATGCTATTCGATCCCTGGAGGTATTTGTTGACATTTGGATTTTTGCTGACTTCTTTTGGTGTAGTTTTTCCTTGTTTAAGAAGGTCCAAGGTTGGTTTGTCAATGATTTTGGAATCATACAAGGAATCTGCAGGCACAGGAGCTCTGAGACCCTTGAAGCAGGACTGCTCACGATTTTTAGCTTCTTTCTCATCTACAATGGTGATAATAATCTTGATGATCTTTTCGATGGTAATCTTTCCTGATCTAAACTGCTTGAGCAGTTCAAGTCTTTGTTCCTCAGTGAGATATTCAGAGTTTAGAATGTCCCAAAGGCTCATCTTTCTTCCTTTGAATGGTCCAGAGTCGAGCTCTATAGTTGCCTGAGTCATCGCCTCTTTTGTTTGGGCTTCAGTGTGTGTCGGCTCCTCCTTTGCATTGATTGCATCATCAGAAAGAGGCAGGAGCTGGAGACCAGTTTTATTGTCAGTGACACATCTTTTGAAGAGCTGTGAGTATGAGACATTTTCTTTTGTGTTGGGGTCAATGAAGCACTTAGTATCATCAGTGGGATTGTTCAGAGTCTGCTTCATTTCATCATTGAAATATTCTCTCTTGCAAGCGACATCATGGGGAATGCGATGGCTCTTCACTGGGTCAATGATGCCACCAGTGGTCATTTGGGCATCAAGCAATCTGATTCCTTGCTCTTTTGGGATAAGATCTTTGTTCATGGCCTGGAACAGGGACACCGTCTTCCCGGTGTAAGGATCTTTGTAACCTGTAACAGCTCTCTCTGCAGACAGAAGCTTTTCATGCAACTCGGGACCAACAACACCTGCTTTGACAGCCTCATCAACAGTGTATTTCTGATTGTGTACAGGGTCGACCACATAGCCTGTTCCTGCTTGAGCTTCAAGCATATTCAAGGCAGGTCCAGGTCTCATCATATCTTTCTTCATAGCTTGATAGAATGACATTGTCTCCTTGGTTGAGTCAATGACAACACCTGCAATGCAGTTTGTACCCTTCAGTGCTTTGTGGACAGGTTTCATTTCAGAAACTTCTTTGGGTGTCACGTTGCCCTTCTGAAGTTTGTTGTACAGACCTTTGTCAATGACTTTAGACTCCAGGAGTTCAGTAGCTGGGACAGGTGCTCTAAGCCCATCAAAGGTGATTTCATTCTTCTTCTCTTTCTCTTCAGCAACAGTTATCACAATCCTGATAATCTTTTCGATTGTGATTTTGCCTGTTTTGTACTGACGGAGGAGGTCCTTCTTCTGGTCTTCAGTGAAGTACTCAGAGTTAATGATGTCCCATATGGTAACAGTCTTCCCCTTGAATTTTCCAAATGGCACAGAAACAGTTGTTTTGCTAAACACATCCTTGGTCTCTTCCTCTGTGTATATACTTGAGCATTGGGCAGCTTTGTCTGTAATTGGCAGGAACAGCAAGCTGGTCTCTGGGTCAGTGGTGCACCTTGTCATTAGCTCAGAATATGTCAAAGGTTCTTGAGTGCTTGGGTCGAAGTACCCCTTTGTGTCATCAGAAGGATTGCTCATGACTTTATTCATTTCTGAATCGTACTGCCCTTGTTTATAGGCGGTTTCATTACGTACACGATGGCTATTAATTGGGTCGACAATGCCACCAGTTGCAAGTTGAGCCTCAAGGATTCTTATGGCATGATCACGTTCAATCAGACCCTTCTTCATGGCCTCAAAGACAGAGATCTTTCCTCCAGTGTATGGATCTTTGTAGCCAACAACAGCCCTGTCAGCCAAGAGCATTTTGTTGTGTAGCTCCGGACCAATCACATCTTCTTTGACAGCCTCATTGACTGTGAATTTCTGGTTGTTAATTGGGTCTAAAATATATCCAGTGGCTGCTTGTGCTTCAAGAAGGATCAATGCTGTCCCGGGAGTAATCTTCTTCTCTTTGGATGCTTGATAGATGGACATTTTTTGATTGGATGGTGTCAGAACACCTGCAATTGGGTTCTTTCCTTTGAGAATTATTTTAAGATTTTCAGTTTCACCAAGCTCTTGAACGTTGGTGTTTCCATTTTTCAGCTTATCAAACTGCTTTTTGGGTAAAAGACCAAGGTCATGAAGTCTTCTTGCAGGTACTTTTTCACGAATGCCATCAAAAGACATTGGATCAGGTTTCTGCTCCATACCATCGACCACAACAGCAGGATTTTGACCATTGGAAACTGTCTTTGTTGTCTCGATCTTTACTACTTGGATGATATCTTTATTAACTTGGTCTTTCTGGGCATCTTCAAGCAGCTGCAGTTTCTCACGCAGTTTCTGGTTCTCTTCTGCAAGAATCCTTTCCTGCTCTAGTCTCATCCTCTCCAATTCTTCCATTTCTTTTTGCTTGTTCAGCATCTCTTTTTCAGCCTCTTTTTGTTTGTCGAGTGCTGCATCCATGGTGGCCTGGAGTTTCTTCTTCTCATCCTCCATCTGCTGTTTCTGGCGCTCCTGTTCATCTTTGAGAGCCTTGGCCTTTTTAACTTCTTCTTCAAACTGGCTCTCCAGCCTCTTTTTCTCATCTTCGATCATCTTCTCCTTCTTTAGCAACATTTCCTTTTCAGTCAGGAATGTCTGCTGGAGCACGGTCTTCTCATGCTCTATTTGTTTCTGCTGGGCATCAGCCATCTATTGGAAATAAATAGGAAACACAAGTTATAAAAGCTTTACAGTACAGGCATGTATTAAACTTGTTGCATATTCTTACATGAGCTTAAATTTAATTTTTAATAAATATGTATACAATGCACTCTGCTTATGCACACCTTTTTTTCTAATTAATTTATTTTGTCAAGAGTCATTTTATGCTGGTGGCAATTCTTCCTGTAAGTTTTAAGGGATGCACACATCCACCTATTTTATCTGAAATACAGTATTTACATTTTCACTAATTGGCTTTACCCTTAACAATTAGGCAATATTCAGTGGCAATATGGTTTAAATGTCATCAACATACTAACTGTAAATTATGGAATATTACTTTGTGTTTTCATTCTTTTGATTTTGCTTTTCAGTAAAGTGGTTAGTCAAAAATGGATTATAAGCTCACTATAATTTGGCAATATATCAAATGATAACACAAGCACAGACATATTTACAATACTGAACAGGTTTCGGAAAGACGTCAAAAAAGAATGTCATTTTTTTAACATTATGTCTGCAGTTTCCAATACTGAGTAAATGGTATTGGAAAAAGTGACATAATATAGAAGTGAGCATCCCCTTGTAAGTAAGCGAATGCTTTGTCATTGACACACACTGACATGTGATAAGTTGTTGTTGGGTGAAGACAGATGTAGGCAGAGGTGAATGTAGCAAATACAACAAATTACTAATAATTTTTAATTTTGGGGAACATTTGTGTTACTTACAAGTATGGAATTCTATTAATTTAAAAACAATACATCAAATTAAATTGAATAAAAATGCCTTACAATAACATCAAATGTGTGTTATTTGCTGCATGGGATGAAGGGATAGACTCCCCACCAATCTTTGTATCCAAATCTCAGTCGAATCACTTTTATCAATGGGAGGTGTTAAAAACTACTTCACCAATGGATTAAAAATCATCCAGTAAATGTCAAAGCAGAACCCGTCACGCATTAGGGGTGTAAATGGTGATTAACTTATAAAAATGCTGCACGCTGCTTTACTCACACCAAGTAGTAAATTTTACGAATGACGGATATCCAATGTGTTAAAAATCCTGCATTTTCCATTGCTAAACCATACATGACATTTTTTGATGAGTAACAAAGTCTAATCGAGATCACAAGTATAGTAAATATGCCACTAATGCTCTTTTGTGTGCAATTTCTGTCTTTATTGCATCATTATCTTTCTCTCTCTTTTTTTTTACTAAAATGCAAAGTTGTAAAGATTGTGTTTTATTTAAATTAATTATGTTTCTACCTCTATGTGAGGGCAAGAGCAATCTTGTCCTCCCTTTTTCGGCCGGGTTTGCACAATTGCATTTTCAAGTGAAAACAGCACTTTAGTAGAACTTTGGGTGTCCAATTACACTACATTGGTGCTAAGAGTCACTGAAAACAACTTTTTTAAAATGGTTCCCAAAGTAGAACTTTTCAGAAATGCACAGTCTCTGTGGAATTGGGGGGAATTAAAACTTTTCAGAAATGCTCCTACTGTGCCTGTGTGCCACGGCCATAGGAAACAGTCGAGTTTTCGCAAGTAGATGGACAATAACAATGTTGGCATCGAGAGCGTCATTACTCGCAGTCCAAATTCTCCAGGAACTTGGTGGCTTTATAGTTGTGAGTCACCTGTAACAAGAATCTAACTTTGTATGTTTATAAGGATGCCCATGTATTCACCATTGTTAGTTTTTAAAACATATTATTCTCTGCGCACGCATGTCAGGTTTGATGACAAAAACAACTGTGCCAACCCATGGTCTGACATGGTAACTCCATTGTTTTTAGAGTTTGTCATGTAAATGCAAAAATAATCCGTTTTCACTTGAAACATTGTCGTGTAAACGGGGCCTTGTACAACTACCAGCTCATCAAAAACATTCCTTTCATCACAACTTACTCCCTGCCTGTAACCAAGTACAATTTAAGCATTAGTAATAGTGGCTGTACGTTACTTTAAGATTTTTAGACACATTCCAAGGTAAATTAATTGTTTTAGCTAATGTTGACTTGTCTTTGTGCTTATTGGACAAATATGAATGCATGTATTAGCTGTGATGACCACAGGTCCACAGGATCTCACAGTATTGACAATGTGTATGTTTGGAGGGATATAACTGTGAAAGTGAAGTGTATGATGCTGCTAAAATAAATTAGGATGAAAATTATTTAAACTAAGTTTTGACTGTTGTAAATAGCTAAATGTGATAAACTTCAAAATGATTTTGTTGAGTGGCGCCCCCCTCCCAAAAGAAAAACAACAAACATTTGAGTTCTGAATGGCAACTGAGATTTGAACCTGTAAGGAATGAACATGAAGTGCATTTTCAAATTAATGAAAGGAGAGAAAAATAAAACATTCCAGGATTTGAAGGGACATTGGGATGCAATCTGCATGAGCATAGTGCACTGTAAAAAAAAAAATGAAAATCATATTCAAAATCAAAGATATAGTTTCATGATTAGTACATTCAGAGATTGGGATAGAGGAAATTTAAAGAAAGAAGTGGGTTAGTTCTTAGATAGTCAACAATGACATACGCTACTAAGTTATGCCATTTTTGACACAATACCTCTTTAGACTTATTGTGAAGTTCTTCAGCCTCCGTTTTCAGCCTAGCCTTCTCGTTCTCTAGGTCTGCGATAGCTCTGCGTAAATCCTCAGCCTCTTTGCTGGTGTTCTGTCTCTGGACTTCCAGCTTTTCCACTACTGTATTTTTCGCTTTGGTGGCAATTTCAGTTTCATGTAAACGGGCAGCGATCATATCTGCTTGCTTCTTGAATTTCTTCGCCTCCCCTTCAGCCTTGGTCTGGGCATCACTGAGCTGTGAAACCTGAAGTTTGAGTTTTTCAGCTTCAGCTATGATTTCCAACTGCCTCTTCCTCTCTGCTTCGAGCGACTTCTGGAACTCCTCCGTCTCCTCATCCAGACGCTGCTGCATGAGCTGTTTGTCCTCCAGCAGCTTCTGTGCCTGTTCCTGAGCCAGGTCTTTCTGCTTCTGGAGCATCTCTGCCTCGGCTTTAAGCCGAGATGCCTCCTGTATGGCCTGCATTTTCTCTTTGAGCATTTTCTCTGCCAGAGCACGTTGCTGGTTGAGATCGTCTTCTGCGATCTGTCTCAGGCGTGCCGCCTCTTGGGCTTCTACACTGAGTCGAGCGGCATCCTCGGCGAGCTGTTTCATATTTTCAGCCTCATCCGCAAGAAACTTTTGTGTGTTGTCTTTGTCTTTCTTGATGAGGCGCTGATTTTCATCCTCAATTCGGTTTTTCAGCTTGAGCAGTTCCTCCATCTGAACTTTGACCTTGAAAAGCTCCTCCTCCACCTGGGCCCTTTGTTGGACGGCGTCGTCGACCTCGTCCTTGAGGCGCTGCAGCTCATCATCCAGGACCGCTTTCTGTTTATCCGTTTCGTCAAGCTGAAGTTTAACCTTCGTGAGCTCTTGCTCCACTTGGAACTTCTGTTTTAAGGTCTGCTCGGCTAGTTTCTTGTGCTTCGCCATTTCAGCATCGGCTTGTTGCTTCTGCTTGACTGCCGCGGCTTCTGCTTGCGCTCGTTTAGCGGCCTCAAATTCGGCATCCTTCCTCAGGCGCTCAGCATCTTCCTGGGCTTTTGCCTGGTTTGCAGCTTCTTGCTCAGCGGCAGCTTTCTGTCGCTCTGCATCCTCTGCTTGCTGTCGGAGGAGAGCTGCCTCCCTCTCTGCCTTCTCCTTGGCAGCCTCTGCCTCTTTGGCAAGCCTCTTGGCTTTCTCATACTCATCCTTCAGCTTCTTCTGCGTGATGCTGTCTTCCTTCTGCTGAGCAAGGACGCTCTGGACTTGCTCCTCAGCTGCATTGCATTTCAGGGCTGCTTGCTGTGCGGCAACAATCTGCTTTTCAGCCTCTTGGTCGGCCTCATCTTTCTGCTTTTTGGCTTCTTCTGCTTTCTTCTTCAGACGCTCAAGCTCGTCCTGGGCTGCCTTGCGTTGTCGGGCTGCCTCTTCCTCTGCAGCGGCAATCTTCTTGACCTTGTCCTCAGCCTCCCTCCGTCGTTTCTCCTCCTCGAGGACAAGCTGGCGAAGTTTCTCTGCCTCCTCCTCCGCTCTGAGCTTGCTTTGTTGAGTTTCATCTGCAATGTTCTTCAGTTTATTCAGTTCCAGCTCGAGATCAAGCTTTCCAGATGACGCCTTTTCAAAGTTCAGCTTAATAATTCGGATTTCTTCTTCAACAACCCGTCTCTGTTTGAGGGTGTCATCTACTATCGCCTTCTGTCGTTCCATTTCGGCTTCAGATGACTTTTTGAGTTGGATTATCTTTTCGTCGATCTCCTGCTTGTGCTGGTTGGCCTGGTCTTCAAGGGCTTTCCTCTGGTAAGCCTCATCTTCAGCTTGCCGACGAAGTCGCTCGTTCTCCGCCTCTTTCTCTTTCAGGGCAATTTCCGCTTCTGTTTTCAAGCGTGTGGCATCACTTATTGCAGTCAGTTTTTCTTTGAGGATCCTCTCGGCCTCTGCTCTCTGACGTGCCGCTTCTTCTTCAGCAATTTGCCTCTGGTGTTTGGCTTCCTCGGCGATGGCTCGAAGCTTGCTCGCCTCCTCTGCAAGGTCTCTCATCTTGCCAGCTTCTGCCTCGAGGAGTTGTTTGCTTCTTTCAGTGTTGGACATAGTCTCTTTCTCCGCCTTACACTTGAGCTGATAAAGCATTTCCATTTCGCTCCGAACTTTGGCCAGCTCATCCTCCAACTGCTTCCTTTGTTGCTGAGCTGCGGCAACTTCGTTTTTCAGGCGATAGAGTTCATCTTCAAGGAGGGATCTCTGCTGCTCTGCATTGTCAAAGTCTGCGCGGAGTCGAATGAGCTCTTGTTCGGCAGCAAGTTTTTGCTGAGCTGTGCTCTCGGCAACCTTTCGCTGCCTCTCAAGCTCTTTTTCTGCCATTTCTTTCTGTTTTAGAGCAGAGTCCTCAGCTTTAGATCTCTTTTTGGCCTCACGCTCTGCCTCTTCCTTCTGTTTCTCAGCCTCTTCTTGAGCGAGGCTCTTCTTGTGAGCTTCTTCCTCAGCTTGGAGCCTCAGGCGAAGTGCTTCATTTGCTTTCTGTCTCCATTTCTCCAGCTCTTTTTCTGCCTCTTCTCTGGCATCTTCTGCATCCTCCTGTTGTTTTTTCAGGCGCGCTGCTTCTTGTTGCAGTTGAACAACGGCACCGTGCTCCTGCTTGAGTGACTCCTCGAGCTTTGAGGTCTTTTCCACAAAAGAGATGTGTCGGCTCTGGAGCTCAGCGGCGGCACTCTTCTGAGCCGCCGCTTGAGCGACCTGGATTTGTCGTTCCTTTTCGACCTCTGCTTGCTTCACCTGTCTTTCAGCCTCTTCGGCCTGCATCTTGAGGTTTTCGAGGTCCTCCCATGCTTTTTGTTTTTGCTTGGCAGCTTCTTTCTCAGCCTCGGATTTGCGCTTGAGCTCCTCCTCAGCCAAGCGCTTTTTCTGGGTCTCTTCATTGACTTGTTTGCGGAGCTTCTCGGCCTCTTCTTGGGCGGCCTTTCTCAGTTTCTCAGCTTCAGCTGCTCGGTCGCGAAGTTGCTTGAGTTCTAATTCGGCGGTGGACTTCTGTTTCACTGTTGTCTCCAGCTGAATCCTGATGAAGTGGATTTCCTCTTCGATCTTGGAGCGGCATTGAAGAGCTTCCTCCACTTGTTGGGATTTGTCCTTGATCTGCTGCTCAGAGAGGTTTTTGAGTTCATGCAGTTCCAGCTGGACATTGTGCTTCTGCTTTTCTGCATCTACGGCAGCGATTTCTCTCTTGTTCACTTCTTCCTGCATCCTGAGCTTCAGTTCTTGGGCCTCTTTCTCAGCTTTAGCAATGGCCTTTGCATGAGCGTCAGCTAACTGCCTCTGTTTGTCTAACTCGGCCTGCATCTCGGCCATTTTTTTCTGCTCTTCTGCTTTGAGTTTCTCTGCAGCTTTCTGCATTAGTGGAAGCAAATGGTAAAGAAAGGATTATAATCAAGCATGACAGGTTAAAGGCAATACGTTACATTAATCAGCTCACGACAGTGTGAATTCAAATTGTAATTACGACAGTAATTACATCAAAAACACACTGCAGCCAGAGCATTTTAATGTGCGGTATTACCCAAGCAATGTTATTGTTAAAATTAGCTTCAAGATTAATTAAAAAGATCAATCACTAGATGCAAAATTAGATGCACATTCATTAATGATGTTAAATTCACGATGCAATCAACATAATTCAACAAGACAATACAGGAAAAAATAAATTGAGGGTGAGGATGTAATGATTCATGTATGGAAACAAAGTATCACTTCACAACACAGCAAGAAAATCATATGGCATGCATCTGTAGCTGTAGCACTGATCAACGTAGCACTAAATCATAATCTACACCTTAATACCAAAATCAATGCTAAATTAGCCGATTGATTCCCACACATAAATTTGCAATCACCACTATGTTAATTATTCTTTAAACTATCTACATGGGCAGTGTGGGAATATTTGTTCATTCAGTTCAGTATTTTGAAACAGTCTGATGTTAAGAGTATTATTCACACCACTCTCTGGTTTTTAATCATCTCTCATGCTTTGGGGGTTCTTTAAATCACTGTATTCGACAAAGAAATTGAGAGGAAAGTCAAAGATAAAGGGTTCAGGTTAACTGAGTATCAGTAGGTGAACTAGCATCTGTGATGAGTTCAGGGAGCAGGCTGGCTGGCTAATGAAGGGATATGCTTCAGATAAAGACATTAAACAGTATGAGCAGGTCTTTTTTGTTTTCTTATCCCAAAAGCAGCAGTGAAAATAGAAAATGAAGGTGAAATGGAAAGGCAAAATGAAGCGAGATAACGATGTTAGGATGACAACTGGAATGAGGATTATTTGGCAGGGAGGCACTGTAAACACTGAGAAATTTACCTCTTTAATGCTCAGACAAGTTAAGCATTCATCATGGCAAAGCACTGGCAGGCAGTTTAGAGAAGCAAAGAAACATAAACACCGGTGTTAGGAAATAATGTAAAACTGGAAATTTTCATTTTAATGGAGGGGGGAAAAAAGAGCTGAAGACCACGACAACCAGGCTCAACCGGTTGTTATAAACCTTAGGGAATAAAGAAGGAAAAAACTGAAAGGAGTGAAAAAAAGAACCCCTAATTCTGAATCTACAACGGCACAACAAGTGGAATGGATGAATATGGGTCCTCAACACGTGAATGAACACACAACAGTGTTGTACTGTATTTTTAGACATTCAGAGCAATGGTCACTCTGAAAATATGGTGTATCTCATGTATTTGAATACATTTGTAATAAAACTGATCAAAAATGTGTGAGGGAAGCATTAAATATGCTTCTCTCTAGCTCAGATAAGCTACAGCATGCCAATGTTTCATGCGTAACAAGTGCAAAGGAACCGTTTGTCACCCGTACATTAATGTGACGTGTGTGTATTTGTGTGTGTGGACACGAGGCACATCAGAGAAAAGTGTGTGCATGCGTGCAGTCGATGGTCGGCGAGTGTTTTTGTTTGTTGGTCGGTTATTTGTTTTGTTGGTTAGGTTAATGTTAGAGTTTAGCTTGTTTGGGATCCTCAGCCAGTTGTCACGCACCTCCTCGTTCTCCAGGCGGCGCTGCGTGTCGGTGATGAACTTGATGTACTGACTCGTCAGAGTCATCAACTCGCTGTAACGCGTCCTCAGTGTGACATACTGATGTAGGAAGAAACAGACAACACAGCTTAACATTGTCACACACGGACAGCAAGTAATACAAATAGTCACAATTCTTTTTTTTAACCCACTTCCTGTATAATATTGTCAGAGGCAGAATCCAGTTTGGTTTTCTTCAAGGGAGAAGTGAGAGGTTCCACGTGAGCTTTGTAGGCAACCAACTGGAGCTCATAGTCCTATTAGAAAAAAGAAAATGCCCACATCACCAGTGATGCAAGAAAACAATTCTTAAATGTTACCAATGACCCAACATTTTACGTTTCGGGTGTCAAACGCTTTGTGGGCACATACAGCCAAAATGTCATTTACATTTTAAAGATTTTTTTTGTTGTGGCGCAGAGTGTACATGATGAAAATATCTATATTATAAACAATTACAACTACTACAAATGACTACAATCTCAACATGAAGCCAATTTTAATGATACATTCTGATGCAAAAAAACAGTGAAATGTCCAAAAAATCCTATAGCTGTTATATTATACATGTTTTTGCAAGCTCATGCTGGCTAGTTTGCTTGCAGTAATTTCTGAGATGTCTGAGCCCCATTTATACAATATTTTTGGGTGTTTTTGAAAACACCTCATGGTGGAACTTTTTCAAATGCTGCTATTGCACATGGCCGTGTAAATTCTTCTTCTGCACATGTATGATTTGATGGAAAGTAACAATGGCAGCCTCCAGAGTGTCATGACCCCCACTCCATATTCTCCTGGCACTTGGTATTTATAGTTGAGTCACCAGTAATTGCAATCCAACTTGGCATAAAAACTGCATTGTTTTTTAGTTTTTCTTCCCTTTCTGTGTAAATGAGCATGGTTTTCAAAACATGCCATGTCTGCGACTCTCTAATTTCGGCCCACGGTTCTTACGTTTGACGCGCCTGGTTTAAGTAAGACAGTCCTACCTTGATGGCATCAATATATGCTTTGGCATATTTTTGACACTCATCCACTTTGTCCTTGTTCTGTTCGATCTCCTCCAGCAGTTTCTGGAAAAAAAAAGACATTTAAACAGAATTTGAGGGAAGCGGTTTTACACAGCACTACAGTTCATGTCATGAAATTCACAGCATACTTTCTCCTGGGCGAGTTGCTCTTTCAGAGTTTTGCTGTCAGTGATGGTCACAGCCTGGATCTTCTCCTGTCTCTGCTTGGCGTCGCCGATCCAGCGGATCAGCCAGTCGTAGCTGTCTCGGTAATAGCCGAGCTGGCGGCCGAGCTGCTCCAGCTCTCTCTGGCGCAGGTCGACCTGGGAGAACACGGCCTTCCAGCGGTCCTGGAGGCCAGACAGATGCTGGCGGTAGTGGTCCAGCTCCACATCCCGGTCGCTGTGGACTCGGGACATCTTGTCGCTCACGGTGGAGGCTTTCTTTAGCTCCTCTTCCAGGGAATCGAACACTGGCTGTTCACCCTCGGCCTCGACTCGCATTTTCTGCATTAAGCAAAAGCAAGAGAACCGTGAAAAACTACTCATTTAATCCGCAGCAACTCAAGACAGTAAGATATGTAAATGTTTTCTAACCTTGAGCTTTGTTCTGTAAGCCTCGACTTCCTTGACGTCACTGGGCACAGTGTGAACCTCACGCAGACAGTCCTCGTACTGCTTGAGGACTCCTTCTGCACCCTGTGTGTTCCTGATGACCATCTCAACAGTCTTCAACCTGGCAATGGAAACAAAGAGCCAATGAGGACGGTGGAAGGATGTGGGGAAACATAAATTTTGTCTTTAGAGTGTGTGGTCAGGGGATCTCACTTGTCCAGATAAACGGAGGAGAGATTATAGGCATGATCCATCTTCTGCACGGTGATTTCAAGCTCGGAGCGAAGCACAGGGGCCGAGGCAGACTGCTGGGATACCAACACCTCCTTTGTCTTCACAGACACCTTATCAAGGTCCTTCTTGAGGCCGTCAAGCTCCACATGGACTTTCTGTACAACAAATACAAGGCAAATTTATTTATGTAGCACTATTCAGATATAAGCCAATTCATTGTTTTACATGGAAATGAAGGACATACGTTAAAACAAAGCAAAGGAAAAGTAGTTGAAGAAAATAGTTACTATTATTTATTATAAATCCTGAGCAAATAATCATATTAAAGACCTGAAATCTGCTTCAACTGGTTTCTTCTGACTTTGGGAATATATTTTTTACTGAGACCTGTAAACACACCTTTACAAAAATTTTAAATAAATGTACAAACAAGTTTATCTACATCTCCGTTAGTCCTTCCATAGTCCTACAATTCTTGCAATAGTTTTCTAATGCAGCAAACTTTTGGAGGAATCTTTAAATTTTGCATGGGCCTGCTTTGGGGTTCTTGTTATGTGATGCAGCTTGAGGCACCCTTCAAAGTTTAAAAGCTTCAGATAGGCAGGGTGTGGTTTGGTTGTATTAGGAAAGAAGCTGGAAGCCATGAAATCTCTGCTCGTTGCACTGAACTCTCAATAACCTCGGAGCTGAAAGCAAATCCAACTCCCAAATGCATCCCCCACACTCAAAAACTACTACGACCGTAGCTGTCAGTATATTTCTACAACATGATGTATAATTCTGCTCCTCTGTTTTCCACTCCTTCATCTCCTCCTCCCTGCTGTGTAGCGTCTGCCGCAGTCCCTTGTATGCCGTCTTCACAGAAATCAAAGCTCAGCTTGGTGCGCAGTACCTTCTGATCCGTGGCTTTCTGGATGCATTCCTTCAGCGGGTCTTTTTCCACGGGTTTGCGGATGCGAGCCACAGTGCGTGACTCACAGTCCTCGATGCGCAGACGCAGATCCTTGACCTCGGAGAGGTAGTTCTTACACAGAGTCTCGTCCTTTTGACCTATGAGAAAGCAATTGTGTTACTGTCGAGAAGTTGAAGAACTCGATAGCAAAATACTGTGCAGACAAACAAACAAGAAACATTTTTTTCTCAATCTGCTGCGGTGCTGCAGTGCATTTAAAGCGACGTTGCACATGCAGTCCTTCATGAGTTGTGGTTGAAATGTGCAGATACCTCTGTTGCATACTGTACCGTACTACAGTACAGTACAGTATTGTACTGTTCTGGCTATTGCATGACAAAAAGCAAGGACATACAATTGCCACCTAATCGACAACGTGGATTTGACTTTCTGCTGCCAAAAAAAAGACAGCAGGAGCACACCAACATGCAATCACACATGGCTCTCATTTAAATACTGAGGCTTGTCAGTGACAATCCAATTCAGAGCTGAAAAGCGTGTCCACTCGGCAGCTTCAATGAATATCACTCACCTCTATGCCTAACAGCCATTTGTCCTAAAAAGTGAATTGAGGATTGTAAAGTTTCTGCATATTTTCTTTTAATTTTTATTTGTAGAGCCATAAATAATCAAAGTCAAGATGTTGTATTGAGAGGATGTGGGGAAATGTTTTCTTTTTTTTACCTTTCTCCATGGAGCGAATCAGGCCTTCGAAGTGCTGGGAGGAGTTGGTGTAGTCGTCCTCCACCTGCATACGGTCGTCGGCGCCGAAGAGCTGCGAGTCCTGGCTGTCGCGCATGAAGTCCTGGTAGTGGAGCTCCAGGTTTCTCATGATGAGGCGGTACTCGTCTGGTTTCATGGTTCTTAACTACGCGGGGAAGATCAACAAAGGATGGGGAAAAACAGGAAAGAGGGATAAGGAGGTTTGACGTAGTTGAACAGCTCAGCTCCTTCACCACGACGGACCGATACAATGACCGCAAAACTGCAAACGCCGCACTGATCCATTGTTGATCTCACACTCGCGCAATACAAAACAATGAAATAAAATTAAATGAAAATCAAAGTCTACGTCATAGAAGTCTAATTTCTTCAAATACTGAAAATTGATTTCTATCTCCATTATTTAACTAATTTAAGGTTGTGGCTAGCAATGGGATAAAAGCAGTTGACAGCAGTTGGCCAGTCCATCACAAAAAAAAAAAAATCACACTTTCACATGTAGAATGTTATGCTCACCAAATAAGCTATAACACTGTGGGATCAAAATGGAGCACCCAGTAAAAACCTGCGCATGCACAGGTAGAACATGCAATCCTGATATTCTCTCTATGAAGCAAGAGATCAAACTACTATGCTGCTGTGTATTTTGATGAAAATACAAACTTCAACTCAGTTATAAGCTACTAGTTTGTCAAAGCTCATAATTTTTCTCTCTTTTGTTATGTATATACTGAGTTCTACAAACCATGGTGATGTTCCAGGAGCGTATCTGAGTATAGTCTCTCATCAGGTACTGCCATGACAGCAGGCTCTTCATGTTTACGTGGAGCAGCTGCCACATGGACACCATCTGCTGATGACCGGAGTCCAGACTAGACCGGGACACAAATAGAAAACGCATTATGCTGGGCCTTCTTCACATTTACTGTCAAACATGCAGAGGCTGTGATTCTATGTCTTGTACCTGGACACGCTGTCCACAGCCTCCTTGTTGACTGGAGGTACCATGAAGCAGACTGATGGAACCACTGCCTCGTGTCCAGAGCGATTTAGGACCTTCCAGTTGAAGGGCTGGGAGTTGTTCAGAAGAGCACACTCATCTCCCTTATGGACGGTGATCTGAAACAGAATCCACACTCAGTTTTCTGGTGCTGGTGAATGATTACTTTTCCCTACATATGGGTAACTCTCTCCAACCTCTTGCTGCTTGAAGTCGCAGACGGCCTGGACGGGTAGTTTTCCCTTGACGGAGGTGGTGGGGTTGCGTGGTTTCAGCTGGATGATGGACTTGGCTCTCTTGTTCAGATTGGTCACCTGGCTCTTGAATTCATTCAGCTGTTCTTTCTCCTCCTGTTGAAAACAATTAATAAACTAGATTATAAACCCCCCCAACAAAACACCTGCTAAGATGTATATTGTCACATCTTCTTACCACAGCATCCTGCAGCAGATCCTCCAAGCGCGTGGCTGTCGTGGAACGATCGCAGCTGTATTTCTTTTTCATGTTCTCCTGCATCTTCTTCATCTTGTCCTGAGCATCTTTTACGTCCGCAAAGAACTGCAGAGTCGGGACATCGAGTGAGAACACATTCTGGACCTGAAGGAAACTTGGAGCAGTGTGTATTTCATCTGAGAGTTGCACACCTGGTAGTAGGCTGTGTTTTCCTTGAGATGAGCCTCGATGCAGCAGCACAGCTGCAGGAGCCAGCTCCACTGAGTCTGCAGGGCCGCGGTGAAGGCCTGGAAGAGACCGGGGAAAAAAACCAAAAACATACTGGATTACATTGGCGGCTCACTGGGAATATTATTTTTATTGTGTTGCTCAGCTGCACTCACCTCAACTGTTTTCTTGCCAGGATGTCCATCCCTGACCAGTTTGTCTCCCAAGGTCTGGATGTCATTGACCTTCCTCTCTCTCAGCTCAAGCTCTCGCATGAGACCCTTAAGAACCAAATGACAGAACCAGGGCTTTAAAGTAGGCTTTTACTCAAAGAATGGCAAGGGATGGAATTAACAGATTATGTTCTTCAGTGCTCCTCTTGTTAAAACCCACCGAATAGTTGTCTTTCTTGGCTGTCATGTTGGTGTTTCTGTCACTCCAGTCAAAGGTGACCTCCTCCTCTTCTTTGTCATTTAACCACATTAGTTCTTTGGTGGAGGCGCTGACGAAGGCGTGCAGCGCGTCCAAGTTCCTCAGGCGGGACTTGGAAGAGTTCTAAAGGAAAAGATTGGCATAAAGAATGATGGAAAGAAGTATTTCAATATGAACTGCCGAATGTAGAGAGAAACAAACAAAAAGAAACAAGGTTTTAAATACTAACCAGTAGTTTCCCATACTGAAGGTCCAGCTTTCCCAGGTATTCTTTGTATGAGGCCTTGCTGAGAGGTGATAATTGGCTCTGTTTCATAGGGGAGATGGAACAGATATTATTGAGAGGAAGGAAGCATGCACTGAAATCTACTTGAAGTTACAATATGTTCAAGCTTTCATTGTGTAAATATACAAACACACTGAAACAAGAAAAGCTAAGCAGCTAGACATGACTTATTTAGCACTTTAGAACTACTCAAACATTTTCCAGATTTTCTGTTGCTATTAACAGTTGTTGGGGAGTGAGTGAATTTGATTTCTGCTCTGTTGAGCTACTTAAAGTATTAATACAATTATAGTTTGCAGTATAATGTCAACAACATTACTTTGGCTGAGCATTTATTGTTGCTTGTGTGATTGAAAGACTTCAAGAGCTGCTTTTTTTCCTCTCATAAAAAACAGAAAATTTGCCATTAGTCTAGTAAAACTCAGCAAAACTTTGTAATCACCGCTTAGATAACTTGGCTAACTTTCTATTTATCCAAGATGGCAAACTGGACAATTTGGTGCAATCAGTTCTTAAAGTTACGGCGTTAATAAAGTTTCAGTTAAATAAGCTGTAACCTCAACAACAACCTAAAGCCACTTGTGGTTGTATTTTGAAAGTGGAACTACCTTTAAAAAACACCGTTTACCTTCAACTTAATTTAATCTCATAATAGTTATGAATTGCATGATGAAGTGAACTGATATTTGTTTTATACAAATTTGACCCAATATTGTTCTAAACAATCCAACTTTAGAACTGTTCTAATGTGAAATCTTACAGTTGAACTCCGGACATTTGTATTTGCTGTGCACAATCTCACCACACAAACTTCTGCAATTTCTGTTCAAACCAACAGTACGATGTCAGATTGTTCCCAAATAACTTTCTTCTGCTCTGATGAGAAAAGTACCTCATCGGCCTTGGCCCGCTCGATCTTGGATTTGAAGTCCTCCACAGTCTGATGCAGGCCTCGGTGGCTGCCCAGCTGGGACTCCACGGAGGGCAGATCGGACCCCCACTCCGCATCGTCAATGCGACGCTGGTTATCTTCCACCCATGCCAGCAGGTCCTGGACGTAGCGCAGGGTCACGTCGTCCAGTTCGGGCCGCAACTTCACGCCGGGCTGCTGGATCTGCTGGGCAGACTGTTTCAGGGAAACATTGGAAGTTGTCACCACAGTCTTCATGCGCAGGTTGTAGTCGCTGCGGAGGTTGACCAGGCGCTCGTGGAGATGGTAAACTCTGCGTATGACAAAAAGACGCAGAAATGTTAAGCAAATTCCATCTTTAGGTTAGATAAAGTTCGAAGTTTACCGACTTGGGTGCACCTACCTGCGGTACATTTGATCGGCCTGAGGGTGGCGCCCATCCTTGAGTACCTGCACGTCATTAAACAGCAGGCGGACCACGTCCTCTGCCTTGTTCAGCTCTCTTTCCACCTCTGCCGTGTGCTGAGGAGGTTTCCCTGAATTCATGAGACGGATATCCTGGAAGACATGTGGGCAAAATCAATTTCAATATCTTACTTTGATCAAGAACCAACACGGTGGTAACTGGCAACTCATTTTTGCAAAGGGACACATGAAAAATTTGCATGACTACTGATGGCAGTTAATTAAGTTGACTCATCTCCTGATAAAAAGCCGTTCTTAAACACAAAAACTGTGTAATTTTTTCTTTCTTATTCTTTGTCTTCAGTCCATAAGTAAATCCAAAATATATTTTTTCATTAATCGGCTCATTTTCCACAGTGAAACACCAGTTTTGAGGTGTAACAATTGCTCTGCTCGCCAAAGTGTGAGACACAACCAAAAACATAATAATGGCTAACAACATGAACAATTTGAGCATTTCTGATGTAATAAAGCCAATAATAACCATTTCCCCGTGACACCCTGAGGTCCACAGGCTTGATGTTGACCAGGTCTGCTCTCCAAGAAGAAAACTAACTAATCTTATGAAAGAATTGAGCTGAGACATTTTTGTGTCGTTATTAAATTACGGTTGAATCAAAATTGAAGTATCTGTAAAGCTTCTTATTTGAAGAGTTCGGGGACTCACCTTCTGCAGCAGTGCTTCCAGGTGGCTGAGCTGATCGTCAGACGCTCCAGACTCCATCTGGATCTTACTGTAAATCCTCTGGAGCCTCTCCAGTCTGAACGAAGAGAAACGGAAATCAGCAAGACAAAATACCTCTTTGGACGACAACCAGTTATAAAAGAGTCCTCCAAGATCTTTCAAGACCCAAAACCCTAACCCGAGCCCAAAACCACTTACGGCCTCCTACAATGCAACAGAAACTCTAGTCTATGAGGGTCGGTGACGAACGCCATGTGTACGGGCCTAGGCTGAAGTCGGCCCTCCTCACACTGCCACCGCAGAAGCTTGCAGTGAGAGAAAAGTCGCCTGCGTTCACAGACAAAGGAGTCGAGTCTGCTGACTCGGTCGCTCTGCGTATCAGAAGCGTCAACTAAGCAGGCGGACCGAATGCTTTCCGGACAATCCCATGACATGAAATCATGCCATTTTCCTGGCATGACGCAAATTTTCACAAAGTTTCATCGGGCCTAATTGTGTCGGTGTGTTCAAGAACACTCAGGTTGTCACATTTGAAGAGGCTTGAGGAAAATATTTCACGTTATTGGGTAAATCTAAATAAAAATAAAAACAGACATAAACCCAAACATGTCTAAATAATGTTCAACATCACTTAAGTTTAATTTATATAACCTATGCTGACCTTTATGGGACCTGATTTCGGCAGATTTTACGTGAAGTTACCAACCGTTTCATTAAAAAGGCAGAAATCATCAATCCACAATGATTTATAATCACAAACGTTTTTGAATATATTATTTTTGGTCAACAAATCTAACTTTTCAAATCACAGAGTAACATCTATAAAAGCCTTCTCATTAACCTATATTATAATCTTTTGTAACGACAGGTAGATGCAGGGGAGATTTTACCTTGCTGACACGTTTCCTATCTGTCATTACAAAAGAGTCTCTAATAAACGTTTTCAGAATGACAAAATGAACACAACTCACCTTCGCCTTACACCCTGCTGGGTCAGTTTTGCTATTGATTTGTGTGTTGGTTTTACAAAAACTAGACATATTTCGATGAAATTTGCAGAGGAGCAAATAATATGCAAAAGAAGAAGCGATTTAATTTTGGTTGAGGTCCTTATATCATGGATCCATTATCCAGAATAAGCCTCACCTTTAATTCAATATGGAACTTATATAATTTTGGAGAGAGAGAGAGAGCGAGAGCGAGAGGGAGGCATTTAAAAATCCCCTCCTGTGTTCACTTTTCTTGACCCTTTTACAGGAGAAGCCAAGGCAGAGATTATCCTAATACAGTCAGGAAACACAGCTCTTCTATTAGCCTAATTTTAATACTATTTTTAGCAGTTTGGATGGAGACTATCACTTCTCACCTCCAGGAGGTTATGTTTGGAAAGCACTCTTCCTTGACTGGAACCGACAGTTCCTCTGTCACGTGGAGACATTACTGTCTTTTACTCAACAAGACCAGTATTGAGTAATATCTGCTGACCTCTCAAACTCTATCCTGAGTAGCCGTTCTCTCTCCAGGATGGCCACGTGCAGTCGACCCCATTCCTTCTCCACATCGATGGGATGGTAGCCTGGGGGGACCTTCACCTGACCAGCATGCACTGCACTCTGTGTATAACAAGCATAACGGGTCAGTCACATTTATTAATCCTTTTTATTTGGTGGGAAAAAAAAAGGTGAAAACTAACCTCGAATGACTGGTAGATGTGTTTGGAGCGGTTCTTGTCAGTCTCTTTCACTGGTAGCTCATTCTCCTTGAACTTCAAGAACTGGCGCCAAAGAAGCTATGGAAAATAAAAATGCACCAGAGACAATTATAGTAGCAATTTGCATCTTTTTAATTGTATTTAAATGTCTTTTGATGAGAAGCTAAAGTCGCACAGCAGCTGATAGGAGTGCATACAATGAGGTGACCTGACGTCTATTCCCATGACTGGTGTAAATCAAATCAGCCTTTTACAAGAGTCACAGAATCAAACTGTCTGTGTTTAGAGAAGAAAATAAAACAAACACCAAACTTCACTCGGCGCACTGTTTTCAAAGAAAGCTGACTCGCTATGGTGGTGCTCTGGTTTCAGTATGAATTAGAAGGAAAAAAACTAAAGTCACGCCACGGTTTTGATTCGAAGCATTACTGGGAGTGGCACAGTGGCAATCCAGGAAAGATTAAAGTGAAACATTCTCTGCCTCTTGGTTGCTTTTTCTCAGCCGTGGCGCTGCCACACCCATAAAGCAACAATACTTCCGAATAGAGTTATTTATCTGTACATGTTCAGACATTTTGGAAGAGATTGCCTTTACATGTCTCATACATGCACAAACTATTTGAGGAACTTTTTCTTGGTTGGGATTGGGATTAGAAACAAAAGATTTATGCACATTTCTTCAATAAAATGAGCCCACCTCGATCTCTTCATAGCTGGTGGGGAACTTCCTCTCCTCGAAGATCATGACATGGTGCCGGATCCACTGCAGAAGAAGGGTCACCAGCTCGTAGTACTCCTGCCAGCGCAGCTCCAGCTCCTGCAGCCCACACAGCAGAAAAAGACAGCGGGAGACGTTTAACAGCAGCTAACGGGGGGGGGGGGGGGGGGGGGGGGGCTCTTCTTCTGCTGTGTCTCCATTCTCCTTCAGTCACACACACACACACATTATCCTAAACTCGATTAGGTCGCCACAATCCAGGTCTTGTGTGAGAGAATGAGGAGGCCGAGAGGAGAGGTGGGTGTTGTTGAAGAGGGAGGGAGAAGTAAAACAATGGTGGGAGAAATGTTGAAGATTTTTCTCAGATATTACGATAAATAATCTCTCAAATGGCTAATTGTAAGAATGCAAAAAAAGAAAAGAAAAGAAATGCATTAAATTAGATGCTTTTTATAATGTATCTGTACTTCTTTTCACTAAATCAAAATGAAAATGTGGAAAAGTCTATATTTAATCTGTGATCAACACGATTTCTCCACAGGTGAAGTTTAAAAACATGACTTGAGACGTCTGACCATCACATTACATGACAAAGCCCTTCCTTCTCTGGCAGCGTGAGCCAATTTCCTTGGATGCTTGATTTCACAAGACTCCTATTTGTCTTTGAATTGCTTACAGATAACAAAAGCTTGTTTACGAGCAGAGTCACAAGGTATTTCGGTTTAAAACAAATCTGATCAAGTTCCAGCAAACATCTGTGTGATCCAAAGGCCCATTTCATAACACAACTTCTCCTCTTACGTTAGTTCTGGTGTCGTGCACTTCCACCCGAGGCATGGCGTCGTACAAGGACGACACGTATGTGATGATGGATTTCTCGTCAGGGTGTGGGACGTCGACGTCTGAAAGAGTAAAGGAAGGATGAGTTGGGCTGCAATGGCGTATTACAGAAATAGTGTACCGACGGTTGGTCAGGCTCACCTTCGGGGTCCAGCAGGCGTGTCACTCCCAGGTCCCTCTCGGCCACACCGAAAGCCTGCTCCAGGTTCTCCTGGTTGCTCTGTCGGTACACTCTGCCCATGTCGATGAGCCTGGGACTGGGAAACGAAGAAATAGCAGCGATTAACAAGATGGAAAAATAAATCAATGAATAAAAAGTGATCTGCAGTATCGATTTCCATCTGGTGTTATTTCTTTGAACCTGTTTTTTTTAACATGAACCTAAAATTCTATTGAAGGGAGGCGTATATGTGAGCCAAAAAATTGTCGCAAACCAAGTAGGAAGTCCCGCCCACGGTCAGTTTCCTGCTGCAAGAGCAAAATCTCAAACTTTAGGAAGTTTGCAAAAAGATTTGCGACTGCGTTTCTGCTTTATAAGTGACTGAATATCACATTTGGGCTGTTGTTTTCATTATTGATTTACTATTTTAAATTGGTGCTTCATGCTTTGGTTTGACTTTTAATGTCTGAAATTACACTCGGAAGTTTGAAACTTTGAGTTTTACTGGCAAAGTCCAAATGTCACTGACAAGAATAAGATGCCTTTTATTAATAATGAATAATGAATGCCTTTTTAATGAAGTATTTTTTGGGGAGAGTTTTGATTTGAAAATTATGATAAACAAATAGATGGAGGTTAACAATTATTCCATTGAATGCAGCGGGAGCAAATTATAATTGTGTTATTGTTAATGGGGCAGCTAAAACTGTTCCAGACAGAGTATAAAGATTTTGGTCATGTTTTCATTTCTGCAGTGTAGTTCAAGCTTTTTTAAAAACTAAGATCATACAACTTCCATCCTTGTACAGTAGTAGCCTCTCAGGCCTCCTGCCAGCGGCTAAATACCATGAAATGAAAAAAAAAAAGCCCACCTGCTCACTCTCTATATGAGCACCTGCCTTTTTCTGTCCTCTGGGCGTTTGAGTCTCTGGCAGATGTCAGAGCATCTATAGGTGGAATGTATCACAGCGAGCAGCAACATAATGGAAGCTGACATGGTTTAAGTGGGCGACCGGCCGCAGCACGACTCCAAGAGGAGACAAAAATGTGCAGAGTGAAGAGCGAGACGATCGAATACATGCGGGAAGCCCATCACATCTAGCGTGCATGCATTATTGACTAATACTAAATATGATAAATTAGCACTTCACAGGTCTTCATATCCATTTTGATTATGCAGTCAAGTGAGCAATTCAGATTCATACATCTCTCTGACACGAGGAGGGGGATGCACTGTGGTGATGGCGTACACGGGCGCAACAGAATGCTGCCTCATCAGCTGGGGGGAGCTCTTCATGCTCTCCCCCTCTTTCCCGTGGAAGCTGTGAGACCGCCACGCATGCCCCAGCTCCTCGCTGCTCGAGCGAGCCCCGGAGCTCTGAGAGCCCCTCCCCGAGTCCCCGGAGGACGCCTCCGACGGGACGTCCTCGCACAGCATCACCACGCGGTCCTCCACATCGCTGACGGAGCGGGAGACCTTCCTGCCGATGAAGCTCAGGCTCCGTTTCTTCTGTTTCGGCTTCTTCTTTGAGCCAAACATGGCAGTTTGTGACAAGGTATAAAAGATAGGTGACGGGTTCGTCTATGTTGTCACACAAATCCACGCAAATCCACGTCCCGGTTGCTAATCATCTTCTGAAAACTCTCTTAATCCTTGTGAAGGAGGTAGAGAAGCTTCCTCCTGGTAAAACCCGAGGGATCGGTCCTCGACCCACGCTTTCCAGGGACGAGGTAACGTCCGTCGCGGCTTTTCAAATCCAGATTGGAATGCGTCATCACACGTAATTAAATCCTGGACATCCCGTCCTGACCAATGCCTCCGCATGAACTAACACAGCAGCTTTCACAGAGACACACACACACACACACGCCCACACACACCACACCCCTGAGATTTTATGAAAAGCAGAATCGAGCCAGCCTCAAGAGTGTGCCTAAGAGGCAGAGAAAAGCTGCAGGTACACGCTCAGGTTGAAGGAAACTTGTCCCTGCAGGCACCTTTTCGACTGAAATCATAATGGCACTGATGAAAAAGCAAACATTTCTTCAATCTAGTCGCTTTTTTTTTTTCTCCACCAGCTTGCATAAAACCAAGCCACGGCACCATTTCATTGATGAAGCTTCCTGAGAAACCCGAGCACATTTATTTCCCAGGATGCCACCACACAAAGGCAATCTTCAGCCACGAATGCCAATCTAAAGCCACACAACAGCTTTGGAGGGGATTACCATATTTAGGGTTCAACAGTATGAACGACGACTGATAGTAGGTTTTAAACTGTTTAACAAGCCTTTCACGTTTAATAGAGGCGTTATGATCTCAACATAACACCTTAATACGAACCCTAACTGAGTTCTAAGTACAGAATTACTCACAGCCAACACCTACAGCTGGTATTCTGAGCCTGAAGGCTTTAAAAGTTCTTGGAGACACATGAATGCAGACTTTCTGAAAGGGTTTGAGTACTGTCTGGTTACCAGAAAACAAGTTTAAAGAATGTTTTTAAAAGGAAGGCCAGCTGAATGTTTCCAAAATAAAGTCATATACAATGGCTTTTTGCAGTAATGATGACAATTACTAACATGTAAGTTACTATAGTTACTGTTGTCTTGAGTGAAAACAGAAAAGTGCTCAAGGTCATGTTTAGCCAGCATTAGTGTAACACGACCCACAAGGGCTTTTCAGATATGTAAGTAGTTCATAATACTTAGGATTATTGCTGGTGCGCATCATTATTACCCCCAAAATATTCTTCTTATCTTTGACAGCCACAGTAAAAGTTTGAAGTAAATAGGTTTTTATTTTCCATACATGTTAATCTCAACCGTTTTCCTGCTGTGTCAAATGATTTAGATAAGATTGCAAAATGATTTTTTAAAATTGTTTGTGATCTAATTCAGCTCAGCTTGTGAATGGGTGAATTGTTGATAGATTCAACCACCACAATAATATAGCGAGGAAGGGTTTAATCAACAATAAAATTAATATCCCAGATTATTTATGACATCAAAAATATTAAAAAAGCACAACAATAACTTTAATGAGAAATAATAACTGAAGGTTAACATTTTCCTTTTAGAGTTAAAACATGTTTATTGTTACATTTGTTGGATTGTAATGGAATATAATTAAACCATGAAAGGAATTTTAGTGCCAACCTATGTGTGTAACAACAGTTTTGAATAAAAATCTACCTTCTAGCATGAGGACAGTTTAGCTTTTTATTGGCAGTACAGCCAACGAGTCATTAACAACTAAGAAGGTGACAAAGAACATAGAATCTGGTTGAGAGAGGCCCAATGCACTTTCAGCCCAGCGGGGGTGAGTCCTTCAGGATGGAAGTTAATATACTGAAAAACAGCCACAGATATGTGCAAGGATAGAGATGTCTCATAAGTGCTGAGGGCAAGAATTCTGTTTTGGTGCGCAGGTTAAAACTGGAATATTATCAAAGGCAATTTGACATTTGAAGGCATTCCAAGCACTCAGTCACTTCTGCGCCAGTGCACGCTACATTAAATTAAACTTACAGATGATAGTGGGTTTTTTTTTTTTATGACCCTAAAAAAGTCATTCGAAAGCCCTGCATCCTAAGGCAACACCGTTGTATTTGGATACTCACTCCACAGAAATTCCAAAAAGGAGAAAAGCTGAATGCCAGTATTACACAGAAGGACAAGCTTATTACCACTCAAGTAGACCAGACTCACTAGTGCTTGTGTATGACGGCGTTGAAGAGCTTGCCGTCCCTCCAGCTGGTGGTGAAGTTGTCGCAGCGGATGCTCTGGTAGCCGTCCGTCATCCTCTGGGACCAGAGAAGCAGCTTCTCTTTGGCCGTCATGTCCTCGGACTGGCCGTTCACATGAATGTCTGAGATCTGGAACGATCCATGCAGATGCACAACGTTATCAACTGGGACACAGAGGGATTGTGGGTAATGTACGCTGAGGAATTGTGGAAAATAAAATTAGTCATTAGTGGAAAACCAAAAGACCCTGATTTTATTGAAATTATTCCAAAACTGAACTGGTTTAATGGTGTGTTCATAATCTATTTGGGAGGTGGCAAGACGATCCAATTTGGCACAGGAAACAATCAAGCAAATAATTCACAACTGCAAAGAAGCCATTGTCTTTTTAATATTATGATTCGTCTATAAAAAACATTTTGGAATTTTTTTTTTTACATTTCACAAGATTTTGCACCAAAAAGTGTCATTAAAAATTGTCTTTTTGTTCAGATATTAAAGTCTAATTATGAAACATTTTGCAAAAACAAGGCATTTTTTCAAACTGATGCTGCAAGAATGCAAAGCTTAAATTTAAATATTATTTTAGCACTAGTTTACCAATCTGGTCCACTTATGATATTGGGCTGTATGTGGTCTCTGAACTAAAATGAGTTTGACACCCCTGCACTAGAGCTTTGTAGTTTGCTGCCAATAAAAGCAGCTGTATTTTTACATGTCAAGGCAACAATATTGACTTTATAAGCAAGTTTTTAATTGGTACATAGGCTTATATGTCTGATACCAACATTGTCAGTTATCTGCAGAGTGAATCTGATAGCGACTCTGCATAGGTCGTAGTTGCATGAACACACCATCAGACGCACCATCAGTATTTAGTTTCTTTTTAACCCACTAACCGATTTGCACCTTTCACCATTGATTTTGCACTTTATTTTCATTGGAATCACTTGTTCAGAGGATTTTTTGGGGGACTTCTGCCTTGTCTGAATTTGGAAAACACAAGAGCAGCTGTGGCACACAGATACAGCTGAATTCAGGAAACTTGTGTGGGGAAGATGAGTCATGGCCGGCAGCAGGTTTTCCATTTTGTGTGTGTGTGTGTGTTTTCCTTGCAAATCTGCAAAAGAAAACGTAAAAGAAAAGTATAATTCTGACTTTTTTCCTGTGTCATAAGGCTGCAAAATATTAAGAAAAAAATAAAATAAAACTAAGATAACTTTTTGATATTCCAGCTAAATGAATTGAAGCGATGTAGAGTTGTTTGGAGGGAAATAATACTCCTTCAGTCTTCATGACTCATCAGTAGCCAGCACTCACCCAGCTGTCTTATGTTCCTCCTTTTGTATCAGTAAAGAATGGGAACGGTGTGTGTCGACTAATGTGTGCATACCACTGTCTCACTGCTTTCCCAGGCTTAGCTTATCAGCTATTCCTTTAATGTTTTTCACCCTTTAAATATGAACAATATGAATCTAAACCACTACTTTCTATGCCTGTGAGGGTGACGCCCCGACGACTCGGCCGATGCCCAGGGCTTTCTGCCTGGCAGCTCTTGGCATACACAGGAAGTGTGTTTGGGCTGTGACTGGGAGTGGAACGTGTCAATAGATCTTGCAGGCTGGACACGCCCGCTCCTCTGGGACAGGCTGACTCACGCTCACACACCCTGATGGTGTTTGATTTCTCATAACAGTTCAAATGATCTACACTGTGTGGTGTTAGTGTGTTAACATATGGATATGGGTGATGTGAGCATGTCTTGATGAGGAATATTTTTAGATGACGTTTCGAAGAGGAGAGTCCATCCTGATTGGCTCCGAGGAGAAACGGCAGTGGAGAGGAGCAGATCCCAGAGGCAAGGTGACAGGGTAATAATAAAATGGAACAAAACACTGACAGAGGAGGAGACCTGGAAGTGGAGGATGATGGTCCATATTAACCCCAGGGTGAGCTTGGGGTTCCCGTCGGCGATGTCGTCATTCCTGATGTTAACCAGCTTGACCTAAGGGAAACATTGTCGGTGGTCAGAGCGCGACGCCAACGCACCAAAAACGGCTTCAGACGCCTGCTTTTCATGCAGCTTACCTGTCGATGTTTGAGGAAGTCCAGTGCTATCTGTACATTCTGCAGTTTGTGGAATCGCATGCGGCCTTTCTCTCTGGGCTGTGGAGGAGGAAGAAGAGACATGCTTAGCTACACGGAACGATCTGCAGTGCTACCAGACGTACAGACGGTCCTTTTGGTGGAGCAGAAGGAAGGAAATTAATGAGGACTGGATAATTGTAGGTTGAATGGCGACACTCCGATTAGGTAAAATGGTTAATAGATTCTTGTCCTTAAACGTTACATTTGTCTTAGTCCTGTTGACCGCCATCCCACATAAAGGGAAAAAGAAAAAAAAAAAAACTCAACATGATGGGAAATACTGGAACTGCATGAGCCAAAAAAGAAAAAAGGTTGTTTTGAGAGAAATGAAAAAAAAACAAAAAAAAAACAACATGAACGGAGTGGAGATCCATGCACAGCCACAATGGAAAGTGCAGGTAGAGGACGGTTAAGTCGGAAACCCACTCACCAGCCGGGCGCTCCTGACCACGTCCCTCTCCCTAGGCTGACCTCCAGAAAGGAGCAGCGAGGCGAGGGAGAGGACGCCGAGGCCAGACGGCAAACATCAGCACGCACAGACGGAGGTTAGAGGAAGAAGTAGTGGAGAGAGGATTGGAAGAGAAGAAGTGCGGATCAGACGGGCGTACGAACACACCAGGGAGGTGTTAATGTGTTAAGGCTATGGAGGCATTCCCAAGAATGGGCAAAGCTGGAGCTGGCAGAAGAAGCTTCAAGCATCATCGTCATCATCATCATCATCAAGAGCAGCAGTGCAGAGAAGCTTTTCTGAACATTTCTGAATGCAAGAACACAAAATAATGGCTGTCCGCCTTTAAAATGAGCATCGGAGCGTTAAGGCTGAGAAAAGTTGAAGAAAAAAACCCCCAGAAAACCAAAGAAGATGCCAAAGACGGAGTTTGGATCATAAATCAAACTGTTTTCCCAAAAATGCAATAATTTGAGTCAAACAAAGGCAAGAAAACCTTGTGAAAATAATTACGATTATGTACAGGGTGAAAGGATGATGCATTGTTTTAAGTTAGTCACATTTGCTTGGAAGCATATTGGAAATGAATGAAAAATTAAACTTGGAGGTGTTTTACATTCAGGTTGTCCTCCTATGATACCTGAATGTATATAGTTTAGTTTCTTTTCCCCCGAAAGACCATTTTGTTGGGTGAAACTCCAGCTTGTCATTTTAGACCAATATTCTTTGACCCCCCCCCCCAAAAAAAAAAAACCCTTTATACAGTCAGAATTATTTATCAAGATGCTATTCACTTCCATATCTTTTGGCAAATATCCATTAAAAAAAACAACAACAAAAAAAAAGCAGTGACAGATGTTCTCACCAGTGATTCCCCAGAGAGGACCTCCAACAGCGAGATGAGGTTGTGTCCATCTCGAAGGTCTTCGTACAGATCTGTCACATGACGCTGCGACTGGAGAAGACGGGAAAGAAAAACAGGATTCAATCAACAGCACAACACCTGTCACAATCACTCAGCAGTACTTGGTGCAGTTTGATAAAAAGAGTTATTCTGCAATCACAATTCAAATCCAATCAGATTTTTTTTTAAACAGTGTTATTTCAGGGTTTTGTAGTTGCTGGCAGCAGTTTGTGAACGACCACAATCCGACACAAGTCAGGAATGCATCGCCGTCAGCAGCACAGCCTATCTTGTCATCCCACTGCCAAAAAGCAGCTGTGAACCCTGAGAGGCAACGGATCGGATTTTGACTTTTTTTAAAGAGGGGTAAAAAGGTGCTCTGGCGAATATAAAACCAACAAAATGTTTTTTTTATTTTCTGGAAATCAGATATGTGACACAGAGATCATCCTTGTGTGGAGTGATAATTACAACCAGAACATGAAGTGAGTCAGATATGTGAGGGGAATTAAAAAAAAAAAAAAAAAAGTCCTGATATTGCCGGAGAACACAAGCCTGCACAGGAGGAGGAGGGTGAGGAGGAAGGGTGGGGGCAATCTACATGCAAGTGACCAGACACTCAGTAAAGTCCCGTCCCAACGTGCTGCCACCTACCTGTCCCCTCCAACGCTGAGCGACAGATGGAGGGATGAGAATGGAAACGAGGAGGACAGGAAGGGGTCACAAACAAAACATAAAATGAAACACAGAAAGATGAAACACTGGATCACAAAACAAACGTATTCTTTCGTGTTTGTACATCACAAACAAATGAAGGCGGGTGTGTTGGACCGCATGGAGGGAGAAAAAAAAAAAAAGAAGCTTCAACCCTGAAGTGGAATGAGAGTAAATTTTTCTTTGCAAGTTACAACAGAAGCTGATTTATCCTGGCAGGGATTCCAACACGATCCTCCACCAGTCTTTGGAGCTGACTCTGATATGCCCCTGCCTGCCTGTCTGTGTGAAGTTTGTGAATGCACTCAACACTGTTGGCCACTAGAGGTCCCTGTTCACACTCCGAAACTCTCCTACTTCATTTCAAATGCAAGACCTGGGCCTATTTTAATTTAATTTGCACCTTTTTGTCTTGGAAAGCCCAATTATTTTTCTTAACGGTGACATATCTGTAAAGGATATGCATTTGTGAGATGAGCCGTTGGTTTTCTGCTATGAATCTTTCCTGCTGCTTTGTCCCTAATAAAGCACTCTGATTCCTGCATAAGAAAGGACCCCTGTCACTTTGAAAACCACTTCTGCAAACAGTTGAAGCATATTTTTTCCAGTTGCTTCCTTGTTTCAAGCATAAATGAAAGAGGCTAATTAGGCATGTATATCCACGTCTATTGTGATTTTCTTCACCGTGTAATCTGAGCACCGACGAGCATCTGTCACCACCCGTCCATTACCCTGTCCCAAAGCGGCTGCGGTTGTGTTTAGCTGCTGCTGAAAACGAGGTGTTACACTACAAATTGCCCTCCCAGATGCAAAGAGAAAAAGGTCTTTTCAAGGTGAAAATCATTAGTGCAACAATGAACGTGGTTGTGGCTGACAGCCCCTGACCCCCCGGCCCCCCGCTTTCTATAAACAACACTCTCGCAACATGTTTCATCTTGTGCAGTTTACTTTCAAAGCGAGGAAGGATGCGCTATGTGCTATAATGACTCTTCACCCATTTCATGCTTTGTCTGATGATCTGAGTGATTGATTGAATGGAACCAAAGACAAGAAAAAACAACAACCTATTACTCTTTTCCTGCTGGTGACCAACTTTTAAGTCTTTATATATAGTCCATCATTGTCATGACTATAAAATGTACAGTTTTTCACAAATTAATTTTTATAATCTTAATTTGTCTCTTTTTGTCTCTTTTACTCTTATAATACATTCTGTTCCAAAATATGTCTTTTATTAAAATACGTCTTTGCAATGCATTATAAATTCATTATCAATATGCAGATTACTCACTGCAATATGCATTCATGCCTACACTTTACGCTGTAATAATATTAAATATCAGCATATAAGCATTTATAGTGATTGATTTACAAAAAAACAATGAATGATTGTGTGCACTGTTCCCTGAAAGGGGAGATCCCAAAGCACAAAGACATTAACCTCATTATTGCATGCCATCATGCATTTCCTTAAGATCATAAGGCTCTAAAAATCAACATTTTTTACAGGAAACAGGAAAAACTTCATGCTCCACCATCTAAACTTCAGTTTTCTCCTTCCTACCACTGCCAGCTCCACATAATCTCAGTCTTTGTTATATATTTAATGAAACGGTTGCTTGGAATCTGGTCCGTCGCTCTGCTCAACTTATCTGTTTAGATTTACCAAGTGGGAGACACCACTCGGTGATCCTTTACAGCTCTTCATGGTCTGCACTCAACCTAAAGTCTTTCCATGTCGAGCCACCCATTAAGTCATTAAATCAGTTTAACACCAGTTTAACCTTCCCAGAGCACTTTCACACAATTAACACTTTCCCCTCTGTGTGTATTAATCAGTTCAGACGTTTCAATTTAAGGGCTTCTAACAGATCTGTGCTGTTTTAAAACATGGGTGCATGGATTTCTCCAAAAGGTTTATCCTGTTGTTGAATTTTCTTATGCAGTTACACATATTCCAATCTAATCTAATTAGGTGTGAAACCTTCCACTTAAGTTTTATTGTTTCTCGGCATTTTACCCTTCTTCTTCAAATCATTTTTATGCTGCAACATCCTACAACAGCCCAACCTTTCAGGAGCTGATGTTTTGTTGACAGTGATTGCTAAAGACTAATATTCCTCAACTATCAGCAAATGTCTCCTGGCTTTCATCATCATCAGTTTAAAACTGAAAGCCTGATGTAACATTATGTGATTTCCAATCCACATTATGTGATTTCTTTTTTCATACAACAGTTACAATTACACTGACGGGAAGAATTATGCAGCTCTTCATGCATCAATGCCTGCCTTTCAGTTTTAGGCGGGCACACACATACCAGCACCCGCCCAGGCCTGAGAGTCTGGGCAGCGCATGTGCTACCGTTAGACGTCAATGGAGCATGGAGCTCTGAGCCCAGACTGGGATCTGCCTTTCTGAAGGGAGCTAAGCGAGTCCAGATGTGCTTGTGAGTCACCCGGCAGTATTCCCACTTAGGAAAAACAGGAATGAGTTACCGCTATATGTTCGCACACAGTTGCAGGGTCGGTTAGCAGTACACACCGTCTTTGTGCTCACTTTTTGTCCCCTCCCCTCTTGTTCTACTTCCAGAAAAAAAATATGAAAACCTGTTGAGTGAAATGCATATGATGTGGAATCACTAAATGTTAATGCCTCTGGGGGGGGGGGGGGGGGGGTTTCAGGGAAAACAAGACTGTTGTGTTACAGGGGGGGGGGGAAATTTTGACTGGTAATGATTCTCTGTTTGACTTCACTCCCTTGCTGACGCGTTTACACCCCTTCCCCGTCCAGTGTGTGATGCACTGCGGAGCTTTCAGTCTGTCGGAGTGAGGTATGCGAGAATGGACGGGTGCCGACGGACGCTTCGCATAGCGTCTCGGCTGGTGACAGAGCGGACGTCTGGCGAGGAGCGTAAAGCTGGGGACCGAGTGAGAAGCAATTAACAGCTGGCTGATGAGTGTCCATGAGAGTAGAGGGTGGTAGTCACTTTTACAGCCAACGGTTGACCGATGGATTATCTTTAAGTAAACAATGGCCTGCAGCTTCAAACGATCCACAACTTAACGCTGCATTGAAGGAACCTGAGGAGACATCTGATCCTGTTGCTCTCATAACACTTTGCTTATTCAAAATTCATTAAGTCAGTCAGTCTTTACTTAGGCTACTAATGGTTAACTTGATCCTGGACTACTGCTAACTTAGAAATGAACTGATACTGTGTTAGGCAGCATTTTTTTTTAAATTATCATTATTTTAACTGATTATAGTAGTTATCTTTGTAAAGCTAAATACAGTCCAGTATCCAGGTGGAGCCAAGTGACTGGCTCAGGGTCCATGGGAACATGACAGAAGGCAGTACTCAGGAGAGTTTTCCATCTGTGCACTTTATTTGATTTGTTTTAGATTAATTAATTAAATAATGCATTTTTAAGGGCCTCCAACATTTCCTGTGTCGTGCACACTTGCAGGACGTTTTAAACTCGGCTCATTGTCCGTGTAACTTTGCTTTGTACGGGGATTTCATATGACATTGGAACTTCTTCTGTCTTGACTCTTTGATTTCCTTACTGTGAATAATAAAAACCTACTAATCATTACGAAACTTCTTGTGATGTTGATGAATTGAGATGAATTAGTAATACATACACACCACACAGATGGATGAATAGATATCATGGAGTACATCATGGAGTAACTATATATATATATATATATATATATATATATATATATATATATATATATATGCTTTGGGGTTTTTGAAAGAAAAGTGATGGGATGTTTTCTATGCGTTTCAGTACTATTTTAAAAGAAAAATCTGTGGATTTTATATCATCATAGTTATGATATGGGTTTTTAATGCTGATATATCCCTACCATAAACCCAATAACATTATTGTGATGGTTCACCACATATCACATCGATATACTAAAAACAAATATTGTGCAATTAAAAGCAAAACCAGGAGAAGAAATCCCAACACAATGTTGTGCTGTGTGCAACTTGTGTATCTGGACCACAACTTCACCCTTTGGTCATCTCTGTGGTTGTGGTGCAAGAGTGCAGTGAACCACAATGTTTTGCTTTTGTGAAATATGTGGCCACCTTAAGGTGAAATTTGCTTTTTCTCTACCCACAATGTTTTCTTTATGTGTGTGTGTGTGTTTTACTGTGAGTGCAGAATTGTGCCCATTTCAGAAACAAGTTCTTACCTTCATCAAGTGTTTGTTCACCCATTTTGTGAAGGTCTTTTTCTGTACACGATCCCGTTCATCTGTAAAACAGAAACATGGCAAACATCAGATACATGTAAAAAAAAAAAAAAAGAAAAGAAAAGAAACCCGGATTGGGAGTGGGGAGTCTGTGTGACAATAGCAGCTGGGAATTTCATGACTTTACATATGTGAAGCAAAAGAGGAACACGCCAGGAGGCCAAACTTGTTTGTATTTTTGCAGGACAAACACAATTTATCACTGTGTGGAAAAAAAACCAAAACACAACGTAAGCCTGCATCTGAGTCACAACACATCGCAGCATGTTCACTGTGTGCAGATGTATTGTTCTGGATGTCACATTTCACTATGACACCATTGCCAGCTGTGCTCCGAGACGGGAACAACAATAAAAGGATGGGGTCGTAAAAAAAAAAAAAAAGGTGGAATGCTCTTGAAGTGCGAAGATGGTCTGTGTGGTTGCCACAAGACATGGCATAACTATTACCGAGCGCAATTCTCCAGACAAGAAGGAACACGGTTCTGGGCATGGGAATACACCCACCAGAGTCAACAAAGCCATGAGTGTTGAGGAGTTTAGGTAACAACCACAAGGTGTGTCTTTATTATGAACACAGCGGATGGATTGGCCCGTTTCCAGCTCCCTGAATGATCGAAAAGTTAAGCTTTACTCAACAACTTTGATGGTTTTGGGTCAATTGAACAACAGTCAAGTTGACTATACTCACTGATTTGCACAGCAACGGTAACCTCTGTACACAAAGTCCTTGGTCTTATCAGTTTAAAGGTACAGATGGCTGCATTCAGTGACACACCCAGCAATGAAAAGTTATTCAGACGGCACCTTAACGAAATAGGCACCCAGAAGCTACATTGGTTTCCTCATGAGCAACTTCTCTAAATGGAATGGAAACTTAATTTAGAGGCCTTTATCTACCTCATTAGTCATTGAGACCAATAATGACAGATCACAAGGCCCCTGCATGTCTACTTCCGGTGGTGACACACACACACATCATGGAACACAAAGGTTGCCTTCCAAACCAAATATCAAACCTGAGGGACTCACTGCTCCTCCTCAAGTGAAAGGCTGGTATGCGGGGGAATAGGGGCAGGGTGACCTTCCGATTATCACGCGTTCACACACAGACACACACAAACACTCTCCAGTGGGGCGTGGAGTTTAAGGCCCGGTATGTCCTCACAAGTCAACAGCAACAGTGGAAAGTGAGACACCAAAGTGGATAATTGACGATTTATAGTTAAACAGTTTTCTAATTAGGATAATGATGTAATGAGGCATACAAATGTTATGCAGTTTTAAAATTTAAGTAGAAACAACTTTACTTTCATAAAAAAAACTTCCTTTTAGAGATAGAAGTACAAAAAATATAATTTGTATGTTACAGCAGTTATATATCATATGTTATTCCAAGAATGTATTGACTCACACTAAAATCTAACTTAAAGCACAGGATCTACGTCACCATGAAAATAAGGAAATTCTATTTATTGCAGGATGTGCTACTTTTCCATTATAGTTTTTCAATGATCTTAACACTCTGTTACACTGGTTAGTATTTGTCAGGCTGCTACCAAAACTAAAGAGACTGAGGATACTGGCCAGTCTAATGATACCTTCAGAGGCAAAGCAAAGGGAAAAAAAAGAAAAGAAAAAACTGTGGAAAACTCCAAGTCAGCAACCGTTTTTTTGGAAGAATTTTAAAAATAACTTGGTATAAAAAAAAAGTGGGGGGAAGACTGAATGAGAAAGGGAATGGGTGCGACATTAATGGATGCTGCAAACGAATACAGACAGGATTTGCAGTGACTCATTCACCCTGACCCACCATGTCTGTGTTGGTGTGTGTGTGTATGTGCAAGAAAAAACTGTGAATGGGCTTTGCTGACCAATGTGAGATGAGGAAGCTGCTGATGCCTTAGAAAAGGGGAGTATCCTCTTTTTAAGTCACCCAGTAGGGAAAACACCGGACAGTACAGTGTAGTCCAGTAACTTTTCAAACAGAAAGCATGGAAAAACGCTTCCCGATGTGCAATATCCTGCATTGTACAGCACTGAAATCAGCCAAGTCTCAACACAAAGGTGTGCAACCCGATCGATGTCCTATTAAAGGCTCAGCTCACCCACAGCCCTGGAGAAAACACTTAATTGTCACGCAGCAGTTTCTAACACAGAGGAACAATGGGACCGCAGTCACACCGGTACCTTTCCTGCCGTCCATGGCCTTCAGCATCCCTTGGTAGTAGCCATCGTCTGAGGGCATCCTGTCTCTGCCCATGCTGTCAGAGGAGAAATTCCTGTACCTCTGCTGCTGAGAGTTCATCTTCGCTGTTTGCACAAAATCCTAATGGTGAAATGTCCCCGGTGGGAGCGTTCGCTCCTTCCTTCTTCTATCTGTCCCTCCTGCGCTTCTGTCCGTCCCCGAGTTCACAATCCAGCCGTCGCAATCCCCTCAGAGCCTCGCGAAACCTAGGATTTCCCTGCCTTCCTTTCCCCTCTTAACCTCCTCACTGGCTCATTAGCTTCTGCTCTGCCCTTCTTCTTCCTGCCGATGTTTTTTCTCTCTCTCTTTTCCCTTTCCTTCCCACTCACTCTATTCCTTTCATTGGAAAGCAGTGCCTGTGGGCTATGAAGTCTGGGCCTGTCCTCGTGCGCAATGTGCAACTGTGTATTTAGTGGCTGGAGTGTGCAGAGGACACTGTGGGTAGGGCACGAAACACACCCCTTCCTCTTTGCGGCGCGAGCAGAGGCGGGTGAGGGCGAGGTGTGGCAACCTGCAGCGCATAATGGCTTGGGCTTGCGCAAGACGATCCACACTGAAACCGAGTCGGAGGGCACCGTAAAAAGGTCCGGAGAGTTGCTGTGGGTGACGAATACTTTATCTTCAATTGAAAGATGGCAGATTACAAAGATTACACATTAACTAAAGATGGGAGTCTCAAAATGGTTTTTTTTTGGTCATACTTGTACACACAGATCTCTGGTTAATTATTACTTAATCACAACATTCCTCAAGCGTGTCACATTGAGAGAGTTGAAAAAGGAGAAGTGATGGCGGGATGAGATAGTTTAGGGATGGGCTGGATTTCCAGACCGGTGCTGGGTGACCACACCCTGTGCATCAGTGATACACTGAGAATTTCAACAGAACGCAGTGAAAAACATCTATTTGTGTTTTTTGCATGTGGTGCAAATAACACTTTATTCCACACCGCTAATTGAAGTACACTTACAGTTTCCACATTTTCTCAGTCTCACTGCACAGTTCTCAATCTGCAGTCTTCAATCCAAACAAATGACAGAAAATCAAATTCATCTCTTTTATTTTACCAGACAGGCACAAGCAAACAGTGTTTGGAACTACAACAAGAAAAATTTGCTTCATCCACAGAACATTCTGGTCATATTTCCAAGATTACACCTACAAGAAGAAAAATGCTGTGATTGACTAATCATCAAAAAGAAATGGGGGAGAAGAAACGGGCAGGGATGTTTCACTTTCCTGCAATTTTTCATCATAACTATTGCAGTTATGGGAATTACAATTGTGTCATTTCTCAACCTAAAACTTGCATTTTAAAAAAGAGAAGCACCTCTGTAGAGGAGGTCGTTCAAAAACCCACAATTATTCAGTTTATCACAAGGCTTTGAGGCTTATATTTCACAAAGCTCAAAAAGTGCATAGTGGCCCCCTATACACCGTCTGTAGTATGTGCTGACAGCTAAGCTGGAGGCCGGGGTGCGTCCCACTTTGGCTAAATCCTCTCTCCCTCTCTTTCTCTCTCCAGTCTGCTGGATACACGTCCCATTTCCCCACCTGCACTGACATCAGTTCATCAAGCATATCGGACCACTTTTTCTCTGGCGGGGGTATTCAGCCCGACCTGTGTGAACATGAACACACTATGTGTCAGTACGAGTGTGTGTGTGTGTGTGTGTGTGTGTGTGTGTGTGCGTGTGTGTGTGTTGACTCATCCCGAGCCACGTTAGCAAATTTGCAGACACACCTTCGTAGCTTCATACAATGTCTAGGCAAGCTGCGGAATTAAGGTGTGGTACGAGGGGAGGCAATTAAATGTGTAAGGAAAAAGAACGGGACGGAACGGAGTACTGTAAAAACACTGATGGGGTTGGCTGGAAAAGGCAAACACAGCCTAAAACTACACATTGTACCTCCATGGAAATAATTCTCACTAGGCAGGGTTTCCTTTATCAATGAAAAACACAAGGGGAATGATTTAGATTTTCTGATATGCAGATCCAACAATAGGTGTGAAGCGAGTCAGACAAGAGCACATTTTAGTGAAGCTCTTGGGAAACATTAGCAGGGCGATGGTGCGGAAAGTGTGGAACATCTTTGTCATGAGATATTTTTCCTCCAAAAGAGAAGTATATCATTAAGGTCTCAATGTGCTTATTACTCTGCACCCTCATCTGACTTCATCAAAACCAGATGGGTTTTTTTCAGTGTTTGGTGAAAATAGGAGGGAAGTTTCTTGTTCGAAATGACAACTTTGAAGTTTGATCACTTTTTTTTTTTTAATGGTGACGTTCATGTTGAATTTTCACCTCTTACTTTATTCAGATTCCTGGACAAACTCAATAACTCTATCTTCCCTGTCACTTTATATTTTAGCTGTTTGTTTGTTTATTTGAAAATGGTCCAAAATTAAACTATTTTCTTGAATTAAAATATTAAAATCCAAAACTGAAAAAACTAAAAGTTGTCAATTGAAAATGACAGCACTGATAACAAGAAAAAAAAAAGTAAATGATCTTGGTTTATCCATAAAAAATTTGCACGTGAACTAATCAAAATAATTAGTATAGCCCAGTCACAATGTAAATAAATTAGCGGCACGAGAAAGAACACTGGTATAATACTGCTATTGCAATCCTCAATACTGTTCAACTGAAGCCAAACATTCCTCTAAGCACTTTGCATTGTGGGTCAAATGATCAGTTCAACACATTGGTACATGGTGATCTGAGACGTATTGGTTTAAATTAAAGTTATTGACAAGCCTTCACAGATGTAAGAAGGCGAATCGTACTTTCTCCAATCGGCACACTGGAGATACAGTACTTTTCTTTTTGTGTGATTTCAGTGACAAGTCTCAACAGCCACTGGATGATGGACTCACATTCCTCCAAAGCTAATAATCTCATAACACCAAGGTGCAATTGTGTTCAGGTGTGACTTTAGCAAACTAAATGTGGGTGCTGTGCATGAAAATTATTAGTTATGCGCTTATACCTTGTACATCAGTTGCTTTAGCATGGCAAATGTAGCTTTTAGCCATAAACCTGGATTTGTAGCCACTGCAGTGCTTTGATATGGTTCTTACCTTCTCAGTTGAAAATGTTGCAGCTGCAACACGATTAAACATCTTTGTCTGCTCTAATTGTACCGTTTAATTTAAACCCAAGCATTATGTTGGTCATTTATACAGTCTACATATCAGGGATACCAGCAAACACATGGTTGAACCTGCAACCGCTTCATAGGACCAGAAAAACCAGTGTTTAAGCAGCGAGTGACCGAAGAAAGCAATTAGAGCACAAAAGCATGCTTAGAATGTGTCATTATGGTTTTAGAAAGTGCTGAACTGCAGAGAAAATCCAAGGGTTCCAAAGAGAGGGAGGACTTGCTTCATTGTGAGATAAAAAAAAAATAAAAAAAAGGACTGCAGAGAGGATTAGCTCACATAGATTAGATTAGCTCTCCACCGTGTTTACCCATCCCCCATTTTCTATCTCCAACCTCTCCACCTTGGTCAATTCAGGTGAAAATGTAAATTTTCATAATAATATGCAGTCACCACGCCTCATAGGAAAGGAATGCTGATAAAACACACCCAGGATCATCGCTTTCTCTTTTTTTTTATTACTGTAAAAAGGTAAAACATGAGGAAGAAGACGCAGGGCGGGGTTGCTGCTGCCTAAAACACAGCACATGTTGGAGCTCATTTGTTGCGTTTTTTCACAGGAAATCAAAAGCAAAAGAATTACTGCTGTGAAATTAGTGCATAGGCACCTTTGATTATTCCACTCAAATCCAATTATATAAAGTTAAAACACGACAAATCTCAAAGACAGCACTGACTTTGAGGGAATACATTGTCATGAGGGTGTGCTGTTCCATATAATTATGTTTAATTGGCTGCTAAGTATAGTTAACACAATAAACTGTTTTCTTTTTTTTTTCTTTCCAAGTTGAAAGGCACCGATGGATTAAACAATCATCTTTCCATCAATGATTATGTTTGTGTCAGAGGAGAAGAATGAGTTCACGCTTATCCGGCTCACACAAATCGGTGCCTGCGTGTTCAATCGGATAGCGGGCATGTTTGTCGTTGTTGTGCCGTGACGCACGTTCACTGACTGTAGACTTCAGATGATGCAGTCAGAACTAGACCCGCCGATGAAGCCCAAAATCCCAATTTAACTCCGAGCCAACGAGCCGTCAGATTAGCCACAGCAGCTGAGGTTTAAAATAGCTGAAGTGGTGGGCTGGGGGGAGTGGAAAGCCCCACATCTGGGATTGTGACTGTTAATTTAGGTGAATATGAATGTGGTGGAGAGGGGAGGGAATTTGATGCCTTGGCCGGGCTGTTGTTGGGCTACAGGTTGTGTCTCCCTCTGCAGGTGAGAACAGTGAAACAGTTTGGAGTGACTTGGCCGATAACTTGAGCTTATCAATCACACAAGTGTTTCTAATAATGACATAAAAAAAACAACAACAAAAAAACCTCATCCTAACTTTCCTTACAAGTGGAGAAAAAGCTAAACTGGAAATCAAGCTACCCAATGTGCTGATATTACATATTAAATGACTTAAACATTAACAAAAGAAGTCAATAAACTTAATTCTAGCAATGCTGCTGCCACCCTTTAGAAGTGACTAATTGTATGAGCTGGACATGTGATCTTAGAAGTAGCATCAAGCTTTATTGCCCAATGTAGCTCATGTTACTGTAGTTCCTCATTCTGCTTGTCGTCTATTAATCCATCACCCTGACATGTGGCGTTTCCAGAAGCCAACTCGCCCTCAACACTTTCCACACAGCCGTGCATATTTAAGGGTGGAAAAAAAACCAACAAAATGAGAACTTGAGAGCCATTTCTATGGCAACGCACGTAAACACGAGGCGCCATGTGCTTTGTTGGTAATTGTGACTGGCTCTTAGTCACGGCTGTATTTTTAGCTCCAGAGATGGAGGAGTCTCCAGTAATGGAGCAGTTTGTCATGGAGAGGAAAACCCCATCCTGTGAACATTATTCTGTCTCCTGGACTGAGGAAGGAGGCAGTGCAGTGATCTCACCACTAGATGGTGCTTATGTACCAGCACAGGCTAATACCTTGCTGGTCGAGTCTACATACATGTGAATGCATTTGAGAAATTGCATACATACATGTCCAGAAAATTCACCTAAATGTAGTTTGAAAAAAAAAAAAAAAAAAAAGTCAATATATTTATTTTGTGACTAATATATTTTTGTCAGATGATTTGATTTTAAGTGAAAGCAACAAAATGTATTGAGGCAATAGGTAAAGTAAGCTCAGATATATGCGATTACTTGATATTTACAGAGAATACCATCGTTTTATCATTCTTAGTACTGTGTATACGTGTCTATTTCTTCCCATGTCCTTGATCGACTTGCTCTTTGTTGTAAGTAGAACCACACCTGCCATCACAGACCTGTCACCCCGTCTGTTCCAGACGTATAAATAGAAGCGGGTGTGTTTTGTATTGATGGAGACGTGAAGATCTGATCCAAGCAGGGCTGAAACGTTATCATTAACATGTTTGTGGCTTTGAGTGTGTGCGTGAGAATACTTTACTGTGTTACTTTGTGCCAGCATGTCCTGCCCACAGCAGAATGAAACAACAAATGCACAAACTGGCACAAAACTGATACAGTTAATATTATACCTATGAATATCACTGGTTCAAATAAAAACCTTCTCTCTGAAATGAACACCTTTCTCTGGAAAAATAGCTCTATCTTAAATTTGGTATCAAAGCCTAGGATATTTTGCACTGTAACAAACTGCTTTGGGGCATAAGGAGTGTTTGATTGATCGCAGAAAAGAACAACAGTGCCTCATATGGTGCAGAAACTGTGCACCCAGAGCTGATGATGGTTTGATCATTTAGCAAGGAGTGAATGGACTTCAGTTATCAAGGCTTAACTCACTGATGTTGAGGCCTATATAAATTGCTTTGCAATAGTCAGTACTTCATGTTTAAAGTGATGTTTGTCATGATCACAAATAGACTATTGGTATGCATCAGACGAGCCATTGTTCCAGTATACGTTTACATCAAATCGGTGAAAGTGTGCTGCTTATTAACTTTAACAACCGCTCACAGTTTCTAATTACCAAGACGTTACTATAAAGGTTTCATTTTCGATAAAACAGCCTCATATACATTGAACAGCCAGCGTTTTCAGTCTGAGCGACTGTGTTTTTATCACCGTGCAGTAGATTTTTACTACGGTGAGACTTGTTGTGGCACCTCACCGTTTTACTCTATAGACACTGCCGTCACATTTACGATGTTTTCCCTACAATTCCAACACAAATGTCACAGAGCAGCTGCAGATTGTCATAATGTTCCCGCTATGTGGGGTTTTTCTGCACATCTGGTCTTTAAGTTAATTGAAATTGCAACAGTGCCTGAGGGAAAACTGATATGTATGCTACAAGTCTGAAGACACAGCTTCACTCTTGAAAATATGAATTAAATCAAGACGCATGCAGCAAATATGTCACCGTTCAGTTCATAATGAATTGTACAATCTCCAAAATTCTTCATGTAAATAAAATATAAGAATAATGCATTCAATAATGTCTTTAGATTGGAAATCACACAACAACTCGCACGTAAACCCCTCCCATTACTCGTAACCTTCTCATGTTCATCTTCACAACCTTTCGATATCACCTCTGAAAACAACACAGCCAGTAATCAGGCTCCTCCTCACCAAGTCAAAAAAGTCAAGCATGGCCACTCACCTATACAACACATCATTCTGTGCCGGTATGTGCACTGCTCTGCGTACACGCTCATCTCTGGACATTTCCCTCGATCGAAGCTCCAAACTGCTTCCATCAGACATTCTAGAGACCTTCTGAAGCCCCCCTGTGAGTTTCAGATCAGACGCTCTCAACCAGCTGGTGTGACGGGTGGAAGCAAGGAACACTTTCTAACAGGTGACAAGAGGCTCGAGGGCCCTGCCCCCCTTACTTTCTTTTTTCATTTTAGATAGGCTGAAGGTAACAGGTAATTCAACATAGTTTTCAGGATGGATTCACTGTTTGGTATTTGTGTGATTAACTGATGAAGTATTGTGGTACGACATCGTAAGGACACATAAGGACAGTGTTGCATACATCTACTTCTGCTTGTTTCCAGCCAGGGGAATGATTACATAACCAAACGCCCATCCAGCGATACTTGCTCACTACTAACCCTTATCAGACTAGAAATCCTTTCAAAACATCAATTCATGCTCAGTTTATACACACAGGCCTTTAAAAGGGAGCTGTTTCTTTCACTATTGTTAGACATAATCTGGCCCTGAAGCAACACATGTGCGCCTCCTAAGATAAGGCTGTTAGTTTTTTAGCACCCCCGACGCTTTCCGGAGCCAATCTGAAAACCTACGAGCTTAACATAGTCGCAGCTCCTCGACTTCCAGGAGTACTGATGTATTTGAGCACTGCGGACAGTGAAACACCCGGCTGTGTTAAGATCCTCATGTCTCACAGAAGGAAACCAAACACTCTGACTGACACATGCAGCTACCATCACCAGTTAACTTTAAGATGTGGCAATTTACGACGGGGCACAGCTGAGCTGCCCCTGAGTGGGATTTAAAAGGAAAAAAGGGAGCTAAATGTGATGCGTCGTCTTCTGTTGGAGTGCCACTGTCTGACCCGGAGCCCTGCAGGAAGCTCAGTGAAGCTCTGAACAAAAACACACTTCTTTTTTTGGTAAAATGAGCCCGTTTCCCACCCAAAAGTAATGAATCACTGGTTCAACAGGTAATGGAAGGAGGAAAGTGATTTCAACCACGTTTAAACTATAATAATTGTAATTACTGCATTATAAACTTGAGAGAAAAAACAATGGATGTTGACTTTATTCAACATCACTCAAACAATTTGCTGATTCTAATTAATGCAGTTATGTCAACAAAATGAGCTATGTTTTAAATAAATAGAATATATAATTTATCGGGAAATAGCAAGCTTATGTTCAACCAAATATAAGTAATTATGTAATTTTAAAACTAAACACAAAGTCTCTTAAATCGTAATTAAAAGTTTAGCAATATAAATACATACATATATGCTATTACAGTGATTTAAGTCACCTACGTAAATCCAAATTAGCTGTTGACCTCTGCCACTAAATTTAATTTAAGAAAGCACACTAAACCATACCTTACATTTCTTACATAACTCTCCTCAATAAATGTGGCAACTGCTCCTGGATTTGTAGTCACTGAAATTGTTGTCATCATGACAAACAGAGTAGCTTAAAGTACCCCTAAGAAACCGAACGATGTCAACAATTTCCACACAGTGTAATTGAGTAAATCCAAATTAAGCCATCAGATCTATTGAAGAAATACAAGATTACAATTTCACTTGTGTGGAAGACAATTTTGTAGCTTCACAAAAATCACAGCTGCCTGTCATCGATTTAAAGTCTATAAAATCCCCTAAAGTATTCAAAAACATGCAAAGAAACAAGTTAAAATTCTCACACCAGCCTCGACAAGGCCTGTAATACCAATTTGTGCCACAAGATAGTGTAGTGAGACAGACTGATTCTAAAGAGTGATTTTTTTTTTAAACATTGTAAGATTTTTCCTTTAATAAGTAACTAAAACCACATTTTTCTTCTGTGTACCTATAATCAATGTCAAAAAATACGTTGGCTCGCGATATATGAGCATCTTTAAGCAAACCACACATGTGTATATAATATGGACCGAGGTGTGTTGAGACCCCCTTAATAGGGGTCACCGGGGTTATAAATAAACTCAGTTCATGACCAGATGTGTGTGACTCCAAAATAAGTCAACGGTACATGATCGGTCCACAGGGGCTCCATGCAGCGTGTTCACAATTCCCACAGGACATGAGAGCTGTATCCAAACCCTCACTGTTTATTTTATGACTCATGCCAACCAGTTCAGCGACCACAATGATGTTGCTTTTTTTTATTATTATTATACCGTCTGTGCTCACAGGGCCTGGAAAAAGTGGACGAACACATATTCAGTGTACAGTAAAGAAAAGTAGTTGCGGAATTGTTCCAGTGTGGGAGTCCTGGTTGTTTCCAGGAAGAATGTGGCCTTTTCCACCAACCAGGCCAAAGCCACAGCCAGAACTCAACCATCACAGCCCACACTGCTTTGTCCGGCCCCCCTCTGTTGTTTCTAAAGGAGTACTTGTGATTAAATTGCACTCATGCCTCCAAACACGGAGAACTGCAACCTTTATGAGCAAAACAGCCACTTCTGACCACTTTCCACCAAATAAATATGTCTGGAACCAAAGAAAAAAAGACATAAAAAAAAGAATAAAACAGCAGATAAACTTACCAAGTATAACATTTTGCTGCAGTCAACCAAATAGTTTGTTGGTTTACGGTATGAAATTTATAAAAGTACAATTAAGGACGAGTTTTAGCCACTTAACCATTTATGTAAATTCAGCTATATTACATAGTTTGATTATACAATTATTTATATGGTTAATCACCACTTTGATCTGTTGTACCAGTTTGAAGCAGGTCATTGGTTTCAAGTGTCACTCATTATAGCTGTTGAAGCAGTTTTACCCATTGAGTGCTTCCACCATGAACTTATATTGTTTAGTGACATAGATTAGAATGGAATATCATCTTGCATGTTTTAACTGATCAACTCCTGAACCATTCACTACAGAGAGGCTACTGTAGCTCCAGAACTGTGGGGTGCAGACCCGTACATTTGAAGCAGGACAAATAACTACACAGAGTTTCTTCTCTCCTCCTCTATATGAGATCTGTAGTGGGAGTTTTCTGTAACTGAAGAAGCCACCTGTCAACCTTACTTTACTTGGGGAAACCAGCTATAAAAATGCTTCACATTGGAAGAATGCAAATAAATGTAGCAACTCATTAAAGCGCAAGTCACTCAATAGAACGTCAAATATGGAAGGTACTGCGACATATTAGGTTCAACTTCATAGAAATATGCTGAAGTGCATCCTGCCGGGCCCCCCACAGTTGACGGTTGAAAGGTCAGGGCTCAGAGGAGTGATGCTCCCCCGCGTGTCACACGCAGTATTTACAATCTACCTCGGGCCACGCCCCTTTCCTCACGACCTTTCCGACGACCCAATTCCGACATAGTCGGAGGTGAATGTTATGAACCGTGTTCCCACCTCTGCACGCACAGCCGCGGGGCGGTGGCTGAACGTATCCGACTACAAGCCAGGCCAGCTCCGCTCAGCGGTGGCGGTTCTACACTCGGGTAATAAGTGAATGGCAAAGGGGAGCTGGTGAGTGGATATAGGACAGAGCTGTCATCGTCGGGGACGGGTGCCAGGGGAAAAAAAAAAAGGGGGGGGACAGCTAAGACCTGAAAGCCTGGACCGAAGTGGGCAGATCAGTGCGAGGGGACAGCAGCTGCATTAACCCCTCGAGATCCCAGACAATAAAACATTATCTGAGAGGACATGACAGACTAAATGGAAGGGCGAATGGCACTAAATCATCTACATGTGAAGCCAGCTGGCAGTGAAGAAGTGAGGAAATAAATAGGGGATAAATCTTCTTTGTAGTTTTATTTATGCTGTCTTTCAAACTCATATATAAAAAAAAAAAAATAAGCTAGTTAAAATATAAAATAAACATACAGCATAATTGTTCTCCTGGTCACTATGACATTTAAACAGATTAAGCCACAATCTGAAGTATTTCTCCATATTATTACAGTTCTAAATCACACACTCACATAAAATTACTGCGTAATTAACTCATTTTTATAAGGTAATGATGCTTTGTACGAGCAGTCACACTCACGACTTGAGGTTTGTTGACTTGGCCAGAGACACTCCAGGACATAGAGAGGCTGATAAGAGAATCTAACCACTAATCTTGGATTTGGAAGATGACCCAGTCGACCAACTGAGCCCCAGTTCTGTTCAACATGCTGCTAATGCTACATAACAAGAACCCTGTAGAGACAATCAGGAGAATATTTAGAAGTAGTTTCTTTGGCTTTGACAATATAACTAAACAATAATCAAATGACTAATGGTTGAAAAAACGTCTGACTGGTAAATCAAACAGTTTTGAAGCTTCACTTGTCTTTTAAAGATTTACTTCTGCAGTTCAACCAGTGGGTTTCCAGTTAGAATTATACCCTGGAAATTTTGTTTTTTTATTCGTAGGTGAGGACATAGGAACTGAAAACCACTTTTTATTATTGTTTTATCACAGTCTTCTTTTCATTGCCATCATAGATTGAAAAAGTTAATAAACACTATCGAGATGACGTCCATTTAAAATCTTACATTTAGAAACATTTTTGAGAAACAAAAATACAACCACATTCACAAGTCAGGGCTGATAACATCAGCTAGTTAGCGGTACCATTTTGGCCAAAACTCAAAATATTATTTTCTCTGTGCTCAAAAATACTACGTATAATAAGTTATTTCAAAGAGTACAGTCCTGAGACGCTTGCTAATATGAGTAACGGAGTCAATTAAGATAACAAAAGGCCTAAACATGAGTCGGCATAAAATACAATTTAAATGTGTCAGCATCTGCAAGGTACATTGATTCTGCAGACAACCAGAACAATGCTAGTGGACTGAAATACAGAGTTAATGCTAATGAACTAAAAAAATCACCAGAGCCATGCTAATAACTTGTGTTTACCAAGATTGCACATTAGGAAAACACCAGGACAGTGGTCGTGGATTTGCAAACATCCAGTTTGACAAATGTCTGAAGTGTTTTGAATGAACAGATACAGGGGTTTCTCTCAAGCAGGTATACTAAACCACAGAGAGATTTATAGGACACACACACAGGCCCTTGATCGACGATTCAACAAGACTTGACAGGTTTGCAAGGTTACCATACAATAGCATTATTAAAGCAAACCCCTCCACCCGACACGCATAAGACCAACATGTCTCCAAAGCTACAAGGCGGTGCAACCAGAGCCTGATCGACAGCCTCTCACGCTGTCTGAGCCTAATGACTACTAATCTCTTTGCAGGAGCAGGTGAGTACAGACCCTTCAATCAGTAGGTGGCGACAAGAGAGTGTGACACGGGCACGCCGAGGTCCCAAGGTACCTCTGAGCCGAACCCGTGGACAGAGGCCGACCGCTCCCAAGGTCGCGCATGACTAATGCTGAGGGTAAACATGCCACACGTGAAACTGTACAGAGCATGGAAGCTTGCAGTGTTAGTAATGTGACCTCGTCGAGTGTTGAGAACAATAAAGCCAGAGAAAAATAACACACCTGTAAGCAAATTGGATGGCAAACTGCTATGCCAGTATTATCAGTCTTCCTTTTGGGGGATGGAGGTGTGGTTTAATGTGATGACCAGCTTCACCACTAAGATCTTGTGTTTTTCCTACAAAACATTCAGAGGTACTAAATACCCCGAAGCTAGCAGGGTGGGACCGACAGGCACTTGTTAGCACAGGAATGACAAGGTAGAGGAGGTGAGATGACAAAGTGGGCGTTCATGACAGTTGTGCATTTACTGGGGAGGGGAGAAAAATGGAGATGCCGCAGGCAGGAATTCCAGCTGTTTTTTCTCCACCTCTTAACTATCAGTGTCAGAGTTGCCTCGACTGATACCGATGGTAATGACATGGGTCAAACTCAGGTCCATTTAGCGAGCAAAACATTCCGTATTTTCTATCACTTTCTAGACTCAACTAAACTACAATCCTCTCAGCTGTTATCTATGTTGAACGAGCAAGATAACCCTGTCATTTCAACATCCACTTTATTTTATTGCCACACAGGGGTGAGTCTGCAATCTACATTCCTGAACGACAAGTCATTTCCAAAGAAGAGAGTCAAATCTGATAATACATTAAGAGTTGTTATAACCAACGGCTTATCTCTTTTTGATGTCTACAATGAGACGATTGTGTTATCATCCCGACTGATTTCAACTTAGAAGTCAATTGCAGGAGATGTCCCAACATTGGGGCAGCTGGTTGGGATTTTATGGCGCTCTGAAATAGTTCAGACACACAAGAACACCCCTGTCTCTCTTTCTTACACACACACAAATACATTTTGAAGCAAATTCATGCTTTGGAAGATTGTTGGCATCCATTAGAAAAGCAAAGGAAGGGGGGCGTGGATGTTGCCCGCTCACCCCCCCCACCCCTCCGCTTCACCAGTCCCTGCTTTCACAAACTCCCAACTACACTCTATTCAAAACAAAGTTTGAAAATTACAAGGCAGGTGACTATGTTTAATTAAAATTTTTCACATAAGGTGCATACGTTTAAGCATGTGTCACGAGTGTCACGTTGTTGACAGTCAGTGTCCCTCCGTCCTGTTGGTGTTGCTCTGTACATTGATTTTGCCATTGATACTGAAACACAGCCAGCCTCTGGCATTCGACAAAAACACCCCGAGAGTCCGCGGCCGGGCAGGCAAACGCAGTTAGACAAGAGACAGACACACACAGCAATCCCACTCTGTTGACCTACCAGGTATGATCTTCATCTAAGAGACAGTACAGGGAGGAAGAGGAGAGCTGGAAGAGAAAGAGAGCTGGACAAGAGGGGGGAGAGACGGCGACAGGAGAGAGCCCCTGTTTGTTTGCTGCCCCGTTTCTCCCTTGTGTTGACTTTTGACAGGCTGTGCCTGCTGCTGAGATCCGTCAGTCTGCTCTCCCGTGGCCAGGGGAGGAGGAACGACAAGGCTGGGGGAGAGGGGGCCGGGGCGAAGGGGTAGGAGAGGAGGGGGCTTGCAGTTGACCGGGGGTTATAAATACCCACTAGAGCCAGATGATCGCACAATGTCGCACTTAGAAACTGATGGAAGAGCTCTGGCGGGACACTTGGCCACACTCGCCCTTTGGAGACAAACACAAACAGCCCCTCCCACTGCCCCCCACACTCTTTGATGATGCTGGGGGCAACTTCATTCTGTGATATTAAACCACATAACCTCGTTACTATTTGCCAGAATCAGCACTTGGACATATCACCAGTCCATCCAAAAATAGGCTGAACAAGATGTTGGTCATTGAAAACCGTGTTTTTCTTTAGCTTTGTTTGTGCCTGATATGATTTTAATGCTTGTGCCATCACAGAAGTGTTAGTGAGGTGAGTTAAATTGGATATGTTCGGTGTCATTATGGGAAAAAGCCCCTGGCAGCAAAACCAAGGAAATAAAAATAGCAACTATGACAGTAAATATGAAAACTGAGAGCAAACACTGATGGAAAACTGACAAAATCAGAGCTCAGTGATGGATGCAGCTCAGGCCTTCAGCGTTCATCCCCCGTCGCTTCTGGGATCGCAGCAATCCACAACATTCTCTAAATATAGCAAGTTCTAATATATGCACATGGCTTTGGCAATTGTGGCAATGACAACTGGCCCCATTTCTCCATAATGCTGGGAGCAATTTCCACAGCGGTGTCTGGAGAGCAGAGCCCAGACTGGATGCTCTCACGAAACATTGACACTATAGATGGAGGTCCTATAGTGAAATGAAAGCAGCGATACCGAGAAACTGAGGGGGGGGTTTAGCAAGAGGATTGCAGGGAATTTCTCCATCAACATCCTCATGTAGGACATTCCCGAACTTCTGAACTCAACAAGAACTTCACTCAGACATCATCCATGTTAAGACACAGGGCTGAAAGGTATTTTCTCGGCTTGTGTCCAGAGGGAAGTGGCTACCTCGTGTCGTGCTCTCGAGCCGCATAGTAGGTAAGTTCAGCCATGTAAACACTTCTCCTTTGAAGCTTGTTGTGACCAAACAGGTGGTGTGGGGGGTCCCCTGAGAAAATACACTATGGAGCATGTGTCAATTGTAGAGTGCAGCAAAATTTAGCTGTGGTTAGAATTGACGTCACTTTTTTTAGCTATAATCAGAGCTATGTGCTGATAAAAGGTCCAGCTATGACTAAAGTAGCCATTACATTTGTAAAAATATATTAGAAAGTATTGATTTTTACATTATCTATAAGACTGAAAAATGCAGTCACATTTATATTTGAATGTTTTTATATAGTTGTTTTATGTCCGACCTACTATTGGGAGATGGCCAAGTTGATGATACTTACAATGGATTCCTAGTCTAAATGTTAACCATAATTTTCTATATGAAATGGATGCCGTTTAATGTGTCAAACTAGTGGCGTCAGTCAGCCAAAAGCAGCCCACCAAACAAATTATTATGGTTATTATGGCACTATTTTCCCAGTCTGGCCCACTTAAGGTGAAGTTGGGCGGCATGTGGCCCTTTTACATAAAATGTGTTTGACACCCGTGTGTTAAATTCTCAGATGAAACTTGAATTGAGGACGAAATGTCCCACAGATTGGCGAACATATGAAAGTTCAGAGGGAAAAAAAAAAATCTCCCTCCAGCTCTTTCTCAAGTTTGAAGTCATGTTAGTGCAGCCTAAAAACGTATCATGGGAAATGACTAACATCATAAGCATCCGGGCCAAACCCTCAATGTATTCCACATGTTATCGATCGCTCAGTTTCCTGACTTCAGTCGATGGTGAGTTAACTACGCCAGCAGATTTTGGACTCTGCGACACCTTCCAGCCTCTTCTTAGTATATTGCAATCAACTCCTTTTTAATTTTGATATCTAAAACTTTCTGCCCACCAACACGGCAGTTCAAACTGGCAACTGTGTTGGAAGGCCGCATGCAAACAGCTAATGTGGGAGGATTATGTTTTAGTCACTCAGATGCTCATTACAATCTGTACTTGCTTCACTGCAATATGTATTCTATCATTACTTCATCCGTTTCAATGTCTCAATTATTATGGATGAGCTTTGGAATCGTTTACAACCACGTGGCGCTCAGGTTGAGGTTGGTCTGCCTTGTATTTCCACAAGAATAATACTACAGTTCTGACAAAACAAGAGGTGGAGTGTCAAATTTCATTCAGTATTCTCAACACTGGCACACAGTGGCCTACCGACACCCCCCCCCCCACTGTCAAAATGTTTGCTTGGCGTGCTTGTGTGTCACTTTGTGAAATGTAGACCGACATGTTCTGACACTGAACCGAATATCGTGAGGGATTTCACAAGAGGAGTCAGCAGTAATAGATAGGGCACAGCAGCTAGGGTCGTCTATGGATTCAACTAAATAATCCTCCTGCTAAGATTCAGAGCTCTTTATAATTTATCTCCAATCCATACTAGCAACGTATTACACCCTTCCAGAAGACCTCCAAGCAGTCCCACCGTTTGACCTCAGTACCAGAAATACCCGAACATTTTCTCCTCCAATTGCTATTCAAACCCACCTCACATTCACTTCAGCTGTAACATTTCATTCAGTTAATCCAACTATTTTGGATGCTTTATTTTCTACGTTTAGAACGTTTTCAAAGTGTGGGAAGATTGATCGCACAGAGCTTGAAATATATTGTTTTCCATGTAATCGGATAACATTGTTAACAGCTGTTGGGGTCCATAAGCAATCATTGAGCTTTTCAGATGCTTTGAATGACAATAAAGTTCTTGAAATACCTGGTATGATAACTATTGTATAGAATATAGTTGCTTGCAAACAATTCAACTTTAAAAATGTGCTTTTTTAATGCATTTATAGGTTTCGCTTCAACTTAGTTGATTATGTTAAAAACAAGGATGACCTGCCCATGAGTTACAATTTAGCAATAGAAGCTTCAACTTTAAAGTTTACATGTAAATCAGAATGATCTTTTTTTTTTTTTACTCAAAGTTTAGACTCATAAATCCAGCTCTGAAATCCGAGAGTGGCCCGAATGAGTCACTACATTAAAATGATGTGCCACCATAATGAAAGACGCCGGGTAGCAGCACACTGCAGCCGTTCATTTTGACCAATCAGGCAAGAATGCAGCGGGCATGGTTGCGGAGATGAAAACACGGAGGACCTCGGTGGCCTTTCTGGGATGTGATTTTTCTCTAATTGCCCCCCTGGTGCCATGTGTGGGCAGACTAAAGTAGAAGCCCTCAAAAGCTTGTCCAGTTCCTACAGAGGCACTGACTGCACGGGTTATTGTTTCAGCCGCACACATTCAAACAGAATGGCACAAGTGTCACAAGCCATGTGTTTCCTTGAAATGTAAAACCCTTTGTTTGGAAAGCAACATTTTTGTGGCACAAGTCAGATTTTTCTAAATACTTTCCATTTTCCTCGCTTCCACGTAACCAGCGCAAAGCGAGAGAGGAAACAAAGTTGTGGGAAAATAGCTGCTGTACCTAACAACAAATACTCATCAAGGCGTGGGTGTGTCTACTGACAGCCTTTTAATTAACAGACATACCAAGAATGCCACACTCAAAAGGATAACAGCACTAAAAGTAAGATCTCTGGAAAAGACAGCACACTTTCTATGCAAGAGGACAAGAAATTAAACTCTAAATGTTCAACAGGTGGTGCGCAACGCTTTGAAACCTGGAGATTTATTCAAACGTCTGAGACTGGGGCTGCAGCGTTTGGTCAGTGTGACGGATGAAAATGGTCGGTAATGGACAGCAGATGTCAGCAGTGCACCGCCGTGTCCGACACATCAGACACACCGGCACAATCTGAAGTAAAACCTTTGTGAGCTCTCGCCATACACACACACACACACAACCAGCGCTCAGCCCAGTTTTTACACATGCTGCACTGCTCTAAAGTTCTCTGTTCACACACATCTGTTGTTGTGCTTGTAAATTCTTTTATCTCACTGTATAAAAGGGAATCATTAGATAAATGGCTGCTAATTAAATCCACATTGACCGTCACGTGTGGATCCAAACAAACACACCCATAGAACTGTGAGCCAGCTCTTCCAACTTCCTGACTTTTTATCCGTTGCTCACACCCACGAGAGGCAACGCCCATGCACGGTCTTTCCCATACACCCTCTTCATCATAAAAAAAGAAGAAAAAAAATACATGCAAATGATTGTCACAGCTCATTCCACTTCTGAAAGTTGTGAAATTTCAGATGCCAGCCAAAACTCTGGAGTCACATGCTTCCATATCACTGAGAGTTTCACTTCAGTAAAGCAAACCACAGCATCTCCAAAACCCATTTCTCTAATTTGACATTGCATAAAGTTTGTTATCATCTCTGCCTGCATATCACCTACATCCCACACATACCACTGCATAATGGGGTCATGCTCGTCTCTCGCACAAGTCTTGAGAGAACCAAAAAAATTAAAATAAAAACAGATCTACGAGGACAAGTCTCACTGGAGAAAAGAGGAAGAAAAGTCCCCAAAAAGCACCACGCCTCCCATTTGTTAATCAGTCTGGCTTTAACTCACGCTCAATTGTCTCTTCAGAGAGCAGGCGAGGCTGAATCTCAGCAAAAGCAGCCCCACCTTGTTGGAATGACTGCAGGTCTGCAGAATCTCACTGGCGAACACTCAGAGATGGCTCTGGAGATTTCACAGCTTTGTACATTACTCAACATGACAGGAATTCCCCACCCTGGAAAAATATTACTCCGTTTGTTTTCTTATCCATTAGAAATTACAAATAGTATTGTCACTAATGCAAATTAATCATGAATGTACTTTAACTGCAATTAAAACAAAACAAAAAGTTAAACTTGCACTTGGAAACATCACCTGTCCATATCTACTGTATGTCATAATGCCTGTGTGAAAACACACCACAGGGTGTGATCCTACAGTGTTACTGACACCCCATCTATTTAAACACACAGATAATTAAATCACAGCCACATCTCAAAGGTCTAATCTCACAACCTTACAGAAAGTGTTCCTAAAGAGAAGCTGCATCCGATCCACATCACAAAAACTCGAGCTTGGCCTCTGTAATACGAGACTTTCAAAGTCATAAACTGTAATCAAACCACCCCAAATAATACTTTGGAAGAAAAGCCAACGTCAATGAGAAATACTTTCCTGAGTATCAAATAGTGTAAGCGCATGTCAGTAATGTTATATCCAGCATCGAATATGACACCTCCCACAAACCAAAAGAAAAAAAGGTGGGAACTTCAAGGCAACTACACCTTGTGCACTGAGACCGAAGATAACGCAGGAAGTAGGTTAAGTGGCACACTGTCAGACTTACCTTCATTAAAGTTGGGCCACGTTTTCTCCTCTGGGTCCTCCAGTGAGTGGTCCCAGTCAGCGTCAGGTGAAGCCCCCTGCACCAGGGCAGCTGGTGCACCCGACAGAAGCGCCCGCTCTATTGCAATTGCCTCCAGAACATCCATGTCCAGTTCTTCCCCTTCGCCCTCAGGTTCTACAGGTGCAGGAGGTGGTGACTGCCCCTCGGCTGCATCGGGGCTGATGAGGTGCTTCACCTCAACTATCTCCTCCACCACAACAATTTTCCTCTTCATGGCGGCCTCGTCTAAGTCAGGGCTGTCAGATTCACAGGTGTCCCCAAGGTGAGGCTTGTCGGGCTGGGATACGGGTATGGCAGCAGAGGGTGTGTCCTCCTGCGAGTCCCTCTTCTTCTTCTTTCCCCTCTGCTTTGAGGCCTTCGAAACAGAGAGCCTTTCCTCTGTGCTGCACTCTGCTGCCTGACTGGCCGAATGTTGTGCAACTTTGGGAGGCTCCTCTCGCTTGACGAGGGGGCTGGCCTGTGTCTGAGCAACAGCCGCCTCTCCTGCTGCTGCCGCTGCTGACGCTGATTCTCCGGCTGCGGGTGCTTCCCTCGCAGTGGAGGATGTTTCTAGTTTCGGAACCTCCCGCTTGATTTTTTCTGCAAAGAGCAGTGCTGGCTCCACCTCCCCTTTGTTTGCTGGGGCCTCAGAGAGCACAGCTGCAGCCTGCGTGACTTCCTCGCTGCACATTCTTTCAGGAGTCATCTTTGGAGAAACATTAGTATCCGTCGGTTCAGAGGCCGTGACAGGGCTGCCTTTTACATTTGCCTGGGGCAATGATGTAATGTTAGTGGAGGGCAGTGGTTCAACTTGAGGCGAAAGGGGGGGCTTTTCGTTTAAGGATTCGGATTGTGTTGTCTTAGCCTGCTTTTTCCCTTTTCCTTTCTTTTTTCCCTTCGAAGGTTCCTGTGTAGCTTTCACTGTACTTATAAGGGACTTAGACTCTGACTGCAGCACGGGGGTTTTGTCTTCAGGTTTAAGTCCTGCATGCATGACTTCCACTTGGCTTATTTTCTGCACCGTCACTGTTTCCACTGTGGTGACAGTCATTCCCTCAGATTTCACTGGCTCCTTCTCCCTCTCGGGGCGTAATTGTTCTTGGGTAATCTTACTCACAGTTTTTTCCTCAAGTGTGTTTTTTGCTTGTACATCCACTGGGGGCGCTGCAGACATCTGATCTGATGGAAGTGAAGTTTTCCCTGAAACCTTCTCTTTTTGTTTAGGCATTTCTTTCACTTGCCGGCTGTCAGTATCTTTTTTGGTGTCAGCTTTGTTTTTTTCTACTGTCTTTTTATTGGAATCCACCGTTAAAGGTTGTGATACAGCCTCTGCTGTGGGTTGGGTGGTGTTTTCTGCCACCACCTCCTGGGACTTGCTTACAGAGCCTGTTTTTGGCTCCATGTTTGAGTCAGCTGGCTCCTCAGTACTTCCACTCTTAGACAAACCACCAGGTGACTTCTTTTTCTTCTTTTTAGATTTTGAGCTCCCCTCAATCACTATTTTGGGTTCTTTATCCACTTCAGGGCCGACGGCCTTTTGAGACAAGTGGGCCTCTTTTTGCTCCATTACGGTTCCCTCCACAGAAACTTTAGCAGCCTTCTCTGGAAATGCCATTTTGTCTTTCTTGACATCACATTTTTTCTGCGGGGTAATCCCCTTCAGTAAAGCTGGCTTCCCTGTCACAGGCTGTACATCTTCAGCTTCAATTACAGGCTCCACTGAGGGAGTGGTGCTAATGGCAGTCTTACTTTCTCCTGTGCGTGACTCCCCAGCTTGGGGTTTCTCTTCTGTGGGTTTATTTGCTTTCTGGTTTTTCCCCTTTTTGAAATCCTTATTCATAGGTTTAGTGATGACAGTAGCGGAGGTGTTGATATTAGTAAGGGGCGTGGTGGTTTCCTGAGCAGATTCCACAGTAATGATCACTTGAGAGCTCATTTTATCAGTTGACGCATTAGCTGCAGTGTTGCCCTCTGTAGAGTGAACTGGCTCAACAGTCACCTCTGTAGTCACCTCCTTGAAAGGCACAGCAGAGGCAGCATCACTATAAAGCTTGGAGCTTTTCTGAACTGATTCTATTTTAACGACAGCTTTGGGCTTCAAGTCATCATGTTTTTCGTCATCTTCAGATGCAACAGGTTCCACAAACAGCTCTGTCACCTCTTTAACAGATTTTGAGGTTTTGGGGATTTTCTGAACCTGTTCTATTTCGATTACAGCTTGTGGCTTTAGGTCGTCATTCACCTCTTTAGGTGAAACACCACTGTCCACGGGTTGAACTGGCTTCTCAACCGCCTTTTGTTTCTTCCCTTTGACTCCTTCAGATTTTGTGATGACAGGAGCTTTTGAGGTTTTCTGAACTGGTTCTATTGTAATGACTGCTTCAGACTTCAGGTCATCATGTTCTTTAGGTGCAGCACCACAGTCTGTAGATTTAATTGACTCAAGAAATATCTCCGTCACTACGTCTTTAACAGCTTCAGCAGGTTTTTTGATCAGAGGGGAAGCAGAAGCAGCGTCACTATAAAGCTTGGAGCTTTTCTGAACTGCTTCTATTTTGACGACGGCTTTGGGCTTCAAGTCATGTTTTTCATTGTCTGCAGATGCATCAGGCTCAATAATCATCTCAGTCACCTCTTCTTTAACAGATCTTGAGGTTTTGGGTGTTTTCTGAACCTGTTCTATTTCGATTACAGCTTCTGGCTTCAGGTCATTGTTCACCTCTTTAGCTGAAACACCACCGTCCACAGGTTGAACTGGCTTCTCAACCACCTTTTGTTTCTTCCCTTTGACTCCTTCAGATTTTGTGATGACAGGAGCTTTTGAGGTTTTCTGAACTGGTTCTATTGTAATGACTGCTTCAGACTTCAGGTCATCATGTTCTTTAGGTGCAGCACCACAGTCTGTAGATTTAATTGACTCAAGAAATATCTCCGTCACTACGTCTTTAACATCTTTAACGGGTGTTTTGATCAGAGGGGAAGCAGTGGCAGCATCACTATGAAGCTTGGAGCTTTTCTGAATCGTTTCTATTGTAACGATGGCTTTGGGCTTCAAATCATCATGTTTTTCATTGTCTGCAGATGCAACAGGCTCCACAATCACCTCTGTCACCTCTTTAACAGATTTCGAGGTTTTGGGAGTTTTCTCAACCGGTTCTATTTCAATTACAGCTTGTGGCTTCAGATCATCATGCACCTCTTTTGCTGAAAATCCACTGTCCACAGGTTGAACTGGCTTCTCAACCACCTTTTGTTTCTTCCCTTTGACTCCTTCAGATTTTGTGATGACAGGAGCTTTTGAGGTTTTCTGAACTGGTTCTATTGTAATGACTGCTTCAGACTTCAGGTCATCATGTTCTTTAGATGCAGCACCACAGTCTCTAGATTTAAATGACTCAACCATTATCTCTGTCACTACGTCGTTAACACCCTCAGCAGGTTTTTTGATCACAGGGGCAGCAGAAGCAGCGTCACTATAAAGCTTGGAGCTCTTCTGAACTGCTTCTATTTTGACGACGGCTTTGGGCTTCAAGTCATGTTTTTCATTGTCTGCAGATGCATCAGGCTCAAGAATCACCTCTTCTTTAACAGATCTTGAGGTTTTGGGGGTTTTCTGAACTGGTTCTATTTCGATTACAGCTTGTGGCTTCAGGTCATTGTTCACCTCTTTAGCTGAAACACCACCGTCCACAGGTTGAACTGGCTTCTCAACCACCTTTTGTTTCTTCCCTTTGACTCCTTCAGATTTTGTGATGACAGGAGCTTTTGAGGTTTTCTGAACTGGTTCTATTGTAATGACTGCTTCAGACTTCAGGTCATCATGTTCTTTAGGTGCAGCACCACAGTCTGTAGATTTAATTGACTCAAGAAATATCTCCGTCACTACGTCTTTAACAGCTTCAGCAGGTTTTTTGATCAGAGGGGCAGCAGAAGCAGCATCACTATAAAGCTTGGAGCTTTTCTGAACTGCTTCTATTTTGACGACGGCTTTGGGCTTCAAGTCATGTTTTTCATTGTCTGCAGATGCATCAGGCTCAAGAATCACCTCTTCTTTAACAGATCTTGAGGTTTTGGGGGTTTTCTGAACTGGTTCTATTTCGATCACAGCTTGTGGCTTCAGGTCATTGTTCACCTCTTTAGCTGAAACACCACTGTCCACAGGTTGAACTGGCTTCTCAACCACCTTTTGTTTCTTCCCTTTGACTCCTTCAGATTTTGTGATGACAGGCGGTTTGGAGGTTTTCTGAACTGGTTCTATTGTAATGACTGCTTCAGACTTCAGGTCATCATGTTCTTTAGATGCAGCACCACAGTCTGTAGATTTAATTGACTCAACAATTATCTCTGTCACTACGTCTTTAACGTGTGTTTTGGTCAGAGGGGAAGCAGTGGCAGCATCACTATAAAGCTTGGAGCTTTTCTGAATCGTTTCTATTGTAACGATGGCTTTGGGCTTCAAATCATCATGTTTTTCATTGTCTGCAGATGCAACAGGCTCCACAATCACCTCTGTCACCTCTTTAACAGATTTTGAGGTTTTGGGAGTTTTCTCAACTGGTTCTATTTCAATTACAGCTTGTGGCTTCAGATCATCATGCACCTCTTTTGCTGAAACACCACTGTCCACGGGTTGAACTGGCTTCTCAACCACCTTTTGTTTCTTCCCTTTGACTCCTTCAGATTTTGTGATGACAGGCGCTTTTGAGGTTTTCTGAACTGGTTCTATTGTAATGACTGCTTCAGACTTCAGGTCATCATGTTCTTTAGATGCAGCACCACAGTCTGTAGATTTAAATGACTCAACAATTATCTCTGTCACTACGTCGTTAACACCCTCAGCAGGTTTTCTGATCAGAGGGGCAGCAGAAGCAGCGTCACTATAAAGCTTGGAGCTTTTCTGAACTGCTTCTATTTTGACGACAGCTTTGGGCTTCAAGTCATGTTTTTCATTGTCTGCAGATGCATCAGGCTCAAGAATCATCTCATTCACCTCTTCTTTAACAGATCTTGAGGTTTTGGGGGTTTTCTGAACTGGTTCTATTTCGATTACAGCTTCTGGCTTCAGGTCATTGTTCACCTCTTTAGCTGAAACACCACCGTCCACAGGTTGAACTGGCTTCTCAACCACCTTTTGTTTCTTCCCTTTGACTCCGTCAGATTTTGTGATGACAGGCGGTTTGGAGGTTTTCTGAACTGGTTCTATTGTAATGACTGCTTCAGACTTCAGGTCATCATGTTCTTTAGATGCAGCACCACAGTCTGTAGATTTAATTGACTCAAGAAATATCTCCGTCACTACGTCTTTAACAGCTTTAACGTGTGTTTTGGTCAGAGGGGAAGCAGAGGCAGCATCACTATGAAGCTTGGAGCTTTTCTGAATCGTTTCTATTGTAACGATGGCTTTGGGCTTCAAATCATCATGTTTTTCATTGTCTGCAGATGCAACAGGCTCCACAATCACCTCTGTCACCTCTTTAACAGATTTTGAGGTTTTGGGAGTTTTCTCAACCGGTTCTATTTCAATTACAGCTTGTGGCTTCAGATCATCATGCACCTCTTTAGCTGAAACACCACCGTCCACAGGTTGGACTGGCTTCTCAACCCCCTTTGGTTTCTTCCCTTTGACTCCTTCAGATTTTGTGATGACAGGCACTTTTGAGGTTTTCTGAACTGGTTCTATTGTAATGATTGCTTCAGACTTCAGGTCATCATGTTCTTTAGATGCAGCACCACAGTCTGTAGATTTAATTGACTCAACAAATATCTCTGTCACTACGTCTTTAACGTGTGTTTTGGTCAGAGGGGAAGCAGTGGCAGCATCACTATAAAGCTTGGAGCTTTTCTGAATCGTTTCTATTTTAACGACGGCTTTGGGCTTCAAGTCATGTTTTTCATTGTCTGCAGATGCATCAGGTGCAATAATCATCTCAGTCACCTCTTTTTTAATAGATCTTGAGGTTTTGGGGGTTTTCTGAACTGGTTCTATTTCGATTACAGCTTCTGGCTTCAGGTCATTGTTCACCTCTTTAGCTGAAACACCACCGTCCACAGGTTGAAATGGCTTCTCAACCACCTTTTGTTTCTTCCCTTCGACTCCGTCAGATTTTGTGATGACAGGCGGTTTGGAGGTTTTCTGAACTGGTTCTATTGTAATGACTGCTTCAGACTTCAGGTCATCATGTTCTTTAGGTGCAGCACCACAGTCTGTAGATTTAATTGACTCAACAATGATCTCTGTCACTACGTCTTTAACATCTTTAACGGGTGTTTTGGTCAGAGGGGAAGCAGTGGCAGCATCACTATGAAGCTTGGAGCTTTTCTCAATCGTTTCTACTGTAACGATGGCTTTGGGCTTCAAATCATCATGTTTTTCATTGTCTGCAAATGGAACAGGCTCCACAATCACCTCTGTCACCTCTTTAACAGATTTCAAGGTTTTGGGAGTTTTCTCAACTGGTTCTATTTCAATTACAGCTTGTGGCTTCAGATCATCATGCACCTCTTTAGCTGAAACACCACCGTCCACAGGTTGAACTGGCTTCTCAACCACCTTTTGTTTCTTCCCTTTGACTCCTTCAGATTTTGTGATGACAGGCGCTTTTGAGGTTTTCTGAACTGGTTCTATTGTAATGACTGCTTCAGAATTCATGCCATCGTGTTCTTTGGGTGCAGCACTACAGTCTATAGACTTAACTGACTCAAGGATGACCTCTGTCACTACGTCTTTAACAACTTCAGCAGGTGTTTTGATCAGAGGGGCAGCAGAGGCAGCATCACTATAAAGCTTGGAGCTTTTCTGAACTGGTTCTATAGTGAAGGCTGCCTGAGTGTTCAGATCACTGCGATCCTTAGCTGTCGCATCAATGTCTGGAGATTTAACTGGCTCAACAACCACCTGTGTCTTCTCTTCTTTTGTGATGACAGTGGTGGTGGTGGTGGTGGTCGCAGTGTCAATACGAGTGGATGTTTTCTGAACTGGTTCAAGTGTAATTTCTGCCTGTGGCTTCAAGTCAGCATTTGCCTCCTTAGCCAATTTATCTGGCTTCGAAATTACCTTTCCTGCTTTCTCTTTTTGGAAAACTTCAAGTTTTACTGTTGCAGGGACTGCTTTGGATATTTGCTGAACTGATTCAGCCGTAATTTTGGCTGTCGGCTTCAGGTCTTTTTCCTTTTTAGTCGAGGGAGTTTTAATCGGCTGAACAATCGGCTTTGTCACCTCCGCTTTAGCAGGTTTTGTGATGACACTGATGGCTGTATTACTCCGAACTGGTTCAACTGTATTTGCCAATTCTGGCTGGAGGTCATTGTTTGACTCCTTAGCTGTACCAGGAGCATCAGTACCTGATCTAACCGACTCCAAAATCATCTTTTCCATCTTCTTCTCTCTGACAACTTCAGGTTTTGCGATGACAGGGAGCATCGGCTGTCCTTCAGCTGACTTTTTTGAAATCACTCCTTGAGCCTTCCCGTCATCTACTGCCGTGTCAACTGCAGCTTTGTTCCCTGCTGGTTTGATTGGATCCAAACTCGCTATTTTTGCCTTTTTTTCTTTGACGTCCTTGTTAGAAGATTTTGTAGTGACAGGGATGGTGATGTCAATGTCAGGAGGAGCCTTGGAGATTTCCTGGGTAGATTCTGTAATGACTGTTTTGGGCTTTACTTTTTCTTTTGCCGTTTTAGGTGTTGCATCAACATGGGCTGATTTAACAGGTTCTACAGGAAGAACTTGACTGGTATCCTTAGTAGATTTCACGGAAGTTGCTTTTTCTTTTTCACTTGTTTTCATTTGATCAACTTCTGCAGATTTAATGGGTTCCTTGTTTGCTGCTTTTGTCTTCACATCTTTAATATCTTCATCTACTGGTTTGATGATGGCAGAAGTAATGGCGGCAGTTGGAGGCCTTGATGTTTCTTTCGCTGTTTGAGAACTCACTTTTTCGGCATCAGTTGTCATCTTGTTTTCAGCAGATTGTTGTGGATCTACAGTGAGAACCGTCATTGTTTTGGTTAGCACATGTGAGGATGTAGCAGTGCTCGTAGGGGTCTTCAATGTTTCTTGAGCAGACTTAACTGTGACCCTGGGAGATTTTATTGGATCGGCAATCACCATTTTAGTTTTCCCTTCTTCACCCTCCCTATGAGGAAGCATTGTATGAGCAGACATGTTTGTGATCATCTCACTAGACATAATGGAAGGTTTTTCATCAGTGATCTTCAGTCCCCCCTTATTTGTTTTAGGAGTGGCAGGTTCAGTTGGGCTCTTTGATGATGCAGCACCTGTAGCTTCAGACACAGCAGTTACATTTAAAGGCAGAGCCGTTTTGGAGGATGGCAGAAGGGTTTGTGACACATCCTGTTTAATAGCTGCTGTTGGAGCAGAAGCAGAACCTGGCATCCTCTCCTTTTGGACCCACAGCCCTCTCTTTTCCTCAGATGGCATTGACCTCTCCCAGCTTCCACTAGGCTCCTGGAGAGCCACTGATTTCATCCTGGTCTCCTCTGTCACACTTGCATCACTTCTAAAGTTGGCGCCCCTCCGGAAAAGAGGCTGACGCTGGTCCTCCTTTTCCCATGATGCTTTTGGTCTGATTGGTTCTGCAGCTTGTGGACGACCCCTAAACCTGGGGGTCCTGTCAGAGTAACCCTCTCTTTCCCCTGGACCCATCATTCTATGGCGGTAGCCTTGGCGTTCCGCCAGTGCTTCTTGGCTCTCCACTTCACCCCTACGTCCTGGTTTAGGAACATAAGATGTAGGACCTTCTACAGATTGGACCTTCGCAGCCCGGTGGGCCACTGCCAGAGTAGCAGCTGGCTTCCTGATCCTCTGCAGAGAAGCAGGAACGATCTCGGTAGGCAGATGGAGGTAGTCACGCAGGTAAACAATGCCATCATTGGTCAGGTACCAGTAGAAATGTCTCCAAGCAAATGTTTCCGTTACATAGCCTCTAGACTTCAGAGAGCCCATGGCACGAATGACTTGAAGATTGCTCACATTTTGTATATCTGGGTGCATAATCTGTGGCCTCTTGTCCTTCTTGGCTACCATCACACCATCTCGAAACAGCACCTCATAGATGGCCCTAAGGTCCCTCATGGGCATCAGCATTCCGGCAACCATTGTACTTTTTTGTCAGTAAACTCTCTTAAAGCAGAACTAAAATGCACAACATCAAACAAAGAGAAATAAGATTGTCTCACAGATTGTTGTGTGAAAGAATCCAGTGGCAAAACCGGCTGTCACGTGTTCCCAAAGTCAATTAGAAAAAAATGAAACTAATCCTTGTGAGATCTTGTTTTCGTACGTTCTCTTCCTCGTGTTCGTGCCAATCCTTGCGTTGTCGCAGGAAAAAAAAAAAGGAAGATATTCCTCTGTGAAATAAGACTTAAAGTCAAAAGTCAGTTGTCCCCCCACTAAGTTCAGAGTGGCTGGGACTGAACAGTCTCTGTACTGCCGAGATGGCAATGACAGAATGGAAGAGGCAGCGTGTGTGAGAGAGTGAGAAAGGGAGTGAGGCACACTTTTCAGCGCAGCTCCTCCTACCTTCTCTCTCTCTCTCTTTCTCTCTTTCTCTCTCTCTCGCTTAGGAAAAAAACTGGTATGGAAAAAAAATCTAACAAAAGTAAACAGTCCAACAGGAAGTATAAAGAAAAAAGGTGTCTATAAAAAAGTTGGGAAATCAAGAAAGCGCAAAGAATGGAGCGACACACCTATGAAGAGTGTTTGAGCACATGTTCTGGGGCTCTGTGACTTTTACGGAGACACCCACACGAAAGAACACGCCTCCCATGTAATGTACACACACACACACCTCTTGAAACACACTTTGACTTGCTGACACGCACCTTCTGGCGTGTCTCACACACTTGCCCAATGAATGGGCTCTTCTAAACTCATGCTACTGATAAGAAAGACAGACAGTTGTCATGCATTCATCCGACCACGGGGCGACTAACGGGGTAGGTTACTGAGTACAAGGGATCTAGTTTTACTCATTTCACGATCAGATATCATTCAGGACCGTTTACTCTACACACAAGGTGTGGTTTCAATGTGTCATGTTGCAAGCTCTTTAAGTGAAGTGACATTTAATAGGAAAATACTTCACTGGCAGAAACAATGTTCCTTAAAAGACATTTACCAAAGAGAAAACAAAACTTTCACCGGTTGTCTGAACAATCATTAACTCTAATTCTATTCATATCTGTTTGTTTGGAGGGTCTCCAAGTCACCAAGACAAGCAGGCTGCATAGAGTAATCGCTGTTTCCCACTGCAGCTCATTAAAGTGATGCAACGTGCTGTAAAGAGCTCTAAAGTTCTATTGCAGCTCCAGAGTGCTAACATTGGGGCTTCTTGCTAGGAAACAAGAGTCTGTCCTGCACAACTATATAAAGAGCTGTGCATTATAGCTAACCTTTTCAGCACTCCCAGAGAACATGATATCATATTTCTATCCCGCGATCACTTCTCCCTCCTGTACATCTGTCTCCTGCTCATCTCCGATTGTCAGTGGAAGCGTCCAGTCACGGTCAGTGTCCAGCAAAAAGACAAAGTTAGAAGTAAAATTGACCACTCTAGGATAAAACAATTCTTTGTCTTATTGAAGAGATAAGAATAAACCTGAGAGCAGAGCATGGAAATGCAGTGCAGTTGTGAAATTGCAGTGTGGTGGTGAATGGACGCAGAGGGAATGACTCATTCCCCCCTGTTTAAAACCACACACACATTATTACGCATCTAAACACTGGCGGGAAAAAAAATGTTTTCATTTCAATTGTCATGGCAACAGGCAAATGAAGTGCACCAGTTATGAGTGAGCTGCATATCCTCTTTCAGTGGAGAAACAGGTCATAAATCCACGGGCCTGGACAGCTGGGCTACACTGTCATTTAGCAGACCAGTAGCTGTAGAGACGCGGATGTTTACAACAAGCTCTTAGCATGATGTCAAACTTTCAGCTGCACTTATGAAACCCAAAAAGTTGCAGCATATCCACTTATTAAGTCACGGTAAACATCAATAGCCTCTTTTGATGATTTCACTAAGGCTGTTGTTTACTGTCACTCTCTTTCACACAATATGTAACGTTGATGACACCTGGTTCATCAGGTAGGGCGAGGCGACGCCCCAGGTCAAAAGCTGCATACCTTACGGATTTATGCTACCTTCAGCACTGTAGCAGGCTGGGAGGAGCAACAAACATTCTCAGGTTGCTTGTATTAAAAAGGCATTCCTCTGCATTATGAAACAAATGTTTTATCATTGACATGCCACAATTCGCCTGACACTAAAGCAGAGGGAGAGCCACTTGCCTGCTTGTAAACTATGGTTATGTATGAGCATGTGTGAATCTGCCGAGAACAGCACGAGTAAATGTTTAAACCCTACTCACTTGGTTCTGAACAGAGGTGGAAAGAGTAATTTATACAACAGTACACTATAGATCTGTGGCTTCAATTAGTCTAAATTACAAGTCAAAGTAAATTATAAAAACTAATCTCAATATCTACGTACATCTATATTATATAATTAGGTATAAACAAAGACTTGTATAACTGATACATAAAATAGAGCAAAAGATTTGAAAATTATAGGTACAGTAGAAATGTATGATTTTACAAGTAGATTGAATAATGTAAGTAGCTCTTAAGTGGGTGTTAAATGATATACTTAAAAAGTACCCAGAAATACTACTCAATTACTATAATGAGACATGATGCCTCACCTGCATTACTGTTTCCTGTTGACTTTGAGCATCCAAATCAAGTGCACTTAAAAGGTAATTTAAAAAAGATATTATGTTGCTTAGCAAAACACAATACAGATAACCGAAGGTACGTCAACAAATTGCATATTACAATGCAAGCCTTGCAGGATCGAATGTTGGGTAACTGGCATCACCATACGTGATGCCCAGTTATCTTGGCTGCATATCAGTGTGATTTCACGCACTGTTTACATACAAAGTGTGCAGTGAACTTCAAAGTCCCAACTGTGACTCTTATTCTGGCTGGAGGCCCAGCCCCCTCCCCTCAGCCATCCAAACATTAAATATGCCGGCTTCACCAGGCTTGACCATCTCTGCATCTCCTCTGTCTCATGCTTTTCATGCGGCGGTTGCAACAGCAATGTGCAAGTTTCATACAGCCTTAGTCACTTTATAAATGATCTGCAGCAGCTTACTAAGAGGGAATTGGATATATGCTCACTATAGAAGCAATCCAGTTTCATTCAGACTATTAACAGACAATGCTGCAGCAAGCAGACCACAAAAGGAAGGGTGACGTGATTGAGTAACAAATAATGAAGTAACGAGTCTCGGGAGAAGAGTAACTAAAGGGTTTCCTGGTCTGGAGTTTGCTTTTGCTGCCCATTTCAAACCTCCACAAGTCCTAGAATAGATGTGTCACCACCAGCTGAAGGTGGTTGGCGGATGGCCCAACGTAAAGGCCTGTTGCTCGGGGGTCTATACACACATGCCCTCCATGCTGATACCAGATCCAATCCACTCGAGCCACTTCCAAGGAAAGTAAAGGTCAGCAGGGCCTTTCTTACTCTCGCTGGATGACACATGTGTAACGTAAAGTAGCCTGTAGCACTATGAATAAACTATCACTTTACTATGACTTAGAGTGGAGTGGCATTGTGCAGCTTGGTCTTAAACCAGAACACTCAAATACTGCTGATGAAAACACCTTAAAGCATTGCAGTAATAAAAAAAGAAAAATAATAATGGCGAAACGTTGTCCCCACTCAACCCCGAATAGTGACTTGCACTTCTATACTCATGATGAATCATCCTGCTATGCATGTGAACACCCTTTTTATCCAGACGACAAGCCTGTTTTTATTTAAGGAGCATGTCGCCTGACCGGGTTTGGTTGGGCGGAGGATCCCAGTCGGAGACAGCTGTGCCCTCTGACATAGTCCATGCATGAAAGAGCACAAACACCTGACCCGTTGATTCTGCTAAAATTAGAGGTTGTTGTAAACACCTTTATATGGAGGTCAGGGTTGTCACCAAACTATTTATAGCTTTTCTCTACAATTACTGTAAAACAATTAATATTTGTAGGCCAAATTACCTTGGAATTTATTAAAGATCAAAAAGTACAGTTTTGTCATCAATATCACATGAACTGAAATAACTTTATCCCTTATATTCGTAATCAAAAGGTATTTATTCAAATACACTTATTTCTGTAGAAGGTGTGAAGACATTTCACTGTAACTATTGTAATAGTTTAAGTTAAAGTTGTCCACTCACATGCTTAAAACTATAACAATTATATTCCAGGTATCTACAAGACAAATTGTTATGGATTTAGTAATCATTCAAATTTTCCTTCCTTTGACTCAGCAGAATTGTGACAAACTCCCAATATTGGTAACAAAAGAAAATCCACTGTCATTGTCTCTCCGTGGTCTCCAATCCTTAAGATCCCCTTCTCTGCATGTTTATAGTTTCTCTCTGCTTCAACACACTTAAATCCAGTTTTTTTCCCCATCACCAAGTCTCTAAGAAAGCCCATTGATTAATCCTTTCGATTCAAGTGTATTGCAGCAGTGAAAGACAAGACAGGGGATCTTCAGCATCAGAGTGGGAGACCACTGGTGAATTTCACTTCTCTAAAGTATTCACTCATAACATTGGGCAAAGCACTAGTTCCTCCCAATGGTGGCTGGGCATCCTGCATGGCAGCTCTGTTACCATAGGGATGCGAGTTGTGCAGTAATGTGACTGATTTTTTTTTTTTTTTTTTTTTTTTTTTCCATGTAGTGAGTTGCTTTCTGGCTAATGTCGATTACACTTCTGTACTGTTCACTCCACTACTTTAATTGGTAAGCAAGTAAAAACTGACAAAAGATGCCTGTTAAATTTTCACCAAATTCAAAGTAAACTTCAAATTTACACCTACAATACTTATCCACTCGTCGGCCATTTGTATTTCATCTAGTTAAAGAACTCTTTCCAGAGTTGTAGTGGATTGATCAATATGTTAGGGGTGTGAACCGTGCAAATATTAAAACTAAGAAGTCGCCTTGCAATGCATGACATCTGACACTATTCACTGGTCATCTGCCTAAAGATAGCGAATGCTCTGCATTGTGAGGCTTGCAAAACCTGCTCAGTAAAGTCTGTGATATAATTAAATGTGATTATTATAAGATGCTGACTATATAGGAAGCTCTAGCCTCATACAACCCCGATGGCAACCTTCACTGATAGGTCTGTGTGGGTCTACATGAACAGCCGTGTCAATTAGCGCTGGAGCAGCCCGAGAGGGTTTCCTTTGAAATGCAAGCAGGGTGAAGTCGGAAGGATTGACCTCTGGTGGCGACTGGTCCCCTGGTAACTCTGAATGAAATTACGATAATCAAGCAGGGATAATCGTAAGAGGACTAAGAGAGATGTCTGTGTCAAATGCACTGCCACGGGGATCATTTTGTGTGGTTGGTTGGAAGGAAAACTTCAAAGTCTACTACCATTCACGAAACCCGCAAAAGTGCGTTAACCACAGAACTGGCCACAGACAAAGAGGCACTGTGCAAGAACCTGTGAGAATGGCAGGAGAGAGAAGTGCCTCTGGCATTCCTCACTGTGCTGCGGAAATACATAAACAACTGTCTAACAGATACAAAGCAAGGAGAAAATTACAGCCAAATGTGAGGGGAAGCCTCAGTTTAGAGGAAAATAATGTTCTGAAATCTATCAAGACGTTATGAGAAAAGTTCTGCCAACTTGGATAACCCCCCCCAACTAATAAATATCTCTGGAGTCACACAAGAGATTTTAAATGTGACTGTGTACCAAGACAAGCTTTGCATTCAAAGTTAGCAAAGAGGGATATTTAGCTAAAGGTTCTCCTTCAGTAGTAAAATTGTGCCAATTTCTGAACAGAATGGACTACTGTGTAAAGACGGCAAGAGAAGCCAGCTCTTGCATTTCCAATATATGAAAAAATATGAGTGGAAAATCTATAAACTGAAGTGGGTAAAAATGAATGGGCCCTGCTTCTGTACTCAACTCCACAAGTCACGGATGATGCAGACCTCTCCTTTTCCAGAGTGGAAAGAGCATGAAGTCACAGATTATGTCTCCCTTCGCCCAAAAATAAGCTGGAGTGCCTCGAAAAGTTTGCCAAGTCCCCTTCATTCTCATTTACCATCTCTAACAAGCTGCCTGTCATGGCCCGATGTGTCCAACCTTACAACGCCCCCTGCAGTCTCTCAAACTTGGACTGTGGCCCACCCAGGAGCGGGGTAAATGGGGATAGATGGACAGACAGCAGACGTCATGATGTGGCAGACGATACTGTTCCTTATAGATGATGCAAAGAACATTTCCCTCACTCTAACATCTTGAATCCATTATCCAGTCCTCTGTGAAGCGTTGATTTTACTTCTTCAACACACAAAAGCTCAATATAACTAATATGCTTTTTGCTGCTGCAGCCCAAGAGTAATAGCAATCAGACGTGGGTCTGTACAAACGGCCAATGAGTACAAAAATGCTTTGTGCTGTAAACAAGTTCCAGCAGTGGGATCTGGACAGAAAATTTGAACCAGGTCTCGATTTTCTTCTTCCTGTGTCTGCTGCGAGCCAACTCGGCTAAACAGCAGCCAGGGATCAGAATCAGCATGCAGCAGGGGTATTACAATATTTAGGATTTGGAAGGGTTTAAGATATGTTGCACAAGATGAAACTGCTACACATTTATTTCCCCATTTAACACCTCACATTGCAAAATGCAAGAAATGACTGGTTGCGTCAATGTGGCCACACCTCTTTATGACATAAGCTTCGAGTCTGACTAATGCCGACAATCACTTTGTCGATTGCACGTCCAGTCACTTACCTTTTTTGGGACTGAGCCAGAACCGATCACCAAGAAGATCTCCTGTGTCCATGTGTCAGATACTGGAAAATACCTTAAAACAGAAAACAGCCTTCTTGCTGCTTCCACTGTAACTACCACACCGCTGCTCCTTCTTGTCACCCTTATGGGACCTGCTGGCCATCTGGCCAATCAACATGGCATGCGAGATGGGGCTAAAAAAGAGGAGAAACGGGAGTGGAGGGGTACTCTTAGGGTTGGGAGGGTGCTTGTGTGGAAACAAAAAAAAAAAAAGAACAAGGAATCTTTTCATCTCTGTCCCATGAATACAGAGGACATCTAGAACATCTACACCATAAATCTGAGGGGCCTGCCAGGCTGGACATATCCCCGCCGCTGCCACGGATACCCTGCCCCATGTCCCATACATCTGAGCGCGCCCACTCTTTATTCCAGCAACAACTAACAGGGAGATACACACTGAATGCCTTGTTCAAGAAAATTACAGCTCCAGCGATGAAGATGTAGGATGGACACAGGAAAAAGAAAGAAGAAAAGGACAAGAAAACTAGATAGAGAGCCAAAGAGAGAGAGAGAGTGAGTGAGAGTGGGGAAACAAAGAACTCAAAGCCAGTCTGCAATAAGGCACGGCCATGGCACCCGAAATACACCCAACAACAACTCTGGCTTTGTCCTGGGCACAATTATTCTTCAGTTTATAGACAGCAATTAAGCCTTTTGTAAGCTATTAAAGAGCAGCGAGTCAGACCTGGAACTGGAATCAGATTACCAAACCAAAACGAGAAGCAGTTCAGTTCATATCAGGCTCCAATGCAGAGTACGTTCATATGGATAAACAACCATTGGGTGCAACAATTTTAGAGACGTGGAAGATAACAGGCAACAATTTGAAATACAGTTTTGCCTGCAGCTGACCCTGAAGGGTACTATGAATGAAATCAGGTTTACTCAACAGTGGATTGCTCGGAGGACTCTGTGTGGGGTGCTGGACTAGTTATTATACGATGGTTATGCAAACATACATTGACTCCTCTCTCAATAACTGAAGAATTCTTCAAAACATTTCTTAACCAATCCATGCCTATGGAATAGTCGCTCGCTCGATTTTTGAAACTGTTCTGCTGTACATTTCATTTCCAGTGTGACATTCAGTGTTTAGTCTGAGGTGAACCACAATCCATCACACACTCATGGGCAGAGTTTATTTATTGTCAGTTTTTAAAGGCAGAGCTTCAAGCTACAGCCATTCTATTGTGGCCTCTGGGCACTTTAGTGCAGGAATGAACATATTGACTGAAGCTTAACACTGTACTCCTGTACACTGTACATGCTGAGGAGACATACACACAGACAAGATTGTCAGCAGTATGTTTGCATATTTATTTTGGCCTGATGCTGCCAAAACATGTAAACAAAACCATGTATTTGCCTAATGTGTGATGTATGGCATTTTACATCTAATTTCAACATTATCAGATTTCACAATACTTCACATTGTCCTGCATCATGGACATAATTGGGTATTGTGGCCGCAGACATGGCATGATTATTTTAACAGTTCAAATGATTACTTTGTTTTGTTGAATTTGAAACCCACTAAAATTAGCAAGCAGCTCCAGTCCGTTTAGTCTCCGAAAATCCTTCTGCATCACAAGATGTAGTGACTTCCTCTCGTGTGCAGGGCCGACCTTGGTCATGTAAAAGGCAATAAGTAACAAACGGATGGAAATTTGAACCCTTAGTGGCAAACTGTATAAAGAAGTAAAAGACCAGAGAGTAAACTCGTCGCTACAGTGAGTCAAAGTTATAGAGCACAAGGTGACATTACCCATGGTATTATATATAAATACATCTTTATTATTGGAAAGAAGGGTAAAAAAATAAAAACGCTAATGGTAACAGGTACTGTAATTTGATCCATATTGCACAAAATGCCATTCAGAGTGACAAATTTATAAATCTTTTTCTCCAAAAATACATTAGATAAATGTTTTACATGTAATTTAGAATTACCATTGGAATGTGGTTTTCTGAAAACCAAACCTCACATTCAGGGGGATTTCTTTTTTTTCAAGCATGTTTCTTTTCCTTTTAATTTCTAATAAACAAAGAAATAGATGGCCAATTTTATCAATATGCACATTTTTCACATTTTTTTTTCAAAATGACCAAAAACTTTTTTCCAAGCAGACATTTGTAAAGGTATGTGACTCCTGTGTGAATGCAAACTACAAGAGCAAAAGTGATTATAAATCATGATGATGATCATAGAAAGTTGCCGCCACAAAATGGAGCTCCAGTCGTGTGAGTGAGGAAGATTATAAAATGGCTGGAGGGAGTGCCAGGTCAGGTCAGGCCATGCCAGCCGGCGGGGACGAGCTGGTAGCACACACTACCAACCTGGGCGGGGCTGCTCATTCATGAAATGGGAAGAACAGAAACAGAAACCTGAAAACTGTTTCAGCAAAACAAAAGTCACACTTTCTGAATAAAAGGAGGAAGAAAAACAAAAAAATTTTTTTTTTAATATTTGCCCAATGAGTCAGCGTCTGCACACCCCATATAGGAGTGGCCATGCAAAGCTGTGGTTGTTGTGGCAACGCAGCCCACAGGTTAGGCAAATACCATGTGCTGTCCACGATTGAGGTTCCAGGGAACACGGGCAATGCTGCTGTTGCTCGTTGTTGCCACGGGCGACCAGATATCAAACAACACAGTCCGACACGGGATCCGGACTCCGACCTTCCTGACTGTCTGCCGCAATGTGCGGATTTGCATTGTAACCTGAAGAGGCTGGGCTTTATTTTTAGACGGGCATCCTGTCGATCAGCTCCTGCTAAAATACAATACAGGTGCCTTCTCACACACGCACACACAGAAAGGTGATTTATTATCTTCCCACCCATAAACACCCTTCTCTCCCTCTCCTGCCCACCGGGGGGGGGGGGGGGGGGGGGGGTTTGAATCAGTTGCATTCTTTCTCTCCTCGGAGCAGAGAGACTAAATGGCTTCATGAGCCGCTCTGTGCACAAAAGACAGCTGTAAACCTTCTTAGCGTGTTTTTCTCACCGAGCAGAGAAAAGACCCCTTTCTGCCTCCGCTTCAGAGTCTAGTTACAGACAGCGGTGACTCACCACCGTTATTATCTCCCTCACGTTTATTAAACTGGCCTCCACTGCACTGAACCACCCACAAGAGGGCCCATGTAACTCTTTAGTGTCGGACGGAACCACAACAGCTGTGTCACTCGAAGTCAGAAGAACGTTTGACATTCATGCCGCTGCTCTTTTGAAAAGTATGTCTGAGTGGAAGGATACGACTCCAGCTCTGAAAACAGACGGGGCATTGTAAAACGAGGAACTACAAACAAGAAGCAATCATGTACAACTCATTAAATGTCAAAGGAAAGAAGAGTTAGAAATTGAGCTGTGCACAACATGGCAAATATACAAATCGCCAAACACCGACTTAGCTGCAAACAATAATGTTTTACCATAATGGGCCAATCAGATGGAGCTAAAATTCACTAGATCATCACATGTTCAGCTCATATCATGTATAGTTAGTTTGTGCATCAATAGTTAATAGACATTTCAAGAAGTTGGGGCAGGCTTTATTTTTCAGCATTTCTTTCAAGAACACTTCTAAAGTGTCAGAGAATCGAGCAGCACTACTGTACCAATAGAAATATTTTCCAATTTTTGTTTTTACAAACGTTCAAAGCAGCTAAGGCGGTTCAGATGTTTGTCATCTATTGTTTCACAATGTGCTGAATGTAATCGGTGAGTTTGGAATCAGGACGGCACTCAGGGAAGTACCTGGATTCCTTCATGACAGTGAAGCAAACTGTTTACCTCACTCAATTGTTAAAAACAAGATTGGATCAGATGAGGCTGCAGGTTCACACAACATTTTTTTTCATTATATTGTGGAGTTTGATTTCCGCAGACACTGATTCATGAGAAAAATCTAAACCTCGACACTTATTTGTGCATTCCTGCACTATTTGCCCAGTATACTTTTTTTTCCCCCGTATAATTTTTTTTTTTCAGTTTTTACTTTTAAAAGACTTGGTCACCTTTTTATCATCAATTCTGTTTGTGGACAGGTTAGCAGTGCGTCTGATTAGTTGCGAAATCGCGTAGCAGCTGTTTTGATAACCAAAATTACCAGACTTCTGTTTCCATGATTTGGAGAACTTAAAGCTAACTTCTTATTTTTTTTTTACTTTCTCAGGTTTTTCCATTTTAGAAGTTGTTTTGGTACAATTTATGATTACATCTTTAAAAAAACATGTATATTAAAAACAAAAAATAAGATTTTCACTTAATTTATTGAAATCCTACTGTGCTTCAATCATCTGTGCTACAATGGCAGGATGGAATGAAGCCAATACTTTACTGGAAAGAAAAGCAAAGATTAGCGCAACATCTGCACAAATTACACAAAATTGGTTGTGAACATATATCTGCCAGGACGACAGCTTCCACATCAACACTGTCACCTCCAGGAATCCTCCAGTAGCCTGACGCTGCACTGGCAGAGGCAAAAACATGCTTGTATGCGTCTTCTCATGCAATCGTTCAGCACCTTGTAGCCTGGTACAGAGTCACAAACAACCGACATGACCTGAAAATAAGAATATGTAACGTGCAGGTGCAGAGCTTCACCTGGTGGGTGGGGTGAGATAAATGAATCGCTAACCCTTATCAAGTTTTAATTGAGCCCTGAAGGCTTTCGTCTTTTATAAACACATTATACTCTGGAAGACCACACCCACAGTAATAGGCCAAGTGATCCCTGCATGTTCAAAGTACAATACTTTGGAAACAACAATAAACCGTTTGCACGACGGCTCCGTGAAAACTGTCATCAACTTAAATGCGTCGCTCAGCTGAAGTTTGTATTCGTCTTTCATGAGCGAGTTGAGGAGATGGCATGTCAGGCTTCCTTTTCTTCACCAGCTCTTATCTGCACTACTGGCCTGGCTTCACATCCTGTTTTCCTGCTGTGACACCTACAACTACAACCCCTGCCTTTAAAGAGGGAATAACAGTCGAAAACAATGGTCAAGTTTCCCTTCCTAACTAAGGAGGAGCTGACTCACTGCAAACAATGCGGAGGCTTTCTTTACAACTGCTGGCACGGACGAGCGTACTGGCATCAGAAAACCGACTAAAGTTGTATTTTTAAAAAAATAGTGTGGTAATGGATTGGCCTTGAGGGTTTGTGGCACATGTGGGGACGAAGCAGTTAAGGGAGCAGTTAACTGACAACTCTGAGAACTGCTTCATGATTATGCAAACTCCTGAAGCACAGTCTGCAGAAAAACCACACAGTGCCTTTGTACTGCAGTAAATCAATCTATTATTGCGGGGGGGGAGATAAACACCATTGTACATAGCTGCACAGGACATTATGAACCCATGTGTTATAAAGCCGAGGCTTGCCAGAGAACACCGGACCCTGGAAATGCATGCGCCGCAGGGGGAATTAGGCATACTCGAGTATCAAATGAAGTGAACCGAATCCAAGAGAAACCAGTCGGATCACCTTTAACAATCGCCTGCCTCGCTTTGTGCGAGTGCCAGAGCTTTTCAAAGCCAGGTGTGACTGGAGACATCGCTCTCCCCGGGGTGAGAAATGTGACCCTGTGTGGACTGAAGGGGATTGAAAAGCTGCAGATGATCTGAACTGATGCAATGTTAACCCATATCTCACTGGACAAAAAGACAAAAGCCTGCTACTGCCCCGACAGTGGATGTCAACATACACACGCACACAATCAGATACACACACGTTCTTGGAATATTTGCTTTGTGAATAAACTGAAGGAGCATTGTTTGTCTCCACCCTGGCTTTGAATCTTCACTTTCGTTTCAGCAACATTTCAGTTGAAAACAGCTTCACTTCACGGGGCTTTTCAGTACAAACAGGTCAGACACACCTTGAGCTGCAACAATGAAGCAGGAAAAAAAAAAAAAAGCAGTGAGGTGACCTCCTCCATTATGGGGGTCAGGCTACGCCCAGCTAGAACAGACCCAGCCCTGGTTTATCCCACACGGGGTGTAAAGTGTTCCAGATGGACTTCAGAAGAAGAAGGATGGTCTGTGTCGGAAGATCTAAGACAAAACTGTCTTATTCCGGAGAGAAGACTCACTCAGCCATAAACTGTGAAATCTATCACTGAACAACACACTGCAAGTTTATTGTTGTTGTGATGTCGGAACTGCAGACTGCTTAAGTTCAATATGACAAATTGTTTAATAGATTAGCTATGATTAAGATGCAAGAATCATGTAAAAATGACAAAAACAACAAGAACAAGTTGCGTCATTACTGAACAGCAATTTGCATGACTTATGATTATCACAATACTCAATGATATTATTGCATGTTTACCTGATATCTTGCTGTGAGGAGTGTGAAACCCAGCAAATGAAGGACTCATTAAATAATGAAGCTGTGTCATGAGACATATGTTGTACAAACCCAATAAAAGAAACATTTTGACCCAAGTGTGTGAAACATAAGGCCTGTGGGCCAAAACTGGTCTTCAATCCACTTCAATCAACCAAACCAACAAGCAAATTGGAAAAATTTCAAAGAAAACATACATTTTTATACCTGTTTCTTAAGAGTAGCGGACACAACACTGTTGCTATCAAATTTGTAAGAAATGTAGACATTTCCTTGATGTATAATCTGTGCCACAACAAAGAAAAACATTCAAGTTTATATTTAAAGGTTATTATAAGGCAGTATTTTACTAGTCCGGTAATTCTAAATGGAATCTGGCTGGATATGTCCCCTGAACTAAAATACGTTAGACACTCCTGCTTTGACTCCAGATCAAGCAACCATGACTCTTGTCTTCTTATCAGCGACTAAAATTCACTTTAGCTGCATTTCCTGTGTGTTATTACATTCCCTAGATGCTGCTGGAGCTGGATGAATTTAATCAGGGTACTTATTGTTGCAGAGCCTCAGGATGTTGTGGACCAGTTGCGTGCAACAACGGAAGAAGAGGAGGAGGGTCACTCACCTGAAAAACAAAGAAACAGAGACATGGAGTGTAAACAAAAAAAATGCAACTAAACAATGTCATTGCATTCAGACCCCATTTACTTCTAACAGACATATGAGTAAAGACTCAATCAAAGCGAGGCAGGGAGTGTTTGTCATGAGGCACATTCGACCTCTGACACTCGCAAAGACTTCAAACAAATCATTTTTCTTCTTCCTCCACATGCTGGAACAGTCAAGTCCGAGCACAATGACACGCCTCAAAGTGATTTTAGCAAATGGAAAAGAAGACATCTTGATCACGTGAATCCACCGGAGCTCATAATGAAGAAAGAGTTCATGTGGAGACCAGAAGTTTACTGGCTAATGTCGCCACCTACTGGCGAGTCTGAGGAACGACAGAGAACTGATGTATAGATTGATTTACGGACACATTGTGAGATCATTTTTCAGACAAAAATATTTGATAGAAATTACTTAAAAACATGTTACAGATGTAATTCTATGGGTTTGTTTACACTTCCCATATTCCACAATAAGTGGTCACGCAAATGACCTCCAAATGTCCATTTATCAATCAAAAGATAAAATAAAGTGTGTGTGTATATATATATATATATATACACACACACACACACACACACACACACACACACACACACACACACACACACACACACACACACACACACACACACACACACACACACACACACACACACACACACACACACACTTTTATTTTACAAAGTCTAAAGCGATTATGTAGAATACACAACAAAATGCACAACTGTCATATTTTTATTGTAAAAGTGACTATATATTTGTACTTTGTTAATCATGGTCTTGTCAAATAGTTGTCAGTGCAGTATTTTTGCACTTTTACTGAAGTTATTCCAGGTCACAAAAAGGTTAACTCAAGCATTTACCAGCGACAGCTCTTGAACTTCTCTTCAGTGGTTCCACAGAGCCTCACAAAACTCTGTGCAAATTATATCTTCATTGTTTTTGAGGTGACGAATCTGAATGACTTAATTAAAAAAATTGAATTAAAAAAAGATTCAGGAGTTTGTCGACTAAAAACTGGATAATTTTGTAACCAAATGACAAAAATAATTTGGAAAAGTGCGAGATGGCACCTTAGATTTTAAATAGTTAATTTTGTAAAAGTTATTTAATAATTTGAAATAGAATCAATTTGTTTGAAAGATGGTAAAAATGGATCCTTTGGTCATAAAGGTTCTGTTCTCACCAATGTAAGAGGCATACAAAGACCTTCTGAAACTAAAAACAAGAAAAAAAGCAAAAACTTTACTGTGCAAACTAAACTGGGGAAGTTTACATGAACCCAAACTTAGAAAGAGTGATTCTAGCTGTATTTATGAAAGCTACCAAAGGCTTGAGAAACCCAAAACCATTAGGTCAGAAGTGTTAAACCCATTTTAGTTGAGGGTCCACATCCAGCGCAATTTCATCTTGAGTATGCCGGACCAGTAACATAGTGCCCTAATAATAATAATAGTTATGGTGTTATAGGTGAAGAAGATGTAAAATTAAGCAATGACAACTAAAAAGGACTACATTCTCAACATAAAGCTAATGTTAACCCATAAGAACCCAGACCAATTTCTCCTTAAAGGAAAATTATATGCAGTATACTACATACCAAGTGAACTACATAGAACACATTTCTGATGTTTTCTCTCTCTTTTTTTTTTTTTTTTAAATAATACACGTAAATGTCAAAGATCTGTGATGTTACATATATGTCATGCTGGGCAAAATACAGTGCAATGTCCAAACAACTTCTCCTATAGCTGTTGCATTATGCTTGTTTTAACAAAGTCACCCTGATAGCATTCCAAAACAAATTTTCGAAAACTTCCACAAAATGCAATTCTAGCAGAAATGTGTTCACAACTAGATAATTGAATCATATATTGAAAAGCAGGTAAAGCCTTTCATAGTCCGTCTCCATTGTGACAGGTGGGATTTAGTGTTTCTGAGTAAGAAAACACTCGAAACAATAAACACGGTCTGACACTCCTAGAAATACACCACACCTCCTAAGATGAAAGCTTCCAGCTTTGCAGCTGTCCTATATACTGGGGTGACTCCACTTTGGCTTCGAGTCTTTGCCACCCACATCGGTCATCCACTGTGCAGGACATTCCCAGCACAGCAGCGGGTCCCAACCATCAGCCCTGCTTGTGTTTCTCCTGCGCCTCCGACACCGTGTTAAATCATCACCTCATGACAGCGAAGGTCCGGCAAACATCTCGCCCTAAAACTGGAACCTGTTTTTTAACAGGTGACTGTATGTGACTGCTCATGCGTTTACGCCGAATATTTATAGTAAATATGTGACATAACGTAAATCGCTAACATGGTGAGGATGGTAACCTTTTAGTGAGAGGGTTGTAAGGGTTTATGGATTTACCTTTTGTGTTTTGCTACTCTTAAACGTACATGTCGTACGTTGAGGACTCTTTTTTTAAAAGGTCCTGGAAGGGTTTTTCTGGTAAATGTACAACACATTTAACGTTACGCAATAAGAATCAATAGTCATGACATGAAAAAGAACACGTGACCTAAAATTTTTTTATATAAAAACAAAACAAATGGAAATGAAACCATTTAAAAAAACAACAACAACAACAACAAAATCGGAACAGATAACAACAGGATGGAAGCCTCATAAATACCACATGGTCACATTTCCTGCAGCCAGATAAAAACAGAGATACAAGGACAGGGCCAGATGCTCCCCAAAAGCTTTCATTTTATTATCTCTTTAAAATCCATCTTTTTTTGGACGCCATCCAGCCATAGTTTTATTTTAAGGCCACTTTCCGCCCTCAAAGAGGGTCTGATAAACGACAGTGAGTGAGGGAGTATTCCTTTCACATCCATCTCCATAGGTCAGACCACTTTTGGTCTAATGAGCCACTTGTGTTTGACCAAAGACACTTGAAATGTTGCTAATAATTTCTCACTGACCAGGAAAACATTTGGTATACTCGTGAGAGCAGGGGGGGTGAAACATATGGCCAACAGTCACAGTTTCATTGAGGTTTAGCATCAATTCGAAGGAATAAATACAAACGTGTGTGTAGAAGGCTGCAAAATGAAGAGTCACATCTACAATTTGTGGCAAACATCTCACTGTGTTTTGCACCATGTACGAGTCCTGAAATTGGCTTCATGTTGAGAGTAAACTTTTTTTTCCTGTAATATAACTACTTTGGGTTCTTCAAGATTGAAGAATCTTTTCATACAGTTGCACTAGCTCAAAGGGAATGTTTGGATATGTAAATATGTGTATTCACAGGTTTTTATGGTGTCTTTTGACAAGTCCGGACCACTCATACACTCACTCATACACTGGTGTGAATGTGACCCCTGAACTATAATCCACAATGAGAGCCAAAGTTGCGCAATAATAATAGTTGTCATCACAAGATGATAGACACGTATATGGTTCAGTTTGAGGGAAATAAAGTATAACCAAACCTCAGCAATCAACTAGAAAGAACACGGAGGCATCACAATTGTATCTAAATAAAACATAAATCAATCACAAGCTCATTTAATTGCATTTTATGATCAGTAGACAACATTTTGACAGTGTGATTGATAACTATTGAGCACCATCTGCTCATAAATATAACTAGAAATCTCAGTAAATGTGCTTCAGACGTTGTGTTACTCGTAATTTAAAGACAAATAAAAAGACAAAAAGCAAAGATGAAAACAAGCCGAGTCTTCGGCTATTTTTGACCATTCAGGTTAAATGATTTTCAACAGAGATCAGATCATCTGGTTTTCATGAAAACTTGAAAATGATCAGACGGGTAAATATGCATCAAGTTTGTCATCCCATCCTCTTGGTTCAGAGTCTGAACAGGAAAATCACTTGCTTTAGCCCAGACATTGTTTTTACTAAGATAAGAAATTTGACCTGACGATTCCATTGTCTGACCGTATCATAAATTTGTCGGATGGGATCAATGTAATCCATTAGCATTAGTGTTTATATGTGATCTTAATTGGATTAGTGTTTACCTATAGTGCAGAATAACCACAGCCTGATTTCAATGTAGACTTTCCTTTCCTACATTATTGAAGAAGCCGAAGTCCCCAGAGGAAACCTTGTCAGCCACATCAAGAACAAGCAAACTCCAAAAAGAACCAGATAAGATGGCATTATTTGAGGGAATGAATGCAACAGACCCATTGATCCTTTGCTCCATTCTTGTGAGGTTATAATAGAATGCAGATGCCTGCATAACGGAGGGATGGAAGAATGAAAACCTCAAATCTATTTCTCAAATTTATTTCTGCCCACCAGGTGGTGGAGACTGGAATATCCCCCTGTCCTGCAACCCCCCCATTCCCCCCGAAAAATGCATACATACACACACACACATCTCCATCAGTGAAAACAAGCTCAGGATTCAGCCTTTTTAGGCCTTCAGTCAGCTCTGCAGCACTGCGAGCAACAGTCACTGCCAGACAGACACACATCCACCAGCCAAAACACTCAGACGCTCACACACAGCTCAGCACTTCTCACTCTGTGGGAGGTCTTTGAATCATGTTGCTGTTGCCTGATGGAGGTTCAGTGGGAACATTTTTCCTCAGAAATCTTAGCAAGTGTGACAGCAAATAAAAAAAAGGGGGGGGGGGCTATCAATGGTAGTGAAATCCCTTCACTTTGGGATTTGGGCTGAGAGTCAGCAGCGCGGCAAAATCACACTAAGCAGAGCACATGGAGGGTAATGTGCTGCTGAAGCTGCTGAAGCAGGGATATAAACGGGCAAATTAAGGAGCTGCCACTATAGACAAGGAAATCTGTTCAGGACCTCATGGCCACAGTCAGCACCCACTCATGACTGAGTTACACAGGAAGTGCCAGAGCTTAATTTCTACTGTGAGTTTTCTCACTGTACTCCATAAAGCCACTTTGGCAATGCATCCACTTGTTTTTGGGGAGGAGGTGATTTAGTTACTTGATTATGATACTTGTGCTTTAATTAGCCTTTTCAGCCACAGTATAATATACTAAAGCCTCTCGGAACTAAAACAAAACAATACTTGTCACATTTTGATTAAGGTAACTATACAACTTTGTGAACACTGGCTCTGAAAAGTAATGTGGCCAATGAAGCAGATACAAGCAGAGGTAGAAAGCCACCCTCACTTGCAACATGAAAGCACTTTTAATCAGTACTAATGTACATGTGTGCATCCATCCATCCATATTCTATACCGTTTTATCCAGTTCAGGGTCACAGGGGGGCTGGAACTGATCCAAGTCGACACAAACAGGGTTTTGTTATTATACAGGTGTATACTACTGAAATCACCTCGGGTTCATTGAAATTGGTGAGCCTCCGTAAAGATGGCTCATTATGACTTGTCACGCTTTCCAAGCAGTGAAGGAGCGGTCAATGTTATTGTCTATTCATGCTCTCAAACTATGTGTATAGTGGTTGTTAAGAATGAAACATAGTAAATTTAGATTATTAACTTAATGGGAAAATCAACTTTTAGCAGCCAAACCAGTCAGCTATGAAAGTGAACCACTGTACAAATGATGTGTCAGAGATATTGTGTGAAAAACAAACAAACTGGCCTGTCAAACACCCTGCAAGTGGGGGAAGATTCAATATATATATAAAGACTTGCCTCAACACAAATGGCAAGCTAATATTTGTCCAACGGAAGGCTTCCATCACAAAAAGTTGATCTCAATGATTAAAAGTCAGATTTATTAATGTCAGAGGTGTATTTAAGTTGTATTTATTTCTCTCACTACTAATGTCCTTGTTCATCTGCGTCACAATATCTGTGCACACAAAACAAGGTAAGTGATTTAGTGCTTAATTCACTTCTCCTGGGAGATCATATACTCTCACTGAAGTATGTTTGGAGTGTGATGAGTGTGAATGACCTTTTTCTTCCTTGAAGGCGTTTGTTTCATCAAAGTAGCTCTATGGGTGTCGTTTCAGGCTAAGGTAGTTACAAAAACTTGCTTCAAGCCTTTAACTCAACAATTATGCTGCCATGAAGTAATACGGTCGGAGGATTAGCATCTTCACAAGCAGCTGTCGGGGCTGCGTTTGTAGTCTGAGTGAAACCATGCATCACGTGTTCATATCTTCAAGGACAATATAGTAATTTGAACAGATGTTTGTAGACAACATGCAATCCAAAAAGGAAATCAAATTGTTTTAACAATGAGCTCAACTTTGTTTTTCAAAATGCGGATTTGTTGCTTTGTGTTGTCGTCTGAAGTTCAATTAGACAAAATACCACCAGAAAACAAAGTGTTTTCGTCAAAGGAAAATGACATGTTGCTCCGAGCACAAAAAAAAAAAATTGGGAGTCTCCACGACACTACACACTCATTATCAGCCTTAAACCTCATGTTTCCTGCAAGCACAGACAAGAAGATTCGACTGGCTACAAAACACCAAACAAAACATACTTTATGGAAAAAAATAACAAGCAAACTGTCCAGCCTACAGCCTGCCTGCCACCTGATGTGTCAGCTGGGACAGGCTCCGGCCCTACGGCCACAACATGAAAAAGGCAAATGTATAGATGAAATGGACAAATATATAAATACAAATTTAAAGGAAAATTCTATCCAATGTTGTGGGGCGACTACACCGCCAGTCAACCTGATAGAAAAGCTGCACTCTTTATTTTGGAAGCCACACGGAAAAGTTTAAAACTGAGACACAAGTGAATGGAACTAAAAAAGAGAAAACTGTTTAAAAAAAAAAATATGTCCAATATACCGACAATGCTTTTATTTTTGTCATCAAACCTTAATCAATTGCATGAAGAAACCAATGTAGAAGTCATAGATATGGCTTCTGAATTGCAATGAAAGTCAAATCATGTTTGAGCTGAGCCGACCTCAAATTAATTATTAAAAAAGCCAAAACAAATGACGGTTGTGACGGCGTATTTTCATTAAAGACACCTGTTGCACGTTTGCTACCGTACTATCTGACCGCTGTGCAGTCCCACCCACAGACATTTCCCCTGCGCCTGCTCCCCACCTGTATCACTTTACCTCCCGCCTTTGTTACCCGTCGCCTTTCTCCTCTTTTACAGCTGCATCTCGGTTCATTCCAGCAGCTTACCTTTGCTCGAGTAGAACGACTCCATGCTGGAGATTTATAGTCCCAAGAACTTTGGAGTTACAGCGGCAACTTTCCAACCCCCGACGGCGAAGATACACTCGGTCCTTTTTGATCTCAGCGTGTCATGCCGGAGCTTTGACTTTCTCTTGCTATCAGTGTTCTTTCTCAACTCTCTCTGTCAAACACGTCACGCTGTGTAGATCAACAGAATGGGAGTCTGCCCCATCTCCTCCTCCTCTTCCTCCTCCTCCTCCTCTTCCTCCTCCTTCACAGGTCAGAGCCGCCCTGCATAATAATACGCCTGTTTGTGTGCATGTGCGAGTATGAAGCTGAAGTGTTTGAGAAACGGCTACGATTTCAGGGACGCAACAAAGGCAAACAAGGGCGTCAATTGAAGAGCAGTGCGAGTGAAAGGGTAAAATTATACCCCAAACAAGAGCTTTATGTTCTTTGTTTGACTGTTTTAATCAAATAATCGGACATATCTAGATTTCAGTTATTTCACGCAGCTTTGAGCAAGATAAAAAGCTTTGTTTCCCCCCCCCCTAAAGTACTATGGTAGGGCGTCATAATGCCGACATGCAGCAGCAGAAATACAGAGGAACAATCGGACAAAAAGTGCAGTCTTCTGATCAAAGGAATGCCAGCGGAGTCACACTGTGGCATGAAGCTGCAGCGTTTTAACTTTCTGGACCAGCGCCACATACTGCAGCCTCATGGCCAGGGAAGTCAAGCTAAAGAGAAATGCTACATCAGGTGAGGTGAACCTGTTGACTTATATATAGCATTATGTATAAAATCAGGACATTCAATTAGGTCTACTAAAAAAATCATCAGGCTCGCAGCAATGAAATTTGTGCAGGTGGAAGCTGCAAAAAGTCCAACGTGCAGGATGAATTATATCCTGCGACCAATGCAAATACCAGCATTGGTTACAGTGGTGTCTTATAAAAGCTGCAGTGCAAAGCAGGCGTTCTGAACAGAGGGTTAATGATTAACACTTCGTTTTAAATTGCTGCACAGCCTCACACACATTAACCCAGTGCTGAAGATATCAAATAGACTCCGATGAGACAAATGTGGTGATTTCAAGCCTGATCAGAAATCGCAGGGGTCCCGAAGATTTGCCTGCTCTGAAGGTATCAACAGCTGTACATCTATTAAAAAGCACATTAGGACAGAATCTACTAGATGCAGACCAGGGAAATTTCTTCCGGTTTTTATTGTCCTTTTACAGCAGTTTGAGAGAAAAGGCGTGTCGACCAGTCGTCACTGTAACAACTCCAGAGACAGAGGAGGCTTTCTAATCTGAGCAGCCTCCAAGGAAACAAGGTTGGAAACTACAGCCACAGAGCACTTCAGAAACACCGTTATAGATTATCAACAGAACAGCACACCTTGATGGGAGCCTTCACTTCCTTTTGAGTAGTTTCTCTTTTCCATCCGTCAGTCACAAATGGATGCATTTGCTAATTTGGTTCAATGTCTCAATGTTATGATGATTGATGTTTTTCACCTTAATATTAGTATTGTTTTTATAGTTTGAGAACCCAACAGTGCAACATTTTGAACAATCTTTTGACCTAAATTCTTTTAGGAACCACTTGCATAATGTTTCATGTTTTGACAGCAACATTTTGAAAAAGATGTACATTTACACAGAAATACAGAAACACCGGAAACAATGTAGATAGCATGTTGGGCCACTAGTGGGTGCTCTTCTTTGTGTAACAAAAACACAAATGCAAGCAGAGAATAATATATTATAAACTTGAACAATCGCAAGTACACGGCATTTGTATGGACAGACGACAAAGTTGGATTGTTATTACAGGTGACCCTCAACCATAAAATTTCCAAGTCGCAAGAGAATATGGACGGGGAGTCACGACACTCTGGAGGAAACATTGCCGTTATTGTCCATCTACTGAGGCATGGGCATAAGATCTATCCACTACAGCCGTGGTGCATATGTGCAGTATAAGCATTTCAAAAGAGTGCGTTTTCCCCGTTTGCATCGAGATGGAGTCGAAGAGTTTTCAAAAAAAAAAAAAAAAATTCTGTCTTGGGAGCTGCTTTAAAAAGCTGCATTTCCAGCAACTCCGAGGTGTTTTTGAACATGGAAAATTAAAATGCAAAGAAAGTTTTCTATTTTCTCTTGAAAACTTTACAATGTAAATGGGGAAATTATGTAATATATCCTCATTCATTTATTCAAGTAAAGACAGTGGGAGCAAACTTCTTTGTTTCTTGCAGAAAACTCAGGTTTTGACAAATCCAACTGTCAAATGCTCATCAAATATTACCATTTTCTTAGACAGCTCATATTTCTCACGGCAGATCTAAGGGACTATACTGGTAAATGTTTCTGCTTTAGTTATGCTATTTAGTCGTAGTGTTTTATTAAGATGAACGAGTGGCAGTTTCATGTAATAGGTTGATTTATCCGATAGGTGTTACAAGCATTTGCAAGCTTGAAACTAAACTACTTTTAACGCATTGTTCAGTCATATTGCACCTACATTTTTGAATTTTACAGTTACATACAGAAAACCTTTATACAAAACCTTTATACAAAACACTTTATTTTATAACTCCATTACTTTGCATGCTTTTGTATGTACACTATGATGTTTTGATTACAATAACAGCTGGCACTGAAATGTGTATTGCACTGCTTGAGCGGTCAAACAAATTCATTATTAGATGTCCAATAAAGATAAGCTATAATAAACACTACACTCTGAAATGTCTGGATTGTGTCCTTTGCTACTTCTTGGCTGACATTTTCTGCTTTTACAACCAAATTCCACAAGACAAAAGCTATTTCTCTTCATGCACTCACCTCCCAAACACACACGCTCATCCACAAATAGACACATCCCCAGTGAGATGTTGACAGGGCTTGGCTTTCCTTTTACTTTTTTATCTCATTGTATTTATCATGGGGGAGACACCAAGTCAAATCACAGCTGTGGATCAGCCAAAGCATACTGTAAGGTCTTTCCCCTGGGCTTCCCCATCACCAAGAATAGTTCATCAGCGTGCATGGAAAACTACACATGATGCACTTCCCTTGCTGCTTATGGGGATAACTGTGTCTCAGGAATGTCTTGAATTGTGTGCAAAATGCTTCGAGGCATTGTGGAGAAGGGTGTGAAACCGAAGCCTGTGACAAACACTGTTGATGTGCCTCATTACAGCAGCTTTGAACAAGTGATTTTGTCTTCACTGGATTGTGCCGCAGCTGGAACATGTAAGACTAAGCCTGATGTTCAATAAATAACATAATTTTAATGAGCCCCATGTGGTAGGAAACTAAAAAAAAAAAAGTGGGAGGAAAGGATGCAAGTGCAAGAAGTCAACAATAATAAGAGTTGCTTTCTTTTGTTCTGTGAAAGCCTCTAAAATAGACCACACAGGACAGACAGACCACACACAAAACACCTTCACCATAATGACACTAGGCTCTAATTGAGAAGGATTGTGTTTTTCTGAGAAACAATGATGAAGGGGTGACTGATTACTCCCATTACAATGAGGAGGCACTTCACCTGTGCACCACAAGTCACTACTCCCAATAGAAGGGCTTCTGACAATTTTACGGTTTCACAAATAAAAAGGGAAAAGACAATATTGTGTATGCTTTTGGTTATTGAGCTCCAATGATTTGAATTCAAAAGTCCAAGAAACTGCATTAGCAGTTAATTTTGGAAGGTCGTCAATTGAGTATGCAATAACTGACTGAAAATCACAATGACGAGTCCAGTACACACGTTTGTATTTCAAAATGTATTCATCAGTTAATTTGAGTACTATTTGTTTTAGTCCAAGTGTATTTCTTCTGGACTCTTCTGGCAGCAGTCTTCTGCAAACTATCATGATTTTAAGCATTCCTTGGACCCTGGCTCCGCAACACGAGGTAAAAAGGTGCAGTATGCATTTCTAGAAGATGAACTTTTTGGATTTGGCCTGAACTTCAGAGGTTTCTTGTGACAGCAATGTGTTTTCTGATGTTTGCATTTCATTTTAGATTATAGTACTATATAATACATATATGGATAGTTTGCAATGGTTGTAACTGTTACATGTATAGAATTTAATATATAATTTCAATTAATCCATATTACACTCAAAATAAATGACTGAAAACTGTGTTTTAATTAAGTAATTCATAGTATTTACTTCTCATTAATGATCGTCATCATTTTTTTCTCAATTGTTTACCATGGTGCTTTTAGTGAATGTTTGTTATGAAGTGAATTTGAGTCACAAGAACATTTAGGCAGTTTGTTTGCAGACAAAATGTGGGAAAAGGAGTCATGTGTTAATCCGTGATCTTTTTTTTTGGGACAGGCGAAATTAGTTGAAAATTACTCAATAGCTGATTCACAACAGATCCGGAAATTGCTTTCAACAAGATACAAACTGCTTCTCTTCTTTCCGTTTCGTTGCAGTCGACCAGCTAATTTTATTTTGCCGTACTTGCATGCTGAGTGGAAGACTACAGCGACTTATCTTACTTCAAGTTCAAGTGGCTGGCTGCTGATCATTCCTTCAGGTTCAAAGTCCAAAAACTGTATTTTTCTGCCAAACAGTGGAAAAACATGAACCACGCTCTTGAATTTTGAGCATACTCTCCCTGAGCCTTGAATTACCCTCTCATTCCAAATCTCTCACACAAAGCTTTTGTCAATAGTTTGGTGTCTCTTTTGGCCGCCGTCTGAGTCTGATTGAAGTTTAACTGCTTGCGGTGGGAGTAACACCGTGCCTGATTGTGCAACTGCAGCCAAGATGGATTACATTGATTTGATTCAGACTACTGTAATACTAAACAAGAAAACATATCCATTTCACCACGAAAGACCCCGACTGCACAGAAGAATAACAGCAACAGAGTAAACATATGACGTATGTCATCAAGACACTTGACCAAAGGAGCTACAACTTCCTGAAACTTCAAAAACCTCATGCGGTTTTGCCTTCCCGTCTTTGTACTCCATTGTTTCTTCAGTTCTAAAGAGTAAATGGCTAAAATGTCAGATGTGGAGCCATTGCAAAGGACAAACACGTTTAATAAAATAGTATCTGGAAGTTACAAATGCCTTTCAAACATGAACTGCAGTGATTCCCTGGTATAAAAATGAATAGGAATCAAAACAAAGAGAATTCACAACATTTAAAAAAAGGAACTTTACTTGAACAAATATTTTAACCAAGATGGCTTTCTGGATTAATCAATAAAGGACATAAAAAGGTACATTACTCTTGCGTAAAACAACATATCGTAAGCTAATTGGAAAGCATTATGCAGCCGTCTCCATGGAAAATGCAGCTTTTCTAAATCTCTGCTATTGTGCATGTGCAGTGCATGTGAAGTAAACAGTTCTTCTGCACGTGATTCATGAATAAGGCACGTTTGAACCGGTGTATCCCGAATATTACATCTGATTTTAAAGCACAACCTTGAAATTTGCAGCCGGTTCCTCAAAGCATTCCTGAACACTTTGAGCAAGACAATAAGGTACATTTATCCTGTTGAGAGCAGCCACTGCAATCAGGGAATAACTCTGTGCTCCGCGACAATGTTTTTTAAGTCGGCACATGGATGCAAGTATTCAAGATGACCAAGGAAAACACTGCCTGGATATTCAGACCAGATACTGCCTGATTGCCAGATATTTGTTTATTTTTTCAAAGTGTATCCTGCTGCAACTTTTTTCTGAGAAACTCTACTCAGGCACGTAACCCTCAACAACCAAAAGTGACAAATGAAGTGTTCGTCCATTGCACTTGGTTCCCATTCCCACACCTACATGTCTACTTTGGGTGCAATCCGTAATGGACAAAGGTCAGTAAATGTACCCTGACCGGTCTCCGGCCAAGCAGCTCCATTTGCACGTGGATGGCAGTCAATACATATGTATGTTGACATCAGTCTATTGGAAACTGACAGAGTATTCTGTGGTTTGTACCACATGAAGCTTAGATCTCACAGGCCAGTTTTGATTCCAATGTTGAATACAGTTTTGAATGTCCATGTTCCTTTTGCCAGCTGTTCTTCTTTGGACTACCATTGGTAGATTGTGACTCTTAATGCATACCTGGAACACCCAATGACACCTGTCTGCTTAAAGAGGTTGTGTTTCCATTATCAAGTCATCAGAATTTGACCCTTGTTTGAGTCAAACCCATTGGTCAAACCAAATGTTACCTGCTTTAGCATATGACCTTTCACCTTTCTGCCTTGTGCTCCCAACACCAAGAAGACAATACATGTTATCAGTATTGGTGTTTTTTATGATACATGGAGTTTAAAGGTCATCTGGCGGTCCCAGTGCCAAGACATTGATTTCATTAATGTGTACAAACTATTCATTTCAAACAATTTAATTTCTCAACGGATATGTCAGTGAAAAAGTTAATTTGCAACACAAGCAAGCAAGCTCTCAACTCACAGGTGTTAGCTTGATGTCACGGTGCAATAACCACAATGATGGAATGGCTAAATGAAAGAAAGCCTTGCAGAAATGGTAAATAAAAGGAAATGGTGAGCATGCATAAAGTCATAGGTATGCATTAGTCATTTATAATCACTGTGGACATTGTTCTCCCTTGAGCAGAGGCACATACTCTTTAGACTACTATAAAGGCATGAGATTGCAAAGTAAACACTCACAGAGGATGCAATACCTCACACTCTGTTGTAAAATGAGAATGCATTCATCATTATATCATGCTGTGGCGCCTCCTCATGTCTGGCAGCAAACGTGGGTCCGAAGCCATCCTCAATGAGAACAGTGTTCTCTGTGATCAGCAAACTGGTGATAACGTGGCCAGCCATCTCGTTACTGGCACAGTTCATCGTTTGCATGAGACACAGAATGAATCTTCAGAAGGAGTTCACACAGACGTGTGAATGCTGACGCCACAATATGCAATGACAGGGAACTAATAACCCTTAACACAATGCAGAAAACACCTTGTGTACAGTGTTCTCTGCAAAACGGGATTCACACAATGTCAGGGCGGTGAAACAATTCAGAAGTCACAGTTGAAAAACCTACTAATAGCAACCGTTTTCAGGACCACTGCGTCGGCCTCAGACTTCAGACTCGACAAGAGAGTGTAGAATGTCACCTTTGCCATAGGAGTTTCCATCCAGGAAACAGAGGTGCAGCCATGTCTTACAAAAGGAAATTGTATCTACGCAAGAGTAGTCTGAAAATAGGAAATGGTGTTGCAGTCTGACAGGCAGGTCAGTGGCAAAAATTCTATGTCCGAGGCACAAAAAGACGGAAATGGAAGCAGTAGTCATTATGAAAAGGCATTCCCAGAATACGTGCGACGAGGTCAGGAGATTCCCTCTGATTGTGATTAAGTGTTTACTAAATAAAGCATGCTAAAAAGACAAAGCTTCATCGTATTACATTTGACTAGAAGCTGGAATGGCAAGGAGTCTTAGTAATGCCGTCAAGAGTTCATTGCCTTGAGTCATTTGGGGTAAAACATGCAAAAACAATATTTTTGAGGGTTTTAGCATAAGCAATAATGGGTGAAGATACAAAAGTTTAAATAAAAAGAAAGAAAAATGGCTTAATTTCCTTTTTGCTTCAGACATGCTGGACTGAAACAATCAGAATCCAAAGAGAATTTCCTGCGTAATAAGTTATTTCCCTCAGAAAACAGAAGAAGAGACTATGGCATGTAAGAGCTCTCCCTTCTGAATCTGAGAGGAACTGCTTGAGCCAGCGGGTTAGGATGGGTTAGTGAACAGATCCAGCAGACAAATAAACACAACATGCAAAGGCCTTCAACAAATGGACAAGTTATCCACCAGTGATGTTTTGCGGAGCAATATAAGCACAACTCAATTTCAGAAGTTTGTTGCCAGAGTTTGATAATAAAGTAGTCATTTTCTGAAAATCTTGTACTTAAAGACATTTTTGTAAGAGGAAACTCCAACGGTAATGTCTATGAAATGTGGACATTGACACGATTAAAATAAATTCTAACTTAAGGGTTTAAAAGTGAATAAGCTGAATGAATAGTAAAAACTAATAAAAGTCTCTTAGTGTCATTTACCAAATCAGCAAAAATTAAATAATGTCACATGGGTTTGAAAATAATGCACTAAAGATATATATATCAATAGGATGATGATAATGTTTTTTCTCCCACTAGTGCCAGATGTGACACTATTTGTTTATGCAGAATGGCAGCTGACACCACAGGTCCTGTCCTACTGCACATAGTAGCTGCTATGAGGTAGCAACGGGGGAATTTTATATGGACGCAGATCTCTCCGCTCAGGAAGAGCATCCGACACCGAAATCGATCCGGGGTTGAGATGGAGAGACAGCGGGGCTGACAGAGGAAGAAAGAAAGATAGACTCCTGGAGAGATCCCATTAATTACACACCCGTCATGCATCCGACAGCTTCCTGGAAACCAACCTCCACTTTGCACTCTCTCTGATGCTTGAATGAGTCCGTACAGCAGCGTGCTGCGCCATCACTCATCCAAGTATTATGATACTGCAGAATATAAAAGTCCTGATGAACAAGTGTCACACATTCAGGTACTCTCCACATACTTGTCCCAAAAGCCTCGTTCAGCTTTTGCACCGCAGTGAGATCCAATATGGAGCTTCCTATTAGTGCGAGCGTGTGAAAACACACACACAGAGAAAACACAGCGTCAGACAGCGACGCAGCTGGAATTACACAATCACTCACTCTGGAAAGATGAAACGCTTACTAAATGTGAGTCGCTGAAGTTCTATTGGGGGAATTGATTAAAATAAAAAAAGAAATCAAGCCTGAATACAGTTCCTTGAGAAGAAAAAGAAAACAAGTGAGCCTGGGTAATTCTGTAAACATTATGGTGCTCATTCATCAGCAAAGAAATCAATCTAACCAGCATGATCTTTTATCATTCCTCACTCATGACATGCAGCCTCACCCCTGTTTCAGGGGTGAGGCATCACATCACCATCAGATCACATAACCAATGTGCCAAATGTTTTATGCACTCAGGTGATGCACCGTTAGGGAAAAATGACAATCAAAAAAATGTTAGTTTGAAAGAGACTTCAAACAGTCTTGTTTTAACACAACAATATCCATAAGGTGATATTTATATGGTTGAATGAAACTCTAATATGTGGAGAAGCACATTTTCTGAAAAAACACATAGCTTGAGATTCATCTTTATTGTCAGTCGAACTGCTTCAAAGCTTCATCTTTCATTTCCTGTGAATGTCACACAAGATAAGTTGCCACCCATGTGTAGGCTGAGGTTGCATACTTGTTTTCTTTTGCCTGTCAGGAAATTTGAAATGGTTTCCCTTGCTGTTTTCAGGTACAAGACCAGTAAAACACTAGTGCACAAATAAACAGCTTGCTGTTTATTTGTGTACTAGTGTATTCGGATTTTCTTTACCTGATTGTGTAAGCAATGCATTTCTGTTTATCTACCAAGAGGCGTTACAAATATTCAAACATTTCTGTGATTAGCTGTGGCCTTTCACCAAGAATCTTACATTTTCTGTCAGTGTCTTCATTGCTGTGAAATTTACTGGAGTAGTCAAAGTCAAGAGCCATTCTCAGTTCATAGTACAAACCTAACAGACACCCATTAGACATTTGTCACTCATCAGACAGCAGAAACTACAGGCTGCTCGTGCACAGAACCGGTTCTGAAAGGTAAAACTTGACAGGCCACATATTGAGAAGATGCAACAAAAGGAGCATCCATCCATAGGAAAACAAATACTGAAGGGAAAACTAAAAAAGAAAAAAAAACTACACATCAACTCCATATTTTATGTCATCTTTGGCATTGATAATCACCTTTTTGGCCACCAGAGCTGCCGATGATTGAAAATATAGGCTACCTATTCACAAAGGACAATTTCTGAAATAGCTTTCACAGGGTTAAGATGATGTTCAAGCTTTGCATAGAAAGGTTTGCATGCCAAATGTGAGGTTCATGTGGACGTCAATCAAATACCAGCACGCTTCCCTCCTTTCGGCATTTGTGTGTTTACACAGGCCGGCAAGTGACACACTTTTCTGTGTCAACAGACTGAACGCGTCATACGCAAGTCAGGACGAGCTAATTTTCCACTTTAATTCAACAAAATGTTATTTTTCATTTGAAATAAAAGCTTGAGTTAAACACATTTTTAACTGGGAGAATATTCTGAGATTCCTCTCCATGTCAAACAATGGCTGTGTCGGTGACCCCTCCCTTCCTATCGAAACACAACATTAAAATGTCAGTCTGATTCTTTTCTCTGTTAACTTTGTATCACGCTCTCCCAAACACCCATTTGTGAATTAAAAGTAGTAAAGAAAATACCTTTCAGAGAAGAAATCTCATTTTGGATAGACCTGGGGTGGTCCATTGTGAGTTTTCAAGCTCCTTGTGAAGACTGATGATAGTGACAGCTGCAACTGCTGATTACAAATCAAAAGTTGAGCCTCCTCCCTTTCCAATGATGTCTTGCTGTGGTGGATTCCTCAAGGTTTTTTTTAAAGTGGTGCTGCTCCTGCTCTCTCTGCCTCTGAAACTCTGCTGACCGGGACTCTCCTCTGTTTTGGTTCCTGTGATACACCATGTGAGCGCACACACACACACTCATTTACAGACTCTTACACCCACAAACATTTAGTGTGCAGGCATCCGTGGCTACATGCTGCAAAGCTCCTCCCTCCACCCCTCCTCTCCTATCGCCGCCTCCTCTTTCACCTAAAAGTGACTTCTCAGTCAGTCACTTCCACCAGCCACTGAGTCCTGCAACAACCTGCTTTGCAACAAAATCCTTGAATCAAGACGCAGAACACGTTGACCGTCGGAAGACGCATAGGCGATCACGTCAGGAAGGTGTTTGTAGAGGAAAAAGGTGGAGACTTGTACGTTAAAGTGTGTGTGTGTGTGTGTGTGTGTGTGTGTGTGTGTGTGTGTGTGTGTGTGTGTGTGTGTGTGTGTGTGTGTGTGTGTGTGTGTGTGTGTGTGTGTGTGTGTGTGTGTGTGTGTGTGTGTGTGTGTGTGTGTGTGTGTGTGTGTGAATGCAGAGAGAAACAGAATCCCAGCAACACGCCCAGATCCCTGTAGTAATTCCTCGAATGAGCATGCTACTTACTGAGACCCACCACAAACACATCCTGAGATATAACAACAACTCTCTCCTTTAAATCCTGAACAAAGTAACAAAACAACACCCGCTGGTTCAACGCCTAACAGTTGTTGAACCAGCTGGAAGAAGCTTGCTGTGAATCCTATACAGCAGAAAATACAGCTGAAATATACCAAGAAAGGGTTAATAAATTATTTTTTTTTAAAAGCACAGATGCGACCTTTACATGTCAGGCTGACACCAACCATGGTTGCAGGTTGGCCACAAAGTCTTTCATCCTTCCCTACACACATTTGTTCTTGAACATTTTTATGCTTATCAAATTCCTACATTAGTTGCTGAAGTGATGTGATTAAGTTTACGCAGTTCATTTCTAGCGGCCAGTTCTGACCCACAGGCTGCATGTTTTTTGACATCCCCGATCGAGAGGGACCAAAGTTTACTGATGGTAATACAATAACAAGCACATTGCCTCTATCCTTCCTATTAAACAAAGAGTGTCACTACGCACATCAGTAGGCCTGGAAATAATATGCATAAGTACAACTGCTCAAAATACAGTTCATTGTTATCACAATATCAACATGTGTGATATACATAGCACGAAACTGAACTGCATTCAGTTTTATTTGCATGTACTCTACTTTGCATCCCTCCTATACCACCTGATCTTGTACATGTTCGCAGGGCGCTGGAGCCAATCCCAGCTAACCATGGGCGAGGGTAGGATACACTGTGGACAGGCCCCCACTCTATCACAGGGTGAACACAGAGAGACAGACAACCATACACACTCACATTCACACGTAATGTACAGTAGGGTCATCAGTTAAGCTAGCATGCATGTACAAAGAAAGCCACAGTCGATACTGGAAGAATCCTCATATCATCACAATACTCAACATTATAGGATATTTACCTGATATTGTTCATCCTTACCAGGCATGCTGCCATACGAAAAATAACTTCTGCTTATTTCCAAGAAACAGAAATTCTAGAAATGTTGAATATGCAAGTTGTTGATAGAAGAAATTCCACATGTGATTGTTCAATAAAAAGCAAATAAAACTGAAGTACTGTATTTGTATAAGCTGAAGTTATTTGCCGAGCGTGAGACCTGGAGGGACAATCTCATGTCAGCCAGCATGCCAGAAATGCAAAAATCAAGGGAGGACTTATAGCTGCAACTGCCATGACTATTATCTCTGGGGATTTTGCGGCAAATCTAAGAACTACTGCTAATACAATAGCAAAATGTATTCTTCCCAAAGTATTAGGTCCTAAAATCTGCTTTAAAAAAAAGATTTGAATGTCAAAATGAATGTGGTGTCACACAAATGTTCCTCCGTCATTCAACAATTTGCAACTTGTGAATAAATTCACAGTAATCCTCCATCAAAAAAACCACATCCTTTATACGGATCTCCAGGGCTGACTCACTGCGAATACTTTGACATCGGTCTCTGATCGGGCCTCTGTCAGGAGGCCGCGCTCGCATGCAGGGGCAGAGCCTGTGGTCACAGCCACAGGAAGCGGGTTAAAGTGTACCCCATCAAAATTGAACCGAATAAATGACGGTAAAATCAAGCCATCCACTAATAATCGGTTTGCCTCAGTCTCGGCTCAGACAGCGGGCGGCCTTGTTGTGGGGCTATTAGTCGACCCCGCTCTTGTGTTGCCTCTTGTACATAATGAGGGACGTCTGGAGGAAATGACTGACACATTTTTGGCAGGGGGAAAATGAAAGTCTCCCTGCTTCTGCACCGTCAAAGTGAGTTCGATCAAGTGTGCTTCTGTTTTGAATCTCCTGGAAGTGGATGGCACAGCCGCTTTCCGAGTACTTCTTGAGAATCTGTTTTCGTACCAGACTTCCGACCCATAATGCTGGAGTGTTTTGTGTGGATGTACAGAGGGACCCAGCTGTGTGTGAAGTGACTACTTGCTCTGGCTGACATTCGTAACCATTTGGACCTGTGCCCATGTGACTCTTTCCATGAATGACTGGCTATTGTGACATGTTCCATTAAAAATGGACACGTAACAGTAGGACACGAACAAGTGTCCCAACCGATGTCCCTTTAATATGATCGGCATGAATGAGATCAAATCAGATGCAAAAACCCAATCAGCCAATCACACGGCGGAAACTCAATGTATTCAAGCGTGAAGACATCGTCGAGATAAGCTGCTCAAGTTCAAATCCAACATAAGAAATTGTGAAGAGAGGTGATTTAAATGAGTTTGAAGCTGGCATGGTTGATGTTGCCAGACAGGCTGGTCTGAGCATTTCACAAACTGCTGACCTCCGGGGATTTTTATGCACAGCTATCTGTAGGGTTTACAGAGAATGGTCTGAAAAAGAGAAACTATCCAGTGAGCAGCAGTTCCATGAGCCAAAATACCTTGCTGACGCCAGAGGTTGGTTGGGAATGATAGAAGAGCAACAGTATCTCAAACAACCAATGATTACAACAAAGTAAACACAGTGTTACTTCTGTCAGCCACCAACAAGAAACTGAAGCTGCAGTTCACAAAGCCTCCCCAAAACTAGACAATAGCAGAATAAAAAAATACTGCCTGGCCTACAGTCTCCTTTTCTTCCACTACATGTGAAAACGGACATTTTTGGTTACATCGTGGGTGTCCGACTACACAATTACATTGCTTAGAGCCACAGAAAATGCAACTTTTTGAAAATGAGTCAAAACATGGAACTTTTCTTAAATACTCTCCAGTGACCTTGTAGTTTTATAGGTGAGAGTCACTTTAAAAGCAATCCAACTTTGTTGTGTGTCCATACAAATGTGAGTGTAGTTTCATTACAAAAACACCCACTAGTGGCTCTACATGCCAATATTGTTGCGTGAACGTGAAACATCCCGGAAACAAAAATGCAAAAATGTATAATTTTTGCTTGAAACGCGGTCATCGATCGAACATCCTTCACATATATCCCAAGATTCCAGATGCCGATGGTATGCAAGGCCAAATGCATAGAAGAATTTGTACGACTTGCACAACATTCAACATTACACAACAAGCCTACATTTTTACCTCCATCTGGCATTCGGTTATGAACAAAACCCCTGAACAGGTTTGAGCCATGGAAAAGGAAAACAATCAATGTACCCAACATCAGTGGTGCTGAGTAAAGTATCTTGTGCTTCTCAATCTGATGTATCACCAAAAACAAAAGTACAATTACCTCTCGTCCTGTTTTCATATCTCACTTGCCCTACTGTACAGATGCAATAGCTGCTTGGAAACACTTTCCGACACAATTGTAGGGCCTGATGTGCCCCAAGGATTAATTTCACCTACAGTCTACCCAGAGAGGGCCGAGTCCTTCGAAGGATGCAGGATTCACTTAAAGATCACATCCAAGTCTAAAGAATGACCTGGTGATCATGTGTCTTTCTGCCTTTTTTGACAAAATACTACCACCATGCAAGAGGTTTTCAACTGACCTGCAAGCACTTTAAAGTCTGTGCAGATCTGGTGCATGTGCACCCTTGTGGCTGGGAACTTCTATTGTGGTCAGATGCATTGGCACGATGAGAGCATCACTTCCTGTGAGTGTCAGAATAGCTTCCTCTACTTTTTTTGAGAGATAAAATGTTTTTGTAAATCTTTTGAAAATGAAGATCAACAAATGTCAAGCTTACTGGATGACTGCAATCTGGTCTTGTAATTTTTTTAAGAGGAAGGGTATTTGAAGACTTTTTCATTTGTCACAACCCTGGTGTCAAAGCATTTATGATGAACCAAAAACAGTTCTCTCAGTCCTACCGATGACCGATGAGCCATAACATAATGACTGCTGGCTGGATGTTGTGACGCTTTATCGTGGCACATGTTAGTGGGCAGGACATACTGGGCAAGTAAATAATCATTTTACCCATCACCTGTCTGTCCATACAAATGTCTGTGTACTCCCCTTTCTCTGCAAGCACTTATGTGGGTGTATGTGTGTGGTGTCATTACGAAAACAAGCAGCACCCACTAGTGGCTGACCATGCAAACCACATCGTTGTCAATGTTTGTGGCGGTTTTGTGTAAACGGATATTGGTTTCAAAACGTTACTGTGTGAATGCAAAAAATTATGTTTTTTTTTTATTTGAAACATTGTGTAAATCTTTACAGTAATAAAGTTATCTTGCAACAAAACCTCAGAGGAAAATAGGTATACTGATAAGTCTGAGACATGTTTCAAGCCTGAAAGCTAACAAGCCCATTTCTCTGAATATCAAAATCATTCTTAGGATCAAATGTCTCCATCTCCACACTTGTATTCATAGTCAATTAGCTTTGTCACTGTGTCTTTGTAGGGAATATATAATTACAAGTGCACATCCAAACAAAGTAAATCAGTGAAACATGTATCTCATCAGATCAGGATGTGACATAATGTGTTTTTGTTTTAGTTGCCAGCATGCACTTGGTAATTAACCAATTTTGCTCCACTGCAACAGATTTGTCAATACCATGTACACTAACACAAGCCTGCAGCTGGATGCTCGATTGCAGCAAATGATTCTTAATGAAACTAATTGCAGCAGTAAAGTTTTTAGCTGGAGGGAAGGAAGGAAACATGCAGCTGTGCGCACGATGGTTGCAGATTTCACTTGGGTCTCATTTAAAACTTAAGGAATACCTAGTTTCAGTCTAAACTAAACAACCCACATACCATTTTGTGTGTGAAATATGTTCCATGAACTGCTGTTTAATGTCTCCCTGGTGCCTGACATTTGAACTGTGCAGACGCTGTCCTCTGCTGTCCTTTTCCAGTGTTATACAGAAATGTAAAACAAAGCGTGGGTTTAAAGCTGCTCATATGGTTACACGCTACAACAAACATGGCCCACATTGTCAAACAGCAGCTCTTCCACTGTTCAAGGTTACATGGATGACTCTTTAGGGCCACGAGCTCTGTTTCGTAACTGGGTCTTTGGAGGAATGACAGTTATGAGGAGCGAGGCGTTTGTCCTGCTGGCCTGGGCTGAGATGAAGGTATTTGGTCCTGTGGAAGTTTGTAAGTCCAGCAAATACTTACAGGAGAATCTTGGCAGCCCAAGTAACAGTTTATTAGCCGACGGGCAGCTTGTAAGTTGTTGAGGTTTATTTGCTAAAGCCTGCTTAAGGGAATCTGTTCTCAACATCTCAATAGCAGTCAGATTCTTCTGTCATGTTACCCAAGATGACTCTATCACTGCAAAGTGCAACAAGTGGATTAGCCTTGCTGCTGAAACCTTACTTTACAGCCTTAAATACGCTTGGCAAAAAGAATAAAAATTGATCTAAATGTGTGCTCTTTGACAGGTTTTTTCTCTTTTCCACATAAAACCTTTGGGGTAACAAAGACCTCAGTCAAATTCTAAATATGAAACACGTTGGCAGTGTGTCCTACAGTGGAGCCCTACTGACATTCTAAATGGATTTGGTTTCGTGGCAGAGCGAAAGCCAGACACTTGACGGACAATCAAGGCTCTGGAGACGGGCCCGCTGAGTCACAGCTACTGGGCTAAAGCAAATCAACTTTCATTACACAGTAATGGCCGTTGTCGAGCACGAGAAATAAAAAGTCTGTCTTCACTTACAATCTCACAAGTTTTCCATTTAGCCTTAAAGTCAGGCAGTAAGTACCCCAGGACAGGATGGACAGTCATAATTTCTTGATTGTTGTTTGGTGATTGGTTTAGAATACGTCGTAAATGTCGATCTTAAAGAAAATCTCTGGTGGATCGTAGTCAATTTAGGTCCGTTCCATCAGAGCTCTCTGTTCTCATTTCATCCAATGTGATGGGGTTGAGTGCCACAGTGTAGGGTATCTGCTTATAATTCAGTCAAGTCAAAGTCAAGAAACCATCTTCATATGCCATCTTAGGTTTCTAAGTTCTTCAAATGGCCATTCTTCATCCCATATATAAAAAAAGTCAAGTTTTTTTTTTTTTTTTTTAAAAGAACTATTCTTCGAGCTGCCATGAAAGCCAGCAAACGAGCCTCAAAGCCATGCATCAGGAGAAGCTGCCATTTTTTGGACATTTCACTGTATTTTGCTGTATTATGCATTAAGGCGTTCTTCGTTTGTGTGTTGCGCAGGCGATCAACAATAAAGGTGCGACTGAATAAACCTGCAAATAAGAGCATTTAAATTATGGATAACACAAGTCCCGGCAAGACATGAATTGTGCGTTAGGAACCAGGTTTGAATCCTAGGAATTGGCTTCAGCCGTAAACATTAGGAAATGCTGGACGTGTTGGTGTAAGAAGTAAAGTATAACGAAGAGTAATGGCTAAAGACGTTTAATTCTGGGGGCAATGTAGGAAATGATCTAAAACAATAAACGCCATGGGGGAAAACAAAATGAACAACAGCTAAAACCAAGAACAGATGGCAGGATCTAAAAAGACAAACAAGAGAGGAAATACCTTGTAATAAAACCTTTGTGAATAATACTGAAAGGAGGACAGATGAATGAATCGCCTGTGGGGACGATTAAAGTAACAACCTTTGCTGAAAGTTGAGCTGTCTTCCACCTTCTTTTCAAAACGTGTTAAATATCGATGAAAGCAGAAACAAACAATTTTAGGCATTGATTACACTGCATGTCATCAATTCATCTATTAGCACAAACTCCAAGTATTTTGAAAGCTCTGGCAGACGTATGTGGGATTCCATATGAAGCCAAAACACACCATTTGCTTGTGCATGTTATTTGTGTTTGAAGCAAACTCCAGTGGATCAGCTTTCAAATGTGTTTGCAAGCATTATCACACTACGACACACGTAAAGAAAGATGTAAAAGACTGTGAATCAAGATGTTGCTGTAAATAACACAAAAAATATTATTAACTTGTTTTCCTAGAAAGAAGAGTGCCACCTATATGGTGTATTTAAAATGAGTTAATATATGTAAAACAATCTTAGAAAAATCTTCATCTTAGAGAGATATGTGTGGAATCAAAACATGATCACTTAATTCTTGAGAAGGGGCCAGTGACCTTGACTTTCAACAACAAGATTTCATGTATCTGTTGACATTTTAGCCAAAGCGGATGGGCAGACCGTACCAAAACAACAGATGCTTCCTGTGTTGGTTTAACATTTTAAAAAGATTGCCGCCACAGCAAAGTAGCTATTCCTTGACGATTCATCGATGCACATGACACAAATGGCCTTCGTTGCTCCCTTCTAAAGAGGAAGTTGAAAATTCACCAATAATCAGGGTAAACAATTGCTTGCAGGCCTTGTGTTTCTTGGCAAGAAGGGCAGCGCGATTGCACGGATACAAAATGGTCAACTGAGGCACTTGTGTTGAGGATGGAACTGCCACAACGACACTTCCAAAGATATAATTTCATCCAGCTTCTTTCTCTTTCCTTAAACATCTACGGTAGTTGTTGATACCTTTCACCTGAGAGTGTTTCATAGTTCTGTTGGCTTGGAGCTCGGCCGCCAACAGCACCTCTGCTCCGTCGACATCAGATCGGTAGCCCTGCTGTGGACATCCAGACAAAACATTCCTTCTGTCTGAGGTAACGCAGCCACTCAAAGCTCCGGCCGAATGCACCGGCTTAGAGCTGCCGGCAGCAGTCAGCATGAGGCCAGCCTCCGCATCCAGAGAGACAGTCTGTGATCAAATAGTTAAGCCCAACAACTGACCGCAGCACATCACTGGATGGTGCATTTAGTGAGAACACTGGTCCAAACAAAGCAAAGAATGGCCACTATAATCAAACACCCATCTCATAAATAAGAAAACCGTGTTTTTATATGATCATCTATTCCATGATTTGCATCTGCTGAAAAAGCTGACAGGACATGAAACGGGTGAGAAGTACTAGAAACATATTTGCTTTCCATGTTGACAGTCCAACACATTGCAGCTGGTAAAAGCAGCACATAGGGAGGCTGACTCTCTGACTTTCTGACTGGTGAAGAATTCTGGGAATTGAGGCAAAGAGGGAAAAAAAAATAGGCGTCGAGCAAATGACCCCTGCAAGTTTCCTCCCATGCTCCACCCTCCAAGACAAGAGCTCCCATGTGTGCCATCAAAGTTCCTAATAAAGTGTCTCCAGTTCTGGAATTTGGATAGCAGAGAGGCAGATGCTGGAACTCTCATCTTATTTGTGCAATGAAAGAATAACTTGGCAGGAGTTTAATGAACTGATTTAGGAAGTGGAGCAAAGTGGGGAGTCTCAATCATCCCACACTGATGCTCTGACTCACTGACTTTGACCTCGCTGGAGCTAGATCAAGTCCCTGACTGGAGAAATGCTGTCATCGCGGCTTTATTTAGCCTCGACCAGCTACCGAGAGGAAAAGGGGAGGATAATCCACACTTTGATTAAAAGATAATGTTGGAATCTGCACACCGATCTCACATTCACCAGAAATTATGTCATCCAACCAAAGCCCCGTAGGAAGTCAACTCAGAAACAAGAAATGACCTTAAAAGTCCATCCATCAGCTTTTTGTTTTGATTGTGAGGTTGGTTGTTATGAGGACAATGAACCACTAGGGGCTGTACTTACCCTGCAGAGTCAAAATCAAGTCAGCTTGAAATTTGAATAAATTTCAAAAACATTTATTTTGGCATTAATGAAATCACCAGAAAAAAAATTAAAGAAACATTAAGAAAAATTGAAAGCTCCTACAGATTGGAACTGAATCATCCATTAAACTGTGGGCATGGATTTCTAAAGAACACCAAGAACACCATTTCAGGAAAAAAAGCTTAGTTGGAGGTGGAGGCAGAAATGTTCCAACTTTTAAATCCATAGGTATCTGCACACCGCAGCTTCAGTTTGATTGTTGCTATTCAACTGTGTTTCGGTTGGTTTCTAGTAGGCATAGAGCGCATTGAGATGCTGTCCGAGGGCTGTCGCTTACATGTTTTGTTTGCATGATCGTGAGACCATGACAACAGCCATTTGAACACCCCTCTCACTGGACGACATGAAAAAGGTTTATACACAGTGACTAAAGATATATTTATGATTGCATGATGCAGAACCTCTGTTGTAAGTCATATTACTGAGACGCAGTTCTTCAATTTCTCAAAGCATGCCCTTGTATTGTTCATTTACTTGTTTATTTTTTAATGACAAACTCAAGCCCCGTTCACACAACATTTTCAAGTGAAAACAGAAAACTTTGGTTTTGTCCAGGGAGTCCGTTTACATGACCATGGAGCTACTGAAAACACAACTTTTCTGTGGAAATGCCACATTTCAGAAATGCTGCAATTGCGCATGTGCACCATGGCCATAGTATATAGTTCTTCTACATCAATGGACAATAACAATGATGGCAGACTGCAGAATGTCATGACTCCCAGTCCATCTTCTCCTACAACTCATTTTATAGTTAAGAGTCACCCGTAATAGCAATCAACTTCATCGTCCATATGAAGGTCTGTTTACTCCCATTGTTAACGTTTATTGCATATTGCAATCACGTGTTCACTTTGGTAGCTGTTTAAATTATGAATCAGATCAATGTATGTATGCTGCCGGGGATAGTACAAACTATAGCATGCATTTTTCTGAGAATACAAATTAAGAAAGGTGTGCAGGTACTGTATCAAGTCACTGAAATAGTCTAAACAGCACTTTTAGAAGCCAAACCCAAAACCTTCCCTGCAGGAGTCCTGAGGCCCACCGTGACACCAGGCCTACCGTCTCAGTTTACACTTCAACAAACTGTTGCTGACCATGAAATCAATCCAGTAGCTTCTTATTACTTAACGCATTATATTTATCCATCATTATCTGCTTTATCTTTCTTTTACTTCCTTCTTATAATCCTTTATTTGCCTTAGTTTCATTTGACTATCTCACTTCCTGTCCTCCTCTACTCCCACACTCTCTGCATGCCTCATCATCTTTTTCTGTCCGTGCTATGCATGACGGGGAGTTTCTGCTTGAGGCGTCGCTCTGGCTCTTGGCCGCGGTGCTCAGCTCCCAGGAATGGATGCTGGGACTTTTACATTCGATTCCTCCAGAGACCTTTCAGCCTTGCTAAAACTGACATCAGTAAGTGCATTGCCTGAGTGACACAGGTCAGACGGGACACATGTAGTGTCACGACAGCTTTTTTACAATTCTACAACAAAGAACTCAGGTTTTACCTGTCGTTCAATACAAAACCTGTCCTACAGCAACATAAGCAATAATTCTGAAATGAAATGAAAAAGTCAGAAATGAAGATCAAGGAGTTTCCTTGCCTTAAAAACCCTTCCAAAATACCACACAAAATAAATAAATATTCCAGTCTGAAGGTTTGTTCATACCAGTATTTGCTAGGTGAAGGAGAGCTTTATTCTTTTTTTTCTGAGCAAAGAGCAAGTATCGTTGCTCGTTACATCACAAGTGCAAAGCGACCCACCTTGACGATTGAGTGGCGCATACCTTTGTGTGTAACAAGCAGAATGTGTTTCTAAAACATTTCATGCATCTAAAGCTGAATGTGATGCCTCCAGCTGTTTGAAGGAGTCTGTTTCTTTGAATTTATACCTTCAGCGTCACAAATAAGCAGCATCTACTGTGGATGTGCATGAAGAGAGGACTGGCTGAGGATATTGTGTATTGAGCTTGCGATATGGATGACGTGTCACGTGGGAAGAGTTTACATCTTAAACAGACACCATCCTCATCTGAGCTTCATCCAAATGGTCTGTTTTAAAAGTTTAGACAAGCAGATCTTTCTCTCTTGAGCCAAATCCTCTCTCATACATGCAATGCGTCAAAATTATAAACAAGACATGGATGTTGTAATTGGTTTATTTTGTATTGTTTTTCAGTAATCTCGTGGCCTAGTAGTTATGTCTCAGGGTCCAGGCTTGAATGTTTTTACAAGCTTTTGCTATTTTTATGGGTACTCCAGCATCCTCACACAGACTTAAAACATATGAACTCAAAATTGGCCAAAGGGTTGAATGCGTTTGTCTTCACCCGTTATGGACGAGCGATCTGTGTGCCTCCACTCAACTTGGACTGGCTCTAAAAAGTAGAAGTTTAAACTGACAATGTGAAACTTTTGTTGACAATGCCACCTTGTAATGGAAATGAGGCTGAAATGGCAGAGTGATGCACAGGCCAATATCTATTCCTTAATATATGGTCAGGATCAAGCTTTCTGATTTTGGTTTCATCCTCCGAAATGAGAATGTTCTGTTTTTATGACTTAGTACAGTTCATTCTGTACACTTGTGTTTATGACATGACATGCCTTACACACTGTGAGACCGTCTTGTGAAGTTCATGACATTTGAAACTGTACCTGATGCAGAGACTGTTATTCTCTGCGGTCGGATATGCCACAATTCATTTGTGTAGAGTTTCACTTTAAGTACAGTACACACCGTGAACTGGCTGAGTAACTGTACTGTCAAAATATATTCATGACCATCTTCACTGGCCTTCAGCTGTGAACTCATGGTATGAATGTTAAGGCCAGGGATGAATAATGTAAACTGGAGGTCATGGCATTCCAACTCCAGCCTGTAAGCTTTCATGGCTCTGCTACACATCAAGCGCAATCCTGTCTTTAACTATGCTAACAGCTGTAAATGCTCCGTGAAGGAAAAGTGTAAGATATTCCAAGCAAAATCTCTTTAGAAAACAAAACTTTGATTCATCTAAAGGTTGCTTTTTACTAGAATCCAACACAACTGTGGCAAAGTGCACCACAGGAAGACAAGAATTACCAGCAATTACAACTTACAGATAAGAAAACAAACAGGCAGGTTTTTGTTTTGACCTGCGGTGGGAGGCAGAGTCGACACGCCCATCGGAGGCCTGAGCGTCAGCCGACACAGGAAAAGCGTTCAAGGCCTTGTTTAGTTTTACAGCAGTCTCTCATCTCAGAAGCATCTTTATCTCCGAAACAAATCAAGCCTTTTATGTACTTTGTGCAACCCATTTTGGTGAAACTGGGGAGTCGGGTTATCCATTTAGGGTAGTTTTCACCCAACTCCTTCTCTGAAGAGATTTTGGAAGGCATTTGGGGCTGCTAACAAGCTTTACTCCCCCCCCCATCTTTGGTATCTTATACCCAAAGAGATTAAGTGATCTGCTAACAGAGGGGAATGTAACAAGTTATTCCTTGTGGCATGCTTGTAGTCCCAGAGAGAGCATGTGTGCACATGTGAGGAGAGTGCTGAGAAACTTGATGTGTGTGTGCACGTGGAGCATGCCTTCCACTTCCCACTCTCTTGCCGTCAGCTGCGTGGGGTGACCTGCTGCGACATTCCCGACTTTGTGCGGTGACTTGTCTCCGGCTGACCTGAATACCATTGACCAGCAATAAACTCAATATCGTTCAGCGTCAGGAAATGACAACGGTGACACTCGAATGCCCACACACATTACCTGATGATACACAATGCATTAGCACAAGCGTGAAATGGTATTTTCATGATGTTCCACTCTGATCCTAGTGACTCTGAAGCCCATTTGGCAGAAAAGTGGAAAGATTCCCACTTACTGGACAGCGTTCAATATGAATAAAATTTCTCTGCCTATCAAAAAAGTTTCTGTCTTCCCTCAACAGAGTGCTCCTTCACAGTAGACACAGACGTTTCTGTCAATTCCTGTCACAGTGACACAGATGGTACTTCAATTACTACACAAGTATGTCAAACAGCAAGTACACTGTCAGCCTTCTCTTCATTTTGTCCTTATTTGTCTGTGAAAATTGTCCACTGTATTAAAGTGGAGTCATGATCTTTCTTTGAAACAATCCCCACAGTCACGCTCGACTCTGCATCACCATTTCCAAAATAAAGACAAGGAGACATTCAAGGTCACTCCAGGAAAAGTAAACGGTAAAAACATGTTTGCTTAATGTCAATTATAACTGTGGCTTAGTTGATAGAGTGAGTCGTGTTGCAGTGTGTTGCAGGTTTCTAAAATCCCCCTCAGTGTTTTTGACACCGAACCCGAAATACAGCATGACTGTACAGCAAGATGACTATACTACTGTACAACTTACTTATTATCATCACACAAAGAAAGTAAAAGAAAAGAAGAAATAACCAACATTTGGTATTATGAAACCTTAATCCTGCCAAAATTGTATTATTATCCAATATTAATAGCAGGAGGGTGAACTGCACTTATAGTGGCGACACCTACAAAGCTATTTATATCCCAAATGAACTCAAGAATGGTTTGTGAACACATGTACTCACAGCACCCATGTAGACACGGGGGGGGGGGGGGGGGGGGTATTGCTCATAGGCAACATTTCTAACCAAAATACAAAATGTAATTATTAAAAATATCCTACTAATTGAAAAAGGATGAGTTAAATGATGCTAAATGACACGAGGCTATTTACAAATCTGAAGATGATTTACATTTATTTTCCTTCTACATTTATTTTCCTTTTTTCTCTCTTAATGTTCGAAACACACAGCAAATTTCTTATTCAGAGGCATTTTTTGGTGGAAGCTGAAGCTCATCAGCCCCACCTGGTACATTAAAAACTGTAAGTAACTGTTGAGGTATGTTAATACCATTTAAAACTTTCCTAGTTGGATCATTTCTGGAAATTATGCTAAACTCAACTACTGAAACGCTGCTGCTGCTGCTGCTGCTGCTGCTTGACTCCCAGTCCATATTCTCCGGGGATTTGGTAGTTTTCTAATTACGATTCACCCATGAGAGCAATCTAACTTTGTCATCTTTTCAAACGAATATCTGTGTATTCGCCACGGTTTATGTTTATTGTGATTTCATAACAAAAGGAAAAAAAAAAACCTATATCACAAACATGAAATTGCATTGCATGAGTTTCGGCCGTTTCCTTAGAAACACATTGTTTTCAAAATGTTGCTGTGTAAATGTGAAAGTTAAAAAAATAAAGCACTACTTGAAACACTGGACAATATGTTATATATCTTTTATATACTTTTTTGTCATTTGAATTTGGCTTAATGTTTTAACAGCCTTTTCAGCACTGTGGCAAAACTTCCAGTGGAGTTACTTTACTGCTTAAAGAAGGGGTGTCAAACTCAACACAAGACGGGTTCAACATTTATTGAAGATTTAATGAAACAATCTTCTTGCACATATTGAGCCTGAAACTAAATAGGCTTACAGAGTATCTCCTATGAAACAACATTGATTATTAAAGAAGGAAATGAAAATCAAACAAATATAATCTGTTTCATTATTTTCTTATGGCTCTATCAACAGTTTTTCCAGATTAATTTCAACTGAAAACCTTTTCTACAGACAAACAACTGCCAAAAGAGAAATGATTGAAACAACTGCAATGTTACAATCCAAACATTTGGATGTTGTTTTGACATATTTTTTGTTGGGTTTTTTTTTAATAGCACTACATTAATCTCAAGAGGGGACATTCCTTCCCAAACTGACCCATCGGCAGCAGCCACACAGAGCAGCGCTAAAGTGTTAAAGTTTACGTATTGAAAAATAAATGTTGAATATAAAAATGAACCGGGTATAGGTTCAAATGTGACAGGTACCCATCCCTATGATTGAGTGAAGGTGTTCATCAGTAAGACCACTCCTGTGTGAAGTTTTGTTTATCTTCATCACAGAGAACAGTTGTTCACACAGGTATGTGTTGCTGAACATGGAGAGCGTTTGAGCAGCCTGAGAGCATCCTGGAAACTGCAGTGTCCACTGACTCATATTTTGCCTTCAGTGCGTCACTACATTGGAGCTTAATCAGCTCCATTTCAAGGTTTGATGCTGCGCTTTCCACGTCAGCTGCAAATGGATTACTGGTGAAGTCAGCACCAAGTATTCCGAGTTTTTCTGCATATGGTGTAAAATAGGCAGCAGGGATCTGCTCTTTCATTATTTGTCAGTGCGGAAAATGGTCCAAATTTTCCTGCAGCACCTCCCACAGGTGCAGCTTGCTTATAAAAGCCCTCACTGCACAGTACATGTTTGTGACCTCTCCTCTCCCCGAAGCCGCAGAGACATACCACTGGCTTTCACAGGCCCATGATTGACGTGCTGACGCACAGGCAATGCATTATGGGATTTGTGGTAGTATGGTTTTGCATGCGATGTATTGGCGGGCCAGCTCTAATTGTAAATAAATGTTGTGCGGACCAAAGATAATTCATTCACGGGCCGGATGTGGCCCGCGGGCTGTGAGTTTGGCTGCAGCTTAAAGCAAGCAGTGTTGAGTGTTGAGTAAAATAATAACATAAAAAGCTGGTTTCAGTTTCTTTTCATGTAGCATGATATCTGAATTAATTCTAAGTTACATTAATCACCTCATTTTACTTTTGACATTAAGCCAAGTTGGGACGTTTCAAACTAAACTTGTTGATGTACATGTAAAACACGGTTTATGTCTGCAGCAAATAGCATTTGGTTCCACTTTAATGACAAAAGGATTAATCTATAAATGTTCTGGTAAATAAAAATGTTTGAATTCTTCCTTACACCTTTACCATGAGCTGCAGAAGCTGAGTACAGATTACTTTCTCTGTACACTCCCCTCTGGATAGTGTCTACTAAAAGCATGAGAGGCATTTAGGGGACATGTGAAAATTGCTACGAGGGAACATAACCTGACACATTCGCTCCCCTGAATGTCACACTGCTCCACCCAAACACCACAAATAAATTCTCAACCTGTGGGAAACACTGGTGTCCCCCTCCCCTTTGTCGGGACCTCTCCATCTAAAGTAGTAGGTTTAGGAATAGTGTTTGCACATGTGTATAGCACTTTCCTTTATGATATCCTGTTTCCCCCCCCAATAACTTTTTTCCACAGCTCGATAGAGCCTTGAAGCTACAATTGCAGACTAATACGGGATTTAATAAAGCATCGCAGCACAGCCCTGCAGTACAAAGCGCGAGAGAGACACACAGTCTTTGTGTCAGATACAACCCAGGTGTTAGAACCTCAGTATTTTCCACACAAATGTGTTTTACACATTCTCACTCTACCTCTGGTCTCAAGCCCTAAAAGCCATGTGTTCCAAGTCTTGTTAAAAAAAAAAAAAGGTGGGGGATGGGGGGGGGGCTTTCAAGTGCTTGAACGCCACAGGACTTATTGTTTGTGCCAAAAGAGCAGCAGTGAGGCGGCGCTGCTGTCCAAACCTGGTAAACTATAAAGTGAAGGTATAATGAGCTGGGAGCTGCCACTCAAATCTGCTGCTCGAGCAGATCAGATGCAGAATGAGAGTGAACAAGATGTCAGTTTAAAAAGGGAACGGCAGTAAGGCGCCGACGTCCAACGTGTGCAGGACTGCAACTCAGCACCGAGCTCACACACAAACACACACAAACATACACACACACACACACACGTCTGTCTGGCTCAGCAGTTCATCCATTCAGGCAGGAGAACTTTGGATCCTATAAAATGTTACTCCAAGTCATAATAAACAAAATATTTCCCCTATTTTGCTGGGTTTCCTTGTGTACCAACACTGCAAAGGATGAAGAGGTATCACTCAAATCTGCTTACCAGGGGCATAATAGTGCAACACTATAGTATAAAGATTTATGTAAGAAAATCCTAGTATATAGGCTCTGAGGCTTGTCTTCTGTGCCCCTCCTCTGGTCAACAAATTCCTTCTTCTGTTGGATTAATCTTTTTTTTTTTTTTTAAATGTATGAAATATATGAAATGTATTTCTTTCTCAGTGATTAAATCTAATCCACCATCAGAACAGAAAACACATCAAATAAATGGATTGTGAAAACCAAGGGCGCCCTTGAAGGTTGAAATTCACACCATGAACTCAAAGATCACACAGCACATTTTTGTGTTGATGTCCAGTTTACATAAAATCACATGATTATGGTTAGAAGATGTTATTCCATGCCCATAATTTAACTTGCACTGGTATCCTGATGCAAAACCAGCAAACATGGAGCTAAAAGGAAACGTAACACAGAATCTCACAAATCTATAATTGACGTAATGTTTCAACATTCAAGGTCATAGTCACTGCTTTCCGGCCTTCCTTCCTCCCTTTCTTTTCCAAAAATTAAAAGTGATAAGACAGGGTGCACAGAGAAGATCTTTTGTTAACAAGCCTACTTTATGTGGAGGTACCGACCAAAACAACCGTCTCCAGGGAGGGATGTTTATAAGAGAGGTTAGCCTCCCTTCTCAAGCTCACTTAAATTTGGCTAATGATGGTTTTTGTTTAAATCCAGTGATGATTGTCTTAATCCTCTTGTTTCTTCCTCATCTGGCTTCTTTTCACAGGTTTTTCCAGATCTCAGCCGTTCAATTAGAAGGTGGAATGTGAAGATTATGAATGCAGTGGTACGAGCAAAATCAGCAGTTAACCTTCGTGATTGCATTCCCCAGTAACTAAATATCCCCTCCTCATAACAATAAGTGTACTTTAATGTATATTTTACTATGTTTGTGCAGTACCACCACGCTCCCTCTTTGTCATAAAAATTATTTCCTCCAGTCCACTAGTTCTTTCTGTCCATCTTTCGTTGCTTTGCTCACACGCCAGCGGTCATAAACCACAACAGATTCAGACATAAAAGAACAAAAGCTTCTGTTCTGCACAATCATTAGGTTTGTTTGACAGGAAAGCCAAAAGATTGGAGGGGGAATCTCCCTCCGGACCGAGCGTCTTCTCTATCTCTCCCTTAAAAGGCCATAAAGGAATCGCAGCAGCGTCTTGCTTATCGAGTCCTGCCCCGGAGAGACTTTTGACCTGAGCTCTGTGTCACTGCTGATCCACCGTGAGCAGCAGGATGCTGACACAGAGAAAAAATTTAAATAACTCAAAAAAAAATATATATATATATATATATATATATACCATACGATACCAGCAGTTTGGTAACCTCACTGGCCAACAGCCAGGCTAAGGTGACACACTGACTGGCATTCTGAACAGAGTCACACCCTGCATGAGCTGATTTCAGGGCGATTGACCGGTATACAGCAACAGAAAAGTTCCATTACCTACAATTTCCTTTTTTGGGTTTTGTATGGCGGGGAACGTAAAGTGTAAAAAACACTGAAGGGGCACCGTTTGGCCGCACTGGAAATGTCAAATAGTCATATCAAGACACACATGCACACACCAAATACAAAGAGTTTTTCTACCAACGGCCTATTTTCCATGAGCGTTTCACCTGGCACTGGCATCTGTGTGCAGTCTGACCTCAATATGAATTCAGCCCTGACTAGTAGCAGCAGCAGCATCCAGAGACGCTCAGAGAAAAAGGAAGCAGTTTTTTGCTGCAGCAGAAGGAAAATAAACAGCTTTCATATTATTGATTTTACTGGCAGTAATAAAGACTGTGTATAGTGGTGATTGTATTCGATTATAATTTTAGGCAATGCTCTGTATGTATCACATGGTCCAGCAGCAGGAATGGCACAGTTAGGATATTCACTTAGAGGTTGTTGTTTTTTGTATTTTTTTTTGTATTTTTTTTTTTTTGGGAGGGAGGACATGAATGTGGACATCACAATGAAAACATTTCTGATGTCCACCAAAGGTTGACCTGGACTCAAGAAAAAACAATAAAGTTTCTGAATCATGCCCAAAATTAAATGGAATCTAAGCATCAGTAGAGTCTCAGAGCAGCCAATGTGTCAGTAGACATTTACAGATATACAGTAATGATGACACACTGATGGATTTGCATATTTGCAAACCAATGATAATATTGAAATACATTGAGAAGACAGCCCCATTGTGAGTTTACAGTCTCATCCTTTATTTCCTGTTAACATGAATTTATCTTATCAACACTTTGTTCTTCCAAAATACATTTCCACCGCTTCCTTTAACCAAGAAATAAAAGCAAGTCTGACATCACACAGAAACAGAAATTTGATAAGAAAACAACTCAAACAAGTCATCTTTGCCAATGTCGTCACATCCACATCACTGTTTGCAGGTTAAGTGCTATTTTCAAGGGTACTCCAAATTCCCCCTTTGCACTACTCAGCCTGTGGCAAGCAGCCAAGACAAGGCATGAAATATAGGGGAGGACAAAGGGCAGCAGAAGAGATAGATGTTTGACATCGGTCACTGCTTGAGAAGCTAACATAATGAAGCTATGTCTTGAGAGAAGAAAATAATAAGACCTCAAAATGGTCACAACGTACACTCAGCTACTACTGTATACACATAGAGGCTTAGCAGGTCCATGTATCGCAAATGCATGTGACAAACCGCTTCCCAAGCTGCTTCTCACTTCACACAGTAACGCCTACTGGAAATAGTAGTCGCTGCAGTCAGTCGTAAAGATAGCTCCAGTCTATGACTAAACTGGCCTAAAAGGTAAGGTGATGATGGAATCATTCATTATGACTTGGATGGCTATCATAAAGTCTCTTCTTCATGCTTTCCATTCAAGTCAGGTCTTGGACTTCCTTCCAGCTACATCAAAGCTAAACTCTACTCAATAATTCACTAATGTTTTCATATTTTTCTGCCAAGTAAAAACTGGAATTTAAATTACAGCAGACAATCAACATTGGCAAAAAATTTTTAAAAAAGCAGTTTAATTGGCTGGCTGAACACTGCCAAGTCTATATTTAGGTGTTATTTTAAGCTCTCTGGGCCTTGCAGGACATCTACTGGGTTAAAATGTGGATGCCAGCTGTAGCTGCGCACCCTCAGCAGTCAACCCAACACGAACAGGGCAACCCCCCCACTCTGCTCATATGGCCCACTAACATCCCCATCAGCTGCTAGAATAAAATTGCATTAGAGGACAGTGGGACAACAGCCAGGCCTTTACCATCAAGCCGACAGCATGCAATGAGACAGCAGTGAGTAAGTGCAGGCTGGCTGATTGACTATAATTGTATTTTAACCCATTTGGAAAATATGCTTCATATCAAATTCAACATAATATTTGTGTTTGAGTCATATTTATTTAGTCTGGAGAGATTCAGTACTATCATAATAAATGCACAATTTGCCAGCATGCCGTAGTATGCGAGTATGTGAGTATCTGAACAAGCAGAGATGTCAAACATAAGGACCAAGATGCTCCAATCTGGCACACCAAACCAACCACCCAAATTTAAATGAATTTCTTAATAGCTGCTTACGCAACACAACACTGAGATCAGAGCTGAGATATCAGTGATGCTTCCATGAAAGATAGCAAACTAGCATTAACCTCAAGGCCATGCTGTCCCAGTGAGTTAGTAAAAGCATGCATAACGCAATTGCTGTCGGAGACGTTTTTTGGACATTTCACTGCACTTGCAAGAGAAGCTATCATTAAAATGTTGTGTTTGTGCCAATTTTCTGTCGTAATTGCTTGGTTTTGTGAAAATATAGAAACATTATCGTTACATACTGTATATTGAAAGAAAAACTTAAAAGTTTAAATTTGAAGGTTGTTATCACACTATTTCACTTGTCGGGATAACTCTCGATGTAATTGGACTGTATGTAGACCCTCAACTAAAATGCATGTGCGACATCCCTGGCTTAAATAATTGTTTGTGTGTGCGCGTGTGTGTGTGTGTGTGTGTGTGTGTGTGTGTGTGTGTGTGTGTGTGTGTGTGTGTGTGTGTGTGTGTGTGTGTGTGTGTGTGTGTGTGTGTGTGTGTGTGTGTGTGTGTGTGTGTGTGTGTGTGTGTGTGTGTGTGTGTTATCATTGTGTAACTGTTTAGCAGCAGAAACCAGGGAGTATCGTCAATTGTTCAGTGCTCTGTAAAGAATGACCTTGCACACAGAAAACTCTGGGTCGAAAAAAGATTGGAAGTGGGAAAGGTCTGGTTAAAAATTTACAGGTTTTAATAGATAAATTAGGAGGTGTGGGTCTGAGAGTGTCTCTCCCTGTATTTGCTCTGTGACGGAATGGTGACCTGTCCTTTGACCTTCAGCCCTCAGCTGGGACTGGCTCAGGCACTCCAAGATCCCCAGATGGATAAAGCAGCACTTAGCATTTCCGAACGAGAGGTTTTACAAAATGATGACACATCAGTTTCTGATCTATCACCATGCACCTTCACAATACCTCTTCTTTTTTTTTTAAAGAAATAAATAAGAAGTTTTAACCACAAGCTTTCAAGTCAGCAAAAATACACATTATTATTGACTTAAGTTAACGTCTGACTGTGTACTGCTGTTCTTTGGTGCCTGAGTGGCACCACATAAAGACGGGGGGGTCATAAAAAATATTGTCCTTGTAGTTATAGTTTAGCAAGGGTATATAAAAAGACCAAATATGGCAATGAGGTCAACCTCTTCATGGAACAGGCACCAGGTAGCCACAGATCCACACCTGGGAGATATGTCCTGTATTCAGAGGCGGTCAGGAATATTTCGGAGAGTCTCTTTAATTCACCAAAGTAAGAAATGTACAGTCAAACATGTCTCTATAGACAATATGGAGGTCGCGTGGCTCATAAACCAATTCGCTAGGGAACAGAGAGAAGAGTTTGGCCTCGGCCTGTTTTTTTTTCAGATGGATGCAGGTCAGCACATGGAATCTGAACAAGGGCAGGTATTGAGGACAGCATGTGTGTATTTTCTGAGGATAATGATGAGTATCTGAGCAATACAGGGACATTCGCACTGCTGCCTAACTGGAGAATGTTTACAAACCAAATACTTTCCATTATCGAGCATCACATCTGCACACACATGCTTATGCCAACATAACCACAGAAACATGAAGCCCTTCAAAACCTATATGTTCTCCATTGTACAGACAATTATAGGCTGGTTTGTTTTGTTTTTTACACCGTAAACTCAGAATATTAACAATAATAAAGTTATGAGTGTCATTTTTGTAAGCACAATTTGTCACCAACTTGTTATCGCAATATCAAAATGTGCATTTTTATACACAATTAAATCAGAAGCACACAACTCAAGAAAAAAACTTTTCTTTTTTTTTTAATTAAACAGATTTGTTGGTGGAAAAATTCAGGCACACATATGAAAAGCAGAGCTCAAAGTTCAAAAACATTAACTTCTGTTTAAAACTCTGCAAAACATAGATTACAAGGAAGTCTATAACTAATTCCCAAACCAGAGGATGTTGGGTTTTTTTGAAGTTTAGATCAAGTGCATCATAGCTGTATGTCAACAGAGGATATCTTTGTCATTGCTTTAAACTTTGACTGATGAGTGGCTGAACCTACTGCCCATGCAGAAACATGACAACCCTATCTTTGCAATATTTGCAAACAACTGTCTTTTAGAGATTTGGTTTAGGAAAGCCCACGTTACCTATTAGCAATTGTATTTTTTTTTCCAAGAATAATGATGATGTCACCATCATCCATGGTGCCGAGATTCCCTATATGGACCGTGAAGACATCACACCTGTTTCACGTCATTACAGGGCTGTTGATCTTTGATGAGCAAATGCAAGACGATGCTATCGGATTGACTCTACAGGTAGAATGTGTCGATATTTTTCCCCATTGTGATCCAGTTCAATCGTGTCGTCAACCTCTTCGTGTGAAACAACAGAAATGTTAATTAACATATACAGTTAACTCCGGCGGCTCTCTCACTGGCCGTGTCATCAATGTGCCTTAATAAGGAGAGCGGCATCCCAGCAGAGCCGTCGAGGAAGTAACGCAGAGGAACGTCTGGAACATAAACACCTGCCAGAGGGCCGGCTCCTGCTTCTCATTACCGCCCAGCACAGAAACAGCACTGCAAACCCCCCCCCCACACACACACACACACACATATTCAATATGCATATTCATGAATATATTTTAATGTTACTGGTGATCACCACTTGACTGTGCTTCTGTTGAACTTGATCCACCACCAGTTTGATGTCACACAGTTACCTGACTGGCATGCGACGCAATTCTTATAAGTACACATGCCATCGCAAAGGCATTTGGCAAGCGGTTCATTTGTTCACTGTAATTAACCCGAATCAATGTTGGAATGGCTTGCAGATGCAAAGAGCGCTAGGCTAAGCTGCGTCAAAGAAAGGGGAAGTCTACATAAATTGACCCACTGACGGAGAAAAACATACATGCTGATATGCAGAAAAGTAGTGATGGTGAATCAGCACAAGCTCAGCCTCAACATGCTCACCACCAGAGATACAGAGAGAGAGAGAGAGAGAGAGAGAAGGAGAGAGAGAGAGCAGGGGGGAAAATGGAAAATGTAAACTGGGGCAATATTTATAGAGAAGCTCTCCCTCTTCCTGATGATCTGTTGGTACGGATAAAACGTGGGATGAAAAAACATGCAGTGAGAGGAAAAACTATTGAAAACTAACACGTGAGGCTCGGACAGGAGGGCGACACAAACAGAACGTTGAAAAGAAAACAGCTGGAGGAGGCTGCCGACACCCTCCGATGTAAAGAGAGGCAGATTTGCTGATGTGATACGTGACTGCTGTGCAGATTTCTGCCTTCACCTTGCCAGAACAGACAACTTCATCCTTCAGAATCTCCATCTTTCTCTGATCAACTCTGAGGACTTCCAAAAAGAGTAAACTGTGTGGGATGATCCAGTGGAGGCACGCTGTGCATCACACTTGAGGACATATGGGGATAAAATTGAAATGAAAATGTTGGAAGAGGAGCATGGGCTCCCCGGTATTAATGAATTTCACTGCCGCTCAGCAGCACCTGTTAACATGCTCTGTTGTGGATGGATACAGGATAACAATCAGCTGAGCGCTCAGACTTAAACTAAACCCCTCTGTTAGTTTCATGGAGGTCAGAGGTGGGCCGAGCCGGCCTGGCTGTTACGGTCACATATCAAAGCGAGGCGCTCCTGTAAATCCACCGGACTCGGCTGTGGGAGAGTGACAGCCAACATGTGCGACAATCAATAAAACACTCAAGGGATGCAACGTATGCAAGTGCTCCACACACACAGACACACACACACACACACACACACACAGACACATACACACACAGGAGCCGGGACTGTCAAAAGCAAAACAAGGTGCCTGTACAAACAGTCACGTGTTTGCACCTGGCCAGAGTCAATAACAGCAGAAATAGACAAATGAATCAGAACCTCCCTCCAGAAACGCACACACACACACACAAACACACACACGCACACACACACAAACACATAGTGATCTCCATCATGTCTTCACGTGGTACCTGTCAGTACGCCCAGAGTAGATGTTCTCACCTTTATACTTCTCTCTGACATTTTCATAAGCTTGGATGAAGTCTTGCTCCTCGGCATTGGGAGGCAGGTAGGCGGGTTCGTACATGGCCATTGCCAGCGTTGTCAACCTTCTCTCCCCCCGTCAGGACAGCTTCGTCTCTCTCCGTGTGTATGTGTGAGTGTGTGTGTGTGTGTGTGCGCGTGTGTGAGGCAGCCTGTGCTGTCCTCTGTCTGTTCTCTCAGCTGTGTGTGAACCCTCCACAGCTCCCAACTTCATTCCACAGCCCAGCGCCACTCCCCCTCCTCCTCACCAACTCCACCATCCACACTCACCCCTCTCCTCTTCCATTCCCTCCCACAGTCTGGCTCCCAACACTCACATAAATGTCAGGCCCCTCCCCTTAAAGACACATAGACCGGCGCGTCAGCCGGCGCACTCGCTGCCAGCCGAGCACAAATGCAGCAGCGACGAGAGCAGAGCAGCAGATTAAAGATGACACTTTAGATGATTTACACTAATGGATGGCAGGAATGATGCGCCGCACAGATACAGTGTGCTTACTTCAAGAAGAAAATCTATTGGTAACATAGAACAGAATATTTTCATACAGTTGTGTGACTTTATTCATCTATAAGCACATTTACAGTGCGTGGGAAGTAACCTTGATATGTATATCTACTCAAGATATGAAGAAGCACAATGACACATCATGAGTGTGCTTTCACATTGTTTGGGAGTAAAACAGCCATTTGATGAGGACAAAAAGGTGCCGCTATGGTTCCAAACGTTACACTAACTGCCGAAATGTATTGTTACTGAAATTCCTTCCCATTTCATTAGGTGCATAACACATTGCCATAGATTTCACACGTAGTTTTTGGGATGTAAAGTGGTGCTGTGGTATAGAATTAATCCTTCATAGGAGGCAATTGCATTAGGGATGCACAATTTATCACAATTTGATTGTTACAGCAATAACATGCGGAATTAATAGTGTGGTGATAACATGCATTTAATCTATGGACAACATGTGTATTATTTATGGCTGCTTGTTAACTTGTCACACAAACTGCCTTTTGAATCTGTTGATTTTCAAAATGAAATATTCTGTTCAATATGGATTAATAATTGCAATAATATATTATATATGTGACCACAGGAAAAAAGAAATCAAGAGAAAAACAAAAACAAAACTTGTTAAAAGATTTTGTAAATACTGTTTGTGGTAACTGCAGATGCACATGTAATGGGGAAAAAAAGCAAAGCATACACTGGCAAAGGTAGAACATGTACCTCCACAGTAAAAGCTCAGTCTAATACTCACTCATATGTACTCGATTTAGTGCAACAAACACAAATGAGTTTTTACAGTCCTGCTTCAGTGTCGTTTTTTTTCTTAAAGTAAACCTGAATAAGCAATGCAAGGTTTCTGTCAAAAAACCACAAGACTCTGCAAAGTCTTTGCAGATTTACCAAAGTGCAGGTAGAGAGTAAATATTCCATCATTCCCGATTAATTTAAAAATGCTCAGTCAATGCTTCCTACCAGACGTAATCTCACATGAATACACCCGCCCTGATCGTGCCGCAGTAACGCGCGCCAGCTGGTAGCTGTTGCGTTTCTGCCCGTCTCAAGAAAGTTGAGGCCTGCGGCGCGATGAATACATTTAAAGCCAGGGCAGACATGTCCTTGACATCCAAAGGGAGCATCAGCAGCCGGGGCAGCCACTGAATATTCAACAACTGCCCCCGACCGGCCGAGCCGGTGACAACCCAGACACAAAGAAATTATAGTTTAGGGGAGGAATTTTTTTTTTAAAGGATTCGGCGTCACATCGAAAAACTTCATTGGATATTTTGAATACGTGTAGCTGCTTGATTGTTGTGTCAATATATAAAAAAAATTGTGCGCTGATTAATAAATCTGCAGAATGTAAATTGATTCGAAGACTCCTGCTGGTTTCAGTGTTAGTCACGTCTAATAACGAAGATGTATTGTGGCCACAGATTGGATTTAGCCAGAATTAAACTATGAGGACAAGCCTCATAAAAAATTATGAGTGAAATGAAGCCATATTGCTCCTGAACCGTTTCCACTCTGCATAGGAGAGTGTTGTAGCCCTGCAGCAGTGATCCGATGTGGGAAAAGGAAAATCCCTGCAGCTTAGCCCTGCTCTCAGACGTTTCTTTGGCTACGGCTGATCTGACACCAGCCAGGACACTTTCCTGAAAGGAAACATGATAAGTCCACTCCAAACTCAATGTTGTTCTGGCTGCTGCAGGAGTGAGTGTGTTCATATCTGCATACTCCCTCCAACAGGAAACTTCAGTAGAAACCATGGCAGATACTAACTCGTGTACTGTAGCTTCTTTATGTGTTCTTAAGAGAGAAGTGCACAAGAAACTTTCCACATAATGTTTGTTTTGTCCAATTTCATTTTAATCTAGTTAACTGAAATACGTGGGGAAAACAACAGTTTTAGATCAAATTATTCTACATTTGCACGGTCAACATTAACTCGAAGCGACAAATCACCAAGTTGCAATTTTGGGATGAAAGCAAAACTGTACAAACAATCTTATTAAAACGAAAAAGCTTGAGATGTTTAAGTTCAAGTAAAAATGAATGTGATAACTTAAAATGTCATGCAGACAGCAAAACAAGAAAAACCTTTTTTTTAAATAAATGTTTTAGGCACACTGACAGCAGAGGCTTTCAAAACCCTGTAATGTTGAGGACCTACAGATCAACAATTGATAATTCCAATTATTAAAAAAAAGAAGAAATATTGCGTGTACCAACTGTACATGAGTTTAGGTGATTCTGCAGAAGTGGAGGTAAACGTACCATCAGGTGATCAGGAGATCACAGAAGAATCAAAAGGATGATTTGAATCAGTTTGATTGTGTAAAGACAGACAGACAGAAAACTGATTTTAGTAAATGGACCGTTGCACCTTTCCAACACGAAAAGATCCAAATAAGAATATGTGGTCAATTTATTTTTAAATTTTTTTGTTAATATTACTTAATTGTTTTGTCTCTTAGTTCAATGGTTCCCAAACTTTTTCTTGAGAGACACACATTTCTACCATCGTAAACTTAAGTGATCCAACCCCCAAATCAAACTCTGTGCAATAACAAATAAAAGTTGAAGGAGCCTCATAGTGTGTGAACAGCTTCGGAGAAATATTTTGTAACGATGAGTTCCTTTTCTTTGAGGATAAGCTTGCAGGTTTTCTTCCTTCACAAAAGAATAATTTAGCTCTATTTTTTATCCGTTGCTTCTATGAAACCATAATATTCCCTCTTTTTTCCCTCTCAGTTCATGTTTTTCTTTAGCCCTTTTTCTTGAGTTTTTTTTTCTTAAATTTTTTCTCCCACTGCTTCTGCTTCTAACGTACACATCAAAAACATTCCATACCCCTTAAAAGCCAGAGGGCTTCGTGACCTCACAATACATCTTTGTCATAACCCCATTGGGCTTGGGAATCACCGCCTTAGAGGACCAATTCTAAGGCAAAATGGTAAAACCCTTAAAATGTTTTCCTTTAGAATTTTTGCAACTTCCAAATTGTCAAATTTGAAAAGGTACATCAATGTTTAATTTGGAAATGGACACTTTTCAAATACAGAAATTCAACCAGTTGGTTACAAATGCTGCAGCCTACATATCAATGAGCATGACTTTCAATTTCACCTTCAATTAAATTCCAGCCACACAGCTGCTTCATCCAACTTTTCTTGGAGCTGTGCGTCAAAATGAAAGGATCTACTATTTTAAAATGTCGTTTATGCCATTACGTGTGTTGGGGAGTGTGACCAGGGAAATCCTGTGACTTGTGATGCCACCAATCTCCACCCTGAGAAACTGATCCCAAAGACGCAACGGTAAAAATGAGTGTGTGACGGCACAGATCCGCCTGCCAAGCCAAGCACTCAGCAGATGGACCGATCTGTGGTCAGCAAAGCCTCTTCCAAAAGGAAGAATTAGACAGCTAAATGTTTACATATCCAGAGAAATAGGGAGAGGCACAACAAGAGGATGACGTCAGCTGGATTCCAAGAGGAACAACTGTGCAGAGATATAAACAGAAGCAAAAAGAAATGGCTGCTTTCAACACAATGACAAGATTAAATAAAGTGGGGTTAACAATGACCATTAATGTGATGTTTCCCTTAAAATAAAACAACTAATTGAAAAAGATTAACGAAGGTCAAAAAGGCCAATTTAAAGATGCTAAATGTTATTGTCACTTCAGCAATTTTACACAGTGGAACTACTCGTAGTGTTTAGTACTAAACTATTAACACATCACTCTCTATTCACAGTTACGGACACCGAATCTCACAGCCTCACAATGTATACACATTGGGGTGACATTTAAACGACTCAGTGGAAACTTGCCGAGTCATTATAGCCGTCTGCCCTCTCCCAAACAGCCGGACGACCATATCTGTTCTTGTGATCTGTTTGTTTAGTTTAACTGTAACTTTGTATGGACCCTGATCTGTGAGTCCCCAAGAAGACTGACTGTTTACTTCTCGGATCTCATTTAACGATATTCAACAGCTGCAATTAGGAGGTTCGAAAGGCATCATTTGACTTCATATATTCTTCTTAGCAGAACCTGCCATCTGCCAATCTTCTGCCAGTGGATTTTGCTCAGTCATAACCAAGAGTTGGATTGAAGAGAGACCTTTTTTTAGTCCTAACTCACGGCTCAGAACTTTCCGCCCACGTCACTGACAAGGGGACAATTCAAACATTCTCACATGCAGCATCAGGTAGCAACAATGATGACTGGAAATAAATGTCCAGCCTTAAGTTTTTATATCTCTAGAATAAATATCTCAATTAAGCATTACTCTCAGGCCCTATTTACACGTTTTCAAGTAAAAAGAGAAACATTTTACACAAGAGTGCCACTCAAAACACAGCTTTTTATACAGGGCTCCCAATATGGAACTTTGGTGAAAACGCAACATTTCTGAAACACTGCTACTGTGCGCCGCGGCCATAGTAAGTAGTCCGTCTGCACATGCTCAGTCGATGGAAAATAACAATGATTTCATAGTCAAGAGTCACCTGTAATAACAAGCCAATTTTGTGGCCAGTCCATGTGAATATCTGTGTAATTCTTAGAGCGTATTGTTCTCTACGGGCATTTCTGTGTGCGGTTTCATTACAAAAATAAACAGCATCAACTTGTAACCTAACAGTTTTCAGCAATTTTACCGTTTCCATAAACTGACATTTTTTAAAACATTGATAAATGCAAAAACGATGCAGTTTCATTTAAAACATCATGTAAACACGGCCTCAATGTCCATAGCCATACTGTCAGGGACTTTTAACGTCACAATACAATCTTTCCATGTTTAAAATTAAAAGCTTCTCACAACAGACATTGGTTGTACCTTTGAACATCAAGAATATTTAAAAAGTGGCCTACATAAGTTTGAGTTACCTTATCCTCCACACTTGGAAGGTTCAATTACAGCTATTCTCGCATCCAATGAGGTCACTTCCTGGTTATGTCGCATTAGCCTGCCAAGTGTGACGAGGCCCTGGGGTCAGCTTGGGACACGATGGAGAGATTGTATCTTTACAGTGGCATGAGAACGCTTTGGGGTTCCCTCAGGATAAGCTTCAGGAAGTTATGGATGACAGAGATGTCTGGACTTTCCTGCGCTCCATTTTGACATTGTCATGTCGATTATCCATTCATCATGTTTAATCGACGTTATCATTTTGATTAAACATGATAACTGGATGGAAAAGTCAAACTGTTACAAAACCATTATTTTGAGTATTTTGCCCCTGAGAATGAGATACCCTCTTCACAAATCATCAAGCTTGCTACTAATAAAAATCTTACTGCTGATGGAAAAAACTAAAATAATATTTAAAAACAATCACTAAGTGTTTTGTGATAGCCGAAGACCACTGACTCAGCCTTGCTACATTTTAAGTTTACTCTGTCAGTAGGCGCTTTTTCTCTTTCCATATGAGCTCATTTATCACACTTGTAGCTATAAATTGCATGTGTATATGATTAATAGCTCTGTAAATGTCTTTGGTTGGGCATGTAAGTTCTCAAAAGCCCCTCCTGCTGAAATATTTCTCAATGCTATTCCTGAAGGACCCCTGCCCTGAATGTTTTAAGTGTCTCCCTACTCTATCATACCTGATTTGAATGAACGGGACATAAACATGCTATGCAAAAGACTGATAACGGCCTATAACAAGCAATGCTGATAAAACCAGTCTAATGCAACACTAAATGTTACATAAGCAGGGAGCTTCTGGTTTCTCAGCGGTGTTTGCACACAAAGTGAGGAGTGTGAAGCAGCAGAGAGAAAAACATTGTCAGAGATGTTGATGATCATCATCATCATCAGGGTTGATGTTTCAATTCCCCCAGAAATAGAGCGATTCCAGTATGGTGCAATCAGACTGCAACAGTGCAGTAATAATACTATTAATGTGAGTGGCAGTCATTCACAGACACACGCCTGGCTCCCTCTTCTGGAAATCCACAACAGAAACAAATCCCCCAGCAGAGCCACTCATTCTGCCGAAGCTGCTGCGGCGTCTCGACACCGTCCGGTCCCGCCACAAACTCTCCATCACGCCACATTCACACAATGTGAAACTGATGGCGAGGACAGGCATTCCATCCCTGAGAGAGCGTGTAATGATAAAGGGCTCAATAGGTTAAAGCTGTAAACGGGGGGGGAATTGTAGGAATAAAGCTGTTCTGTGTGAAGCATCTTCAATGAGCTGAGGAGCTTTTGTCCAGAGAAATAAGGCGCCACTCTGTAACGTCGGGGACACAACTGATACACTGTTGTCAATGCCATCCGAGACGGCTGTGGGAAATGAGACACATTTTCCAGGAGCAAGTGATTACCCTCCAAGAAGCCGGTTTGATATAAAGCGCCACCTGCTGGGAGAGCCGGTTATTGCACCCCGAGGAAAAGCTCACTTGTGCTCACCAGCACAGATAAATCTACACATTCCACATCGAACATTTAAACGTGAACTAACATCAGCCTCATATTGAGGCAGGCAACACAGGTAGTTAATTTATAGACCTGTAAGTGGGAACACTTAGGGGTCAGAGTTTAATTGTTACCTGTAATAAAACTAACCCCGCAGCATTAAAATCTAACATGTCTTTTTTATAACTCAATTTAAATTCAAATCTATTTAAACAGTACAGCTCACCTACACTATATTTTCACAGGTCATCACTAATTATGGCTAAATAATATTTGATAAATGTGCAACAATGCTTTTGAGCATTGTATAGGCACATTATTTGGAATAAACACAAGCTCTTCAGTACATGATGTTAAACTTCACTCTTCTCAAAATCAAAATTACTAAAATTCACTGACCTGGTTAATTTTCGAACAACACAAATTATGTATAAGGTAATAAACAACCAACTTCCTATAAATATTCAAAACTTGTTTTTTCACAGAAAATGTTATAACCATGTAGATTTCACGCGACACTGACGTAATTTAGTCTTACTGTATGTGGAGTGAGAGGGGAAAGGACTGGACATGGGGCTCAGGTAGTGTGTAAGCATGACTCAATTTAAAAAAACTGTACCATAAAATGTTTTTTATTAAGCACATGGAGGAGGATGGGCTGTTGACACGGCTTAAAGAATGATTATGTCGGTACATAAATAACTACAGGAGTGTTAAGTAATGATGGTTGAGGTGGAGAAGGGGTAGGAGGAATTAAGGTTAAGCTTCGTACGACTCCATTTAGGATAAGTTGGGTCATTATATATTTATTTACAAATGTTTGCTTTTGTTTGTTTTCTTGTTTATATTTTGTTGTTGTTGTTTTGAATAATTTCATTGAATAATTTCATTGGTTCCCACAATGTCCAAACTTTTTCAATGACCAAATTTACACCAGGAATGAAAGACTTTAAATTGATTCTTTTATTATTTGCATTAATTTGCAATACTTTTCTAAATCAATTGTGATGATTCACACGCTTTACGATTGTCTTTTTGAATTTGAGCATGAATGTACAGTGCATAAAAACAATTTATTACAGTTTAGTTTTTTGACATGTGTATATTACGCACATTGCCAATGATGATAAATTGCAATATATTGTGCAGCCGACCCACAGCTACTCATACGATGAAACTTAATATATGTTCCACACTGTTAATGTTGTACAGTTTTCATATTTACTTTGTACTTGATAACAATAGTAACAGTAGAGTTTGTATAACTGTAATGTTGTAATTATTTAAAAATACTGATGGTGACTTATTTCTGATTGTAATATAAAGCGGAATCATTTCTGTCCAATATGGAGACTACACTCAGTTTCTCCATACGAAGTAGATTATTAGAGCTCGGAGCTCAACTTTCTTAGCGATCTGCAATCATTATGATTGAAGTGTGGAGATAGAAAAATAAAGGGGGAGAGAAACATCAGCAGCACTACTTTCTCTGTACATATACTGAGATACCTATTGTCTTCCAATAAGCTCATATAGCATTTTAATTCAAAAGAACTTGTAGAAACAAGTTGTGAATTGAAATTGTGGTCGTACTTTCTATCCTTACACCGTTTTGTCTTTGTCCACTGGTCAGCGTTGCAGATATGGAGGATTTATCGATATATTGCTTCAACAAGCAGTCAAAGCATGCAGTAGGTCTATGTCGCCAGCATGGAGCGAAATGCATGATATGTTCATTAAACCGGCTGTGCATATAAAATGCATGAATAGGGAGTTCATAAAGAAAAGCCGGCATCGTATTGACAATTTTCAACCGTGTGGAATATAATTAGAAACACAAGGACGCTTTCATAACTGAATCAGTTCAGCAGTACAAAACAGACATAATAGAACAACATGTCAATGTATTCCGTTCTAATACTTCCATTAATGCTTTTAATGGCACAGTTATGAAAGCTGTCTGAGGGCGAGTGTCTCCCTCTGTCTCTGTGGAGAAACTGTCAGCGACACTACTGCTGCTTTTGTGCAGGTGATGATTTACACTTTCAGGAGGGTCAACGACTGCTCCTGTCACAACGATGAGTCACATCACTGGTGTTGAATAGAAGCACTTTAAGGAGTCTGTTCATGAAGTAATTTCCACTGTAAAACTCCAATGTGGTGTGTTTGTGAGAGCAACAGCCTGAGTGCAACATCCTCTCAGTGACTGATCATAGCTTCTACGTAATGAATAATTAACTAGCTCTCTGCAGGGATAGTTATAGTTTAAGTACTGCTGCAGCTCTTAAAGCAAACGCTGGAACACACAAGAGTCTTGTACTGTGTGGAGTCGGATTAATGTCATATTAGTTTTATGGATTCAGCTAACATGGGTCCTGTGATTCAATTCAATTTTAAGGTGCGTTTAGAGAGAAACATAAAACAGTTTCACTTGAGCAAACACAGGACAAGGTGGAAAGGAAAAACTCCCGTTTGACAGGAAGACATCTGCAGAACCATACTCAGAGGTACAGATTTTCTACTGTTCCAGTTGGAGTTGGGGGATAGAAGGACAGACAGACAATCATCACTTGCATAGTGGAAAATGTACTTTTTAATGATCCACAATTATCTTTTAGTCTCATGAGTAGTACTGCAGCTTTAACTCACAGTAATCTGTGACAGGACCCTTTTGAGTGAGTTTAAAATGAGGAATAATGAGTTCTTCAGGTGCGAGAGGGAGTTAGCAGCTGACCATCCTTCTCATTGTGCTCCTATCTGGTTTCAACCAATAGTAACAGTTTACCTGTTACTGCTTCTGCTGAGAACAGAAGCAGGTTAACAGATATCAATCATGAAACAGATGAGCAATCATTGCTTGACCCAATGGAAGTATAGTTCCAGTTTAAAAACCTGTGTGATAGAAGTATCATGAGCACAGCCTCGTGCAACATGCAACTGAGGACAATAGAAGTTTATGAATTAAACACAATGTGTGAATTCCTGACAAAGATAATAAAGTCTCCCATGCTATTTCTGCATGATATATAGTGAATATCACATGTATGATGCGAGTGTTTCACAATATATTAAGAAAACCTGCTAAAATCAGTCTTCAGGAAATGTATATGCCTTCGAGTAACTTCGTGAAGCCTCAAGTTTCTCACAAATGCACAAAAGATTCTGTACATTCTCCTGCCTTGCATAAGTCACAACCTTTGACCACTTACTCTTCCCCTATACTGACCCCAATGTCCCCCTGTCCACAGTAAATTTTCTTAATGATCTGCCTGACATCTGCCTGACAAAGTAGTGCTGTACTGAATCATTCAGACTTCTGGGAAATACTTAAAAAAAAACAAAAAAAACAAAAAACAAAAGGAAACCCCATTATAAAACAGGATACATAGATAAATCATTCACAAGACTTACCCTGTTCACTTTCTAAACATCCTAATGTTTCGGGGAGGTAATGAGATCCGCTAGAATTGAAGAGAAACTCCCACTTAACACCTGGCTATAAATAGTCTTCCATCTCGTTTTTCAAAGCTTACTCCCACAAGTGATTTGAAAAGTGCCTAAGCTGCTCTAATGTGTGATTATCAAGATGAAGTCATTAAAAAGCTAATTTGCAGATCTGCAAAGTTGAGCATACTTCAGAGACAGCTGACACGACCCAAATAAAGATGTGTCCCGGGGCAGGCAGAGCTTCTCCATGACAAACACATGGGCCAATTCCTACTGAGTGAAAATATGAAGCAATTTTCAATAAAAGTTGGTTTAATTAATGGAGTGTTAGGAACTATAATGTTCATCAACTGAGTTACTGTCTCAGTTTGTGAACCTCCTCTAAGGAACTATATGCAATGAACATCAACAGTGGTGAGTACACGGACATTCGTAAGGAGAGACGATGTAATCGGATTGTTATTACAGACTGTCAACTATAAAACTGGGAATCATGCAACTCTGGAGGCCACCATTGTTGTTATTGCACATCTACGCCGGCATGTGGAGAAGAACTGTGTTTTGCACGGGCGCTGTAGCTGCATTGAGAAAAGCTGCATTTCAACAGAGACAGAGTCGGAGCATTTTGAAAAAGGTCCACCTTGGGAGCAGTTTTGGTTGGGTTTTTTTTTGTTTTGTTTTTGTTTTTTTTGGGGGGGGAGGGGAGCCTCTTGCGATGGGATAACTTATTGTTTCAAAAAAACTTCATACAATAATTGTCATTTAATGCAGCCTCCAAATAAATAAATCCCAAATAGTACATGCTGCAGGTGTACTGGTCTCAAACGAGCAGCTGCCAACGAATACGGTCAGTGAGTATGAGATGACTTTAGATTTTAAAATACATGTGTTTGCTTTGGCCTGGTGGTTAAATAATGGGCATCATTGTGGTGGAGGTATAGATTTTATCAAACCATAAAAACAATCTATTGGCCAAAGGAAATGTACTAAATATCATTAGAAAATCACAACCTGGCTGTAGCCAGTTTCCGATGAACCAATTGGTATTTTTATTACGCATGTACTAATTAAAAAAAAAAAAGCAATCACCGGCTGTGTTTCTTTTCTTTTCTTCTTTTCTTAGCATCAGAAGCTTAACAAGGTCAGTGATTCTGTAAAATGGTAATGTTGCACTTCAGCAAGCAATCATTTGGTAATTAATATGCACAACTGGGAAGGTGGTAACTAAAATGAAACGATAAATGAAAGCAAACAAGGCTGTCCAAGCTGAGTTTTATCATAATATACTCCAAAGTATTTCAGGTTGGGACAAACTACCATTTCAGTCATCGTATTAAAGGTGTGTAAAGATCGATGGCCTTATTTCTACACCTTAAATACAAACGCTTAAAATAATTTAATTTAATTTAATTAAGACGAGTTTATTCAACTTGAATATCTTGTAAGATTCAGTCTGTTTAATCCAATTGATAAGAATTTAAGTGAGCATATGTGGAATGAGTGATAATTTAACGTCATTGTCAGCCCATCGAGAAACAATCTTTTCCTAAATCTGTAGCCTCCCAATGTCCAACATTAACATTTTGTAGTGATAAAAATGTATGTAATCTTCAATCCAATAAAAAAAACATTTTTTCTTGAAATAATCTGTGATGAACTTTGTAAATATGGCTTAGAAATATCATGTGATAAAAGGAATATTTCATGAACTTGTGTAATGAAGTAAGTCTAGAAAGTTAAAATCCTAATATAGTTCTGTTGCACCTAATCAAATAAATAAAAGCACCTTAATTTATAGATGGCAGGTTTTCATGAACAAGAACTGTGGACATCCACACTTGGAATTGTCCTCCAGCACCAGCTGATTTAAATACAGTCAATGATTCAGTCAGCAGAGCCCACAACAAAAGCTCGGCCTCACCCTCGGGTGCTGACACAGCCTGGCCTGGCCTTCTGACAGACAGAGGAAATGCAGTGCAGGATGTGGACCTATTGTAGGTGCTCAAGTTATCTAAACTTCCTCCTGGCCAGAAGTCCGGCCTTCCAAAACAAACTGAATCAAAGACTTATTGTGGTGAAAGAGGCACGCACATCAGAACATCACGTCTGCTGCGACAGACTGAGAAATATACGTTTCAATGCACGGTTGTAATACTGCAGTTAGATGTAAAAGAGATTGTTTTGTCCTTCTACCCCGACTCCTGTGTGAGTAATGACAGCAAAACCACCAGGAGCGCTTCATTAAATATTAATGTAATGCAGTTCTGTTCTCCATACCCGCTTACACTGATGCTAATATATGTAAGACAATTTCAGCTAACAGCAGCATGCTCAATGGGGCTTTTCTATTTGAGATGACTCTTATACAAGTATGGGTGGATAGGCACCACTACTAAAAGATTTATATGATCAATATTACATTTGATGTTTAAATGTATGTAAATACAAGTACTGTACTTGTGAATGACATATAGTAAGTAATGATTAAGACTAGATGTTTCGAATAAACCTCATGATTTATTTTAGTGCTGCAGTTTCCTTCACTGGTAGTTGTTTCCAACACATTTGTCCTTGGGCAATGAAAACATTACAGCGTTCGCACCGTGATCCCCATAATGGCCATAAATAATGCATTTCCAGCATCACTGCACAGAACTTGGACAAATACCTCAGCTATTGTTCAAGCAAAATAACATTGCTTGGAAAATTCTCGTCTCCTGCCATGCTACTTGCGTTAATGTATAACGCGTACGTCCTGTCAAGCCGAGACGAGCCACTACCAGTCTGCAAGGGGAAAAAAACATACTTGTGTACTGTAAGAGCAAAAACTAAACAAAAAAGCTTTGCTGGGTTTCCTGTTAATTCATACACAAGGTTAATGGGTCCTCAATGGCATGACATTTGGCTGTGCACTTGGCAGCTTAAAAGCATGGAAGGGCTGCAAGATGAGCATCACATCCTGGATGGAATTTAATGACATACAAAGCACACAGGAACTTATACATGTCAGGTTAACCTTAATGCGGAGGCAATGGATGCATGTTGATGAGATGAGTGACGTGCTTTTTCCTATCTTTCCAAGGTAACTGCAACTTTCAGTATCAGTGTTTGAGTATCTTGTCTACCTTGTCTGATCTTGACTGGAGGTACAGCTGAAGACTGTTTTTACTGGGAGTGAGCAGGGTGGAAACTATTCAAATAAGTACATTTGAGGGACACCTCATGCTGAACTGTTTGATGGGAAAGCGAGAAAGACAGTTGAAATGGTTTGTAAATGTTTGTAGCAGGTGTGATGGACATATAGGAAACGTAATGCAGTGGGTGGAGCGGTCTGGCAAGAGAAAAGAAAAGACAATGACAAGTTACTGGATTGAGTGAGGATGAAGTCTGTAGGAGACAGACTTCCTCCCTGTGAAGCTTGGCACACACTACAGGATTATCGGGCCCATTTTAGTCCAGATCTCCCCCTCCAGAGAATCAGCAGCAAAGACCCGATTGTCGGATGTTTGCAAACAACATCGTGTCTGAATTTCCTGTAGAGTGAGGGTGTTGGGAGTGATTTTGTCCGGTCCGATCCGCTCAGAAGGTCTCAGAAGGACTGATCGTAAATAATGAACATGGTCAATATTTGTAAATAGAAATCCTGTAGTGTGGTCTGCTCTGAGAGGAGCCGAGCAACATGATGTGCAACGTCATGTGTACCTGTGTAGTTTTGTATAAGGAACCCAGGTCCATTATCCACTGTGGAATATAGACCCCCCCACAAAAATGTGTTTATATTAAATGCTCTGGACTAAGAAATGGACACCTTAGCAGGATTTATCCCGCTAAGAAGTGAATTTGCTTCACAGTACGGGAAAACCCGGGTTAATCCTGAAGTTATCTCGATAAGAGGAAATCCCGTGTCGGTATATGGGCCTGAGGTTGATTTGTGGCAACATGTTTATGTGTACATGCCATGTTTGTTTACGCTAAAGTCACGTTTGACTACACGAGATTTGGAATATTGAGCGTGAAGAGCCTGATACTCTGCTGAATAATTGGTTTGTGTGCAGTGAGCTCTGTAGTTCACACCGTACACTATGAGATCAGAAGAGAGATCTTTACCTGCGGACCTGCACCAGCAGTGTTTAATGTAGGGCTCCATTATCTACTCAACAACTCTAGTTGTGAATAGACCAGAAGAGGACTTTTATTGTGGTTGTAGTCATAAACAAGTAGGGGTTCAAACCAATCATTTAAAGATAAATTCAGTAACGAGAAACATATAAATGACTTAGGTTGCCAGTGGAGTTCATAGAGTTTGATTGTCAACAGACATGTTGAAACTGCAACTATGTCATCACTCCTTTAACTTGAGAAAATAGACGAATCTAACCAGAAGTCTGTTAATAAATAATTAGGAAACATGGGATGAAATATGAGCTCTTTCAATTCTTGAGAAGACAATGTAACTGAAGTAAATCCCAACAGAAAATTTACAGAGCGTTACGAGTGACGAGCGCTGGCATGTTCACTTCCTGCTGCGTTAGGGATTGGCTGGCCAGCCACGGCACTTCATCAGCCAAGACCGTGAGTCATCCACCTGTCAGTGCGCCTCTTGCATCACAAATCCAAGATTTCACTTTCAAGTACATGCAAGTAGCGTCACATTTTTGAGGTTTATGCTGCTGCTGCTGCTGCTGCTGCTGCTGCTGTTGTTTGATGGTCCTACCTGCGATACGGATCACAGCCCTCTCTGCTGGGTCGAGGACCTCTGTGGAGGCCGACTTCGAGCGTTTCACCCTCTGGATTTTGGACAGGTTCCAGGGCAGCGTGTCTCCGGGAACGCTGGGAACGGCGCTCCTCTCGTCATAACTCTCCTCCGGTGGGTTTTTATCCCTCCGTCTGTCTTGACGAGACGCCATCACCTACTTCAAAAAGGAGAGATTCGTGGACTCAGTTTCAGGTTGATCACCTGAACGACAATGTGCGCGCACACACCCACAAATTAAGGAGGTATTTCAGGTAACAGCACCACCCAAGACTTCACGCCTATCATACGAGCGTTAAGGAGGTGGCTGCATTCATGTTGGAAAATGAAACCGAGCATTGAATTAGAAGTGACCCCCCAAAAAAATTAAGTGTGAATATCAGACGATGCTGCAACAACAGTGAAACCTCACAGCCATTACCTGACTTACTATTGAACAGCAAACTGTTTCATCTGGTTATCAAGACCAGAGGTTGTAAAAGAGAGACACAAGCACGGGTCATCTGTTTTCTGATCTCACTCCTCTAATACTTAACTGCTAAAGAGTACAAGGAGATAAACAGAAGGCCGTAAAATGCAAAACGCAGGACCGGACTGAATTATCAGTGGTGTGTGGAGATGCCTACAGGGAGAGGCTCCATGCCGTTGATAGCAGCTTATATGGTACCTTCATCCACCCATGAAGCAAGGGCGAGTGAAGTAACATACGCAAAGTTACATATACGGAATTAACTCAACTCAGCTGCATTCATTATGGTCTTTAACCTTCAGAGTCATGTCTAAAAGCAATAAAACCAAGATGTATTATGATACATATTTTATAATATTATTACCAATTAGCAGCAGGGCATTTTTAAAAGGAATGCGCCATTACAAGTGGATGTTATGTTGAATATTTACTTGAGGTGTGACCTTTGCCTTGAGGGTAAAAATTCACCAGTGAAGTGAACTGTGAGGTAAAAATAGTGACCGAGCAGAACCAACATTAACTATACTATTACTTAATTAGTTACTATACTTTTTTCAGGGCTAAGAGAAAATAAGGAGCCAGTACACAAATACAGATCATGTTTTTTTTTTCTCAGTTTATTTCAGGACTAATGAGCTGATAGAAATGATCATGGTGTGCCAAAGTTAGGAGGAGATACCTGGTTTAAAATATCCCAGTCTAATATACACACCTTGGTACGTGTCACCAAGTGCAGCAGTAAAGATTTCTTGGTTTTATTTGGCTATATATGATGCCAAATAAAACTAAAATCCAGATTCCAAAGGTGACACCACCTTTCACTTTCCACAACCTCACGACACCACTCCTTTGTTGGTGTGGATACTTCATGAGAATTTGATCGCAGCAGCTTGAACTGTACGTGCGACTGCATTTTGTGAGATATGGATGTGTTTCTGAGGCTGATACTGTGGCAATGACACACCCTCTGAAGGAGATAACGCCCTGTAAGGACCTGCAGTCCGGCTCTGATACAGCAGGTGATAGCCACACCGTGACTCAGGGCTCATCTGTGACAGCTGAGCATGAACGCTGAGGTCGGTGTTCTGTGGAGTTATCAGACTGAGTATGTGAGTTTGTCTCCACCCCCATCAACATTGAGACACCATAGTCATCACATGACAGGGGAAGCCCTCACCAGGTTAACACACATAAATGAGCTGGTGTTGTTATGATCAGGACTCTGATAATTCACTAATTTGTTCCCATGAGAACACAATAAACACTGACCGGAGCTTGTAACTGTTTGACATTTGTTCTATGAAAACGTGGCTGAATACTAAATAGCAGCAAAGGGCAATAGGTAGCCATGAAATGGCTTCGGTAAAACAGCACAAGGCGTGTAGAACTGCTTCACAAGCAAAACACTTTCAAGTAACAACCAAAGATAGCAAGAGTCTAAACATGTGGAGCAATGGTTTTCAAACATAAGGCCCCCGGGCCAATACCAGTCAAGGTATATATATTTTTTGCATTTCTTTTTTAAGAGATACGGTCTCAACACAACATTGAAACTTGAGCTTAGATAACGTGAAATCTAGCGACCTCATTGGTCAAATCCATGCAATCAGGGTTTGTAAAAACATGTATTATGCAACAGCCATGTGAGAAATGTTTGACATTTGACTGCATTTTGCACCAGGAGGTTTCAATAAAAATTTGCATCAAGATTGTCGTTATTTTCTGCAAAAGTTCTTTGGTTGTGAATATATAAAACATTTTCGTCACATACTGTATACTTTGCGTCACCAGAGAAAAACTTCAGTTTAAATTTAAAAGTTGTTACAGCATTTCACTGATTTGGCCCACTGAAGATGAAGTTGGGACTGTGTGTTTGACATCGCTTATGTAGCGGTATTAAAATGCTCTGGCGCTGTTTGTCTCTTCTGTGAGAGCTACATCTTAAGTATGGTCCTTTATTTTTACTGGAAACCTGGGAGAAATGCAAGAGGAACTGACCATCTATCCCCAGAGATACTAAAATTAAATAAAATTTGATACACTGTCCTGCCAAGTAAAATCTTACAATGCAATAAAAAAAAAAGATTTATCTTTCCTTTTTGCAAAATACAGGCATTATGGTTATTGTTAGCCATTTTGTGGACAATATAGGGCACATGTATGTACCTAAATGTATTTCCTCATTGCTTTGTTTTAATGCATTTTATTATATTTCTATTAAATTTGCACTGTGAACTACCTTATGTCTTTGCTATATAAATACATCTGCCACACCTAAAAGAAATTCCTGTATAAACGCAATTACATGGTTAGAACTTTAGAATATCAATATGCACTATAACATCCATGTGTAGTGTTTACAGGAGCAATAAAAATAATATAACTGTAATGAACGTATATGATTTTATGTTAATGACAATCATGGACATTTTTCATTAAAGTCTTTGAATATGAATTGTTATACATTTTCAATCAACAGTACAATATGCTCACAGATCTATATAGAAGAATAGAATGTCTGCATTGTGATGGTGTGTCTATTTAAGTTTGACAGTGTATGTGTGCCAGGTCTATTGTAGCACTGCATCACATACCACTCACAAATTAATTCCCTGTGCTGCAGGACTACAGTATAAGTGATTGTGGCCCTAACACCTTGCTACAACTTGTTCTCGTGGCCAGTGGTGTTGTAGGCCCATATGAGAAAAAGATCCTTGCTGTTATTGGCAAGGGCTGTGTTGTCCCTGTAATTGAAAACATGGTTATAATTGAAAAGGGTTGCTCTCTTTCTGGGAAAAGTCATTCAGGGTTACTGCAGGTGTTTATTGGAGCACCCAAATGTGTCCGGAAACCTAAAAAGCTCCTTCCTCTGCTGGCCTGCATGGCGCACCTGCAATCCACAACACTGTCCAACATTACATGACTCAACTGTCACCGTAAGCCAGCCTACCAGTTTTCCCAGAAGTGTTGAGTCAGGAGCTTTGAGATAATGCACCGTTTTTGTTTTTGTTTTGTTTCTTGTTTTTTTTTTACCTTGCTGCTGTGCTGGATCGGTGCGTAAAAAGCCTGTCAAACAGCCATGGACGCCCGGTGCTTCACGCCGCGTCCTGCAGGAAATCTCCGACAAAAACAAACAATAAAGTGTGCGTGATCCCCGCGAGTGTGACAGCGCGTGTGTGCCGGTCACACTTGAAATAGCCACTCCTTTTCCTTTTTTTTTTTTTTTTTCTTCCACTGGAGGAGGCTGTCGGACAGATACGACCTGCCGCGAAGGATCCGCAGTCATCTGCGGTGCTTCTGCGCTCCCGCTCGGTGTTTCCCCGCCGCCAGCAGCAGCAGCAGCAGCATCCCGATCCCCTGCATGGCGACACCTCTGCATTCAGAGGTCGGGTAAAAAAAAAAAAAAAAAAAAAAGGAAACAAAGCTGCAAAATGCAGCCGATTGTCTTTAATCACTGCAAAGAGGAAGCAGGCGTGTTTTCCTCCCCGGAGGGTCGATGCGCGGGTCGGAGCAACTCGAAAGATCCGAGGCAATTAACGGCGCCTCGGCTCCGGCGCTGCGGTGAAAAGCTGCATGACTCACTGATCGATCTGCCTGCCTGCCCCGGCCCGAGCGTGGCTCTGTCTGTCTGCAGGTTTCTGCACACAGAACGCGAGCACGTTCGCTTTTAGAGAAAGAAGGCATATCAGTTGATTACACAGGGGTCCTGCTGTCCCACTGTTTATTATTTTTTATTTGTGCACTCAAGACATGACTGTCTCAGATGAGAAGTTGTTTCCAATCTGCACTTTGTTTTTATGTTCAAACGCACCTTAACATGTGCTTGTGTTGTATTGTATCAAAATGTGTTTTGTGTTTATGTGTTTGAAATTTAAAATTTAATGAAACAATATTTCAGCACAGGTTTAATTTAAGACCTGCTCTTCTGTTGTGTTTATGTCCAATGCTTAAGACTGCACAATTGTGGACTCCCTACTTAAATTGAACATGTTTTAATATGAATACACGTGCATCCCTACTATCTTGTGTTTGTTTTGGTCTTCTTTTTGTATTGTTTTGTTTGTTCTATGTTTTGTTTTTGTTGTATGTAATGTAAAAACGCTCAACATAAAATAAAGACTTCCCCCCAAAATGTTTCTTTTTTAAAAGAATGGAAGCAAGGAATTTCATCTCAGTGAAGATCCCTGCCCTACATGTCACAATGAAGGAATTCTTATTGGACTTATTGGATTTATGATGCCAAAATGTTTTTAAACAGGTGTTGAAGCTGTTATACATCGAGTACATGCAGGGCAGGGGATCTCCAGGACCACCCCTGCACGAGGGTGACCTGTGGTTTCCACAAAACAAAGATAGTCTGGTTTCCAGGTATGTAAATTATGCTAAAGCAAGATCTAAGTGGCATATTGCCAGACTTCCTTTGAATGAAAGCAAGTCATTGCATTTAGTTTGCATTAATATTTAACATGATATCCAAACTTTTGGGGGAATTGGATGTCAGTTCATGAGCCACATTCATCTCGACTGGGCGGGACATCCTACGAACAGAATTTTCACTTATGAACTAACATCATTAGCTTAACCATATAGAATAGAATGAACTCGACAGCAAATATTGTTTTTAAGATTCAAGTGCCTGCTGATGCTATATATATATATAAGTCGTGTTGCGTTCAGGGATCATATCACTCTTTCACCTCTTCTGGCCAAGGAGAATTCAATAATTCTGTCAGTGACAAATGCCCCTCTCTTCCCCTGCTGCCTGATGTGCAGAGAGATCGCTGTAGTGCCTGTATCTAGAAGCAAGGTGAGCTTGAAAAGGTACGAGTCCCAGAACCTTAAATGAAAGAAGATGAAGTCTTTTTTTCCACTTTTATGTCTTCTCTAATGGCTCGTGCAAAAGCAGACTTTTGACCTATAGAATTGATGCAGAAATATAAAAAGAAAATGAGTAAATTGCATGGCACACTTCACCGCAGCTCTTTATTATTTATTTATTTTTTTTAAATGATGTTCTTTTTCAAAAAGCCAACCTTGACTCGCTCACGGCTCACTAGAAACCATCTGCCATATCCCTCATATCAAGCGCTATTAACTACTAAACACCTGAATGGGTTCCATTATGATCAAGAGAGGCAAACCTTGTTTGGCAAGATCGAAGTGGCATATTGACAGACTTCCTTTGAATGAAAGCAAGTCATTGCATTTAGTTTGCATTAATATTTAACATGATATCCAAACTTTTTGGGGAATTGGGGGTCCCATGTATAAAAAGACCTGAAGCCACAAGACTGAGGCTCAGCCTGGAGTCTCTCTGTTGTCCATTAGGATTCCTCTCCTCTTTGCTCAAGGTCTCCTGGATACTGTGTACGTCTCCTCACTCGCATCCTGCCCAGTCTGGAGTACTTGGCCTCTGACTCTGGTCATCCAGCCAAAACAACAGCAGACCCAAATGGCTTACTTTAACTCTTTCTACTGGCTTGTTGTTGTGCCTGTGCATTAATTAATGTGCAAGAGTTGGCCAGCACGAGGTCTCGTATTAAACCAGCTTTACATTTTCTTTGTATTTTTTAAGTGGTTTGATGTTTATTCCAATATGTAAATCACATATTGGAGGGATCTTTCTGTGCTGCAAACAGCCTGACAGCTGATCACTCTGTCCAAATGGCAGAGGCCCAAAATAGCTCAGTGGTCAGGTGTCATTAGGTTTTCTGAGCTGAATCGTCGTATAACAGTGCTGAACAAGGCGTCATGGGACAGCTGGCAGTTCGAGTCGGAACAGAAAAGGGCTGAGTCAAAGTCACCAATTCTCTCCAACATCATGTTGATTGTCATCTGAATGCCCAGCAACGGTTGCCCGGAAACGGTCTCATGACTGTGAGATGGGTCTTCAATGTATCTTGATAGATACACACAAAATACAACTTAAAAGGCAGATTAACTGCACAGTTTTGTGCATTTTTTGCATTCAGGTTTAGTTCAGATTTCGTAATCCAGTTCTCATAATTTTGTGTTGCTGTAATTTTGAGTCTCCTTGCTTTTGTTCTGTTCTTCTCTGCTTCTTTTTGTTGTTGTTGTTTTTTTTATATATATAATTGATGAAGTTGTGCTTATTTGGCAGTTGTTTGGATCTTGTGTCATCATTTTCTGTCTCCTCAATCTCCATTGGTGTCTCTATTTATTTAATCTGTGACGTGTATGGGTCGGTGCGATATTTCAGTATATCCTGTCGCGATTGAGGTCATTTCACATTTTGCTAATCAGTGAATTTTCTGTGCACTGGGTGTATAGCTTGCCTGTTATTTCATCACTATGTGTGAGTCTGTCTCTCCATGCTCTCTTTTACCTTGTTTCATTAAAGCCTCCTTTGCATCCACCTATACATATGGGTCCTTCTCATAGTTTTGTATTGTTTGTGTGGTTGCTTTGTTTTGTGTTGTGTGCATGTTTCTTTTGTGTTGTTGTGTTTGTATTTGTGCGGTTGTGTTGAGCATAATTTCACTCTTCATCAAAGATGACGTTCTCTTGCGCTCTGATTGTCACTGGGTTAGTTTGAAGTGTTACGTTGGCATCAATGAAATTATATTACAGCAATCTTGTCTTGATTATTCATGTCTTCAATGGCTACATTTCTACGGTATTCGTAATTCATCTTCTCATTTTTTTGTGGTTATTTTGCACCTTGCAATACTTCTTCAGTGACCCTTAATTGTCATTTCATTACAGCTTATGCTTGTCTTTGTGTCATATTTAACTCTCTGCAATTGTATGGTGAATTTTGAGCATTTTTCATGTATCTGTGTCATTTTGTACTTTTTGCACTGTTGCCATTGGTGTCATCTTGTAATCATTTCTCGTTGCTTTTGGCTCCATATCTAGCTCTCCTTGAGTTTGACCCTTTGCATTTGTTTGGATTGATTATACTCTTCAAAACTGTATTTGTGCAATCATATACGCAGTAGCCATCATATTCTTGTGTCATGAAAATGTCTGGTTTTCATAATTTTCCGAAGGATTAATGATCATGTGTTTAAAATTATTGATGCAGAACTTTGTTGCATTTGAAATAATCCCCAAGAGGCCGACATGCAGGCAGCTCTATTGTACTGACAAACGGTGGGAGCAGACATTGTGTTTAATCTACCACTATGTCCTTGGTGAGGCTTTTCTTAGCGTACTTTTCTTTAAATGACATTTTACCGGCAGTATAAATGAACACCAATAGTCATTTATAATCATAAATAAACTTTTTGGTACTTTTTTACATTATAAGGCACATTTTAGTCAACTTTACCAGATGAGTGTCAAACATAAGATCTGTGTGCCATAACCAGCCCGCAAGAGACTGCAAACCGGCCGCCAAATCACCAAGCAAATTGAAAACAAAAAAACAAAAACACATTGCTTTTCAAACACATTTCTCTTAAGAGTAACAGGTGTCATATCACACTGAGACCCAAGCTGAGATATCGGTGTGAAAGCAAGCTGCCTTACGGCTCAGAACCAGGCTGACAGGGTGAGCTGGTAAAAAAACTTGCATAATGGAACAGACATAGGAGAAGTTTTTTAGGACATTTCACCAGATGGTATAATTAAAATTTGCTTTATGTTGAGATTGTAGTAATCCTTGGTACAAATTGTTTGGTTTTGTGTAACTATAGATGTTTTCATCATGTATAATCTGCACCACAACAAAGAAAAACTTAAAAGTTTATATTTAAAGGTTCATATGGCACTATTTTACAACTTAAAATGAAAATGAACTTTATGTGGCAACTGAAATCAAATATGTTTGACATCCCAGCTTGAGATCCAAGGTAATGTCTCATAGTTTGGTTTGACATGTCACGACTAGTTTTGAGAGGTACTTTATGATATGATCCGTTGTTCTAATGAGACGCACTCACCCAGCACACGTTATGCGGCTATGAATTCACCTGCAGCAGTGCAACACTGCCTCCCAGTGGACTGTTGTGTACAATAAAAATGCTCCGTAGTATTGAATTTGGGATCACATTCAAGGTAGGCCATGGGTTATTTGACCAACCTCTCATAACAGTCTTATTAAACCCATTTGAAGAAACAGTTTCATCCACAAAGCCTCAGATGTAACATTTGCCACATCAATGAAGATCTTCTTATTTCCCGAGCACTCAACATTCTCCAGGCATCCTTACCCAACGGAAATACCACCTTAGCCACTGTGAGCCTTTTTCTGTTTAAAGCATCATAAGATTTTTACTTTTTATGTGTTTGTGTGATGGAAAGCACATATTTTCAGGGAGTGATCACACCATTTAAGCCATAAAGTAATGATGGAAAAATCTGGAAGGCGATGGCAAAAGTTATGTTCAAGCCTATATGATTTACATAAACAACAAATGGAAAGACTGATCACTTCTCCGCAATGAGTCACCACTGGAGCAGACTGCATCATGGGAAAACTGGTGCAGGCACTTGGAGGTTTGCACAGAGGTCTGAGAGATCCTCCCTGTAAGGTATGACACAGTATCGGCAATATTAAAGTGGATTTATAATGTGATTATTACTCACTGACACACACACACACACACACACACACACACACACACACACACACACACACACACACACACACACACACACACACACACACACACTCACACACACACACACTCGCTGAGTGCGAAACCACATATACACACACAAGAGCGCTGGCTTGCCATAAACCGCATTCATGCACACACGCACACTCCTGCTGCACATACCTCCTCACTACTGGTCCAGACCCAGACACCGCATGCCAGTGCACCTCGCTCCCTGAGCCACAGGCCGCAGGAGGAGAAGAAGAAACAGATGGGTACCAGCTGTTTGGATGAAAGCCCTGGGTACACAGCTACTGTATTGCACCACACACACACACACACACACACACACACACACACACACACACACACACACACACACACACACACACACACACACACACACACACACACACGCATGCATTCATGCATCCACACGAGAACTCCTTCAAGTTGTTTAACTGCAGCCCAGCCTATACAGTATGTTGTATTTAGTCACACAACTTTTACAAGCGATGTATGGCTACTGCTGAGCTAAACTATTCAGAAGTTCCACAACATGTGTGCTGGAACATAAAGTGTTCTGTTTCGTTTGTAAGCGGCTCCTCTGCTGAGTCCAATGTTGTGTGTCTGTTTATGGGGATTGTAAACACGTTTCATGCAATTTGTCTGTAAAAATCGGTAGATTTAGGAATTTAATCTAAATAAGAAGCATTACAATATGAAAATAGAGTCACAAGAAAGAGATATTGGTTTTGATAAAGTTTGATATATGTATATCTATTCAGGGGTTGTCTCAAAGTAGTACACAAGGTTTAAACAGTAAAAATAACTATGAGGTGAAAGCGGTGATTTTGACGATGTTCACATCCATAATAAAGAGCGCCTGAATGACACAAGGGTTTTTAGGCCAAAATGTGGAGTGCTTATGACTGACCAAGTTAGTCACTCCACTGAACATGTGTTCGACTAAATGAAGAAAAGACTGAAGACAAAACGCCCCTAAAACAAGCAAGAAGAAACCACAGACTTCAGCCAGTGACATTCATCCATCCATCTTCTATGGACACAGGCAGGGTGAACCCCAGGCAGGTCCTACAGAAAACATAGTGAGACACACACATGTTCACACCTACAGATAATTTTAGAGACAAAAATTATAATAACATGTGTTTTTGGACTGACTGGAGGTGAGGATATCCTCCCTGTCAGACGGAACTATTGATAAGTGGTGAAGGAATCTTAGAGCTGCACTAATTCATCCTTTAACTTTGATCCATGTTAAATCTTTGATAAATACAGTAAAAAAGTAGAAATAAAATGTCTTCTATCGCTGTTGCATTATGGGTGTTTTTAGAAACTCACACTGACAGCATGGCTTTTAGGCTAGTTTGGTTGCAATGCGGTAACTTGCTTTCATCACCAATATCTCAACTCAGGTCCCAGTGTGGTGTTGGGCCCATACTGTGAAGACATTTGTTGAAAATAAAGATAATAATAAAAATAGAAACAACACAAATCAATGCATTCTTTGAATTTTTTGCAATTGCTTGGTGGTTTGGCTGGATTGGAGCCTCTTGGAGCTCAGCTGTGGCCCACAGGCCTTATGTTTGAAACATCTGCTGTGGACACACACATGGTCACTGCATCTGCTGTGTAAAACTTTCACAAAATAATCGACCTCAAAAGTTGTTATTGTGGTATTTGTACTTATGTCAAACTGCTTATAACAGAACTGCTTTATGCCATCAATGTTTGGTCCAGAAAGACTCAAACTGAAACTCAGCCATATGAAAGATGTGGTGGTTGTTGCAATACATAGATTAGATTTTGCCTTACTGCTCAAACTCAAGTGGTTTCAGCAATTTATATTGAAGAAAAGTAGATCCAGGCCATGCAGCAGTAAACATTTTTCAGCAGTATAACCTGCGTTCATTACCAGGCTGGAGTTAGTTTGATTTGCAGTTTGTTTGATTGGTTGTTATTTATTTTCAGGCAAACCTGTACCCTTTCTGTCACTGCCAGCAAATCAAACATATTAAATGGATTCTCTCTCAAGTTGCTTGTTTAGCACCAAATGCAAGATTACATATTACATATTGCTCAGACTCTCAACATCTCACTTCCACTATATGTTCATCAAAATGACACACAGCCTTATGCATCAAGCCTGGAAAAAAAAAGATTTTAACATCCATCCATCCTTCTTGTTTTACTGTTTTATCCTCTTGAGGGTCAGGTGACATTGGAATATGGTGTTCTGAAAGACAGAAGAAACAGCACAGACATTTACACAAGGTTATCAAATGGATTTTTCTGTACTTGTTTGTTTTCTCATCATCTGTGACAGCTGGTCCCTGAATAAAAGTCAAGCTAATTCTCCACAACATAACAAGGGGCAGTGAATGTTGTTGATAATTCCTGACTCTCGCCTTCTTTCATCCCTCCCTCATCTCTTTGCGTTTCCTCCATGAACCCAGTAATTTCGGATCCAACCTCAGCTATCAACTTTCTTCCTATGAGTCAACTGAAGTGGTGACTCCTTCAGCTCATTACAACATGACTACCCCAAACCCGAGCGCTCTTTCTTGCTGCCGGAGAAGCATGTTTCCCCAGCCTGAATGCCATTAGTTATAGCCAGTGGTTGTTCCTTCCTATTGCGCTGACTTTGAACACAACCTGTCTCATTAAATAAAAATACAGCATTGTGTCAAGTGTGGCAAAGTTGGAGCATAAGCCACGAGTTTTTGAGGCCGCTGTGACAATCCTGCCACTGCAAACCTCCATTAAACATCACAGAAAGCCATCTGCTTGGCTTACCGGCAGCCCCGAGCAACAGTGCACCAGCTATTGAGCACCATGCAAGGGGAAAAAAAAAAAAAAAAAAATGACAAATGGAAATGGTATTGTGTGTTTGGTTGACCACGGCCGTTCTGTGATTTCCAGCCTTGGTTGCTGATGTGGTCTGGCTGGTGTGGGTTTAGAGGGCAGACCCGAGTAACAGTCGGCTGATTTCGAGTCGTTTTCCTTCTCCAAGCCAACAGGATGTCTTTAATGAACCACAGTGTATGTTTGAACTGTCGCATCCCGTCACACCAGCAGTCCGGGCCTCGTCGCTGGCGTGCACGACATGAAAAGGGAGGCACGGTGAGATGGGAAACGTGGTGCAAAGTTAGAAGATGTATCTAAATCCAGGAAATGCCGCCTTCGAGACAAAGACCACAAATCAAAAGTTGGCCATAATGGAGGGGGAGCGTCTTTGTAATGTATCTTGGAGACTTTCGAGAGACTGAGGCAGCCCTGTTCTTCTCGTCCTCTGACAAGTGTTCTTTTTTTTTTTGTTCCCAGTTGCAAAAGTCAAGTTTGATCCGACCTCAGAATGAGATCGCAGCCAACGTTTTCAGGATGGCTGTAGCTGCTTGGGGATTTATTCTGGGGATTTTAAGGTTGTTGTTTTCCTCAAGGTCCCTTCATAATGGGACCAGCTTGGCCCTGGTGGCTGAGTTTACCCATCACGTCCACAAGATGGTGTTGATGGAGTACCATACGGCCGCAGAGCCAGGATGCCAGTCATTGTGGCAGCAACAAAGGGAAAACAAGCTTCCATCATTTTCAGGATAACTGCAAACTGAGGTGATGGTTCAGTAACTGAGTGTTGATATGAAGCACATTGTTTCAATTACACCAAACTGTTGTTCCAGTCCCTGCCATAGGAGAATGCTCAAAATACTCGGTGTTTGATCTTGTGGGCTCTTGTGAAACTGGAAATGAATGGTGATTAACTATAATGATGATCATCATGGTGAAAGGTTTTGTGCCACAGGTTATTTGACTTTGTGAGCTGGTTTATGAAGAGAGGTCCTGCAAATAGAAGCGTTATCATTTTTAGCAGGATTGTTGAACATGGAGGAGTCTCACTTTCTTTGATATAACAAATACAAAGAGGTTTGCATATGAACTTGTCATCACTTCAATAAAAGAAGTCACACGGTTTTTGTCCGCGGCTTATTACGGTCTGAGACACATAAAGTTTCTTTTTTATTTGTGTGCAAACATGTGCATGTGTGCCGTTGTAGCGGGAGGCTTTGTAGTGCTGGGTGAGGAAGAAGGATATGACTATGATTAAAGCAGGCACTAAAGCAAAGGTGGTAATTGAGATCATAAACACTCACTTTTCCATTTACCCCTCTAATGAAGCGTTCCTGCTTATTCCGAGCGACTGATGAATCAGAGAAATGCAGAATCCACTCTGACTCAGATGAAGACTTTAATGGCCTTCAGATCTGTTTCTATTATTCCAGTGACACGATGAAGAATGTCGACGCATACAGTCGGGTGGATGACACATTGCGAACGGGCAGGAAACATTTGAGTGCAAAAGGATTTGTTGCTTCTCAGGGACGACGAGTTTGGTAATCGCTCGAGCGGACCAAGGCTTGAATACAATGTGACAGTGCGCGCTGCTGAAAGGATCCTCTGGCAAGCCTTTGCCTGATTTCCTGGACACTTGAGGTTGCACATCTATCAAATGATTTCGGGCACTTTTAACTGATGGCTCCAAAGTGGTCCCATACACTGCAATCACACCCAGATAGAATACCCAATGAGAGCAGCTTCCTCTGGGCTGCTGAGGACCTGGTGTCACTGCCATTAGTGTTTTAGTGTTCACTACATCACTATTATGGAGTGTTATTATGGTTGGACCACAACAGGGGGCAAGCTTGTAAATACGGATCTATAAACCTCTAATTGATGCTGATTGAATTAAAAAAGAAAGATTAACCAGTTGGAATTTCTGAGGTGCTGCGAAGTATCGTGGATAACTTCTCATATGGCAAACCACACATGGAATAATGTTTAATTACACATCAGTAATTTGACATAATATCAAATAAAATCAAGAAGAATCCACACGCATCTACAATTATTAGATGCCTCAATCATATGCTGTCCTAATGTTGTCCAGATGAATTGGAAGAGAACTGGACAACAGAGAATGTTTTAAGTAATGGCTTGGTCTAAGTTATAGTCCAAGTATAGTGAAATGCTAGAAGAAAAAAAACCTTGTTGACACAGGGAAATTGTGCACAGAAATGACTCCGGCTTGAAAACCAAATGCAAAATTGAGATGGATTGGTCTTGTTGACAACAAAAGTCCCCAATTAATTAAGATAAGAAATATTGAGAGTAATTACTTTATGGCAGGGTACCACATTGGAACACCTGTTCTGAAAAATGCCAGCCAAATTGAATGTTAGTCCTTGTAGATCATACTTATGTGTTCAGGGACTACATAACAGACGTGTATCAAAAACATACCTGAAAATTGGAATATTTGATATTATCTGTTATAGTCATACACGACTGTGTTATAATAATAACAATACTCATGTTGATACAGTTCATCTCCCGTCATGTCAGATGGTACATTTTCAATATTGTCCAAAAAGTCATATAGTCATACAACTGAGTCCTGCCTAGTGAAAGACCTACCGATGAGTGCAAGTTGAGACTGAGCTCCAGTTTAGATGAGTTTGGTTAAAGATTTCTAAACTCACAGGGAAAGTATCTCAAACAACAGGCCGTTTGGATTTAAGTACTAAAGAACAGATCAGATTTAGATAAAGATCATCTTTTTTCATCTGCAATTTGTATTTTCTTCTTTGCCGTCTGCCTGTTTTAATGATTATGACCTCGAGATCAGGGCCTCGCAACCTGAGGTCATGGACCCCCTTTGGGGAGTGTCAGAGGTCACAGCAGGGGGCCTTAAGCTGTGCTTGCTTAGAGGTTGTCAAAATGTCAATGGAATCTAGAATAAGACACTTTCTACAATCTATAGCAGACCTGTGCTTTTATAACGGAGGCTCCTGCTTTTGTATGCAGATGAGACTGGCGGTGTCCAATAGCATTTCGAGTCAATGGGGTTCATAGGAACATTAACAGAAATTTAAAAGTTACAGAAAAAGAAAAAGATTATAAACTAGTTGAGTGGGTGCTAACCCTACCTCATGTCAATGGGAGGGATTCATTCTATCCAGTTTAAGTGAAAATATCTGAATTATTGGTTCTTCCAGATCGTGAAGCTATAGAGCCAAAACAACTGATAGATCATCAAAATTTCAAGGCATTAGAAGGGAAATTCACTGTTTCCTTTGTGTATGAGTGCATTTAAAATGTTTTCCAACACGTTAAGTGAGTTTTGTCCTCCCACTTCAATATCAGATGGCCCTAAATCCTAAAGAGCTCATCAGCTCTGGATGTATTTTCACTGCTTTGACAGATGTTTTATGATGACTGGAAGTGTTTAACTAAATATTACGCCTGGCCTCTGGCTGCCGAGATTAGGATCAGTTTAACATTAGTCCCTTTCCCTTTCAAGCAGCGACATATATCTATTAGGTCATCTGCGTTTCCAGTTCAAGCCCGCGCTTATTCGTGATTCTTTCTGACTTTGCCCTTCAACCAGCACGAGGAACGCTAAATCAGCCTAATCCTTTGAAGAGTGGACCTGGAGGAAGCTCACCCAGTCAGCGTGCTCTCCAAGTCTAAATGCCGTGTGGCATGTTTGACATAGTGAGTGAAAGGGATAACACAGGTTGTCAGGTAGGAAGGAGCCAGGCAGCGAGGCCGCAGCAATCAGGAAAACTTGGTCCGGCAGAAGGCATGACTTCAATAAAATACCTCCAGTCCTGCTTTTAAAAGCATTAGTCCAGGGCAAATTAAAAAGTAGAGTGCAATTAAAAGAAATCACTGTGTAAATGTTAGCATGTGGAAGTTTTTCTTTTCCTTTCCTACCCAACCCCCCCCCCCCCCCACCACCACCACCACCACCCCCCCACCTCTTCCTCCTAGCTGAACAAAGAATGCCCCGGAGGCAGAGCGCTGCAGCTGCTGAATATTACTACATCCATGTGTTTTAAATAAGACCCCATTATAATCAAAATCATAAAAAAAGAAGTAATGTGGCTCTCCAAAACATTTAAATTTAACTTAACCAATGTAGAGCTGAAGCCTCTGAGGCCGTTTTAGATTTCTTTATTGAATGAATCTCTGGAAGAAACATATTAAGGAACCATCAAAGGAGCCATTATTTGTAGGAAATACACTGCTGCTGAAGTTTTGGAATAAATAGTGCAAGAGACTGGCGGCTATTTGGTAGCAGTTTTTTTTTTCTTTCTTTTTTTTTTATATGTTGTGTTTGCTTTCTGACCAGTGGATTCAGCCAGGGGAACGCCTGCGTTACGCAAGGTTACATGACCGAGTTTACGGAGTGTATTGACTGATACAATCAGCCACAGCACACTGAAAACACGGGGAAATACGTGTGAGGCACTGTGGCTTGTGTTCTCCAACAAACTAACAGGCTTTGTATTTGCCTAATGTAACATGAGAATCATGCGGTACAGTCTGGTGGTCTGGTCCTGTAGTTTCTGTCACCCTAAGAAATTGTGAAGGGAAAGCAATTTCGTGCAAAAACTTCAAATGTAAAGAAAAAAAAGCTAAAAAACTAAAACCAAAAAAACTAAAGAAAAATACTCTTTAATCTCTGAATCTTATGGAAAGTGATAGGAACCCAAGAGAAAAGGGTGAACATGCGAACTGCATTTGCTTTTCTCCTCACTGCGAGATGAGAAAGCAACACATGGGCTTTTTTACTCCCTTTTCTAATGGAATTTAAATGTAAATAATGAGATTAATAAATACTTAAGTTTAATTTGTAGTCTATCAGAGATTATAAAAACCTGGTTGCTGAGCTGTACTTGCTGGGCCCTTCATAGCAGTGATTTCCAACCTGAGCCCGACCCCCAAAGAAGATTCATGAGGTGGTGTGAAACCCTCTTGATTTTAAAGGGGTATAACATTTTCTTATGTCTTGAAAATAAGTGAGTCACATTATTCATTAATGTCGCAAAAAGTAGGGGTTTTTTTTGCCTCTCATTCATGCAAATTAATAATTAATCTCTCAAGGAACATATTTAAGCATGAGGCAGAGGGAGATGTCGGGGCATTGTAAGTAGCCCTTTATGTATAGAGCGAGATTATACAATATAACATAAATGATAAAGCAAAGACAATATAAAAAAAAACACTTCTGGGTTAGGTTAATTGTAATTAACTGTATTATATGAATGTGTGGAGAAAAGCTGTTTTCTTGGTGTGGGCAGGGTCTCACATGGGCAACAAGTCAATTCAATTCAATTCAACTTTATTTAAAGATCACCAAATACATTCCTCGGTGCTTTTAACAGAGAAAATAGAAAAACCCAACAAATCACCAGAGAGCTTTAGGGTAAGTGCAGCTGTAGCAAAAACATGGGGTCAGGTTCACGCATTTTCCAAACAAGGTCATTTTCTTTACATTTTTAAACAGAATTATATTAAAACTAAATAAGTAAATCTAATAGCAAGACATTATATATCATATAATTTATAGCTACATTTTAAGATATTGTGAATTAATTATGTGGGCTAAATATCAGCTTTTATCAAATGTGCACGGCAGATACTTTGTTTTCCAGCCTGGAGAAAATATATTAAAATATTTAATAGCAAATAAATTCACCTGCAGTTTTGCTAATATGTGCTTATGACCAAATACTGGGGGATTTTGTGCCCACATAAAGAAAATAAATATGTTTTCATGTTAAATTCACTTAAATTCATTGACATAATCCACATAACTATAAAGAATATAGTATTGTCAGAGTGTTCACTTTAGAACTCAAATGCACTTCACAAGTTAAAGTTCTGGTGACATAATATCAAGTCATAATTACTTATGGAGCTCATTTTAACTATTTAGTAACCATGGTATTGAGGCATGAGTTGAAAAAGTATAAACGTGCAAATAAATAGTTCCTAAGTCAGTGCTGATTAGACAAATGCCTCACTCCGCGGAGATGTTCTAACCACCACCTTGTTTTGTCCAACCGAGGAAGTGAGAGGCCGAGGGCAAAACCTAACGATGTGTTGTGGTCCGATGACTCATTAGTAAATACACTTTTTTTTTTTCTTTCCTCCCTTTGATTTCTTTTTTTGCTTCATTTTCGGTGAAGTGGCTGACATTATAATAATTTCTCAGCCCAAACTGTCATGGATTTGAACTTGAGAGGCAACAGTAATTTGCAATCAGACTCGGAGTTTCCAACAGAGGAAAAACATAATCAAAAACAAGGGGAAAAAAATGTAAATTCAAGATGACAGACAAAAAGAAGAGTGCAATGAGTACACATTCAAAAGTTAATAACACATGTTTGAATTAAAAAAAACAAAAAAAAACGGCTTTAAGGATCTTCTAACCTGAGATAGTTTAGAGTAAATAGAAGAGAAGGAAACTGGTTCTTAGGCTGTGTTTACGCAACAAGTGAAAACAGAAAAGTGTTGTTGCATGTTGGCTGTCCAGAGGGAGCCACTGAAAACACAAGTTTTGGAAATCAACTTTTTATAGTTTGAGAGTCATGAGTAACAGAGATCCAACTTGGTTCTCTATCCATATGAATGTCGGTGTACTGGCCATTGTTAATATTTATAGCATATTTTCCTCTACAGGCATGTGTGTGTGTGTGTGTGTGTCTCATTGCAAAAACCGCACCCACTATTGGCCCTACATGAAAACTACATCATTTTCAGCATTTCTGCCTTTTGAACATTGTTTTCTAAACGTTGCCATGTAAATGCACAAACTTTCTGAAGCAAAAATGACGAACTTTCACTTGAAACGCTGTCCTGTAAAAGGGGCCTAACCCTGTTGAACTTATTTTGTTGTCCTCTCATAATCCAAAGACATACTAATTAGGTTAATTGGTGACTCTGTGTTGTGTGTATCAAGCAAGTGTAAAGATGGGTGGTTGGAAATTATTTCACTTAGGTGAAGGGTCTGAATACCGTCCAGTTGACAGATGATGTTTTCCAGAGCAACTGATGTTTTCCAGAGCAACAATCAGAAAAGTTCTGAAGATCGGCAAATCAGCTATATAGATCAGAAGTAGTGGAAGCCATGACTAACATTTCTCAAAGGATAGGTCGTGAAAAACCTGAAAAGAAATCACAGGGAAAATATCAAATGGTTTGATTTGAAACCAGCTGACCTTCAGGAGTGTGCAGAATTAATATAAAGTGGATTTAAAATGAATTCATTTCTACAAACCAGAAGACCATGTCACAGATGCCTTTGGAGGGGCCTGCTGGTCTGTAGACGTCTGCTGCGCTCAGCCTTCAAAAGTCGCTGAGGGTGTCGCCTCACACCAGGACAGATGAGTTTCCATGGGAGGAACGAAGATGTCTGGCCAAATCCACTTTTCCCCCTTATTAAAATGGATATTTCCGAGCTGTCAGAGGGTGAAGTCTGGGTTTGCCGAGACTCGTGCTGACTTCTCGCTGACATTGAGCTTCCTTTCCCTCCATACGTTCGGTATCTCCTGTGGCTGGCCCGTCCTCCCTCCCACCCACCCTCCCACCCACCACGCAGTGTAGTGGCTTCTCTACGGGACCCTGAGCCAGGCTCTGGCAAGCTGTTCGCTTTTTGCTTAAGCGGCGTGCGCTAATTTACCGAGACTCGACACTGTTTTCGGGTCCGCGGTGCAATTCTCACGTTCCAGCTGAGAAAATATATCATTAGTCCCTCATCGTGTAATGCTTGCCACGTTACGTTATAAAAGCTGGGTGTAAAGCGACATGGATAAAACAGGAGCAATTTCCAGTGAGCCTCATTTCGACCGCCTGCTTGGAATAAGTGGTGGGCGTTAGGATTTTCAGAAAAAGGGACAAGATGCGGTGTTGAAAAGACCATTTTGCTTACTAAATGCTCCTGGGTGGCTGGAAAACTAAGCATTTCCACTGCAAATGTCTCCTGTAACGTATTCCAGCCATATGAGTTCAGGTCTTTACGAGTCTGCCTTGAAGGTTATATGGATTAATTAACTTTGCGGGCCAATTAAGATTCCCGGTTAATTACAGTCTTGGTCATTTTAATTGGATCTGCAGCGAAGATGGGTAATTCTCCAATGAGTTTGTTCCCCCTGCTGATGTTTACTCTCTGCTAAGGTTAATAAAGAATGAAAACAAGTTAGTTTACCGCTGAGAGTACAGGCTGACATTCGCGGGGCCCGTCGCCGGGAGAAGCTCTGTCATTACAGAGCCAGTGAAGACCCTTTTTTGGCACAAGACCACAGTTTTCTGGGTTTTCTTTCACTTTACAAACATTTTTACAGGCCTGACAAGGCTGTGACCTGGCAGGCTGCGGGAGACAGCCCTCGTCACCTGAAAACAACCACGGCTCGCGTGGGCCACACGAGACAGCTAAATATATCGCCTCCCAAGTGCCAGGAAGTGGCGAAGACGAGAACAATGGCGTCCGTCCATCTCACGGCTTAATTAACAAGCGCAGGTCGCAACCATAGCAAATTACAGGCCCTCCCGAAGACTCCTCCTGCTGCTGCTCTTTTGTAGGCATCATGTCACTTGTCGAGAGCTTACTGCACACCCATGCTGCCTCGTTCTGTGTTTACTCTCTGTTTACCCATCTGCTTAGAGCTCCTACCTATCCATGCCGCTCGCAAGCCGTCCGCTGCCTCTCTTTCCCTTTAGTTTCCTGATCACAAGCGCACAAGTCATTCATGTGGCAGCAATTTGGTTTGGCCGACACCCAGTGGCGAATGTGCCTGACCCCCTCTCTGCCCCCTCGAACCTGCACAGCACCCCTCCTTCTCCTGCCCCAACACCCTCCGGAAAGCCACATCTATCGCTGGAGCTTTCAGGGCCCTGACTGAAAGCTTCAGACCATTAAAGCCAGGCTTGTTGGGATTGTGAGCGAAGGTATTACAAGTTCGAAAACGCTGCCGCTTCAAGGCTACGTGTGATCTAACTCCGTAATGAGCATCTCCTCTACTGCGTTAAATGCTTAAAATGGCTTCAGAAACTCTGTAATCCCATTTAAAGAGCCTCGCCAAGCAATTTTTATAGATGTTTCCAAGCATCCGGGCTATGTCGCAGATTTTAATGAAAGTTATAGGCAACCATGTTACTTAGCAGATGATTAAAACAAATTAAAAGAGCATGCCATGGCACAGGTATCAGTTATTTATATTCTTTATAAGTGGAAAGTGATACAAAGAGCTTAAGTTCAACCACCATTCATAGATGAGTTTATTCCATCCTTGTATTAGGAAACAGAACAGCTATTTTTTTGTTTTTTTTGTTTTTAGTATCTACAGTAGTAGAAAACAGATTTTGTTGGTGCGAGGGCTCCTGTTAAATTGTTTCATAGCCGCAGAAAAGCAGCGCCCTTTGACTCCATGCAGAAGACATCATCCGCTTACAAGCTCTCACAATAAAAAAACACCCTTGTGCCGTAATAAGCCCCACTTTGTTTCTAATACATGCAAGTGAAAACATTTATTGAACTAATTACAACAGCCTCGCGTAGGATTTTCTTCCTGTGTTACACATGCTTTGGCTGAGTTCCCTGTATTGTGTAAAAAAAAAAAAAAAAAAAGTCTCACCACCCCAAAGACCGCCAGTGCCAGGCGCATAAAGGAGGAGAGAAAAGCAAGAGAGTGAAACTAATCTGGAGTCAGGGATTAAGTGTTTGCTCAGTTGAAAATAGTCAAAACATCCCTCCTTCATACACCAGCTTCATTGCCAGTGGAAAGTGAACAAATTAAATATGTTTACAGAGCTGCAGTCTGCTAACTCAAAGTCCACGGCCTATACAAGCCTGAAAAGCACAGTCTGTCAGATGCAATTTACACTTAGAGCACAGGATCGATTGTGTGTGTGTGTGTGTGTGTGTGTGTGTGTGTGTGTGTGTGTGTGTGTGTGTGTGTGTGTGTGTGTGTGTGTGTGTGTGTGTGTGTGTGTGTGTGTGTGTGTGTGTGTGTGTGTGTGTGTGTGTGTGTGTGTGTGTGTGTGTGTGTGTGTGTGTGTGTGTGCGCGTGCGTGCAGAGAAAGGGAAGACAAAACATGACCAGTACTGCTGCCAGGGCCTGATTTTCTGAAGAGACTGAAAACCCTGTGGCCGAGGTTGTGGTGTAAAGAAATGCAGCAGGAGAGGAGGAGGACGGACAGCGGGTGTTTAATGCAATGGGTTTGGTTGCAATTAAGCTGTTGTGCATTTCCTTTCCTCTTTTTTTTTTAAAAGTAATGAATAAAAGCTGTTTGAAATAGAATGAGTGAGTTAAAGTGGAGGACGTTTTATACAGTCATGCATGCATGATGAATCAGAAACGGATAGGGGGACGTGTCAAGTCTTTTGGACGCTCCCTTAGTCTCCATGATTCACTATCACATGTCACAATCATTATGTCTTTCTCCTATAACACTTTCAAAATCATCTGGTCTTATATTTTACAAATGAGAGTATTATCTGGTCATGGGAAAATGAAAGCTAAAATACCTGTGTAATAGTAATGAAGAAAAGAACAAGCCGCATTCCTTACACAATTTGAATAAAATCTATGATTTACCTGGCCTGGTGGCCCAGAGAAGACTGAGGCCTCGTTTACGTAATGCTTTCAAGTGAAAATGTACAGTTGAATTTCAGGGGTCTGATGAAAGCAACTTTTTGAAAATGGCTCCCAAAGTGGAACTTGTTTTGTGGTCTGGTCACATCTAAAGGTTCAGGTAAATTTTTTGTGTATTGGTTGATTTCATATTCCACGTCTCCTTTGTTTGTTCATGTTATATTCGGGTGTTTTGTCATTTCTTCACCCTCCCCCCATGCGTCCTACCTTAACTACTCACCTTGAATGCATCAAGGTTCCCTCTCCATTATGTGTTTAAAGATCTCAAACACTGTTTATATAAGATGGTTTCAAGTGAAAGCAGTTCACTTTGTTGTGTTTAGGTTGTTTGTTTGGTTTTTTGGAGGATCTGAAATTGGCACTTTCAGAAAAATGGTTTCAAAGTGAAAAAACAAAATAAAAAACTGCACTGTTTCTGTCACCATGTAAACAGGGGGAAAACATTGGATACTATTCACACTATTGTTGTGGTCAACAGTGTATCCAGAAATTTGCAAGTGAACTACATTGTCAGAGTGTTTGTGAATTTAATTCCACTGCTTAAACAAAGTCTATATTTACTACGTTTTAATACACCATCATCTGGATTAGTGCAGACGCATACTTCCAGATATACATACAGTATATGGCCTATGCATTGTCCAAGGACAGGTTTGAATGTGCACGCATGTGTCGTTGCATCACCAAAACACGCCACCAAACAGTAACTTGGCATGCATACTGCTGCGTTTTCAAAATTTCCATCATTCCTATGTGTACAATGGTTGTGATGGACACATTGCTGTCTGCAGATGCAACTTTTCTGAAACAAGAACTGAAAACAATTTTCTGCAGATTATTCTCAGTAGCGCGGTCTATCCCCCTGATTGTCTGTTCAGTGCTTCATGTTTCATCCTGATGAGTGTCCAGACCGTGTTCCCTGTCCTATATTTTCCTTAGACTCTTACTGTTCCTTGAGCTTGTTTTGGTATGTTGATTTAAGTCAGTTTTCTTGTTGACATACATGGGAAGATCAGTTTTTTTTTCTCAGAAGCTAATTTCTGTCCCGACACAATGTCACTTTGTAGAAGCAACTATGAACATTTTGATTTCAAAAACATTTTGGAGATGTGTAGAGATCATTTTCATTAAAATTAGTTGCCACAGGCAGGTAGTGTTGGAGTCCTCCGGAACAAAGGCTTCCAGCTCAACCCGGTCTCTGCCTCTTGGTTATGCCTTGATCGTGAGCAGCTCTGGACTTGGTCTGGATTCTGTTTTGGGATAGGTGGTCTTGACCACAATACTTGACCACAGGTATGATAAACGTTTTTTTTTTTAGCACACTTAATAGATCTTCATACAGCCAAAAGGCAGCGTGGATGGAGAATTTCCTTGTGTCAACATCTCTGCTGATCTAACTCAGATTGCAAACATTTCCTCTGAGATGAAGTGACTGAAAGAGGCTGAATCATTTTTTGCCACTTTCATGACCCACTAATTCATTTCAGTTGCTCTGCTACAGAAAACCTCCTGCTCCAGTGCATGTTCTTCAAATGAACAGTAGAAAGCAGGAACTACCCACAGCTGGGGGGAAAGTTTTGCACTGCATACCATCAACAGACCACTAACACCCCTCAGAGACATTCACACTGACAGAAAAATCAACCTCCTCTATCAATATCATAAGCAGAAACACTTTATAAAACCAGAAGACATTCTCATATCTTCACATCTTCATAATGTCCTCTGCTTCTGTGAAAACAACAAAAAATAGATGTTGTCAATGATTGATCAAATTGAACTCCCATTCCCAGCAATACACTGTGAGGGGTGCCAGTCTGTTCCCAGCAATACTACATATTCTGCCAGCCATGAGGCAACAGTGTACCGAGTGAGTATAAATGTCAGCACATCTTGCAGATAAAAACATCGGGCAGGAAAAACTAAAAGGAGCTGAGTAATATTACCAAAAGATCAGAAGATATTGATGAATTTCCATACCTTCCAAACATGAGGCCATTCAGTGTTGCAACTGCTGTAGTGCTTTTGCTTGCATTTCCCTGTTGTATTATGCAACAAAGCTCAGCTACCCCAACCATTCAGGTAAGGGCTTGAGCTAATGTCATGTTTTTTACAAAGGATTTATTAAAAATATAAATTGATCATGTTCATATTAACATCTAATTCACAGGAGCATGACCTGGGAGAAAAACCAGAGAGTCCAGTTGCTGCTCATGAGGAGACCTTCATGAGCCCTGGACAGGTATGTAACTTCACCTGAATGGCTGGCTGAGCACCCAAAAATACATGCTGCTCTGCACTCTATGGTCTGGAGTAGAGAGCATCATCTGAGAGAGTGGTCGTGCTCAATGACAATGCTGAACAACTCATGTCTCTTGGTTTTTACCCAGACGCCGTCTCATAGCAGACAGAAGCGTGGCATGGATTGTCGCTTTTGCTGCAAACCACGTGATTGTTCTGGTGTGTTCTGCACTCCTGGGTTTTGTGGAGTTTGCTGTAGGTTTTGAGGATTTCACCTCAGACTAAAATCATTGCTTCCACTTTTTGTCTCTAATAAAATTGACACCCAGTAAGCTCAAGTTTGCAGTTTGTGGTTTTTGTAGCAACTTGTTTCTTCTGTATTACAAGAAAAGGTACATGTGAAAAATGTAACGACAAATCAGAGTACCAATTGAGAAAGAGAAAAATAAGCTTGATGTCCTGCATTAAAATGGCATCCTGATAAATTGATTTGATTTACACAGGCAATAATTTGATCTACAATTAAAACATTGAAACTGTAATTTTTTTTTTATCTTTAACCTCAACAAAGTACTTTGAATAAATGTTAAAATGTTCTCTTCTCATGAATATAGCAGAAGTAGGATCTGTTATGCCATGTAACTGTACATTTAGATACTAATAATAAAAAAAACCTGCTCAATATGTGAGAAAAATAAACTGTTCAAGGTCACTGTATGACTCCTAATACTTCAGGTTAAGCAAAAGTTCACATTCATGTTTTGAGGGAAACGCTGTAGTGAAAAACACACTGAAAGTTGAACATTCCTCAGGAATTGTTTGCTTTAAGTTGGTTTCTTGCATGATGACACAAGAGTAGGACAGCAGCTCTGACTCAACCAAGCAACACAGATTCAGAAATACATATGAAGAAAGACATATCTTCTGAAAGTGATTTTTTTTGCTGAAAGTACGGGGAAATGACAAGTGTTTCAGAGTAAATGACTCTCTTATAATTATATTTGCTTAACTCTTTCAGTCATTTCTTCCAGGGCATCTAGATAGAAATTCAAATCATCATTAATGCCAGTGTCTAACAAACAAAGTACTGCAACAACTGTTCACCTTTAAAGCCACATGGTGGAAGAGTGATTAGCAGTCAGTGAGAAGATCTGGGTTCAAATAGCTTTATTGGTGACCCTACATTGCCTATAGGTGTGAGAGTGTGTGGTTGTCTCTCTCGCTATTTGCCCGGTGATGTACTGGCGACCTCTTCAGCGTGTACCCCATATCTCCAATTAGCTGGAGTCAGCTCCAGGATCCTGCGACCCTGCACAAGATGAAGTAGTATTGAAGATGGAAGGATGGATGCTCACCCTGAGCTGAAGATAGCTCATGGCAGACTGCTGTTGTTGAACAGATGCTCATCTTCATTCCCAACAAGTAAACAAAAAAAATCCAAATGTCCAAAATAAAGTACAAATGTTCACAGAAGATGACAAATGAGGCACTGGGAGCAGCAAGAACACATGCCCAACTGATGTCACCAAGTGATGTCACGAGATAACCCTAACCCAAACTCAAAACAATCATTTACTTAATAGAAAAACACAAGAAAAGCCATCTCATTTGGTCCCAGAAGCCGTACCGCATCCCAAGTCTGAACAATGTTTTATTTTGAAAAATGACCGAATTCTCTCCGTTACATACGTCTATGACTCACGCTTGTCTCGGTCACGTGATACATTAGCGCGAATATTAAACCGACAAGCGAGCAAAATGAGTAACAAACAGACATCTTTGGAAAGTTTCTTTTCAAAGGGGAAAGGGCCCAGTGAGGAGATAAAAGAATAACCACAGTTTTTGTGTTGGTCATATAATTTTATTTTGTTGTATTTATCCGCCACACCAAAAGGCCGGTCTGTGAAAATATTGTATGAGATTAAGCCGGTCCATGGCGCAAATAAGGTTGTGGTCTGCTGAAGCAGTGTACAACTATGTTGTTTAGTTCAGATATTAGAAATTGCTCCATTTCCAGTTGGCTCAAAAACAAAAGCTGCAGCTCAACTCATTAACAACGCCAGGAACAAACGAGACCAGTAGATGCCTCTGTACATTCTAATACACAACCTGGAGTCTCCTCATTGAATTGGGTGGGATAGTTTTGGTTCACGACACAGAAAAGCAGAAAAAGTAGGTAAAAGCAATAAGCTAAATATAGCAATGTGCCACTTACTGACATGGAGTTTTTTGTTGTTGTTGGTTGTGGGTTTTGTTTTCAATATGAGATGCAACATTGATTTTGTGAGGAACCGATCAGCAATTGCTGATAATGAGTGAGTAAAAATGAAGCGCACAACAAGAAATGTTCCCATTCCCAAGGAATTTCACACCAGGATAATATGAATGTGATTAGAATATTGAGTGTTGCAAGAACAAAACTCAAAATAAGTGCAATTGATGTAATAATTTAATGTTTAGAAGCTGCAATGTTGTTCACATTAAAATCATTTGATTGGCAGGAGCAAAAGCTGGAGGAGCCAATCAGTAGTGAAGTTCAAGCTGCAGCTGAGGAGACATCAGTGGACTCATGGAAGGTGAGGAACTTTAAGAAATGAGTTTGATCAAATAGTCCAAGCTGATTCTTCACCCCATATAATTGCTACAAGTTATTTTCAACAATGAGATGTGCTCTGCTAATGTCTCTCCTCTTTCACACAGACTCTGTACAACACGAGGCAGAAACGTGGCGTCAAGTGTCGTATTTGCTGTGGCTGCTGCACGCCGGGCGTCTGTGGAGTTTACTGTAAATTCTGAGGATTTCTGTTCCAACAACCACTTGAAATTATTGTGATTACTTCAATTGTGGAGTGAAATTTTGCCATTTGAAGTGTGTTGACTGGTTGTGAAATTGAACGTCAATTGTATTGATTGGTTTTAAAATGTACAGTTTGCTCATGCTGGATTTTCTTATCTGTGTCCATCTAATTGTCTTGATACCTGCAATGCATTATAAATAAATGTTAGTAGCAAAAAATAATTGTTTGTTCAAAATTATTTGAGTTTTTATGATCAATTATATTTTCTGTCCATAATGGAATTATCAGCTAGATTTAGTTTTCAGTTGAGGAAGTGGAAAAGTAGATAAACCTAAATCAATCAAATATCTACAAAAAAAACAAAGCACTGACTGTCTTCTTTTTGAGATAAAACAGTCTAATGTAGTTTAATGTGATCAAATGCAGCAACTGTCATGGATTCAACAACAACGAAACTCGACATATTTTATTCAGTGTTAACACTGTTACAGCAGTTCTCTAATCAAAACCAACACTGCCAAATTTTTCCAACTCACAACCAAAATAAGTCAACAAAGCACATGTTGGGCAGCTGTTGTGACAAATTATCTGCATCATAACTTTCACAACATCAAGTGTGTGGGACTCAAAGCAACATAGTGCATGAGAGATATATTGTCAGAGTTACTCATGAGGCATTGTTTGCTGCTGTCATAAGCAACACAGATATTTTTGTATTTGTATATTTTTCACAAAATTCAATATCATTTTGTCACTTTATACTGTCTGGAGACCTGGGCAGAAAAAAGGAATTACTTTTTTCCAAATCCTGGAGCACATAGCAGTGATTGGAAAACAAATTGTTCCAAGGATATTTCGTAGCCAGGTCCAAAAGACATTGGGGTTTTTCTGAATGGGTGTCATCATGAAGTTTGCATTGCATGTTGATTTTTTGGAAGAACTGATCCGTACATATTTACATTGAGGAAATGTTTGAAAAATGTGTGTGCCAATAAAAATGCACAATTAGAACATTATCCAGTCCTTGGGAATTTCCCACCTGGAGCACATAGCAGTGATTGGAATATCGAGTGTTGCAAGGATATTCCTGTAAGCAGGTACAGTGACTGATGAAGCAAGAGTGTCTCAAAGTGTGTATAAATACCAGCAGCGTCTGCTCACTGCAACATCTGACAGAAGATCTCCACAAAGTGAAACCAGTCGTCTCGATCAGAAGAATTCTACTTGCTTCAGGATGAAGACATTCAGTGTTGCAGTTGCAGTGGCAGTCGTGCTCACATTTATTTGTGTTCAACAAACCTCTTCTGTCCAATTCACAGAGGTAAGCAGATGATGTTAACCAATTTTCAAGTAATAACTGAATATTTGAGCTGTGATGTTGTTCATATTATAATCATTTGATTGGCAGGAGCAAGAGCTGGAGGAGCCAATCAGTAGTGAAGTTCAAGCTGCAGCTGAGGAGACATCAGTAGACTCATGGAAGGTGAGGAACTTGGAGAAATGAGTTTGATCAAATAGTTCAAGCTGATTCGTCACACCGTTGAAGTGATATGAGTTATTTTCCTCCATGAGATGTGCTCTGCTAATGTCTCTCCTCTTTCACACAGACTCTGTACAACACGAGGCAGAAACGTGGCGCCAGGTGTCGTATTTGCTGTGGCTGCTGCACGCCGGGCGTCTGTGGACTTTGCTGTAGATTCTGAGGATTTCTGCTCCAACAACAACTGAATATTTACTGTGATTACTTAAATTGTGAAGTGAAATTTAACAGTATGAATTGTATTGACTGGCTACCAAATGTGTGAATTTGCATCATGCTGATTCTGTTGAGCTTTTGATCCATTCTTGCAATGTATAATAATAAATATGAGTAGCAGCAATATATTCGAGTTTGTGTTTTTCAGAAAAAAAGAAAACTTTTTCAAACACCATGACATTTCATCAACCTCAGCATTCTCAAATAATAAATTCCTCAAGATTGAAGAGAAACATCAGTCAAGTTAAACCTAAATCAAACATCTGCAATCCACCAAAAACTCATTGTCTTCTTCATTAGTTACATGTAATCCAATGTGATCAAATATTTCTCTCATTGATTCAACATCAAAGAAAACTGAACTATTTATTCCAAGGTGTTTAATAATCCAATCCAACTCTCTCACAGGGAAATGTTGAACTTCAGACTAAAATATACAAATAAAACCCATGAAGAGCAGCTACTGTCATGTACATTGTGCAACATTACTTCTTCAACAATTCCTACTGATTCAGTCAAATCTTTCTGGGATTTAACCCCATAAGGATATATTTATCCATCTTGCGATATTAGCATCTAACATGTGATTTCTGGTTCAATTTATAGATATCATTTAAAGTGGAGGCCTACAATTGATGAGTGTAATCTTTACAGTCTGATAAGAGATTGATCATTGCTGGCTGTTAGTGCATCACCATTCATCCACCAACCATGATCTAATCTGATGTTGTTCAGCAAATGTAAACACTCTGCAGCCCTGATATGCTCTGTTTGATTGAACCCTGTGGTGTAACAGCAAAAAACTGGAGAAGGTATTCATTTCAATCCAAAAGTCAAATTTTCAGTGCTTGATATTAATGTTTGGGAGCGTCGATGGAGTGGAATGTACATTTTATTTTCACTATTTAGCAGAGTCAGCCAGTCTTGACTTTACATTTTTGTTGAGTCAATAGAGAAATTAGTCACAAGAAATGAGTTGTCGGTTAAAAAAAAAGCCACCAATGTGACCATTAACACATAAAGAGCTGAGTAGGAAATACTTGAACCCTCGGGGGCTCAGGGAAGATGTCAGACCTCAGCAACAACTTAAAAACACAACATGAAACATGAACAAGTACGAAGGAGCAGCCTTACAAAACATGAAACGTGACCAAACAAAGAACAAGGACAGAATCAGACATGAAATCACAACACAACAGGAAAAAAATAAGCAAGTCATAATATACAGAAAGAAACTGCAACTATCTTTTATTAATTACTTGCTATAGGCCACATTTCATAAGCTTAAAACTTCAATTTGAGAATTAATGGGAATTTTATGTTGTGTTCGATGACAGCAAGAGGGTAAAAAATGCTGAAGTGTCTCATGTGGCAAAATACTAAAAATGAAAGTTTTAAAACCAGGGAAAATAAGCCTCTGAAGATATTGTGGGGTTTTACGCTCATTGTCCTGTGATGGACTTGTGAGCGGTTCAGGACGTATCTTGTGATTCACTCCACGGCCCTCAACTGGATAAAGCATCATGAAAAACGTATGGTGGCTGTTTTAATTGTGATGGTAAATAATCTATATTATGAGGAACTGATCACTCATCGCAAATAAAATTATATGTCATGATAAAGTCATAAATCTAAACAATACCAAGGTTAATTCTCAGTTAATGTTTGAAAACTGTGATGAACATGCACACAACAAAGAAAGGCCTCTTCACCGGGGAATTTCCCACCTGGAGCAGATAGCAGTGATTGGAATACCGAGTGTTGCAAGGATATTCCTGTAAGCAGGTACAGTGACTGATGAAGCAAGAGTGTCTCAAAGTGTGTATAAATACCAGCAGCTTCTGCTCACTGCAACATCTGACAGAAGATCTCCACAAAGTGAAACCAGTCGTCTCGATCAGGAGAATTCTACTTGCTTCAGGATGAAGACATTCAGTGTTGCAGTTGCAGTGGCAGTCGTGCTCACATTTATTTGTGTTCAACAAACCTCTTCTTTCCAATTCACAGAGGTAAGCAGTTGAATTTAACCCATTTTGATACAATAATTGAATATTTGAGCTGTGATGTTGTTCATATTATAATCATTTGATTGACAGGAGCAAGAGCTGGAGGAGCCAATCAGTAGTGAAGTTCAAGCTGCAGCTGAGGAGACATCAGTAGACTCATGGAAGGTGAGGAACTTGGAGAAATGAGTTTGATCAAATAGTTCAAGCTGATTCTTCACACCGTTGAAGTGATATGAGTTATTTTCCTCCATGAGATGTGCTCTGCTAATGTCTCTCCTCTTTCACACAGACTCTGTATAACACGAGGCAGAAACGTGGCGCCAGGTGTCGTATTTGCTGTGGCTGCTGCACGCCGGGCGTTTGTGGACTTTGCTGTAGATTCTGAGGATTTCTGCTCCAACAACCACTGAATATTTACTGTGATTACTTAAATTGTGAAGTGAAATTTAACAGTTTGAATTGTATTGACTGGCTATGAAATGTGTGAATTTGCATCATGCTCACTGTTGAGCTTTTGATCCATTCTTGCAATGTATAATAATAAATATGAGTAGCAGCAATATATTCGAGTTTGTGTTTTTCAGAAAAAAAGATATTTTTTTCAAACACCATGATATTTCATCAAACTCAGTATTCTCAGATAATAAATTCCTCAAGATTGAAGAGAAACATCAGTCAAGTTAAACCTAAATCAAACATCTGCAATCCACCAAAAACTCAGTCTTCTTCATTAGTTACATGTAATCCAATGTGATAAAATATTTCTCTCATTGATTCAACCTCAAAGAAAACTGAACTATTTATTTCAAGGTGTTTAATAATCCAATCCAACTCTCTCAGGGGAACATTTAGTCACGGATAGCAGACAGGGCCCAAGTGCAGGACTCTGGAGGCAGGCTGAGTTCAATCAAGTCTTTTATTCACAAGGACAGCACAGACTGACGAATAGCACATTGCTCCTCGACCTGAGGAGCAGAGCAGACCTGACTCCAAAACACTGGACAGGACAGACGAGACATGGATGACTAACAAACCAACAATGAACAAACACAGACAGGACATATATAGGGCAGGGTGATTGCAGAAAGTGGCCACAGGTGTGGTGCTGGACAGCCCAGACCTATGGCCGGCCCACTCTTAAAGTAGACCTCAGCCTACCTCCAGACACATTTTGAACTTCAGACCAAAGTATACAAATAAAACCCATGAAGAGCAGCTACTGTCATGTACATTGTGCAACATTACTTCTTCAACCAATTCCTACTGATTCAGTAACATCTTTCTTCAATGTAATCCCATAAGGATATATTTATCCATTTTGCAATATACACATCTAACATGTGATGTCTGGTTCAATTTATAGATATCATTTAAAGTGGAGGCCTACAATTAATGAGTGTAATCTTTACTGTCTGATAAGAGATTGATCATTGCTGGCTGTTAGTGCATCACCATTCATCCACCAAGCATGATCTAATCTGATGTTGTTCAGCAAATGTAAACACTCTGCAGCCCTGATATGCTCTGTTTGATTGAACCCTGTGGTGTAACAGCAAAAAACTGGAGAAGGTATTCATTTCAAAAGTCTAATTTTCAGTGCTTGATATTAATGTTTGGGAGCGTCGATGGAGTGGAATGTACATTTTATTTTCACTATTTAGCAGAGTCAGCCAGTCTTGACTTTACATTTTTGTTGAGTCAACAGAGAAATTAGTCACAAGAAATGAGTTGTCGGTTAAAAAAAAAAGCCACCAATGTGACTATTTACACATAAAGAGCTGAGTAGGAAATACTTGAACCCTCGGGGGCTCAGGGAAGATGTCAGACCTCAGCAACAACTTAAAAACACAACATGAAGCATGAACAAGGACAAAGGAGCAGCCTTACAAAACATGAAACGTGACCAAACAAAGAACCAGGACAAAATCAGACATGAAATCAAAACACAACAGGAAAAAAAAATAAGCAAGTCATAATACACAAAAAGAAACTGCAACTATCTTTTATTAAGTACTTGCTATAGGCCACATTTCATAAGCTTAAAACTTCAATTTGAGAATTAATGGAAATTTAATTTTGTGTTCAATGACAGCAGGAGAGTAACAAATGCTGAAGTGTCTCATGTGGCAAAAAACAAAAAATGAAAGTTTTAAAACCAGGGAAAATAAGTCTCTGAAGATATTGTGGGGTTTTACGCTCATTTACCTGTGATGAACTTGTGAGCGGTTCAGGACGTATCTTGTGATTCACTCCACGGCCCTCAACTGGATAAAGCATCATGAACAACGTATGGTGGCTGTTTTAATTGTGATGGTAAATTATCTATATTATGAGGAACTGATCATAGCAAATACAATTGTATGTCATGATAAAGTCATAAATATAAACAATACCAAGGTTCATTCTCAGTTAATGTTTAAAAACTGTGATGAACATGCACACAACAAAGAAAGGCCTCTTCCCCGGGGAATTTCCCACCTGGAGCAGATAGCAGTGATTGGAATACCGAGTGTTGCAACGATATTCCCGTAAGCAGAAACCGTGACTCTCTTTTATTAATTACTTGCTATAGGCCACATTTCATAAGCTGAAAACTTCAATTTGAGAATTAATGGGAATTTTGTTTTGTGTTCGATGACAGCAAGAGGGTAAAAAATGCTGAAGTGTCTCATGTGGCAAGATACTAAAAATGAAAGTTTTAAAATCAGGGAAAATAAGCCTCTGAAGATATTGTGGGGTTTTACGCTCATTGTCCTGTGATGGACTTGTGAGCGGTTCAGGGTGTATCTTGTGATTCACTCCACGGCCCTCAACTGGATAAAGCATCATGAAAAACATATGGGGGCTGTTTTATTTGTGATGGCAAATAATCTGTATTATGAGGAACTGATCATAGCAAATACAATTGTATGTCATGATAAAGTCATAAATCTAAACAATACCAAGGTTCATTCTCAGTTAATGTTTGAAAACTGTGATGAACATGCACACAACAAAGAAAGGCCTCTTCCCCGGGGAATTTCCCACCTGGAGCAGATAGCAGTGATTGGAATACCGAGTGTTGCAAGGATATTCCTGTAAGCAGGTACAGTGACTGATGAAGCAAGAGTGTCTCAAAGTGTGTATAAATACCAGCAGCTTCTGCTCACTGCAACATCTGACAGAAGATCTCCACAAAGTGAAACCAGTCGTCTCGATCAGGAGAATTCTACTTGCTTCAGGATGAAGACATTCAGTGTTGCAGTTGCAGTGGCAGTCGTGCTCACATTTATTTGTGTTCAACAAACCTCTTCTGTCCAATTCACAGAGGTAAGCAGTTGAATTTAACCCATTTTGATACAATAATTGAATGTTTGAAAGCTGCAATGTTGTTCATATTATAATCATTTGATTGGCAGGAGCAAGAGCTGGAGGAGCCAATCAGTAGTGAAGTTCAAGCTGCAGCTGAGGAAACATCAGTAGACTCATGGAAGGTGAGGAACTTGGAGAAATGAGTTTGATCAAATAGTTCAAGCTGATTCGTCACACCGTTGAAGTGATATGAGTTATTTTCCTCCATGAGATGTGCTCTGCTAATGTCTCTCCTCTTTCACACAGACTCTGTACAACACGAGGCAGAAACGTGGCGCCAGGTGTCGTATTTGCTGTGGCTGCTGCACGCCGGGCGTCTGTGGACTTTGCTGTAGATTCTGAGATCAAATGCTTAAGATTTCATCATGCAGGGTTGTTTGTTTTTTAGTTTTTTTGATCCATTTGTTTGTCTCGATACTTGCAGTGCATTGGAAACTAATGTGAGTCGCAAACACAATTTGTTGGTTTAACACGTTTTTTTTTTTTAAATTCATTGTATTTTTTAGTTGGAAAGGTAAAACAATTGACTTTTTTTTTTTACTGATTTAAAAACAAGATTTTCTTTTATCTGACAATGTTGTGACTGTATCATACATTTGTACTTCAAATACCTGCAGTGTATGCTGAATAAATGTTTAAAATGAAAGTTTTTAGAGCACCCATTTTCAATTCCTTATGAAGGAATCAAAAAAGCATCAGGGATTCATTTGCAGTTATCATGGGAGGCGACACAAATGCACCTCACCAGTGTAGCAATCATATGAGGATTATTTTTAATCAGACCAAATGTGAAAGTGTGAACACATCCTCTGTTTTTGTTAATGACAATCAGCTGGTTGAAACAGTCAGAACCAACAAAACCACTTATTTAGTGAAGACTAAACTGAATGCAGGGACTTTGTATTTGATTTGATTTTTTTTTTTTTTTTTTTTTTTAACAGACATAGGGCTACAAATGATTATTTTCGTTGGATGTCTGAGAAAAAGAGAGTGATAGAGGTCTATATTTCATCATTTTAACCTTCAAATCACTGACTGGTCGTGCAAACTTATGACCAAATGGGATGTACGTAAATGCTGCAGAAGTAAAAACAAACTAGTAGAAACAATTTTGATTTTCTTCTGAGTTACAGAAAACCAAAGAGGAGAGAAACAACATTTGAAAAGATTGTTTTGATAACTCATTTCATACTGCAACAGAAAAGAAGAACAAGTCATTGAGCTGATATCATTTCATAAAAACTATGATATTAGAATATATTTCCACTGCCAGCCGGGAAGGCTAGATAATAATGTGATTGGAGAATAATGAATACATCTGCACAAAACACACACAATTCAGGACTACCTGAAAACATGCCGTCTGCCTTGTAGCAATGCAATTCATTGGATATAGTGTTATATATGTACTTTTTACATTGTACATGAGGTTGCAGCCACATGGGAGTCATGCACTCAAGGAACATTTTGAACACCCTCTGGAGCTGGTAAGGCCCATGATCTGATTAATTGGTCAACTTTATGATTGGCAAGCACCCCAACCCCCACTCACGAGTTGAAAGTATGGTGGTGACAACAATTTTCTGTCAGGTTTCTAAACTGTCAACACTGTCAAATGTACAGTAAAAAGATAAAATGGGCTTGGATAAGACATTCTTTATCACTCCCACAGACGGTAAATTCCAAATTATTCAGAAGCAAAGAGAAATAGTGCCAAAAAAATACGATGGTCAAGAAAAAAAAGTAGTATCAAGATATGTACACAATTAAGACTGTATATACATAATATAAGATTAAAAACGTTTTTTTTAAATACATCAAATTGCTGTACCCACCACACACACACACACACACACACACACACACGTAATATGACACAAGTATAGAATATCATTTAGATATCTTCACAACTTTAGATAATAACAATCATCATCATCATCATCATCATCATCATCATCATCATTATCATCAATTATATTTGTTTCATCTTTCAGGATGCCAAAAGTCAATGAACATGCACATATAGTATTTAAAAAAGTAAAACAACTAACTAACCAACTAAATAAATAAATACATACATAAATAAACAGTAAAAACATATGGATAATTGCAGTAGAAGTGAGTTTTAAGATAAGATCTACGAGACTCCAGGGATTTAATGTATCTGATGTTGGGTGGGAGTGAGTGCCAGAGGTTGGGCCTGAGTGGCTGAAGGTTTGAGACCCTATGGTGGTCACGCAGACTGGAGGGTACAGAATATATAGTACAAACATTGTATAAACATGATGTAGAAATGTAGTGACAAATGTCATCATAATGGACAACATAATGTATTATTATTGTTGTTGAGTATATTATTGTTCCTATTGTTGCCTTGTGAAATAACTTCATATTTGTTACCATGGAGACCCTTATACTGTGGTGTTTAGGAAGTAAAACCTTCCAAGAAATAACACTTTCATAGGCTGCTTTATGCCAGGGGTGGTCTTTTGTGCAAGTGCAAAACAGGCCCGGCTCTGAGGTGGCTTGTTTTGCACTACAGTACTGTACAGGGAGGTATGGCATCTGGCCATGGTGGTGTGCTTGCTATTGTGTTACTTTCAGCATGGCTGGATCGCGCCTTGCAATTATAATGACCACAAAGGTTGAATACACGGTCTGGCGTAAAATCAGCAAAGGAATGAGAAGGGTGTACACAGCCTCAGATAGACCATGTGATAGAAATGTGAATGATGAAGCAACATACAGAGGGGTCAACATATTGCAAGTGACAGGCGGAACAATGGCCAACCTGTGGTTGCCGTTTAAGCTTGTGTGATTGTAGTTCAGCTATCACGTCACACACAGAAGCTCTTGCACATGCAGAAACACACGTATTCTCTCCCGGTCATACACGCTAAGACTAGTCTGGTGGAGCCTGGCAGACTCCAACACTGATCCCACCCTCATGCAGCCTTGCAGGGGGCTGAGTGCCATGCCAGGCCTGCCTCACGTCCAGACGGATGCCCGTTGAACGCCCCCATGCAACAGAGCCGCTGCCAAACCACACAGGGAGATAGTAAATGAGTGTGCGCGTGCACACACACACACACACACACACACACACACACACACACACACACACACACACACACACACACACCATGTGGTTTACTTTATCTGACTCATAGCCACATACAAAACACAATGCAGGCGGGCAGGCAGGCAGCAATTAGGGGCCTGTTCATCGGTGAACTGCAGTATACTTGCTCTATAAATGTTCACGCTAGTGTTTTTAAGAACAAACCGGAGTTCTCGGGTGGTGAGATGAAGGAATTCACAGGAAGTTGCTGCCGTTGGTCGTTTTTTTTATTAACAGACACTCAGAGCGGATAGCATTGAAGAGGAATAGCCACGACAAGCTTTGAATCTCGGATGAACGACTGAAACGCAAACTCAGGCTAAACCAAATGGTATTGTCAGGGGAGGGGGTTAAGTGATCATCGTTTTCAATTAACACAGCAACATAAAACACGTATGAGTAGAAATGTTGAATTCAAATTATATCATGATGATAGCAGTATATCAGCTGTCATCAAAACTCATCATGACCTAATTGTCAGGATGTTACTGGCGATGTCATCTGTGGATATGACTGTGCCGACATTCATGCATGATGTTTTTACCCCCCCTCAACCCTAACCCTTTAAAAAACAAAAACAAAAATCATGTTTGTATATATGTCTTGACAACAGGGTTTGAAAACTCTTTAGATCACATCTTTGGGTGACCATATATATATATATATATATATATATGCACACACACACACACACACACACACACACACACACACACACACACACACACACACACACATATATATATATATATATATATATATATATATATATATATATATATATATATATATATATATATATATATATATATATACCACATTAAGCTGAACGGTGACACTTGAGCCAAAATTCAGTAGAAATGTCAGAGTACTCCTGCATTATTCAGCTGAAATGGTGTGTTGGTTTGTTTGGTATATATAATTTTGGAAGCAAGTGAAAACTGTACAACTCCTTTATTCATTTATATGTAAACTAGGGTTGTGGGGGGTGGAGCCTTTAAATAGGATGGCGTATAAAGCAGTGTCTCATGGGTGAACAGGTGAATGCAGCTGATCCACAAAATGACACAGCTCTTGTAAGGTTTTAGGTTTTTCAGAATCACAGTGGAGAACAGCCAAAAAAATGAAAGACTGTTATACCATTAAAAAACACAAACAACAGAACTGTCTTTAAACGAAGCACAATTACAGACACACTAATAGCTCACGTGAGGCAATGCTATTGTGTTGCCGGAAACCTACAAAACATTTTAACACACTTGTGTATCGAGAATCAATTACAGTCGGACCGGTGAGTAATACTGTCTTTGGCTTCCTGTTAATGTTCCCGCTGGATTAGATCCAGACAGTAAGATTACAGGAGATAATTTCAGTAATATGTCACTCAACTGCAATTGTTTCAGACTGTTGAAGATTAGTCATCACTTTCTACAGTTAATCACTTAAACCGGCAACAGTAGCGAGCGGACTGTGAACTCAAGGCTTCACCGCAGGTCACACTCCACAGCAAAGGCTGTGAGCCATTCACTCACTACACACACACACACACACACACACACACACACACACACACACACACACACACACACACACACACACACACACACACACACACACACACACACACACACACACACACACACACACACACATTGCTGGGAACCACCACCATGAGGTCAAGACCTCCCCTATAGCTGGGTTGATTAAACACGTTTCTACAACCCACACACTGCTCAGTAAAATCTGCTGCTGTGAGGATGATGTCGGTAGGAGTGTGGCGCTCTCACTGGGAGCATCACTCCCCCCACCCCTGCCCGCAGCAGCTCCACCTCCACCAACCCCCACTCCCACTCCCCATGCCTGCAGGGAGCAATCACACTGGCTTCTTATTAGGAGGATACCGACTGTTTGTACATGTGTATAGATGTATGAATGAATATTTCTTCCACGCAGACCCTCCAAGTGGAGGCAAAGGTTGCTTCTGGAGCATGCTGCTGCATAATCCGTTCCCTGAATGAATGCGGAGTGGGGGGGATAAACATTCCTGGACAATGAAACCCTCCTTTACCCCCTGCTGAATTCATACCCACTTAAAATCTGCTTACCCACAATGCAGCACTTGGCTGAAGCGAATGGCCCCCACTGCCCCGGAAGCGAGTGCAGTGCCACTGCAGAACAAATGTATCCCCACTTGTAGAAGCCTCAAATGTCAGCTATGGCTCAGATACAACCCTTCTGGGCCCTTACTGAGCGTATTACATCCAATTCAAATGGTCTTAATATACTTTAATAAGCCCTGTTTTTGATTAATTCTCCCTTGAAACCAGTAGTAATGCGGCTACTAGGCAGTGGGCACATATAAAAATCGAATGAATGGAGCAGGGCTGCCAAAGAGTCAGGAGGAGGAGGAGGGGGGGAGGGAATCCGTGTGGATTTGTCCTCACCAGCTGGCTCTTGAGCCCAATAATAATGGCTGTGCCCATGGCTCTCGGAGCACTGGTGAGAGGAAACATTTGCCGAGGCTGTAATGTGTTTAAGGTATACCATGTGATTTGTTTTCAGGGGCGGGGGGGGGGGGGGGGGGGGGGGGGGGGTGGGTGGTCATAAAGCCCTTGCGTGTCACATCCTGAGTGCAAGGATAGAACGACTCTGCCTATATTTCCCCTCAAGTGGACAGGGACAATGGCTGTGTGTTGTGTTTGGATCCCTGCAAACCGAGAACCCAAAGCTGAAAAGAAAGGTTCAAAAATGCTAACAGCACTCTGAGGAAATACCAGAGCAGGTCTGTATAGAACAGTCTGCCTGTTGCATGTTATGGATGGTGATTAGGAAAAGGAAAAAAAAACAACATCCTTAACTGCACCTGCTTCAGCGAGACCGAGCTGAAACACAAGCACAGCAAGTGTCTCATAAATATTTTCCATTTGTCATCCAGGAATTGAAATTATGCATTTAATGGAAGCGTGAACGTAGCAATATGAGTGTGCTAAGTCAGCATTCCAGTTCCAGATCTAACCTTCCTGGCCAGCAGGAGAGACGGATGAAAAGGTAAAAATAAGAAAGGAAAAGAAAAGCTCATCATCCAGTGTGTCGACAGTCCAGCTCTGAATCTTTAACAGTTTCCTGTTTCAAAAGTTTCTGCAGCGAAGCGAACGACTGTCACAGACAATTAGGTTTTATTGAAGAATGTATTTATTTTAGGGATTAACTTGTTACCTAGGAACTCCCGATGCAGCCAAATCCAGCACGGAGAGCTGCCTTTGGATGGCATTCTTGCAATTAGGAACCAGTTCAGTAATAAAAGTCACCCGTTAATGCCACCATTTAGCGGGCCTTCGACACGCCATGATGTCTAACATATGGCAAACACCCCCCCCCCTCACCTCAAAAAAAAAAAAAAAAGATCTGCTTGTCCTTTGACACTGCTGTGGTCGTGCCCGGCGCTGTTTCTGCACTCGCCAAAATGCCAGCGCGAATGAAGATTAATGATTCCAGATTTCCCACAACTCAAAAGGGCAGGCAATGGCTCATTATAACAGTTATTAAAAACAGCAAATTATTGCAATTTATTATCCCAGGCAAACTTATGGCCCCACCAATGCCATAACTTCCACTCCCGTGTTGGAACAAATGTGTCAAATGTGCCACAGCAGCACACTCACTCCAGGCCACAGTGTGGAAATGTAGAGCAGAGGTCCCAGTGTCCCTCCTCTAATCCTCACAACTGTCCTGCGAGGTATATACAATATATACTCTCACACGTTTTACCAACCTGCTTTAGGAGCACAGATTGCTATCACTGATCCGACCAGTTTCAAGCCCACTGGGTCATTTCCTGCTGGTGGTTTCACTTGTTGTGCCTTTGAAGCGGGCTTTAATAATAGGACCCAACAGAACTAATGAAAATGCTCTCTGTCAGATTAAAAGGGAGCTTCAGTCTCAGCCACCTAACCACATTCAGCACAAACATTAAAACACGCACACACAAACACACACACAGAGGCAAGCAGGCATACACACAGTTTACAGAAGTGGTTTACACTGGGAGGACCGTTCCTTCTGATGTGTGCATGACTGTTAACCCTCTTAACAACACTGAGAATACCATCAGTGTCTTGTTTCTCACAGTGGTGGGTTGGGGGGGGGGGGGGGCATAAAGCAGCAAAGGGAAAAGATGAATGTGCAAGAAGATGTCTCTTCATCCGAAAATGCGCAACACAATTCTTTGCGCGCCTTCCTTTTATTCTGTTTTAAACACTGGAATGAACGCTTTGGTGGTGGTCTTAATGAATCCACTTCAGTTGAGTTCCTCTCCATAAGCCTTTAGGTTTAATCCTTCAGTCTGGAGCAATGATAGTCTGGCCCAGGGGATGACATCTGTGAATCGTTCATTAACTTGTAACCAGCAGCAGATGTCTTTCGAAACAACATTTACGCCTTCTTCCATCCTCTGCAACAATTCTTTTTACCAGGCTTCGCTAGCCTGAGCGAGCGAAGCCTATAGAAATGGAGCGTTTGTTTTACCATACTCTGGAATTGAGCGTTTGTTTTACCATACTCTCAACGCCAAGTTTTAGAGCTGACAGCTGTCATCCACGGCCTATGCTGAGACAAGTTCTTACAACTGTAGCATGGATGAAGCAGGTCGAGGGATGGATAGGGGGATGAACAGATTGTCTATGTATCCAATCTGATTGGACTGTTGTAATTAGATGCTCTCTTGACTGGACAAACCCTGGTGGTATATGGTGCAAATAAAAACTTGGGATTATTTTGGTTGCTTGGGGATTGAAAACTATTATTTAGTCTATTTGGTGATGTTTTGAAGAGTCTTTTTATCCTCTGTGATTACGTTACAGGTAAGAGCTAAATCACTAGTTTGGGGTTAGCCTTGTTTCGTAGTGGGTAATGGTCTTTGAAGGGAGAGGGTGGTTTGTTTATGATGTGTCTGACTGCCACCCTCACCACTTGCCGCAGGTCCTTCCTGGTCACCGCACAGTGCAGCTGTAGCTCAGGAGGCTCTCTCTGGCCCCACAGTCAGCAAGGGAAGACGCTTGATTAATTTTCTTGAGGAGGTACAGTCTGCTGGGTAAAGACAACAAGATACAAAACTAAAATCAGATAAGGAGTTCATGAATTAGATTTGAAAGATTTTAATACAAAAAGAAGCCTATTGGAGCATGTTACCCTTTTGTGATTTTTGCATAACCTTCTGGTTTACTTCAGACAAACGATTATAATAATTTATATATTTATATAAAATTATGAAATTGTTCTGCTCAACAATTTAGATAGGCCGCTGTTTATGAGTTCATGTTCTCGGCTATGACAAGCGTCCAGGGCGAAGTATGTCCATGCCGAACTGCCGAAAATGTGTCATTGCCGTATGGTGCACAAACGCGTTCCGGCTCACTAATGATTGTGTCAGTCATATTTGAATCATGTTCAGCATGTAGCCTCACGACTGTATGCGCCCTGCAGCTGCCATTACCATGTAGCAAATGTTGGAGTTCCATGATGCACCTGAATGCATCGCTGAGGGCCCTCAGCTCCTGCAGTTAAAACCTGCAATTAAAACCAGGCCTCCCATTTTGCCTGTCGCCTTCAGGCACAATGGGAGATAATAAAACTGTATACAAAAAACGTTAAACAATACAAGCAATTTCCTAATACTTCTGGTTGTAAACACTGCAAATTCAAATACAATAGATCAATTATTATATGCATTAAAAAACCCTTCACCAATTGGCCCCATGACCCCTAAAGATGTATCACCATAAATGCTTTTGAAAATGAAAAAAAGAAGAGGCTACAATTTCTAGAAGCTGATTGAAACACATTTGTTTAGAAAAGAAATCTGCTCTGGAAGAACTATTTAGATTAATTCAAACTATAAAATCAGCACAATGGAAGAGAGTAAGAGTTATAATTGTAAGCTTCAAATTGCTATGTCCACAAAAACAAACAAATCCTATACTTATCTACAAACCACAAATGCTGAGAATACTATCATTCAGCTTGACTGTTGCTTCAACTCTAATAGGAAGACTTGCAATCTACAAAAACTTACCCATTACTTTGTTTGAGAAAAAAAGGCTTGGATCAAACTTACCTGTAATTACTGAAACACTGCAGCTCTGTTGGGTATGATACATGTCATATGCACTTTGACCAAACAAAATCTAATGCTGCTTTTTGTAGTGTAAACAGTATCAATAATGGTTAATGTCAATCTGTGACTACTAGCATTTTTTATTTTCTATTGGCCCAATTAAAAAAGAAAAATCATGAACTAAATCATGTATAATTTAATCAAAGAAATTATATTCATCAGTGCACAGAAAAGCACTGAGAGTCTGTGATTATTATTACCAGGGCACGAACAGGAAACAAATCAATTATGGTCCATGATCTCAATATTTTGATTCTGAAGTCAACAGGTTGACTCATAATCCTAATTTCTGGACATATTTTTATGGTCTAGTAATTGCTTTGCATTCATACATACATAATGATCCACAGAAGACACGAGTAGTGCATGTATCATGTTGTCATGAAAGTAGACAATGGAAATTTTGAGTTTCTACTTATGATCTCTACTCTTACTGAAACAGTGTGACCACAGTAAACTATCGTTTATTGAAGATTAAAGTAGGTCAGACTCCGAGCTGATGGACTCCTCTTCAGTGCTGAGTGTGGTCAGCAGGCCATATGTTTGACATCCCTTTGTCATACAATGAAAATAAATAGCCTATTGAACAAGTGTGAGGGAAAACTTCAGTGAAACAAAAAAAAGGATCTCCTGTGCAACTCTGAACACTCATGAAAGATGTTCAGGCACTTAAAAGCTGCAGCATGAGGCCTCAGCGATGGACATGAAGCACATAAAGAGTGTGGTATTTCAACACTGACAGCCTCCCTATGGAAATATCATGTGTGATTTCAGTGGGGGGGGTGGGGTTGACCAGAGCAGGAAGGCTGTGGTCTGTTTCTCCCAGGATGATATATAAATGTGACACTGTGTGATTCATCCGCTACTGTGCACCCATAAGCTCTCTGGCAGATTTGGGATTTTTTTTTTTCTTCCCCTCGTCTTTTGGGACAGTGATTGCACCGTGTGGATGTTGGGTTAAATTAGCCATGACTTGTCATTAAAACATTCCCCCCGTTGCATATAAAACAGAAAGCTGTAGCATCAACATAAAAGAAAATGTGTTTATTTGATGTTTTGAAGATCAGATATTGGGATTGATTTTGGACTGCGTGAATGGCAAATATGTTGTCTCATAGACGCTGTTGTGGCATTTGAAGTACAATGGTGCCAAGCGATGACGCGCTGCTTTTGTGTCATTCATGAGGACACGTCATAGTTAATTACAAACCCTTAATGCCGTCATGCTGCTAAGGCCCAATTGACCATAACCAATCGTTTGGCAGGAGGCAGCACTTGTGTCACACAGCGCGACATGATGGATTTCACAAATGTTTTTTAAATCACAAAACTGCGATCAGGAGCGAAACAAGGAAACGAACTTAGCCGCATGTATTAAAGCCACATATAATGACAAAAGGCTTCGGCGTACAGTCACATGAAATGTATTTTAATAAAACACAATGTACACATATGCAGTCCTATGACCATACATTTGCTGGAATCTAATTAATAAACCTAGAATATGTCAAAGCATAGTTTTATTTGTTGTGTTTTTCTTCTTTAAAACATCAAAATCAGTAGATGAGGTCAAATGAATGTAATACAACACTTTGCGTGACAGACAAAAACCTTTTCCACGTGTTAAAGATATGCACTGTTATAAAGAAACTCAAAGAATATTCAGCATATAAGAGTAACAGTATGAGGCAAAAGAAAGAATCTCACCGAACAAAAAAGTACAAAACATAATTAATAAATAAATCAAATATATACCATATAAATGAAATAGCTATGTGGTGGCTATGGGTATTATCTGTTTTTTGATCATTTTATTCTGTAGCTTGTATTACAACCTTGTTTGTAATCTCTAAAACATTTATAACGATGAACGAGTCAATACTGAAAATACAGTAATAAGCTTTTCATAATTAGATCAACTATGTACACGAGTCTGTTGCCATGCTAGTCAAACAACTAAATTTCTTCTTTTTTTTTATCCACACTATACAGTTAGAGCATAAAGCGGTCTGAAACGTAAACAGTTTGTGCTGAGAATAAAATATTTTGCAACTATGCATGGTAATTTCTTTTAATATTACTCTCAAAAATGTACATAACATAAAGGCCACGCATGGGAAACGTCTCCATTCAGAAGGGAAGGTGAGGGTAGTGTTGACATAAATATAGGAACAAAAAAACAGTCTCTCTTGGTTCAAGATGCCATTTTCTTGTCCATCAGCATCATTTGCCCCAACCGAACCGCCTCACTTTGCTTCTCCGTCCTCAGTGTTCATTCCATCCTTTCACAACACCCCCCCCACCCCACCCCCCGAGCAGTTCAGCATGCCAACTCCCCTCATTACCTCACCTATCCGTCCCCCCCCTTGCTCTCTCCAGTGCACTCCGCCCCACCACGGTCTCTGGTTTCCCCTCCTCTGGTCTTCCGTCACCCTGGTCGGGAGTGACATAGCTCATGATTGGAAGTGATGACTTCAGTGATATCAGCTGTGAAGGTCCAATGAGGCAACGCAAAGGGATGGGGGTTGTTGGGTGGGTGGGTAGGGAGGAGAGGGTGGAGTTACCTGGCTGGTCAGTGCGGCAAGAGGGCGGAGACTTGTGTTTAGCATATTGGTGCTAACAATGCACGTTGTAGAGCATATTTTCTTTTCGTCTTTTGACTGTTGTGTTTTTTTTCCTTTGGACCGTGAGTTGTGGCTGTGTCCTGAAGGGTCGAGGCTGACGTCAAGGGAGGGCCAGGAGGCAATTGGGGGAGGGTGGAGAGATTGGTGATAGTCGTCAGTCAGAATGTGGGTGCAGCAGCGGCTAGCAGCTTCGCGTTGGTTCTTTGTTTAAATGGATAGTTTCAGTTCTCACTGGCTGGAGCGCGCGGAGGCCAAGTGGTCGCTGTGCTGGTTCTGGGCCCGAAACCGCAGCCTTTGCTTGTTCTTCTTCTTTGGTTCTTTGGTTCGGTGTTTCCCTGAACCACCTAGGTACAAAAAGAGAGAAACAAAAAAAAACTGCTTAGTCCGATTGATAATTACTACCTATAGCTGTAATATTGTTCAAGTAACAGCTATCTTGTGTTTCAGGTGACTTTGTGCCAAAGACTTGCACCATGGTTTCTTTTTGCAGCTCATATTTCCAGGCCTGAAAGAGCATCGAACATTTCTGCAAACCACAGATATATTGAGTAGTGGTCTTTAGGGAACGACAATCCATTTATATTAATAAGAAAGTGGAGTTGCCCTCTGGTGGCCTTACTAAACACAATAGGACCAATGAAGAAATTGAGACTTGGGGTATTATAAAGTCGTCACACAGCAGCTGTTTGTTGGACATAAAACCACAGAATATTTTTACATGAAGTTGCTCTGTCTATCTTAAGAACATGTACATGTCAAGTAACTTTAGTGACTTATATTGTGTTACTCTGACCATTAAAGGTATGGTACGTCAGGCACTTTTAAAAGCGTAGCTATCAAATGTAGGTCTTGGCTCCGAATCATTACGTTCAACATATCCACACTTTGCAAAAGCCCAACATTCCCACTGGAGGCTGACTTGGTTTAGTTTGCAGGTCTCACACGAAGGCCGGATTACCCGCTGAGCAACACATCATTCGCCCTGAGACACCCAACCCTCAAGCGGCCAAAAGCTCATTTGAGCATCAATTACTTTTTTTGGTAACTTGCTTTGCAAGTGATTTACTTTGGAAGAACGTGTTACTGAAATATTAAAAGCTGAATGGCAAATATGCTTAAAAGTCCCTCTGTATTTTCAGTTTAAGATGTTGTGCCTCAGTAGTTAGGGTGTACATCTCTTTTTCTTTGAATCAGCACAAGTCTGGTTCATTTCTACCTTGGGGCCAAACACAACCTGATTGCGGTCCTGCTTTTGATCAAGAAAAGTACATTTTCTGCAAATATGTAAACTCCTCATTATAGCCTGTTCAAAAAAAACTCGAAGGAGTTACTGGAAATAGAGTCAAAAAGGAACAATGTATCAGAGTTTTTTTGTTTGACATGGGAAAAATACATGAAATTCATCAATATATTCTTTCTATCTCTTAGGTAATGTACTTGGTGTTTTCTCCATTTGTATACAGTAACTTTAAGTTCCCCAGTCACTCACTGAATATTCATTGAAACTCAATATCAGGATGATTTCTTTTATTGGGTTTGTGAAGTTCATCTGTTTGGAGTATCACAGTTTTTCCAGCACATTGTACGTTGGAGCAGCATTTAGTTGGTGTGGACTAAAGATTAAGCACCAGATTGCAAATTGAATGGAATCTGTTTATTCTGGGCTTGAGATGACAGTCAACAGGATTACATTAGGTAACTCAAATTGTACTGAATGATTAAGATTTTTAAAATCTACTGATATCTTACACTCCACATCTGTGCAATAATGAAATAACAACATTTGGCTGCTCTGTTCTTGGGTTGCACAAGAGCACAACAATGCCCTTCCTGACACTATCCTCAGTAGTATAACCCCACCTTCCACTGGTCTAACCTTGAGGCTGCTTGTTCCAGTGAAGTGATATTTGATTTATAAAAAGTAAATCTTTAGTGAGATGGCATTCCATATCTGGTCTTAGCTCACCACAATCCTCAGAACTGAAGCCCGGTTATAAACAGATCAACACAATGATTTTTACTATTTTTACTGTCACTGCAAACGCGAGGGGGAGATAAGTATGGGGAGCTGCATAACCATCTTTCCAAGTTGGAAAGGTCCCCCTGCCCAGGGTTAATCCATCCCAGGTTTCACTGGGATGGGGCAAGGCATGCTGGGAGCTGACTTCCTGCTCTCGTGGAGGCTTGTGTGGTAGAGACTCTGCACCCACGGCTCTCTGTGACAGAGAAAACTCAGGCTACCGAACCACAAGGCAACAATCCGGCTGCCAAGGCCACAAATAAGATAACGAGGTGTGTGTGCGAGATGTATGTGCGCGAGGGGGGAGTGAGTGTGAGGGAATTTAAGGGAAAAGAAAATCTAATGGGGGGAAAAGTGGAGTAAGGCTTGGATGATGAGACCCTATCTGAAGCCTGATCTAGCGCACAAAGGACCAAGCCAGGCTATGGTTCGCTGAGGGGGGAAGCACAGGAAAGCGCTGCAGAAAAACACGTTTTTTCAGTGCAAAACTTCACTACCTCTTTCTGAGCTTTATTAATGCACTTGTCCAAGCCATTTTTCTCTCCCAAAGAAATAGGTAACAGTGTGTAAAATGCAGCCTTGTCTCTAATTGCCTTCTCATATTTGCTTGAATTGCGGTGGCCTTTCCGCTACCCCAGCGAAGGACCTTTCCCACTCTCATGACTGCACCGTGAGGTAGATTTCAAAATATTCACTCGTTTAAGCTGACACGCATGAGGAAGCAAGACATTGCTGTGCTAATAGGGTCTCCCAATGAATAATACAGATGCATGCAAACATCAAACATCTCGGAGGTATTTCCTGCAATTAATCTAATCTTGGTATTTTGAGTCACATTGCCAATTCTGGGCCATGGCAATAAAGTTTCTCGCAGACAGCTCCTAGTTAAAATATCCCTTTGAAAACAGCTTTCACATCTCTTCCATCATACTCTCATGCCCTTCACTTTAAAAATATTGGACTTTATACACTTGCTTAGCTGATGCCACTTTAGATTTCTTTGTATGGCTTACTGTACAATAATGTTTGTAAAAGTCACTCTGGAGCTCAAAGGCATTTGGCCTATAGGTTCATTTTCCTAATTGCTTTTAAAGGGGTAATTTTCATTCAAAACAGCGTTGCTAGGTGCCTGATAAACACGGCTTTCGCTGCAATCAACTCAAGATGAATTACATTTGACGGCAATAAAGCACACGGTGCAGCATTAAACTCCCTCTATAATGGGCAAAGCCCTCTTGGGCCATTCCTTGGACGCAAGGCTGCATTTAAAGTGAAAAAGCCTGCATTTACAGCAATTGCTTGAAACACAAATAAATATGTGAGAGTTGAGTTTAAAAAGTATTTTTCCTGGCTGGTTCAGAGCTGGGCATGAGATCTGTACTCTGAAGAGTTTTACACATTCACACGATCACAAGTATCCAGCCACGCTTTTGCAAACCAAGTAACCAAAGTATGAACAAAACAAATGTATTTCACTGGTTCAAAGACCAATGATGTTTGCGTGATAAGTTGCATTTTTATTAGCGTTCTGACTGAAATTTGGCTTTTATGTGCCTTCTTTCCTTCCTTTTACAAGATTTAGTGGTAAAATGTGTAAACACAAATGTATATAATCTACAGAGGCAAAAATACTGTGAAAACAAGCAATTTTTTCCCTCCAATATCTTAGATAGTCTATTTGACGTGTTTTTGACTGCATTCATCCATCTATTGACTTTCTTTGATGGCTTAACGCTAAAAGGTGGGGTACACTCCGGACAGAACAAAAACAAAGAATACTAATGCTAATACTGCTCCTAAGTGAAAATAAAAGAAGAAGGGAAAAATCCACGCAAAATGTCCAATGCCTCAGTCATTTATTTATTTGTTTATGTGTTTGTTTGTTTGTTTGTTTGTTGTGTTTTAAGTGTGACATTCTTCAGTCCATTTGTTATCAAATATGTTTGTTGATTTGGGAAAAAAACCCAAAACAACAACTGTATTTTCAAAGTATTTTAAGGCATATTCCATGAATTTTTAATGATACTCCGAAGACTGTATTATATGGGTAAAGTATCAATGTCTATTCTCTTCATCGTTACTGCCCTCATTGTGGAGCAGGATTTCTTTTCACAAGTTCTTCAGTGGTTTTGTCTCTCATTGTAGGATGTTGATGCCTGTCAACACAGAGCACTGAGCCAGAATCATCTTACACATGTTATAAACAAAACACTGAGGGTACAATGTCTATATTTAGAACAGACTCTGAAAGCTGATACATGCTTTTCAGAGTTCCCAATCAAAACTGTAGCGGTCTAAAAACACATTTAGAGCATACAGTGATGGATTTTACTGCAGCAATGCTGAGCAGAAAGCATTAAACCTGTACCAGTCATGATGGCTTGGAACATATAGTTATGTTTAACAAATATTATCAAACTGACTTTTCTGAGCCATTTTATGGAGAGTTGCATCTCTCTTCAACCCTGTTATCAAACGGCTCACTCAAAATGAACTCATGGAACTTTATGAAGTCAATACTGATGCAAATGAAGACAATATTTCATAACCAAGTCTCAATGCTGACAGCTAGAGGGCAACCAATCCCCACAGAAGCCCCTTCCCCCTGTATCTGTCTGTATCAGCCTGTATGAGAGGGTTCATCATATCTACCCAAGAACTCCTATTTAGCCTTTCCTCAGGGCACAACGCAGTCTCAGCTCTGAGCTTTCATCATCTCATATTTACGACCAATGTAATCACTTAAGCTGATTACCAGGGTTCACGGAGGAAACAGTTTAATTTGCTTCAATTGCTTTCAAAACCAAGAACAAATTCATAAATCTTGGGGCATGTAAAGATAATTTTGTCTTGGAAGGCACAGCAGGTTTCAAATCGTTTTCTGTTTTTGTTTAGCGACGCAACTGGCAAATGAAGGACCAAATCAAATGAGGCCAACTCTTTATCAGGAAACTAGAATTCCCATGTCTCCTTTACTTTCCGTTCTGGCTCCCTCTCACGATCACTCCAGCAAAACCACAGTTTCACCAATGTTTGGTTTTCCTCCATAGATACGATCTTTTCCTGCCAGCTTGACGTTTGCCTTTGAGTTTGAACTGAGAAGTTAATCAAACAAACAAACAAGCAAAACAAAACAAAAATCTCGAGAGCGAATCAAAAAGTTTTGTGTGTCACAATCAGAAGCAGAAGCCTGTGGTGGTTCTTGTTGTTTACCGCTGTCAAAACTGACCTTTGTGGAATTCTTTCACGCATTTGAGCGTGTGCGAGTGCATGTGCGAGTGATAAACGTGCCCTTTGTGTCTGTGTGCCAGGCATTGTGAACTGCCGTATCACCTATGTAAGCTTGAGAAGTACTTAGCGTCATGTCCAATCCTTTCAGCTGCCAAACCAGCAAGCAGAGAAATACTAAACTCCTCCACACGCACACTGTGGTGGAGGTTCCTCAATGACCTCTTGAAGAGATTCCGGATATACTGCCTTTTCTTTTCTTTCCCCGTCTCCCCCACCCCTCTCCACGTCCCATCGTTCCTCATTTGAGGCCCTCAGCTACAACTGGGACGACGGCATGGTAAAGGTCCAACTAAGAGCGAAGCGACATTGGACATATCATATTATTAGGCTTGCACTCCAGAATAATATCTCCTTGTGAAATGGCAATATGACTACTTGTCCAACTGATGCACTGAGAGATAATCAGTCAATTCTATATCCAAAGGGAGCAAGAAGCCAAAGCCAGAGCGTTCTTCATCTGTATCAGAGCTAATATCTTTGTTTTGGAAAGGAGAATCAAATTTAAGAATATGTATGAGTTTACATGAGGAAATGCCTGCATCATGCAACAGGATTGTATTTCTCCAAACTTGTGCTTTTCTTTGCTTTTTATCACCAGACAGTGTTTCTGAGATGCTAATAACTCAGTTAAAAAGGAATTGGATTTTCTCTTTGCAGGATCTCAGGCTACAGTGAGGGGCATCTTAAGCATTACCCTATAATCACAGGAGGCCATGACCCGCTAAAAAAGAGCAATGCACCGACTCTTGGCACATGTCAAGTGACTTCATCCACTAACGGCTCCAGCGGCAGCATAGGAATCGAAGGCCTAATCTTATCTCCATTGCTTTGCGGTTTGAGAAAAATCAATGGCTGACCTCGAGAAGGCATTAGGACATACAGTAAATGGGATCCTATGCTCACTGAAGACTCAGCCCCTGCTCTTGTTTTACCCCCCCACCCCTCCACTCGACGCAGGCAGTCAATTAATAACTTTTCTAAGAAACAGAGGTGGGATGACAGAGACCAAACCATGGGAAAAATTAATATCCAAACAATTTTGAAGAAGATATGTGTGGCCTGAGAAGGTAAATCTGGAATTTTTCGGCACCTCGTCTTTTTCATAAATAGGCCAAAGCAGAGGCCATTATTTGTGAAGGAAGGAGAGAACTACTGGCGCCAGTAAGATTTGATTTCAGTGGCAGAAATTGGATTAGCAGCCATTAAGGGCCTCCTCACACATACATTTATAATGCTGTGAAGGGGAAAGGATCTGTACCCAGCCTGTGATCTCCTTACTCACACGCCGACAACTCCTCTGTCTGGGAAAAGGTTATGAACGCTGACACTGCCCTGTACTGCCGCTGAACTTAGTTTGCAGTTGATTTATAGGTGGGACACAGCAGCATGACCTGAAGCGACCCATCGTTCATTAAGGCGTGGGCCGGCGGTAACGTTTTAATGTCGTTTTGTCTTCTTGTCAGAGTCCAGGGTCGATTTGACCTTTGAGCCAAAAGAAAGCACAGTTGTGATGAAAACAGGCAGAAATGTTTAACAGATACAAATGTAGAAAGCTGCAAGATTTGAGAGGAAACTTCTGCAGCTGAGACAAATAGAGAGAAAAAAAAAAAAGAAATCAGTCTTTTGACAGAGAGGACAATCATTTACAAGAAGCTCGTCTTGCCAACCAACTGACAAGAGGCTTTCTGCACAGCGTCACTTAGTCCTAACAAGGTTACTCTGGATCACACTCTTTCATTCACTCTTTCGTTTTGTCCTTCCCTTTCCCCCCATGCTCTGCTTCCTATCACCGTGCTGCTCGGCGAGAATGATTTAAAACATACGCATTCCGATTTAAAAAGCTAATGTTGGGATTAGGTCGCTCATTATTTTCTCATCTGTGACCCAGTGGAGGATCTGTGAGGAGATTTAAAAAAAAAATAGCAGGTTAGCTCGGCTCTTTGATGCCTCGTTTCACTGACAGTAACTTAAAGGGAAAACCCGACTCGGAGATTAACGTCTCAAAGCAGAGAAGTACCAGCAAAAAAACATGCATGACTGACATGGTGATTAATACACCCGACGGTCAGTGCGGACAGCGTGTTTTTTCCCCTTCGGAGAAGGTCGATCACACCAGCAAGAAGCCGACACAAACCTGCCCTGAGAAGGCTACAGAACCGACAATGACCTCGAGCATTAAAGTTCCTCTCCATCAGTCCTCTCAGAGTTCAGTCATGCTCCACTGCTTTGCACAATATGGTAACAGTTCCCTTGTGCTCTTTGGGTTACCACCGCTGGCTCAAGCACGTGGAGGTAGGTTATCAAGTTGAAGCCTTCCATGACAGATGTTAAATTAGGCCAGCTTCCAAAAAGCTCAAAAGTGAGTTTTTGCTTTCCAGAGCTATTTCCTCCTCTAAACCATCATTTAAACACTTACGACGTGTTTCAGAAATGTTGGAAAGTTAGAAATCTCCTCCACTGGGGAAAAACACAGTGGACTGATTTGCTGGGTCAGATTTCCAAGTTGTTAACTTGGAAATGTATTTCGTCAAGTTTCGTAAACTTGCTTAACATGACAGCATAATTGAAAAATGACATTGTTTTATTAATATAAAAAAAAACCACAAATCATGCACTATAATATCTTACAACAGCCACAATGTCGATGCTGCATTTTAGGATGTACATAGAGTATGGTACATATGAATCACTTTAAGAAAAGATTTGCAATCAAATTGATGATTCAGCCTATTTATAGCATAAGAAACCAAGTTAATATAATAATATTAAACCCTCCTCCTGGACAAACACACTACTGAAACAGATAACTATAAACAAAGCGTCTATGTCATGTGACATTAAAGATTATGTGGACAGGAGCCTGCTGACGCTTGTAAAAGCAAAGGTAAACATAATGACGTTCAAACTTATTGAAACTAGTAAATAAGTGCTGAACATCAAAACCAGACTGATAGACGAGAGCATAATTTGCAAGACAATGTTTTCAATTAAAAACTGAAAAATGTATTGCGTAGTGGGTGTGCGTTTACACAATAGCGGTGCTGGGGGCTACTGAAAATGGCTCCCTAGGTGGACCTTTTGGATAACGATCCGACTCTCTCTGTGTAGATGGAGGAAAATGTATCTTTTTTTTAAACCCTGATGCTGCACATGGGCATCACGGCCGTGGTAAATAGTTTTGCTCCGCATGCAAACAATAACACCAACGTTTGCCTCCAGAGTGTCATGACTCTCAGTCCATATTCTCCTGGGACTTGGTAGTTTTATAGAGAATCACCTGTAATAACAATCCAACTTGGTCGTCTTTCAATATGGATGTCTGTGGACTCCCATTGTTAATGTTCTCTGCTGCATGTGTGTGTGGTTTCAATACAAACCCAAACAACAGCAACAACTCGTGGCCCAACATGCTCACTACCTTTTTGTCTAGTAAATGGGGCCTAGATGCGATATTTACCACCAAATCCATTAAAAGTGGCAGATACTGGGTCTGGCTCCCATTTTTTTCTGTGATTCTTCAAAGGTTTTCCAATGCATCACGACGGAATCATTCAGAGGCATTTTTATAATCTTTGTGGAGCAAATTTATGGTCTTCAACCTTGAAAAGAATGCAGTTTTCTGATCTTGCTATGGGGCTTAACAAAAGCAGACATAGGTATGGCGGACCAAGTTGACTGATACGATCAGTCATCAGGAATTCCAATTCAAAACAGGTTAAAATGAAATATGAAAAGTGCAGTGAGCTGCCATGCGAACCCTTCTTGCACTTTAAACATTGTGCCTACTGGGGCACAAACGCTTAAGACTGAGTACTTGTACAGAGGACCAGATGGTGTTTTACCAAACCAAGTAGCATTTAGCTGGTTAAAGCAGCAGTCAGAGGAAACACACCTGGCTTCTAAGGCTGTATTAATAACACAAATTCTTAACTGGTGGTATCCTATCAAAGCGTGAGATTATCAGGCTGAGATCAACTTTACATCAGTAGCACTTACCATACACAGAAACGGCTTTCTTTTTATAGCCTTGCAAAAACTGAAATTCTAAACTGTAATAATGAGCAAATACCTCATTTGAAGACAACTGGACACAGTAACAGAGGCAAGATTTCCTCATCCTGAGCAGTAAAACTGAGGTAAAGTGGTTCAGTCATTATTTCTAATCATTTGGTGGAGGTACCAGACACAAAAAAGAAGAAATTAGGGCTGAGGAGTTAAATCACATGACGTAATCTGGTTTTTGGTCTATGACATCCTGCCAACTGTTACGGTTTTCCCACTTCCACTTGAAGCTGCCAAAACATAAAAAAAAAAAAAAAGAAATTGAAAAAAAGAAATCTGTTGCACTGTCGCCACCTGCAGCAAACAGAGGCAATCTGAATGAAACACATTGGTTTTTGTGACTCAACTTACTATTTTTTTTTTTGTGACAATAAAATAGCAAGTGATGAACAACACTCACACTTGATATTTTAGCTTTGATGTTCAGTGTTTGCTTCAGAAGGACACCGGTATCATAAACGTAAGCATCCAGGCAGCAAGCAGGCATCATGACCCCACCACTGCCCCAACCCCCAACCCCCAACCCCACCCCCCCCCACCCTGAGCCTGATGCGCCTCAAAACCACAGAACTCCGAGAGAACTGAACAGCCTCCTCTGTGGTCTGCTATCTCCACACTGACTCATCGACACATCTGGGCCTAAGTATACGGGGGCTCTCCTGCCCCATAGGCACTTGGGCAAATGAAGGATAATTAGCTTTAGTTGACTTTAATGAATGGCTTAATGTTGTGTTTCATTTCTGACAAGAAAAAATATAAAGATCAGGATTATAAGGGGGGGGGTCGGCCCTGCACCAGTGGACTTGAAGGCTCGCCGCAGGCATGGGTTTGTTTGTCTTTGCATTCGTTGTGCACTCGGGGGAAAAGCACATGGAGCTGAAGATAGCTGTAGCGTATGAGTGTGACCACAAATCCAAAGATCAGGAAACCTGCTGGCATACGCAGTAGCAAATTCAGCCTGCGAGCTAGTAAGTTACTACAGATGTGAACTGTGTTTGTCTCTAGTCAAATACAGACGAAACCATAGCACTCCACTTTATTTCCATGTCTTCTCCATCAAGACAAGATTTCTATAAAGCATTTGATCCGTCATATAATTCCCACATGCCGTGATATAAAGCAGGATATGTCCTGCAGAGTTACGATAGTCATCCATCTTACTTTCCAATAAGTGCACTGCATTGCATTGATCAAATGGACACGAGATCCACTCCGTATTTATTTGCTCCATTCGGTCCTTGAAAACAACCTTGCATGATATTACTCTCTTTATACTCGCGTACACATTTTACAAAGCCATTTGATACCGTAGCTCAGTAGAGTCCATTATCTTTGCTGTGCCATTAGGGAGTAAAAGCTAATAAAAGCTGGACTTGGCAGCTCACTTTAGTGTTCCTTCACACACTGTACCTTCTTTCTTTTTACAACAGATCAGGGTTGGCATCTATTGACTAAAAGAATGAAACATGCTCATTCCAGAGGACCTCACCCATCGTGCTCTCCATCTGCATTTAGCAGCCGCCAGTATTTCGTGTGAACTTTTAAAAGCACCGTCATACTGATGCTGGATTACAGCAAGAAAAGCTCATCCCACTGATATTACACAAATATTTAGAACATATATTGTTTGTCTGAGGAGGGAGAAATCAGAATTTCTAGGATCTTGAGTATAATCTACACCTGGAGCAACATGGTAGACCCCCAATGGATGGCGTGTGGATTTTCCTGGCTCAGCCACTTCCCATGAACCTCTAAGCATCCACCAAGAATCTCTCCGCGTAACAGCACTCTGGCCTACTTTATGGAGACAAATAACATAGTTGTTAACACAAACATGTGGAGGCAAGCAATAAGGTGTACCAAGACTAGGGAGCTTTCTTCTCCCTGATGGGGCTCAATGTGTAAGTCAGAATAATGCAGGAGGGTTTTGCTGCTCATCAAAGCATGGTAGGCTGTACCTCAATGTGTAACTGGATACACGTGCAGATTTATACAATTGATTATGTGCTCAGCATAAGTGAACTGATCAGTCGTTGAGCAATCATGAGTCGGAATGGCAGGTCCATCAATAGTGAGCCAGAGGCTAATAAATTGTTAGCACAGTAGCTACAGTGTAAGGAGACTTCAGTCAATAGTATGGCCAGCTCATGGACCTAGTGCTCTACAGCATTAGGACCTGTGCATATTGAAGGCTCAACACAAAAAATACTATTCTAAATAAGGAAAATATACAACAAAAAGAGTGGAGACTGTTAATGTAACCTCATCGCTCTCATAGAATAATGCTTGTTATGCTTGCCCCATTTTTTGGCAATCTGATTTAATTGTGTCTATTTGACAGATCAGATTGCCCCATTTACATGAACACTGAATAAAGCGATCAGATTAATATCCCAGTTTGTATGAACTAAGACTATTATCTGATTCGGTAAGTAGATCAATCTCATAATGCTTTGGATGGTGACATCCACTTTTACTTGCATGCCAGGCAGTATTGAAGACAGATTTGTCAGATTGACAAAGCAATCTTTTGAAAATGCAACAGGAAAGGGCGATCATACTTCTTCAGAGGGGATCAGAAAAAGATGATTATATGTCGGAAAGCATCGCTGTCATCCAGTCATGCTTTAAAAGTGAAATTTTTCTTTAGCATGCATGAAACATCACATGGTGAGATTCATAACAAACATGGGCAGGATGGATAATTCAACCCCAACAAGCGAGGCATGATCATTACGAGTGCATACATGGACTTGATTCGAATTAAACACCTTGTCTTTCGGAAATACATCTCTTTCCGAATGCACCGTCAGATCACAATGTCCAATTTACATATTCACATGAAGCATTTTCAGTCTGATCACTTATGTCTGGGAAACACATAGTGACTGACCGTTTATCTCATTGTCATCTTCTAAAAGATAAAGACATTTTGGTTACAATAAATGGTAATCCATCCATTGATGCACACAATCACACATCGATGGTCAAGATGCTTGACCTCACTTAGGAACAACGTGGTGTTCTTTATTTTGGCCAAGGACAATTGAAAAGAGAAATTAAACCACTGACAGTTCAAAAATTCAAAAATGACAAGCCTGCAATCTGCTTTTTACTTAGTATAACACACTTCTGGAGAGGTGAGTCCTTTCCGTTCAAGACTATATTTTCATTGAATGATTCCTTACTTATTGACTACAGCTCTTTTTATGCTGAGCAGATCCACTGTGAGGATGCTCAGAGATAATTTGGTTAAGTCTAAAAAAAACATCAAGTATGGAAAGTGTAAATGTCTAAATATGAAACTCAAGATGACTTTTCACTTTTCTACAATGTACAGTCATAGTACACAAATTACTTCACCGCTCATTTTGGTTTCACATTGAGATAACCCACCACAGTGGAAGTACTGATCAAGATAGGGATTCCTAAGACATTACCTCTGCTGCAGGTGGCTAACATCTTATTCAGATACAAAAAACAGATATTCAAAATGATTCACTCAAAAAATTGTGAGGCATGATAAAGTATAGGATCTTTTTAAGTCTCATCAACCTGAAAAGAATAGGAGTAAATAACTTTATATGGCAATTCAAGGTGCAAACATGGATCACTGTCTGCCACTACTATCATTGTAAACTGTTTTCTATTGTCGAAAGAACAGAACGTTTGCAGGTATTGCAACAGCAAGTTCAAAGCCATGGCTATATTGAGATATAAGGTGACCAAATCTGAAACAACATAGTTGCCACCTCCACTACGTGAGCAAGTAACTATGTGTTTTTGAGCCTCTGTGTTCACATGAATTCTCTAATTCCACCTGGCCTGTATCCTCCCGCTCTCAGTGGGTTTGTGAGGGAATGGAGGAGGATATAGGAGGAAATTGTCCAGCATGATTCCCTCTTTATATCTCATTTCTGCACAAGTCCTTTCATCCCCTCGTCTCTCTACTGGGAAACTCCGGGAGGAAATCCCTCACATGTTTGGACGCCGCGCACAACTGTCCCAAAACGGGACCAGACCTTAACGAGTGGGGAGCCAAGCTAAGTCAGACGGGCTTAGTCACTAAAACAGAGACAGGGGCCATCAGGATCATGCCGCAATCCCCATGCAATGGCCGGTGATGAGCGAATCAAGCCTGGCTGGCGCTTTTTTGTTTTCTTTGATTGTCCTGCTAACTCTCGAAGGGTGCTGTTGTTCAGCCTCCTCTGATGATCCAACAGACAGCGCATAGTTCTTGATAAAAATAGTTCATTAGTTCACAGCGGAGGAGAGGGAGGGGAAATATGTTTGATGTGTTCACAGGGCTCCTGTTGCACAGGGGAGAGAGGTAAAGCCAATTCAGGAAGGACTTGATCCTCTAAGGCCTGTGCTGCATCAAACACTTGTCAAACACCACGCAGACGGACAGCTGAGTGGCTCTGACAGATCTGATCACAGACACGGGCAATAAGAGCCACCACTCGCTCAGCTCCTCCGGCCAGGCACCGCTCACGCTCTTGTCAATAATCCCCCTTCAACTCACGGGAACACAAACAGAGGGCTTTGAGGCATATGGCAGACATTTTCTTGTTGTTTTTAGCTGCGTATGATTACAGTGCAATTTCAACGGTCATTTCAGGGTCTCACCTCGCCGACGAGAGGAGGTTTGTGTACTCCAGAAGGCAGCGGCATCTGTCAGAGATGCATCAGGCAGAAGGAGAATGAAATCAAATCAAAGGGAGACTTAAGCTCCCGCTAATCCGAAAGAACTGTCTCAAGGCCTGTTGGGATCACGGTCCTGAACCTTGCCACCCAGTAGGAAGGAACGTTTACGTTCGAGGGGATTTGATATGGTACCTGCAGTGGGTTGAGTTTCGTGACACCGACCACTCAATCATGCCTGGAGATTTTCCTTGAAGAGTCATCATGCGCTGGGCTCTGGGAAGGCCAATGTAGGGGGATGTCTTGCATGACAAGATATTCAAAATGATTTAATCCTTAGACATGATTTATTTAATATAGTGGCTTATATAAGATATTTTACATAGATTGTGAGGAGGCCAAAAGCAAATGTTGAACATTAGAATGTTGGCTACCGTTGTAAGAAGAAAAAAACAACAAAAAAAATCTGTATTTCTATGATTTAACTTCGTTACATCAAAGTGTGTGCTACTTTTTTTTTTTTTTTTTTATCCCAAAAGCATTTCGCATCACTGTATTTACAACTGATTTCTGGTTTAAATGTGTTAAAAATGACTTCCTTCCTCCAATCATCTGTATTTATTTTAGTAAATTGGCCTGTGGGCCACAGAAACAGTGATGGGGGCCACATGTGGCCCGCAAACCAAAAGTTTCCTCAATCTGCTGGAGACAGTGCAAATGTTGTTACAATTCAGAATGGCATATTTTTTACAAATTACATTATAAGAAATTTGTGAAACAATTCATGGGCTATACACAACAACAAATACACCTAAAGCGGTGTATATACTATGAATTTTCTACATTAGTGTCAACATGTGAATATGCGATCTGGCTGCACTTAATAGCAGCTGCAGAACCGGAAAGAGCTTGTGTTTATTGGGCGATGAAATACTAAAGTCTGGATGGAAGGAAATGTTGCTTGAATTGCAGGCTAACACAGTAGCCAATTCCACTTTAATGGGGTAACAATAAGTCTGTGTTTTGCTCACAGCTTGATTTAGTGTCGCCCAAGTGGCGTAAAATAATAAAAAATTCCATAGAGCACATCAAATTGTTTCAGCATGAAAACTGTCATTCGCTTTAAACCATTTTGTTTTGTTTTGTTTTTCCTACAGCTCACTCATGGTTACTTTCTGACCTCAAGCAGCCATACGAAACCTAGTTGTGCTGATAAAAAACAAACCCTGGTCACTTGTGTGCTGATATATTTGCTCATGTAAAGGGAATCCAATTGCTTGTTTCAAAAACACATCATACATAATGAAAATAACTGCTGAAAGCCTTTAAAAAGAGGAAACTATGTGGTCCCAAAATCTGGAAACCTTTGAACAGCTTTTTGTGTTCAGCATTGAGGCAGAACGACAGAGACTGAAGAAGGTCTTTACCCTTGTATGACGAGCATGGCTCTATTTAATGCCTTGCACCTCGACATTAGTAACCTTATATTACCTGATACTTCCAAATGAACAGTGTCATCATGTTTTTTATCATCCATAGCAAGTGACCAACAATTATTTCATATTCCTGCATGTGCTGATGGTATATTTACAGTTACTAAGCCCATTACAAACTGAGTAAGTCTTTTCATTGACTTCCAGTAAAATCTACAATGGATTTAAAATGATTTACTCAAATCTTATCCTCCATACCATTGAATCAGAAAATGTGGTGCTAAAGTGCTACTTAATGACAGTTCCGAGAGTTTTCAGTTATCACACTCCTTTCTTGTACAAGCAACGTCCATGAAATCTCAAGCTTAAACTTTTCCTATTTGATAAAAACATATTGTTCATGCAAGCTTATGTCGCCCTGAACGTTTGCCCATGAGAAAACTTTGTAGTTTTCTCTTGTCTTCAACCCCGATTACATTCACATACACATACATTCATTATACATGTCATTGACTTTTTATGTCCACACTGTAACTTCCTGTAGGGTGTCTGACGGTGAGGCTGGACTTGCGTGATGTGTGCCTCCTACTCCCATCAGTTTGCAATGTGTGAATCGCCTTGCTGTCTGATGTTTGTGTGATGATTCTCCTCTCACCCCAACCGGTGCGAACAGAAAACCACCACATCTGTGTCTGGATCTGCTGGAACATTTTTCTTGGTGAATGAGAGCTTTTCCTTTCTATGTTTGACTATGCTTGCTTCTGCAGAATTATTGGCCTTTTCATGTACAGTTCATGGCTCAGTTGGTAGGCTTGCGTAGCCTCAGCCTCCATTGGTGCGTAAATGTGTGTGCGAATGGGTGAATGTTATTAACAGTGCAAAGCGGTTTGGGACAGCTCACACAGTTGAAAAGGGCTATATAAGTGAAGTCCATTTACCAAAGTTTATCTGAAAGTGATATGCCAGGAGATTCATTTAAATTAATGAATGCCTAAACAAAAATCTAGTGTTTCAATTATATATGACCAAATATTTTGGGGGAAAAAGTGGCTCAAATGAGTTTCTGGTTTTCAGACCATAATATTTAATATTCAATGGAAGCACTACATTCCCAGTTCTGTAACTATTGAAATAGTCTGTTCTTCATTGTCCGTAAAGTGCCAATTCCCAAACACATATTTATAAGTGGTTTCCGCACACTGTAAGATGACACCACTAACCTGTGACATCACCTTGGAGTTGTGCTTTTCAACCTTGATCTGTTGGCTCTTGGCTTCTACTTACCATTGTAATGGCTGCGCTTTTATGTCTGTGCCTCCTCCCGTTTGTCCCTCCTGTATTTGCCACAGTTTGTTCACATGCAGAAACGCCTCGTTGTACACACAGCCCAGCGATGGCAGACCTGTACTTAGGACTGCGCGTCTTTGTTGTGTCTACATGTCTATGCACTGGGTCCTCGCTCGCGGGCATGAGTGGGTCTGAAACCCCAGCCTCTTTCTGAAAAACCAGCTCTAATTAAAAGCTATGATGCCTCTGTGAAGACACCCGCCAGAGAGGCATTTGGGAGAAGGACACGAGAGGCAAGGAAGGGAGAGGAGAGGGGGTCCTGGTGGTTGAGGCGGTGCAACTGTGCACCAGATGTTCTCAGGCTCCCCCCCGTTCGACTCCTCGCCTTCCTTCTTTTCTCCAGACCACTCAAGAGGGAGGACTGCAGCACACACGGCGCTCCTCAGAAACAATGCGCCACGCGAACCCATCCTCCACTGTGACATGCACATTGTTCCCAGAGCCAGTCACTGAGATATGCGATACACCAGCGAGAGCGTGTCATTCGAGTGCGAGACAGGAACAGAGAATGGAAACAGGGACGAGGAAAATAGTAGATAATGCGGTGACTTGTTCTGCCTGTGAGGTCTGTTTTACTGTTTGTCGGTGTCTATTACATGTTTCTCACACTCTGCCATTGCAAACTGCATCTGTGTGTGCGTGTGTGTGTGTGTGTGTGTGTGTGTGTGTGTGTGTGTGTGTGTGTGTGTGTGTGTGTGTGTGTGTGTGTGTGTGTGTGTGTGTGTGTGTGTGTGTGTGTGTGTGTGTTTGCATCCTCATGGTGTGTTAGAGATGAAAGAGTTTTCAGGCCCCCCGGGGAGCTGGCAGCGACAGTAGGCTAGCAGACAGAGGAGGAGGTGAGTGGCAGATCCCACTCTGACCAGCTTGGTTAAATGTTGGCTGACAAACTCAAAAGCTGAGGTCTGCTTTATATTATCAAAAAAAGAAAAAGAAAATGCCAATAGATGTAAAAACAAGTGTATATGTTTGTTGATCTTTGGTCCTGTTTATATAATATTTTCAATTGAGAACAGATCTTTCTTTTTTTGCATTTTTGGTGTCTGTTAACACCACGATGGTGCTCAGGACCACTGAAAATGCAACTTTTAGAAAATTTGCCCTGAGTGGGGAACACTACGTCCTTTTCAGCGTTTTCTGCCATTTCCATGGAAACAGACATTGTTTTAAAAATGTTGCCATGTAAACACAAATCTTTTCTAAAATGAAAACGCAAAAATGGACATTTGTTTATCTGTAGTTTATTCCTTCTATAAAACCAGTTTAGTAGATAGAGCCACTTAAAATGGTATTTTGGATCACTGTGAAACACTGCAAGTCCATTATAAATTGCTTTAAACAGGGTTAGGAAGTTTTATCACCAGTTTTATAGATTGCCACCCTTGAAACAGTTCTGTAAAATGCTTGTTATATTTTTCCATGATCAGCAATGTGAAAATGTTCATCACATTAAAATCCTATATCAAGAAATCACATCTGTCCTCACTTGTTTTATAAAACGCCATGAAAGAAGAGTATGAGTTGAGCCCAACATCAAAGATCTCATCCCAAGCTGTTGCCATCCATCCTTGTAAAGACTATGTCTCGACAGCTGTAAAAAAATCACAGGGTGTAACAGCAACAACTGCCCCATCCAAAGGGAGCGTTCACCGAGGAGTTCGCTTTACGACCCCCGACTGTGTCATGGGCAATATCAGCCAATATACTGCACAGTGGGGGGAAATAGCTCCCGTTTGTGGGGCATGAGAACATAAAAATATTCCACTTCTGTACAGTATCTCACTCTTTTCCTCCTTCTCCTCCTCTCCTCTTCCTCTTTCCCCCCCTTACCACTTGCTGCCACTTTGTTTGTTTGTGTACGTCTGTTTTTGATGGGGCTGTTCATGTCGGCCCCATATGCCTCACTTCTTCCATCAGGAGACGACAACGGAAGCCTCCCCACTGGGTCGCCTCGAAACGCACACTTGGATCTACACATATTTCAGAGATTGATTTAGTCTCTGATTTCAATCAAATGTGGATCACAGTCACAGTCACAGAGGAGCTAAAAAGGTTTGTACATTACCTAGCTTGGACAGAAACACAAATGCACACCTCCAAGCGAGGCAAGTCTTACTGCTAAAGGGTACGACTGTGTATCTAATGTGTGTACACGAGCCTACAAAAGGCAGTTTACCAGAAACCACAATTCAACTGGGCCAAAAAGTGTGAAAAAAAAAAAAAACATGAACCCTACACTCACACCCCTCCTCTTTCTTCCTGCTTGGAAAAGACCAGATGACAATAATGTGGAGTATGGAGCCCCAGTCAGTGCTGCCGCTGACCCCTCCTCTTCTACCGCTCTCCCTCCATCCCTCCACCCCCTGGTCTTTGAAAGGCCTCCACATGTTTATGGCTCATGCCTGTGGTATGACGATGGATTCTCCATATAAAAGCCAGCAGGATCATGGGGTGTTTCAAATATTGCTCTCTGAAGACAGTTGCTGACAAAAAGACAGCAGCCATATTTATTTTGGTCAGAGAGTAGGGGCACTTAGTGGGGAGTTAATCAGAGACACCCCCCTCCTCCCTTCTACTTCCCCAACAGCTTCCAGCATCACCAACTGCCCTCCTCCTCCCCCGTCAAATAAAGAATGTACCCAGGCCAGAGAAGTCCCAGACTACTGGAAATGACTTTCTCCCGCAATGGAAGATTTAACACTGCTAAACTGCACAAGTGATAGAAAAATAAACTCAAAAGCTTGGTTTGAGATCACTGACATAAAGTACGTGTTGATTGCCCGTCTAGACTTGCGACTATATAATTAATTTTAGAGAGATATGAAACATGAGCTTTGTGAGTGAGGCAGACATCAAGTAATTATCTATGACAGAGATGTTCGGATACGAGATAGCTGAAGCAGGACTTATGTTAATTTTGAGTGTGACCACAGGGGTGACCATAACTGGAATTGGCACAGTGAAGGTGGAGGCCCGGCCAAGTTAGTGACAGGTTGATGTGTCTATCCTCTTCACCCATGCTCTTATTCACAGCACAGTGTAAAGCTCCCAAAATCCCCTCCGGCATCTCAGCGCCTTAGCCATGTGTACGGTGCAAGAAAACCATCAATGAGTTATTCCATTTGTTTTTGCAGTTTTGGCACAATTTAATAAAATCAATGAATGATGTGAGTTTTGTGTGGTGGCTGGTTGGAGGAGGGCCATCTGCCCAGTGAGACACCAACCCAGACCTTGTGTCCGGAGCCAAAGCCATCAATACCCTCCAAAGGAGACAGAGGGCTATCAAAGCCTCCTCACCCGCTACTGTGTCAGCCCCCGTGGAGCGGTCTTATTAAATGAAGATTAAGCCATGGCTCCACCAGTCACAACAGGCTACACTGTGAGGCACAAATACTAACTATGACAGGATGGCTGCCAATTAGTGCTCTCCTTCTGTCCTGGGAAAGCGTTCCTCACCCCACTCCCGCTGGCGGGAAGAATTGATCTGGATTGTCTGTAATATCACAAGGCCAGAGATCAACACTGATCATCACCTGGCCTTTCTGCAGCTTCAGTAATCAGAGCATGATTTGTCATCCAACTCTCTCGTCCAAATGTCAAGACTTCCTGTAGAGCACGCCCGGCGAACATTAATTGGAGTAATGAGTTAAGCACACAATAGAGCTGAAGTGCAAACCTGGATTCTCAAAGACTTTAGAGTGGTTGCATGAGGAGAGCGCTGTCGCCGCTTGATTAGGACAAACTGTGAAGAAGAACATGCACCATCAATTAGGGCCATGTTGAAGGTGTGCATCTGTTTCAGAAAGCAACAGCTGGCCTGCTAGAAGAGGGCTGCATTTGACAAAAACATCCAGAAATGTGTTTGGATATTTGGTTTCCAAGTGAAATACAGGCCAGGCTTAGATGTGATCATGCTGAGTGTGTAACTAAGTGTTCAGAAGTGAATGGCAACTTTTGCCAGGTTCAACCCCTTGGCACAGTGAGTGTAAACACAAAAATTGTGTGTCACCCGCCTAAATGCATGCATGTGCGTTAAATGCTCCTTTGCACAAAACTACTGCCAGGAACCAGAACAGTTTTGGTGGTTCGTGCACTGATATAGCAATTGAGCTTCCTCCAGCAGGGATTTGGGGCAATCACCGGTGCTTGGTGCATCGTTTTACATGAGCAGGGACTTTGGAGCAGATGGCTCACAGACAGTGAGGACTTGGAGGTCTATGGCACAGTGGGTTCACCACAGAATGACACAAAACCTGGAATGAATGTCACGAGTCAACCAAATCCTCTTGGGATCTGCTCGATTTGGGGTAGAGCTGGGTTCATTTGGGTCCCCTGTACCAGACTGTAGGTGTCTTTGTGGTAGTGTAAACAAATGCCCGCCATCCTGTCATGTACAGTGACCTCAAATACCAACAAAGCCATTGTGGTCCTTTAGTAGTCACTCAGTTGAGGAGTGATGAGGTGGTAGACTGGGTTTAGGTAGGTTTATCCTCTTCTGCACCCCACCATTAGTGATGAGAAACCCGACTTCTTGAACGGACTCACGGGTTTTTGAGTCGTTCATCCAAGTGAACCGGTTGTCTGAGTCATTTGAGTTTATTTGATTTATTTGCGCATGCGCACTATTTCCACACGCTCCTGGACCTGGAGGCTCAGCCGAACTACGACATGAACCACGGGGGAGCATCATGTATTCATCGTAAAATGCTGAAACACTTCTGAGAAAAATAAAAAATAAGTACACATTAGTTTTTAGTGGCCCTGGTCTCCTTATTCTCGATATACAGTATATATTAATATATACATATGATTTTACTTTTTTTTTCCTTCCAACGTTCTAGTTTTCTTTTTTTCTTAGTATCAATAAATAACGTGACGTTCATAGGGCAGAACTTAGTATAGGGGACAATATTAAATGTAACACAATATCTGCTACAGTTGTATCTTAACATTGTTTATTGTGTATTTATTCATGTATTTATCTCTACAAGCTTTGTGAAACAAACAACATGTGTTTTTTTTTCTCCGCCATCACTCAGAAACTTTCTGAGCGGAGCGCAGCTGCAGATTTTCAAGGGAGGGAGGGGCGGAGGGCTCACCGCTCACCGCTCATGAGGTGAATGACAGTGGAAGTGCTACTGACCGATTCATTGCAAGACTCTTTCGAGTTTCGAGGTGACTCGCACATTGGAGCTGAACGACTGAAGCGAGCTGACTCGGGCATGTGAGCTGAACGATTGAAGCGAGCTGACTCGGGCATGTGAGCTAAACGACGGAAACGAGGTGAGTCGGTCATTCGTGCTGAACTACACCTACAAGCTGACTCGAGCGTGCTGAAAGCCTAATGTGAATGTAAGGAGCCGGAAGCTGCTGTGCTTAGCAGCTAGCATTAGCGGCTCAGCTACAAGCTGCTTTTAGCAGCTCTTTTAGCATTACAGCTGCTTTTCTCACAGGGCGACTAAAGTGAGTAATGGAGTTAGACGAGCTGCAGAACAATAACATTTATATTTTCCTCTCTGCGGCTGGAGGCTGTAGCAAGAATGACTCAGTGAAGGAGTTAATGAATGTGATAACTCGTGAGTCACCGTTCAGTAAGTGACTCGTGGGTTTTGAGCGATTCGTTCAAATTCGATCATCGCTACCCACCATAGAATGCAAAACCGAACTCCCAAAGTTCAAATTGATGACATTGAGATGAAACTGAGCAGATGAAGAAGTCATCACAGTTACAGTATAAATATAAACTGCTCTGAGAGGTTATGTCAGACAGTAGAAGTGGTGGCTATCCAGGCAGTCGAATGACTGATGGAATGGATGGCTTGGCCTCAATTGAGCGCGACAGCAGAAAATGTTTCCATGGTTTCGGACACAGAAGATCAATATACTCCCAGAAAGACCTCTAGCTCACTATAATACAGGTACATAACCCAATGGCCAAATATTATCATTATATGCTCCTTCTCTCGTAATCTCTCTCTGTCTGTAACCCCCCCCCCCCCCCCCCCCCATTTGTTTCCATGAAGTCAGCTCAAGGAATAGCAGTTAGAAGCAGTTTCAGTAATTGAACTGCACTGTTCTGGAAGGCAAAGTCTAATGAGGTCCAAAATTTGGTATGCTCTAAGTTTTTAGTGTTCCATAACTTGTTATAGCAAAACAGCTCTTGTTATTGCATTAACTTTGGTTTTAGTTGCCTCCTTATACTAACAAATCCAATCCATCGAAATTACCTTCACCAACAAATAGCGCAAGCACGGCTGCAGAAATGTCACTCCTGCTGGCTCCCTTTAAGACTTTGTGCTGTCTGAGATTCTGAAAGCCGATTTGGAGGGACTGTGGACAATTAGCCGACCAGTTGCAAGGGTGTGTTTTTGTTGGACTTTAGTCCGTCGTAATCCCAAATCAGGGATTACCTTATGATCCTTATTTGGGAGTTTGAAAGTTGTTTACACAACATCTAATATTACTGACACGGCAGACATAGCCATTGCTTTAAGATAATTGAAAGTATAGAAAATAAAAAGGTGCATCAATGAGGGTCATGTCATACGTCTGTTCGTGCGCCAGTAAATCTCGTGAGAGGGCCTGTAGGGAATTCCTTGAAGGCATCAATACCAAACAGCCGGGAAGCCACGATGGTGTTATCACTCTGCTCAATACAGTACAGGGGAGGAGAGAAGGGGAGGGACCGGTTCTGTCAATGAAGAGGACTGGGGAAAGCTATTAATAAAGCATCTTCATTGTTTGGAGGCTGTTAGGAACACCACTCTGCTGACCCAGAGGATGGTCCCCAGAGTGGTACAGCGCATGCATTTCATCTCATTGGTACAGTGTATACATTCAGTTTGCAGGTTAGCCAATAAGCCATGAGACCAGACCTCTGTATTCTTCCGGGGAATGTCTTGCATTGTCTCTGTAATGTAAAAAATGTTTCTATGAAATTAAAATTAATATTTAGAAGGAAAAAAAATTCTAGTTACATGGAACCCAATTCCGTATAAGCTGCTATATTGTGTAAAATATCCACAATGCAATGGTGTGTGAACCATTGTGGACTGGAAAAATAGAGTCATATTGCTGCATCCTGAGCGTCTTTGCTTTTTTATGGTCAGAGTTATATTTCTTGTGCAATCATTTGAGCACACACTACTTCATAGAGAGATAAACCTCTTTCCATCTAAACTTTGGAAACACTCAGCTTTTGTGGAATTTCCTTTTTATGAGCAGTTATGTTATTGAATTATAGCTAACTGAACTCAAATGTGTTCAAATTTTTAAGTAGTTGTTTTGGGATTTTCCTGTCCAAACCAAACACGTCTCTGGAGATTGTTGATGAAAAACTACATCCCATTTTCACTATATTGTAAAACAATCACACAATATTTAGTTATTCAGATCGTCTCAATAAATTTTTGTTATGTCTTTATATTCTATATTGCCATGCAGTACATATACTTTAACTGTGCAGCAATGACAGCTATCAATCATTTAAAAGTCACTGCAGTTCATTGGAAACCAGTAACAATGCTGATATATTTCTGTCAACTTTCAAAAGTTTCCTTAAAATGTTCTTTTCAGCTCAACCAAAATATTGTTGTTGGGTTGTTTTTTTTTACAGCAAACAAGCGCACATTTGCACACACCAAACAATTGCTCCCCCATGGCATTTTGTAAGATGATAACACAGTGTGTTATCAAGACACCGCTGTTCTGGAAAAACACCGATGGAGATCAGCAAATTAAGCCAAGCAATACAAGTGATATATGGTGTTTACTCTGATCAGCAAGTTGCAGGGAACAAATTAAACACGGTTTATCCAAATCGTCATGTCGGCTGTGAAAATGCCTCGCCTCTTGACAACTTCTGGGCTTTACTTTCGCTGCCCAAGTGGATGTTTAACAGAGGGATTAAACCGTCTCAGACACAGAAGGACAAGAAGAAGATCATTGTCTTCATGCTAAGCTGAGAGACAAGGATATGTCAATGACGTCCACTGTAATTTAAATACATAGATATGTAGAAATGCAAGCCAGGGTGATCAGATAAGCATTGCCATAAATAGTGTATAGATACATTCTGCTCCTCTTATTTCCTGTCTCCATTTAATCCACAGCATCTTTACGGCCTGCGGTTACATAATCCTGAGCTTATCCTAAACATTGGTGTCTGGTATCGAGTGAGTGGAGCTGATAAAAAAAAAAAAAAATTCATTTTTAGATTGCCTTAAGCTCTAAATGATTATTCAGAAGACTGGACATTTTATTTTCAATTTAATAGCCACATATGGAGGTTATAGGTTTCCTAATTCAGTTTAAGCCCCAACAAAAACTAATACCACTGTGCAGCTCTCGTGATTTTTAAGTACCTCTTGAGGCCTATAGCTTCCACAGTGTTTAAGGTCACCAAGCAAAGCACTTGATAATGAACACAGCAATTCTTCCACGAGTCTGAGACCACTCTCACCTCACCTGTGTTTCAGAGCGCGGCCTCTCATCACGCCAGGGCATGCTTTATTATCACTCGTGGAAAGTGATTATTTTACAATGTCAGACGGCCGAGCTCCTATCCGACAGCACTGGTGTTTCTCCTCCAATTCGACTTGAGCCGTTTACAATTTTTACATTGTATTTATTTGAACTTTGGAGTGTTGCATTTCACTGCTTTTTGCCAAGTGGGGACTTTTCACTAGCAGTGGGGAATTAACAACACATGCCCAAGGCTGAAATTTGCCTTTATTAAACTGGCCACCGCAGCACTTCACGAGCCCGGAGAGCCCTAAGATGCACACGTGGTGACACTTTTACGTGCCCTTTGTAAACCACCAGAGACGTAACTCAGTTGCTGGAGAAGGGCCTGCACTGAGAGGTTTACAATGACCACATTGCTGGGGACCACTAGCTTCGAGTATGACGAACTTGGGAGGGGGGGGGCTGAAGGACTTAAGAAAAAAAACGGCCTCTGCTGGGCACTTAGTTTCTACTTCACAACAACTTCTCAGCAGTGACTTCACGGATAGTTGACAGCCGTAACCATGGTCAGCAATGCCAAATTTTAATTAAAGAAGGCCATAAAGTTTGGAAAAGGTCAAGCAGGCAAGATGGAGTCACCCAGAGGTATGTGGGGGTTGGGGAGAAATTTCCCCAACAAACAGGATGAGGGTTCAGGAACTAAATGTGTCACAGAATCACAGTTTCCAACCCAAACAGAAGCCCCTGCTTTGGAAGTGATGAAATATGAGGAACTATCAGGGTTTATTTCAAGTTTATTTACTCTTTCACCACTTCACTCAAGGACTCTCCTATTCAGCACTCCAGGCCAAAAATGGAGAAAAATCCTCGAGGTTAGAATATTTCCTTCTTTCTGTTAAACAATGTTTTTCTTTTTTTTTTGACAGGCTAAATGATATTTGCCACTGTAATTGCTTCCTTATTTGGAGAATTAAATATTTACACTTGCCCTATCCTAATCCAAAGTTTATGAGAGAAGTAAAAGTGCATTAGGGAAAAGACATTTATTTTAAAAGCACTGCTAACTGAGGCCGTCACCCCAAATGGTGTGTTTGGATGGTCTGAGAGAAAATGGTTTACTCTGAAAAAAAACATTTCCCTTAGCTGCATTCGCGCACGGAGAAATTCCAGATTTGACTTCTCATTTAATGGGCTGACATACATGCTGTGCGCACCGCAAATATCTCTCAAGTTGACAGGAGGAAACAGAGACAGCCATTGAGGAAAACCTGCAGCTAGCACTTTGAAGAATTCCACTGAGGAGACCAAGAGGGGATTGAAGAGAAGGGGCAAGGAAGGACTGGGGTGGTGGGAGGAAATATATCTCAGAAAAGGAGCTGGCTGGAACAAGGCTGCCATGGAAAAATACTGATATTTCATGCAAGGAAACGCCATCGTGCACCTCGAAAACACAGACGGTGTAAAAACAAGGCCGAGTGCGAGGTACAAGGGTTACATGAGACAGGTGGAACACTGGGAGGGGGAGAAGGGGGGGCAGTTTTCCTGAGGGATACAGGGGCTGTTTTCTTTAATATTTTCCAGAGCAGCGCAGTGTAAACTTTAAAGTGAATGTGAATGGACTTCAGACTGACTGACAGAGGGTCTCTCTCTCACACAACTCAGCATATGGTGACATACCATCCTTACCTCTCCTGCAGTGCCTCATGGCCATCTTGCACATCCTGGACTCGGCAATGGTTGGACAGGGTATCGTGTCTTTAGGTGGTTTCTTTACAATGTGCCGCGTCCGGGTTTCCAGACCCCACTTATAGCCACAGGTTTTGTTTCTCCTGGTGCATGCTCCCCATTCGCTCCACTGACCCACCTCACAGCCCTCTGCAAAGAAGTAGAGAGAGACCAAAATGGCAGTGGTGCTGTGAAAAGGTAGAGCAGTAACATTTAGGGGTAACACAAAGACCTCAGATGAAGCTTCAATAAAGGTTGAAGGAGCTTTACTGGGATGCTGTAACTTCTCTGTGTGTGGTCGAGTATGAGTGTCTTGTTTTTAACCCAAATGAGAAGTTATTGAGGTAAAAGTTGGTGTGAAAAAAAAAGAAGAAAAAGACAGGTGATTTACATGCATTTTACTTACATATTTGTTTTGTTTCACATACCTCCACACTCCATGGTGTCTTCCAGTGGGGCAAAGCCCTCGGGGCACTTGTCAAAGCAGCGCCCTTTGTGTAGGTAAAAACCTGACTTGCACTTGGTACAGAAGTCTTTACTGAAGCAGGACTCGCAGTTTTCTATCCTGCACCCTGGAGGAGAGAGCAGAGAAAGAGAAGAGTCATCCGGGTCTGAACAACCCTCTCATCTGGAGTTGATTGAGGTCTAAGGAGTTTGGGGATGGGGTTCTTGAAAGGATTACACTGTCTTCCACCAAAAAAAAAGAAAGAAAAAAAAGAGTTGATGATGCCCTGCAAATCGTTTCTCTTTGGGGACTCAAGTGCATTTCAGAAAAGCTGCTTTTTTTCTGACAGCAGTTTTTCCTTTTCATCATTCTCATGTTCTGAGTGAGAAAATCAACACAGCAGACATGGTGGGGAATTATTCTCCCCTGACCTCTTTCAACAGACTGAACCAACATCCAGTGATCTGGATGCAAACACAGGCTCACATGTTTTCAACTAAGTGGTGCGCTGCAACAGGAAGAAAACATCCCACTGGAGCACTTAATAGTGTCCTTAATATGCCGTCATATCACTCCGCAGTGCTCCGAACGGTGTCTGTTTCCATAAGTGCAGATTATTGGGGAGTCAGGTTTTCATTAAAGTGTGAATGATGGCTCACGATCACAAAGCTTGGCCAGCTGCGTGGAACCTGAAAATGTTGGCGATGATCTAGCAAAGGGGGGAGGTGGGTTGGCGAGGAGGAAGACAGGAGAGTGACGACGACATTTAGCACGGCCACGCCAGATAATATGCCAAAGGTTTTTGTCAGCACGTACACACACACACACACACACACACACACACACACACACACACACACACACACACACACACACACACACACACACACACACACACACACACACACACACACACACACACACACACACACACAAAATGGTGCACTTATCCTCCCACGGCACACCCCAACTGCCTCTACTTGACACAGAACATGCTGCTTACAAAAAGAAAGGCATGGCAATGTGTCATCAAGCTCACTGCAAATAGCACGTCAGGCAAGGCAAAATTACAACAACTACACCAACGGGGCGACGCACAGGCCCACATGATTAAAAGGAGCCTCCCAACGCTGTCTAATTTACGTTGTTCCTCTGAAACTCTCTGTAGCCCCGTTGTTCAATAAGCTTCAACTACCGCGGAACCGCAATCTATAAGCTGCAGCCACTGTCGCAGGTAGGTCAGCGTCCCACCCCCCTGTGTGTGTCTTGCACTTGGGGATAGCATTTGTGCGTACGTCTGTGGCATGCTTCGCTCATTTGTCGCCTTGATATCCACATGTGAGAAAAACGGAGGCCAAGGGCTGCTGTTTTATCTGTGACCCTTGCAGGGCCTGGGGAAGGGAAGGTTCTCACAATCACACCCCTTAATTACCCCATCTCCAGCTAACCATCAGGCCTCCTCCTCGACATTCCTTCAAAACAAGGGGGTCCCTCCCCGCTTCACTTTGAACCCTAAAGTATGGCCTCTGCCCACTCACTCTGGTCTCACGCTTCCCCGACCAGTCTAAACAAACCACACACACGCACACACAAATATGCACAAGCATGCACAGATATGATTTGCGATAGACCCAGTCCACAATAAAAGCTGTATAGTGCTGTAATCTACATGCATGGGCAATCATAAAATCTTAATTTCCCTAGTTATTTCCCATGATCTCACATAAGATATCCGTAATCAGTTTAATGATTTGATTTTATGACTTTATCTATCCTTCCCCTGTCTTCATTTCCCTCTTCCCCAACCTGCAAAGAAACTAATGCATCATATAAATGTATTTTGCAATGCTTTTCCATTTATTTGAGTCTCTTCCAGTCCAGACAGCATGAAAATACCTCAGCACAGCTTGATTTTGATGCAGAACAAGCCCAATACAGGGAGCAAGCTAATAAATCACAAAACTAATTGGAAAGCACAAAGCTGTCTTTTACCATGTGCACTTCCCAGGCCTGTCATCACCTGAGAGAATTTTAGTTCTCAAACAAAACAACGAAAAAAATTAAGTGAGAGGAGAAACAAGAACATCTGGCGGCACTCTCCAGCACTGAGCTCTTGTGCAATATTTGGTTATTGACAGTAAATATGAGCAACACAGATGTGCCGGACTATTGTGTCCTTGCAGCACCAGTAGCACTTGACTAGATTTCTGATTAAAACATCAGTCTTGATTTCAGTTTCAGGAGTGGCTGGGCCATGGCATAAATGGCAGAAAATCTTGTTTTCCAAGTAGAAGATAAGCAATAATGGCATCCCAAGAGATGGATGAGGTGGATGAGCAATAAATGTGGCACCATGGGAGTTACAGAATGTGGGGAGGCAGGGGTCATAGGTCATCAGCGAGCTGGGGTAGGTAGGAAGGGATTATACTCAGTGTAGCTATCAGCCAAAAGACTATCTGGGACAGCGAGAGCTATCTGTGACACTAAAGGAGCTTCTGCATTGACCGCTGGCCAAGTCAACAGTCAGTCCAGCAGTTCCAGAAACAGATACGGGGGAGCGGGTTCATTCTCCTTCTGGGATTAACCTCTGGACCACCTTTAAAGTCTTCTTGTAGGTGCCTCAGGGAGACTAATGAGGAATAATGAGGTCATCAGATCCCATTGAAGGCCTGGTGTTCCTGGGACTTAAACGTATTATCATCATTATCTCCCGGCCTGCCTCTGACCATGAGTTATAGTTTGAACACAACAGGGAAAAGGCATTCAGCTCTGAGCGGAACTGCAAAACCAGTGAGAAAAGGGGGTTGAAAGAGATGTCATCAGTGACCATCTCGCTGTTACATATTTTGGGGGGTGGTGGTTATTTTGCACTTAGAGTTTATGTGGTTTGCGTGTCAAGTGCATTTGAAGTAAAGAGATGAGTCACCAAGTGTCACTTGTGATCTAATAGCACACGCTTGGCAGAAGTCAGCCCCTCAGCTGTGGTCTGGATGGGGAACCCGCTGATTTTATCACGGACACTCAAAGCCTCATGTCAAGTGCTGTTCCTGGTCCTTCGCAGGCTGTGATGCGCAAATAAGCCGTTCATTGATGTGAATATTAAAAGGGGGTAAGAAGGTTTTGGAATCATTCGGCATGGACCAATTATTTTTGTTTGTTCTGAGTCTTAAATGCTATCGGGGCGGGAGTTCTCCGACAACTCATCAGTCCACCAACAGAGCCTCATCCACAAAGCAGACTTGATGCAGTGCAGCAGGAGTGTCCATGTCGTAAAAAGGCCTGGCAGTGCTCGGGGGAAAATAAGCCCCATTTTTCCATTCTTTTCCTCCAAGCTTAGTCGAACAGCTCTGACCTACTCTCGAGGCCCCAAGTTTGGCTGACATGGAAGCTTTGGCTTGCTCGTTGCTACCCAGCCATGTCGTTCAGGGGTTGCGGATGGCAGGAGTTCATGGTGACGACCGGAACAGCTGCCATGTTCTTCTCCGACTCCCTCCATACTGTTTTTTCCACATGGGTGCTCTTCCACACGCTGGCATGGAGCAAGGTGAAGCCGAGGTGGTGTTCCCGTCAATCAGCATCCCCCAGAGAGCAATAGAAGATGACAGATGTGGCAGTGGCTGTCCTAGCTTCTTCACTCCAGGAAACACAGCGTGTGATACTATAGGATCTGTTATTGTACTCTGCTCAAGCAAGCTCCAGCATACACACAGCCACACACACAGCAAAAGCTTCAGGCTGTGGCCCTGCACAGACAGCTTTTCCACTTAAACTATAGTATCCACAATTACAGCATTTCAAGAAAAAAAAAAGTTAACTCTGCATCTGGCTGCAAAGTATCGGGAGCAGTTCTTGGTTTGGTGGGTCCATTGTATTTTGTCTGGCAAATCTGAGAATGTGGTTTGTAAATCTGTGATGTTTAAAGTTCCCTTGGTGAAGTTTAAAGGCCAAAAGCAACTGGTCTATTTGTTAGTTAGACTGTACAGTGGAAATACCAGGCAGCTCAGGATTATAGTGAGAAATGGGGAGTTTGAGAGCTGCCAGTGCCACCAAGTGTGGGTTGCAAAATCCGTCTTAGCGCCTTTACACAGCCCTGGTACCCTTTTGGGTGAGGTCCACGGTGCAAGGTTCTTATCCGCCTTAAAAAAAAGTCTCCAGTGATGTTCAACCCATGCATTGAGCCTTAATTAGATGTGGCAAAGAGACAATGGGATTTGGTAACTATTTTTTTTCTCAGGCAAGAAACCCTGGACAGACAGAGTCTCTCAGGACACAGTGGGTTGGCATTGAAAGAGTTATGATATTTAAAACCTGCTTTCAGGGTATTGGCAATCACAGGCCCTGATCAGAATCCTTCTGGCTGGCAGTGAATTCAGCTGTGGTTGTAAAGTCACTGCAGTGGGCTAAGGCAATATGGTTGGTGGCAAGAGTGTATGTATGAATGCCTAGCAGTGGGGGGTCCGTAAAACACCCCAAGGGAGGATGTCATGAATGCAGCCTTGCTCTCATGCTGACCTTCTCAACGCTTGGTCTCTTACAGAAGACAGCTCTGATAGTCGCCTTTCAGCCCATAATTCTTTCAGCCAGGGAGCTCATTTGTGATACAAAGTGACAGAATATGCTTTGGCTTGGGAATGTACTGTATGTTAAAAACCAAAGTATTATGAAATGTGACTTAGACGAGAGCATGACCGCACCGCATTCACGCAGATTTGGCTGTACATAAAGCAACACACTGTGTGACCATTGCTACAAATCTTGCTTGTGGGGCAGTGGGTTGACACCCACAGACACTGGTGTGGGGCCTCTTCTGGGCAGCTGATAAGAACCCCTGTGGATAGCAGTGGAGTGACTGCTTATAGTTTATGGCTGCTATCAACCCATCCATTAGCTGCTGAAAGGAGTTCCAGCAAAGAGGCCTGGGAACATAATATATGGTCATCCAGAAAGGTATTATGCAACAAAAAGGCATTGCTAATGAACCACCTACATCTCAATACTGGCATTTAACATTGTGGCTGACATGTCTCGAGCCTCTTTGGAATGCAGCTGAAGGGTATCTCTGAAGGGGCTTACAATTGTGTTATGTTGTTCTGTGTAGTTTCCGAGCTGTGTCTGAGCATGACCATGGTGTTTGTACATCTGCAATGACATGGAACGCCATGGCATCTTTTTTTAAGTAGTCCAGAGAAATTATTCTTTGTCTATCGTGTACCTAATGATTTAAAATACCAAATACCAAACATGTTAACCATCCAACAATATAAAGGATATATATTAGTCATTTTATTCATTTAAAGTTAATTCATCAAACAAATTACCACCATATGCTGGCGACTACTACAAGGTGGCATGTACCTGTTGATGCCAGATATTTTTCATGTCTTCATTAGCGATAACACTAATCTAAATGGTAAATGGATTTAGACCCAAAGCGCCCTTTCACACATACTTTCACACATCAGCAGAGGCTGCTGCCGTGGCTGCTGAGAATCACTCGTAATAGCTATCCAACTTTGTCGTCTGTCTGTACAAATGTCTGTGTAATCTATTGTTAATGTTTATAATGTATTGTTCTGCATATGTGTGGTTTCAGTACAAAAACAAACAGCACATACTAGTAGCCCAACATTAAAACTACATAATTTGTGCTGTTTCTGTGTAAATGTTAAATGCAAAACTTCTCTGAAATAAAACTGAAAAAACAAAGCATTTTCATTTGAAACATCATGTAAACGGGGCCTTAAAATCATATGTGTAATATTTAGACAAGATGTACCTAGTTGAAACAAGAAAATATTACGACAAATTATAATAAAGGGCGGGCGAAGCTTTGTTGGTAGAGAAATTGTCTCACAATGAGAAGGTTGCAGGTTTGATTCCTTATTCCATATGTGGAATAGAGCAAAGCACAGAATACCAAACTAATCCCAATAGATCGATGAAGCACCTTGAATGCCAGCCGCCTTTAATAGTGTGTGAATGTGTGTGTGAATGGATGAATGTGATTCAGCAATGTAAAGCACTTTGGAGCTGCAGTGAAACAAAGTCATCACAATAATTCAAGAATTATATCCTCTGAAAAGTGTGACCCATTAATGTTGACCTTAAGAGAAACAGAAGCTCACCATCACCCACTGCATTAACAGTCTTCATCCACCAACAGCCATCAGTGCACAGTTCTAAGTAGGAACTCTCAAACTTTAACATCTTTCTGCTTCTTAAATCATTGTAGAACATAAAGTCATGTGTGCTGGACAAGTGCTCTTTTATCATTTCAGCTTTAATATGTGTAGATTTCCTTGCTTCGTATTGCATCACGTTGTTAGCCCACACAGTAGAAGTTGGATCTACTCCCTTCTCTCCAGCCGCACTTCTTTGTGTCACATGGTTGTGAATTGTCCAGGGCGCTTTCAGGAAAACTAGACGTGAGGTTTCAGCTAGCAAGTGGCCAAGTATACAAGTCTCTTACTTGTCTAGCTCTTGTTTTCCTTCACCCAAGCAATCCACAAAAAAAAAGAAAAAAAAAATCTTGAATGAGATAAGATCACAGAGACAAACTCTGGTGTAATAATAAGCAGCTGTTCCCTAAGTGATTTCAGAGGCTGTTTAAAAAGCTCATGATAACAGAGACATAATGCCACATTCCCGACCCCTTTGGAAAGCCAAGAGCCCCCTGACCACAGTGAAGAACCCTCCGCTGTCATTTGTCCGCCGCGCCCTTGCTTATACCAGTCGCCGTATCAGCTCACAAATATCAACTTCCAACCCAATAAAATTCCCATTTACTCAGGTTGGATGTGACCTGTTTAGTGAAAATGGCACGCGGAGCACAGCTGAGAATGAGGGTCAAATAGGAAACTGGATTAGAAAGCCATGACTGAAGCGGCGATCAGATCAAAGGGGGTCCGACTCTGAGACGTGATACTACGTGACAATACGAGATGTTGCTCTACGAGCACTTTGTACGGAGAGCGATTCAGATTAACTTGCCACATATCAGGATCAGTTAAAGTCAAAACTCACCCACTTTGGGGATACAGCGGTTAGGTTAGCAAGGGTTGAAGTAAAAAAAAAAAAAAAAAAAAAAGGGGAAAAATAGTCTTTATCCCCAGAAAACAACATGTCTTTCTCTTCCAATTTGTCTGAGTTATGAAAATAGGGTGAAATGACTGAGTCTTTAAGACTTTGTCTCTAATGTGGGAAGATTTGACGAACGAGCATGTGTGGGTGTATATGAGCATGCGGAGAGCGAGTGTGTTTTGTTTTGAGGTATCCAATCGATACCAGCAGTACACTGACAGTTTCAATGTCTGAAACAGCAGCAGATAAGACATTTCTCTGCAAAACTGCTATGATCTCATCGCCCTAAATAACAGAGAGACGCTGCAATAACCTCATCTTGACAAAAAGCATTTTAAATCGTGCTTGTTTGCTAAAAGTAAATCATCTGGTATTGAGTGATAGTGGCACTCTTTCAAATGCAAAACAAAGCCATAATTCAGATTCAGTGTAATCGTCCCCATTTGTGTACAAAGAAGTTACTGAATTAATCGTCACTGTTTACCATTATTCGAAGGAAAATATTTTCACTTGTATTTCTGTAATGACTAAGATACTGAGCCCATGTTTTGACTTGCTGATGGATAATTTCCCAGATTGTCATTTTTATTTTATTTTATTTCCAAATTTGGATTTATTTATTGCAACACTGTGGTGTGTTTGATAAATTTTTCCACCAACAAGTCCAACTCCATGGTATCACAGTACTTTCTTTTCTCGTGAGACTCAGCACTCCAGCCAATTACGGGCGATTACAACCTATGAAACTATACCACTCCCAGCAGATCGAGCTCATGTAACCAAGGTTGAAACCCTCATTTAAATACTCCTGTTTGTGTGTGATGTCACTCACGCTACTTTTGTGAATATGCAATTTAGCAATCGGCTTAGTAAATTGGCCACTAACTGTTTTGTCTGGAGGTGGACTAAAAGCATTTAGTTGAAGTTTGTTGCCTAAAGCGTAGTGATAATCACGACCCTCTCATATGACCGGTCGGGTCTTTTTTAAATAACGTACCCACACTCCAACCACAAGTTGTTGTTTTTTTGTTGTTGTTGTTGTTATATTTGTATCTAGCAGTACCATGGCAGTGTTTTTGTTCTCAGAAGTAAATGGTGTGAGAGTAGATACAGTTTATGACATTTCCAAGTTCTGTAAGTCTTAATGACCTATTTGAAGATGCTACTAAATACTAACCGTCTATCAGGACTAATTGTTTTGATACATTCACGGTATTACTAAAGCATCCTGAAATGTCAATGAAGGTTCATATACAATATACTGCTTATACATGTAAAGTAGTCAGGCTACAGCATGATATTATTACCGAAAGACATATCTCATGTTGTGCTTGGGAGGACTGCATTGCTTGAGTTTAATAAAGAAGGAGCGAGCCATTGAGCTAGGAGTTTATTGAAAGTGTGAGTATTATTAAGAGCAAACAGAATATACTACTAGAAGAAGCATTGCATTGGGCATTAGATTGTATTTACTTTATGAAGCTTTGTTCCAAATGCTGGTATTACATTAATATGCAGTCTCAATAACCTAGAAATAGAATTTTTTGAATATTAGGCCTATCCAGAGTATAGAGCATTTTCCTCAACTGATCAGTCACCAGACTGACCTGCACAGAGGCGACTGATCAGCTAATGTGTAAAAACAAAGCTAAGAAGACATACAGAGAGGCCCAATTGTCCTAATCAGAGGTATAATGGGAATTTGTAAAATAGCTCCACTCCATTGTGAAGACAAAAACACACAGAGTAATACTATCGTAAATAACCTGCAAAGCACTGCTTTAGAGAAATGAAAACTACTAATCAATTATCTTTGATGAAAAACAGGCCATATTCAGATTTTTCTGAATGATTTTTGAACATTGATCTTGTGTTTTTCTACAAACAACAACTACTGTTGAAGCTTTTTCATTTCCATAATCAAAAAGAGCCAGGGGATTGGATTTGCATCTCCGTCTGCAGTGACTGTGTGAACAGAACATAGGTCCTTTTCTCTTCTTGCGGTTGGTGTATGTTCATATGATTGGGTCCGAACACCCTCCTCTGGGACTTCATTTTAGTGCGTCTGTCAGGAGCTTGGCTTGGAGAACCGAACGGGTTCAAGTTCCTCTCTGTTTTTATATGAAACACTCAGCCAACACCTCAGGCTCCATGTAAACCCATAAAAACCCACATTCGCATATTCAATGTTAAAATAAGGTGAGGCGATCAGGGTACTACATAGGAAGGAAAAAGAGGAAACATTGCAGTAATTATATTTAAATGTGATCTTTTTTCATAATCAGAACTATATGATTATCTATCACTATTATATGGTTATAAGTAGCTCTAAACATGCGCCTGGCCAAAGGTCATCTTGAGTTTGAAGAAACATGAGTAAGAACAAAGGGACTCTTTGCATCATTGATCCCTCCCCTCTTGATTACAATGACGATTATCTTAAAAAGTTGAAGCTGCTTTCAATGTTGACTTTCTCTTAATCAAACTTCTATCAACGTGCAGTTCTTACTGGAGGATCTGGACAATTCAGTTGGAGCTGGCTCTCTGTTCAAAGGCAACAACAAAAAAATAAATTTGCTTCAGCTGCCAAAAAATTACACTGTCTGGTGAAAGTCTCAATCCACAAGGCCCTGCACACAGCCGATTGTCTCCAATATATAATCATCTTTGTAGCAGATATTGAATGACATCTCCAAAAGGAGTTTTTTTTTTGTTTTTTTTAACTGCCGCTAATGTGACGTCGGAGCAGTTTGTTTGCGCCGCCGCCGCATCTTGGTTGCATTTGCACCTGGATTTCATGCCTTCAGACATCCTCATGACTACAGGATGTTTGGTAATGCAGGTGTAAAAGGGAGTGTTAAAGAGAAATGAAAACCAGCGCACATCCTATGGCCACGGTTCATCGTTTAAATCCCGAGGGACGACGCTGCGAAGACGAGGCCTCGCTACACACATCCACCTGTGTGAATAGATGAGGCGTTCAAATCGCGAGGTATGTGTGTCTCCTCTGGATAACTGACGATAAATCATGTGCTGTGGGAACATGGGAAGTCAAAGACGCATGAGGGTGTGTGTGTGTGTGTGTGTGTGTGTGTGTGTGTGTGTCGGGAGAAAAAAAAACCACGGTGGTGGGGGAGTTTGAGCAGTAAAGGTGGAGTAGTGGGGGGTAGGAGGACTCACTGGAGCACATGTTGAGATCGGGGCTGCGCATGCCGTAGTATCCGGCCGGACAGTCGTGAAGACACTCCCCGTACTGCCTCATCCTCTCCCGCCGCAGGAACAGGAAGAGCTTGGGCTGGCAGTTTACACAGCCATTATCTCTGGAGCACACCGAGCAGCCTTTACAGATGGGGTACGCCCCATAGCTAGCTGCAGGATAAACACAAGAGGAGAGGAAATGGTGATCAGTCAGATGCATGAAACACAAGTGTCAGCATAGATCTGTCGGTGAGGTTGCAGGATGACTTCAGCCAGTTATACTTCGGTTTTTAAAATCTGTCTTTGAATTTCTAACCTCTAATGAATGTGTTGTTAAAAAGCTGAGTGCAGGTTACTATGTTGAGAGTACAGAGTTGTGGCTTGGGCATGTGACAACTTTAAGTTGCACAAATATACATGTAACGGCTGATTTAGTAACTAGATACATTGGGCATTAAGTCAGACAGGTAATCCATTATCCATTATCCATTTATATTTTCCTTCATGAATATGGAGTATCGGGAGTGTATTCCAGATCATGAAAAGTTCTGGGAGGAGTTTCTATTGACATTCAGTCAAAATCTGCGTTAACTTACTCAAAATGAATGGTGTTACTGTGCTAAAAGGCATTTACTCAGTTACTTTAATTTAACATTATTCCTGTGCTCTACTCATTTTTAAGTGTTTCAATTGTTTGTGAATCTCAACTATTTTTTTTGTTCTTCCCACAGCTCTGAGTTGAGACATAATAACACCTCTAGTATTATGTTTCCCCCCCTCAAATTCAGATTAATTGGGCTGTACCACTATGATTGATAACTTAACCAACACATTCAAATCAATCAAGCAATCAATCAATCAATCAACTTTGTTCATAGAGCACTTTTTATACACTCAATGTAATGCAAAGTGCTTAACATGATATAAAAACAGTTCAAAGACAGAATACATATAAAGAAGCAAATACACACACACACACACACACCCTTTTGCAGACATGCCTGGTGGTATGAAATCAATGGCATCTCATTTATTGTGTGCTTGTTTTCTTGTGTACTCATTGGTGAATGCAGGTTAGGGTTTACGATGCAATTTCCAGCAGATCATTCCGTTAAGGCACACTAAATTTTAATTTGAAAGTTCTTCGTGTCATGTATGGTGTTTTTTTGACCATTTGCAAAAATCAATGAGGTCCTAAGTGTAGCGCTACAGGTTTTATTAAAGTGTCCTCAAAGATGAGCTGGAACAAGTAGCTGCTGTTGTCAAGTGTTGTTAAAAACTGTTTTTACTGACAAGTTTGAGCATAAATCCACTCCATAAGAAAAAACAAAACAAAGCAAAAAAACAAAAACATTCATTACCTGTTATTGACTCTCAACCAAGCATCAAATGTTTCTGCTGGCAGGTTTTTTGCTTATATAACCTGAAGCATTTATAAACTTGTTGTTAGCCAATAGTTGACCATTTGTTAAGGTATGTAGCTGTTAATATTAATGGCCGTCTGAAAAAGCACTCCTGGTGAAACCGGGCCTTTCCTGAAAGACAGTCCATGAGTTTTCCGCTACGCCAGACAAAATGCTATGAGGACACGAGACCCTATTAATCACTGGAATGGATGATTATTGTCAATGCCTCCTTATGAATGTAGCATTGTTTAAGTCTGGGGTTGGCGCAGCTGTTAGCTTTTGCTACAGCGGCATTGGAAGACGCGTCTACAATGGTGGCTCAGACGGCTGTTTATTCTGTACGAGAACCAGGTATTTTCCTTCTGATCGGTGTGCCATTACTCTTCTGTGGATGCCCCAAAATTCACCCAATGACAAGGACAAAGCTAAAGGCTGGACTGCGGGAGGGCTGACCAGTAGAATACAATCCAAGTACAAGAATGAAACCAAAACAGACATAATAGATATATCAGTAGGATATTCTTTAATTCATCCTAAATATGTCCAATTCTCCAATTTGTCATTCATGCAATTCCTGGTTCCCCTCTCGCCATTCAAACACTGATTGGTTATGAATGTGAATATTACATTAATTCTGGTCAGAGCTGGCCTCCTAAACGATTGTGTTGAGACAGCCGATGAAAGCCCCCAAAAACCACAGTGACTCTGGCCTCGGCTCCAGTTGCCTGAGGAAAACAAAGGAGCCAGTAACAAGACAGTCTGTTCCACAATAAGTGACTTTCAATGTAAACTCCTTAGCGTCCCGTTTACAGGAAAATGTCCTTGGGCGAATCCAAATGCGAGACACTTCAGTTGATCTTAGCCAAGTCTTAAATATCATAAGCAGCGACCGGGTAACAACGGCGCTCGTACTGAACGACCTACCACAACACTTAGTAAAACACTGTGCGGCAAGATGTACAAAGCCTGAGAGACAGAGCAGAGCATGCCTGCGTTACTGGCCATAGATCTGTGTATTAGATTTCTCTGAACAGATTCACCCAGACAAAAGTGAGCGCTAAGTGGGTCCCGTGCAAGCATCGGTTTGTAATCATGTGAAAATCAGTCAGCGGATGTCAGTGGCTGCCTTGGACTCATCTTTTTTTTTTTGTTTTCTTTTGTTGGAGCATTGGGAGAGAACGTATTCAGAGAGGTGCGTCGCCTCTGCCAAACTGAATTCATTCTCCTGAAGCTGGGGTGGATGGAAGTAAGATTAAGTGCTAATCAGAATGTGTCTCTGCTGGTCTTTCGGGATGAGGTTTAGAGCGACACCCCATCGATCAGAGCTGCGCCGGGACGTGCGCTCCAAGCCTATTCATCACGCACACTAGTGATGGTTGATCTCCAGTCGGTGCTTACTCGGTAAGATATAGAGAAGGAACGAAAACCCCAAATTATAACTAGTTTCAGCTCTTCCGATTCTCAGATGGAAAATTGCATCTTGTGCTGAACTGTTAATCCGAGGAATTATAAGCTCGTATTTCAGTTGGACAATGCAGGTTGTTCTCGGTTTGTGTAAAATGATTGTATAGGGGTTAGCACTCTCACCTCACAGTGAGAATGCTTGTTTCAGGGAATTTCTGTGCAGGGTTTGCATGTTCTGCCTGGCAATGTGTTTTCACTTAGTATTAGAAGTCAGCAGGAAGGAAGATGGATAGATGCCTCATGCAATGGTATGGCTGTATGAATCACTGAAACAGACATAGCTTCTCACAAATGGCAACAGTTGCCAAATTGCCAAGAGCTGAAAAAGTGCTAATAGTTCTATGAGCGACTTTATTGTATTTTATCTGTCCTACCTGACACAGATCTATTCTTTAGTCTGGAGTAATTTCCATGAATACACAGGTGCTGAAATATCACATATAAGAACTATAAGGGTCAATTCTGTAAAAAACTCAAGTGACAAACACACTTTATCTATTTTGGAACCCATACTTGAAATTTACACAAACTTTTCTCAGGTATTTTCCTGATGGTGGGTTGTAGTTTACTCTATGCCGCAGAGGAAGAAGTAAAATAGCAAGCATGTATTAAAATCTTGATAGGCTGTCACAATTTTACATTTTTACATGCATGCAAGTAAAAGTCCCTATGTTAAATAAAACAAAACAAGAAAAGAGACCCAAATCATAGTAATTGTCAGCTTTATTTTTAAAGAAAATTGTTGCAGCTGTAATATAAGTTTGTCTACTTCCCATCAGGTAACGCCACAGTCCTATTTTCTCACATATATCTCAGATTTCATTCTGTCAATCCTTCCATTCTGTAAAACTAAACTGCAACATTAAACCGAACCTCAATACTCAACCATATATTTCTGTAGAATACACAGTCTGGCTGTGTTTACAGCAAACTGACATTCACATTAACTTGGTCAAATTTACTCCCGCCGCCCACGCCAAAACTTGAACACAACACTGACAGAAATCGAAAGCCAACTTGGCAAAAGTGACGAACTACGAGGCTGGGAAGCGTATTTCCTCAGCCCACTTTGAGAAGACTCAGCTCTGAAACTATTAATGGCGTGCTAACGACAGTATCCTAACAAGAAGGCAAGAAAAACACCATCGAGGCCTGTGGTTGTCTTAGATCACTGGTCAGTCAATCAGCAGGCAAATTAGAGTCACTGAAAAGGCTCTTTAAGATCGTGGCTCGAAGATCCCACTCACTCTTTGTTGTCAAACCTTTGTTTTGCTGGTTGCTAATCTCGCAATGTACACTGATTGAGGATAATATAACCGCACGCCATTGAACGCAGCACATCCCACATCCTGGAATTACAAGCACACGGGGGGAAAGAGAAGAGAAAAGGAGGCTGTGTATGGTGAAGAGAGACTCTTTTGGTGCTGATCTTGGGAGATTAGCTTGTGTGTCTATGGAAAGGTTTGGAGGTTCAGGCCACAGGTATGTCAGGAAAGAGGCCACAATTCACAACGTCTAGAGCGGCGCTGTCCAACTCACGTCCCACACTACCAGCATAATGGCCAACGCGCTTTACATCAATCTGTCGACTGCCAGCAGGTCTCAGCCATTCTTAACGAAAACACTCATTTATATGAATCTGAATATATTTTTTTCAGAGCAAGAAAGCGAGGAGGATGAATTGAAGCCTATATATCGCTGCATCTTAACCTGATTTGGCAGGAACATAAAACTGTATGTTTAGTACGTCGGGGAATGTGTTCCCAGTTATGGATGTGGTCTTTGTTTTTGCATACTGTGTCTCAGACTGCAGGTCCACTCCAAGCCAGTCTATCTGAACGCCGTGTGTTTTGACACATGTTTAATGGCTCTCTACGCCTTCTTTTTCCCCCCACAAATCATGTCATGCCTCGGCTCTTCTAGCGTTTCTTCCGTCAATCACGGTAAAACCGAGGTGACCCAGACATATAGCAAAAAAAAAACACACAGAGAGTAACCATTGTAAAATTATGGATACCAGGCTTGACATGCATGTATTTCCAGACTGAAAATTATTCGAGGTGCCACTCTTAGTGTGTGATGAACTGATGTCGTAGTATAGTTTCAACCACAGGGCACATATTACGTAAAACAAAACAAATCCACAGTTCCCACTTCTGATAGCCGAGCGAAAATCCTTCTGGGTTTTGAGTATTAGATTTACAAAAGCCAGAGTCCTTCTGAACATGACTGAGGAAAACCTCCAAAAGGAGATTTTAATCCAAAGACTTAATAGGAGCCTCAGTGTGTCATGTCTACAAGACAGAGAGCTGGTAAAGAGCTGCTTCACTTCAACAGGAACCACATGAAGGATCCTTCACATATCCTCTTCCTCAGCAATATGCTGCCACAGCTGGTGACACCAAACAGAAAAGCACACTGTATTCATTAGCGTTTATGTAGGAAAATCTACATAAACTGTAAGTTTGAAAGAGGAATTTGGTATTTTAATGAGATGAAAGTGTCTCTGTATTTGTTGATAATGCTGAAGAGTTAGTGGCTTACAGTGGCTTAGTTTAGGTTAACCTAACTACAAAGACACTGAGTCCAGATTTTTTTTATTGTTTTAGCTCAGTGGTAGTATTTTGATAAGCTACTTGGTGAACGTACCAATACAACAATGGGGGGAGGGGGGGGGATCCCTATTTGCACATTTTTCAGGAGAAAATGGATAAACTTTCACTGTGTTTAAAAACTACACAGCTCCATTTCCAAGTAGACAGAAGAAAATGCAACATTTCTAAAATGCCAGCTACTAGATGGACAATAACAACAATGGTGGCCTCTAAAGTCTCATGACTCCCAGCCCGTATTCTCCTGAGACTTGGTGGTTTTATAGCTGAGAGTCAAATGGAGTAGCAAACCAACCTTACTGTCCATACGAATGTTCATGCACTAGCCATTGTTGATATTTATTTATAGCAAATTGGTCTCTGCATGCATGTGTGTAGTTTCAATTACAAAAACAAATAACACCCACTAGTGGCACGACATGCAAACTACATTGCTTTTGACATTTCTACCAATTCCATAAACGTTTTCAAAACATTTCCATGGAAACATGAAACTTTTCTGATAGGAAAATACAAACACTATGTGTTTTCATTTGAAACTCGATCTCGGTTACGAGTAAAAGTAGGCTCCCTAGTAACCGTATAATAAAACATATTTTATTCAATGGATGCATGTTAGCTAGTTTTCTAAAATACAGAGGTGCCCAAACTACAACCTAATCATGGTGCATGCAGACAATCCTAAAACCTGGCTCAAAAATGAAAACTGCACTTGACTTTGTTGCACTATTGAGTTTTAGCACCATGCAGAATAATGGTGCTCTGCAATAAAATGGGGCTAATTGGAAAACGTTGTCGGTGTTGGTGACCAAAAATGGCAAAACCAAGGTGATGCAAGATTGCGGAGCTGTTAACAACTTGTAGCCACATGACGTCTCTTGACTGAATACTGCTTTTAAAAGAAGTAGTATAATGTGTTTCACAATTTCATATTATTTCAAAGCTTTACTTATGAAAATAAATGTCACTTCTCACCCCTGGTATCGATTAAATGTGTCGATGTGTGGATTTTAAAGGTGGTAATAGGCAAAATGTGTTAACTTTGGACAGACTCATGCACTTCAATTCTGTGCCAAAGTAAGCAAACTTGATCCAAGCCCCAACTCCATATTTATAGCTGTATAGTAATCTTATCTACTTCTTCATAAGAGGGGTGTTGAGAAAGGGGTGACACAACCGTGGTGTCTAAAGTGACCTGGACACATAAGAATATGCTTAAACCAACCGTGGTGTAGTTCATCCCTTTGCTGAATACAGATACAATTAGTTGCTCATTAATTTTAAAATATAGCCAAGACAAATAGAATGGCATATTGGGCAGGTTTGACTCCAGTAAAGTTTCTTGTGACAAGACAGCCCAGTTCCAGTGGTGCGCGAGGACCTGGCCTCATACCATTGCTTGGCAGAGCATGTGAAGTTCTATATAAAATTCCCAAATCATGCAGAACAATTATTACCCAGATGAAAAAAAAACCCAACAAAAATGGCATCCCTGGAAATGTTCTTCCTTCATTCATATGAGAATGTCACAGGAACACGATAAGGAATGGCAGCATGTTTGAAGTGCTGCAGCTTCAGTTGTACCACAATGTCCTCGCTGGGAGGTTTACTCTGAGTACAACTCACAAATAATTAGGCCACAGCGAGATCAGGCAGAAACTCAAGCTCTGTCTCAGGTAGGATTTTATGAGCCCAAAGGCAGTGTGACAGACTGCTCTCGGTGTTGCCAAAACCAGCCACATACACATGAGCTTCCACCCACGACTGGCTAACTTCCTGCCGTCCACTCACCTACCGTTACCCATGAGATCCTTCACTTTGACCCATTCCAACTCTCTGCAATCTGAAACCCTAACAAGGCAAATTGCACATAATTTTTGTGTTTCTTTTAGAGCCCCGAGCCAAATGTTGAGAACAAGAGGGCAATCTTGTGCGCAGGGTGTATTGATGTGGGTCTTTTTGCGGGTCGACTTTGATAGAAACGCAGAAAACCGAGACTCGCTAATCATTTTCAGGCCTTTATATTTGACAAATTTCCCGGTAATGCTTACCAAAATAGATAAAACAGAGATGGACAATACAGAGTAGACTTTGTATGATTTCTACTGTTTTATTTTTATCTTACAAGCAGACGTAATAATTTCTGTAGTCTGCCACAGCTGCATAAAAAGACTTTCAACGAGACGGTTTCATGCCTGTTTCCCATCTTTTGGCTGCTCCTTCCAATCAGAGAATTGCTTCAACAAGCAGGGATGATTATTTTCTTTAAAAGCAAACACCACTGTCATCTTTCTGACATTAAAACACTACATTTAAGGGGTTACTGACTTTTTAGGCCCCTGTCACTCATTGTTAAATTTCACGCTCAAAAAGTGAATTAGGAGCTGATGACGTCGGGCACCAAGCTACACAACGGGGACTCATTGGGATGCTGTTTTGATTGGACCCTTGTCCAACCCGATGTTAAACCAACAGCGGCAGCATCGGATGGCTGCGATTAACTGCGGAGGTGATGTAGAAACACAGCAGACTTGTGTCAATATCATAACGTGGCAGCAAATTCCAAAACGCAGCAAATAGAAAGAAGAGAGGAGCTTATATTAAAACACAACTGTTCCTATTCTAACAGTTCACCGCCATTTCTCCGAGGGCCCCTGGTATGTAAATCTAATAACGCAGGCTGTGAATGTGACTATCCAGCGGCTATGCTGTCCATTGTTTGGAAAAAGGCTTTTACAGTACGGTACCCACCAGAAATGTTAGGCGTCATCAAGTAACACAACAAAAAAGTAATTCACTCGATCTATATTGTCCATAAATGTTGTACGGTGAAGAGAAAACCTCAGGTTGTGGAGCAGCTGCAGGTCAGGAAGGCTTGTGCTCTCATGTGGAAAGCATCACACTCACCAGCAGAATTATACGCTTTCCTCGTGGCACTGAGACAATTATTGTTTATTGTCCACCTCACTTGTTCCCCTCAAATGATGGTATAAGCTTACCGCTGCTCCACTTAAGAGGAAGAAGAGAAAGCTTGAAGAGAGAAGGAGAGAGAGGGGGCAGATACAGGACAGCACCGCACTGCAGCCTCCGGCCTAATGGAAGAAGCAAAACAGCCGTCTTCTGGATCTCCTCAAACCACCGAACCAGCCGGGCTAAAGCTGCGAGTGTCGCTCGTCACACCCAAAGTTCGCCAGCCACTGTCCCGTCTCAAATGTACACAGCATCAAACCAGCTGTGACTTTATTTGTCGTAGACCTGGAAGTCGCATTCGGCTTTCAAGTATTACAGAGAAAAAGCAGAAAGGGTAAGAGAGGGGGTTGCATTGTGTCTGTGTGCTGAAGGCACCTTTCTCCGCCAATTCAGCAGAAAATGTGTTGGGCTTGTCTACAGCTTTTTTCCAGCTGGAAATAGTCAGTTTGAAAGATCTATGTTGTTGTTTGTTTTGTTTTTTTTTTGTTTTTTTAATCCTCCCAGAGTTTAAGACTTTAACAGATCTTACTGTAAGCACATGTTTATGATTTAGGACAGTCCTGCTTCTGCACCAAGAGACCGAGCAAACACATTTGCTGTCAGACGTCTGAGTTCAGCCAAAGTGATACACAGGACAAGCCGGGCCTGGTGGGTCTGAGCACTCGCTTGAAAGGGCGGCAGTTATTGTAGCGATGAATGAATGGGTAAAACAGGCAGCGACTTTTCAAACGGGCAACTGGAAAATGGCAACACCAAAGCAACCCTTTTTTAGTGCACAATAAAACGAGTTGAGCTAATTTCATTTGGTGTGACTCAACAGGTTGCACCGAGCCGCCATGCAGGTGACAAAAACTAGACCTGAGGCTTTGCATGATCACGGAGCTCTCGTATAAAGTAAATGTCATTCATGCAATAAATTGAAATTTTAGCATTTTCGGAAATACGCTCATCGATTTTTATTTTATTTTTTTCCCCTTCTTTTTGAAGCTCAATGAGGAGATTGGGACAACTTTCACACTATTGAGCTCAATAAGTAAAGTGGCAATAAGATTTTGGAAAGCTTCTGCCAAGTGAGTGGGTGGGGTTTAGATGGAATAGAGGGAACTGTAAGGCAGCCAGCCACCAGGAGGCGACTTCATTCTGTGTAGCTTAGACCCGTTAATTTACCTGTATCATATTCTGAAGCCACTGGCTGGCGTACACATCTATTCTGACTAACATACAACAGTGTTTGCAATCTTTACAACCGCAAAGCCTCTTCCTGTGATCTCTGGCACCATTCCCAGTTTAAAAACCACTGATCTAAGCACTCCAGTAATGTTTTTCTGTCATTACAATTAGAATAATAATGTTGTTTGCTCACATTGTGTATGCATGAAAATATGTATGCATTTGTATGTATTGTGTATGCATTGTGAAAGAAAGGGATCAACCACATTTTAAATAACGTCTCCAAATTTAAGGCCAGTGTCAAATGACATGGATTTCTTAAAGAATCACGTAAAGATGTAACCCTAGCCCTACAAAAACAACCAACAGCACCCACTCGTGGTCCAACATAAAAACTACTTTGCTGTTTCGGTGTCGATGGACATATTTTTGGCACTTTTCAGAAACAAAAAGGCAGAAATGTTGCGTTTTCACAAGAAACGTCATGTAAATGATACCTTAATGGCACTTCTCAGTTTCATATTGATAATTTGATAATTGTGATGCAAAGCTGAGACATAAGACTGCTAGTGTTGGGTAAAAATGATAAGCTAATCCAACAGAATAATTTATTGCAAGTGATCATCTAAAGAAGTCTTTGAATCCTTAATTGAACTGTTTCAAAGAGCAGTTCACATAGAACAATAGGATTTAACAAAACAGGTTTTAACCATAAAAAATGTGAGTAATGGTGCAACTGCATGAGAAACAAAAAGCTATTATTCTTTTAAAATAGCAATGTCATCTCTTGACACCTTTCATTTTTATTGCCAAAGCAACATTTTAAAGCCATTCCAACACACGCGGAACATCAACCTGTGAAAGATAGAGATAACCGTGTTTCTTCCCGTGCAGCTGGTCAGATGGAGACATCGACAAGAGTCGGGGTTGATCTGGAAACACTCTCTGCACCTTTTGCCCATCTGTCCAGCTGATGTCAGCACGGCATGCAGGTTGCCCCTCAGGTCAATACAGAGTAATTCATCGAATTGCACCCTTGCACTCTTCCAAAGCCTTTACTTCCTTATTAATATCTTTACAATGGAATATGGCTTAAGACTGATGTCCCGGTTCGAACCCGACATCTGGATGCATTGATGTCGGAGAGGCCTCGTGATTCCTTTTTGGAAAGTTCATGGTAAAATGTGACCTCGCTCACCTGATCCCACAGCGTTGTGCTGCAGAGTTTAAACCCCGCTGCAACGCCGATGGACACTCAAACCAGTGATCCATAGTCGCCACGTCACTGTCATGGAAAGCTCTGGAGTCATCCACGAAGGGGGAAAAAAAAAAGAAAAAAGATTGACCTTGATGTGGTGGTCAAGTGACAGCATCGCCTCTTCATTGTGGGTTGTGGTCCCATAAAATATTTTACAGTTTGTCCAACCCTCGAAAACAACAGGATATCTGTCCACAGTCAGTGTCAAGATTATTAAAACACTGCAGTGAAACAATGCAAACCTCTAATCTGATTCAACTTCAGTTCCAGTGGGGGGAAAAAACATAAAAAGAGGTTTGACACATCAAAAATTAGCTGTCAGGGATAATACTTTTCTGAGTGGGTTTTATTTTTGGTGGATGTATATTTACAGCACGGCTTTAAAGTGGTTTCAACCAAGAATAGTGCAATTTGCACCACTTGTGTTCATGGAACATATTTCAGGTCTTCCTTGACGCAGAAACCAAAGGACGTGTCTTCTATTTGCATTGGCCTTTTAAAGGAAAATCAAAGTGGCAGCTCCCACTGAGTGTCACAGTTCATCACTCAGCATCTGCCTCTCGTTCTCTTGACGGCGATACCCCCTTTATACGCCACGGTGGGTGAAAGCAGGTGCAGAGGGACTTTATGACGCCGAGCACCGTGGGGCTTTATCGATGACTCACGAAGATTGACTTTATCACCCTCTGGAAAGGCACCAGAGGACGAGCATGTGGTTCTTGTTTCTTTCCAGCTCTTCTTGTTCTTCGCCATTTTTATTCACTCCTCCTTCCAGAGGAAGTACGAGCTTGATGTGAAACGGGCCTGTAATTTCAAGTAATTTCCACCGCATTGATAGTGTTGCGCCACAGATGTATGATCTATGATCTGTATCGGCAAAGATGGAACATTTATGGCCCTGCTGGTTAAAAAAAATATAGGATGAAAATTTGCTCAGATGATGGATTGTGAAACTTTGCAGTATTTCTGAAGACAGAATAAAATTAATTACATCTCTCGTTGCTTATTTGAGCCAAGAACTCTTTGGCCTTTAGTTACAAAATTATATGGATGGCAATAAATACTTTTATAGCTTTCATTTCGCTAAGTCCAGGAGGTGGTGCATGTCACTTTTGGGGCTGATTAATGGTCCAACAGGTGCAAAATGAAAGATAGACAGTATTTGAGGAACCGAGCATAGAAATCCAGGATTCAAACATGTCCACAATGAAACAACAGGTGTTGTTTATGTTCTAAACATTGATGCAATAGCAATAAGATGATAAATGATCTGAGACAGATACGGCTGCAAAAATGAGGGGCTCTCAGTGAAAATTATGACAGGAAAACCAATAAATTAAGAAAGAGGTTCAGACGATTTCCCATATAAATGCAGTACAAACTGTAGATGAAAAACAAGCGGCGCATGGTAAGAAATGAGCCATAAGAAGAAGTGCGGCTGTTTCGAATTTGAATATTTCAATATTTACACTCCTTCAAATTCACTCAAGCTGTGGGAGAAATGTGTTGTCGAAGGAAAAAACGGCTAAGAGGAAAGGGGTGGGCGGAGGAAGAAAAAAAAAGGTGGCGTGGCTCTGATTAGCCCACATGTTGGTAATTTATCACACATAAACCTCACACCTAATTTTCACACCTGTAGCTCAATGTGAGGCGAGACTAGTAATTCATTCACTCTCTCTCTCTCTCTCACACACACACACACAAACTCATATATATACACACACACATGTGCTGCTAACTGGGAATCCGATGTGGGTTTTTTTCTTGTCTTGCCATATGAAGGGATTGAAGACATCGCAGAGGAGGAGGAATAGGAGGAGACGGCTGGCATGCCTGCCATATTTGCACCCCATGCGGCACCGCAGCGTCTCTCCCGCCCTAACCCGGGTTTGCCCCGATCGCCCGGATTGTCATCACTTGACCAAACTTATCCCCACTTCCAGCTCACACATCTGAAAAGCAAGAGGAGTTGGATGTGGGGGTTTTTTTCCCACTTGCCAAAGAGCACAGCATATCTGAAAATCCAGATGGGGTAGATAGTCATCTTTTCGCTGAGGTGTCACGCAAAAGCAGATTGTAAACTCTGCAACACGAAACAATGTTTTGTTTCTGCTTATCCCCAACGACAACACTGGGGAAAAGACAGCAAATCTTCTACATAGACAAAGCTGGATGGATCGTTGAAGTGAAAACGAAGAAACGAAAACAGTGAGAAATGTCACTCACTAAAAGACCTGAAGCGCCATGAACTTGCTCGCCTTCGAGACTGGATGCAACAGTTGTGTGTGCTTTTTTCCCCCCTTTCAAAGTGCGCATGTGATTTTGTCGTTCCCCACGTGCTTTTCATCGGTCACGGGTGTAGAAAACGATGGCATCGTCCAAAACGTGCTCGTGTCCCATCCAGCTTTGGAAAAGAGAACCGCTGCAGGTCGTTCCAGGATTTTTACTTCACATCACCTCATTCAGCTGCCGTATATATATTTAGCCCACACTCACATTGTTAGTAGCAGTATTTAGATGGGTTAAAATGTTGATTGTGAGAGCTGCGGAATCACCCAAGTGTCAAGAGTGTTGCTCTCATTATGCATTACGTTCAAATATTTCTTAAACCACTATCACTGCTGGATAATTCTGTATTTATTGAGCAGGATTTATAATATAAGCCTCTGATAATGTTGCAACTGATCCTGCTTTATGTATTAAATATTAAATATTTTGCTGTTGTTCCCTTTTTATACAATTCATAACCCATTCGTTTTTATTGGTTTTGTATTGGTGTTAATACTAATCTAAGAGTTTGGGTCAAGAAAAGTGATGCAGAAAAGGGCAGATTAGCACAGAATGAAGTATTGTAAAGATAAATCCACTCTCTCAGGTCACCCATTTACTCATTGAATTTTGAAAGCAAAAGTTTTTCCTACATTTTGTCACTGTGGAAATAAGATTGTTGTTTTTACAGCTTAATGCTAACTGTGCGTACACTTTTTATATAAGCTTTTTTTTTCTTCAATTGAGATAAAATGATCCAGTTTAGACAATAAAGTAATCAGACTGATGTGTGGGGATATAATTCCATCTGATTCAGTCAGTGTATCTATGCCATAATGCCTTGCACTTTTACATCTGTAATACATGCACATGACCTCACACTCTGTTTTGCCTATACATTGGCCAGTATGGATTTGTTCAGTCAATTAAATGAAGTTGTTACTTCTTTGCAGAAAAAACTCTGTCATTTGAGTGGGTGAGGCATCACTTTGTGAATTATATAACAGACACGTATCACTGGGAACGAATCTGATGCTTTTTTTTTTATATGGAGCATGACTGAATCATAACCAGACACCTCCTTCAATCCCATCGTCATTTCAATTTGGTATGGTCAACCTTATTGCATTTACATGATGACATTTTAATTAAATAGGTGTTTAATCTGATTACTTGTGGTCCAAAATAACTACAGCAAGCCATAATCTTATGTACCCAGTGTATTTATGACACAGAGTGACCTAAGGCTCCGAAGAAATTCACAGAAATATAATGAACTGAAATTCTCATCTTTGTTTTGTTGACTCGAGTGAAAGTTGAAAATAGAAAGTGAAAGGAACATGGAGGGAAATGCAGCAGTCAGTAAAAGTGGGTCTGAGGTTGAGGAGATGAGTGAACTCACTTTACACATTACTTTCAACTGCTGCCTGCCAATCGCAGGAACTCAAATGATTCATGTAGTAACGAAAAGATTTAACATTTGCAGCACTCAATGCCTCGCAGACTGGTAAGCTCAGCCTATGCTGACGTTTTCCTTTTTAAAAAAGGGTAGCAAGGTAGCAAGGCAGTTAATTTAGATTTCACCGGAGGGGTATAGAACACAGTATATAATGAAGACCAAACTCAAAAGAAAAACAAAAACTCAATACCTTTTTCTTAAAAAAAACAAAGCCACCGTGCTCTCACACTTCATACCGATCTCCACGTCTGTTGCTGAGTTCTACCTCATTAACCTTTTAACAAGATACAACCTTGCGCCTCCTCGTCACCCGCTGAGGCCAGTGGGGAGATCTGAGGTGATCACCAGGGTCAAAAGTGGAGTGCACCACGGGGGACAGATGGCAAAGACCTGGTCTCGCTTTCAATTCTGGTGCCTGACACTGAAAACCAAAAAAACCTCCTAAACATCAAAGCTTCATTCCTCCTCCCCCCCCCCCTCCAAAAAAAGAAAAGGAAAAAAAAAAAAAAAACTGGGCTGGATCCAATATCGACATCACGTCTTTCACGGGAAAATCCCATAACCTTGCCTGTTTTCTCGCCTCACTGAAGTCTGCTTCTTAGTGTGGAAACGGCAACACCATTATTTGATCTTTTTTTTTTTTTTTTTTTCCTTCAAATGAAGCTGCCAGAAGCCAGTGTGTTGCGAACTTGTCATGATTAACAACTGAAGTGGCGGCGCACACACAAAGACGACTTTAAAGAGAAGTTCATCTGAGGTATTTCGTGGCCCCTGTTTGTTTAGACGTTTCCAGCCGCCTCTTCCTGCAGCAGGTGCCTGGGTTACATCTGGCCACATGTTCTCACACCGCCACAAAGCTGCACCTGAATGGTTGGCACCGCACAGGCCTCTTAACAGGAACCGGCTCGCGGTGGCTCTCAGAGGCCAGGCTCAGCCCTCGGGAGGGCATGTTTCATTTCGACGGTGCCCTTTGAGAGAAACTTGGAATAAACGCTCCCATAAAATACAAGCCATGAGCATAATTCACCAAAATAGGGTGCATACGTAAAGCAAAATGAATAAAATTAATTTCCTTTTAGCACAAGATGTGCTTCTGTGAGGTTGAAACCCGCCAAAATAATAAAGGGAGCCTGTAATGAAAGCGCTACAATGAATATGGGGGGGGGGGGTTCACATCCAAAATCCCTGGGTGGCATGAGGTCGTCGAATGTATCATTACATGGAGGCAGCAGAGGCGGACGCATGGAGACAGTAGCGCTCATGTGCCAACACGCCGCCCTGTTGACAGCAGAGCAGCCAGATCCGGTGGTCGTGTATTGGATGCTGTTACAACAATGCTCCGAGGTGCAGTCGTGCCAACGAACCCACCGTAGGAGAAGTCTCCTCTTGTCAGTAAAAAAATAAATGTCTGAGATGCGATCCCTAACAACCCCTTCAACTTTGGCGCTCTTATTTTCAGAACAACCCCCTCCGGGCGCTCGTATGCGAACACATGCATGTTTAGTCGCTGGTGCTGGCCAGTCCCGTTCCTTGCCACGCCGAGGCCGTGCCATCTCTGAGACCATTGGCCGGTAAACATGTAAACTACACGTGACCCCTGTCTACAGATACCTATTAGTTATGACTCCTGCTGGTGACAGATGTTTACACAGCGAAGGCCGCCGCTCCTGAGACATGGCCCCAGTCCAAATAAAATAATATCCAGTTAAGGAGAAGTCAGCCAAGCTGTAACACAAGTGTATAACTAGAGGGGGAGAAAAAGAGTGAAGGAATCTGAGAAATGTAAATGGGTTTCTTTTTTTTTTTCTTTCTTTCTTTTTTTCTTTTAAAGCTTTATGCTTCTCGGGCGAGTATTTGTCTCTACCGCAGCATTGTTTTGTTGTCTGGATCCCAGCGCAAAATCAGCAAGAGACACTAATGGATAAAGGGAAGGCCTTTAATGCAATTGCTCAAAAGGTCTACAAAAGAAGGTCCAGTTAAAATCTTAACATGGAGTGCTGCTTTTCAACATAAATAGACTTTAGCCTGTTCTTTTTACAGTCTGTGTGAGTGTGAAGCCAGTGTGACATATACAAACATAGATTATTGATGCTCAGTTATTGGCCCCGTCTTCACAATGTTTCAAGTGAAAATGCATCGTTTTTCTATTTTCAATTCAGAAAAATGTTATGTTTACATGGCAAGGTTTTCAACATTTACACAGCAACAGCAAAAAACACTGAAAACAATGGAGTTTTCATTTTCGGGCACGGGAAGGTGCTCTTGGTTATATTTTTGTAATGAAACCATACGTGTGAAACAACACACTGAAATCATTAACAATGGCAAATACACAACTATTGTTGGAGCTGGAGCATTTTAAAAAGTTCCACCTTGGGAGCCATTTTCAAAAAATTGCATTCTCAGTGACTCCAATTACCATTGTCACAGAACCCCCAAAACATAACAAAGTTTTGCATTTTGAGTTGAAAATGTTGTGTCTTCGAGTGAACAACAGTGAACACAGCTGGAGAGAAAAGTTCAGAAACTGAAACACTTTCTCCCGCTATTTTTCATCGTGTAAAGTACTGATATGGTGGTAGTTAGTGGCACTATTTATTCCTTTTCTCAAATTCCTGGAGTGGATGTATGATGTATGAAATGGTCATTTTCAATCATACTTGAACTGTACAATTTTTTTGTAGCCTTCTCTGGTTGAACCTAACAAAACTCAAAGTGAACAGCACCAGTGATTATTAAGATATCAATCTTACGTACGATACATACAGGCTGATTATGAGAAATGTCGGAAAGGAAGTCATTCGATCCAGACTCATTTTAAACAAAATATAATCAAATAATAATCCGACAGGCGGATTCAAAGATTCAACATATAACAGTACTAATTTTAGGAAACCCTTTAGTCAAAACAATGTATCATTATCTACATGTAACTTGACGAAGAGTTTCTTGGAGTGTTGAAGCCATAGCGAATCAGCCAAATCCCAGAGCTGGGTGTTGTTAGAAATGAACTTTCTCACTGAAGATTTGCCTCAACTCTCATTCTTTGGTATCTGTGGTATTAAACCAGTGGCACAGGGTCTGACGGGATAATTATGATAGACATTTACATGACACAAAATTGCTTGTTCTATATATATTAGCATGGCTGTAACCCCAGGAACAGTTTTATTAGCCAACATTTTCATATACAGGCAAATAATCTGATACCCTTACACTCATCTACATCGTTTCTTCTTTTGTCTGGTCTGTCTTTTCCATACATTTTCAGCTGTATATTTATTGTATAAACAAGAGAAAAAGAAGACTGAGATTGTGAGGTTTCCCTTTGCCCATGTTGAAAGATGTGAGTAAAAAATATCAAACGTTTGCTGCACCAGACGGACTATTTAAGTATGTATTTCCTGTTCTTAAATGTTGACAATGAATGAAAGATAGAGGTCAATTTCGTAAAAAGGGAAAAAAGAAATTCAGAACAGTTAATTTGCATAAATTGCATCAAAAACATGAATAAAAATAAAGTATCATGTCTGTCACATGGCCAGAATCTTAACTATGGGTAGTTGCTCATGCTACTTTTTAAACTGTTGATATGCAGCATTGTTAATTCTTCAGTTAAGGGACATGCCCGGAACACCTCCCTGGGGAGGCTTCCATCCGAAACAGATGCCCGAGCCACCTCAGCTGGTTCCTCTCGCTGTGGAGGAGCAGTGGCTCTACTCCGAGCTCCTCCCTGGTGGCTGAGCTCCTCACCCTATCTCTAAGGGTGCGCCCAGACACCCTACGGACGAAGCTCATTTCAGCCACTTGTATCCGGGATCTTGTTCTTTCGTGGTCATGGTCATGACCCAGAGCCCATGACCATAGGTGAGGGTAGGAACGAAGATCAACCGGTAAATCGAGAGCTTCGCCTTTTGGCTCAGCTCCTTCTTCACCACGACGGACCGATACGACATCCGCATACTTGGGACAAGAGCTCTTCACCGACCTGAAGGGGGCAAGCCACCTTTTTCCGGGTTACTGTGTTATTACAAATTGTGTAATTAACTAAAAAAAAAAAAAAAACTGATTGTTATTTGGAAGAAGAAATAATGAAGCAGAGACATTAACAACATCTTTTAAGTGTGTTTACATTCAGAACAACTGATATTGTTATTAAGTGTTTATCGCAGAAATATGCGATGCCTCAAAAAGAATTAACTATTTATCTCATAATCTAAATGTAAATGGTATGTCATTGTTGGAAGCAAATCTAATTACAAAATCAATGAATTCATGACTTCCTCCATTTGATTGGTTGAGGAAGTGAAACTAAACAAGGACCGGAAAGAGCCGAGAAAGAGTTAATAAAGAGTTAATATGCACACAGCTTGACAAGTAAGATACTAAACAGTCGGCTGTGGTTTGAAAGTAGGCGGAGGTGCTCTATCATCTCAGAGGTAATTACAAAACTCCATCAAAGTGAGCGGCAGGTATGGGGGGGGGGGGGGTGCAGGACTGGAACAGCCTGTGTCCTGGGGGAGGGAATTCCAGTGCTCCCTTCAGGCCAAATATCATGCGATGCTGCTTTACGTTACAAGATTGATCTTCAATCCCACTGCTCTGCTCTGATAACAGACAGATGCATGTCTCATTCAATCACTCCTCTGTGTCCTCTCTGTTCCTTCCTCTCTGCTTCTTCTATTCTGACCTCCTAAGTTCACAGTGGATAACCCCCGAAGACCTCTTTAAATCTGACATGCACGCTACGTTGCCCTCACTGTACACCCCCCCCCTTCTCCCCACTCTCTCCACAAAGAAGGACTCACAGAGACAATGAGCTAAGCATCAAGGCCCACTAATGACTCCCAGCCTTACTCCTGATTAAAAACACACCGGGTGCTTCTGCACTCCGCAGGCCGCCATGAGGCCTTTCCCTCCTCACACCACAGAGCTTGAGCTCCTGGAGATAGTGGCTCAGCCCCGACACAGGAAAAAAAAAAAATCCCCCAAAGAAATCCAGTGTGAGCCTGACACGTCGGATCATCCGAAAGCTCATTCAAAGTCTTATGATGCTCATTCACTTAAATCCAACCCAAAACTCAAACCAAACTAATTACAGATGCCGATTGGAGTCACTTGCGATAATACGTCAAGGGGCGGGGCAAATAGTATTCTTTTCTAAGGCTTTCATTTCAAAGTGTGCCGGCTTTCTCTTTCACAAATCATGATCAGCACGGTGAGAAAAGCCTATTTTATGAAGCATTTAAAGCATATTAAGCAGGCAGTAACTCCACAGTCGGTAATATAGTCAGGCGACAGTGGGGGCTGCACCACCTTTACCTTTACTTCTCCACGTCCATGCCAAATTACAGGCGAGCTCCGCGGAGAGGCGCTTTATTGCATCTGACCAGCTCACTTCCTTTCCCATACCAAAGGCATTGCATGCTGAGCTTTATTTTGATGTGGCGTGTAAGCGTAATTAGAGGTCCCATAAAAGCAGGGATGGCGGGGGTGGGGGGGCAAGGATTCTTGTCCATCTGTCGAGTGTTAAGAGGTGGGCATGGGGGTAGCAAACGCAGCCCCCGCTTGTTAGAGCCATTCAATCAGGCCCTGATGCAAGCCACCAGCATGCCCCATGTTGATGCTAGTGTGTGTGTGTGTGTGTGTGTGTGTGTGTGTGTGTGTGTGTGTGTGTGTGTGTGTGTGTGTGTGTGTGTGTGTGTGTGTGTGTGTGTGTGTGTGTTTTCTCAAGAGGCCCTCCTTGAGTTTCAGATTTCCAGGCTTCGCAGATCGATGCGAAGTAGGTACAAGTCAACACAGAGGGGCACAATGACATAGCAAACACGAGCAGATACAAAGCGAGGCTTTTTTTTTTTTTCAAGAAACACGAGACTTTGAGCATCCTTCCAAGGACTTTTGTGTCGTAAAATTTGTTCAGAGCTTTGTCACCTTCAAGACAGGTGGAACTTTTCAGGCCCACCTACCAGGCAGTAGCCTTAAAACCCTGCTTTCCCCTTTTAAGTGGAAGATATTTTCCCAAAGATACCTTTGAATGACTTCATCCATTATTTGATGCCTGTAGCATATCTGCACACGAAATAAGAATCAAGCATAAAGAGAAGCTTAATGAATTCATTTAATTCATGTGCATTCATGAGTAACTGGGAAGATGCAAAAACACAGCGAACAAAAAAAAGGTGGAATATTTTGGCTGTTTCTTTCAGACTGTGAGTTAAATGAAAAAAATAGAAAGTAAAATTTCTGTATATGCATATTAAGCAATAATTTTTTAGCTTAGCACAAATATAATAAAAGACAAAATTGTGCAAAACTAACTTATTTTGTTAATAATTTATATAAATGTCATGTTAAGCTAATTTGACAGATTTTTGCCACTTTAGGAAGAATCAGGCTACTTGTTTTCAGTGGTTACCTTAAACACCACCATCAAAGATTTTACAAGTTTCTGCATCTAAATTCGAACAAGAAAGTGAATCAAAATGACTAACAAATAATTACTCACAGTGTGCAATTCTGTACTTAATGCTGGAGCTGTCTATTGTAATCCGTGAAGGGGAAATGGGCCGTTTTAACAATCCCCATGGTTACATTCATTGAGAGAGAAAAAAAAAACAACACAATGGATGCCTATTGTGTTGACGCCATTACATCTAAACAGCTCTTCGCTGAATTCTTTTAGAGGTGTGTATTAGTAATGTGAGAGGTAAGCAGTCTGGAAGTGCATTTCGGTGCATGCCTGAGGGGCTCCATCTCCGGCTCTGGGCAGCTCTCCTACCTGTGAAGCACTGCTATGAGTCATTTATAGAAAAAAAAAAGGGGGAAAAAAGGAAAAAACTCCTTTTGTGTTGTTGTTTTATGTGTGGCACTTCGAAATGATTCCCAACATTAGAATCTTTACGGCCCAATAAACTTGAGAGAATCGGACCAAATTGGCTGGTCGTATTTGGTAGCTTTATAAGGAAACGTATTAAGGTGTAATTGCTGTGGGGGAGTGTGCAACTGAGGCAGTGGGCATAGGTGAGGGTTGCAAAATCGCACTCCCGAGGGGACGCTACCATTTTTGTCTGCTGTTCGGGAGTTTCCGATTAGCATGAGGAAATATGGAGTGTATTACAATATTCCTTTTTTTTTTTCTTTTCTTTTTTTTTTTTATGATAAGTTCACTTTATTTCACATTTCCGAAAAAATGAACTTTTACAGTGTGGTAAAACATGGCCTGAAATGAAAACATCTGTTTGGCATTTAGCTTTGCCAGCACATGGGATCCTCTGATGACAGTGATTGAGGGTGGAAGAGAAGATCCCCTCGTGTATTTCCCCCCAACCCAATACACACACCCTCTCCACACTGAATAATAGAGAGGGAGAAAAAGTCTTTGCACAATAAATGTTTTCTCACTGCGATGTGATAAATGTGCAGAAGTGTTACAGAACAAGATTTCTCATCACAGTGAAATGAATATCCTGCAACATTCGGGGAGTAGAAAAATCACTTCTCCTCCCATTGCCCAACCTGACAGGTCCTTCATAAAATAAATATGGGATAAAAGAACACCCAGTTAAATTTATCCATTTGGGTTACTTGAACTTTTTCAGACAAGACCACTGTTTCTCCCAAAGGGAGACCAATAAAACAGTGAAACATCATCCTATTTTGTCACATGGTGTCACTAAAGAATCTCTTCGTGTCTTTCTCTGGAGAAGAAAGTTCATGCCACTGCATGTTTTTATCCTTCTCTTTGGGATGTTGTTTTTTTTCCCGGCAGTGTAGCGTGGCACGAGTGCACTGAGGAGCCTTTCTCCAGCTTCACCTGATACCGCTGTGACTCTGAGCAGGAGCTGCGCTCACAGGTCGGGATCGACATGCGGGTCGAACAAGGAGCTAGTCTTTCCACGGAGTTCGGAGGCTGGGTCAGACTAATGTGATTTATCAATACACTGCATAAGTGGATCATTGTCCTTGATGGCCACAATAATTCCCCGGGTTGTGATTGGTTGAGAGGCTGTGGGTGTGTGAAGGCGACGAGAGCGTTGCTCTTTTTTTTGGGGGGGGGGGGGTAATTTCTTGAGGGGGGGAATGCACCTGCACGGCGTCTGTGTATCTCCCGGTATTTTGTCACACACACACACACACACACACACACACACACACACACACACACACACACACACACACACACACACACACACACACACACACACACACACACACACACACACACACAGATTTAAACTTCTGGAAGCTTGGCTGATGGGGCCTGGGAGAGAAAAGACAGAGCTCTGTTCCTTGACGCTGGAGCTCGGGCTCAGGTCAAGACTCAGCTCGCTGTAATCCCTCTCAGGTGATGCTGTTCACATTCAGCCTTTTCCAGCTGATCTGCTTAAATATGCCTTCCTCTTTCCCCTAAAACATCCCCCCCCCCCCTCCTCCTCCTCCTTCTCCTCTTGACCAGCAGAACCTCTGAGGACGGTGAGAAAGGAGAGACGCAGAGTGTCTTCCACTGTCGAAATCACATCAAATCTGGTGCCTTGCATGAATTAAATGTACAAATTCTGTTTTAAACTTGGAGTAAGAAGAAAGGTTTTGGGTGCTGGGCTCGAACATCACCTGGATTAGTGAGGCATCGTGTGAACAAAAAAAAAAATATGAAGCCTGTTGCTAACAGACGTGCCATCTGCTGGGCCTCTTTTTTTCCCCTTCAACTTTTTCCAAAAAAGCAAGAGTGGCAAGGCTGGTCTGAAAGCAGCTTCTTGGAGCACTCCCTCTCATCCCCCTTAGGCACTTAATCAACATATTATATTGCGCTGAAGCACCGGGTTCCAACATTAACACTTACACCCACAAACCTGGGAGCTTTGCGAGAGCTTTCAAACACACACAGGCCCGATTTCCAGAGCTTAGAAAGAGAGGCCACAATGCTTGAGTGGCTTAACTGCATCCAAAGATGCAATACTTTTTTTTTTTTTTTAACATCTATACAGCCAAGAGCTGCATACACTCACAAACAGTTCACAAATTGTGTTGCTTTTCATTTTTCTGAGTCAGACACCTTTTTGCACAGTCTCGGCGTGATATTTTGTGGAAAGATGGGCTCTCTCCACTACAAATCATGAACCCTTTCTGTGGATTTCTGGCATCGAAAACATGCCAACACACAACTCTTGTTGCTCGACCATCGGTGGCAGTTCAAAAGGCATCTCTGACCTCATTCCCTATGCCCTGCTGTACTCGCACTGCTTTCAGCCATTCACTTTTTGTCCTTCAGAAAACATCTGGGAACGCAGTTGAGTAACAGATTACACAGCTGAATATGATCCGAAACACACAGTGGCCCACTGGGAATTCAGATCGGGGGTTTCAGGGGTGGATGTGGAAGGGGTTAACGGTATCACATGGCAACTTTTCACCACTCTCCGCTGCCATTACCTATTCATTACCTGTTTAAACGGCTTAGGGCCCCACTGTGCATCTCTGTTCCTTCAGGCAGCACTTGGTACTCCAGCCTGATTTTTATGTAGTCAGCAGGTGGCATCATTAGCCAGAGAATAAAAATGAAAAGTAATACCCTTGTGTCTAGCTATGATATCATAGCAGGGCTCATTGGCATAATTTTCCTCTCTCTAGTGGGCAGGACGGGGTCTAAGGAGGTGTAAATTTAATCTGTTTTGTCATCTGTTTTACATTTTTAAAAAAATGTATATGTACCATTACCAGAGCCAAACAGGAGGGTGGGTCACGCCATGCAGTGTGTGTGGGTTTGTGCGTGAGGCCAGGCAAGACAAGATCGGCCCAGAAAACCGCACAAAGATTCTAATCTTGGCAGAACCCAGAGTCATACGTAATGGTTGTTTTACGCCTCAACGTCCCCTGGCTGTGATGACATCTCTGATCCTCACATCTCACTGAATGACGCCGGTTCGCGCAGGCTGCGTATCAATGGCAAAACTTCATTTCAGTCCACGGATATTGAAAGAGAGAAAATAAAATACATAACAGAAGAAGAAAATATTTGTTAAATTATGCAGGATGTGTTTTGTTACGCATGAAGGGGTTACGCCTGGGGAGAGGAGTGTGGCGAGAGTGAGTCTGAGATGTGTCTGGGTCTCAACACTCCTGAACGGTTTGGATAGCTCCCTGTGCATGCCAGACAGGCTGTATATAAAGCTGTCACAGGAACCTTGAGGGCTAGAAAAATATTCAAGCATTTCTGGGCCTATTGGACAATGATCTCTTACACATGCTTCTTTCAATATAACCGTGATAAATAAAGGAAGGAAGCAAATACCAAAAAGTTGGCCGGTTGCCACTGCTTCCTTAGAATGGCACTTTTGGCCCAAAGTGCTACCCCAACCTCACAATCCCACATCCATGCAAACCCACACATACACACACACACTGAACCATACTGTAAAGGCAAAGACCTGAACATATTTGCATGGGATTAGTTTGACAAATGTAACATTGGTTGTGAGAGCTGGCGGCAACAATGTGTGGCTTATAATACTTCAGCCTAAAGCTGTTCTGCAGGTCAAATGTGTAAGTTAACCTTTTGATCTCATCCCCACTGGTTAGGCCACCAACACCACCCCCTTACGTCTTCCCTCTAGCTCAAACACACACACTACAAAAGATAAAGAAGCACCTAAAACCATGTGCAGAAGGCATTCTCCGGTTCACCATACCCCCGCAGATTTAAGCAAAGAAAAAAGATAGACCATGCAGAGTAAATGACACTGTATCTCCTGCATGTGAAAGATCACACAGTGCACAGAGAGAGAGAAATACACAAGAGGAGCTGAAAAACTTGTGTGTGCCAGTACCCCGCAGTGATTGCCTGATTATTTGCAGATGGGCAGTGGAGGGCTTGCAAGAGTGTGGAGGTTCCCCCTGGCACGCAGCGCATATGATTAAATCTGTGATTGCCTTACAATTTACAAGGCCCCCAGAACGCCACCACCCCTCTGTCTTGACTTTAAATTAGTTTTTTTTTTCCCCCGACCTGTTCCGCGCTACCTCCGGACGCGGGGTCGTCAGCGCTGCGTGATCACAAACGTGCGCAATTTTGGAGCTAATAAATCTGCTCTCACCCCCGAGGATCTTTGGTGCACGGTGTTATGTCACAGGTCTGAGAATGGCTCCGCGGGGGCCACTTCCCTAATCCGACTGTCTCCTTCATTCATTCAGAGCATAGAGTAGTATTTACAAAGGGGCTGATCCCCTCCTCAACCCCCTGCGCCTCCGCTGAGCGATTGTTATGCGGAGTTTCCTACCAACAGTTCAAAGTGGCTATGAGATCAATTAAAACCAGATTAGGAGGATTGGAGTGGAGATGTCCGATTCGCAAGTCTTGGGATAGAGATTCTGAACCTGGTCAGCGAATTACTCCCCGCCGATCAACCGACCTGTACCAACTGGTTTTTATGTATTTATTTTTTATTTAATTATTATTATGTATTTTTATTTTTTTTGGGGGGAGGGGGTACCAACTTCATAACTTCCATAATAACGTCAAGAGTCCTTTGTTGGGGAGGGCACAACCCGGTCAGACAGTGTATTGTAAACGCGATCAGCCAATCCACAAAACGCAACTTTTAATAAAGCCTACTAATTTGGATAAGACGCGTGCGGTCAACTTTGCGCATCTTTTACGCACTGCTCACCGGCTCGACAAACGTTACATGCAATGGAAAATGCTCTTTCTTGAGGTGCACAAGTAACATCAGATCGTGGAATGTTAATTTGCAGTCGAGAAAACATTTTGTTTTGTTTGTATATCTAGAGAACTTCTGCATCTTGATACGATCGGTCAACTCTCACCTGCGAGTTTTATATGTTCTTGCATGTTTCCTGACTTTTCGACTCACTGTTCACGCACTCCTCTCTGCTTTAGAAACGATGTTCACGGACAGGCAGAGGATTGAGGTCTAAACGGTTGTTTGGGACGCTTTCCCGTGCCTCCCGTTACTCGCGCATCTGTGAAAAGTCGCGCCCTGGATGCTCTCCTAAAGAGACCTGTAGGTTACGCGTCCGCTTGTTACCTCTTTTGCTTCTCCTCCAGCGTTGCGACGGCGCCTGACAGTTGCTGTACTCCATACAGTTCAATACGATCAGGGCAAATGAGAAGAGTCGAAACTGCATCTGGACGGCGGTCTGTTGTTCGGACTCCAGTAAAAACGCTCAAGCTGGGCTCGGGATGGATTCTCTGACTTTGCAACGTCCTCCTCCAGTTTCTTTAGCCGGTCCTCCAATGTGTCAAACATCAGACGAGATGCGACAGGGTATCACGTCGCCGACAGGAGTCATTTTATGGTGCGCGCTGATCCTTCCACTCACTTAAAGTGTCCGATTTGTTGCGCTGCGGGGAGAATGACAAAAAAAGGAGGTTAACTGTGATAACAGCGTAAAAGAAATCAACACTATCTGAAACAATGATGAGCGAGGATGGAACGAGAGCGAGGTGGGTCGGAATAAAGGCTGAAAAGCGCTTCTGTGTGTTAATGTGTTGGGACAATCGCAAATTCAATGCGCACTGCTCAGACGTTCCACTTTCAAACAAAAAAAAGAGTTAAAAACGTGCGTAATAGTCGCCAAAAAACACTCCGTGGGATGTTTGTATACCTTGGATAAGCTTGAGAGTAATTCCGCTTTTTTAGGTTCCCTCTGTGTGCAAGTGCGGCTCGAGGACGTTCAGCATCCCCCTCTCAGTGTGTGAGAAACTTGTGTCTCCAGAAGAGAGAACAGAGGTCCGAGGAGGAGAAAAAGGTGGTAACGGTGAAGGGAGGGGGATTTCCTTTCCTCCTCTCTGTTAAAAAAAAAGGGAAAAAATGCCTGGATTCCGTTTACCTGCGTTTCCTCACTCCAGCTTTGTGTCCTGCGAAAGTAGCAGAAACAAACTCACATGTGTTGCTCGTCATAAAAAGCGGAAAATGAGAGCAGCCGGCGAGTGAGTCTGCCTTTTTGCGCGCACAGCTGAGGTGGAGCGATGACTGACTCCCGACTGGTCCTGATGCTTGCTGCTCCTTTTACTCATATAGAGCCGTGTCGCTGTCACGTGTGGATATCTCCGGTTGTGAGTTTCTCCTTATTTAAGATTTTGAAGATGACATTTCGTGTAGTCCGCCCCCCCTCCCCTCCCTCTGCGAGCATCCAACCACACTGACCAATAAGAGGTTGCCTCTGGGTCCTAGCGAGCGTGAAAAGGATGAAACATCATATAGTAAATAAGTTAATGAAGGCATTATTTTTTTGAAGGGAAATGGTTTTTAGTCTGTGGCATGAACATTGTTGAATAATTGTTTCTGTTGGGGTTTTTTTTAAACTTTGAATGCTGAACGAGGGATCCGAACCATTCCCAATTACGCACGCGGTTTAATGAGATTCAAATGAGAATGCAATGACCCTTTCAGCTGAAGATCAAAAGTGGTTAATGTAATTGCTACACAGCCAATATACTCACCATTTCAGTTCAATAATTAGTGGTTCGCCACTTCCAAATGAGAAAAAAGCAATTCTCTCCAAAATATGCGTAATGACACAAGGTCCACAAGTTACGCATCCTGCAAGCTTTTCTCTGAAAATCTTAATAATCGTTAGTGTGTGGATGTTGAGCATGAATAAATTACGCAATAAATTGGGAGGATTTTTCCATCATCCCTAATAACAAGACCTTTTCATTCATTCAGTCACTCACTCACACGCTGACCACTATGACCTCAATCAAGGGGAGACATCTGCAGCCAGAACCTTCATACCTCGTTGGAGGGAAAGAGACACACGAGGGTGGATGGTTGGCTCTCATCCACTACCTCTGTGACATTCAGACACCTGGCTGCTCGTCAACATCCCCGATCATAGCTTAACATTATTACGCACGAGTTATGAAACGGCTGGTCCAGTGGAAGTCGTCGGCCCCCAGAAGAGACCGAGGGGAACGATGCGTAATTGCGCCCCGACTACAAACTATAAGAGGCGGGCGTTTCTATTGTTAATTTATCACCTCCTTGGAATACCAAGATGTGAATGTTCTACCCCATTCAGCCACTAGGTGTGGCACTTAATCTTTTATTTATTTCAGGGAATTATTGCCACCTTCCACACTGTGGTTGTGCCAGTGTGAGGTCAAAAAAAAAAAGAAAAGAAAAAGAAAGTACCACGAAGAAAAATATACTAGTAAAATGTAGCCATGAACAGAAGTGGCAGTTCCATGATTAAGGGAAATCTAAAGTTATGTGTGGCTGCCCTGCTGAGATCACATATACATCCTATCCTGGTATAACAAGCTTTCATGCATGCTGATTTTTTAACAGCAGAGAATCCAGCTTCAGGCAATAAAACACACTCAAGTCCAAGTTTCCATCTCGTCACCGGAAGTGAAAAAAAGAAACACGTGTGGGAGGAAAACTTATGGACCAAAAAAAAAAAACCTAAAAGCTGACCAAAACCTATAGTGACCTTTGTCCTGACTTTGTTTATTTATTTATCCGGAGAGCAGTGGCAGACATTGTGGTGAGCAGGGCTGAGAGCCGCAGGCAGTGCCGCTGGTTTGGATTCTTCTCTAAAACAACACAGTTAAAGGTGGATGTGATAATTTAGGCCCCTGGACACTTTTATTTTCATGATGTGTCACTGAGGGGGGATGAGGGGGGGGGGGGCAGGTAAACCAATCACTTTATTCTCTCCATCCCTCCTCATCACCTTCCTCCTCCTCCTCCTCAATGCAGTGCACAGTGGAGGTGACGTCAGCATTTGGATGGCCTGGCTCTGAGCCCTCAGTGCCATAACAGCAATGAGGGGAGCTGCTTGTACACCCTGTTCGTCGGAGACCCATGTATTCATGGTGGCTTTTTGTCACAAATGAGAGAGAGAAAAAAAGAAACACACAATACAGAAAAAGCCACAGTGGTCATCTTAAAGTCAGAATCCCCCAAATGTCAAGGGCAGGATGAGAGTGAGGCAAACTGAGAAAGTTCAAGCCACATTTTGTTGCAACTCTCCATGTTTGTGGCTCCAAAAAGGAAAGAGGGAAAACTCCAATATCCCAAAATAATCTGACATGACATTCACAAATAAATCTGTAACACCAAAGTCCACATGTACAAACGAAAGGGGTTTTCTGCTTGCTGGAACTCTAGAGGTGTCCCTTTCTTCATTGGGATTTTAAAGACCTTAATTTTACAGGATTCACAAGCTTGAGGACGGAGATTAAAAAGCACTTTAAGTGAAACTGAATTAGTAAGCCAAAAGTCAAATAATGACCATTAATTGATGTAAAACAAGCCATTAGCAAGGGAGGCCATATAGGCGGTGGCATAATTTTGAAATAACTACAGAAAATGGAGGGTGAACTCCAATTTTAATCATAAAGCAACTGTTTCACACATTTTATGAACCAATGTCAGAACATGTTAGTGAATTTTCACAAGAAAAATTGGGATTTAAATATCACTAGTCTTACAAGGGGTTTAATGTGCCAGTCCAACAGAGCGAAACTTTAAAAAAAAATAGATCAGCTAATTTTGCTTTTCATCATCTGATTTGGGAGTTGTTGACCCATGGCAGTGGGATTTAAACCAGCTAACTTCAGCTTCGAACTTTGTTTCCTTAAACTCTCCCACCACTGCCCAGCAAAGGTCTAGCTTCTTGTGTCGACCTCAAATTCCTACAAAAACACTCAAATGTTGAGACAGAAATGTGGGTTGTCCAGCCTGAGAAAATGACTTCCAATCTTTCTGGACCATAATTAGGTTACGTGCGATACTGTTTTATTGGGACTGAACAAGAAATGTAATTAAATTTAATCAAAATAGACAAAAAAAAAAAAAAAAACACAATTGGCTGATTTATCGATGGATGGATTAGGATTGGGGTTGAAAAGGACAAAGCTGGATGGCAGATCGAAGTAAATTTATTCAGTGAAATACTGAATAAATATAAAAACGGAAGTGAAAGTACATATTAACAGGAGCGGCGGGTGTCCAGACCCTTTTCTGAAACACAAGAGGAACACTAGTTTTTGTACATCTGTCTCTGTTCACTATGTCACAATATCTAGCTGTGGTTTGGTCTATTTAAAAACTATACTGAATAAATTGTTATGTACTGTATACTTTGGGAATCCACCGAGAAAGCAGGTTTTCCTATTTCACCTCTATTGTACACAGCGCACTTATGTTTATCAACCGAGCGGCTCTGTGACGCACTACGGAAAAAGTAAAGAGGAGAAAAGCACCTATTATTGGTCTGTGCTGCTTCTTTGGATGGAACAGTTTCATTCTTCTTTTAGGAAGCCCCGTGTGTGTGTGTGTGTGTGTGTGACACAAACCCACACACAGGTGGCACAATATCCTTTGAATTTAAACCCGACATAAGCAGGTGCAGTTCAGATTAAATCCTTGTTTTGTTGTTAAATCACATGCGAGGAGCAAATTAAAAGGCAAAATACAGAGATGAAAGCCTGTTTGTGCATAGCTGCAATAAAGGAGGGTGCAGAGGAGGGAGAGTCAAATGGCTGAGTTATGAGAGGGTCGAGAGCGGAGAAAAGCGGGGGTGGAGCGGGACATTAAAAAGATTGTGTCCGTCTGGCTAATGGTTCTTTATGGCTCCCTCATGTCGTCCGACGGGCAGGATGACTGGCAGAGTGTGTGACCACTAGTAACTGTACATCACCTCCGTTTGCCCCCGCCAGCTGACGTCCCGCTCAGCGAGACTGCCTGCCACGCCGAAGCCAACCACTAAAACACCATAAAACCAACAGACTAAACAGCCATTCATCATTACAGCGGCACACATGAGCCGCATCGCAAACGGCCGTCTTAACTGTCCCCGCTCAGTGACTCAATGTGCACATTAAAACTTCATCAAGTATTACCGATGTAAAAAAGCCCCACCACTCAAACCTCAGCCGCCATTTGTAATGTCCAGAAATAAGGCAATCATGGGTGAAAATGGTTTTGTTGGTCACTTTTATTGAACTGCTGATGACTTGTACCAAGTGCAAAGCGAGTGCCGTGCTCCTTGAGAGACAAGTGCAGGAGGAAAAAAGAATGGAGACGGAGCGCCGCGAGCGGGAAGGTCCGTCTTCACTGCTGACGTTTAAAAGCCGGCCTCCTGACCTGCCCAGTTTGGTGTCTGCAAGAGAAGCATGAAGAAAACATTGAATTAGGCCGTGCTCGGATCGCTGGGGCCGATCAAAACACAACATTTTTGGTCGTTGATTGTGGGAAATGCGAGAAGAAAAAAAAGTTGACGTACATGTGCAAGCAGTTAGACTGCTGACGCGTTTGCCGTGCCGGGAGTGTGTAATGTGTGTGTTCTGCTGGGTGAGCGCTGGGTGGTTTGCGAGAGCTGACAGGGACCCTAAGCAGGCGGCCCAGATGGCAGCCAGTAAATGTTCTCTATATGCAAGTGATTTGTAGCCTTGAGGACAGCAGGATGTGATGGCGCTGCTCTGTGAGCTGTTTGCAGCCTCTTTTGTCTAATTACAAAAACTCCTTAATGAGGGGGGGCTCGTACTTCTTTTACAAGGGCACGGGTTATGGCAGCACTCCTGCAGTAGATATTCAAACAATGGGGAGGAGTGCGTCGAGTACATCAAAAGACACTGGAGAACTGCAGTTTAAACGGTGAACATTTAACGCGCCGGTTGTAACTCCACGGCCTCGGAGCTCTCGGGTGCCGGGTGAGGCATCGCACCCATCAATCTGCTTTGACGCGTGTCAAATCTTCAAGGCGACGGCTCGGGCTGGGATCGTGTGCTTTATTATGACATTCTGTGGAGCGGCCTACATACCAGGACAACGCTCAGGGTCAACATCAAAAACAGACTTTAAATGGGATGACTGGACCCTGAGCCAGACATCTGCAGCGGGTCCTAAAGTGCAGGGAACTCCAGGCTCTGAGTAATGTTCACCCAGAGCCGGCGTGAGGGTCCACCTTATTTACGCTGCTGAGCTGACTCACCCAACTCGGGCCCCGTTTTATGGTTGTTTGGACTCTACCTTGTCATTAGGCCTCTGAAGGGCAATGGAGGGATGAAAGCATTAGCTCCGTTAAACTTGCTCTTACTGGCTTATTTCGTGTAAAGGGAGCTTTTGTTGATGGTTGTTCATCAACATTCTTTACCCTTGTTCTCTTGCGACGATCGTTTGAGGCGCTTTGAACTCCCTGCAGTTCGAGTTGACCTTCTCCGTTTGCATCGTTTCAAGGAGTCGCTGATGATGTGCGTTCAGTTCGTGCGCGACTCACCTCGTTTCGGTTGTTGTGGGCCTGCTTTTTCTCAATGTTCATGGCCAACATTTGGCTGCGGAACGAGAGGCTCTTGGTCTTCTCGATCACCTGCTGATAAGGTGATACGGCGTTGTTCCCCATGACCACATGGCCCTGCGAAGGAAAGAGAAAAAAAAAAAAAGGAGAATGGATGAAAATGGACAACAGCCTTACGACAATGCTTAATAAGCCAACCGTGTTTCATCTCGCAGATGCGCCACTCGACAAACGCCAACCTGAAGATCCTGTTCATTTCTACTGTAAAGCACATCCACATAATTCTATGTCATTCTGGAGGTCTGGGCTGTGATTTGCTGATTACAGAGAGCTGTTGGGATGTGAACGCCAAAACATGCAGGTTCCACACAAAGCCTCACGAAGAGTCTCTGAAAAAAAACCTTCGATATCGAAGAAACGCCCCGCTATCATACCGTCAGCATCTTGATCTCCAAGAGAACAAACCAACAGGTCAGTTGCATCAGAGAAGCACGGGAGTTAGCTGGAGAAGGTGACACAAGGTCTCACCAGTTTGGAGTCTATCTTGGCGTCCAGCCTGGCGTTGCGGATGAGGTTGACGATCCATCTTTCAGCTTCCTCCGGACTCATGTTCAGTTTGTCTGCCAGCATGCTGTGAGGAAACAGAGAGGACAGAAGCTCTAACCTGTTTTGTTTTTAAACCACTAGAGAAATACATAAAAAAAAATACATTAGAGAGTTGTAATCATGATGTGTTTGGTGAGGCGTCAGACTATCATCACTCAACATCTCACCATCCTCAGGCCGTGCCTGGGAACTCAGGCCCTGTTTACATGAAAACATTTCAAGTGAAAACGCATCGGTTTTGCACTTTTATTTCAGAAAAGCTTAGCCTTTAGACGGCACACAAACGAAGCCCACTGACACATAAACATCATAAAACCAGGTAAGAACCTGCCAATGAAGATTTTGTCTGCACGCTTGTGAGGAAAAACAAAATCCTTTATCAGACAATGTATCCAGAGCACCTGTGTCCCAGCCATTATGTCGGCTGATAAAACCCACATGACAGTGCTGTAATCCCACCTGGTTTTTAAGATAACTACTATCTGAGTAAGTAACACTAATCGTGGTGAGTTTATGGTCAAAGTGCTTACAGTTAAATTTGTACCACATCCATCATAAAAAATACACCTGCTGAACAGCAAAACCTGCTGAGCTCCCTCACTATTATGAGTGCAGTACAATACAAACCACAAAGAGAACAATTACATTAAAATGCCATCTGTGTCGATTCATGCATGAAACATTTAAGAGTTCCAAATGATGCCTGATACTATTTGCAGTATGATGAATGGTGCACATTAGTTGCCATTTCCATTTCTCAACGTTAATAAATGGCCCACGTATTGTGCCGGGGGCAAGAAAAAGCACACCCAAAAACACTTCTAATGGTCCTGTGCTAATGGGAGCTTGATTTACAGACTTGTGTGCATTAGTCAATTATAAGTGTGGGGACGACCCCATGTCGTGAACCTCTGCGGTTCCCTTCAGCTTTTGGTTTTTGTTCCTCCGTCCAAGGTGAGCGCTCCTCTCACCTGGCAGCTTCATCTCCTCCTTGCATGCCGTTCCAAATGAAAGCCAGCGTGGAGACGAGGCGGCTCTTTAATACGGTCAAACGTAGATGTGTCACAAGCAGCGCAAAGGTGGTTGGCATTCTTTGATCCAAACTTTTCCCCGCTGCAGCTGGTTTCCCTTGTGGCTTTCCAAAATAACTAGACCCCCCCTCCTGATATCCCAAACTAAACCTCCCCATCCCCCACTGTTTCCTGCTCTCTTCCTCCTGTCTGACCCCCACCACCCTCCAACTCCCGGCACAGTTCATATAAGGGCCCCAATAAATAGCCACAGAATCCACAGAAACCTCACTATTCATCTCAAAAGATTTGGTGGAGAAAGAAAAAAAAACAAAAAACAACAAACCCTGGCACCAACATGGTAGGTCTTAAGGGTTTATGTATGTTTGCAGGGGGGGGAAAAATCCCCAAAAAACCTGAGGTTACAATGCCTGTATAAAAACAGTTTACTCCACTAATTATCACTTCCTGATCCATTAATCACTTTTTTTGTGAAAGTCCTTGGGTGAGTAAGCTAGAATCTACTCAAGCCACACGACTTCTCACGCCATGGCTCTGCAAACAGATCCCACCACTATTACCGATTTCGCCTGTCGCTCTCAGGGGCTTATTTAACGCATTCTTTTCGCGAGGAGTCATCTTATTTGGGATTTGTGATATGTCTGTATTACCTCGAGGCTCAAACAGGAAGATAAAAAAAGGTTACCACTTTCTAACCCATGAATGCTGGTCGAATGGTGGCAGAACCACATAAAGAGGGCAAACGAGATGATGTCAACGTCTGGATGGGGCATTAAGAGCATAAACAACAAATAAAAAAAGAATTACCTCAGTATAATGAGGGAAACAAGGCTCGGTCTCCCAGTGACAGTGCACATCCCTCAACACTTTCACCACATTGAAGCGAGGAAAGGGATGAATAGCAACACTGAAAAACAACCGTTGTGAGGAGATCCATGAGGATCCCTGCAGCCCAGAGGAGGGAAAAACGGATGAACCTGCCACTCATGATGACGAACCTTGTAGCGCTTGCGCCCTGCTAGACAGCCGATTACGCTTCGGCCCATCAAACCTATGGAAAATGATGCATGACAACAAAATTGCTACTCTGGATCATTATTGGGAACCTAACAAGTTTGGAAAAGTGTTGGCTGCCTAATGACGCAAGTTCAGCTCGTGATGGATAACACATGTCCGGGATCGTAGAGTGACAAAAGTTAACGTGGAGGATTTTTACCCCAAGGGATCAGAAACCCGCTGATGTAAAGCAAATGATTCAAGGACATGCACTTATAATGCATTTTGGCTAATTCGTAGAAGAGAAAATCAGGAATTGATGATTTGTTAATAATAAGCAAAACTGAATTCAGGCTGATGAGGCGTTCTTCGAGTCAGGCGCCGTATACACGACGGTGGAAAATGGCGGTTAATTCCAACTTTTCTGCAACGCTGCTACTACACGTGCAGAATACACCCGTAGTAAAGTGGCTCTTCTGCACATGCATCACAACAATGTTTGCCTCCAGAGTGTCACAACTTCCAGTTCATGTCCTCCTGGGACTAGAGTTTTGTTGTTGACTCACCGTCATAGCAATCCAACTTTGTTGTCTGTCCATATTAATGTCTGTGAATTTGCAATTGGTAATAGCTTTTTTATCGCGTATTGTTCTTGTGCACATATGTTTGTGGTTTGATTACAAAACAAATAGAGACAGAGATTTGATTTGGGTCAGTAAACACATGATGAAGGCAATGGCTTGGATATTTGTGTCCATTCAGTGTGGTCTGCATTATTGTGCTGTTGGACACTTTAAAAGAATTTAAAGACATCAAAAACTACTACAGGAAATGCGTCCTGTGGTGAGTGTTTAATATTCATTTTTAATCCTCTAACTGTTTATTCCAATAAAAACCACGCATACATGACATTATACAATTGAAAAAGCTATTTTAATTAGGAGCAATTGGAACAAGAAACGAATGAATGTTGAATACGTTCAGCTTTAACCTTTCCCTGAACAATTCTGTAAACCTATTTCTGCGGTTCCAGAAAGTATGGAACCATCACAACTATTGCACAATAGTTTGATCATATTTGATCTGTGGTAAGGTGGCACACTGCTGCAGTGGCTAGCAGATTGTTTGAGGGTTGAACCAACTGACCAACCAGGCTCATTTGTGTGAGTTTTGGCTTCCTCAGTATGTAATTAGTTGTACATTTGAGTGTGTAGACTGAATTAAAGACCACTACAACTCCTGTGTAATGGTGCTACCAGAAGCATGGGGCTCCAGCATCCTCAACAGTACTCAGTGAATACTTCTCCGTAACACTTCTTGAAATGCAGACACCCACTCCTCTTATTTACTTTACAATCAAGTAATCATGGGATTTGAATGAAATTGGTGATCTGATTTAACCCCAGTGATTAAGCGTTTGCTGCACAGGGGTATTGTGGGTGTTTTGTTTGACAATTCACCAAAGTGGGGGCACATGTCAGTCAAGTCCAGGTCAGATATGGTGATCAAAACAAACATGATCTGGTTTCCTCACTGGGGACTCAAAGTAACCCCTAACCCTCACAACCTGCTCCGTGCAGCATAATGCAGGAACGCAGAGTGCCCCAAAAGGCCCAAGGCCTGAGCTTGTACCAGCCAAAGCTCTCTAATCTAATTTATAAAATAAAGTCTGGCAATGTTTTCCTCCCAGGAAGCACATTTGTATATCAGAGCAGGTTTACTTTATCTTATTGTCTCGGAGAGAGTTGTTTAACAGCTAGGCCTACTAAGACCTCAGAGAGGGGAAGAAAAAAAAAAAAAAAAGAACGGAAGTGGAGGGAGATGAGAGCGAGACAGAGAGAGCGGGGAATGGGTCGGACTCAAACAACCTCCACTATTGACATCCTTTGGCCCTTAAGCCAAGCAGACAACCTCCATGACTGGTTTTACTTTACACAAGCATGATCCTGTTCCTTGGGGGAGAGGGATCACTTTCATTTTGACCCCTCACTCACTCTGGCTCCGCAGCTTTTCGACTTCAGGCTAAGGGACTCCTGCGAGTCTCAATACCAACCTCACACTTGGAGATAGGGGTCAGACATTGGGGTCTAACTCAGTTAGAGGAGAGAGGAGGAAGGGGGATTCTTCTCCAAAGTAGTCCCCTTCTTAACGTGGCTGGCCCAAAATGAAGGCATTGTTAAACACTAACATATGATAGCATTTGGGAGACTCCGAGCCATTTGGAGCAGCCTCGCCTTCGGCTTGGGGTAAAATTGATTTTTCGGGGAAACCGAAATGATTGTGTGGTCGTTTTAATGACTCAATTGTGAGGTGGAAAGATCTTCAGTGTGAGATCCAAATACACAAGACGTTTCTTCCTGCTGCCAGGGAGCCGTTGTGTACAAATACAGCGAGTGATGTGGAGGGGGGGAAGAAGCAACGGGCCAAATGATCACGTCTCAAGCGTTTACTCGAAATGTCAAAGGACAAATGTGCATGTGAGGTCAGACCAGGGTTGGACCACTGAAACTCTTGTGGACGGACTAAGGAAATAAACCTTGTAAATCAGACAGAGAAAAACAAAGCTAAATTGGAAACACATACACCCGGGACATCGAAAAGTCTAGACAAAAAGGGTGTGTGTGTGTGTGTGTGTGTGTGTGTGTGTGTGTAGACTATTCCAAATGGTGCAAGCTGGATCAAAATAATTCCACTGCCTACAGAATGTTTTGCATAAGACTTTATTGCATAAAATAACTAAATTAAGCCAGCTTCTGGTCTACTTTTGTGTCCCAGCTGTGGGCAAAAGGCGAGCTAAATATCTGTGAAACCATCATGGCCGCCAGCGGTAAAAAATGTCCTCATTAAAAACAGGCATCAAATTCATTACGAGTCCATGCTTGGGCACAGAGGGCTTCTGGGGAGAGGCCTGAATGAATTTGAATTTGGGTGTCGATCAAAAATAGACCGGCTCTATGAATCAGCATTCCCAATCCCCTGAAAAAAAAAATTGATGTGGAAATCCCCCCCACCCTCCAAAAAGGTCCTGTTATTTGTGTTCCCGGCTCAAAAACCTCAACAAACAGGAAAGTAGAGGACATGGAAAAAAGGTGAAAAAGGGAGAAATCACTGCTCCGACTTCCTCCTTCAGTGTTGCCACTAACCTTTGTGGTCCCTAACAAGTAAATGGATCCAATTGCAGCAAGTCTGCCAAAAAGAACCAGGACTCCTAATCAATTCCAGACAATCTGCAATTGGAGATTTCGACAGGGCCTGATCATGTTCCACAGTTCAACCTTGACTACAGACCTCCACGGCTCTATATAACAGTCAATGCAATCATTTTCGTGTCAACAGAAGTAATTCACTCCCTGCTTGGACCAAGCATTGTGTGCTTGTGGACAATATTTAAAACCCAGACATTCTTTCAAATGCTTGGCATACACATGTCAGAGGGGCATTGTTGTTCTCCATGAAAGAAAGAGAAATTTGTTTGGTAAATTGGTCTTAACTAGGATTAACATACCAAACAGATATGGTCTAGAAGGCTGAATACTCCAGCTTTATTACTGGTGAGCAGTAAGTCATATAATCTCTCTTAATTGCAATGTTGTTTTTCCTCTCTCCAATAACGCTCAATATAATCAATACTTAGTGAAGTTCTTGGTTGTGGGGATGTATCCAAAGTCAATTTTATTTTAACCGAAGCAACCTTAAGATTACGCTTCCAGACCTGAAAGGAACCCTCTGACCTCCGTTTACCCCTGGAGAAGAAGAGCTGAAATGACTCTGTGTGCTGAAGCAGCTGGGAACGTCTAAAGCCGCCTCAACCCTGACCTTTTCCTGGGAGCGAACTGTCTGTGCGTTGGCCTCAGACAGGTGGTCCTCAAATTCTTAGTAAGCAGAGCAACCCGTGGGGACCTGGAAGCAGTTAAAACTCATAATACTTAATCCCCGAGATGTGTGGGGTCGGCATGGCCATGTGTGGATAGGCCAATAAACACTTACCTGAGAGGGAACTTCCACTAATCACAAAGCTGCTGTTCTCACTTCCTGCTTGTGGACTGCCTACAAACTGTGAGGATCACAAACGCCACTTCCCGGAAGTCTTTGGAGACATCTGTCTGAATTCTCCAGTCCAATATGCTTGAGCAGCCTCGATGAGAAGCTGACGGCTTGCAAAATGTCTGGTCTGGATTGGAGAAGGAAATGGCTTACCCGATGCTGATGCACTGGTGAATTCTGCAGAAGGTCTCGAAAATGAAGAGGCGGGCGTTCTCGATGAAGTCCTCCAGGCAGGCGACCAGGAAGAAGTCATTCACAAGAACCTAGAAAACACAATAATTACATATTTTTTTATTTATAATATGATGTGCAATTATTAACTTTAGTTTAAAATTCTAAAATCCAATAAAAACACTAGTATTACTAGTACAAGTATCATTCATTAGGGATTCATCAATGCCAGTATCGGGTTCAATGCTGCACAATGTAAAATATCCCAATTAAACCCGGCAAGTATTTCGAGACATTGGAAATATCGGCAGCGACAATGGCACACGAGCTATGAATCGATTTGGAGATTGATTAATATTAGAATGACCAAAATAAGGCAGACTGTAAACTATAATCTGACAAAATACAAGGATGAGGTGAAAGCAACTTTGTCCACACCAGCAACTTAATCGCCAGAGACATTTGGACCAGCCGAGGTAGCCCGATGTCGCTCAGTGAATCCAGGGGGACTTCACTCAGAGCCGTGATCCATGCTAAAGAGGTTTGGGACTCGCACGCCAACAATGCTCCATGCAAAATGTGATACTGACATACTTATTAACAGAGCATGTGTGCGGCACACAGCGAGCTTGGTCCTTGGGTCTACAGTAGGCATAAGGCAGGGTGTATGGACGCTACGCACTGCCCTCTGCTTTTCGCAGAAGCATGGGAAACTCATAAAAATACAAATAAAACCACAAGTCTGTCTCAGTCTTCTTTAAAAATGGTAAAATATCTCATGATGTGTTTAAAGACCAAATGCGACGTGTCCAGAACACGACAGCTTGCCATTTAGTGACAGGTTCTACATAACCTAAATCTGAAATACAATAATCGAGGGTTCGAAATTAAGACAACTCAGGCTGATGAAAAGTTCAGGTTTAAGCTTTTCAACCTTCAGTGAGTCACGTCTTACTTTATTTCAGCTTAAAGACAAAGTGAAGGAATAAATCGCTGAACCTAAAATCCAATTTGTTTCTGGTTCAGTAAATGTAGATGGAAGGCCTTGCTGACTGCATTTCTTCTTAGTTTAAGGTTTACTTTGGCACGGGCTTTAAAACAGAAAGCTCCCTAAACGAGGCGGCGATCTCGGGCCATCTGAGGTGCTCCAAATCAGCCACACGTCTTCAAAATTCTCCAATCGCCACATGAGACAATGGAGAAAGAACAGAGCCGACCGCCGAGATGACCGCGCTGTCAGCGACTTATCACCGGTCATCTGGTCTGGTGGTTCTGCCTCAGCTCCCCCCCCAGTGCAGCGTCGCCAAATCTCACAGCTACCGTCATCCAACAACTGCTCCAGCACCCATCCAAATAAACTCACAGATGAGAGCAAGTCTTTTCATGCGTCCATGTGCGGCATCACCTGCGACTTGTTGCATTAAGAAATACGGCCTCGCTCACGGGCTCTTCCACACGGCTGCATATGGCTAATTCATCTACTGTAAATGTTCATGACCCGGGTATGGCCCCAGAGGTACCCCTGTGTGAAATGCTCACATCTCTCACTGCATTCCAGCTCCGCAGTGAGAGCTATTTCACTTCACAGGCCTCCATCTCCAGAAGTTCGTCAAGCTATACCAGCTCCTTTTGTGTGCCTTTGCTGCTATCTGATCAGAGTTCTGGGTGAATAAATCCCAACTACATGGCGCTATCAGGCAACGCAACTTACAGCTGTGACAATGCTTATCTAAGGCTGATAAACTTTGAACAGTTAAGTGCCCTAATTATTGTGATCTGGGATTCAGGTCGCAACGCTTTCAAATAAATTCCTAGAAGGGTCCGAGGAGCCCTTTTTTATGCACAATCTGTAAAGTATAGGCCTACCTTTAGCCATGGTCTCATTCTTTGACCTGCAAGCAACTAACATCTGACAGTGATTCCAGATTTGGGTGGAGCGGTAAAATGGAAGAAAGAAAAAAAGAAAGCAGCTTGAATGGGACAGTTTAAACCATAAGAAAGAACTTGGCTGAAACTTTTGTTGCGGGTGCAGTAAACCAAAGTCAATACCCATATCTTGCTATTATAGCAATCAGCAAATAGATGTGTGACACTCTTGTCAATGGCACAAAATTGATGCATCACAAATGCAAGAGCCATCAGTTTACCGCCACGGTCTGCGAAGCATTTCTTTAGCTCTGAAATATGTTTTTTTTGTTGTTTTTTAAAAAGAAGCACGTGTGAATTTCTACAAGGTAAAAAATTCACCAACTTCAAACAAGAGCATTTAGGGCAAAATGTTTGCAGACCATCACAGGTAATGTATTAAAGGTGCTTTTAAAACGTTTTAGGAACCACCCACCTCGTTAGACCTGCTTGTGAATTGGCAGAGGTCAAAAGAGGGTCTCTGTGCCTACTGGTCATGCTCTGATAGGACTGACAGGTAGACGAGTGTTAAAACCACCTGGAATAGCGTGGGCTATGACCTCAGACGGCGCATCTGTTTCAAGCAGAGAGGAGACTCTGTAAACAGCCCGGCGAGGTGAGGTCGAGACCAAGCCAGAGAGTTTCCCTAAAAACAAAGTGCACGCATGTGTTTAACAAGGTCAGTGATTGAGGGCGTGTGTCACGTCTTCGCTGAAATGGGATCCAGCTCTAATATTGTTGACAGTACGTGTCATCAGTTGGAGATGGCCTCTGGAGGCCTCCTCACAGGAAAAGTTCTCATTTTCTCTTGGCACATGTTTGATTCTTTTTCTGACCAGATTTTTTTTTTTTTTTTCTTTTTTTAAATCTCGAGGTTATAAAACAAGTAAAAACAAATCTGGCTAGTGAGTTCAGCTGTAACTTCCTCATTTGTTTAACAGTGACTTGGACTGCTGGTGACTCTCTGTATTAGTGAATCAAAAACAAAAAAAAAACACACAAAAAAAGGAATTGGTTAAAGTGAAATGGAAGCTCCAGTAAACCGCTGACATGAGTTATAAACATTTACTCCTGGGAAAGAGCCATTTGATGGGGACAGATGTTTTTCATTCTCAACGTTTATCGTCAGGAGGCGAAAGATGAAAAGGGGGCCAAACAACCCAGAGTTTGGCTTTTTTATTCCTGTGTAGCTCCAAATTATCAAGTCATTTGGGAAAGCCAAATTACAGCGCGTATGCAGAGGAACAACTTGAGGATCGGATTACGCAAAAATACACATGCACCACAGCACTCAGCCAGGACACCTGCTCTCTTTAAATTTGATTGCTGTCCACTAAATGTGTCCAGGATCCATGTACCCAGCCTATAAATGCAATCTACCATAAAGAAGTGTTATTGTTTTTGTTTGGCCCCTTCTATTTTTGCTTTCGGTCCCAGGACAGTTACACAATCATGAGAGAAAACCCACTTAATAGCCTATTTATTAGAATTGCAGCACAAAGACAGCAGAAGCATGCACAGAATAAAACCAACCCCAATAATGATGAGTGTTCTGTCACAACATTGGCAATCATACTGTCGGATTGGTTCGGAGTAGATGCATTCTTCCAAGATAACCTGCAGAGCGTCTGACCTCCAGCAGTGTGATAAAACAGGTTTTTCGAGGAGTTGGTTCCTGCCGTGTTTGTCTCTCACAAGCACATCCACGGGGGGATACGGTTCACACAACCCAGCCAGCGGAGTCTCACTGGATCCTCTGATTTACAGGTGGTCGTGAAGGGATTCACATACACCGACAGCGGGGAAGTGAGAAACTGAATAGAAGATGGCCTCCCCGTATTCTGGCTTGTACAGCAACATTCTCAAAGTTGGTTTACACGGATTCCATTTAATAAGCCTAATATCCACTGTAGTTATATGTCAGTTTGTTTTGGGTTTTTTTAAATCAATTTCACATATGAGTCAAGATGCCCACAATGTTGTATTCTATGTGTATTTTCCGAAAAATCCAGCCTTGATCCTGATTCCTAAAGTCTAGAAATTCCTCTTGTGAGCTCTACGGAGAACAGGCCATTTCTGTTTCTGTAGTTTTAAATGCTCCAAGCCGTGTCTGTCCACGCCTACTCCATGTCTGTTTTCCGGTAGCATTTGTGAGGAGAATAAATGGCCCCCGCATGTAATTTCGGAGAGCAGAGCTCATTTACCTGTGGGGAGGTCATAGAGAGTGTCAACTACTCCAGGGAGAAGCTATTTCCCCAGTTCACACCGTAAAGGGATAACTTGTTTGCATGAGCAGACACTTATTAAAGGTTTCTGCACTTCTGTGGCTTCATACACATACATATACACAGTACACAGTAATATGTGTAGACATTTCTAAAAAAAAAAAAAACTCACTCCTAAAAGAACCATTACAAGTGAATTTTGCACAATATGGGACCTTTAAGGCAAACTAATGCCTGTGTGTGTGTGTGTGTGTGTGTGTCTGTGTGTCTGTGTCTGTGTCTGTGTCTGTGTGTGTGTGTGTGTGTGTGTGTGTGTGTGTGTGTGTGTGTGTGTGTGTGTGTGTGTGTGTGTGTGTGTGTGTGTGTGTGTGTGTGTGTGTGTGTGTGTGTGTGTGCGCGTCGCTCTGTGTCCTCCTGGTATGGACTGGTGACATGTCCAGGGGTGCCTTGCCTTTGCTCATGGTCAGCTGGGATGTAATCAAGCACCCCTTTACTGAACATAAAAGTGTTTAAGAGAAGTTCATTTAACATGTGGTGTAATTACGGAAGCCCCATTTGAACAAAAACGTTTTCAAGCGAATACTGAAAATGTTTGGACCATTGTGGGTATCCGTTTACACAACCATGGTGCTCGGAGCCACTGAAAATACAACGTTTTGAAAACACATCCTAACTTGGAACTTCTTGAAAATGCAGAGACTCTGTCTCTCGCTCACTCTCTGTGGAAATGGGGAAAACACTGCACATGCATACAACAGCCATTATAGTAGGTTCTTCTGCACATGCACAAATAGATGGACAGTAACTGCAATGTACCAGACTGTCATGGCTCCCAGTCCATATTCTCCAGGGACTTGGTGGTTTCATAGTTGACTCACCCAGAATAGCGATCCAACTTCACCATCTGTCCACATGAATGTTTGTATACTTGCCACTGTTAAGATCTATAGCGCATCGTTTAGCACAGACGTGTGTGATTTTATTGCAAAAACAACCAACAGCACCCACTAGTGGCCCAACATGAGAACGACATCATTTTAGAAACATTGTTGCAGAAACAAAACTTTTCTAAAACGAAAGCGCAAAAACGATGCATTTTCACTTGAATGTTTGTCATTTAAACGGGACCTGACGCAGTTTGTGGTATTTTATCAATAGATGTTATTTTGTTTAATGTTTTTGTATATTCTTGCTGCGTTGTCATTTTAGACCTCATTCTAAATTGAAAGACGCTTAACTGAGACGTTGATTCAGCGTTGACAAAAATTGTCAAGTATAAAAAACGTTTCCTTTAATATTGCATAGACAAAGGAAAACGTATATACTAAGAAGAGCTACTTATAATGAACTGAACCCAACAATTAGTTTTCACTCATTATCCAGTTATGATTGTTATCCAGATTATTTCATAGAACAGATTGAGCACAATAAAAGGCAGTTTGGACAAAACTACCAGTTTGGACAAAATTACTAGTTTACTAAAAGATAAACAAAATTATTCAAATTGCAACAAGACTCTTTCTTAATGTTCCTTTTGGGTACGGCCTTGTTATTGATAAAGAGTATACACTTTTGACATTCTATTTTCCCATCAAGGAGGACAGCTACGTTCAGCCATTACAAACCTGAATTGACATAAATGCTTTAAATAGTGGCGCTGTGACTGATCTCGCTCTTAAAACAAGTGTCTGCACGCCTCCGCGGAGACTTTTGCTTATAAAGCTTTCACTGTTAACTACCAGCCTGATGGGTCAATTACAGGCCATAGTAAAATGTGACTGAAGCCTGAGTCATATGCTGTCCGAGGAAACCTCTCAATCTGACAAGGCTCAGACTGTCACTGCTCTGTCTGAACCCACGCACAACTCCGGCGAACACAATCGCTGTGTGAGCAGGCAGAGAGGTCAGGCAGAGATCACATGATGACTGACCGTGTTTACTACCATCCTCTGTTCGAAAGTTCAGGAGTGAGACCTCGCCGCTGAACCAGAGCTACTCGGGAGACCTCTTGCACGGTCATGGAGAGGCACACCAACCCCACACTGACCGCCGCTTCTCACAGCTTGGGGGGGGGAAAACAGGACGGAGCGAAAGCGATTGCAGACGTGGTTACTCACCGACTCACACTCCCTGAGTTTCTTCTGAGCGCTGTCGAAGTCAAAGTTCACGTAGAGGCACTCCACAAACTCTGTGATGGGATCTTTGTAGGTGTAAGACTCCTAAGGAGGGAAAAAGAATCCATTATTAGCTCCGACTGCACCTACACGAGGATGTCATTTAAGTTGCTGTACATCTTTGGAAAAAAGCCCAACCTTATTTATGTTGATGGTAAAAGCATGAAATAATTAACTTGTTGGCAACATTTTGAAAATTATCTTGGAACAGAGGTCGCAGGTATATTCTAAGGGGTTCATTAAATCTAAAAGAATATGGTGTACATACTGATATTAAGAGAATCTGTATATCAGTTTGTGGGGTGACCTTGTGAAATGGCTTTGATTCCCACTTGAGCAGAGCGAAAACATAAATCAGATGAAGATAAAACAAAAGAAACTGAATATTTGCCGGAGCAGGGATGAAGACCAGGAAATTACACCATCAGGTGTGAGATGAGCTGCATTTGTGTGTCCTTGCCAACTGTCTACATGACTCCGATCCTGCTGGCTACAGATATCTGACCAAGATTTGGTGTCCGTTTTCAGTAGCTGCCAATGTATAGTCTACCGTTTTTGGTTGGTTTCCACGTTTATTTTTTTTGTATAAGAGTGATTGTGGGTTTAGTAGAAGTTTATTTCATTTATTAAGTAATGCCAGAAAAACGTTTCAAAAACGCTGTAACTTCGTCTCTGTGTAAATGAGGGAAAACTTAATTATTCTGAAATGCACATGTGCACCACGGCCATGGTAAATAGTTCTGCACATGCACAAGTCGACAGACAATAACAACAATGTTTGCCTCCAGAGTGTCCTGCCTCTCAGTCCATATTCTCCTGGGACTTGAGATTTTTGCAGTTGCCGGTCACCTGTAATAGCAATCCAACTTTGGCATCTTTCCATGTGAATATCTATGAACTCACCATCGTTAATGTTTACAGCATATTGTTCTCTGTGTGTAAAACAATGTAAAACATGACGTTTCACTTGAAACGTCATGAAAACGGATCATTAATGTCTTAGCACTCTTTCCTTGTAGATTAAATTATTTTCCACAATCTTCACACATTTCTTTAAAAAATTTTATTCTGTCATTTTGAATGTGGGGTACACGATTGCATAAGGTATGTAAATAGAATTGTTTGCAGGTGTACAGTGCATCCATAAGGATTCACAGCACTTCACTTCTTCCACATTTTGTGATTTTACAGATTAATACCTTTTTTCACCTCAGAATTCAATGCAAAATACACAATCATAAAAGAGGTGAAAAGGAGTTTTTTTTTTTTTTTTTTTAAATGCTGGCACTTTTAATAAAACAAAACAAAAAAAAAATCAGCTATGGACTCTTCACCTTAGAATATCTGTTTAAGATAAACACAGGTGTGGTCTACAATATTACATAATGTGTATTCACTGGATGGGGAAAGGGAGAAATAATATTTAAAAGTATTGCTTTGCCTACTTGGAGACACCCATTCCCTCTTCTATATCTACTGTATCCAAGTTATGGTTAGTAGTTATGCTATTTTCCACTTGCCTAGGACCTCTGCATTCCCAACATGAGAGTGATGTCTCTTTCTTGGAAAAACCAAGGTGTAGAGTTGCAGTTTATCCCAATATTGTAAGTAAAAAAACAGCATGGACACGTACAGTAAAGCCGTTCTTGAGCTTGTTCTTTCCGAGCATGAATCAGTACATTACTTGTATTTCATTCACATTGACAACACAAGTAAACACACAAAGGCAACACTGTGGCAAAGTCAAGTCTACCAGACATTGAAATATATATATAAAAAAAAGACTTCTGTGTGCTGTAAAAGCAATAAGGTTCTAACATTGAGCCCAACTTTCGTAGTTCAAGTTCAGTTTTCTGGCTTTTGGTTTTGTTTCTCTTTGGGGTTTTTAACCAACGAGTCCAAAAATGTTTTTGCTTGTACGTGGATTCTACATCAACCAACATATATTTGATATCTAACAGGAGATCTTAGTGTCAAGTGCAATTTTAATTTATAGCTTTTATGCTATAAACATGTATGATATAAACAACAATGGCGAGTACACAAACATTAGTATAGACGGGCGATCAAGTTGGATTGTTATTCCGTATGACTATTGTAAAATGACCAAGTCCCAGGAGAATATGGACTGGGATTGTTGTTATTATCCATCTACTCATGCATGTGCAGTAGCTAGAACTATTAAATACTTACAATGACCGTGGTGCGCATGTGCAATAGAAGTGTTTCAGAAAAGTTGTGTTTTCCCCCCCGTTAACGCGGAGACAGTTTCCCATTAGTTTCAACTCGAGAGCCATTCTCAAAAAGCTGTGCACCATTGTCACATATACAAACACACAAAACGCAACAAAAGATTTTGGTTTTCACTTGAAAATGTTGTGAGTGGGGCTGGAATGAATTTCTTAATGACTATACCAGTTTGACAGTTTGGTTCAAAACCATTACATTGTTTCAAAAGCTCACTTTTGGGATATCAAACTTTCACTCGACAACCAAGAAGCAGTGTTGTTCCTAATAAGTACGTCTGCGCGTTTTGTCGAGTTTCCTCCCACAACCCACAAAGAAACAAGGAGAACATGCAAACTCTATGAAATCTCCAGGTTGCACTTTAATCTGGACAGCGCTGCCACCGGTGTTTGACACGTGTTATATATTTACGTTCTGATATGCACATATGTATGTGCACAAGCACACACACACACACACACACACACACACACACACACACACACACACACACACACACACACACACACACACACACACACACACACACACACACACACACACACACACACACACACACACACACACACACACACACACACACACACACACACACAACTGTACTTTACCCTCCATATTCAATGCTCACCTTAAATTTTTTTATTTAAAATGTTTAACTACAGAAAAATAAAGCCGACGTGCACTGTAGTCAGACTAAATGTGGCTCATGATTTAACACAATCACTATAATAAGTCAACCATTTTTTTGTTTTTTTCTTCTTCTTTTTGGTCAGATCCAACCAAGCTAAGTTCATGTAAATTTTACTCAAAAAAAAAAACCCTGAAACAAAACAAAAGAACCCACAGAAATCCAAGTTTTTCTCTAGCTGTTGACAGTAATGACTACGTAGTCAAAAAGACCACCTGCTGGGCACAATAGCTAGATAAACACAACAATTTACAAGGGCTCGAGTTAAAACAGGTTCTGAACTGGTTCTAAACCATGCTATGAATGGTTCCCAGCCTGACCCGAGGCCACAGAGAACATCTTTTAGTGATTACTGATAGCACACCAGAAACTGAGCTCAGATCCACGAAGCAGCTACTGTCATTGGTGGAGAGTGCACGTACGCTACAGACTCACTGCTGTTCTTCAGAAGAAACGGGTGCAAGCCCTTGGTTTAGATCTATAGCCCAAGTGCTGACAACAAAGTGGCAGCAGCACGATTGGGTTACATAGTCCTTCCATAAAGCATTGCCTCATAACTGGTGAAAATTGAAAACGTTATTTACCTGCTGTATGACTTTCACCAAATCCTTCAGAACTTGGCGGCGCTTACGGACATCCTTGTTGGTGATGACCGCAGTGGTTAGGTAACGCAAGATGTGGGGGCACATAGTCTGGATGGCATTGAGATATCTGGAACACAGGAGGATAACAGTAATCAGACGTGATCTTTTAAAGGACACATACTATAACATTTTGGCTGCTTATCAGGTTTCTGACATTTCCAACAGATAAAAAAAAAAAAAGCCACTGATAAATGTCCTAACGGGACCTTCATTGCAACACATGGGTCCGAGCTTTAAGCCTTCTCTTTCATTAGAGTCCCATGAGAGGGGGGGGGGGCTGGCAACAAGATATAGATCAGTGAGCAGGGACCTGCCCAGTAGCTGAAACCCGATCCAGGAGGGACTGATGCTTCAACCACAGGTCAACATTCTGAGGGCTGAACACAAGAGAGACAACTCTGTTTCAGGCCGGTGCGAGTCTCACACCGGCTCTGAAGACGGGGCACTCCAGAGACAAATGAGGTTCACACGAAAACACCACGTTCTTTGTTCATATGCTCATCAACTGACATACAGCATGACGCACGTGTGATTGAAAAGTGAAAAATGTGAAAGTGAGAACGATTCCAATCCACTTAAGGGCCATTCCTCCATTTGTCTTTTTCTTAGTAGACTTCATCCATATTCCCAAACCGATCTTTGGATGTCAACTCTATTTTTCTCAGCTTTATGTGCTTGATGAGGGCTCTGAGCAGTTTTCAGGACGTGGGCCGCTTTTTTATGTTTCTCACTTAGACGAGCAGAAGAGATTCCACCACAATTTCATGGCTCGCTACAGTCCTCATGCCACTCTAATTGACACCAAAACAGAGAAAACGGTCTAAGCAGATGTTTTTACAATGTGGTACATGTCTACAACCGAGAGAATAAATCCTCATTCTGGAGTTTTTCAATACTGGCTGGAGCCTCATCGCACCATGCCCACTGCTGCTGTGCGAGGCCTACACATTACATAACAGTATGAAGTAAATTCATTAAAACGTTACATTAGGTGGCTCATGAAAGCCTCTTATGGTTTCCGAAGACCTACTTTTGAAGTTCAGCAACCACTCGGTCCTCCACTGGCCAAATTAAATCTGAGAAGAGGAAGTGGTGTGGGCCCCTTCAGGACTCCCTTCTGGCCAGAAGAACACATGGCGTTCAGAGACGCCGTGCTGACAACAGTTTAATTAGTTGAATCAATTAAAGGGACAGGGGACCTGTGGCAGTTGTGATGTTGAGTCTAAAAACGGCAGTGGGCTACGTGGCAGAGCCGTCATCGGCCTGGTTTTAGGAGCACTCCTTCCCTCACTTTGTAGTTGCCCGACTCCCGTGGAAGACCGCAGTGCTCCATGCTGTGTTCCTGATTAACTGACACCTACTCACTCTCTTGGGGTCTCCAATAACAAGCAATCTTGCATGAGTCACTGTAGCATATCGTTCTTGGGGCATTCACCCTACCCCACTTAAGGGACTTCGTCTTTTTCCTTTTTTTTTTTTTGTGCACTGGTTTGCTGAAGATGCTACTGAGGCATGCAGCCAAGAAATCATGTACAAGTTCAAATTTCTTCTGCTCAAGGGGGACTGGGGGAGAACATAGGAGACGGACAAGGAAACAAGGTCCCATTTCACAGCTCGTCTGGAGAGGAAAATCATGTCGGAGCATTTAATGGGTGATTTCTGCGAGCAGGTCTGCAGCCGCTGCCCAGTTTCCACCTGTACCATGTGTAAAGACCACGGTTTTTCCCATGAAATTTGTGCTGTCTGTCAAAACAGCAGACAAACAAAGCTTGAGACCAACATGTGCTGACTGCAGGGGTAAGGAAGGTCAGATGTGGAGCTGAAGGCCAGCAACTGGTCACCAGCTCCAGCCAAAGGAAGTACTGGTCAAGGGATGGGAAACAAGAGCCAAGCCAAGCCTCAGCGGGGAAAACATGAGGTTTCTAACACTGTGAAACTGCAAAGCACACAAAACCTACCTCAGTTTGTCCAAACAGATGGCTGGGTGAGCTTTTCATGAGTAATTATTGGGCAGGCCTCCTTAATCATCCGCAATAAAATTAAAAACTGAGTAAAATTCAGGGAACCAGACATTGGAGTGTGCTGTGTTGTGGTCGCCTGTCATACTGTCTGTGGAGCCCAATCATCTGTACAGTTATACAAGCCCTGCAATCAGACCGAGGGGGAAGAGGGAGCTAAGACATCAAAATAGGTGGTGTGCAAATTCGAACGCAGTGTATAAACTTTCCGATCTGCGATACACATGGTCTGGTCCTCCACTCAAAGAGTAAACACACCAAGAAAAAAAAAAAAAAAAAACTTCTGAAACGTCTTTGAAAATACCAGCAGGGTTCACCAAGAGCCCACCGCCCAAAAACACATTTAAAGGCTAGTGCCTGATATACAATGACTGGAGACATATTTCAAATGGGAGATGTTTTTTGTTAAAACTGAAGGAGCAGACAAGACACACAATTTAACAGTGCAAGTACTTTAAGACAAACTGTGGCCACAAACACTTCTAAAACGCTAAACTCAGCGACGCTATACAATTTTCCAAGTAGCTTTGGGTGGTATATGCATTTGTAAATACTTTCTAGCATCGGCTCAACAATTTTCAATTTCCTGAGATTGTGGGATTAAGAAAGAGGAAGACAAAAAAAAACAAAAAAAACCCTAAAACACTGTAATATAAATGGTACTTACTGTGGCTGATACAAAAAGAGCTCAATGATATTGTCTCTGCCCTTTGGGTGGTTGAAGAAGACGAAGAGAGACCAGTGAATGAGCCATGTCCTCTGCTGGAGAGACTGGAGCGGGGAGCTCACCGACTGAATGGGTCCAAGGAAGAAATCCATGCAAGCAGGAGCGACAACAGGGGTGGAAGGGGCCGGGGAAAAAAAACAAAATTTTTTAAAATTAAAAATACACTTCAGTAGTTACAAAAAGCTCTGCATTTTCACCAGCTTCATCTGCGAACCCAAGTTCTTAAGTGGTCAGATGAGTGCATGGGCTAAAGTAATAAAACGCCACAGCAGAGCCGTATGCAAGTGAAATGTCAATATGAGGGTCTATGTAAGGGAATCTAAATGCCGTATCAAATTCTGAGAAGTGGGGCATTTACGTTGTTATCGACAGTCTCTCTCAGGCGGGTGAGGTCCTCCATGGCCGCCTCCCAGTTCTGCATCAGGATCTCAGAGGCCAGTTTGCCCCACAGAGAGTTGAGGGCATTCCTGTCTGTGGACGGGACCTGGAGAACAGAAGCATTTTTCCACATTACTCGACAGAACAAATGGCAACCAAGAGTCTTCACTGTGAAACAACATCTGCTTTCATCCACACTGAGCTGAGGCTCGTCACTGTTAGCTTGGCTTCAGTGGTACCGCCATATGGTCCAGTGACTTTTGTCATTTCCAAGGGATAAACAGATTCATTTACAAGCTCAAGAGGAAATAACTCATGGAAGCTTACTGAGGCTTTTATGAATTCAATTGGCTGAGGTTGTTAATCATTCATATTAACAAAATGTGTTACTTGCCTTTAAAGTAAAAAAAAAAAGGTTTGTTTTATTATTATTATTGGAGTTGAGCAGCAGCTCTTTGCCTTTGCTAAAGCTTTGTTAAATTCCATCATAATAAAAAACAGAAAAACCCACTTTATTAATAAAAGGACCAAGATTTACCAAAATGACCATATATTGTAAAGAATCTGGCGAGAAATTTCATATTACACCGTGTTCTAGCTCACAGTATAATATATTCCAGTGTGGTGGACAGAGCAATAGATGCAACATTTTCGTTCCAAGTAAACAACTTCACTTTCTGGAAAGTTAAAAGAAAGTGAAAATACCACAAGCTCCATATTTTTGTGCTACCAGAGCATTGAGATGTTCTGGTTTTAACAAAAGATGTTGAAAAAAATATTAAAAATCATAGCTGTTCCCCATGTACAATGAAGTTTCAAAATGTTGTAACTTTTGAGTCCAGAAACACGAGTGTGGCTTTGGTTGTGGTTACGAGCAGCAGCGTCGGACACTAAAGGAAGTCAGTCACCTGTTAACAGGGAAACCAGTTATTTTGAAACACCGGCCAACTCTGTTCGTCCAAATGTTGCTGGTGATTAAGTTGCTGGTGGTGTAAAAACTGTCTTTTGCCTCTTCTTGATAGTTCGGCGGATAATCGTTCACAGTCAGACGGACCTTTGTCATTCTCATTAATAATAAAGAATATCCCGATTGCGAACATCACTTGTGCCCTCTTGCATAACTGTGGGCGATGTTGCCGACGCTTGTCACATGTTACGCGCCGGGTGGTAGTGGAGAACTTTATCAGAGTACGTGTACTCCTTGCAGTATTGGACCAGATTCTTGAGCCAGTATAAATGTCCAAAGTGGCCAAAAGATGCATAAAAAGTCTAAAGCTGGAAAATCCTTGCAAACAAGAGGACAAATCTCTAAAAAAATAGCTACAAAAAATGAAATTAAAACAACAAAGTATATCTAGATTGTAGCTGTGACACTTCATTAATGCGACCTCAGTTTTTGTATGTAAAGGAATTTTTTTCCAAGTTTTTTTTCTTTGATTCAGGTCATTTGCGTGAGTTGCAGCTCCCGATGAAATTTAAATCGGTAGATAAACCTGAAAATGGCTCTTATGGTCACAAAGGATGCAGAACCCTGGTCGAAAGTATAAGTTGCCTTGCTTACATGGACCACATTTTGCAATAGCAATTATGATAATTTCAATCCAGTTCTGGACAACGATGGCAATATATGAGCTGAAATATAAACCGAAGGTAACGAGACTTCTACCTGAGGATAATTGCTCTCAACATGTTGCAGGCCAGCATTTGATTTTCCAGTACCAGGTGAAAACAAAAAGAAAACACCAGGTAATGAAATGCAGGTTGAAAAATGCCTGGAAGGCCCAATCACACAATTGAGACTCCACCCTGAGGCTCATGGGAAACTGTGCGCCATGGTAGTTCACGATAACACCGAACACCAGACGCAGTGACATGAGTCAAGCAGGAAGTCAGGGTGGGTGTCTGCGGAGCGTCCAGAGAAACGTAGATGCTAACCGCACACCCCCGTTCACCGTCGGACAGCTGCTGGAGTAGACTGTGAGACACGACAGATGTACAAGTAGAGGAAGCACTAAAAAAAGAGCAGGTTTCCGCTGGAACCCCACAAATTGGGAAGATTATTTGGCTATAAAGGGCTTTTTTTTTCTCTCTCTTCACTTGGCAAAGACCAGCCAACAGTCTGATAACATTTCAACAAGCTGCTATAATCCGAGACGACGGCAGGTAAGGGGAAAATATTGGGAAAATCTCGTGCGGTATTCCCCTAGAAAGTGGAACACAGTAAGAGCGTCTGTCCGTCCGTCCAGCCGGCGCATCCGAGCCTTTGATCACGGCGTGCAGGTCAGGTCTCCTTTGAATGATTGGGGAAGCGCAGAAGTCACAAGAAAGATCAGTATTGTGACTCTGGTCGGAGAACCTGGCTACAGTGGCAATATAAAAAGGTCAGCTTTTCATCTGCTCAAGTGTTTTGTTTGCCCCCCCAAATCTCTCTTGGAAGTCCCTGCCTGCTACGTTTGGCTGACCTCCAGGTCATTATGGCAGCTTTCTAAACACACACACTCGCATACACACACACAGTCTAGCTTTCAGCAGTGGCCACGCTAGAAAAGTTTCAGTACCTGGGTTTTTCCAGCAGTTACCTTAAGTTTCCATTGGTTTGTGAAATGGGCACATTTTCGCTGACTGACCAGCAACAATAAATTTACTGTGCTGGGGATCTGTCGGGATACTCAATCTTTATTCTTAACATTCAATCCCTGCATTAAGTGATGATATGAATAAGTTGCTCTTTTCGGGCTAGGCCACACTGTAACAAGACCTGAGGCATGGATTTTGCAAGGCTGGCTTCCTTCGTTTAATTGACTGGGTTTCCCACATTAAATGGCTTTATGGAGCCTCACCTCTCCCATACTGAAGGAGGGGGGAGGGAGACAGACAGACAAGGGGCCTGTGAGGATGGGAGGTCCACAAAAACACTGAAAAGAGAGAGCGAGAGAGAGAGGAAACGGCACACAGTCTCACTAATGAAATCCATTTCTACCTTTTGCATTGTCAAGCGTAAGCAACAGATATCTAGTTACAGGCCCCGATCTCGCTTGAACTTTAAATAAGGGGTCTAACAATTTGAGGAGTAAAAAAAAACAAAAAAACAAACAAACATGCTGAACTTTGAACAAAATACCTCAATTAGAGCAATTTTGGTGTATTTAGACTGAGTTGCAAAGCCATAAACAACTGTTGCTGGAGCAGAAGGACTTTTTCTTTTACAACAATTTCTTTTCTCTGGGAGGCAGCAGAGGTGGTAAGCTTGGATGAATTACTTGACATCTTGTCTCGGATGCATCTCTTCCTACTCCAGATTAGAGCAGATCAGTAAAACACCCATCAAATGGAGTGCCCAACTGCTTTGGGTTAAGAGGGTTGCTTGCAGGGAAGAGGGTTCATCACTGCTCAGAGCCACTGCCAAGTTTTTCAAGACGGGACGCTGGGGCAGAGTGAATGTGCATGACTTGCCGGAATCACTGACATCCGAAAGACGGGAGGCCACTCGGTGCAGTATCGAATGCCAATTAGAACAGAAACAAAAGATGGTCTTAATGTTTTTCACTGTAATGAATAGACAAAATGTTGATCTTATTCTTGCCCGTTCTTTCGGGGCTGGCTTTGGCACGAGGCCTTGCATTACCACAAAGATGAACGCTGCATCAAAGTCAAACAAAAAGTTAGAGGACGAGTGAGTGGCACTTGGAAACCGCCGTCTGAGACGACTGAATCCAGTGGTCATTACGGAACATTCGAGTGAACTGAATTTGCAAACGCTTGATGCAAAATAATGCCAAAGCGCAAATTCTTTTACTGGAAATGTATAATGGTTTCAAATGGAGTAATGACCAGAGTCAATGTGCAGCAGGTATGAAGATACCCGGCATGTGACGGGGTAGGAAACGAACAGTTTATCGATCAATAACCTCAATACTTTGATATTATAGAGCTGAATTTCATAGTTAAAATGTTTTGGTATTTCTTTGTCCGTTGACAAAACAAAAAAATCAAACCAGATGTTGCCCCAGCTTATTTGTTTCACTCTGTTGATGACCTCTATCAGTTGTCAAACTTATATTATTAGAAACACAAATTCCGAGCTAAATGGAAATTAACAAAAATTACAACACAAGCTTTGATTTCAAAATATTCACAGTTACTGTCACAATGATGACAGTTGCAGTCAATATATACTGCGAGGACGTCCCAGATAATTCAGTTTGAAAGTTTCTTAACTCGTAACAAGAAGATTTCTGCTTCCAATTGTCTACGGATCCCAACAGACATCAATAGTGTCTCATAATAGAAAGAATTGGAGTTAGATAGTTGGAAAGCGCAGTCTGGCTCAAACTCCCACATTCTGAAAACTCCTGGTATATTTGGACTAATGTATGGATAGTCAGAGAGTGTAACCCGTTGATCCAAACTCTCATGTAACCACTGAAGAAAATGTAGTCCACTGGAACATCACTGGCACAGCATCAATTTTAAAGCTCAGACTAAACCGTTTGCGTCACAAAGACACCGCTCGGTTTACATGAACATTTATGACAAAGAAAAGGCAACACAATCCTGTAACACTTTTCTGGGGAAACGGAACATGTCAAACAGCTGGAACACAAACCATTTTGTAGATCTCTGAAAGGCCATTTGAGAAACAGCCAGTCAGGACAGTCTCATTGTAGCTATCCCATTCACCGACTCAATACTTTTTATAAGAGTAAAGAGAGCAGTAACAGTAGGGCAAGAACCCAGTCACCATGTCTTTTTATATATGGAGGAATCTATAGAAGAATAGAGTTCCAGCCCTTCATCTGAACTGTAATGACTTCCTTCTGCACGGCTTAGTTTGGCATCATTGGATTTTTTTTTCCTTCAAAAACATTTCTCTTGAAAGTGACTTTATCAAACTCTTTAATGTACAAATTTTACCTTTGTCCTCAAAGCTCAACGCTTCCAATTCAGCGAAGAAAGCACAGTCTGATGAATACGGGCTATTAATCTTGTGCATTTCTTTTTTGACCTCCTCATCACGAGCATACATCCTCCCACAAGCACCTTGCAAATTGCGTATGTAACCCTCCGGATGCTAACCGAGAGACGCCTTGCATAACTAAACGCATAAGCTCAGAAGTCGTGACTAGGGACTCTCTGGCCACAGCACTCAAATCAATAAGCTGTCTACGGAGGCCCGCCCCGTGAGAAGACTACAGACAGATTATGCAGTCCGCCGCGAATTGCTTGGCCCAGTAAAAGATCCTACTCGAGTCCTCCAGCGGCAGTCTCCTCCTAATACAGGAGACGTGCGGGGAATTGAATAGGCAATGACGTCAGCTGTTCACATTCAATTACTTCTAAGTGTTCTTTTCCTCTCCTGTGCAAGCAGTGGCCTTTTGAGGAATTAAAGCAATCTAGCAAACATTATATGATGTTCAACTTTAATATGTCAGACAAATCCCTTAAATAGGGCTTATAAATGAGAGTTGTGAACTGTTACTGAGCTCCTGTGAAGAGAGAGGCGGGCGGGGGTTGACCAGTTATCAGCACATGGTAATGACGCCGGAACACTTACCAAGACTCGGAAGAAGTAGAGGTACTCGGCGGCTCCGGAGTAGTTTCCACACTCGTACTGGAACTTGGCATATCTGTACAGCGTGTCCAAGTATTCCTGACGAAACTTCAAGAGAAATACAGTAAGAGAGCATCAATATCACAACAGAGAGAATGGGAACCGTCGTCAGACCAAGTCAAACAATACTCCAGCATATTTTCAATTCAAACATGGGGCATGCTCTGTAATTCCATGCAGCTGCGGCGCCGACGAAGCCTCCAGTTTTATGTCATATTTGTTTGTGTTTCTGGGTGAAGGTGTTGAAATTTTAATCTCGATTGAAAAACAAAAACTGTAAATGTGTTTTGGATAATCCGAGTGGCGAGTGTAGCCGTTTCACCAAACTTATTTGTCGTCGAAACACAACTTCCCAGCCGCCGCGGCCCACCACTGCAAAATGAATGTTGAGTAAACACTGCTGTATCCTATCAGCGGGACGTTGTCGTGAGTGGCGAGAGAATATTTAACTTTCGCAACAAATCTGCCAAGATGTGGTGGCGTGAGCTAAATCGGAAAGGCATATGTATATATATAGCACTATCATTTCAGGCCTACTTGTCGTCCTACATTTACGTGTCCTACTTGACGTCCAGTATCTCGGGGCCATTGCGAGGTGACGTCAAGCCAGTGACTTGAGACTCGGGTACGACCGTGACAGGAGGTGGGCGCCTCGGCCCGCCCGAGCCTCTCCCACAGGAGGTACGCTGAGGACAGTGCACAGGTCAGCGGGATACCGGAGTGGGAGGACACCGATGGAGGGGAGGGTGAGAAGCCAAACATCACGGTAAATATAGAACCTCCGGCATTCTTGCGGCTCTATCCACGAGTCCCGAGCTCGTCCGTTTTATTCTTAACAATTCACCACAGAATGTAAATGTCCGCAGGATTTGTGCAAGCCATACAAACCCCGAAAATGAGTTAAGGGTTTTGGGAAGTAACTCTGTTTCCCTGCACGGCCCCGGCACCGCCCACTTCACCCCCTGAAACGGCCGCGGGTTCACACAGCAGCCATGGGAAAAGGCAGAAGTGAGACGTCAGCAAGTCCGGCCAACTTACGTTGTGCTTTTCTGCCAAATAGTCAAAGAGCATTCGTCCATCTCTGAAAAAAAAAGAAGAAGAAAAATGAGAGACAGTTCTTGCAGTTAGGGGCCCGTTTGGCTGACATCTTGGTGTTCCCAATTCACATTCAGGTATATTTTTTTTCACTTCTGCTCTAAATCAAGAGCCGTACATAAACCAAGGCTAATTTACTTTTAAAACAGTGTGATAGGATGTTTATTACAGTTGGTTTGTCTACTATAAATCTACGCTAACCACGTCTAACAAATTATGCCTGGTGAGTAAAGTGAAGACTGATTTGTCAGCACAGCCTCCGTCTCTGAGGATTTGTCAAACTTCCTCCAAACGGTTGCATCCCGAGAGCATTTTTACAACTCTGCCTGTGACCCCAGAGCTATTTATGCGCGCCACACTGAAAGCCGTGTGTGTTTTCTGGGGTGAGTTTGCTTTTACAATGGGAATATATGAGCGTGCGTCCGCTGGCACCGACGCGGCGTGCGTTAAATGAACTGCACTTCGGCCAGGCGAGGATTCCTTCGCAGCCTTGAGACGCGCGGTCTCCGCTCGGAGGCTGAAGATGGATGGTTTCTATAAGCTCCTGGGTGACTTCCCCTGCCGTGAGGAATGTCAGCCTGCTGTGCATTGTGGGAACGCCGGTCCTGAAACTTTATCAGAGCAACTCGCTGATGCACATGTTCAAATTCGCCGCACGAGGTCAGAAACCATCGCATACGTCCAGCTTGTAATGGCTACAAGAGTTAAACGAGGCAAAGCTTTTTCTCTTTGACTTCTTTACAGCCACTCCCTTGAACTTCACAATTTTATATTCATCGTCACAATATCGTTTTTCCTGCATCCTAAACCACACTTAAATATGTTTGTGTACATTTGCCTTTATTTATTATTATTGGCTGCATGTAGATTTCAAACATGAGTTTATCGTTTTAATAAAGTAAATGAGAGCAAAATTATTGGTTATCACAATCCACAGAGAGTATTTCCTTGCATATAGGGTTGTTTTAAAAGCTAAATGTGAAGCCAAGCCAAAATATGCACAACAATATGCCTGCTTAACTTTGCTACCGTCAGTACAAAATGAAAAACACAATAACTTGTCAATTCCGAACGTACACTTACAGAAATTCTAAGAATTTGTCCATTTACAGAAATCATTATGTTCAGGTTTCCTCACTAGTCGGCACTGGAATAGTTAAAACAATTCATGTAGGTTGCAGTTTTAAAACAGCAGCAGGAATTTCACAAGGTTTCTTCTCACGAAACCAGCAGCCTGTCAACAAGCCATAGCCTGCAGACTATGTTAGAAAAAGTGGAATATAATAACTCCGCTCATCTCAAGCATTTGGATAATAAGTTGCTTGGAGTGATTTTTGCTCAAGAAGTGGCTCCACTCGTGACAAGCTGGAATCGTTCACTTGGAGACGCTGCGATGCCTCCCCATTTGAAAAACTAATACGGCTCATTATGGATATGACCTTGTTTGACACGCTTCCAATTCACTTTTAAGGTAAAGGCTTCCAGAATTTAATGGAATATTTTGAGCATAAATACACTATTTTTGACTGATTTAATGAGATGGATTTTTGTCTTTTAAAACCGATTCTTGTACATCCGTTTTTTGGTTCGCTGCTGCATGATCATCAATGCGTTCATGAAACTATTTAAAAATAAAAAAGAAGATTCTGCATCAAAATAACTGAGAATTGTGCCCTCTGCTATCGACTACTGAACTCCTGCTAGTAGGACAACTGGAAGTTTATATCGTAACAACATGATGTATTATCATAGCGGAGCTTTGTTTCTGGCTTCAGCACTTGTAAAAACAAAGCCTGAAAAGTCGCAGAGGCCTATCAGCTAATTTTCACTGAAAATATCCTTAGTTGAAAACAGATTTCATTATTATGTAAAATTCCTTGTGGCTCTGCCTGGTGTGGACAAGGCCCCAGGGTTCAAATGTTAACCCTGAGCACAATTCCAGCACTGGATGATCCTTTAAGCCATGCATAATGTTAAAAACAAGCAGCTGCATCAAGCATAATTTCAAACAGAATGGTGGAATAAAACTGTTTGCATGGTATTTTGGCCTCAGAGACAATTCTTCATTTACCCCAGATGAGTTTCCTATTGTTTTACAAATTCATTGGTATGAAGAGAGAGAGAGAGCGAGAGCGAGAGAGAGAAAAAAACATGGCATTGTGTCCAACTTAAGACAGACACGAATCCCCAACCAAAAGGCAGATTACCTTCTTACTCTATGCTGACAGCAGCCGAACAATAAAACTGATCAGTGCCGCGTCGGAGTTGCCATTATCAGGCCTCAGATCTCACCCAACTGTTCTCAGAAATCTGTGGCTTAGAGTAAACAAATGTCTGCAGCTCAAGCACAGACTGGAAGGAGATAAATTGCAAAATGCTTTTGATTATCTGCACACACTTGTGCCAAGAAACAAGCGGAGGATAAAGAGCTCACCATGACCCAACTATGTGTATCGCAATACACAACAAAGCAGTCTTAATGACGTTAACCACAACATTATGACTTTTAGTATTTTTTTTTTAATTTCCTAACTTCGTTCAGCAGAGGCCTTACAAATGTTAAACCCATTATTTATTGAAAATGCTGCTTCGCAGATTCCACAGTTTGCATTGCTGCCATGCCAATAATAAATAACAGGTTTAATAATCCCAGGAATCAGGGCAGTAAGACCAGCAATAAATTTCACAACCTCACAAAGGCAAACCTTATTTTCCATCAAATCAGTTTTACGATATGGATTAAATGGGAGGAGGGGGGGAAAAAAGAAGGTAAAACAATGTTGATTTGGAGAATGCGTTACCTGGTGGACTGCATCTGCCTTGTCGTTTCTGGATCCTCAAACATTTTCACGATGGGCTCCGTCTCCGACTGCAGCTGCTTGAGTTGGGCCACAACCTCTGTCCTCTTCTCCCTCAGAGCTGATACAGGAAGGAGAAACTGTCATTGTAACATGGTATAATGCCAAGTACATGCTCTTTGGCTCAGCAATGAAAACACAGTAAACCTTAACCTTACTGCTAAATCAATTGTGAATGGAGTGAGTGGTGTTGTGCTGTGTATGCTAGTGTATGCGTGTGAAACAACGTTAAGCTGAAGGGATCCATTGATTTGCAACACTTACTATGAGGAATGTCCTTCTCGGAATAAAGGCTCCTGTAAACATCCATGGCAAAGTCCACCATGTTTGTATCACTGAGGAGGTCCAGTTTTCCATGAAGCAGCTCCTTCTCATTGTAGATCTATTAAAAAAGAGGGGGTGGGGGGATGGGGGTGTCAGAAAAAAATTATTGAGGAAACTTTTTATGAAGTTATAAACTAAAGTAGTGATGTCTACTACATTTAAATAGTATTCACTATATATTGATTTGAGCTCATCTTTCCATAACTTCTTGTTATAGTTTTATAAGCGCTAAGGTCATGTTATTGTGCATCAGTAACTAAAAATTTTGATTTATCCAAAATGTAAAAGCTCAAATTGAGTATGTACTGAAAGATTAATGTGCATAACAGATTTTGATAATCGAAATATCACAAAATGTATCTTAAGTTTACGTCACAGCCTCTGTATGCGCCGAGACATTTCCAACTTTAAAAATCAACTGATTGTGAGCTAAGTGGCTACTTGATGTTCAACAATGTTGACAAGCATCTTCCAGTCGGCTACTGATCAAAACTTTCAGACTGCAGTGAAGCTATTTGGACTAGCTTCTGTGTTTTATTGCTAACAGATCAATTCCATGTGCTAGTATTGTCTCAGTTGGTCTGTTTCAGGACGTTTCTTTTGTATTACAGCGTATCTCTGCTGGGCGGCTCCCACGATGATCAGCAAAATTTCCGTTGGCGAGGAAGCACCGCCCAGCAACTACCGACAAGTCGCTGATGCGGCTGAAACGAAACGAGCATTCCCGAACTTGTGGCCACGCGCGCGCCTGCTTTCAATATCAAGCTAATCGTAACAGACAGCAAAACTTCCGGAATAGTCTTTTCAACTGTATAATTAAGTCTTCCTCAATGTCATGTTTTCGTAGCGTTCAATGGCATTTACTCCGCTTTTTTATTCCGCCAGCCATATACTGGACCTCAACTACGAAGGAAATGATGAAAAAACGGTGAAGACTATTGATCGCGTGCACAAGTCGAGCGCAACGCTTTTATTTTGATAGCAAATTTGAACGTTTCCGCTCTCGACGCAGTGAAGTGCTGTACCTTTACGGAGCGGCACACAATGTGGCCAACTCCTCGAAACAGCGTGGCTCTAAAAACCGCTTAAAACACAGTTTTTCCGAAAAACAGCCACCCGAAAACACAACCAAGCGTCTTGGCGATAGAGTATGTCGTACCTCTTTGACGGATAGAAACTCCAGCAGCGGAAACACGAGATGGCGGTCTAAAAAGTGGGCAATTTTGGTGGTGAGGTCGTACTCCGCCATGTTTGCTTCGGAGGAAGAGGAAGTAGCAGTGTGTGACGTAGATGTGTAGCGAGAGACTGACCAATCAGGGGCGTCCTCACCCCCCACCCATCGACGGGAATGAATGGATAGTGATTTTACGACTCTTTTATTAAGTTTATGTAAACAACACTTGGAATCTGTACTTTATTGAATGTGTTTTGTATTTTTATAAACTCAAATCACCTCGCATGAGATTAAACTTTCTCTTTCTTACATCTTTTTGTCTTCATTTTATCTTTGTACTGTTGTACTTCAAGATTAAAGATATTGACTATCATAGACACAGATCAATAGACATTTACACTGTACAATGAAAAGCTTACTTTTCTGGTTCCCAACCTATAATTAACAAAAAGATATAGGATAAACTAAACTAAAACTTAAAGAAGAAAAAGAAGGAACAGTGTATTGACAGACGTAATACAGTATGTACAGCTAAATAGTTACAAAATAAGTTTATGAAGACTAAAATAAAGGCTAAGTCACATTATGAAAAAAGACAACAACAGCAGCCACAAGAAGTAATTCGAATCAGATGCAGTGCAAATAATGTCTCACTTTAGTATGTGGAGTAGTCCAAGTGTTAATGGAATTGCTTTACTGCACATACTATAATATTTACTTGTACTGTTTGTGTAGAATTGTTCATGGAATGCACTTTGTTCTGTTGTCCTGATGAAAATGTGTTATTGTGAATAAAGCTCAAAAGGAAAGCGCAAAAAGAGAAAGAACATGCAGGGATAAGGTTTAACATTTTATGGAATCAGATTAGACCAACAAATTAAATTGTTGTGCATCTGTCCATCTGTTTTCTTTACTGCTTAATCCTGTACAGCATCACGGGGAGCTGAAGTCAATCCCAGCTAACTATGGGCAAGGACAGGTTCCACTGTAAACCGGTTACCAGTCCAGCACAGGGCAAACATGGAGAGGCTGACAACAAGACCATGCACACACAGAGAGGACATGCAAACTCTACACAAAATTGCCCAGCCAGTACCCAGACCATCTCACTGTGAAGCAAGAGCACTCAGCAGTTTATGCTCTTTAGGGTAGCAGCGTGCTGGAGCCATTCCCATCTAACTATGTGCAAAAGCATGCTTAATGTCACCAGTAAATATAAAATAGATAAACCATGAAAAGAAGGATCCTGCTGTGGAGTTAAGACATTTCACAAAACTGTTCACCCGGTCATGTACAATTCTGTTACGTGTGTGTTTTTCTTCTCTTTGCTTTACTGCTTCCTCAGTAGGATACATGGCTGCAACTTTCGCTATTCCCATAACTTCCTTGTGGTGTTGATACAGTGAAGCATTTCATTTATAAGGAGGGATTCCAGTGAACACTTTGTTGAATGTGAAAACACTGGCTTCCCTCCAGACACAACCAATATTTCTGTGTGTGACTTCTTTATGAGACTAAAACCCTTTGAGGGCATATATAGTCACAATGAACACTCCAGTCATGAGCGTGCAAATTCAAAAAAAAAATTTTCTTAAACAAAAACAAGCAGACCATTTCCAATCATTTAACTTTTCCACACGGTTAGAAAGTCTTCACTGAGCATCTCGAAACATCCTCCTTCACTTCAGCAGCTGCCTCATAAAGGTGCCCATGTGTCAAACATTCCCAGCAGACCCCAGCCAATATCAGCGACTAAATGGCCCATCTCTAATAGGTTTCACTGCTGCCTTGTTTTCTAGACAACCACATGGAGCTGTCTTGTATCCTCACACAATTCTTCCCTTGTTAACACCTATTTTGCTTCCATTCTGACTTCTCCGTGCCTGACAGCAGGTACAAATGAGTCATCAGCAACCACCACTCACTGCAGCCAGTTTTACTGGGTGCTTCTGACACAGCCGACTCTCACTCAGTGGCAGCTCACTAAAAATGAGGAGAAAAAAAACTGCTCTTACTGTGCTGAAACCACTTTTTTTTTGTCAATTGCTTTGTTTTCGGGAAGTGTTCTGCACTTTAGAAGAGACATCTGTGCACTTATCTGACCTTTTCAGCAAGCAATTGTAAGCAAATTTATTGTTTCCAACTTCAGCAGTGTTTGCTGATATTTGGTAGTACTTATGCACTGTGATAAGAAACTATAGGTATGTAGTAAATGTAATAGTCGTATTGTTTATCCTAAGAGATGAAGTGATGTTAATTTTATGTCTATGTTTATACTTATTTTTGCTATTTCATTTAATTGGTGTGTCACTTTCGATACAGTATATGCAGAATTTTACAGTTAATCTTTTTTCTTCAGTTTCTTTCTTCTTTTTCCCACCATCACCAATTGTACTAATTGTCTGCACCATCGCAGCATCATGTATGGAGTAGGAAGAACACACCTTCATTCATCAGTATAATGCATCGCGTTTTGCTCGTTTTTGTTCCTTGTTTGTTCCATGTATTTTATGTATTTCATCAATTACAAGTTCCTCTCAGTCAGACTGCAAAAGCTCTATATCCTTGCAGCCTAGCTGCAAGGATATAGCTCACGTACAGCAAAAAGCAGGAAAAGCAGTTTTTTGGTACCAGCATTGCTTTTCCAAAAAGCTTTTGAGACAAGAAATACCAGTGTTGGTGTTTGTCAACTGTTTCCATAATTATACATGAACAATTTTACAATTGGGAGAGATATGGACTATATGTTTTACATCATTTGGGCCAGAGATTACCCAACCTTTGTTTCAAGGTTGAGATTCCAAATCCTGATTTCATCCTGAAACCAAGCAACAAACTCCACTCCCCAAGAAGATGATGATACAGCTCCTGGTGAATACATCTTTTGGATATGCTGACTGGGACACATCATCAGTGATATAACATCAGGGCCTTTGGGTGTTTAGGGTCATTCTACATGAGACACCTTCACCCAGGTGGCCCGACTGAGATTGATTACATCTTAGCCTGTGTCTCAGCAGCATTTGTCCACAGATCTGCTCTTTTGATCCGTAGCCACCTTGTGGCTTTCTCTCCTGCTTTAGTTGCAGACCTGATAGCCTTCTTTTTCACTTCCCTGATGAGGCCCAGCATTTTTGCAGAATGACCACCCTGAAAATCTCCAACTCCAGCCTTGCCTCGTGCACTCATCCACCAGCTCCTGATACATGGCATGCTTCCTCTCATTGGCTTCGTCCTTGCACTCTTCTTAGGGCATTCTGAGTTCCAGACTGATCAACTGCTTGGTGGAATCTGACACGATGATCATGCCTGGTCCAAGCCGTGTTGATGTTATGCTGGCTGGGAACTTCAGCGGTTTGCCAAGATCCACTTCCCGTTGCCAGCCTGTGGTGGACGTGAGGAGGCCAGACCTTGCCCGAGGTTGTGTGTTGGGTTTCTCTCCGGCTCTGTGGTCTTTGGCTTGTGGTAGCCCTTGATGGTGTTGATGGCAGTGGCTGTGCTGTCAGCAACTGGTCTCTTGGTCATGGAGCCAGCGATAGTGCCCGTCACCAAGGGCAGCTGCTGGGAAAGTGTTTCGGGGATCCCCAGCCTGAACATTGGGGACCGCATGGTGCCTCAGTTTTGACTCAGACATAGAGGTTGGCTGGACGTATTGGGACGTCATAAACGGCCTGGCTAAAACCCTGATGCAATGGAGGACTTCTTTCTCGATGTTGGACGAGGTGAGCTACGTGTGGCACACAGTGCAATTCAAAGAGCTGTAAAAAAAAAGCAGACAAAATGTGCCCTCCAAAATTAGAAAGTTAAAGCCAACTGTATTGTTCTGATGCTTGGAATTTACATGCATTCAGACGTACCAAAGAACTTTCTGACATTTTGAGCTGAAAACTATTGCCTGTTGGGATGGTTTTCATGTTTGACTTACTGATTAAACTAGTTGATCACATCATTGCAATGTTCTTCGAAAATAAATGTTAGTATAACATTTCACAATTTCTGATCGGGTAACTTTAGATAATTCAAATATTTCTGTACTGTGGGTTAAGCTATTGTTTGTAGTAGTTTAGAAGGAATACTTAAATAAAAACATTCAATACCCTTTGGTACGAGTTTGCTGTTTTTTGTTGTTTTATAAAGTGAAACATATGGTTCAGTCCTTCTCATAACACTGAAAATTTCATACAGAACCATAACAAGTAGAAAAAATCTCTGTGTGTCCTTCCAACCTTAATTTGCCACAAAATAATCAAAACTCAGTAATTGCTCCTCAATGAGACATAAACATGTGGACTATATTGTTCTTTTACAGTGTAATGTGAGTTGTGTACTTATATTTTATGAGAAGGCTATAATAGTAGTTATTACACAATATTGAATTAGGAAATGTTCACGGGTGCAGGCAAGGCCAAATAGGCATTCTCTTTAGGTTAACAAGCTAAATCAAAAATGACAAGAAATGATGTATTTATATGTGGTGTAACACTGACACGACTGCCAAATTGCCTCGGTTTCTCTTGGTTTCAACCAGCCAAGCTTTGCATAAAAAGGTGCTTGAGGAGTGGTATTCTGGATAAACATGCAGCGAAATTCTCACTCTTGTGTTACTTTTCTTTTCCAAACCCATGTCAGTGTTATTCTGCTCATGACTGAACTCATCAAATATGTCAAAACATATTCCCAGATATTGTTGAATCGATCACAGATTAAAAAGAAGAACAAGCTTCATTCTTGAGGGTGTTAAATTAGTTGATGTTCTTTCCGAAGATGGCAGTAACTTTTGTTCCACACAAAGAAACTGAATAGTATTAACAGTTTTAACTGCTCCAAGATCTTGCATTAGTCACCCGCTATCTTTCCATCATAAGGTGAATGAGAGATAGCACTCTATTTTTTCATCTGTTCACTACACATTGCGGAGAAATTAGGTGATTAATATGATTTTCGTTCCTTTATTCAATTAGATTACTTTTGATTATTGGTAGATTTGGTTGCCATTAGATATAAAAAGCGACCTTTGATCTATGTGCTCAATTCCAAATCAGGTTTTGGGGCGCTAAAGCCAATCCTAGCTGACAGTGAGCGAAGGGCGGGTTCACCCTCCTCATCTCACAATCCATTTATTAATTGTGCATGTATTTTCTATCTATAGAGCACCTTTCATAAAGTGAAATGTAATACAAAGCACTTTACATGTTAAAAACAGAGGCCCTCCCTTCACCCACAGACACAGGGTGCTGTCCACCTGCTACAGTTGACAAAAGGCCATTTTGACTCTGTCATTGTTTTGTAAAAGTCTAGGAAGCATCCTGAATAGAATCATCATCACCTGACCGCGACGTCAGTGCCACGGGAGCAACTTATGACTTGATTTATCCTGCTCAATCGAATCTTTTACAAGGTTTTTCTCCGAGCTTTATAATCTGCCAAATGTAAAGTGTAAAGGCATAGTAGCTGGTGTTATCTCAGACAATTTAATAACTCTTTGTTTTGTAAGATATATAAAAGTTTCAAATATTTGTGCGTTTAATGACCATTTAATTTATCGAGAAGCTATGTATTATTACAGATAAATAACAAACTATATATTTTATTAAATCTACCAACTTTAAATTTTGTGAGGCAAGGACAGGGAAGAACAGGCTTCCAAGGCTTCATGGTGGGGGGAAACCCGTACCCCTGTAATCTCAATGGCCACCCTGTGTGTTTCCCCAATTGTCACTGGATCCAAGCAAAGTCATTCATTATGCTGTCACCCATCATTGTATTATAAAAATTATAAAACTCAAACCTGAAAGTAATGAAGTAATTTGAAAGTGTACCACTAAGCTGATTATGTCCTCAATTTCAATTTGAGGGTATGTTCAGATTGTCTTTCATGTTGTTCTTGATTTGCTCCTCTTAAGTTGCTTAGGATTGTGTTGAATTGTTTACTTACTTCTCTGAAGAAGTAGACGTTATGGAGAACAATGAAAGCAAAGGGATGTGTCCAGTCTACTAATAATGAAGTACCCATTAAGGAGTTTCATTAAAAAGAGAAAAGAATTCATTAACTAACAAAGAAAAGCCAAACAGAAATATATTATGAAGTTAATTTTAACTCTTTAGTGGCAGCCTTCATTTTATTAACTTTTGGGTGGTCGCCTCATGTTTTAATCTGCTCTGTTCATGCCTCCTAGGCTAACTCTTCGGGAGAGTTCAGAAATTCATGTTTCATTCTGATATAAAAAGTAATCCACCTAACATCTACATTGTTCCATCCCAGGCTGTAGTGCTTTTCATCCTAATCGGGTGAGCACAGAGGGACGGACAATCACACACACTCGCATACAGGCAATTGAAAGTCACTAAATAATTTGAATGCACATTTTTGGACTTTAAGAGACCATGCAAAAAACACACAGGAAAGTGACAAAGATAGACAAAATTATCATTAAAGATTTGCCCTTGATTAACCAACAAGATATAAATGTGTTTAGAGTCTTTAGAGGCACTGGCAGACATATTTTTTCACCTCTAAATACAAGCCAATTTTTGGGGAATTAATGCTTAGCTAATCAAACCAGCTTCTGGCTGAATATTCATATTTTATGTACAGATAGTTGTACTCTTGGAAAGAGAGGCAGAAGTTGGTTTTTTTTCTAAAATCACAATGCCAGCTGAGGCATTTTAATTGTGCAGGCTTTTTTTGCAAACATAAGCCTAATGCTACTTAACTTTGATTATTGTTTGTCAGATCCAATGTTTGTGTGGATACAGTTCATGGTGGTCTGTGCTCTAACTTAACTATATCCTGGCAATGTTTCTGCAACTTTGTAATCTCCTCCTGCCAGGGGACTTCACGGTCAACCCAACCAAAAGGGTAACTAATGATTTGCTCTCCCTATTGTATCCAGCCAGGGTAGTGAATGAAGAGGTTTGGGCTAAGAGCTTATCAAAACTTTAAACAACGCCCATAAAAGCAAAGTAAATATAAACAGTCATCCACCATCTCTGACTCTGTAAATCAAAGCATGGCCGTGCTTTTGTAGGATGAAGCAGTTGAAAGCAGTCATGACTTTGACCACACATGATATCAGGTCAGGAACACCCAACACATTTGAGCATGCACAAAAGTTATTCATCTTTCTACGTGTTTGCCTTGTTGAAACTGCTCCTCAGTCTTAATGGGATAAACCTGAAGGGCTCTGGAGCAATGGCCCAAATATTCCATGAAAAACCTCAGTTTTCCAGTTCCATGAAAGCTTTCTTGGTCAGCAGATTAATCCAGAGAGAGGGAGATGAGATGACACTGCCAAAGGCACCGACCACTGGCCTTGTTCTAATACCTGTCAAAACATAAATCAATAAGATCTGAAGATATATGATTCGGCCCTTGATGCTGCAAAGCCAGGCATCCCTGCTCGGAATCTGTATTCAAGCATTTCATGCGAATTTCAATGATTCTTCCGTAAACTTTTTAGTTATGCATCACCTCACTCCGATTGCATGTCAGGTTATAAATCAGTGGCCCTTGCTCTTGACTTGGAGCCCAGTGCTGACTCCAGCAATGCCACACTCGACGGTAGTTAGCATGAAGGTTATCGACCTGGTTTGTGAGCCAGAAAGCAAAACCAACTCCCAGCAAGAAACCAACGGCATCAGGCATGGCAGAACATCTGCGCAACACATGTCGAGTCCACCAAAAAGCGTGCCAGACTTTCACACACATCAGCCGATCCCCACAGCCTGATCAATATTCCATAATCTTTCCTCAACTGCTTCTTCTGTTGCGAAAATCTTTCTCTCTGACATAACGTGAGAAAATAAATATGTGCACCATATCTGCAGTCACGTACAAGAATATTCAGACACTGAAAGAAATCTGATAACTCCAGATTAATGTCTTGGGATGCCGTGAGCTCTGATTACGATTCGATACACATCTCTGCAGTGAGTGCCAGTGTATATGTTTGCATCATGTGGAGTGGAGTTCACTGAATTAAATAAACTTATAAAACACAGAAAGAAAATAAAGCCAGTGAGCAATAGCCATGTCTTCAAGAAATGTCAACTATCATCTTGTGTTTTCTGAGCGGTAACAAGTATATTCCCTGTTTGACCAATGCAATAGCGACTGCTGTATTGAATGAGCTTTACCAGCTGCTGCTGCTTAAGATGAAGATGATGTGATTCAAGGATAAAACAGAGAGAAAAAAAAGGGTTTTTTATTTGGCTCGGAGGTGTCAAAGTTGTCACATCACTGCCAAATCCCCTCTTAGAGATCAAATATTCTCTTTAAAACAATTGTGTGAGGGTTATGCAAGCTTCAACGTATCTTCCAATAGGACTGTTTTAGAAAATCGAATACATTCCGGGAGGAGCAGAGCAAACTGTACACTTGGAAACGACTTTATGGAAGCGACTTGAGCTGTAAGAGGTTGCTTCTCATAATGAATGTGGCCGATCACCTGCAGTCAGTGCTGAGGCCGGTGGAAGGTAAACTCATGCACTGTAACGTTAAATACTTGTTCAAATTTAATGAGAAGGTACGATTGGCCATTAAATCCAATCCAGTGACACATAATATACTACATGTGGAAATACTCCAATCCGCAATAAGCAATCAGGCTACTACACGAGGTGTCAGGGGAGCAATACATTCTAAGCTATGTGCTGCACGAGGACCGTCAATTACCAACATGGTGCTGCTCTGACATGGGCCCGAATATTGTTCTTGGCACGGGAGCTATGACAGAGAAGAGGGGGAGAGTGAGGAAGCTTTAATTGTGATGTGCCATAACTTCCCGTTCAGGGCTCCCCAGTCAGGAGATGGGTGAGGTCAAAGGTGCAATATAGGGAGTCCATCAGAGGCAAAAAGCGTGCTGAAGTCATCTGTAGGGAGTTATTCACATTGAGGTGAAAGCAACTTGGTCAGACAGGGGACCTAATCAGATTTCAAAGTAAACACAGTGCCGCCGGCTCCAGAAGGTTGAGTCCAAACATTGCTGCTAATTGCATCTGTCTTCATTTTCCGCAACTCACTGTACGACACCAAGGAAAGAGAAACCTCGATGGAACACTAGCTATTTCAAAACCACAGAGAGCACCTCAACGTTACCTCAATTTTTAGCCCATAACTGTTCGTTTTAGAGATTGCCAACTCTGATTGCTTGTGTCAGAAATCAAAATATAATGCCTGTGAAGTGTTTCTACTGGAATATTTCTTTTTTTTTTTTTTCACCATACATGGAGACTGAAAAGGAAAATATATATATGCTTGTCCCATGTGCCATATGTGGGGGCTTCCAGAGCATGGAAACCTACGTAAGCACCAGTCAAGTAGTACAATTTGGGTTTTCAGATGACTGCAATTGATCTCCCATATTGTGACATTTCTGTGCAAGAGAGCGGCTCCAAGTTAAACAGGCGCTTTATGTCAAGAGGCTTTTTTCATCACTACTGCATCCAGCTGCATCTCAGAGTCATGGACAGTTTGTTTGCAGAGCACTTTTACCATCATGTCCTGAAATCCCAAGAGACACACCGGTTGCATGCTGTTGATTCAAGGTCATTATTGGGCCCCTTGACTTCAGTGGCACCTTGGCAGACCAGTGTTAGCCTCTTACCACAGAGGACAGTGTGCAATTGTTTTCATGTGGTTTCTTGGGTATTTCATGTTCCAGCAATAAACCCAACCACATATCAACTGACTGCCATGTGCAAACTTGAAAATTACAAACGCACTGAATGCCAAATCTGAGCGTAACTTAAACTGTACACAGTGTTATTATTTGTATCCGACAGGGAACATTTCACTGTAGCACTTGCACTTGCTCACTTGGTTGTTGTACCATATAAGTGTCCCTCAGGCAAAGACGAGCAAAGAACATCTCCTCACTGCCCTTCTACAGCTGAGCATCAACAAAGTATGCATAACAGCCGGCACCAGTGGATATGACATCAGATCTCTTAATTGTCTTTGTAACAACTTTGTGCTTAGTCTACATCAACAAGTGTGTAATGTGGTAAGAGAGAAGTGTATAAGCAAGCATAAGCAGTGAGTGGATGAGATTCACAGAGGCTCCTGGGGGAAATCAGGATAAAATGGTAGATGTGCTTGGAAAGCACATTTCATATTTTCAGAGGAAACTGTCCTACCCAATACTTAGAGAGGGAATTATAGAAAAATGGAAGTAGAGCATGAGAACGACATCCTCTCTGCGTGTCTGCTGCAGCCTGCCAGTCATGGTGCTCTATGTGGCAGACAGCTGAAGTGTAGGTTTACAGGATCATCGACTCACATTTGCTCTGTGTCCAAACCAAGATCTGAAAGAATAATGATGATAATAATGATAATAATAATAATAATAATAATAATAATAATAATAATAATAATAACTGCTTCTCGCTCTTGCTTCTCCATGGCAATAGATGCTGATCTCCTTTGATCTGAGTGTCTGCTGGTTTCCCATAGTTGAATGTTGTGAGCATGAAAAAGCACATGCATAGCACTCTTCTAATGAAAAAGCAGCACGTTTTGATATCAGAACAGTTCAAATCGGTTAAAGATTGTAGGAGAAATTGTGCGGCAAAGAAAGAGTCAGAATAAAAATAATAAACATTTGGATCACTCATGTGTGAATGCTTTCACATAATAATAATAATAATAATAATAATAATAATAATAATAATAATAATAATAATAATAATAATAATAATAATAATAATACGCCGGTGACGTATGCCTGACGTGTGCCGTCACAGGAAGAAAGATGGCGTCCGTGTCAGAAATGTACGATGTTGGTTGGGAAGGTAAGTCAAAGAAAAAGTACTTTTATTATTTTGTCAGTGACCCATTCTGTCATACTTTGAATGCGTCATGGGTTCCCACGCATTAGAATACGGTCGCGAGGAGCAGTCGAGACGAGCAGAGGACTTTAAATACAGGAGTTTACACTGCATCGCTAATGCTAGTTAGCACAGTGTGCTAACCCTTTTTCACTCTCCTGTGGGCGAGGTAACACATGGTAAATACCATCATATTTGTCCTCCGGGGACGTGATGATGGTAGAAAATCCGACGCGTGGATGTACAATGTGCCACGACGACTGGATGTGTGAAGACAGCAGCGAGCGCTTGTGTTAGCATGGTAGCATGCTCGTGTAGCGTCGTTCTGTAGCAATGTCTGTGGCTAACGCATCATCTGCCTTATCTTCTGATCCAACCCAGAACATCGAGATAACAACGCGAATATTTATATATGTGCGTGCGGCATTTTCACGTTGTACCTTGTTCGTGAGTTCATCACAAAATTAACGTTGTTTTATTGTTCACGTGCATGTAAACAAACGCCCAGAATATGGTCAGACACCTTTATTTCATTGGATATGTAGGATCATGTTAGAAATGTCATATAATACACAGTCCTGCATGTGGTGGTGCAGATTGTTCTTAGGATTTCCTATTCTTGATCACAGAGATGAGAGACAAGCTGCGGAAATGGAGAGAGGACAACAGCAGGAACAGTGAGCAAATAGTGGAGGTCGGAGAGGAGCTCATCAGTGACCATGGATCGAAGCTGGGAGACGACAGTAAGTGTGTCAAGATTTCTATTTATCAGTCTGTCTGTCTATCAAAAGTAATTGGAAATATTATGAACTCACAGCAGCTCCTATACTTTTCTGAATAAGATAAGATTTCTCTTGTTAGTTGTCCTTATGTGACATTATGTAAGATAATTGGCTTTTCCATCTATGTTCGCAAATAGAAACATTTTTGATTTAGGTTTTTTTTTTTTCTTCAATCAGAATCCCAAACCGCTCATTTTTCCTCGGTGAAAATAGTCAGACTAATGGTATTGACTGTTGCTTGATCCATACAGCTGTGAGAGATCTGATTGATCTATGTGGGTAATTTTCTTCTTTTGGATACATTTTCAAACAGGATCTCAGGTTTCCTGTGATGTGGAAAACACATACACAGCATCACTGCTGAAAGGCTAAAAATAGAAATATAGAATGGTTTACATTAAAAGAAGATTTAGGAGAGTTAAGGACAATAGCAATGCTGATTTTGTGCTTTAACATGTTGATAATATTCTGCGTTTCCAGAAATCTATTGTATTCCAGGCATTGTAACATGAATAAAGCACTAAACAGTAGCTCTAATGGTTTAAAATAATTCAGAGCCAACCCAGTCTATTGCCGTGCACAGTGCCCGGTACACTCTGAATTTTACCAGTATTTTATTTTGAGGCAGAAGTGCGTTTTACTATGCACATATCAGAGGTCACAATTTCCTTTGTAACATAACTGTCCTGTTACATTACCCCATAAAACTCTCCCTTTTCCCCAAGTCATTATGATTCATACGGTCTTTAAAAGAGGCGGATAAACACTTAACATGCCATGCTTTTATTGAAACCAGCCTTTAAACTGGCTGTGAAATGAGATGGCAATTATCAAAACAAGAACTGGAATCATAAAAGTCAAGAAAACATGGGGGATTTATTTGTTTTGGCTCAACCTGACAGATTTTCTTTGGGGTGGATCCGAATTTTATTATTCTTTTCAATTAAGAAAGGGGGTTCATTTGGCTGAACAAGCCCAGTTTTTCTTGTCAACTGTCGACCACGCTGCATTTATTCCATTAATTGGCTTCTGAAGCCAGGCTGTTAGTCAGTATGTATAATGTTACCATTGACTGAAAGAAAATAATAATTTCTAAAACATTTCTTTGTTTTATTGCAAACCGCGGAGGAAGCGATGGTTGTACTCGTTCGTTTGATGGAAATGTTACAAACTAGCTTTATTTGGTTAAATTTGTATATTTATATCAGGAAAGCAAACTTTAACATGGTGCCCAGTCTATCAAATATTGAAGGATGTAGAAAATGGACACAGTTATTAAATCACCACTTTGACCTTGATTCAAGCAGCCATTGATGGTTTTATTGCTGGTGTAAGTAGTCAGGGTAATTCTTTTACAGCAACAAATCACATTCATTCCATCTTGGGTTACTGTTGAAATGATATGGACATTCATTTTTACTCTTAGTGCAAACAAATGCTTTAAGCTGTTAACACAACCACATTAAGAAGTCACTGCTTGCTTTGGCTTGAGAACTACCGCCTGCTACAGTAACATGACTCTTACCAAAGAATAACAAACACCCCAGTGTGATATCTACATGAACAAATCTCATTTATGTCACAAGCAATTAACATTACTTTATTTTTTATGACTTTAAAGGTAGTTCTGCTTTCATTAAACCTCCTAAACTGTGCATATTCTCTGCTTTTCCACTGGTATCTTCAAAAATCCTGTTTTTTTTCCATCCTTCATCAATGAGCACTGTGTGTGGAAGATCTAATAATGAGGGAAACTAATGGTGGGGGTTAGCAAGAGATTTTCAGATAACTTTAGTATGAAAATGGAGAAGTTCATTATAACAACTTTTTTCCTTAGAAAGGGTGCACTTAAGTTTCTTAAATGTAACATGATTACTGAAATTGAATTAGTTTTATTTCCAGCTCTGTACTAGGAAATGAATAGCATGACTGCATATGCATACATGAGGGTGTTGCATGTTTTTACATTTCAGATAATTAATAACGTTAATGTTGCAGCACTGTAAGGCTTTAAATGAATACATTTTAAGTAAGATCATCGGGATCAGATGCCACGAGGAAAATGCTAAATGTGGTGTTATGTGTTAAATGGAATGGAACAGCTTTTTGAATGAACTCTTAAGCCACTGATTCAAACCATGGAAGCTTGTTTATGCGAGTACAAAAACATCAAATGCAGCTGTTGGGGATAGAATCCCAAGTTTGCACGTCAAGTGTACAGTTCAATATATCATTTTGTCGTATTACAGCAGACAGTGGAATGGAAAGGGCGTTAACACTGTCCTCTCTGTCTGTGTGTCTTCTGCCCAGTATGGATTATTTATGAGCAGGTGATGATCGCAGCCCTGGACTGCAGTCGGGATGACTTGGCCCTGGTACGTTCTCAACGCTCTTCTTCACACACCCAAGAGCTTCAAAAGCAATCGCTCACCCTCTCGCAGCCTCTCCTGTGTTTGCGGCACCCACTTTGCCAAATGTGAAAATCTGATTTTCATTTGGCCAAGTGGTATTACTCTCTCGGTACTTTGGAAAAACAATTTACTGAGAGTTGGAATTAGAGGGTGTAGCAAATGAGTGCAGGAGCTTCAAGTGTTAGCTCATTTTGGTTGTCATTTTTGGATTTAAAAGTAAAAAATTTTTGTTTCAAATCTAGAGAATTTATTTGCATTGAGATATTTTGGACTTTGTGATACTCACAGCTCTGCAAAAGGTCAAAACTTGCATGGGATAGCAAAAAGGACAGAAGATCGTAGTAACCGAAAAGCCTCATCTCCAATCAGTATGGATATGACGACTCCCCCGCCGAAATGAATGACTCATTGAGCACAGAGAAGGCAGAACTCAGTCATTACAATTAGTTGTCTGTTGGCTATCGTTTCGACGGCGCTGCCAGACTTTAAAAAGAGAAAAAAAAAAGCAGAAGGACCAGACGCAAGCTGATGGATCGTGCAAACGATCCAGGTCACACTGCAGACTTTTCCATCTCATTCAGGATAGCACTGAATGTGATTGCAGTCGTTTCTCACCTCCTTCGTGACTGTGATCAAATTTATCGTCAGTGTTTGGGGGGGGGGGGGGGGGACTTAAAAGTGGCTGTGGGAATCCTCACTGGTTATTTTGGGAAAGATGTGGCTACTCGAATGAATAAGTAGACTGAAAATTGTCGTTTCGACTGTCTCTTTCCAAACCAATGACATATTTTTGGGGGGAAATGTAAAAATCCTGACATTTTCAGGTGAATTGTAACAGAAAAAACCTTGGGTACTTGTGTGAGAGTGTAACATGAAGTTTAAATACCACCACCCATAATTGCTCTCTCCATCTACCCACATCCTTGCAGACCTGTCTACAGGAACTGAGGCGGCAGTTTCCAGATAGCCACAGAGTGAAGCGATTAACAGGCATGAGGCTGGAGGCTTTGGAAAGGTAAGCATCGTGGACCGAAAGCTCCAGAGAGAGAGAAAGAGAAGAAGTTAAGACGTTTTTTTTTTTTTTTTTCAAACACAACCTCACGTTTATGTATAGTACTTTGGGAGGAATGGGGGCAAGAAAGCGTTAGCAGATCATAAGAGGTCCAGTGGTCTGGGTGTGTGTGGGGTACAGTGTGTTTGTGTTGGATCGCCCAGCATTCCGTCTGGAGAAGAGGGCAAAGCAGAGAACAGAGGCTCAGCACTCGGTAGTCCTGTGGCCCTTTACCCTGAGTTAGGGATTCCCGGGAAGGAAGTGGTTGTGTCCTCATGTTATTGTGGGGGTCCCGCTGTCGTCTCTGGTTTCAAGTCCATTGTTGTTTTCCTTGTTCTTCTTTTACTCTTTCTATTTCCCGTCAGTATTTTCAGGCTTTATCGTACCGTTCTAGTGCCTGTGTCATGAACATGTCTCGGCCCTGTAAATATTGACTTGTCACCACAATCAGAGGGTCGAGCTCGAGGAGGAAAGATAAACAGAGGGGTATTTTAGTCTGTGCTGAGCTGAAATTAGGGTAATTCAATCTGTTTACTAGTTCGCTCCCATTCCCCTCCCAGATCACCAGAGCTGGTTTATCGGTTATGTCAGAGTTTATGTGATAATTGAGAGTGATTGCCTCTGCCCTGTCAGATTAAATAAACGGCACACTGGGATCTAATTGGCAGCAGACAGAGCTACACTTCAATGACATAACTTCAAACAGTGAGGCACCACGCACGCACGCACACACACACTTGGCTGCTAAATAAATAAAGCAAATCAAAGTGGCTCGTGAGTGGTTGCCTGGTGCCATCTGAAATCTCCCATAGTGTGGCTGAGTAATAATGTGAATGTGAGGGAAGCATCACTGCTGGAAGTGGGGCTGCTCATTGCTAATGGGAACCAGAGTTGCTTCTGTCTGTTGCACGGCTGTGGGCGGGACCATTCGTGATCGCAGAGCCACGCTTTTGGCTGCGAAAGCGTCAGCGTTGCACATTGCCACTAATAGAAACAGGAAAAAAAAAACAAGTTCAGGAGTTGGTCTTCAGTGCCTGATTCGACATGACAAGTGAAGTGCACAGGCCTGCTTCTGCCAGGTTTCTTTACCGTATGATTTGATATTTACAGCCCATAAATTTCTCCTTTAAACAGAATTGTGTGGGCTCCGTCCAATGGTATGACGCTTTGGACGTTGTTGCTTATCAGGTTCATATGTGCATAGTATGGTGTTACGTGTGGGAAGAGAGGCGGACGAACCGACAATTTAGCCGCGGATCTGCATCGATGTAATAGCAGCAGTTGTAATTTTGTTTAACAGTGAATCAAAGTGAACACAATCAAATGAAAATTCAATCTTCAAAACAGGGTGCTTTGCTTGTATTGATTTCATGAGTCATTGTGAAGTGAAATAAGCCTCTGCCCTAGTCGGCCATGTATGCAGCAACTTCAACTTAAATGTTTACTTCTTCCTTCAGATCGCTGCAGATTTCTGCACAGTCTCACTTTAATCACAGAAACCTGCCACACTGTGCACAGAAACTCGATTACCCTGAACTCTGCTTGATTTCCCCACCACCTAATTTCCCCTGACTGCAGACTGGGAATGAAACAAAACAAAACAAAAAAAAAAAAACCTCCAATGGTTTCTCTCTCTGCCTGTTTCCAAAGGTACGACGAGGCCAGCAAGCACTACGATGCCATCCTCCAAGACGACCCCACCAACACGGTAAGGCCGGGAAGCGGGGAAAGAAAGGGAAAAGTCCCTCTGCTTCGTGTTCTACTTTGCTGCACTTTGTGGTCTCAGCTTTTTTGGAGGGCTTTAAATCTGTCGAGGCACTTCGGTGTTCGCGGTGAGAGTGAGCTAAGTTAAACTCCTCTTGGCCTTTCTGGCCTCAACCACAGTGCTGATCAGCCTATCACCCACACAACTGAGAAGTGCTTTAAGGGAGGAGGGTTGGGGGGGGCATTGGTTGAAGACAGAGGGGGTTGATTCATGGTCTCAGTCAGTGGGAGACATGTTTGGTGGAAGTAAAGTGTAAATAAAGGTCTGGTCTTTGAAGTATGTGATATATTGGACATCTCAGATCTCCGCCCTGACTGAACACGGCTAAACTCCAGTCCCACCTTCTCGTTTGCCGCTCACTGGCCTCAGGTGTAAAGCAGGGCGAAATGCACACTAAGCCAGCAACATTGAGATGTCCAAAATAATCCCGCTCCCTCTCTTTTCCTTCTTCTCTTTGCAATTAACAGTTCATCACTACAAAATGACTTGCAGAAGCAATGTCCCGCCTTCACTCTGCCAATCCCACATCGCTATCCTCAAACATAACGTACCTGCTGTTAATTGTTTCCATCAGGGCGTGTGGCCACGCAAGAAAATACATCTTTTAAAGGCTTTTCGAGAGAAATCATAACCCTATTTATTTTGGCTACACCCCCCCCTCCCGCCGCCCCCACAAAGATGTTCCAACACACTTCCTGTGCCGTGCTGCCATATGGATCACTTTAGACGTATTAAATATTTTATTTCATCGGCTTGCAGCATGCAAAGGACACATCATAGACATGAGAAAAGGCACACCATTTTCAGCCTTAAACAAATAGAGAGACTCCCCACTGAAAATAACTACTAATCCTCACTGCGCCCCTGACGCACCCTGTCCCGCCCTGCTCGCTCTTATTGTGGCACCTCCTCGTCTTTATCTCGCACTGTGGGTAACCGCAGCTGTCGCGCCCCCCCACTGCGCTCTGTCTCGCTCCCACCTTCGCCATGTCAAGAAAATCCCATTTTATTTTGTGTTTTTTGTTGCTGTTGGAAGTTTGCACGTCGCATTGGCAAGTCAGCGCTTTTGAAAGTGAGCGTAGGACTGTTTTCATAGGCAGGTCTCCTCTGTTATATTTCAGTTTAAAGGAGTGCCTGGGTCACTGTGTGGGCTGTTTTCTCAAGCATGCGACAAGATGAATACTAGTTATAACCGAAAAAAAAGTCTTGAATTGTTTTCAATGTGTGCTCGACATTTAGTGGAATATGCCTCAAGTATGATTGCAAATATATATATATTCCATTGCAGTTGCTGCCTGGCATATAAACCTGTATCTGTGGTACAGTATCATCTTAACCAGGGGTGGCACAGTTGATTTTTCTCAGGAGCAACACACAAAAAGACTGCTAAGAAGAGCTGGGCCATGAGGTGAACTCAAAGTACAGTATATTACATGGTTTTGATAAGGTATTGTTTCCACTTTGAAGTAATTTGTGTTTTGTGTGGAACTCATTAAAATGGTCATTTTAGAGCAGCTGTGTTTCCTCACAAACTAAATGTGCAACTTGAGGAAAATAGAGCTGCATTTCAGGGAATAATTAAATATATATATATATATATATATATATATATCTTGTTAAAAACCCTACATCAAGGGTTTCAAACTCATTTTAGTTCAGAGGCCACATGCAGCCCAATTTCATCTTGAGTGGGCTGGACTTCTAAAATAGTGCCATGATAAAAAAAACGTTTGTTGTTGTATATGTGAGTGTATGTGACGCAAATGTCTATATTTTCACAAGACCAAACAATTACTACCAAAAATGACGACAATCTCAACATAAAGCCAATTTTAATGAAATCTTGTAGTAAAATACATTGAAATATCCCCTAAAATTATTCTAAAGCTGTTGCATTATGGGTGTTTTTATAATCTCACCCTGGCAGCATGGCTTTGAGGCACGTTTGATAGCAACGAAGTAGCTGGCTTTCGTGGCAGCATTACCGATATTTCGGCTCAGGTTTCAGTGTTGCGTTGTCTCAGCTACTCTGAAGAAATTTGCTTCTAAAAAAAAAACCAAAACAAAATCGTATTGGTTGGAACTCTTCACATTTTGCTTGTTGGTTTCGCGGGCCTGGTTTGGACATGTTTTGGCCCACATGCCTTTTGTTTGACCTGCATTATCCACCAATATAATGTTTTGGTTTTTTTCTGGGTTCGCGATTGTTATTGTAATACATCACATCCTGTATTAAAAAAAAATAAATAAAGGTTTGATTTTGCAAAGGTCCACTGCTTGTCCACAGGCCCCACTTAACCCACATTATGAATCGACAAGCATATAATATTACACTCTCTGTGGTAACTACTTATTTATCACCATGAGCATAAAATAGTCACTGCAGCTGCAGATTCCACGAAAGACTTGTTGACTGGAGCTGCCTGCATTGAGAGTTTGAGGCGGGTGGCAGGTCTAATAAAAAGTTAAAATGGATTTCTTTTGCTTGGTTTTTAAATAAGAATCAAAAATTTGTTATACTACGACACCATATTTAATTTTATTACCATCACGACCACATTAACGTTTATTTACATTGTTGATTTCATAATCATTATAATTCATTTGCTGATCAGGACCCAAGGCCACTATAAGCTTATTTAAATAGCAGATGTTTTTAAATAAATAAGCTATATAAATAATATCCAAAACAACCCTCGTATTTATGATGCCTCACATGGAAATAAGAATCTGATGGCTGCTGAAACCACTTTGAGGTGATTTTGTCCAAGTGAAGACTCAAGAGGAAGCCACATTCACGTCTTTATTCCTTGACACGTTGTCATTTTCATATAGAAAGTGGGTGTTACTACATGTTCTGCAATTGGTGGTAACCTGCAGCAAATTGTTTTGCATGCGTCCACTGTTTTGACAAAGGGAGTTGTAATTTTGGTGAATCCCAGGGCGCTTCCCCGCTGTGGCACAGATCTTATGGAGATTGCAGCGACATCCTCGGAAAGGGAACGGTCCATTTCCTGGTGTCTGCCCGCAGGGTCCCGCCTCCCTTTGTGAGCAAGAAGCTGTCAGTCAAATCCGCGGACTGGGAACAGAACAAGTCAGACAAATGGGTCCTCTATCCCTGGGACGTTAACCTTAAACCTTTTTTCCCACAATCCTCATCCTCTGAAGGTGGAGCGAGACCGTGATTACACCACCCGGGTCACCTGTTTACTGCGCGAGGGCGGTCTCCTCCCCACATGTTCTCCGACATGCTCGAAAGCAGCGGGCAGGGGATGGGCCTAAGAAATGGCGGAAAATTGGCGACCACAAGGAAGACTTGCGCGGCATCCCAGCATGCGAAGCAGAGATTGGAAACTGAGCTGTTGTAATTACAGGCTGTGGAATAGATGTGGTACCCATTAACCAAAATTGTTGAATCAACAAAAATTGCTCAAGGTTTTTTTTTTTGCCATGGGCCTGTCCAAAAAATGTTTCAAACTCTTAGCCCTTCCATTGCTCGCTATGTTCCGATACCTACAGCAACGAGCTGGCAAAATTTGTGTCTGCGTGCATTAATGCAATTTTTCCCACTTTTTTCACTTTTACAGAGTATTTTCAATCGTGCGGTGTCCACAATATTTGCATACACACATTTGCCACTTTTGTATTTATTTTGCACTGACCAGACTTAATCTAATATCGAATTCCACCGCTCTCGTTTTACCCCCATTTTTCAGCATCAAAACGGCAGCATTTCTTAAATAAGCCATTGAGGTCACATAGCCGAGTCCTGAGGTAGACCCACAATCAGTTGCAATTACACATTCATTGTCAGACAAGAGTATATTTGTCTGGATTTGATTGATGTGAAATTTAAAGCCACAATTTGGATTTCATCGACCACTTAAATATGAATATCATTTTATAAGCTAATTTAGTCAGAGTATGTCAAACAGATTGAAATTGCACCGAGGCTGTTGTGTCCGCAGGTGTAAACAAACCTTGAACAGGATTTTTTTTCTCTCTCTTTTTTTTTTTTCCATGTCTGTCCAGACTTGTCCTCGGCTAAAACCCCATTTTTTAATGTCAGCTTTAAGAATGTGCTAGGTGTGTCACCCTCGTCGTGATGGTTCTTATTAAAAAGGAAGGTTGCGGTAGGTCGAAGCATGGAGCCAGGGGTGATGTAAATAATCCAGCCCTCTCTCCTGAGGTCGCCTCAGAGCGCTAATTAAAAAAGAATCACGACAACACAGGGCGCAGAGGTTTTTTTTTTCTGGATCATTAGTTAGAGAAAGGAGGCGAGAGAGGAGGGGTTTGGAATCGCTTCACGTGGTGTGTGACTCTTCGGGGATACAAACTTCCATATGTTTCTTTGAGCCCCAAGTACTTCTTTATCTGGGAGAGGAAAACAAAAAAAAAAAAGTTGTTGGAGGAATGGGTACGGTTAAGGCGGGAGAGCACAAGAGCTAAAAGTTACAGTTTTCATTACTCGTATTTGTTTTATTAATTGTTCTTTCTGTTTCTGCTCTGGTGCTTTCTAATGAAACCTATTCAAAACTTGCTATTGAGGATAAATGACTTTTTTTCACAATGGTGAAGTAAAATGGTACCACATTTATACATTTGTGTCTAAGAAAGTCTATAAACCCCTCTATCTGATTGTTGATTTACTAAAACATCACAGTGAAGACAAACATTGACACTCAGCAGTCTCTACTCACAAGCCTACAAAGTGTTTTATTGTGGTTTTCATTTGATTTATTATGGTAATCTAATTTTGTTGTGGTGCAGGTAGAAATCCTTTCCACATGCTAATAGAGGTTCCCTTTGTTTTATGAAGATGTTGTCCTCTTTCCTGCATGCCTTCTTCGTCGTCTTTCTCCCCCCCCCCTCTGCTTGCATCTAAAATATGGTTTGTCAGCCAGGGCTTTGGTGTCTCAGCAGGTCTCTGTCCCAGCATGATGGATAAGTAGATTCCTTTTTTGACGGCTGTGTCAGAGGAGGCCCAAATTTACAGCCCCCTAGACATGACTCATGCTCAACCCTCAATGGCTTTGGTTATGAGCACAGGAGAGGAAGCCCCACTCAATCAAATGCCAGTCCATAAATTAAATAGGCAATGGCAGGGTAGTGCACTCCTAATGCAGTAGCAGCAGCAGCAGCAGCAGCCTCCTGTTAAGTTTTCACTCACTATCAAAAGGAGACAGAGGTCGGCTCGAGGCGGAGAACGGAGTCAAACATTTGGAAAAGTCAGAGTAGCAGAAGTAATACTTTCTAATTCAGATTGATGAGAATCTAATCCACCTTAAGGTCAGTTCAACTTCAAAACGAAGCGGAAAGCAATTTTCAGCTGATGTAAGTGGAGGCTGGTGTAGCGCTCCATGCGTGCCGTGCCGGCAGGAAGACAGGCGTTGGGGTTTGGAGAAGTGTGCCATTTTCCCCACTTGGTTATGGGATGACTCACCACTTTATCTCAGCCACTGAGCTCACTCCGGATCCCAAACATTGACTCATAATGTGTGTCCATCTTCTGATGGACACAGCCGCTAACTATGTCCAATTATGTCTTGATAAGCTTATATTCTCCCTGGTGCCACAATAATAAAATTAGCAAAGCGGACAAAGTTATGTTGATTGTTCAATGTGTCTTTTGTTGTTTCTGTCTGCGCTTACTATAATGCACTAAAGTGCCATTTCTTTTATAGAAATGACTTGGTGTCGAAGCGGAACTTTAGGACAGAGTGGGGTGCTCTGAAAAGACACTTACACTCCCATTTCTTACACACACTCATCCTCAGACAAACACTCGAGGAGCTCAGCTCCTAATCCTGTTTACTCTGCTCCGCAGGCAGCGAGGAAGCGCAAGATCTCCATACTGAAGGCTCAGGGGAAGAGTGCCGAAGCCATCCGGGAGCTCAATGAGTACCTGGAGCAGTGAGTGTGTTTCTACACGAGGTGGCGAGGGTCAGACTCCCCCTCCTCTTGTCTCCCCCCTGGCTTTTATTTTAATTAAAAATGGCTCTGCTTTCAGTCGTGCTGGCACAATCTGACCATGATATGCCAACAAACTCTTTCTTTGATAGCTGCAACATTCAGTGCTGTTAGTGTTGTACACAAAGGTCTACTTATATAGTCTTTGGATTGTTGAAAATGGACGGAAGAAAAAGTAATGTCATTTTGTGTTTTGCAGGTTTGTGGGTGACCAAGAAGCATGGCATGAGTTATCAGAGCTCTACATCAACGAACATGAGTAAATATATCTTTTTGGAATTGGTGAGAATGTGAATGGTGTGACTGTTGGTGATGCTTTCAGAAATCTTTTGCTAATTATTAAAGACATAATTGACTAAACTTGACAAGATTACCAAAGCTTGGAAAGGGCAAATTTCTGTGATATGTTGTCGTCTGTTCAGCTCAAACATGTTCAGAGGTGTTGAGGGACTTTTTTTTTTTTTTTTTTGAAGAACTTTCTTCTTCTTTCAGGGTTGGAGCGAGACAGCATTTTTTTTTGTGATTACACTCTGACCCATCTTTGCAATAATAATCTATTTCGACCAAATTCAAGCAAGACATTTTCAGGTGTTGACAGTAAACTGGAGTTTCATCATGGAAAGTCACAAAAATGGGTTGTTGGCATCATTGTTTTATCAAGACCAAAGACCAAACGATACGAAAAAGAAAAAAATCAATCATACTGAGTGGAGTGTTTATGCCGTGTGAAATCAGATATAAAATGATTCAGAATGGCAGCTGTATGTTCAGGTTGTATCTGTCGGTTTAACAGGGCTTCACATCACACTGATGGCTTGATCTCCTGAGGGCTGCTGGATGGTCACAATGGAAGGCGTTGGGGATGCCAAACTCAGCCAGGAGCCTGAAAGGAGCTCTGTCCATGTTTGTCACATAAGAGCAGTTTAATAGGATTTCAGTCTTAAGCCTCCTCTCCTCCATATGAGAGCAGAAAAGACTCCCTGGCCTCCCACTGATACTTCAGTTGCCAAGGAAAAATGCCAGACGGACAAGAGCAACGTAGAGGAAAAAATAATTTTGTTTGTGTCACCGTTTATCCGTCCTTAATTGTCTGGAGCTTAGAAGTTAGTGAAGCAGTGTCCGCAGTTAAAACTGTGGTTTTTGTACGTGTGTGTGTGGTGCGCCTGACTCCGCGGTTGCTGCGGTACGTAGGCAGCAGCAGCAGGAATGCGCAGCACGGTGAGAAGGCTACTTATTGGATATTTCATGCTTTTGTCTGGGGAGGCTTTATTGCTGTAGTAGCCAGAGGAAATCCAAGGGTGAGCGGATTATCTCCGAGCTTATCCCAACACTTCTAATATCACACCATTCACTCCCACAGCCCCTTATCTACAGGCGTGTCAATTTCTTTTCTTTGTTTTCTTTATTTGGGGTTACAAACTCCCTGTTTCCCCTCCTCCTCCTCCTCCTCCTCTTCCGGAAAGCCCAGCCATTATCGCCAGTCTTTTCCAAGAGGGACAGAGCGGCGGGCTGAGAGAAAGAGCGAGAGAACACTTGCTGTGAAATTCCCAGGAGAAGGTGGTGGCACTTTTCTTACCCCCCCCCCCACTCCAACTCCACCTCCAGCCAGAGAAAACAGAGGCTGATATAGAAGCAAGCAAGAGAAATAAACTCTCCTCCCCTCGGTGCCCAACACCCTGGAAGCTAAAAATAAACAAAGAAGTGTGTATTTGCCTTGGAGTTGTTGGGGTTGCAGCAGGCGGTAGCATTAACACATAAATAACATAATTAATAGTCTCTCTGTGTTGTCATTGTTTAAAACATTCCTTATGCCAGTAAGAGAGGAAATTATTTTGTCTGTTTGCAAGTAACGTGCTGAGCCATTGTCGGCGTCGACTCCTGGCTTCTTACCCAACTTGTGAGGGCATTCAACAAAATTGGACTGGTCGTCCAAAATTGCAGGATAAATAGTAATATTTTTTTTCCCAAACATACTTTGCACAGTCTGAATCCATTTTTGTCTCATACACAGTGGGAGCTGTGAGGAAAGTCACTGTTGATGGTTTTGCTCTCCTCCAAAAGAAACAAAAGTGATTCTTAGGCTTGCATGTGATGGTGACTCCAGACCGCTCGCGAGCTGCCATAGAGAGCGGCCCGGTGTTGGTAGGACGAGATGCCTCATTGTGAAAGGTAGGAGAGTTAAAGTTCTGGCCCCAGCACAAGATTCTGCTTGATGGCTGATGCAGCGGGGCTCTGTTGCAGGCCACGGCCGCTGCACGAGCACATCTGAAAGTCTTTACGGAAAGGAAGTGGTAATTGTAAGCAGCCCCCAACCTTCCAAGCCCTCTGATCCCCCCCCCCCCCCCCCCCCCCCTCCACATCTACTCAACCCCTTCCAACTGTTTATTTCTTTTCCCCCACCCCCCCTTCTGTGTCCCACCTTCTCTTCCCTCCTCTGCTGTTAATCTTTCAGCTAGTTACCATGGCCAAGTCTAAGTAGACTGATAAGTTCTTCATGTTGACGTGGACAACATTTGGATCACGTTGCCTCACCACAGAAAGAAAAAAAAAATCAGCCTCGTAGCATTTCACTCATATTTCAGTTTAGGCAGTTTGTGTCTATTCCCGCTCAGACAAATGTTGACACAAGGAGGGTTTTTTTTTTTTCTTCTGGTTTTCCTTTTTATTGATAAGGCTCGCACAGATTTTCAGAAACACAGACTACAAAAAGCATTCATCTTTCTTTCTCTTCGTGAGCCTGCTTCTTCTTCTGCAATTTGTGCATGCTGGTTTTGTTGTACAGATGTTTTATGGCCTCGTGCTCCGTGATATATTGTGTCTGCTCTTGTCTTGGCCTGGTCCAGAGAGGGGAAAACTGTGTATTAGAAGTGGAGTGGCAGCAGATTAGTGTGAGGTCAACAGCTCAGCAGTCTGCTGCTGAGAAGTGATCTCATCTGAGTATAGGCACAGTGTGCCAGCTCTTACTGTAGTGCTGACCTCAGGAAGGTAGTTAACTACACATTAAAGGCAGAAAAAACACACAGACGGACAAGATTGATCCTCAGTGTCCCCCAAAGGAGGGAGAATCACCACACTAGATGGGCTTTTACCTCTGCCAGCTGTCTGGACCGAGTACCCTTTACTGTAAGACTGAAGAAAAAAAACTTGATGTCATCTGGTGGATCTTTACACACCTCTGCAGTGTACGTTATAAGTCTGTCACTTGGAAACTGACCCATACTCCGCTGAGCTTCAATGTAGATTTATACCTGTAAATTTATTGGGCATGTATGTTGTGCTTCACAGTTGAGCAAGCTAAAAGATGACACATCCACAGCTGTATCAATCGGCTCACTGTTTGCCTTGTCGATTCCACAGCTATGGAAAAGCTGCGTTTTGTCTGGAGGAGCTGATGATGACCAATCCTCACAATCACTTGTACTGTGAGCAGTACGCTGAGGTAGGTAACCGCCTGGTTGTCCGTCATCAAGCACGGGGGTAAACTGCGAAATAAATATTAACTCTCTGTGAACGATGTCTCTTCGTAACACCTCAAGACACACTTAACGTCATCAGAGAATGTGGACTTGCAAAGGAAGGCGTGTTTACATGGGGGTGCACGTATTGTTTATTCAAATGCTGTGCTGTCATTGCTTGTGCTGCCCCTTTAGGTACAGCTCAATGGGCGTGTTTAATGTTTCCTTACACAGGTGAAGTACACTCAGGGAGGGCTGGAAAACCTGGAGCTGTCCAGAAAGTATTTTGCCCAGGCGCTGAGGTTGAACAATCGCAACATGAGGGCCTTGTTTGGCCTGTACATGGTGAGTACTTCTTCGCATGCAGAGACGATGAGATAGAATAAGAAGGGGAAGAAACTAAAACAGTCGAAAACCCCTTTTTTTTTTTTTTTTTTTTGTAACCCTGTGGTTTTGTCAAGGCTGAGGCTGGCCACAGTGTGTGTCAAGCAAGACTGGACTGTTTGTGTGTGTGTAAGTGTGTTTTTTGGGGTGAGGGGCGAAGAAGGGGCTCTCAGACAGGTCAGCTCTCTGCTGACTCAAACGGTGAACTCCAGCATTGGAAAAGTCTGCCCCTCCGGAGCTCTTTATTTTCGTAATAATACCCCTTTGGTGAGACTTTATGTGTATGACTTGAATAAATAAAGTAGTCACGGAGTAAAAGAGAGAATTGAGAGAGGGGGGAAAGAGCTGCCCCCAAGTATTTTGTCACTGTGAAATGATCCTACCAGGTGCTGGTTTGATTGTAGTCGTGGTTGCAAAAAAGCCCCTTCATCGACATATTTGTTTAAACAGGATGTTGTCTGCTAGCGCCAGTGCATCATATGTAAGAGAGACCTGACATAAAAACACAAACAAAGCGGCACAAGGAATAAAAAAAAAAAAAAAAGCAGAGAGGGGAAGCTGGCCTTACACAGAGAGCCTCTGTGTTTTCCTGTGCTCTGCGCTGGGATTCCTCAGGCAGTCCAAACACCTCACAGCAGCCTGCACCCACTCAGAGCTCGCAGAGGTGCAAGCGGCAAGTACAGGAGGAGTGGGGCAGGGTCAAACCCAAAACATTGGCTCCTGGTAACGCTCAAGCTGGTTTGGAGACAGAACAGGCCACTTTCTGTTGACAAGCCATCCGCTGACACCGGGGTGTTTAATGGATACTTCAGGTGGGCGTTTATTCTTTATCAGTGGCAGATCCGTCTTCAGGGTGCGCTTTGCAGATTATCAGCTCGGCTCGGTGGTCCGAATCCTGACAGGTGCAAGAAGTTCAGCGCAAGGGCAGAAAACTTTCACCATCTCGCACCACGCGATTCAGCACACGACAAACCTGGCAACACTGACCACAGTTGGGCTGCGGGTTGGTTACTGACAACACTTACGTGGGGATTCCCCTCCATAATGGTGTGCGCTGTTATTCGGGGGATAGCCTGTCTGGGTTGACATCATCTGAATTGAGGTTTCTCCTGTGTAAAAATATATATAGAGAAATAAAGAAAATGCTTACTCAAAATTACAGGAGCCAAACCATTTTTTTTAGAAAAAAAAACCAAATAAAGGTTTCCAGGTTGATGAGTGTGTAGTTAAATTTTCAGCACACTGGTCGTGAAGGCTTTGAAGTGCAGGCGGGGTAAGCCCTCTGGGTTTTGCTATGTGGAGATGATGGTAGGAACATGGGAAAGACATGGGGATTTGTGGTTCGGAGGGTAGCCGTCAGTGCAGAGACTGCGATTCACATGGCGCTTCTTCTCTCTTTGCATTTTTTATTTATTTATTTTGTGCCTCAACATACAAGCTTCTTTCATCGCCGTGAATCGATGGTGTTAGAGAAATTAGGCCCTGTTAAGTGACAATTTACGTATGATGCATTAAAACACTCACTTTTTCCTCCCCATAAGTGATTTCCCCTGTGTCATCAGGCCAGGGTCTGTTTTTTCTCTTCATTTCTGCCACAATGACTAGCAGAGTGGTGGATGGTAAGAGTGGTTGCACATTCATCTCAATTACGCTTTTATTGCTGTTTCACCAAGTTTTGATATAAGAACACCCCTTTCCCCTGTTCTCTTCTTTTCTATTTTCCCTCCGTCAGTCTGCAAGTCACATCGCTGCCAGTCCCAAAGTTAGTGCCAAGGTGAAGAAGGACAATATGAAGTATGCCGCTTGGGCTGCCACTCAAATAAATCGAGCCTATAAGGTGAGTCCCCGACTGATTTTAATTGGACTTGATGTTCAAGCACCCATCTTTGGTACATTAGTCTTTCCTCCTGATGGCTTTGTCTTCTGCTGAAAAAATATAGTTTCACTTTTTCCCACATTACTCGTCCAGCAGACACCAAAAACCACCAATCAGACTCCTCGGTCGTGTCTTTGCTTTCATGGGACATTAACACACAATAACCAGACATCCTGAAATCCCCTTCATTTGCATAGAATGTGAAAAAGCATTCACCACCAAGTGACCCCCGAGTGCACAGCAGTTGCGATGGATGCCTTTCGACTTTCACACTGTTGTACTAACAACCCGGGTGTCTTTCAGTGTGTCTGGGTACATTTACTGTTAATGTGTTGACTTAAGGCCACAACGTCTGCTAAAACTTTATCCCACAAGCTGGCTTCACAGATGAGCTTCTCGCTGAGCCACAAGGCGATTCTCAGGGGACGAACAACACGCCAAACTGCAGCCGAGAGTTGTCGTGTTCAGTCCCTCTCAGAGTTGGCTGTTGACCCTTCGGTGGTTTGAAAGAACTGGCAATTTTCTGGCAATATCATGTGTCTTATCATACATTTTTTTCCCCCTTTCCTCCTTATCCTCGGTGTATTTCGCAAATCACAATGTGTCTCATAGGCCAGAGATCTTTAAAAACAGAACATCATATGGGATACATTCAAGCGTCATTTGTGTTTAGCAAGAAATTTACATGCATGTCATTCGAAGTCTTGAAAGAATTTAAGAGTTCGAGAAATGTGGGTTTGCACAGCGACACATTCACAGTATATATCGGGGATCCTGATGTGTGATGTTTCCAAACAAACCTTGTTTTCATATTAGTCACATTTAGTGGCCGTCTTCGTTTGACGGAGTGTAAACACAGACCTTAGTCACCTGGAACTCCGCAAATGTGACGTAATGACAGGACTTTCCATCCAGGTCAACAAGCCACATCCTTCCATGTTCGATGAAGACGCCAATGTCAGCATGACCTTTAGAGTCACAAAACACGTGAACAAAATTATGGTAGGATGAAAAAAAAAAAACTTGTTTGCAGCCATACATTGAATTAGGACAACAAATCCATTCAAAAGCTCTTTCAAGCACAACTTTTATCCAAGTCAATGGTCCAGTTGTCTCGTTGCTCAGGATTTCCAGCATGCAAAGGCATCGCTTCCTCAGAAAGTTGCAGTTTGAAGTTACAACCAATAATGCAGTTTTTGGGCCCACTATATCTAAGAATATATAAAAAATATGATTCAATGATTCGTTCACAAGACATGAACACATTTTGGACTCAATGCAACAGTCTGGAAGAGACTACTGTTTTGTATGATTCATTGAAATGTTCTACAACTTTTAAGTGCAGAGAAACAAAATTAAAACACTGTTGTTTATGCTGGGATGTCACACTAAACTAAACCTTGAATCAGGTGTCCTCAAATTCCACCTTTCAACTATAGCTGTGTATTCACGTATTCGTATCCACACATTAACACGGAGAAAGGGAAGATGGTGTTACTCCAACACTGTCGTCATGACAACCTAAATGCTGCAAAAAACATTTTTAATAGGGATCCTATGTACCATATGTGTTGCTGTTTCAGGCGTCACCAATTAAAGATGTAATGAGTGGTTGAGTGTGTGTGGGACCTGACAAGAGAGAGGGGCTCCCCGCTGGGCCCCTTAAGAGCTCGTCTCACCACACTCGACTCCCCTCACAACGTAGACGCATTTCACACGTCGAGCGTGGAGACAAGCCCGTCTGCTGCTGGAAAAGCTGCATGTCAGGAACATCTCCCCGAACGCCCCGGAGCATGTAGCTGAAGTCTATTATTTGTTAGAAGTTAAAATGAAGTGAACTGTCATCACTGAAGTAGTGCACAGCTCTTTTTTTTTTTTTCGTTTTTCTTCTTTTTAGGTTCACACTTAATATGGTCGCAGATACAGATCTTCAGGATCAGCAGAAAAATGTAGGGGTGATGTGGTCAACAAAATTAGTCAATCAGATGTTTCCATTGATGTGAAGTTGCTTTGATCAAGTACATTGGCTGACCTCATCTCACTGTCGAGGAAAATCTTTGAACTCAGCAGGACACAAGATGAATATCCCAAACAGCTAACTTTCTAATATAAATCAGAGCGAGAAGAGCTGTTAAATTAAAATTAAAAAACATAAAAAACCTTTTATACTCGGGAACAATTTCGTCGTTTTCCCATGCCCAAATATCTGAAGACAAATACCCGCAGTGTAAGACTTCATCTGAAAGTTGTTACAGAGGTTACACAGTAGCTTAACCAGTTTTGTCGCACATGTTTTCCTTGCTTAGATATTTTCTTTATGGCCAAGAGGGTGTGGGAGAGGTTTTACCCACAGACAGAAAGCACATCTGTGTTTGGTGATGTTGGCTTTCATGAGCCGAATAGATCAGGGTTTGGTCCCAAACACGATCTCACATCAATCTCTAGCATTATGTCCTTACTATTAAATTGACGGCTTTTTGTTTCCATTTGTTTGAAATCCCAAGAAATTAGGCTTCTGCTAACAGATTTTAATACTTTTCTGTAGAATATAGTTTATTTCTTGTCTTCATTTGCCAATAATAAAATCCTTTGAACATTGATGTAATATTTGATTTCCGCGTATTAAAATCGTAATGTTTCAGAGTAAAAAAAAAAGCCATGTTCCAGATTTGAATATTATTCGTATCCGATATTAGAAGCTGGAGATGGTACCGAGTGAACAGCTTGTACATTACTATTGAATGAAAGTTGAAATTGTTTCATCAGTAAGAGAAAAAGTGTAAATTTTCAAAATGAAAATATTCCTGATTCATTTCAATTTACAAATGTTTGGCACAATTGGGGGAATAAAATGGTAATCAGCCCCCGACAACCGGTAAATGGGCATTATTCAAGCTTGATGGGGTCTTTAGGCTTCTCTTGGAGGCCGCCACGCAAGTGTTAGAAAGGTTGATGATGTGGCTTCGATCTCGTGTTGACGATAATGAGACACTTCACTCAGTCACACCTCCGTCCTGCAGGGAGAATGATGTGAACTCAATCGCTCAATAACCACCTGTATTTGTTACCCTGTAATAGTGCGGCCGGACGGGGAACTTAACTCTGCTATAAGTGTGTGCGTGCGGGTATAGTGTGCATCCACAATTTTTGTTGTTTTTCGCACTGTGAGACAAGTTAAATGACAAGGTGTGAGGTTGCCTCCTTTATTCTGTTTCTCCCACCTCCAGTTCAAGGACTTGTGAGGCCTTTAGGGAGGGGGGGGCGTCAGACAGCTGCAGGCTGCTGTACGACTGTGCTGCCTGATTGATGGTCCCTTTAAAGTGTTGTTCATGTCAGTCGTCCACTTTTATTAGGCTCTGGTACCTGGTGATTGTCATACCTCAGTGTGAGAAAAAGGTGGGCAGGTGAACGCAAGTGGGAGCAGACGTCGACGAGAGGTCACAACTGACTGGGGGTCCGTTTCTGAGAGCAGGGGGGGGGAGGTAATTACCTCGTGGGGTTGGCTGACATGTAAAAGACCTGGAGATGTGTATGCGCTTTAAAGCAGCGCTTCTTGCCCTACTGCCCTAACTCCAAACAAATTCTCTGATTAGCTCCTCTGTCACGGACCACAGGCTCCCACTGCGTCAGGACTCTTATTATCAGATGCTCTAAATAGATGTGGAGCTGTCTGGTCTGCTCCTACTGTTGTAGAGCTGGGCAGGAGTTAATGTGGTGGTCTCACCTCAGGCTGAGGAGATAATTGACTACCGGGCCCGGGGTAATGGCGCATTAAGCAGCAAAGCAATGAAATGCACTGATCGTTATAGTCACCCCACCGCACACACACACCCTAAATCTAGAAGAATGACTCACCCTTGGAAATTACATAGCCAATTGTACACCTTAGCCAAGTGCGCTCGCTTAACTGGGAGTTTGGCAAAAGGGAAGGAAAAAACTTTTGCCATGGAAAGACAGTATGGGCTAGGTTAAGACTACAGTTAGTTCCTGTTTGTTGAGGCTTGCGCAAGACGAAAGGTTGAATGAATAAATGTCTCACTCATAAAATAAGGGCTTTATGTAGAATATATCATTGCTTTTCCCTGTGGTTTTCCACAAATGTGATGTCGACACACGAGGATGCGCAACTTGAAAGTCTTGAATCGATTCCCTTTGCATGTTTGACTCTGGGTAATTTTGACCACCCTAAATTACAGTCCAGGAAGATTCTCGAGGTGGGAAGTACCCAGAAAGAGCAGAGTTTTAGGGTTGGTTTTTTTTATGGTTCGTGTCAATATTCACACTTTCAATACGTATGTCAAACTGTGGCCATGTAGGATCCAGATTCCAGTAAGAATGTTGCTTTATCATGGTAAAAGTTGGGTCCAGTTCCTCTGTAAGAGTAACAACACGAGACAGGTTGAAGGTTTGAAACCAAATTAATATGAAGACTGGCCCCAATATTAATGGTTGTGCAGTATGCTGATGATGTACAACTGTAAAAAACTTCAAATGATAAAAATTGGAAATAGCATTGCCATACAGTGATAGTTATTAATTGTAAAGAATAAATAGATAACTGAGAAATATCTAGCATATTGACTAAAATCTTTCTTAAAGAAACTTCAAGATGGGAATGATGCCGTTAAAAAATCCTTCTTGGTTGCTGATTGCAGTTGTTTATATAACGTTTTAGAATCGCTACATTTGTGCTTTTGAGACAAAAAGACGAAGAAAACACCAAGCAGACACAGGGAATGAAACATTGATTAAAATCTTCTGGTGTTTTCCCCTTCACTAACTCTTACTATAATAGTTATGCGTCCAACTATTTTCAGATCTACAAAAAAAGTCCCTGCAATTCACAAAGTCCTGGTTCCTATTTCTGTCCAGCTGAACATGCAGCAGCCCTCTTGTTGCTCTCTTTCACAACTTTTGTTTGGACGCCGCAGGTTTCAGAGTTAGTTCTGCTGTTTCATCAGATCTGCTTGCAACAGTTACAGGCTTGACAAGCCAAGTAAAGGTGATGATTTTGTCTTCTTCCTGCTCACTGTTGAAAATTACGTCATTTTACAGCAAAACTCCCATGTCTACTTCTTAGCTTCTCTGTATGGACTACATGTTCTCACTGTGCGATGCAAGTCATGCCACTAGTGGGTGCTATGGTTCATCCTATCACCCATTTATGCACACCGGGAACAGTACACTGTAAACATTTAATCTTCCTTAAACTTGTTATTGTGCATCTACTTCTGCATATGCAGAACTATTTACTCCATCTTCTGCTATCTACACGTAGACTTAGTGTATCCAAAACATTGTGCTCAGGAAACAGTCCTCAAAAAGTTGTTTTCAGTGACTCCAAAAGCCGTGGGCCAGCCAAAAAAAAGTTCGCCATTTTCAATTAAAATGGACTTTGTGACGTGGAAGTGAAAAGGCATCATTTTTGTGTTTTCTTTTCGGGTATGTTTCACGTTCACATGGCAATGTTTTGAAAATTATGTGCGTTTACACAGAAACAGCAGAAACGCTGACATTTATGTAGTTATCAAGTTGGAGTAGTTTTTGTAATGAAACCAGAGAACCATACGCTATAAACACTAACATAGTGAGTACGCAGACATGACTGTGGACAGACGATGAAGTTGGATTGTTATTACGGTGACAACTATAAAACTACCAAAGTCCCAGGAGAATATGGACTGGAAGTCATGACATTCTGGAGGCTGTCGTTGTTGTTCTTGTCATCTACTCACACATGTGCAGATGTGTTTTCATATCCATGCAGTCAGCGTTCAAAAAGTTGCCTTTTCGGTGGCTCTGAGCGCCGTTGTCGTGTAAATAGGCACTCAAAACGCAACAGAAGTTTTCCGTTGTCGCTTGAAACCGTGTAAACGGGACTTCAGATTTCCTCCTGTAGTCTAGATATGTATATGATTTTAAGTGTTGACAAAAATGGTGTCTTATCAGTCCTGTGGTGCTCAGAACCACTGACATTCGGTTGTAGAAAAAGTATGGTGCGACTGTGATGGAAAAACACGGCCATGCTGTCTGATGTCAGTTAGACCAGTTCAACACATCCCACTTTATAGTTTACTTCATGAGATTTATTTTTGTCCATTGTCAGAGGAGGTTAATTGGACTGACCTCTGGTTATATTCCTGGTTCCGCGCCCCGGGTTGAGGAAGTCGTTGGTCCCTCTGGTTGTCTTGTCTGTTGCGAAGTTAAATTGGGGAGAAACATTGTGCATATTCTCGTACATGATCGTGGATCATAATCCGGCAGCACTTCCTGTGAAACCCCGTGGACACGGGTCGGAAATGAACGCGGGGTGTTACGTAGCCCCATTCTCCAGGGTGTGGAAGTGGACTAACGCGAGCATCCGGTCTCCGAGCGCTCTCCAAACCAAAATGGCACTTATGCAACAGTTGAAGGAAAAGCCATCTGATTAGAGGTATTATTTTACTTTTCATGACCCATTTACCAACTCCGTCTAATGACCACTGTTGTCTCGCTAATTATTTCTGCTCCGAAGCCTTCCAGACCCCCAAACACAAACGTTTCATCGCGGCCTCTGAAGCGTGTCACGGAGTGAATGAGGTTATCGCTGTCTTTAACGGAATCGGGCTCTCCATTACTTTAGCTGGCAGAGATCTAATAAGCTTATCCTCTCTTCTCTTTCCTCTTTGTGCCCCTCACCTTCCCCCTCCGATGTGCAGCTGGCCGGTCGTGGAAACAAGGAGAACAAATGCTCCATGAAGGCGGTGGAGGAGATGCTGGAGTCCATGCAGATCACGATGTCGTAAAAAGGAGGGGAAAAAAAACAAAACACAACCCGCCGTGCACACCTTTCTTCTCACCTGCCGTTCTCTCGGGGGAACATGGCAGCTCAAACAGCCTTGTAATGTGACCAGAGTCTTTTAAAGGTTTTTTTTGTTTGTTCTTGCTGTTTTTTGGCCCTTAAAACATGAATTGACTGGATTAGTCACAGAAGGTATTTGATACCCTCAAATGTGCGTAAAAATCCATTGACTAAAATGAGTTTAACCCGCAGCCAGTACTGTACCATCTCACCTTTACATTATTTTTTTTTTTTTTGTTTTATTTAGTTTTAAAAAAAATATAACTTAAGCTAACGTCACCACTCATTACATACAATATTCAACCCGCGTGACCCGGAGAAAACAACTGTACAGTGAATGCTATTTATAGGGACATTGTGGGGATTCCACCTGTCTGCACTGACGTCTTCTACTGTCTGTAAATGAACTTTTTCTCATCAAATAAACACGTGTTTTTTCTTCCTTTTGTCAATTCTGTCAATTTTTTTATGAATTGGAAATGATTGTTAAGAGAAATGTTTAGTTTATCAGATTAATTGTACTTGAGATGGAACAAATGTTTGTCAAAATTAAAAACAACAACTGAGCAACAGGTGTGTAAAACATTTTTTTTTTTTTAATCCAGCTGAAGATTTCCACTTTTCGACTTCCACCAGCAAGATCAGCTTCAGGAGAACACTTAGTAAAAACCTATTTAGGAATCAGTGAATGTTCATGACAGATGGGGAAGGGAGGCCTGTCGGAGGAGCGGGGGCCCGGTCGTCTGCACCGTCACCGCCGTTCATTGGGTTCAGTAATTGCGAAATTCAAATTGATCCAAGCGATTGTCTGAAGTCGTCGCTCACCCACCCGTACAGGGTCAGCTGTTACTTCACTCTTCTTTATTTATTAAGTCATTGCAAATGTGTCATAATTTCACTTTTTTGGGGCTGCTGGAAAACCTGAGTGTTGAGTTTATGGTCTTTTTTTGGACAGTTTTGTAAATTGAGAGGTCACCAGCCCAGAGCTGTGAGCGAGTTAAAGCCATTTTCTAAAGTTTTTAATACTGTTTGGCCTTGGTCAGTGGATGAATGTGTCTGCATTTGATTTGTCTCACCAATCTGGCGGAACCAATGAAAGCCAGGGGACATTTGAGCATAAACTGTTTCAAGTTATTTTTACAGGAGAAAAAAAAAAGGGGGGGGGGGGGGCTGCAGCTGAATGAAGCTGTTTTTTGAAGAGTGGAAGCTTTTTGATTTGAAGCAGCCTTCAAGATGTAGTACCCATGTAAATATTGTTGTACTTGCAAACGTCGTTTATTAACTTGTAAAAAGAGGAATCGAGGTTGTCAATCAGTTTGAGGGAAGTCATTTTTGTTAAGAGAGTTTGGGCTCCCAGTGCCAGCCACACTGAGGCAATAGTGCCATCTGTAGTCTGGGTGAGGAACTGGTTTGAGTTGAGGGAACTCCTCAGACTTCCTGCAGGAGTGAGTGACAATAAGCACCTGGAGTCAGGCTGCTAATGTCATGCTCTCTGCTTAACCTGCATGTAATGTTGTTTCTAGCCTGTCCACAGCTCCTATTTGCTAAGGGAGAAAAATGTGAGTTACGTGCCATTTGTCACTCACGAATCTGATACATTTTCCCCTTGTGCAGCTCTGCTGTCCAAACATATCCATGTAGAGTCAAGAAAAACAGCATCTTGGCTCATGCCTTTGTTGTAGAGTCGGGCTGAACCGAAGCATCACTTCTCACCTCGCTGCACGAGACACCTGCTGCTCCCGGCCATTTCCCACAGCGCTCCCAACAGTTCAGAGCATGAGAACATGTTCTCAGTCCATACCTGGACAGCAGTGCCAGACTCGCAGACTGAAGGAAAGCGAGGAGAGACGTTCCAACCCCCACTAAGTCTCTGGCTCGGCTTAGTGTGAGCAGGGGATTCACTATTAGTCCTGCTCACAATCCTGGATTCCCTTGGAGATTAGCTCCTAGAAAGGCTATTTGCTTGTCCTCAGCTGCTCTGCAATGGCCAGGTTAACCACACGGGATGAGCCCCCAGGCTGATGAGCTTAATTCTGGATAGAACCGTGGCCTGAACAGCCTGTTTATCACGAGCTGATAATAATTTACAACAGGGGTGTCTAACGCAGTTTAGTTCAGGGCCCACATCACTGATATCTCTGGTTGGCTCTCAGTGTTGTGTTGTGTCCGCAACTCTTATAAAATTTGTTTAAAAATCAATGATTTCTTTGAAATAATAAAAAAAATGTTTGGTGGTTTGATGGTGGGCCAGATTTAGCCCACAGGCCTTATGTTTGACACTTTACAACCTTCCAAGTCTCTTCAACATATTGATAGTGTAAGTAGGATAACATCCGTAGCACCCTCATGGATGTGTTGGCACAAAATTTTTTTAAAAAGGACCTTCACCATCAGGAGGTAGATGGTGTTTGAAATTAAGAATCTCGATGTGACCACAGTGGATGGATTGCTGTGAAGGTTAGTGCAGACATGCATTTACACCAATAAAGTCCTTCTCCAAGCACTCATGAAAAGGCTGAAAACTCATCCATTGCACATGGTTTTTATTCTTGGAAAACAATTCAATGATTTGAAGTCTTCGCACAGAACACTTTGAATGGAAAAATTGGCTCCGCCTGCTTTAGCTTACTTGCTTTCATGTTGCTGTGGCGCAATATTCAAGATCTCAAACAATGTGTGGTTCAGTCTGACAACCAATTAAATGTTTGCTTTTTGGTTTTTTTACCTACTCAACAATCCAATCTTATCTGTATCCTCTTTAAACAACATAACGTTGTGGGCACAGCAGGGTCTAACCTGAAAAGGTATCCAGTCCATTACAGCGTAAACACAAGAAGGAAGCTTTATTTATATAGCACATTTCAGCAACAAGGGAATTCAAAGGGCTTTATATCAACAAACAACTATGGCTACCACTCACATCTGTGCGTATGTCAAGTTACATTCCCCTATTAACCTCATGCACATGTTTCTCACAGGTGGAACAGACAAACTATGAACAGAAATATCCCCAAGCCTGGACTTCCTCACCACGACATCACAGTACTGTAAGGTCACTGAGGTCACTTGGATGGGATTGCTTTATTCCACTGTGACTGAGATACAAAAGAAATGGTTGAATGAAAGTCATAACCAAATTATGTTTAAATATACAAAAAAGGAGTCTGTTTAATGAAGCTTCAAATATTCCCCCATTGGTAAGGTTGCACTTCTAATTCAACACTAAACGGAATATTAATCTTAGAGCCCGAGCCGTTTCAGAAAGTTGTGTTTTTGCAAGTCTCCACAGAGACAAGTCAGAGTGTTTTCAAAAAGTTGTGTATTCAGTGGCTCTGAACACAGATGTCACATAAATAGACACTCTTGCTTGATCTGAATGTGGACATGACTTTAGGAAAGGGGAGGGTCAGGGAAACATACAGCAAGAAGAAGGTGGCACAAGCTGCTCTGTGATGTTCGGGAGGGAATGGAAAGATGGAGCCGTCGACTCATCCATCACTGTCAGTCTTAAGGGCAGAGGCGGGGAGAACTGAAGATGGATGAGGCATGCGGTGCTAAATCCTGCCCTGTCCACTCACACAACCTGGGCCTGGTGATGAAATAGCATTTTGGCCGTGTGCGGGTGGACGTCCTGACCCGCGCCCTCTTTTCTGGGAATGAAGATGCAGCAGGAGCAGAGTTGAACCAGTGAGGATGGATCAGTCAAACGATAGCCGACATGGTGGGAGAGTTCAGAGGAGATCACCGCTCCAGTCAATGTGTGATTGGCCAGAATGCGGTCCCAGGAATCTGCTAGTCCGAGCTTTTCCAAGCCTTTTGATCCGTTTCAATTAGCTTTGAATATTAACATATGTATGCTGCCGCAATAAATGCACATTTATTAACTCCGCAGCATTTGCATTGATTTGCTTGGCTTGTCGTGTTAAATTCATGCTGGTTTTGTGATACAATTCATTTTGTGGAAAAAAGTGTCTGACAAGCCTGCTTAAGTTTTTTGGGGGCCTTGGATGGAATGCAAAAAAGAAAAAAAAAATCTGCCTGCATCTCATTCATCCATCCCACACAGCTCAGTCAACGCTTCCAAATCGCTTCATTACAAACTGATAAAGAGGTGGGACTGTTAGGTGGAAAAAGAAAAGGGCTGGAGGGGCGGATTTTACATAAATTGGAACCATTTCATTGGGAGCCAATACCGTTGTCTGGCCAAAGCAATATTTTTTCTGCTTATTGCACAATGTCTCCTTGTTGATTCTGTCATTATTTCCCCCCTTTGTTCTACACAATTGTACCGACTTGAATGCAAACCTAATTTTTTCTCCCGAGGGCATCGGTGCTGGGAAATAATTTCCTCACGGGGCAAGAGAACATCTTTCAAAGAAGCATGCGAGTGTGTGAGAGCAGGGGAAGAAAGTGTGGTCATGAAAGTGCGATTATGAATGTGCAGACAATGTGCAGGCATGCCTTTGTGTCAGCTTCGCTTTGTGTGCACATGCGAGCGAGAGTATGTGGTAATTTCAACAATATGAAGCATTCTTGCCTGCCGATGGAATTAAAACTATTGGCTCGGGGCGGCACTTGCACTCCTAAAGCTTTTCGACCGGGAGGCTCCAGACTGCTGCGATCTTCTTCCAAGGAATATTCTGCGGCCTCCGCAGGCCTTCTCTGGTTGTTGCCCCGACATTTCAGCTCCAGGCGGTGCTGGCAGAGGCCTGGACTGAGCACATGTCGAGGGCTGCGTCCTGTCTGCTGTCACAGAGCAGGGCATGTGTCAAATCAGAGAGAGGGCAAGCCGCTGGCTCCAGCAGACAGTTGTACTTTCCAGCCCAGGCTTCCCAAACCGCAAATCCCTTCTCAGAGCGTCTTCTCAGCCAGAATGCTCGGGCCTACCCCACACAAGGCCTGGGGCCTAATTACAAAAAGGAGGGAAAACCAGATTTGGCTACTGATTGAGCTTCCTGGGTGAATGTTAATAGCAACCACAGAGGGATATTTTATACTCTGAGAGGGATGCGGCAGACACTGGGAGCATGTAGGAGTGAAGGAAGCCCCGGGTTTCACAGGCAAATCTTTACAATCCGGGCAAGAATACATACAAGATGTAACATGTTCTGTTATTCCATGGGCATCGAGAAACATCGCTCTTGTGTCTACACTGACTGAAGACATCCAGGAATGATAAACAATGTTGCCAACGCTCATTCCAAATTGGAACAATGGGACCCATATTACTCTGTGGGTTAGCTTTGGTGGTGTGCAAGAACTTCCGTGTCTCGTGTTTGATTACACACATATTATGGTGTCAGCAGTGGAATGTACATCCACTGTATGTCTCTACTGCACAGAGATCATACTGTACTGGTAGATTTCAATGCTTCATACACTTTGTGCTTTTATTCCACTTTGCATGTGATTGTCTGGCCCTCCATGCCAGCCCTATAATGGACTGGCAACCTGTTCAGGGTGTACTCCGCCTCCTCGCCCATGTTGGCTGGGAGACGCTCCAGCTCCTCCAAACCTTAGTCTGGATAAAATGTGTGCAGAAGATGGATGAATGTGATTCTACCTTACTACATTTCATAGGAAAATATTGTGATATTACCACGACTGGATTGATGTGACCATATAGTATTGTTCACTTTTACATCTACATTAAACCAAGTGGAACTTAAACTTAAAGACTGGAAAAGGAAAGGGGGAGTTGGTTGATTTGGCTTATTGGAGGAAAACTACTTTCTTTCTTTTTTGTTTTTAAAGCTTGGGAAGGTGGGCATCGAGGTGCTGTTGGGGGACCTATGATTGAATATAACTTTAAACCAGATGAATGGCTTTTATCATCTCCTGGCAAGAAAACAGATGAGTGTATCTCAGCAAATACAGAGCAGGAGTGTCAAACATGTGGCGGGTGGCCAGGCCAAAACCGGCCAGGAAGAGGGCCAGCCCACAGGATGAACTCCCAAAATGTAAAAAAAAAAAAGATAAAAGAAAGCATTGACTGCACAAACACATACACTACTGGACACTTTGTTACGTATTTGTTTAAAGTGAATTAAATGCACAAGAATTGTCTGAACTAATGGGACAGTCCTGAGTGGTTTATAGGTTTACCAGGGTACCTCTCATAATCGGTCTTCTCTATTATTTTCTTTCCTGCTTAGTCCAGCGGGGGACATGGTGGGTGGCCAAAGAACCATTTAGTGTGGCCGTGGTGGGCATGCGCAGTTGAGGCATTTTAGAACAGTTCCATTGCCATAGCGTTTTCTATAAGTTCCACCATGGTAGCCAACTTCAGAAAGTTGTATGTTTAAGGGCTCCACACCCCAAAATCAATCAAAGTTTTCGGTTTTCACGTGTAAACAAGGCCTGAATTTCTTCCAATCTGCCCAAAAAATAGCATATCTCCCGTCCTTGGCCCAACCTAAGACCTTCTACCTGATTTAGACAACCCAGTATCACTGAACTGAACACTGCAACAAATAGCCAGTGTCTTTAAGAGATATGATCATTTTTAAATGACTCACTCATAAGTAATCAATGATATGATACAAGCTACATTAAATCTCAACACCCAGCAGGAAAACCTCCCCCTTTCTGTTCACAAACTGCTCAAGGTCAATAATTCTGTAATGGTCTGTAAATGGGTTTGACACCTCTGCATAAAGGGATTTCTTCTTAAACATGATCCATGAATTTTGATGTTTTCATAAGTTGAACTTGTCGCTGGAGGTTGTTTTTTTTATTGTTATTGTTATTTTGATTTTATTCCCATGTTGGCTCGTCTACTTGTCTCCCTCAGTTAATGTAATAGCCAGTGTTTATTGTTGCCCCATGTTTAATTGTGAGCGTGGAATCAGCCCTTACATCTGACCCCAATAAGGAAATCAGCATGTATGCCAAAATGTCAAACAATTGCTTTTAGTAAATGATGTAAATACCTCAAAATAAATTCCTCTGCCAGTTGCACCGTGAGACTTCAGGTTGAGGTCGTCAGCTTAATTTCAACGCATTCAGCTCCAATAGTATATTTTCAGTAATCACAGGAAAAAATGTCATTAATCACATCCAGATGAGGCACATGTGCACTTTAATTTATTTATTAGTGGCTGGTTCTCCAATCCAACTCTGGGATGTCTCTGGGACGGCTGGTCACTGTTTCTTCAGCTATGATATCTTGGCGATGCGTTGAAGTACACAAAGATTTCCCAAAGGAAAAGGCCTGACTCAGCCGTGTGTCGTTTGATATGTGTCAATTATGTCATCAGTGTGTGATTTGAGCCTCCATCTGCAGCGCACACTGACATGCAATGCGGTCTGCTGACTCGCTTGGGCTGTGTTGTGCACTTCCCTCCATTTGCCTGCTCTCTCACTTTGCAGCATAGTAAGGTTACAAGATTACATCCTCCCTTCAAATATATCCAGTCAAGACCCATCGCTCTCCTCTTCCGTGACACCGTCTGTAATACACAGGAAAACATACTTGGAGTTTCTGTTGTGGAAGTTAAGGGGGGAATTTTTGAGGAGCTTTGCGCGATGGATGGGAATGAACTCTACCATGTTATTGCCACGTGCAATTTTATGTGCGGTCACGTATACACTCGCACACCAATGGATACTTATGTCACACGCACGCATTCTCGTCAGTGTAAACTTGGCAGACAGGCAATGCTACCATCTGCTTGTGGGGAGCGGGATATGGCAGGCCGACGGCCGCAAACAGCCAAGGTAATAGTGATGGGTTACACTCAGTCTCTATCTCCCAGACAGTGCTAGACTCCTCAGTCCGCAGCATTTGGACATTTTACAACATAGGCTCCGGCGTAGCGGCAAAGCGCTTCTCCAGTTCACTGGCAGCTACTGCAACGTTTCCCCGACATCTACGTAGATTTGTGTGAACCTGACAGAATTGCCTTATTCATGCACTTCTTACCCATGTAAATCTTGGAGCCATTTTCCGCCAACACTTCCAGGTAAGGATTCTTTTTTAATAAATGCTAATTGAAGTTCTGCATGTGTAGGATTTCTCTTGGATACACGAAAAGTACGGGTCAAGAGCACCGAGAGAAAAGCTTGAAACTGTGAAATACAGCCAACGGACTATTAGGAAAATAAAGAACAAAATGAAAGTCCTGGGTTTATGATTTGGGTTGACAACCAAGTGAACAGTTAGAATCCTTGCCAATGAGTAAAAAGGTGAGGCTACAAATCTACTACCTATGGCAGCATTTTAATGAACATTTTGTTCATCTGGACTGTAGACAGCAAAAACTTTTAATTACGCATTTCTCTATTTCAGGCCCACTAAACCATCCAGATCTTCATGGAGCCACTAATCATTCTTGTTAAATCCAGTTTTCGTAGGTCACATTAAAGTTTCAGGCGCTCATCCAACCTCAGGTTTCTAATGCTAATATACAGAAGGTGTACATTTTTACATATAAATCATTACATTTTCTAAATGAAATGACACAGATGACCAACTGAATTGCGGTTGCCTCGCTGACCCTTCCTCGGTATTAGTGTTGGCAAAAGTTTGCAGGTTTTTCTCCATTTTTCATTGCAGCCAAGAGCCAGAGAGTCTCATTTCACCACATATTCCTCTCAGGTCAAAGTGGGATCGTACACATAAAAACCCATCATGTCGGTTGCTATGTGGAAGACTTCTGCAGTCTTTCTAACTTGAGTTTATCGTGACACATTTGACTTTTTCAGTGTGAGAGGTGCGTGCAAAACACTTTATGGATTGTAATCAATATTATCTGTAAAAGAATAAACCCAGCTGTTTAGAAATAATACAATATTTTATGTTAATGGAGAATAATCACAAATGTACTTTATAGCTGTTTCAATGACTTGATTAGTAATACAGCTCTTCAGTGATGAGTTTATTTAATACCGCCAATGTATTTACAACGTATACCTTTGATTCTAATTGTAGGAGGAGTGTGGAAACACTTTTCAGGGCAGTTGTTGACAAAATGTATCACCACATCTGCTGAATCCCTCAAATCCATTAAGACCTGAAGCAAGATTTGCCTGTATCCTTTTATGGGTGCAACATTTTTGTGTTTCTGCCATTGGAGCTGGATGTCATGATGTCAACTTTTCACATTATTTCAGCAGATCAGGATAGAATTTAATTGGATTAGTTTGACTAAATGGAAATATATCAATGTCTTCGCATACAACCTAAAATATAATTGTGTAGTGGACTTCAAATTTTAGTGGGTTGTTCATCTGCTTAACACCAAAATCTTTATTCTTGCCCACAGCTCATGGATTCCGGATTGGATATTTCTTGCTGGAATGCAGTTTCAAAGCAAATCAAGCCTTTGCTTATACACAGCTTCAATCAAGCCTTGGTCAAAACACAGCTTCACCATTTTCAATTTGAAATGAGTGATTTTAATTGCCATTGTAGACCAGAATCAGTGGTGACAAATCTTACATCGAATGGGGTGTGTGTTTCACACCCATTCATTCAGTGACAGACACTTGTGCTCCTCGAGCTGGCCTCCATGTTGCTGCACAGCCAAAACTGACTGGAACTTTGGCTCTCTGGAGACCAGGGGTGCTGAAGCAGCTAGTCCTACTTAGCGCCTTGGTGTTCAGGTTATGCTGGAAAAGTAGTGCCTTGTCTGACTATGACCAACTCATGACTGCTAAAGTAGTTATGGCTTTTTTCAAAATCCCTCTCCAAGAAAAACAAGTGGTCATAAAAAAGTTCAAGATGCCTTGAGGGTAAATATTAATATAGTGCTCTTGCACAAGAAAAATGATACGCTGATAGAAGTTCAAACCGTGGCTCATCTGTTGCCCCCAAATATGATGCAAAATAGCTGAGGAGTTTGTTTTTGTGCCTCTGTGAAGTTTTCCCAATTACTTGTTGCGTGTGACCTTGTGATCTTGGGTTGACAACCAGCTCGCTTAAATCACGGAAAACTCATTATAGTTAAAATATATATATATTTTTTAAATGGTGCACTCACTCTACTCTAACATCAAAACACTGTCCAGGTAGCCAGTAAGCATTAGCACAGTTGGTTGCATTCTGGCTTTGCTGGGCTTAGAGTTAATAATGGTTTACAAATATGGTTAGGTTTTGGTTGTGTGGATTTGGACTCATTTGGACTGAGGGCTGGCACATCTAGCCAGACACAAATTGGGTATGGACCATGCATGGTGTCCTCAATTTAAACAAGATGAATATCTGGTTCAATTTCAGAGGATAGATTCTGGCCAGAGTACTTGGGCCAAGTTTTTTTTTTTTTTTTCTAAATTTGCCAGACTTGGGCAATCATCGCTCCAAACAATTCTTGGCCAGATGAATATGCAGCAATGCCTTTCATATTAGAAACGAATGGAGCAAATGGAGCACAATAGTAGCCTTTGTTGATTATGTTTCTGAACTGATTCTATATGCTTAATATCTAAAGGTCACACATTGAAACCACCAGGATTTAAAGGATCTGTTGGTATCTTCTCGGCGCCAGGTAAAATAACATTCCCCTCAATTCATTACCAGGTCGAGTGGAGTCCATGCCTTGATGGGTCAGGGCTGTTTTCACAGCAATAAAGGAAAATACACAATAATAGAAGGTCATAATGTTGTCGCTAATAAGTATAAAATATTTACTCTCTGGTCAAAAATGTAGATTTTCCACTTGGGTACATATTCAATGTTGCCTATTTAATCTCACACAGCTTTATGGAATCATAACTTCTTTGGATATTACAGTTGTGTATCAGCAGATCTTGAAGACCGCTAATAACACCACAGTGGATACAATGACGAGATCGAGTTCTTCTTTAGACTATCAGATTCTGCAAGACTCAATAAAATTTACCTTCACTGGGGTGATCGAAGCATTTAAGTCTCGCTCAATAATCTCTATTGCCACTGCCCACTCACATTAAGTCCACTGTATCATGCAGCAATGCAACACTTGTAAAGATCTGGATAAGTAATACATATCATATGCTGAAGAATGCACACCCTTCTGAGGGGTAGGGTTACCTTTGTGGTGACCGTGTCAATAATTGTGCTCTATATACTTCTGGAATGGCTCTGCAAGAACTTTGCCCTCCTTTGGAAAAATATTGATGCAAATTTGTTTTGTTGTGGAGGCTATGATTCAGTCCAAAATTGAGAATGGTACGGTTTCCTAGCAAGCCCAAATTGGGCTTTTTTTTCCCTTTGAGAGGTCTGAGAGCGGGATTAAAAACCCCAAATTATTAAGTTTCTTGCCCTGGTGCGTCAACACTTTTGTGGTTCTTATTTTCTTTTGATACGTTGTTGGACTGTTATCAAGTCCTTAAAGGAATACAGCCCTGCAAGTCTACCTGAATGCTGCGGGGGCGTATGAGAAGTCAGTGAGATGTGAGCCCTAATGCCCTAATGCCATAAGACAACCTCAGTGTGACTGATTGTGATCGAACAGGTTAAAGTCAATTAATGCAAAGTATGAGTATTAGTTATGTTGATTTTTGAGCCATTGTAAAAGAGGAAGGGACTAACCGATTATCAGTCTCCTTTAATACAGACACTATACCACAAACACCATCATTCATGAAAGCCAATCAAAAGTTGGCACATTTTGTTTGAATGAATATTTCTTCCTGGTGGTATTTCCATATCAACATCAAGCCTCTTCGTCATTGTTAGGCACATAGAGAGAGAGAGTGAGATTTATTTAGGTTTGGATTGAATGTTTCTCATTTGTTAACAGTAAAAGCAAAATCTAATGGTTCATCATAAAAAAGAATAAAAAAAAAGAAAAAAAACCAGAGGTTTTATTCATGACTGCCCAGTTCGGCACTCCACCAAATCAACCCAGAATGCATTCCTCGATCCAGCTCACTGGCATCTCGGTCCTCACTCTCCTCAGTCTTTGCTGGCCCAGCTCTTAGTCTGGTGAACGGGGATGCTGTCACTCATCATCAGCCAGTCAAGTGGGAAGCCAGAGCTTTATATGGACGCTGAAGTGGAGAGGGGTTGGGATGACAACAAGCCGGCACGAGTGAAACCCCATCTGCAGGCAGTTTTATTTTTAGAAGTTACAAAACCTGCACTGGATTTGTAATACAGACACTTTCATTGAGCATCACTAAATAATTGCGACATTATCATGTTGTGCTCCTTTCATTCATGACAGTGCGAGTCATGTACTGTATAAGAAGTGGCATGGCTGATCACACTCATACATTCTCAATGTTGTTGCTCCAAGGTCAGGGATTTCATTATGTTGTCTTGCATTCAACCAAATTTCCCATCGTAAATGGAAAACAGGAGGGGAACACAAACGCATGGAATGCAGAGTGGTATACAGGTGGTCATTAACTATGACAAACAGTGCACTTGAGGACGGTCCAAACATAGGCTAGACAGACATAAAAACTTAAAGGTTGGACCAACAAGTAGTGCGAGCAAATGACAAGATGGAGGACATATTGTATACACATCGGGAGTAGAGAAACAACAAGCAGCAGTAGATACAATCAAAAATGAACATGAAACATGAACGTGAGCAAGAACAGTGAAGTAGAAACATAAACCAGAGACAGATTGTAACCATACATACCTGAGAGACATGAGAGTTAGGGCGCCTTCACACCAGGATGGACTGGGGATTCGGTTGGCTTGGGCAGGGAATGCTGAAAACTCTCACACCTTCTTTTGGTTTGATTCACTTTCCTGCTGCACTTTTGAAAGTGCACAAACCCACTGAGCAATTTAAAAACGTTGTTTTTGTGGGTGGCCGAAGCAACCGCGAAATACACTCATCTGACCGTGTATTGAAAAGTGGCTGCACTTCGTCATTACTCCATGTCTGCCCGCAAGATATTTTCCTAACTTTTTCTTTGTTGTCTTCACATTCCTTGGGCGAGTGCTGTCAACATTTTTTTTTTCTCCTGAATTCAAAATGCAACACGTGCTGTTACACTCTTGGGTTCACTTCCTGTATTTGCTTCATAGGCTAGTTCATCGTTATATTCCACTGTAAACGCACTGTTCAAGAGTTCACTTGCAGGGGAAATGAGACCCACATTTTCAAGCAGACCAGAATTTGCTTGTTTGGTCTGTGCAAGAGTGAGAATGAGCTTGTGGATTGAAATGAAGTGGATTATCTGAGGAAGTTAACTCTGAACCAAACTCCACTGGATTGCTGCTGCCAACAGAGATTCTCTCGCTGAAAAACCTGATATGCTAAATGCAACAAAATGCTATTAAGATTTTTTCATCATATGAAAACAAAACACTATGGAAAAGAATGCATGTATTTACAGATTTCTTGCAAAACGCAAAAGGCAACAGACAGCATGGCAAAAGTTGAAATTCCAACATTTAATCATTTCATGAATTCTGGCAATTTATTTCAAATTTGATGGCAGTGACACGTCTCAAAACAACGGTACATGGGAACGAAAGTCTTGACCCCGGCAGAGGAACATTGTGTAACCAATAAGGGTGAATGGTCAAAGTTATTATCAATTTTATGTTGGGGAACAATTTTCTTGTACAATTTCTGGTCAGAATATTTTTTTTTTTTATTTTTTTAATTGGTGAATCTCTTCTCATGTTTACCTTTGAAACTATTTTGAAGGACTTTCAACCTTCAACTTTACTGACAAAGACTCTTTAATATGACTGGGGATGAGTGAAGGCCACCCAAATTCTACGGAGCAGCAACATAAGTAGCTTATATGGGTTCATTTATCATCAGCATATGAATGCAATTGTCAGAGTATGACAACAAGCTGTTCAGTGCAGTGCAATTTCTTATGTAAAGGAGAACTGTGTGTATATGAAGCTATTGCATGACAGAACAGACAAATTATGGATACATTTTGGACAGCATGCACAAGGCCAAGTAATTTTCCTGACCACAAAGACAAATCAATTCAACGGCTGTCAGGGCCTTTCAGTAAATCTGATTCTTCAATAAAGGAAGTGCTTTTCTGGGCCTCGTACATGGTTTTCCTGCTGTTCTTCACAGTTTCTATTAGACAGCACCAGTACACACAGAGGATTCTGTTGTCACTCGCTCAGAAAAAACAAAAACATGAGAGGTTCCTGGGAATCAACACATAGCGTGTCTGACCATTTGAACACAAGTGGTTGATTCTCTGTTTTCCCAGAATGGAGAATCAAGTGCTGATCTCTTGACAAAACCAATAATCTTTCACAGCTTTGTGTCGAATCACTTCTAATCATGCTGTCTTTACTGAGGCTTGGTGTTACACATGGACACAATACAGTGTGATTTTGGTGGCAGTACCAAACAGGATGTTCTTTCACAAATGATGGGTGAATATCTGAGCTGAATTAAGAGTGACGTGACAATTGCTGTATGACGACAGGCCAAGTATTTAGGAGTAACCTAATTGAATTTAGACCATTGGATTGTCCATCTGCTATTGGTTGGTGGCATTCTTAGAGTAGAATCAAATGTCACAAAAATCATGAAAAATTCTGCCACAACTAACAGTTTAGCTGACCATACTTTATTTGGCCGACTGATAGGTAAATATACAGTGAATGAAAACTTGTAATACTGAGGAATCATCCACTCCAACTCTGCGAAGCTTTGCTTTGAAGCAGACATGTCAGAATAAAAAATCATGAATCCTGAGCCACAGAGAATTCAACCGAAGCACAGTTGAAGTTGATGGGCATTTAGTTTCACAGGTATTTGATAATCGGACAAAAACCTGGGAGAAACTGACACTTTGGCATAATTATGGCCCTCGATGAAAAACTAGAGCAACCTCACATTTTCCAATCGATCCTGTGGGCAACATAAATATCTTTAGCAAATTTCATGGCAATCCACTCAATAGTTGTTGAGACATTTCATTCGAAGCCACAAATTTTAAGATTGTTGGTGCAAACTGCCAGACAAGAAAGACAAGGGTTATTGGGTTTGGGAATCATGGCTCGCTGTCCAAAATGTTATGCCAGTCTATTAAGTAGATTTAATAATATTTTAGTTGCAAAGCAAAAACTTCTATGTAGAAATCTGCTGATTTATGAAATAAATCTGCCATTATCATCTGGATAATATAAACACCAGTGCAAGATTCCATGGAAACCTATTCAATATTCTGAGCTGCAGCAATCCAGACTTCCTGTTTTTGAAGTGACATCTTGATTATCTTATGGTTCAAATCAGTGAATAGATCATTAAACAAACATGCAGACACCATGCTATCTGCAACTCCATACATGCCTACTAATTTAATAGCTGGTGAATAAATAGATTGATTGGCAGGATATGCTGGCGGGATTGGATCTGTTTGAGCTGAGGAATCAGAATCTGCTCTAACTCCACGTCAAATTTGACTCTTGGAAAGTGTCTGGCTTAACTGCAAAGGATTCCGAATTACTAAACAGAGCCATTAGTGCTGGGTAGAGCAGTGGTCTGGCCTGAGGGCCTCGTAGAGCGGCAGGGGTCCTGTGGTAGGAAGTTGTGGCCTGTACAAGACAGGCAAGGGGCTTGGGAAGCGTGAAGTACAATCCACATGGCCTGCTGGCTGGACTGGTGCATAGGAGAGATAGGGTGTCCGGGAAAATATGTTGATATTTTGAATTCATCACATTTGGAGACCACAGAAGACACGGAATCTCAAAATCTACCTTCTTCCAACAGTCATCTGACAAGCATAACCGGGTCATTGCTTTTGTATATTATGCAAATGTTATTTCACCCTCTCCCTTTCGCTTCCTCTCTGATGGATGTCTGTGACCAATGGGGGAGGTGGATTTACAGTACTGAATGTACTGTATACCATCCAAGAGCATTTTTTGAATAGGTTCTTTCACAATCTGAATGCCAAATACTGTCAAAGAAGAATGAGAGCACGTCTGCCCGCCTTCACAATATGTTGATTTGAACGATACAGCCTATTCTTGCCTCCTCTGAACGGTGCTTAACTGCTATCAAATGTCAGCAGAAATGCTTCACATTAAGCGAACTTATGACCATTGACTTTGGCCGAATATGGTGGGAAAAGTATTTTCTTCGTACATTATTATTTTTTTCGCTGTCTGACTCAGGCCACGTCCAATTGTTATTGTCTCTGTGCTGTGGTAACTGAGAATGTGTTGGGAAGCCTAAAATACTTTCCACATACGAACGCATGCACACACACACACACACACACACACACACACACACACACACACACACACACACACACACACGTACCCTTTTTGTATAAAGTTTGCATGTTCCCCACGTGGATGCATGAACTCAAAATTCCCTGTAGGTGGGAATGTAATGTTTCTTGTAACTGACGCAGCATCAGACCCCATGACCCTTCGTTGGATGAAGCGGTGAAGAAAGTTGATCAATGGATACCTTAAAAGTAAAGACAGGGATGGAGAGAAGATGAGTGTCAGGAAAGTTTACAAAAGTTTGCGACATGAGGCTGAGCTGAGATTTTCATTGGGAAGAATCAGGATGAACACCTCATGTTGAGCAGTTTAAAGAGTAATCTAAAGAGTTGAGATGGCTTGGTTATGGGTCTGTGAATATATTGAATGACTGATGTTGGAGATAGAGCTAGATAGCAAGAGAAGAGGAAGATTTCAGAGGAAATCCATGCATGTCATGAAAGAGCACATGGAGATGGCTGGCATAACAGAAAATTAGGCTGGGGGATGGGATGAGATCAAAGTGGATGACCTGTTGTAAGTATACAAAGGTAATAATAAACATCAAGCATCAAAATGGATTAGGATGCATTAGTATGAGCTATTAAATTGTATTTCAAAAACTTTAAAGAAACATTTTGAGTTTATAATCTGTTTCATTCAGTTCTCAAGGAGTGTTTTTCCATGAATTTGAACCTGAGTAATAACAGAAAGCCCAGTGTTTCTTTTTTTCAATTTGGATATAATTAAAAGGCAACTATCAGAAGACCTGAGGGCCAGATAAGTTCATAGATTGGGTAGTGAATTTGATAAATAGGTCGGATCCATGTCATTAAGAGCTTTGTAAACCAATAAAAAGGCTCTTAAAATCAATTCCGAAGCAGATAAGTGGACGGTGCGGAGACTGGGAAAATGTGGTAACATGAGCTCTTTTTCTGGTCATAGTCAACACAGGTTGAACTGAGTCCTGAAGCAACTGTATTGGGTGCAAATTCCTCTGAAGGATACCAGAAAGTATACCATTATTCTGTTCAAATCTTCAAGACATTATGCAATTCAATGAGAAACAAATCATTACGATAAACTGTGTGTTTATGGAATGTTATGGTTTGCTCAGTGACAAGCAACATTAGACATAACCAGGGTGAAGGTAGAAGAAAGTAGAATGCTGTCTTATCCGGAGAGTTAAAGAGTCGAGTGAGTGATAGGTTTGAAAAATAAGGCAATGAAAAAAGGTACAAAACAAATGTTCCTCAGATAAAAAACATGACTTTTCAAACATATTTCTCTGTCACTTGTTTGCGGGAATTTAATATCAGAATTTGAAGCTTCTTTGAGAGAATTAAGACATAGGCCCATCAGGAACATATCGTGAAATAAGAAATAATAATTAGTGCTGAGGGCCATATTAAAGCAATGTATATATTATCTGAACAGCAAAATAAATTATTGGGTATGCCTCTCACTGAAACCTGAGGTTCATTGAAAGGTTTTACATGGACACTTATCAATGGGTCCGTTCATATATACCGTACTACTAGAAATTGGAAAGGTGAACCAACTTTAAATACAATCAAGGTTCACATTTTCATTATATTGGCCACACATTAAAAAAAAACAATGATGGACTGCGATCTAAAGTTGAATGAAGGTATATAGAAGATGTATTTATCGGACGATACTCCAGAGTTCAGACACCCTGATGCAACTTGTAAAAGCTTCTAGAAACAGAAGTCTGACCCTCTGTAATTTGTTAGGAGAAAATCCAGTTGTTTCTGTAAAGACTTTTTTCGTGAGTAGTCCACACACTCACATGAGCTGCGTATCTCAGCACAGTTTGTACTTGTTTTGTAGAGACCTAGCAATTATCACTTCAAACACATCCCACATCATTCTGAATCTAGGGAGATATTTTTTTCCTTTTTTTCTTTTTTTCTTTCTTTCTTTTTCTTTTTTACCTTTGGTCATATGTACTTCTCAGTCTATTGATATCCCACAAACCGAAGGGCAACATAAAAAAGGGAACTGCTAATTTGTTTACTTTTAACAGCTCCACTCTCTTTTGTGTGATCTGTATTTTGGGGAGCTTCTGGCACCCACCAGTGGGGCTTTCTTTTTGGTGATGTTGAGCCAAACTGTCCTCATCACCCCCGTGGCTACATTTCAGCCATGCTGTACTGCATGATGGGGGGAAAAAAGAACTTGAGCTGTGGTTCTGTATAATTCCTGGCTCCTGAAACAGTGATATCTTTGGAATAATGGTTGTGGTGAGCTGCAAGATGGTGCCATGTATCAAATCCGGATTGATTTTATCATTACATCAGTCTTCCTGATTGTCCATTGTCATCTCAACCGTTCACTAATACTCCCAATGCACACGGATACCTTTGTACAATAATTCAAAGTTGCTGAGTGAATAAGAAAGTGCTGAAGTGTATCTTTACCTTAGACAAATCAAATCAGTAGCATTAGTTCAGGAAGCACCGCATAAAATGAAACACTCAGGGGCTTCGGGAGATGACGGATTCTCTTGGTTTATTTTCCCTCCTCCACTCTTGCATGGTTCTCTATGTCCCCAAGGAAAGGAAGGTACATCTGAAGATGATCACTGAGGGTTAGGGTTAGTATTCATACCTTCTCTTACAGGGGCCTGACTGATGAAGTTCCTCATGCTGGGATAAATATTGGTCACAGCAGGGATTCTGTTCAGGAGTTGACTGCACTTCTCAAAAGGATCCTCTCAGTAATCACCGAAGGGCTAAATTCCTCATGTGCGTGTTAACGTCTGAAGTGGAACAGCAGGTGTTATCTGTTATTTAAAAATAAAGACACTGTTCCATCACAACATATAAATGGTTCAGGGCAAAAAGACATGATTTGGAGGGACAGAAGTTGGAAAATAAAGATGTTTGTGCGTATGAAGGCGGTAGAGAGGATGATTTCATACAGATGCACGATAAACTGTGACCCTGAAGATGCTCTTTGCTGTTATTATGTGTACTTTGGTGCTTCGATATCAAGCCAAATCCGCCTTGTACACATAATGATAACCATAAGCAAATAGTATCCTCTCTGGGATAGTTTTTTTTCTCTCGACCTGACGTAAGAAAATCCACTTTAGCTGGCTTTTGATCAACTTCAAAACTACCATTAGTTCACTGGTTGTGCAAAGCATTAGCGTAATTTCTGCCATCGCAATGGGGAGGCACTTGTTGAAATCGCATCAAATCGAATGATGCACCACTTACGGATATCTTGCACAGATGTGTTTTGGTCTGCTGGCTTCACTGATGGATGAGGCTGCAGCTGATCGGGTGAGTCACCCTTCAATAAAATCAATGGACTCTTCATTTTCATACTGGCATCAGTAGGAGCTGCAATTTGCGTCTGGCGTGCCAAGCAATAAATACTAGTTTTGTCCTTGATGTCATGGGGTGTTATGAATGCAGCACCAAGGACATCAACTTGCAGCACTAAAAGAGTGGTTTTATGAGGAAAGGCAAATGAGGATACAGTGGAATCTGGTATATTTAGCATAGTTGATTGATCTGTTTATCTTTTCTAAATTGTTAACTATACTTATGGTCACCAGCTGACTTTGGGAGAAGGCAGCTGGATACACCCTGGACAGATTACCAGTCCATTACAGGGCAAACACAAAGAGGCAGACACTCTCATGCACACTCACATTCACTCATGTGGGACATTTAGATTGACCAAAGTTTGTGTTAAGATAAAAGGAAAAGATAAAAACAAAACCTATGAGAGACAATTGCTTCTGACAAAGCTTAACATAATATTATAGTTTTATAAATACAATTTAGACAATCCTCTCATCCATATTCTATAGCCGTCTCATCAGGAACGCAAAGAGATTCAAAGAGATAAAGTTTTGAATGCAGAAGACGCTCATGCACAAAGAGGGAGAACATGCAAGCTCCACTAAGAAAGGACACCAAATCTGAAGTTGTTCTCAGGATTTGCTATCAGTGAGATCAGAATGCTAACCACATACAGTACATAGTGGTGTTTTCTCTCCTGGATCATTAGTGCCTGGCCATTTTTATATCAGATTTTATACTCTGTTACGGGCAGTTAGGGTTGGTGTGTGGGTGGGTGTGTGTATGCGTGTGTAGGTGGGTATGTGTATGTGTGTGTGGTTGGGTGTGTGTGTGTGCGTGGTTGGGGGTGGGTGTGTGCGTGTGCGTGTTTCTATTTTATTTCAATTTTTATTTTATGTGAAGCTCTTTGAGTTGCATGTTTTTTTTTGTATGAAAAGTACTTTATAAATAAAGTTTGATTTGATTTGATTTGATTTGATAGACGGCACCAGTGGGGGGCTTGGGGGTGCTCCAGCTCACCCTCGGATAACCAAAGCAGCCCCATAGCACCCCCAATAAACGTGATCTGTTTTAATGTGCTTTATTTAGATTTTATTTTTATATGTGAAGATTATAATTTGTAGCCTGGTTAATTAATAAATACACAAATGAAACATGTTTTTATGTTTTTTGTTAAAAACAAGCAGTGTAATGTGATTCAGCCAATCGCTGCAGCACATGCATTAACTTATAAACTTACAACTTCCTGTTATGACCAGCGAATGTTTCCTGGTGACTGTAACTGACTCATAGTAATGAAACATGGAGTTCTTTTTGCAATAAAAAAAAGTGATAAAATCACTGATGCCTTCGCTCTCAACCACAACAATCGACGTATAATTTTATTATGACGTCTCATGGTGACTGATGATTATTGCCTATTTGGTGTTTGAGATCTGAATTCTGACTGCTTCTGGTTGGTTCTATGCAGTGTTCATTAATACGGCATTAGATCCATTGAATGTTAGTGTCTTTGTGTTTGAGGCCCAAATGAAAACTTCCTGTGTGTTTTGCTTCCTGCTACTGTTGAGGCTCCATCAGTGACATTCTTGTGTTAAAGTTTCCATTCAGTGTTGTGTTTAGGTGGTAGGCTTCAATCCCTTCCATCTTTATAATTTTGGCTAAATATCTTGCATTTTGTGTCGCATAACATTGTTTTAAATAACAGGAGCTTTTACTGTATGTGCACGACTGTTACGTGCACGGTGCAGTGCGCGTATATTGTCGGTGTTACAGTAGAAAATAAACTAGAGACCTGTTCTTCTGGATCCAGACTTGGTGGAAAGCTGTTGTTTATTTTTTTTGTACCTTTTATTTAGCCAGGGAATTAGTAATCTCTTTTTTACAAGTGTGTCCTGGAGAGCTGGGGGTGGCCGAGGGTCTTGCTCAAGGACCCCCAGTGCATGTTATTTGGACTGTGGGGGAAACCGAAGTATTCAGAGGAAACCCACACATACATGGGGAGAACATGCAAACTCCACACAGAAAGGCCCTGTGTTTGAACCCGTCTCGCTGTGAGGCAAGAGCGCTAACCATTGAACCACTGTGACACCAAAGTGAGAGGAACCTTAAACCAAAATGGCTACTACACCTACAGCAAGATAATAACCCAAAACACAAGTCCAAGCTATGCCAGATATCAGGAAACAAGAACAAGATGGTGAGCTTGAAAACCTGGAGTGGAGTATGCAGATTCTAACCCCATTGAGCTGGTTTGGGATAAACTGGACAGGAGAGTGAAAGCAAACATGTATGGGAACATCTGCAACAGAGTTGAGAAGAGCTTTCTAAAGAATATTTGATTTCGATTGTAGAGAGAAAGCCACAAGTGTGTTCTGCTGTTGTATCTGCCAAAGATGGCTACTTTTGATGACTCAAAAGTTTAGAATGCATGTTGGTTTGTAAATTGATTACATGATTTCTTTCCAATTTGTTTGCTCTAAGCTTTCATTTCAGAGTGCATTGAGACATTAAATTGAATAATTGTCAATAAAAAACTGGAGAAAAAAAATTGGAGTGTTCTTTTTGACCAGTGGTATATTACCAATAGATTTTTAGTTGAAGAGGCTGAGGGAAGTTCTCGGCAATCTTTTTGTCTTTAACTTGGTTTTACTTCAGTTCAGTATGCATCATAACATGCTGCACGCCCTTTAAGTGATTATAATCCACCACTCATCAATCTTTACAGCCTTTTTATATGGTGTGTGTAAAACACCAGCACCGCCACACTTTAATTCTCCAGCCTGTCTATGAGACTCCTCCGCAGCCCTGCATTTCTATACATTTTGTCTTTCTCGTCGCTTCAACTTTAACGTTCTGCCTTCATCACTTTGGGATTTATTGAGGAGCTACTTGAACATCCACCAGAGGTTTATGAACCCCAGTAAAATGTTATTTTGTTCCATCTCCCAAATGGTCAGACCACAAACCATCCAATCGTGGCATTAACAGTCAGTATTGACCTGTTTTTCTGCTGCGGCCTGCTCCCATGGCACCCGTTCAAGACTGAAGACAGGCGTCCAGCCCAAACCTTCGCTCAGATGGAGGGAGCAAACTGAGCCAAGCACTTCTACAATAGTCCAGAAAATTTGGATATCTTCCACTGCCTTTTATTGGTTCAGGCCCTCTGGGCTCTCGCCTCGATCGGGGCACTAAACGTTCTCTGGGATGTTTTCGTGTGAACCAAAGATCACACAAGGTTAGATATTTCAGTGCATTCCATGTGGTGCTTGCCACTTGTGTTTGCCTCTGATCACATCTTTGTCCGATACGCTTGTGTTGAAGACCTGTTTATTCTGACCGAGGGGAATATGGCTATCGACAGCCATCTTGGCTAACCCACAGAGTTTTATGATTTTAACATTGTGCAGAAGTTTGCACTTCATAAAGTTCTCAGAATATTATGTTTCAAAAAGTAATGACTTCTGCATTAACTATCATTATTTAATTTAAACGCAATGTTCTATCAGATGGAACAATCAAAATTACATATTTGACTTGTCAATTTGAAGTCTTCGGTGAGTTTCATTGCTATTGACTGTTACTTTTTGTCCAGTCTGACTGCCTTACTGACACAAACGATAAGGCTGACTTTGAAACCGCATAGAATGTTTTATGATTAAAAATGATGTGAATGGAGACAAAGTTGTACCACCAAGCCCATCAGTTTCAATCATATGGAAAAGTTTGTTTTCACATACAATTCCATGTGGTTATACTGTCCTCCAGATGATTGACAAGGAAACAATTTGCTACGCTGTATCTACCTCAGACTGTATAAACGTTACATAATGTATTAAGCCAGACTGTTGTTATATTATCAGGAAAATCCCAAAGTCTATATTTGCCCATTTTGGACCACGTCAAAGGCGTCAAACACACTCATATCACATATATTTGTTATCCTTTCCAATGAGCCATAACTCTTGTGACAAACCTACGAATGCGGTGTCCTGAAATGTGGCGGAAAGAGTACATCTTGAAGGATGCAAGAAAGAAATACATTTTCCCACCACAAAAAGATTACATGAAGAAGACATGACTAGGAACGGGCAGTGGTTTGACATCAGAATAGCACAGTGGAAACTAAGGCTCTTGTGGTTGGGGAAGTGGACGGCTGTGTACTTTTGCCTTTAACTGCATTGACCCAGGTTACATTCACAATGCATAACAAGGGGGCTTCCATGATAAGTGGTTTTAGTAATAAGATACTTAAAAAAAAATACCAAAAAAAAGAATGAAGTTATTGTTTTATTTTTAAAATCACTGCCATAAAGGTTTAGCATCCTATACTTAATTTCTTTACCCATATTTTGAAAATCTGACCTCAAGATAGGTTTCATCCACAAACCTTTGATGTAATGTAACTTAATGCTGGTGTAAATAATATTTCAAATTAATCAGAGAATGAATGACTGAAGAATAAAGGGCACATCCCAAATGCCTGCCAACTGTCAAGCTCAAGTGTTTTTCTTGACATTTGAGTTCAGACCAGAAAAAAACTTGGAATATGCTTGCATTTTTTCACGCTTTTGTTGTAACTCTTGATTTTATGGTCAAATATTTGTGATGAAAACTTAGCGATTCTCATGCTGTATACAAACAATATCACGAAATGCCAAGTTCTGACTTCTTTTCTTTCAACAGCTCCATTGTCTGTCTGGGCTTTTTAGAAACTATTCCAACTCTTTATTATTTATTTATGTATTCATTTATTTCAAATGGAAAAAGAAAGAAAGAGAATAAAACATTCAGCTGAATTAAAAAAATGCAAAAGAAACAACAAAATCCATTCATGGCATGAGTGAAAAGAAGTATGAGGAACATACTTTCAATCTGGAATTGATCATTTTTTTCCTCTTAACCTTTGTAAAATTATATATATATATATATATAGGATTGATGAGGAGCAATAAAATCCATTAAAATGGTTGCATATGTTGTATTTGCATTCAATTGCGAGGTACACATTGGTTATATTATGCTGTTGAAGGGCAATTCATTTACCGTAATCTCCATCCACCACCTGGGTGATTGCACATTTATTATTTATTTCTGTCATGGTTCATGTTTTGTGTGTTATTATTTTTGAGATTCTCACTCTTTCATTTCAGGCTCCTTGATTCCCCTCCTTGTGTCTGATTGCTGTTCCCTGATGTCTTTCACCTGTGAATGAGCATGTGATTGTCTTCACCTGGTGGCTTTGGTATAAATTGGGCATCTTCTGTGTGTTCTGGTTGTTGGTCTGTCTGTGCGGGCAGGGGCAGCATCTCTGTCTGTGTTCTGTCTTCTCATGTTTTGAACTTTCCTGTACTTTATAATCAGCGATCTCACAATTTTTCGATCAGTGATTTTTAAAAAAAAATCACTTTTCAAGTGTATGGTGTTATGGATCACAAGTAAAGTTGTCATAGCTCTAGTTATGTAATGACTTGGTTGAAGTATTAAGATTATCAAGCTGACTTTCATTTCAAATTTAAATGTGGTTTGCTAAGCCTCATCCCTACTGCAAATTAGTGTGCCCATATGAAGTAGTTTTCTTCACTCATAGGAACAGGAACATCAGCTTGAATAGTAATTAACATGTGCTGCTAAATATTCAATTCAACTTTATTTCTATCGTAGCAAATACAACACAGTCTAACACAATGTAAAAGGTGGATTCAATTTCCAATTACGTGAAGACTTGATGCAATGGTCGTCTTCCAATCAGAAATATCAGGGACATTTTCTGGTGGCCTTGTTTTAAATTAGAAATTATTCAAACCCATGCTGAAAAAACATGGATCAGTCCATTCACACTGTATATGGCAAAGATGTCACCCCTCTAAATTTGAACAGTAAACTTCCTGATTAAGTTTTAAATACTGCACAATAATTTCTTCATTGTCGTATGGAAATACAGAGACCACACTGTTGTGCGTGTTGCTTTGTATCCAGGTGTGAATATGTTCTGTACTATGTTTGGGTTAAAATAAAATAATTATGTACTGATGCAAAAGGTTGATTTGTAAATATACTGCAATGCATCATGGAAGATGATTTAATGTAATGAAAAACATTAACTTAATACACGTTATCATTAACATTAATAAGTAACAATATGCATAGCCATTGTATTTAAGTAACATCTATGGTGATCCCGATACTGTCTATATAAACAGCTCATCAAACAGTGTCCCTCAAAAAGACTTAAACCTGCATTTTGAAGTAAATTTTGCTTAATTTGTTAAGAGTTGCAGCAACTTGTTCACAATTCTCTCTCAAGCTGTACATGGGTTGTGTGATGCCATCGTTTTAAAGACTCCTGACCAATAAAATGCGTAATTAATTGTAGAGATCCACAAATGAAAAGGTGAAGTTGTGTATTTTCGAAATCTAAAGGTGGATACAAGCAAAGTAAACTATCATTGGTTGATAAAAGAAATGTAGGCATGGGCGCTTGTTGGTTGAAGGTAATACAAACTTAACAGTTACAACACAAACTACATTTGATTTAGTGAATCTGACCTGTGCCTCCGATATTGCGCGTCGACTCTCGCTGCACCTCCCCTGTTTCGCAAGCAAGAACACACATCTGGCACCATGACAGGGGCTGATGCTTGCAAACTTGTGCTGCCATGGTCACAAGCACTGTGACAGGTATATTTCCATGTGTCCTCTCCTCATAGCAATGAATCAATCAACCCTCCATGCAATAAAAGCAAAAAGGAGGGTGCGATTATTATTGCACTGAATGTGATGCCATTGGGGTGTCGTTTTTTTTCCCCCCGCGTTGCTCTGCTGCCTATTTTACTGCTGGTCATAGATGAGTGTTTTATGACCCCCACTGGCCCTTGAGTGCATGGTCTTGATTCAGTAATGGGGCCCTTGTATTCCCATAAGACGTCTTTTTCAACAGACTGACATTGTAATTATGGCTGGTAAAGGGCTGTGACGCAACCAAAAAAAAAAAGTATCTTCGTGCTGCCTGTGTGAAAACTTCTGGAAATCTGTGGGACCTGCATGAAAGCATCAGATCGCACACAACTCTCGCTGATGGTCTCGCCTGTGGAAACCAGCCAGCAAGTTTTTTTTTTTCTTCTCTTCATTTAGGTTTTGAAATAACAATGAAGAACAATGGAGGCGCCAGGCCGCAACCCACGCTAATGTGGACACACCTAGAGCAGTGTTCGCCTGACTCTCAGCACCCCACTCAATACAGCAACTCTCAAAAAGAGAAAGAAGGTAAAGACTGTTGGTGAGCTACAGGTCGGCTGATTGGGCTCCGGCCTGGGAGACCTGGGCCTGAGCAGACGTCTGAGCTGTGAGGTCACCTAAAAAGAGGGTGGGATTTTTACAGGCGAGCCGTCTTTTCTCTCGGTGGGTGGTGCACTGCGAGGACAAGAGCCAACCTATTAGCTGTCATACTCACACCCGCATATTGGATTTCCGTGAAATAATATTTGGGTTCTTGGTGACTCCTCCTGCACCATGTTTAGTCCAGACTGTTAGCTTTGCCTCAAAGCCCAGGGGAAGCATGTGAAAATATCAAAGATAGCGCTTCAAAACCCAACCAGAATGTGTAAGAATACCCAATGGCTAAACTTGTGTTTCCTCCCATTTTATCCACCGTGTTTCTCCTGCTGCCTGACAAGAGTTTGATTCATATGCAATTTATTCAGAGAATAATTTATTGTATTTCCTAAGTGGAACAAACCATGTAGGGATGATGTGAAAATGATAAAAGACTTTCAGAGGAAGTTAGTTGAGCATATTGGATGGCTGACTTCAGAGTGAGAACTCCTGTGTGTGTTTTCCTGCACGGCTCTGTCCTTTTACCATAAGAATTGTTTACGAGGAGAATAAAGCCTAAGAAAAAGCACTAACGGTGATCTATGTGGAGGCTTGCTTTGAAGCAGAGGCGTAATGGAAGATGTGCTTTGCTCCAAGCCCGTTGCAGATGTGATTGTGGGGCTTTGGACATCAAAATTTTGTCCTCCTGCATCCTTGCACTTACTGGATTGAGTACTCACACGGGACTTGATGTCTGATGCCAGTGATCCTCTTTTACCTTTTATAACTCCCAGAAGACATGTCGCATACCCTGGAGCTCACTCTTCAGTCAATCAGAGTTGTAGAATCCCCTTCATAATGAAGGTTTGTACTGAAATGTCATGTTGTTGCTACTGCATTTGTAGGTAATTGCCCTGGTTTCTCATCCCTGCTGTATGGTCAAGGTCTGATGAAGAACTTGGGAAGTATAATGGAAACAATGGAGCTTGACGCAGTAATTACAACGTTTAGAGGGGATACACATTAGGATTTGAGGTTGTGCTGGCTCTCTCAAAATGAGTTTAAAGCATTTTATGATGCCCATGGTGTGATTTTGGAAAAAGAAACACAAGGAGAATGCACATTTTTGTTGGGTATACTGTAATCCTGCCTCATTCTTACTGCTGTGCAGTCCCACAATTTTAACTTCATATTGTTCAGGAAAATCCTGTCGTAAAACCAGCAGTACACATGCATCCCACAGGTTGTTAAAGACTGGCACAGACCACAGAAATGTCCTTGGACTCTTGATTGCTGATCCTGAAGTCCAGGACCTTTGTGACGGGGAACAAGAGATCATAGGGGGCTTAAAGCATTGCGTATCTGCTGTGAAAAAAATTAAAACTACATCTGGGATATGTCAGACATCCTTAGAAAGACATTTTGTATAATTTAAACCAGATCAAGAACACTGCCTAAGACAGCCATAGTTGAATGTTCCTGCCACTGTTTGAATTCACTGTTGAGTTTGCAGAGATTTAAGGAATACATGACCCTTAGAGGAAATCAAGTGATGTGCATGGAGACAAGTTTGGGAATCACTGCTTTATATCATGGATTTATAGCAAATTAGGCTATTTTCAAAGTTAAAATAATATAATGGTAATAGACTGAAAAAAAGTTATTTATTTATCATGGTGTAGTGCAGACATGTATACCACATTTAATGTTATAAATGCATGTGTTGCTGAGAGTTAACATGGCCTTGAAATAAAAAAATATAAACTCAATAAAAACGCCAAACGCATCAACAAGCACACATCAAGTGTCATGTATTGCTGATGGCTCAGGCTTTGACGGGCACCATGTTTTAGGAAATGTATTATGAGGAATGTTATCTTTTAGGAAAATACATGAAATACAGAATTAACCCAAAAGCTGTGAGTTTATGGTTGGCTACCTGAAATTAAATCTAGATTGTGTGAGAGTTGACTGCTATGCTTGAATTAAAAATTATCCAGGTTTTAGTGGGCAATTAGCAAAGGTCGAGGTCATTAAGACTTCACACATTCTCATGGGATATCTCCAATGAATCGAATGCTCATTTCACCCTCATTCAAATGAACCAAATAAGATTTTCTTAGTCAAAGGTCACTGTGTGCTTATATTTGCAGTATCTATTTGAAAAGTTCTACTTCTGTCAATTGTATTTCATTTCTGATGCATATTCAGATGTATATTTGCTGTGTGGTGTTTGAAGAACACAACTCTCTTGTCTAGTAGGTGAACTCTGTCTTAAAGTTCTGCAATGTTATTGCTGGCTCACTGAGAGTCAAATTCTAAAATATTTCTGTTTTCAATGTGTGTGTGTTTGCGTCAATGGCAGAAAGTGAAAAATCACTTTGTCATTTCTTTCTGAATACAGCCTAATTAGAGCTCAGCCCTTCATTTAGAAAAAGTAAAAATCAGTTGGTGGACAAAACACCACATTATGTAGACCTCACCCACACCCTGTAATGGTATAATGGGAATTACCACATTTCTGACTGTGAAAACAGTCCTGGTTAGCAGTCATAACAGAACAAGAACAAACTTCCACAGTCATAACTCTGCCTCGGAGGCAGCAGAGGCTCTGGCACGAACGCAGCCACCAAAGCTGAATAAAAACGGAACACCATCAAGGTCGCAGTGCCACAATCCACTCAAGTGCATTGCTTTGGGAAGTGGGAGATGTTGAAACAGATGTTTTTCATATTGGCTCCGTGGCGCGGACTTGATGGCCGCTCTGTTACATTAGCGCTGCATGCTGTGCTGCTGTAGGGAATCGCATTTAATTTCATCCCTCCCTAATTACACACAATAAGGTCTCACTCGCTCAGAGAGGCTTTACACGAATGCCTCTAAGGACCCACGTCGCTGGAGGAGCCATCAGCCACCATGTGCCCTTTTCACAGGTAACATTAGCATGTGGCAGTATCCTCCAAAGGTCTATTAAACTAGACCCTTCAACAACCTCATTTAAACAATTTACATTTGGCGATCAAGCAAAAGCAGCACGATTTCCACTTTTTTGAGCTCAAGTTCTTCCCACGAGAAAAAAAAAAGAAATCGAAAGCAAAGACTAAAGTCCTAAAATAAATAGCCATTTATGAATAATTTTATTGACGTGAAGCGGAGGTGGGAATATTCAGGGCTTTCCGACCTGGACATCGTCAAAACCTCTCAGGCCTTGCCCGCCATTTATTTTATATTTGTCCTGCCGTGCCCTTGGTGCACCTGGCTACATAAATAAGACTGGGCTCGGTAATGATGTTTGGAAATAGGAAATAGTCATGAGAGTAGTGGTAGAGCAATAAATAATAAGTGGATCTCATCCAAAGTATGCACACTCATGTGGATGGATGTGACATTGTCCAACACTGTGTCGGAGAAATGTGTGTTTGTCCTCTGTCTCCTTTCTAAGTCTTATCCCAGTAAGACACACACACACACACACACACACACACACACACACACACACACACACACACACACACACACACACACACACACACACACACACACACACACACACACACACACACACACACACACACACCATGCTGTCCTAACCTGGGAACAAATGAAAATGGACATGCAGTTAATGTTATTAAGAGGAGTCCAACATTGGCTGTCTCCATTGCCCTATGCCTCTGTCTCCCTGCGCCCTGTCCCTCAGTTGCAGTGATAAAGTAGGTTGTTTCCCAATTACACTGCTGCTTCCACTACAAACAGATCAGTGCATCCTTCCTCCTTCATCTGTCTCTTTCAATGACAAGGACGCAGGTATTGTTCTGATATTTTTCTGCAGAAGTGCAACAGTGATCAGAGCAAATAATAATGATTGAAGTATTAAAAAAAAATCCTGCATGAAGGGATGTGTTGGTGTACTTGTGTGTACTTTGCTTTGTGCCTCTGCCCCTATTTTTGAAAGATCTCAGAAGACTCATTATAAACCAAAGTACCTAGTTACTTTGTCAAGTTCCTTTTAATGTTCTCCCTCACCGTGTCCTGCCCACTGTGGGTCAGTTTGATGACTGATTCGCTCATTGGGTTACATATTATTCATTCATTGGAAATGGTGGAGCTTGTTGTTTAAATCTATTTGTGTCAATCAGCCATAACAAAAACCAGCATTGTTGGCTGTAACCACCTTTCAGCACATGCTCGTGTGAGAGTGATGTAATTGTCAGCAGTTGTGGCCTTAAGAGGATATTTGAACACTGGTCACATCTATTGCTGGAAATACTGAACCGCAGTAGCGTAAACAGACTGCAGTCAGCAGTCCTTCATCAAGCCATCAATTGAACAATATGGATAGATTTTAGCATGCCTATTGTAATCATTTCATACACCTCTGAGTGAACCTCAAATTTCTTCTGTTTTTCTCATCAAAAATTGTAATTGTTTTTTTGTTGCCGTCTCCTCATCAACACCAGTGCTTGTCTGATTGATCAGGTGTTGTTCAGTCATTAGTTATCCATTCATCTTCTTTCCTGTTCCGTCCACATGGGATCCTGGTGGAAGTATAGTAACAAAACTGAGCTCCTGTGATGGCACTGGGTGCTGTGGCACTGCCATCTAAAGTTTTGGCATGATTGATAATACCTCTTAACAAGGTATTTTGCAGGTTGTGTATCTGGTTTGAACTATATTATTTTTGGGGAAAAAAGGGGACATTTTTGTAAATATGCGTAAATGAGGCCATAATCACACCAGCCTCCTTTCAGCTGGACGTGCCTGGTAAACTGGCGACTGGGTGACATCCTAATCAGATGACTGAACCACCTCAAATGACTTTTCTTGGCTTGGGTCCCATTTACAATGTTTAAATAAACAGAACATTTTCATTACGTTATGGGGTTCTGTTTACATACCAAGATGGAACTTTTCTGAAACGCTTGTATTGCACATGCACATTACGGCTGTAAAAAGTGGTGGCTTGACATGCTAATTGTCATTTTCAGTGCATCCGTGTAAATCGACATTATTTTCAAAATGTTGCTGTGTAAACGTGAAAGCTTTCTGAAATGAATGCACAGAAACGATGCGCTTTCATTTGAAATGTTGCATAAATGTGACCTCAATGTTGAGGCGTAGCAGCTCGAAATTGAGTCTCCATCAGATTCCAACCACTTGCATCTACAGTTGTTTTTTGGTAGATCTCATTATCCGAAGGTCATGTCCCTCTTTACCTCGACAGTCCCACACCATGACTACATTACCACAACTGCGTTTGGTAATGCAGTATTTAAGCTGTACTCCATAAGTAAACAAGTGTATACATGGAGTAAAGACTCTAAGAGCTGATAAACAAGCATGCCTAACACACTCCAGAGAATACCAAATGTAAACATTCAACATGTCATTTTATATAGCTACTCAGTGTGGAGCCGCTTCTCCTCAGACTGAGATCCCTGGAAGTAAGTCTCATGCTTTCTTATGTTACGTCAGGAATCCTTTGATATGATTTCTCAAATTTTGGGGGTTCATCTAGTAGCATTTTTAGTTTTATAGTGAATAGTTTGAGATAAATATTTTGCTCTTTTGCTGCTGGATCATACATTTCAGCAACTAGTTGCCAAGTGTGTTAGTCTTGCGTTTGGTGTAGATGTATACATTGTACAGATTTTTCTACTTTTTCTGCAAACAGGCAGAGCAAAATTGTTAAATATGAATGAACTTGGGAAAAATATTTATTTATTAAGGTGTAAAACTTGTTCTGGGAACAGAGATGAAAAAGAATCCCGAGAAACTACGACACTAAAAGAAAGGTCAAAGTGAGAGGTCCTCATTTTACTGTCCAATCGAACACCAAGGGACACAAAGAATCAACACGTTGTGAAATGTGCCGTCATTTGTGATCATTTTGTGAATTCTATCCAGCCTGTCAGAGCAAATAGAGATACAATTACTCTGCAGTCAAATAAATAAGAAAGATCAAACAGGCTGAAAATTGTGAAGGACAAAGCTAATATTCCTGTATAATGTTGCACAGTCTCTTCATCAACTCATGGTGAGTGATACAGCATTTTCTCAGAGAGAGCACCCCGACACACGTCACCCCTCTCTTCTCCTCACCTTTCTCTCACCCTTTCACCCCAGAACAGAGTGTATGTTCATGTCTAGCACAATACGCCAACAGCCGTCAAGCCACACAAATGCATCTTATTCTTTGCTGCAACGTCTCCGTGTCTCTCTTATGAGGCCAGAACGGGATGACTTTTTGGGTTTAAGGAAGAAAAGGCCCGTCAACTGCCAAAAGCGATCACTGCTTGAGAAACAATACTACACCCTGTGTGTTTCTCACTGCTCTTCGAACCCCAGACGTCCTCCTTGCCATAATCCTCGGTTCCTTTTATTTGTCAGATCATGGCCGTCTCCCCCGATTGGCTGTGTCAGCTTTGGCTCGTGAGCACTGGGGCGACCTGACCAACATGGTTGATCTTGTTGCCAGAAGGATGGAGAAGAAAGGAGGAAGGGAAATGAGAGAAATGCTTTAATTGCTGCAAGAATCTAGACAGTTTTGGGGAAATTTGTTTGAGAAATGTGCGGGTAATGAGACGGGAGGCGACGCAAAAAATGGCAGTGTGATCCAGAGGACTCAGACTTGCCGCGCTTCTGCCCTGCGACTTGTGTGGCGGATGCTTTCGGTTATGCCGGGGCCATATTGGGACAGAGCGATTAGAAAAGTGTGGGAGCGTGTGTTTGTCACAGCGACTGGGGTGGTGGTGGTTATGTCGATTTGGGGTGGAAAGCCATGGGTAATTGTTGTTGACAGATGTGGAAGGGTTCTGCACATCCAAGATCCAAAGGGAAGCAACTGGGGAAATATGACGAAGCTTGAGAAAGAGCCAACAGACATGAAGTCAATACGCTAATAATGCTCCGAAGTGCGATTTATTTTTCTGTTGATATACACAAATACGTTGTGATAAGTAACATAGCCTACCTGGATGGTAGATCATGCAGAAATATATGAATTCTTGTTGATCCTGGTTGATCTGCTCACACAGTAGCTATTAGGATCTCCCCTGAATATATGGAGAAAGCTGCTTCAGTCTTGTTGCTTTGGGCTCACGCCTGGAACTGTGAAAATGATTACCATTGTGGTTTTCATCTGCATTCGAGCTCAGCACTGACAGAAAATGTTTGAATGAAGCACAAAATTGTGTCATCAAATACCTACACACTAATTCACTTTGGAGAGGTTTAAGAGCAAAGACGCATTCTGGCCTTTTTTTAACGAGTTTATTGGAGCGTACGCGTGGGGAGAACAAGATTAATGCCTTTAACTTTATCTTGGCAAATCAAATTCTAATAAAGCTCAAAGAAAAATTAAAATCTGGCCAGCGCAAGCACTAAACTGTGACTTGATTGATGCATGAGGGTAAAAGTAGGTCCAAAAACCTGCAGGTGATTCTTTTACAGCCCAGATATCCAATTCAAACCTGGGAGGTTTATTAGTGGTCGACTGTTGATATAGGGACGCTCATTTCCTAAGTGAAGTGGTGCGCACCTGAATGTGCCCATCATAAAGAAAGATTTACAGTGTTCTGGTTGAACATTTGAGTTTATGACGCACTACGATTTTAATTACACCTCCTTATTCTTTGTTTCAGTTGATAATCTCAGTAAAATTGATTCCATAACCTAAACCAAGAACCACATTCAAAGCCCCCTTATAATCCAATATTTCAGATTGAGTCAGCCATTTAAACCAAATGTACTTTTGAGGGAAAAAAATGCTTCCTCCAGATTTATGCATTCGGTGTCTGTAGTTGACAACTTTTCCGAATTGTATTTTTCCTCCTCGCAAATTTAATTTGGGTCTTTGTTTGGTTTGGTATTGAGACTACGTACATAACTTGCGGTTCCCCTTCCGAAGCTTAAGTCGAAAAGCACCCCCCAACATGGCATTTTAATTTCACTTGCTTTGGCTCACAATGGTATTTTTACCAACAGACTGATATATATATATATATATATAAAAAAAAAAAAGTATGCTGGACAGGTGTTGCAAAATATTTTATGCAACGTAACTTTTCCAACTTCCACTCAGGGGAATATTGTTATGATCATTTCACCAGTGGAGATTGTGCCAAGATTGTACAAAATGTTGGAAAGAAACAAAACAGCAACAGGAATTCCTCTATTGCACACACCACTGAAGATTATATGCTGCAGAAGACGGTGGTTTCATTGGCTATTACAATTTGCATTTGATTCTTTCAGACGTCGTTCGTTGGTCCATTCTGCATTCCTGCAGCATTCAAGGCACTTCAGAGTTCATCGGAGTTCATGTGGCACTGAAATGAAGCTGGTGTTGAGAATAGCATTTTAAAAAGCAACACATCAGACTAATGTCAAGACTTTTGGCAGTGACATGGTCGTAATGGGTTGCTAAACTGAAATTAATATCACATTTACACTGAATGAACATGTTACTTATTACATATAGATCGACAATAAAGGCTGTTAGCCTCGAGAGCAGAGGTGTGGAACACATTTTAGATCGGGGGCCACATCCAGCCTAATTCCATCTTGAATTGGCCAGTCCCATAAAAAATATAGTGCCAAAATAATCATTAAATGTAAGCTTTTAAAGTTTTTCTTTGCTGTGATGTAGAGCATACCTGATGAAAACATATTTTTACAAAATACAAACAATTATTACTGAAAATTACTACAATCTTAACATAAATCCAATTTTAATGAAATCTTCTGGTGGAAAATATAGTGCAATGTAAAATAAAAACAAAAAAAAACCTCACATCATTCTGCATGATCTAAACTTTGAGGGCAAGGAATTTGACCATCTTTCCATTTTCTATCCCACTTTGTCCATGGGTGTCTATGAATGGTGAATCTCCCCTTTTTCATTCCTTCTGTTTGCTTTTCATCAATGCTGAGTACATCTAACATTTCAGGGTAAAACCTTGGCTGTCAATTCTGCACCTTCTTTATTGCAGGATGCCCTGTTGACTGAATTGACAAATGTAAGATGTGACCATTTTCGTGAAGGTACTGATAACAAAGGCTGAGTGCCAGACCGATGGTGTGAAAGCATAGTGGGGAAAGGCTCTCGAAACTGGTCGAATGAATGTTGGATAACACAAGCACTCATAATGTGGCACTTGGGCAAAATAGCTTGTGTCTTATCACTGTAACACGCACACACCTGTTAATCCCTCTATGAGAATGTGATCATGTTTTACCGACTCTTGAATGTCTCCACTCTTCCCCCTTTGCAGCTTTAAAGCTTCAGCAGTAGCTCTGGATGGTACCCATTAACAGCAGTGGGGGTCATGGTGCATGGTCAGGGGCTGTGCAGAGCTGGTGAGGTGGCCTGTGGTCAGATGCCAGTCAGGCCATCATGGAGGAGAAGGCCATCCCCGTGAGAGAAGATATCACCATAGCCTGGTTGGCTGACAGCATCAGGGCCCTTATTGAAAAATCAATGTCCATTTGTGAGTCCAGCTCACCTGGCCGTCTGCCAGCTCGGCTGAAGTCACCTAATGAAGCCTGATCCCGTTACCTGATTCCTGATTCACTGAGTCAAAGTGACTTTGCAGCTGAAGTCATCCACCCATCAGGGATTTCGGGGTTGGGTTTCGTACAAATCATGCGGCATGTTGTTGTTGTTGTTTTACTTTGCACTGTTATTTGTGTATAACTGTATTCTGATCTGCAGGCTTTACTGCTTGCACTTTTCTTTATTTTATTTATTCTTCCCCCACAGTGTGTCACACTTCCAAATATCTGATTTTAAGTTTTAGACACTAATGTGAATTAATCCTGAAACTGTCTCTTTTTTGACAGGTAAGTGGTGCATATGTCAAAATGCAAGTTCTATCACAGGCCAGGGAAAATCTGACACTGCAATATTTTGGCATGAATTTGTCACATCAGTTAGACTTCCATTCAAAATGTAGTAATCAATACAGACATCAAATACATACAGACATGTATTGTCCATGCATCATAATATTTGAGTCACATGGCTGAAACCACAATCTTAAGTTGTGAGACTTTTCTATTCAAAGCAATTTTTCCACTCGTCTCAATTCATCCCATATGAAATTAACTTTAATGGTCTATTTTCAGTCAAACAGTCCACAGTCTAATTCCCCTCATTCCTGCTACTTTATTGAGCAGGAGTGCTGGTTAGCCAGAGCTTACCCAATGGTGAATCTTTTACACTTGGCTGACGATCTGGTCAATAAATGATATGGGGACAGGCATGACAAGGCATTTATTTCACTAGTGTTGGGCCAAAATTACAAATATCTGGCAATATCAAATTTCTATAATAACCCGAGGGAGGAAAGTTGGGTGGAAAACAAATTCGAGACTGTTTCTTTCCTGTTGGTGAAAATCAGTGAGAAAGTACATTCTGGTGATCACTGTGCTGTTTTAGCATTTGGAAAACTTGGGTAACCTCCCTGTCAGATAGCATACCGTAAATGACTCATACCGGGATGGATTGCCGAAACCAAAATGCTGCCTGTATTCTAGACTATACACTGTACAGGAGATTGTAACTGCGGTCATTTTTTCAAGCCTTGTGGACAAACCACTGTAATATCACAGCTGAGACTGAGGCTTTTCTTCCAGTCACTCCACTCACAGTTTACCATTAGATGGATGGAGGGACTACCCTACGGTATTGTGTATTGTGATTCATTTTTAGCCCATGCAAAGGCTGTGGTCTAATTGTGTCCGGGAAACCTCTCCTGTGTGTAAACGCCCGGCCACTCTGACTGATCATTATGTTGAATGTCAGCTGGCTCTGAAGTTGTGGCTGAGGCTGAGTAGCAGAGCCACCCTCCTTCTGTAGATTAATGCTCACGATGAAATTTCATCTGTCCACAGATGAACGGCCGACAAGCAGCAGGCCATAATCCTCCAGGCCACAAAAACACCATCTGATCCAAGGTAGAATGAAATATTCAACAATAAAACACCAATCAGAATTAAAACCCCAATAACTCCAGCAGACTGGGGTGGCAAGCTGATCCGGCAGTCCGTGATTACCACTGTACATGACAGAGATATACAATGCCCGGTCACCCGGCTGGCACATCCTTTCTCGAGCAATGGAGAAGAAAAAGGGGGATTTAATTATGAGGTATTCAGAGGAGCATTCCTGATGTACCTTCAGAAAAGGTTGAGTCATAGTTGGAAGGAGGAGGAGTGAGGTCAGCAGTGTAAGCAGGAGAAAATGATGAGGAGGAAGTTGCTGGAGTGGGAAAGGAAGAAGAGGAGGAGTGGGAGGAGGAAGGGAACTGCTGAGGGCATTGCTCACGATAAGAGACAACATCATCCAGGAAGGCGAGTGCTCTGCCTTTAAAGCAGCTGATGCTCTCAAAGTTGGACTGGCATTCATTACAGGGATGACGTAGTCTGTCTGTACACCTTGTCTGTCCCCAGTCTGACCCTGAATTCATACTGGCCCCCACTGCCTCGCAATGAAGGGGAACCAGAGGAGGAGCGGTACTTCCAGGGCCTGAGAACAAGTTCTTCCACATGGAGCTCTCCAAAATTCCTCCAGATTTTGGGAATGACACCCCCCCCCCCCCTCTCTCTTGGTGCTTCCAGCTACTCTCCCCTTCCTCTGAACATCATCGCTGCAGCTCTCCCGTCGCTTCTTCCTCCGTGGAACCTCATAGAGGAGGCACACTGTGCGTAATGCAATTTGGTTGATTAAAAGAAAACATTAAAGCGCTACCTTATTGAATTTGACGGCACGTACGGATCCGGATCTCACCGGCCACTCTGTTTTATTGGCTGGGATAAAGGGGATCACGTCACCCCCCCCCCCCCCCCCCCCCCCCCCCCACACACACACACCCACCACCACCACACTACCTCCATCAGCCTCCTCCTCCACACGCAGCCCCGCCTTCATTCCTTCATCCCCTCCAGCCTGAGACAAACCTTGGCAGGAGGACGTCCTGGCAGGACAGGGATTTGTTTAGACCCCTCCATCCCCGCCCTCCCCATCTTCCTCAACTGCCTTTCTCAATGCACCCTTCTAACCTTGGCCACCACAATCCCAGGGAGTGATGGGGGGGGGATGAATGATTGAGAGAATGAAAACGCAAAAGAGACGCTTTGACTTGAGTTAAGAGAAGGTTTTTTTTGTTTATGTCAATAAACAGGCTGATTAATATCTTCAAGGGGTGGAATAAAGGAAGATATCAGAACTGTCTGTCCAAAATGACTCATCCACTGTTAACAGGTTCCAAGTGTCGTAGTAGATAATTTATATTCATATGTGGTTTTTTTATTTTCTTTTAAAGGGGTGGGGTTTGGGGACCGAGATGCCAGGGAAGGGTTTACCTTACATCTACCTTACATGAATACGAAACACCTGCCAATCCCTTCCACAGAGGCCAAGTACGCTCTCAGCTTGCCATATCCAGCCCATTTATTAGAGTTATGGTGATAGGGCGGGTCTACCCGGTCATGTACGGGAGCAACAAAACAACTTCTGAATGAAAGTCCTGTGTTTAGATGACATCATCTGTGGTTGCTTCAATTACGCTGCAAGAAATGAATAACAGCACACAAGGGATGACGCAATGCACCGGCACTGTGCTCAGCCACCGAATCACAACTTTTAATCCATATTGGCCTCAGAGCATTGTTGACTCCACAGACTTCATTACATCATCTGACTTCGGCACAACAGCGATAAAAGAGAGAAACTTTTTCGTTCAGTTAAGATGTGACAGCAGACTTAACTGCTTTGAATTTAGGGTTCATGATGAATAAAGTTGATGAATACATTATAGCTTTAAGGCATTGGTTAGACTGAGGCTAAGAAATAGCTGGACCATCAAACATTGTCCGAAACCCCCTCCCACTTCAACTGTGAAGACGTGGAACAGAGAAAGCGGCACCGAAATGTGTCTTTGTAAAAGCAACATCGTATAAAGACTTTAATGATAAAGTTGATGTGAATATCTGCATGCTATTTGAGGTATCAATGATTTATTGTGTGCTCTGAAGGCCATCAGAAAGTCATACTGAACTTTTTTTTACAAAACTACTCCAGAGATTCAGGCAGACAAATTGCTGCTGAGAATTCCCACTGAAAACCATCAGTGATTACACCACGATGGAAGTAGGAATTTTCCTGACAACTGATATTTCTGTCAACCAAATAAAAACTTTAGATGACTAGTTTGATTTGAGACTAGTTGGCGTCTCTAAAATACTGAAAAATAACTGAACTGTGATGTTTTCTTCTTTTTTTTAAACATGGTTTCCTCAAATATTGTTTGTGTTTTGGACTTAAAGCATTCGATCACTATTTTCTACAGTCGCATTTGATTTCAAATGTTCTGTCTTGATCATGATTAAGCCATCTAAAACGTATGTATCTATAAACATTTTAAAATGATTTTTAATTTTGCTCATCTCTGATCCCAAATTTTTTCAATTAATTTTTAACTTACCATGCACCTAACATTTGTACATGTCATCATTCAACAGCAGGTAATGGTAAATACACTAAAATGGATAAATCAGCTTAAATGACTGAAAGAGCTGAAACAGATAAAATAACGAATTGTTAAAATACTTACCCATATTTGGCTAAAATGGCTCAAAAGTACTTCTAATCATAGATGTGCAGGATCCTGTCCGTCAACAGCAGGCTGACATTTTTGGCAGTATTTCTGAACTCCAGAATGGATTGCTCATGTGCTGCTTTCCATTTAACCCTCATGTTTGAATAAACTTCCAGTGCAGTGATCTTTCAGGAAGCTCTCTTCCTGATTGATACCAGAAACCTGGTTTGTTGCCAAATTCTTTCTGTGATTTAGGGTTGGAGAAGCAGATGGCAGCTAGAATATGATTGTGCATTGCTTGTTTTCCAACATATTGCTCTTTCATATGCTGATAAAATACTATTTCCTGAAAATGTACATAAAGATCATCTCAAGAAAGGAGCACGTCACTTGCTGTAAATGCATTATTTTCTGTTAATACAAATATCGGGTATTGAGTGTCGCAGCATGGAGTACTCGTATTTGCAAAAATATCACAGATAAAACTCGATGAGTTTTTTGGGATGTTGTGCATCAGCAACGTCTCTTGCATGCATACATGAGAGGTAGCCCAGAGGTAGGTCCCTTCTTGTATCATTTGCGTAGTGCAAATGAATTGGGCTTAACAGCATTTAACCTGTATCTGCATCAACAATTAGCTAAAGGTTAATACTTTTACTTGTACTCTTCTTTTTAAAATAGCGGTATTGTTACTTTTTGTTGTAAGATTTCAATTGTAATGAGGCTTCAGGTGACGGTCAGCTGTTGTCCATATACAATAAATTAGAGGAGACAACACAACATTTTCCCCAAGTTGTAATCTACTAGAGCAAACTGGTTAGGAACAAAATGTTACAGCTTAAAACACAACCGTAACTTGGATGCAAACCTGCATACTTTACACTATTTCCAAAGTACTATTAAAATATGGATAATTTCAAGCACATTCTAATTTTTCCAGGTTGGAGGCATCCCGATGCCTCAATCCATTACTATAGATTAGGCTGGCTCGTCTAACTGTCTAATAAAATCATGCACTTTGAGAAAAAAGTCAAAATTCAATGTTGAGATGTTTTATTTTGTATTTTTCCCTAAATAAATAAAAACTGGAAACGTCAGTCTCCTCTGGTCTATGCCTCATCTGGCTTGTTTGACTTGCTTTCAAAGTGCATTATTAAAAAAAGAAAAAAAATCATGACTTTGAATTTCGATGATGACGACGAGGCCATTTGGATAAAATGGCAAACAGTCTTCTAAGATAAATGACCAAATCTGGTTCATATGGACAGTTTAGTTTGGTTCCAGTGCACCTCACTTTTTGGCATGTGATATGTGTTGGAAGATACTTGCCAACTTGCCTCAATCACATTAAACTGCCAAGTCAAAATTAATGCTCAGGATTTCTCTCATTGCCTAACAAAGTACAGAAAGATACAGAATTATCATAGGTTTAGCTTAAAGAGGGAAACCATATTCATATTGATATTCAGCCATATTCAATATCTAAGGCTGATATAGCAACCAATTAATTGTGGATATTCTGAACTCATTTTGTACGTTGTCATGGTGCACAAATAGGAAACGAATCATATGTTTGCAAGCTGCAAAAAATGACCCACGTGTATTTGGAAATCTGTAGAGGGTAAGGAAGTGGCTGAATGACTGAAAGAGTGGATGCAATTCTGCATTTTGTCAACAATAAAATGCAAAATAAAAACCCAAGCTTGATCAGAAACTGGAATTGTTCAGGGGACTTGAAGTGGCTGCAGGTTCAGGTTGAACTAGAAGCCAGAACACAGCCTTCATGTGAATTTCCAACTCAGATTCATCCATCAATGAATCTTCTTTCACACTTAGTCCATCTGAGGTGGTCATGACTAAATGAAAAGCAAAGAAGCCAAAACCTACTTGTCTGCTACCACTAGCTCCAGTTCCTCTTGTTGGGCATCCAATTTGCTACCAGGCCAACCCCAAGTTATAATCCCTCTAGAGGATGTTGGGATGGACTTGGGGAATTTTCTCTGTTGAACCTGCACGGTTCACCACTGGTGTACTGGTCAAGCTCTTCATTCTTTTGTGTAGACTGACACCAGCCACCCTGTGGAGAAGAAAATAAATCTAACTAATCTTGGCCCACTCAAGATGATATTGGACTGAACTGAAATGTGCTCGATACCCCTGGTTTTTGTGCTTTATTGAATTTCAGAAATGTAAAATGTCTTAAGAAAAAAAAAGTCCAATCTGAAATCCACAGTGATTCTCTTCAGGTAAATAATGGTAAATTAGCATAACTCAGAACACAGGATTTGTGCACCCTTCAGCATGCACGTTTTCACTAACTCACCCTCATGGATTGATTTAAGCTGTTCAGTTGTCATTGTTGTATTGTTCTCCACTGAAATGGTGAAGCCCTAATAGAGAAATGAGGAGCAGTGGTTACAGTTTACAAGTTCATCCCATCGGCTGCAAGTTTGACATCCTCAATGTAGCCGTTTGCTGCAGTTCTGATTAAAGCAAACAGATTTTTATTGCTGCAGTTTCTGCTGACATTAAAATTGATCACAACATTATCTTGGATGTCAAAATACTCTGTACAAACTTTTTGTTGTCTGAAAGCAGACTAATATCTTCCCCTGGCCAAACCCACATGTTTGGCAAAGTCATCGGGGAAGAAGTATGTAGCATCAATTAGCAGAGGAAGAAAGCCTATTCAAAGCAAAATTCCAAAGTTATTACCAGGGCAGAGACACGGCTACAACTCTATCTCTGCATGACACATTTATTAGATGTCTCTCGGGTCAAGTACATGTATGACTTCAATTTCCTGCTGTCACATTTCCCACCTGATTTTCCTCCGCATCGCTGCAAGGTGGAGCATGAGTTGGGTGAATACAGTGTGGGGAAACATGAGAGGAGAGGAGAGAAGAGAAGAGTTCCAGCAAGAGGAGGAGGAGGAGGAGGAGGAAGGCGGGATGAGGGTGGCAGTGGAGGAGGAGACACGAAAATTTGAAGGTTAGGATGATGAGAATGCACTGCTTCGCATCAGAGCACCATGCCACTGGGAAACTTGAGATGCGAGCAGATAGGATTGTAGACTCGAGTTTCCCGCAAAGAGCCCCCCCCCTTCACAGCAGAACATCCAGGGGGGGCAGGGAGGTGGAGGTATTATTGCGTTAAGACATCAGATCCAGGGCATCATCACAATCATCATCATCTGGCTATCAGTTGCAACACTTTCAATGCCAAGTTGGAAAAGTAGGAAAAAGACAACTTTATATTAAAAAAAATGTTTTTAAAAGACATACGGTAAACATCCTGAAGTGGGGAAGTGAATTAATAAAACAAAAACACAAGAGGTAGAAAAGTAGAGGTCAAGGTGAAAGTGGGAGATCTCTGGAAATGAAGAGGTGCTTTAAACCCTCTCATCATGCTGCTTCAAGGAGCCGCAGGCCCAGATGAATTATTCAGCGTCTTACTGACTTACTCCTATGGGACCGACGCTCACTCTCTGTGAACGTTAGAGCACCACTTGACGGTAAATGCTCACTGGGACAAACAGGAGGTCCTTACTAAAAAAAAAAAAAAAAAAAAAAAAAAAGGTGCACTTAACTCATACTACAACACCCACCTCTCACCCTCACCCAACCCCACCATCCCAGTCTGCCTTGCTCTCTCACCCTCATCTTGACCCTGGCCAATATCAATACACAGCCTCAGCCAGATGTTACATAATAACCAAAGAGCAAAACCTCCAGAGCCTGCATTTATAAACGTACATATCGGTATGCCAGCACATTATAGTGGAGTGAACGCATGGAAGAGAGAAGGTAGAGTAGCTTGCGTTAAGGATTTCATGACATTATTCCAGAGATTTCACACGACCTCTCAGACCTTGGGTTGTTTTTAGAGGTCCAATGCTGCTATCTTCAGGCCGTAACGTGAAACTGCACATGTGTAGGCGACAGTAAAATTACTATGTGTACATGGTATCCAAGTTGTGAGTTGTTGCAGGGAAAGTGATATTCCTCAGAGGACTTTGGCATACACGGACTACAATTGAGTGTTTAATTCACCCCATTAGACTTTTGTTTCAGGATCCTTGAGCATTAATTGTAAGATAATGTGACCAGATAAGATAAGTGCAAACAGAATATCTGACATGTTTCTGACGCCTCTCAGAGGAAAAGACTTCTGTCCACTTCAAGAGGAATTTATTTAAGTTTCTTTAAATGGGAGCTTGGGTTTGTGCCACACTTTTTAAGTGACATGCAAATACATGTGCCCAGGATATTCCCTCTAGTACATCAATCTGGATTAGAAGGCAACAGTATTGATTGAGGCTTTTAGGTTGCTTTTAAAGTTTTCTTTAATCATTTTTTTTTACCCAATACATTGTGTCTAGTTTTTGCCAAACTTCTGAACCTATGCAATCCATACAAATCATCATCTGAATGGTAAGAACATTGACAACTCTGAATGCTGCTTGTTAAAGTGCACATTGCTCAGTTTATATTTTGCACAAAGAATGGTTGAAATTGAGTCTGTTTGTATCCGACATCTCATGAGCTGGGTTTAACCAAGAAAAAGACCAAGTCTGAATTTTACATTTTAGGTTATTGACCAGTGCATAGGTGATTTATCGTTTTTTATTTGTGTTTATAAAAATGTATTTCCTTTTAAACCTAATTTAAAATACGTTTATGATTCAAGTTATTTACATGGCTTCAAATGTAATACATTCACTAACTTTAATAGTTTTTTTTCTCTTAAAAATTGGATTAAAATGCCTTCTTTAGCAAATGTAATCTTTTATTTTTTGAGTCCAATAAGTTTTCAACAGTGGTGTAGTGGTTTGTATGTTCTCTATTATGTTCTCTATTAGTGTGTGTGGGTTTTATCTGGGGACCAGTGTGGCCAGTGTACAAAGCAAGTAGGCTACACAAGATAGATGAAATTCTCTCCACTTCTTTTTGCACACACTGGTAAATTAAAGAAGTCTTCCTTTTAAAAGGAGCTCACCGCAAATCTTTGGTAGAAGTGTCAAGGTGTGTGTGTGTGTGTGTGTGAGTGTGTGTGTGCGTGTGTGTGTGCGTGTGTGTGTGTGTGTGTGTGTGTGTGTGTGTGTGTGTGTGTGTGTGTGTGTGTGTGTGTGTGTGTGTGTGTGGGTGTGGGTGTGGGTGTGTGTGTGTGTGTGTGTGTGTGTGTGTGTGTGTTCACCCTGTCAGCATCCCTTCCTCTCCACATCCCTCTTGGCCCTCTCCACCAGCCGGTATCGTCTCTCAGCAGACTGATGCTCCCCGGTAACACAACACTGGAGCAAAATGAAATGCGGTACAGTCGATCAGCCCTGCAGCGCCTTGCTTTCGGTCTGGGCCTCAGACCCGACTCTGATGCTGACTCTGACCTGAGCCTGTGTTTTTCATTTGCTGTGTAAGGAGTGCCGAAAACACACACACATACACTCTGAGAAATGGACAAAAGTAAATTGTGTGTGGTTCTGGGGTCAGAAACAGTCTTATAATTAAGTTAAACCTACGTGAGTGGAGCCAAGCTATGAATTTTGCATGAACACATATTAGCTACTAATGGCATTTTCCCAGTCCTTTATGGAAATGGCACTCTTGATCTTGAAAAGGTCACTACCAGAGAGGCAAAGCATCCAGCTCATTTGTACATGGAGCGTTGGTTTCTTTGCTATCTTTGGCCAAACTAGCAGCTTGACTGTAGGGACATGAGGGGAATGTGGGTTAGCCTCAGCACTGCTTTGACCTACAACAATGGGATGGATTGACCTCACATATTGTACATTCACAATCTCCTTTTAGCATTCTGGCAGAATGTTGTAGAATGGCATAACATCTTGGATTCAAATTCTTGCTTCCCAGATCATGTGACCAAACTAAGTCTATAAGGTGATTCAAGTGTTTTCAGTTAAGTCCAAGAAATGCTCTTAGATGTGCGGTAATAGATCCTGCTTTGTAGTGGTCCTACAAAAAAAGATATATGCTCATGCCAAGTTGCTGTTGAGATCATGATGTAAGTATTGTCAACTGAGGCAGCCTTTTTTTTTGAAGAAGAAGAAGAAATTTAGTTATCTTCACACAGCTATGCAGCAATATTATTATCATTCTCATCAATGTGAGCTCAAAAAGGAACACAAAAAGTAGATATTTCAAGTCTTAACTGGGTTCTTTTAGTAAAGCTATTCAAGTGATTTCGTGAAACAAAAGCATGATTATTGGCACGAAAAACTGACAAACAGTTGTCCTCATTGTACATACACCAAGGATCCACAGAGCTAATCTGAGATGTTAAATATAGCAAACATTGTGAGCATGTTGCCATGCCAGCCTTCATCTTATGCTAAAAGCCTGAAACCGTATGGTAGGTGTCGAAAGGAAAAGCATGATTGTAATGTGTCTTTTTTCTGGGTTGATTTGTTTTCTTCAAAAGCTATAAGAGATTAACCTGCTTCTTTCATAACCATTCGATGCATTATGAAAAGGAGACACTTCAGCCCACCTTGAGAATTTACTGCAGCAAACCAGCAGCCATTCATTATTTACTGTAATGAGAGGTAAATGCATAGGCATAATGGAGGAAACAAGCGTACATGAGAGGCCATGCATGACAAATAACCGCATTAGCAATTTGATACAAATTGAATCAATGCAGCCCGGCAAGACTGTGTGATTTACAGCTGAGGGAGCTGAACGCCGAGGTGATCAAGAGGTGAACAAAGCCCGTAATTTGCTGTACAATACATCCATATTACCCGTATCTGCTAAGCAGAGGAGGCATTCAGCTCACTGGAAATACCACGCTTGTGTTATTGTTGAAGCAGCCACTGTACGGCCACATCAATGGCAGGCCATGGCCTCTGCCACTGCAAACAGACCATTTAAAATTCACTCCACTGGAGGGAGGGAGGGGGGGAGAGAGAGAGAGAGATGTAACCTGCATTGCCTCTCTGCAGCAGCTGAGGGATTTTACTGTAAGATTGATCTAACTGATCACCTCATTTCCTTTCCTTTCTACCATAGCAGCCAGAACCCTGATGGTTTATCCATCTGAGAAAGTGATTTTGAGGTGGCAAGTACAATACGGGAAAACGGCTCTGCTGGCGTTCCTGTATCTGGTTATGGCAGACGCTGATTGCCGGGTGCGGGATGAGGCAGCTAAAGAGGCATGAGTGAGCTTGACCTCAGTCGGGGGGGGGGGGGGGGGGGTGACGGCGCTCTTGTGAAGACTGTTTCAGTGTCAACCATGCAGAACAGAGCAGACCGGAGACGTAAATCGATTTGACACAGAGTAGCAGTTGTGGTGTTTCCTTGTAAGAATAGGGTTTTGTTCACTTCTGCCGCGCAGAAAAAGAAAACTGCTGAACCATTAAAAAGTCGCACACAAAAGGAGGGACAAGACAATACCAACAAGGAGGCGGCGTATTTGTACACAGAGACACACACACAGGCTTAATAAACACAGCTCTTACGAGCTTTGATGTCATGCAGAAGTGAAACCGCAAGAAAAGAGCTTGGCCGCGCTGAACAAGGATGTTCTTGCAGCCTAAATGTAAAACAGCCCGGCTAAGTGCATCCTGAGCAATGGGCTTTGTGGACGATGAGCTTTCCAAAAATCCAATATGCATATTGACTAAAAATATCCTGTCTGAGTGAAGCGGTGGAGGGAGCAACCAAGGATGAAGTCATATCCCCGAGGAGTTTGGCTTCAGTCTTCCCCTCAAAAGCAATCAATCGCAATGGAAACTCTTCTTTTTGGCCTCACCATCCACTGATAGATGGAGGGCAAGCTCACCACAGGCAGAAATATATCTAATATGTATGACAAAAGAGAGGCTGTTTCTGCTTTTAGCTTCAAGCCGAGTGCACAAGCCACAGTGATACGCACTGCAAACTATTATAGGAACAGTTCTACGTTTTAGGAAGTCCAACTCATTTGTTTTCTTTCCGAGAGTCAACTGAAAAAAAAAAAAAATCAATATCACTGTCAGTGTGTGTTCAAATACAAAAGTGAGAAGGGTAGCTTAACTTCTTAATATCCATTAATCCTTCTTCTTTTCCAACATTATTCAACTGATGACTGCAGGGAGCCGAGCCCAGCTGACACCAGGCGAAAGACAGGTTACTGCTACCTGCACAGGGAACCCAGGGCAAACACACACACACACACACACACACACACACACACACACACATAGGGAGAACATGCAAAGTCCACACAGAAAGCTTCCAAACTTGGGAAAAAAAATTTTTTTCACACTATTAAGTGAGGATGTTAATCACTGCGCTACTCTGCTGCTTGAACTTCTCAGGAATTCTGAAACTATGAGAAAACCCCAGGCTTGACATATGTAACATCATGGCTGTACATGCTCAAGTAGATTGGATGTCGCCATTCCTGTTATTATCTTGAGTTGATATTCTATTGGGACTTTGTAGTTTTGTACTTGAGTCACCTGTAATAGTAATCCAAATTGGTCATCTGTTTATATGAATGTCCGTGTGCTCAGCATTGTTAAGGTTTATAGTGTATTGTTCTCTCCACACATGTGCTTGTTATCATTACAACAACCAACAGCCCCCACTGGTGGTCCTACATGTATTAACGCAAAAAGGTTTCCGAAACAAAAAACAGAAAAAGTAATTGTTTTCACTTGAAACGTTTTCGTGTAAACAGGGCCCAATATAGCTATCAAACAAAGTCAGCTCGTTATGCAAGTTTCTGCAGCACATTGAGTGTTGCAATACAGATTTCCATCACAGGACGGTGTCTTGAGCACCCCCAAGAAGCAGCAGGGAGAGTAGGCAAATCAAACATGGCTGAGGTTTTTGGCCGCTTCAATGTTGTTTAGTGTACTATAGAAGCAGGTATTCACAATTTACCCAATGTTGAACAATACAACAACCCACACAACAGATGTCGGCCAAAGAGGATCCATTTTGAACGGCAGGAAGAGGGGTGCTGAAGTGAAGTGACTCTGCCACTTATTGTACAACAAGGAATTACTTAAATCTTGCTTCTCAAGAAATAATCCACAAACCTCTTAATTTTAGTCTCTATAAAGACATTATTTTCATATGACAAATTTTAAAAGTTGTCGGATGCTTTTATGTGAAAATACATTCTGCTTCCAGGTTATAATTTGATCATCGCTCATCCGAGGAGAGAGAACAAGGAGAAACACACAAAGCATGACAAATTACATATTTTTCCATTGTATTTTAAAGGCACTCTTTTGTTCCTGTGAGAGTATTTTGGACATGGCTCCAACACCCCTCCTCACGCAATGTTTTGGGGGCATCAGTCATGCTTGTGATGCACAATTAGCCACGGCCTTCCAAAAACTGGTCTGGAGGCGATGTGGGGAGGATTTAAGAGAACGTTGCTTCAGGGGGATCTTTGATTGTTGAAGCCAACTTGTGATTGCACAAGATGCTGTGCCGGTGTTGCTGGACAGGAGACATGTGAACCAAACCTTAAGGGCGTTAACATATAATTCCCAATATGCTAACACACATACAGACTCACATGCTTGCATGTACACAAAATGTCCTGCAGTGGGCGTAGAAGTAAATTGGAAAAAGTCCACAGATGTATTAAGGACATACCTGAAGCGCTATTAATTGCATGTGGCTTGATGAGGACATATTGTTGAAGAAGTTAACTGACCCTCTTGAGAAGTGAACACTCCTGGTCCTGGAGTGTCAAAGTCCTGCATAGTTACAGTGTGTCCATGCGTCAACACACCGAGTTACTAGCCAATGGCTCATTAACATTAACAGAGTTTCAATCATGCCAAACTGTGGTTTTCCAAAACTGGGAGTGCCCTCCTCTGTTCCAAAATCAATAGTTTCCCCTCCTGGACTGTAAACTAGCCACATTCTGCTTCATCCTGAATTTGTAGGAATGTCAACAGTATTTAATTTCAACTCATAGGATGGCATCAGGGCTTGGTTTTGTATTGCACCTGCAGTTTTGTTACTATTTTTGTTTAAGTGCATGCATTGTCTGTCACAAATGTGACAGCTGTAAAGCAAAGGTCTGTGGAAATGCCACCTACTGAAATTTAGAGATCAGTGCAAGGTGAAAACTAAGGAGAGCGTGACTTTCCCCTCTGTTTTGTGAGGCTGACATTTCAGCACTTTGGAAATTGGAAAACAAGCACAGCTTTTCCCACAGCATTTTAACTACACCCCATATACATATCTAAGTGTTCATAGCTTTCTCATGCGGTGTCTGCATTTTCACTGTGACTTTTATTGGTGCCTGGATGGAAAAGCATGTGTAGATCATCTTTGGGCTCTAAATGTGTCCACATAAACGGTTCAAAATGAAAATTTCAGGTCAGCAGCTCTTTAATCTGAAAGGGTGACACACAGTACCTATGCAAAGTCATAAAGACGCACACACACATTGGAGCCATTGCAATGGCAGGATGGAGGAGTGTAATAACACCTTTGGGAAATTAGCTGATGGCAGCAGTTCTGCCGCTCCTCAGCCTTACCTGAAAGGATCGACTTGCAGAGGAGTCAACCAAATATCAATAAGGGTGATTTAGCCGCACACTGCTCAAGGATAAAGCGCTTATGCATGAAACCTCTGGAAATACACTTCAGCTTGGTGTGTAAAAATGCTGTCGCTTCAAGCAAATCCCTGATTAAATCCCCCAAACACGTTTAGTTTGCTGTGGGGGGGGGGGGGGGGGGGGTGGTCCTTAGAGGCTCCATGCCAACTATGGAGGAGGACAGAAAGAAGAAGTGAGGGGAAGATACAGAGGGAGAAGGGGAGAGGTGGGGGGAATACATATGAAATCCTACAGTGTGGTGCAGATGAGGCTGTTTGATGTCTGTTAATGGCTCCCCTCGGGCATTTATGATCCTCTGTGTGTTACAAGAGTGACACTGTCACAGGCGGAGCCACCTCTGAAGGCAGACACACTGACGCGATTCATCGTTAACACAGTCATTACATTTCTGGAGTTTCACTTGATTGCTCAGTATTGTCATTTATATATTTTTGGCAAGCAGCGTTGTTGTCGTTGGCCAGCCCACAAGTGTAAAACAAGTTTAATTTTCCATTTGAAAATGCTTGGTGAGCAGGAAAGAAAGCAGAGACGAGGGAGAAATGAGTGTCCAGCAGCCCGGCTTGGGCGTTGCACCTTATTTCCACAGCCAGCAACACCAGGAGAGTTTGCGCAGTGAAATATCGCTCTAACATCTGCAATAGTGGACATAGATTTATAGTTTCTGTGAAGAGAACAGGACAACGTTGCCTCATTTGGATCATTAACTTTTATTACCTTTCCTGGAAATCTCTTCATTTGGCATTTTTATGGGCATTTTGAAATTAGATTTTTGTTGTTCAATGATGCACACACACTTGTCAGGTCACAGTGAGGAAATGAAAAGCTGCGTAGCTGTCCAAATGATCACTTCTCAATAACAAATATCCAGGTTAATGGTGCGTTCATGCAGCTGGAAGCTCTGTGCATTCTCAACCAATAAATTTTTACTTTTGCCCAGTTGGGACATTTACAAAACAAAAAGAAACAGACAATACAGCAGATATAGCAATTCTGGATTTTTTTTGTTGGTTTTTGAACAAGAAATCATGACAAAAACAATGAGTTAGCTCTAATATTTACTTTATCGGGAGACAGATTTTTGAAGAGAATGTCATGTAAATATAGTAAAACAAGTAAGAAATTTTAAAATGAGCAACAATGAACAAGCATAAAAGTAACAAGTATGTCATTTATAGTTATGGATCAACACTCACTCACCTGATTTTCACTTTCTTATTAATCTAAACAGCTTTTAGCAAAGGAAGTCCCACACCAATCAAAATGTGCTAGTCTGCTATACGTGTCATCTTAAGAGTTAGTGTGAATATCATTTAACAGCTATATGTTTTGTATGCTGGTGAAGTAGCTTTAATCACTGCTGGGGGATTAAAAATAATTTATCAGGCATGATGGAACATTGAGGTATAGATATCTGTTCATCCCTCCATCCAAATCACATCCTGAATGTTTCTCACATAGATGCATTAATGCCCTTAAGCTTGCTTTGGCTTCTCTGAGCTATCCAAAACTCTCATTTTTTCTGAGAGCATTTCCTCATGAACGCACCATTATACCAACATTACTTGACACTTTCCTTCTGACGGCCTTTCAGAAAATAAATATATGCCGTGGCAGAAGACACACAAGTGCTGCGAGTGAATGAACGCACAGCGAGATGATGTGACCTCGAGCTGTTCACCAGAGAGTAATCATCAGCCTCTGTATACCATTAATACAAGCTGACTTGTGTCATTTTGGATGTATAAGCTTGAAAACAGAGTCGCACTGCCCGTTAACCTGGACAAAAGGAAACCAAGGTAATGGCGACACCACTTAAGAACACACTTTGCTGTGTATATGAATATGCAAATATAAACATATAGCAGTTCATGCATGATTTATGAGCCTCATTGGAGAGCCAAAACATAAATACTTTCTTTTTTTTTTTCAAAGTTTGTACCTAGTGAGCCTTTTTTTTTTTTTTTTTATTATTATTATTTCTGATCACTCGCAATTTCCCCCTCAGAACCTCGATAACATCAGATATAACCTTTTAGAAGAATGGTACTTCACTTTTGAGAGGTACGGTAATTAGCTCTTTGAAGTCATGGCAGCTTAAGGTTTTGGAAGTAGAGCAGCTCTTTCATGTGCGATTAGATGTTCTTAAGTCCATCCTCACGTAGTAGAAGAGAAAAATAGACTTGTCGGGAACATGTGATCAACCTCAAAATGCGGCAGGCACTTGGTTTGGTGGGAGTTTCTAGATCTAAAATGTGCTTTCAAGAGCACAACGGTGAATCGGAGGATCTGCAAGAGGAAGGGAATACATTTGTGGCAGATGGAACTACGAGGCGAGAGAAGGGGCTCAATAGACACTACAGGAAGGCGCGCATGTGTAAGTCAGGGCTGTCAGATGCATTGAAATTGCTCACAACAATCGAACTGATGTGTAGCAATGGCCGAGATGCAGGAAGCCCGGCTTACTGGCTTACCTCAGCACTGCACCAGAGAGGGACTGTCACTGGATATTACCATGTGGACCACTGAGCTGATTCTCCCAGGTCACAGGAGAAGGGGACAGCTTTACATCCCTACTCACTCTCACCCTCCTGCCCTTGGGGACATGCTACTTCCTGAAATGTGTCTGTGTGCAATTTTACTGTTAGAAACATTCACATTAAATATGAATACGCTTAATAATAAATGGAAGCTCTCAGAGATTGCATCCAAGGTACACACACAAAAAAATTGGATCCGGTGTTTGTGACACAAAGCTCTTAACATTCCTTCTCCTCATGTTTATGTTCTGTAATAGTAAATCCTGTGAAAACAACTTAATGGTTTTCTCCTGGTAATTTGCTATAAGTGCTTTCCGTGTCCATTCAGTTTGCAATGTGTAATTATAATACAAGATGTGATCAGCTGCTACAGAATAAGAAAAAAAAAAAAAAACATGATGCAGACTTTGAATGTGTGACTACAGTAAGTTAGAGAGTGTGTGTAAATGGCATTCATCCTTAGTTAAACAGTTTTAAATATGCACAGCAGCAGATCAAGTCAAAGTTTCGTCCAGTTCTTCTTCTAGGGACAAATGCACAGAGGAGTGGCTTGGACTGGATCTGGTTTTCAGGCTGATGGAGCCATACTGTTTAGCAGAGCGCTTGGAGTAAGCGATGACCTTTCTTCTGTACATCTCCCCCTTCCACATGGAGATCATCAGCAGCGTGGAAAGCACCACACCGCCCAACGTGAGCAGGCAGAGTCCGGCTATCACGCAACGGTCCAGGTGGCCTCCTATCCGCGCGCTCTCCATCTCCAGCCGCTCCATCTCTCTGGCTGACACGCTGTCGCGGTCAACCACCACGTCCCGAGGCACTGCGTAGGAGATGATCACCAAGGAGATCCCGGTCACCAGGAACGTGACTGCACTGATAAACCCGTAGTCTATAGAGCTCCCGGAGCCCTCCCCGAAGGAGAGGTCATCCTCTGACATGAAGGAAAGCTCGGGGAAAGTCTCGGAGCAAGGCTCGCCGTTACGCACGGCTCTGTGAGTACTTTTGCAACTCATCTCCGGGCTGGCCAGGCGCAGGTTGACATTCTCATCGACATATGTGAACGAGGTCTCTAATTCCTCGTCGCAGCACACCTTGACTTTCTCCTCCCCGACGTGACCGACTTTAACTTCCGCTTTGCGCGGCGCCGTCCTTGGTGCTGAAAGGCACCGGCCATGGCAGCTGCGCGCCGGGTTACAGCCACCCTCCCCCGGGAGCGCTCCTCCGGTTGAGCCGCCCGGCTTGCGGGCGTGCAGCGCGATGGAAACCCGATCAAGGACGTCGGGCACGTCGGACTGTTTGCCTCCCCCATGTGCGGGAAGCAGCTCCGGAGAAGCCATTCGCGTTTCACCACCCGCTGGTTGACTCTGAGCCTTCCTCCCACGGTGTTTTCACTCCACTGCATCCCTGAGGAGAAGACACACACCAGCTCCGAGTTAGATTGTGCATCCTAATTAGACTGTCGCGTTTTGTTTCCCCGGAAAACGCAAAAACAACAACAACAACAAGAACAGAAACTAAACTTGTGCGTGGATTTAGGTGCGCCAAACAGTGCGCCAAACTGCACACACACATTAGCCTACTTGTGGCGTAACAGCGAAGCACATGCCATTTTAAAGTTGATTGGATCCTTTCAGATAAATCCGCAGACCCTTCCTGAAAGGCGCTTATATGTCTGTGATTAGCCAAATGCCTCAGTATCCAATTAGGTAAACAATTCACGTACAAACCTACGTTAAGCCATAACCTGTTTTAAAATGTGTTTCAAAATAGACATTGCCACGTGAATTGGTACATTAATACAACTGAGCAAAAACCAATCAACGCACTGCAAATATATTCATGAATAGGAATTGGAAATTGGATATACCAAATCTTTAAAAAGCATCATCTTCCTTGAGCAATGGCTTTTGAAATAAATGCGCACAGCCTTGCAGACTTTACTATATGAATCCGTCACAAGGATGTGGGGTGTTTCTCTGCATAGGGGTGGACCTGTCGTGCACAATCCCTTTTTATTTTCTCCCAATCCCTCACCACAAACCTCTTCAGACTGCAGAGACAGGAGAAATAAACTCACCGCGCTACTTCAGCATCCCTTCCGACTTCCCTTCCTCCGAGACACCAGGTGACGAGACCGCACAGCGGCGACGCATTATAGAGAGAGAGAGAGTGAGAGAGACAAATAGAGAGAGAGAGAGAGAGAGGAGAGAGAGAGAGAGTAGATAGAAGGACAGGCAGCCTTATCAGTGGATGCGCTTTGGATGTTTCTGTCCCTGCTGGTGCTGTGACGGCAGGCTGCACCGAGGGGAGCTCTCCTTTAAGTCCCTCCCACACACTGAGCCTCGTCGCGCGCTGTGGCGCTGAAAGGAGCGCCGCTATCTGGGAGCTGATTCACATATCTGCCAGCCAAACACATCCGGGATGGAGGGGGTTCCCAGGGTCTTCTTGACAGTTGCGGCTTCTTTTTCTACCCCCCTCACCCCCCTCCCACCCCCTCTCTTACTTGTGTGTGACAAGTCCTGCTCTTCCTGCAGTGAGCATTTGAGCAGGATCATTCACTGCTAAAATGTCTGTAAAGCTGCAGAGGGGACTTTGAACACAACTAGCTATTAGTATAGCACATTTTCCATGTTTTTATATTGTGGTGTACAACATCATGGCATGCATAAAATGCACACGCACATTACGTGGGAAGTCTTCAAACATAATTTGGTATGGTAGTATCTAGTACACGACTGCAAAAAAAAATACAGTGTTGTACCTTCAAACATGCCATGCTATAGGTAAGTAAACAATAGTGTACAATAAAAAAAAAAACATTGGCTCTATCGAAAACACCAAATGCAACAGTCAAATATACACAGACACACATACTCTGGCTTTTAAGTCCAGTTGAGCGCTGAACCTTGATATGTGGTATTATATATTTTACTGTGTATATTTCCTCTTGTTTTTCTATTTGAACTGTAAAGCACCGTGGTCAACCTCATGTTGTTTATAAAAGAGCTATCTAGATAAAGTTTACTTTACTTGATTAACATAGCAGCCTACTGCCAAATATAAAATGTTATATGGTATACCTTCAAACATACCATGCTATTGTTGGATTTACAATACATTACAAACAAACAGACATTGGTACTATCATAAACACCATGCAACTATCAAATATACCCAGCTACTGGTAAATATCTAATTATAAATGTAGTACTGTAAAATATGCCTGATTATAGATATACCTTGGTATTATCAAATATGGTATTGACAAGTATATCATGGTACTATCAAATATAACACAGTATATACAATATGGTATGTTCAATGCAACTGTCTGTGTATTTGTGTGAGTGTATTGTGGATGTGCAGTATTGTACTGTCAAATATACTAGTATTATTGAATATGTCTTATTTCTGACAAAGAACTGTAAAAATGGTTTACAGTATGGTACTGTCAAAAATGAGATTGTACCTTAACATACCACATCATATACACCATGATACTGTGAAATACACTATTTGGTACTGTTTAATACTACAACGTTCAGTAAAGCAGTTGGTTACATTATACTAAATTGTAATATATCCTGGTATACAATATAAAACATTTAGCTATAAAATATATAATGCAACAGACAGAAATGCAAGAGCACACTGCAAGTCTTATCAAAACCCCATTGGCCACAGTATAATACTGTTGAATATGCCATGCTACCGAAAAAAGTAACCATAACGGAGGTATACAGTAATGCAATGTCAAAGCTACCATGGCTTCCTTAATTCATGATATAAGATCTATAGGAACATCTCAGGCAATATATGATCCCTGACATAGTAGCATAAAATAGCTTCTAAGGTGTATTTGAATATGTATTATAGTTATATGTACTACAGTTCTATACGGTAACAGTTCACACTATAGCTTAAATACATCTAAAGATCAGATTTTTTTTTGTAAAACTGTATTCTGCACTATATATAATACATGCAACATTGGCCTACATTTGGAGTAAATAAACTACATACAAAGGATAATAACTTGTTTCACCTCTCAGTTGACAACACTGCAGTAATCTCCCGTGTGTGTTAATGTCGTCATCATATCACAGTCATCATATCAGAAGAATTCAGCTGCATTAAGCGGGCATGCATTGTTAAACAGCAAGTATCATGTACCATCTGTTCTCCACTGCGCTCTCTCTCAGAAGATTACTGGTCACTATGTCAAAGCCATCCTAATCCAGGTTTAATCTACTGATCCAGTAGGTCATCTGATCTGTGACCTTCCTGTAAATCTTCAGTTTCAGCTCTTTGTTCCACATCTTCAGAGGTCTTATCTCAGAGACACTTTTTGTCGGTTTACAGCAAACAATCAGCACAGTAACGGACTCATTTCCTGCAATGCAGGTCACTGTAAAATCGTGATGCTCAGCACAGGCCACCACAAGCCATTTAAGTGCTTAATCCCACTTTAAAATAAAAATTAATTTGCTGACTGTTCCACTTAATTTTTTTTTATTTTGGCACACACAGACCTATAAATATAGCTGTCACTTCTTTCTAAAGTCCTAGTGGCTGGGTGAATGGCTCTGGCTCAATTCCCAACAAGACTCCATTTAGCAGATGAGTAAAGAGAGAGAGAGATGGGGGGGCTGAGAGAAAAACTGGGAAGAGAGAAAGAAGTTCAGATTGAGCAGTTTGGTTCCAGAATCCAGTGGTCAAGGAGATGATCCCAGATCACTGACTGATGAACCATAACGGTTAACGACAGGTGGTGTCACCATAACGCATAACGTAAAAATGCTGTTCCCAACTCGCTCACTGTTTTAGCAACATTTCTCTTCCACAACTTGCAATTCCATGCTCCATGATGTGAAAGCAACCTTATTGTTAGGAAAAATATATTACTATATGTGCTGAAGACTGCAGTGAAAAGTGTTGCCATAAAAAGCAATGTGGAGAAACAGAGGAAGCACTATGGCAATAAAGTTTCAGATTATAGACTCGCAATCTAGTTTTGACTTATTGGCTATGATGCTTTCATTTTTCTGCTCTCGCTCTTCTCTGATTGAACTGGCCTCTTTGTGGTAAAATAAGATAAACACATTCATGGTGTACTTGGTCAGATTTGAGTCAATCCATCCAATTCAAAGCGAGAGACAGAGACAGAGCGGGAGCTGGATATCTAACTGTGTACTTGTCGGAGAAGCTACAACGACCAACTATCAGACGCTATCTGTCTGCAACAGTGCACCACTTTTCCTGCTGGCAAGGACACCGAGCCTGGAAGAGGAGGGGCGGCTGGAGAGGCTATATATCCTCCCAGTGTCTCTCCTGCCACAGGCATGAACCCGCTCACTGGAGGACCAATATGAAACGTGGCTGCAGCACGGCGTTTTCTCAGACGGTGAGGGAATAAATGGAGGTCCCTCAAAATGCAGCAGCAGCAGAAAGGGGAGGGAGGAGAGGAATGATAGAGTGTGTGATTGTGAATTATGAAGTGAATTAATGAATGGGGGAGTTACTGAGTTCACCTAACCTCCAGGAGCTTCTTCTGCTACAGGAGCTGGCGCGGAGGAGGGTGTGGAAGATGAATGAGTTAAAACTGCGTGAAATGTGGATCAGGCTGCAGCTTGTTGGGGGGGGGGGGGGGGGGGGGGGGGGGGGTAGTCCACAGGCTTTTGTGTTTTATAAAAGTTCAATCGTTGCAACTGTATAAATCATGACTCCAGAAAGGGTTTGCGTCACACCAGAGGTCTGCAACCTTTATGACCCAAAAAGCCATTTCTGTCACCAGTAAGACTTCATCTGGAGCCACAAACCATGTTTATACAACTTTGTCATTGTCATTGTAAATGTTAATCTTGTTATAAATACAAAAAAGAAAGCATCACGTATTGCATTTAAGATAGTTTGTCCAATTTAGTTGGTACACATTTTATTATATTATTCTGTTTCTGTAACTGCTTAGTGGGTTTTGTCACAATTTTGTCATTTATCATACTTTTTTTCCTCCCTGTTTTCTTTTAGTGGTTTAGGATTGTATTTAAAAAAAACATTTTTGACTTATGTCTGTTTATCCATTTGACCTGCTTTATAGTTTTTAACCATTTCTATCATTTTTTGTTTATGGCTATTTGATCCATTTTAACTGTTTTTCTTCCAGTTTGAGTAGTTGCATTTTTTTTGCCACTTTTCCTGGCTTTATCTTTTTTTAAATTCTCTATTTAGCAATTGTTGCCAGAAAGTTTCCCTTTTTTCCTGAAGTTTTAACTTTTGTGTCTTGTGTATGAATGAAAAAAAAAAAAAAGAGACATAATTACAGTTACCGTACATGAGATCTTCACAGAGCCACTACAGAGTACTCCAGAGCTGCTTTAAATCTTGTGTACAAGAGGCTGATCCATTTTAACTATATTGTCTTCATAACAAGTGTGTGATTACGGTTGTGAAACTGAAACACTTTCTAATTTTGGCCCTGAAACTTGTGTTTATGCTAAAAACTCCCACAGTTTGTGTCAAATCAAAGGAAAATACTGTCTGACCTAATCTATATATGAGGCTGTTTTTCTGTATAATGAGTTCAATGTTGGAAGAATGTGAAATTCGTGGTGGATTTAAGCAATCCCACCTTACTATGGGTGAAGGAAGGATAATGCATGGACAGACCGCCAGTACAATAAACATGAATACTGTAATGTTGTTCCAAAAAACGAGGCTTCGATTGAAAACGGTTGAAAACAGAGAGCTTGTGCATCACAGGTAAAGACCCAGTCAGAAAAACCTCATAAGCAGCAGCAGTTTGAGGCGACACACACAATAGAGCTACTTCTTTAGTCTTTTCTGGAAGAAACAGTGGGGGGCTAAATATGGCTTGAATCAAGCTGCTTGCACAGATTACAAATATGGCTGTATGGCAGATGGTTTGTATTTGTAAGCGAGTCCGAGGATTTTAGAAATATATAACACCTATCGCACCCCATGCCGGGTTTCAGAAAAGCAGAGAGGCATGAACAAACCGGTAGCTATCCAAAGTGGTTTAAAGCTTATAGCTGCTCGTTGATGCACATGAACACAATCCAATAATGACTCGGATACGGTTGGTCTCGCTCATTTTAAGGGGAACAGTTTATTGTGTGTGATTTTCCTTCTCTAAATAGGCAACAGTGCAGAGCGGCTCCTCCCAGCTATTTAAATAGGACTATAAGGAAAAAATCATATAAGACATGAAAGGACATTTTTTTGCTGCAATAAACCTGAAGGATCAGAGTTTTATCAGGGAAAATCTTTATCTAAAAAGTGTTTGAAAACAGAACAAAATTGAGTCGTTCATGATTGATAGACAATTAAATACTCTAGAATTTAACAATATGAGGTGGATGGACAAATGGTTAATAAACTGAGCCTCAGATAGCTCGGTGGATGATGATGGACAGCTCTTCACCCTTCACTATTAAAGGTTTATTAATTAAAGGTTTCAAGGCAGCGTTGTTGATATCTCACTCGTAGTGCTTTGTTGTGTTATGTCCTGCTACTTTTAAGAAATTCTGAATTAGCGTTCTCTTTCACATTTTTATTATTTGCATCCTGGGCTAGATTGGAGCTGGATTTTGGCCGACAGGCCTTATATTGTACAACCCTTGTGTCGCCACCAGTGCAGGAAAATTCCACCTCCCGCAGCAGTCAGAGGTGATGCAGAGGTTTCTGATGGGTTAGTGTGCCACGGCAGGAGGGCAGTGTGGATTATTAATAAGAAGGTGTACTCAGGCAGGTTTGTTAAGGGAGTCTGGCATGCAAAAACTCCACTCTCTGCCAGAGCAGAGAGAGCTGGCAGACAGAAGGTAACGGGGGGGGGCAGACTGAGCTTCGGTCTGGATCTGCTGAGTGGGTGCGTGTCGCAGAGGCAGCAGACGGTGATATGAAAAATTTAGCACTTGGACTTTGAAGTTTAATTTGCAGCGAATTTCCAAATTGAAGCTGTATGGCTGGCCTCAGCGCTGATACTGTGGGATAATGGATGGATTAACGCCTTTTCAGGTGGTTTGTGTGCATGCGTGTGTGTAGTGCAAGACAAAGATTTATGCCTCATGCGAATCTGAGACTTCAGATAAAGAGAACAATCTCGAACAGATAATTAATTTCACCACTTCATCGACTCGCCGTTTATCTTCTCCACATCATAATTAATGTGATGTTATCCTCTCACACCATCAGCTGCTTTATCATTACAAAGCTCTCAATGCTCTCCATAATAACTCAGTCCTACCTCTACAGCACTGATTATATCATCTAATTAAAACACAAGTAAACACGTTTTAGCTGCGAGATCCCTTTTCATTTAACTAATAAGACATATTCATTGTAGCCCCAGCATCTTGCAGACATGATCTCTCAGAGCTGCTGTTTAGTATGGACAAGTTGAGCATTGTGGGGGAAATGGGATGAATTTCATTCATTAGGAAAATGAAAAAGTCTGGAGTTTGGGCCAGAGAAAGACCTCATTTGTATTTAGTGCATAAGTCTCAACCAATCGCTGAGTAGTCTACTGGCACTGCTGTTATTGGTGAAAAACGTTGCTTTCTGGATGTCTGATGGAAGGTCTACCTTGAATTTTCAATCAGGAGCACAGGAGACCCTGCTCCTTAAAAGCTGCAGCTCCTGAATAATGCATTGTATTAACGGAGGAGAGACTCCGGCGATCAGAGGTGTAGACATTTGTAGCCACACACGTTTCATTTTCCTCTCTGGGCCCCACAAGGCTGGCTCTCTATTATGGCTTGTTTCAGGTCCTTCAGTGGTCATTCAGCAATAGAAGTAATTCTCTGCAGTTGAAATATCTGCCCGGAAGAACTCTGAAGGGATGAATTTCATAAATATAAATGGAATTGGAGACAGGGAGGCAAGAAGAAATGAGCTATCTGAAAGTATTGTGAAGCAATAATGTTGAATTAATTTTTTATTTTTTTTTAAAGTACAGTTTTCCAAGTAAACGCTTATGTTTCAGGTTTGGTGGTATCGGCTGGAAGCTGTGTGTGTGTGTGTATGTAGATGAAAGATTTTAAGATCGATGTCTCCATTGTCGGCAAGACATCAGTTAATTCAAATATGCAAAAAAGCTGTGAATGTCTTGTCCCGTTTGATGTAGCCCTTGCTTTCATGAGCAGGCTGAATGTTTTCTTGATTCCATTTTTTGCTGGCGTCAATCCGTCTCGAGGGAGCAACGTTGTCCATCACTTCGCTGAGGAAAACACAACGTGCTTTGGCGCGTCTTAAAGCTATGACAAAGATAGAAGAGCGGCTTCGTTCAGAGGAAAATAAATCGACTTCGTTATTACTACCGGGCAACAAATATCCATAAGTTACTGTTTAACGCATTAAGGATCTCTTTAAAAATAAGAAATGTATCTCGTTTGAACGGCTAAAGAAGGACTTTGGTATTCCACAGTCAGACTCTTTCAGGTACCTGCAACTATGAAGTTTTGGTTAAAGCATCTTTCTCTTTAACCTTGCCTCCAAAAACATGGCTTCGTGAGTGTGTGACCTTAGAACCACTTGATAAAGGTGTGGTGTCGGCAGTTTATAACAGAATCCAGGGTGCAGCATCCCTGTCGTTGAACTATTTATATATTCAGTGAGAGAAAGAATTAGGTGAAACATTTTCAGATAATACCTGGCAAACAGCAATTACAAGAATCCACTCATCCTCTATCTGTGTAAAACATGGTCTACTACAGTTTAAGGTGCTGCACAGGTTGCATCTGTCGCCTCGTATAGTATCCTGACTGTACTCAAGTGTAGACCCGTCCTGTCTGAGAGGTGGTCTTGACACTGCTGACCTGAGTCACATGTCACCGGGGACAAACACGGGTTTGTCCCCGATTGTATGGGTTTTGGGAGGGACTATTCAATACAATCTCATTTAATGTAAAAAGAACATCAGTCCAAGTCCAGCTGTTACAGCTTTATTTGGGGGTTGTAGCAGATATTTCAGTGATGCCTCATCAGGCAGCGACGGTTGCCTTTATGATTTTACTTGCAATATGCTTGATACTGTTTAACTGGAAAGAGTCAGCTTCACCAGCATTTAAGCTTTGGATGGAAGAAGTAATGTCTGAAGTTTGAACACCTGAGATGTAGCACAAGTGGATCAATTCCAAACTATGATATGATCTGGCAGCCATTCTTTCTTTATTTTGAGTCTGAATTCAGTGTATCATTATTTTTCCAACATTGATGTATGGTGTCATTTCATTGTATATTGTCAGATGTTTCTGTGTTATTGTTTTGCTTTGTTTTGTGTTTTTGTTTTATTTGTTTTTTTAACAATGTTTGAGTAGATGTATATATGTTTACAAACGCTTCAAATCATAAAAAAAAAAATTGAATTCTAATAGATTTGAATAACCCCGCAGCCCTGAACAGGATAGATCAGTACAGAAGATGAATGGAGTCTGGGCTTGGTGTCCTTTTTGTGCGGTTTGTTTTCTCTGTTTGTGTCTGTTGAAATAGTAGGTGTGTTAAATTGTCTCTCTTTATGTACCCTGTGATGGACGGACCTTCTCCTGTCGTCAGCTGCTGTGGGCGCCAGAGCCACTTGACTCTTGACGAATGGATTTAGCTGTTGTATTGTAGTGACACTTTCTGTCCACCAGGTGGAAGTGAAGCCCCACTATGGTACCAAGGCAGAATATTATGCTCACTGGAGAGGTAAATTTATTCAGGTATGGTCATTTCATTTAAAATATAATGCAAAGTTGTTTAAAACACCAATATTTGATGGCTTGAGATTTTTTTTTTGTTACTGTAATATAAAAAATACATATTTTTGAATAGAATATGGGTTTATCAGGAATTTGCTGGAAAGCACTTTGTGAACAACTGTTGTTAAAGTGCTTTGAAATTAAAATTCTTATTACACGTATTTTAATTCTGTTACACTGTTACCATTGTAAACATTGTCCTAACAAGGGGCAGAAATTACAAGAGAGAAATGGGGTTCTGAGCCCTCAGCCCCTTTCTGGGGTGAGTAATCTACTATTTAATACATGTTTACTATGTATTAATATATTGTTTGTGGGACTTCAATCCTTGATCATGATCATTTAAAAACTTGGGGTTGAATGTTAAAATAATGCACTGTATTGTTACAAAATTACCAACTTAAAAAGAAAAAAGAAAAACAGCATTTATCTGAACTAGAACTTGTGGTAATTTACGAAACTGTTATGGTTTTTGTAGTTTGTGTGAATGTCATGAATTTTTTTTTTGATGTATTTTTAGATTTTCAGACCTTGCACTCCCACCCACCAGGCCAGCCTCCCCTCCATCCCTCTGCACAACAAATCAAATAACTATCTCCAAAATGTCAGACTCTTGTTATAAGCAAAGGAGGAACTGGGCAGTGACATTTCCACTTCAGTGCCCCACAGATAGATTAATTAAATGTCTTTATTAGGTTATAAGTCATTGGCTTAGATTATAAGACGCATGCCGAGAATGATCCATTAGTTCACGGAATTCAGAGACATGACCAATAAGAAGTGTGAAGGCTGCCTTAAATAATATTACTGCATCAGTAATGAATCACAGCGGAGACCACCATTCATATCCACTGAATCAATATTCACTCTGAGACACCTTTGCTCGATGTGTTCGTTGGTTACACAATCCGTCGTTCACCCTGTGACTTGAGTGATTTCACCTCTCGACCCCCCCCTTCAATAATCCCCCCCGACTGTGAGGAATGATGATGATCTGTCAAGGTTTTCCACCTGAACCAAGCACTTCATTTGGCCCTGATATAGTGTAATAAGAGAGCAGATCGATAAAGAAGTGACAGTGAATTAATACCACACGATACAATCTCGGGTAGGATACAGAGATTGAGTTTCAGTTAGGGTAAAACTGGGAAATTCAATCTGAACTGGTTTACAAAACACTGATATCATCCTCAGTCAGATAAATTAGCTTTTTATCTGCACAGAGCGTGAATAATCTGCGGAGAGTAGCCTAAAGATTGTGATGTGCAGTCTGCAGAGCTCTTGGCGCTAAACTGGCCTCCTGGGAAGGTTACGTACACAGCAACATAAACAGCTGCATCGCCCACTGTGCTGAGATCTGAGTAACTTCTCATCCGCTGCCGATGCCTGCGCAGCTTCCCCGCGAATAACAATCACACTAATCTGGGCGAGTGCCTGAAACCTCGGTTTGTTTATCGTTTTTGGCTGCGGGACCAAAAACACCACGGGGAGGAACAGAGGATGCTAATCAGGAGCAGTTAAATCACAAGTGTGTAAGACTCGGTTTGCCGTTCCACAATGGATTTTACCACTGATGGATTTGAGTGCAAAATCACGCAAAATCCCCCCACTGTGAAGTATTTCCATCAAACACACGCCTGCCTCCCTGGGCTCCACCGTGTCATGTTTTATAATTGAACCTATATAGTTAAACCAATACAGCCATACCCACGGCAAATTTTGATGTTTGTTTTTGTTTGTTTTTTTCTTACAGTTCAGTTTCATCTGGCTGGAAATCACACAGCAAACGGAAGCTGATAACACACGGGGTAGAAATTTTCCAGGTAAGTAGATTTTGCTTGAAATTGAAAGCGGATCAAGCAAAAAATGTTGTGAGAGAGAGGTGATTAGACACCTGAGGCTCATCAGGGGCCGATCACTTCCCTCCCCGTAAAGGGGAGAGGGACTCTGGTAACAGTTGGAGCAGAAGAACTACCAGCAGAAGAGCTGGTGGCGTGCCAAGACAAGACAAGACAAGAAAAGCACAAGAAGAGCAGCAGCAGCAGCAGTGGTATGTGTTTTGGTGTTTGGATTTCTTTAATAAAATGGTGATTGGTGAAGCCGGCTCCACGTCTCTGTGCCTTGAGAACCAGCGAGTAACAGGGTCTCCTGTTACAAATGTCAAATGTTTGTAGAATCTGCAGTGAACTTTAAAGCGTTGAAAGTCATCTTATTAGCTCTAAATCCACAAAGATCACATTTTTGACAAACTTCAAGTATCTAATAGAAGCCTCCATGATGCATGATAATGTGTTTCCTGCACCGAAACTACCTCTATCAGCATTTTTGGGGGTTGCCACAGCAGATCAACTTCCTCCAATACCCTCTCTCTCATGTATCCCTTTCCTCTCTCGACTTTGCTCTTTTCTTGCTGGACAGCTTCACCCTCAGCATAGTTTTCCATCTATAGCTATTTTCTATTCCATATGTGTAATCAAACCGTCTCAACGTTGTTTCTCACATTCCAACACAATCAGCCAACATGAGCTGTTCCACTGATGTACTTCATTCTGGTCACTCCCAGCAAAAACCTCAACATCTTCACCACAATATTCAGCCTCCTGTCTTCAGAACAATGCCTCTGTCTCCAAACCAAACATCATAGCTGGTCCAACTACCATCCTTGAGAGTTTAGACCCTCTCCTTGAACCGCGCGAAGCCTTCGATCACAGAATCCCTGAAACATGCAGAGGAGGGGGAGTCCATAAGGCCAGGGTTTAACAACACAGCTCTACAGTATTGTTGATAGACTATAAAGCCTACCCGGTAATCAAAATCTCAGAGGTCAAAGTTCAAAGCATAATCAAAATTACAAGCCATTTCATGCTTGTGAAAAGTTGTCAGTTCACATGCAGTGAAGCCTAAAGCTATCTGTGAACTGGCAGTAATGGCTGTGTAAACATCCAAGAAAAACAAAAACAAAAAACTAATCTCTTAGCTTCATGTGCAGAAAAAGTAAGCTTTGGATGATCAAACCTGTTGAGTGTTTAAATTAAAGTGACTTTGTCTATATACAGAAAGGCCGCTCCAACATATATATAATAATAATATAGATCATTAAGAAATAAGAGATAAGAGATAAGAGATGGTTCATCTTTCTCAGTGTTAAATAATATCATTAGAAAAGAGGCAACAGTCAGCAGTGTTGGGAAATGCGCGCTATGTCACAGAACCGTGACGTCACTATCTTTGTCGTGTTTTGCTTATAATGATGTATGAAAAAATATGAAAGTTAAAATTGCTAATTGTTTATAATATGTCACACAAAACCTGCTTGAGATTACAATTCATTCTACAGAAAACGTTATACATGTTTTCTATTTGTCAACAGGCACACACATAACGTAGCTGAACTGTTACATTAAAATAAGGTCTCGCTCCAGAAAAGCAATCATTTTATGATCAGATGTGACGTTGAAATGATTACAAACTGAGTGCATAAGCTGAAAGACGAGGACAATCTGGATGAAGACCAGACTCATATACTGAAATGTGATTTTACCAACTTTCTATTTTGCTGAACCTGAGCTGAATTATTTGAAACATCAGCAATGACAATGAGGCTGTTATGACGGAAATAACGGCAAACAAACATATTCAATATTCAAACACTTTTACAAAGTTTTGAAAGTCATGCAATTCATGCAAGGAAAATGCCAACCCAATGTTTTGAGATATTTGACTCGGAATACGTCACAGTCCAGTGAGATAAGAGCTTCAAAGTGGTATAGAAATACTTAACAGACAATGATGTCCATATTTTGGAACAGACAGGCCAAAACTCTGATCTGAATTCTAACGAGACTCTGTGGTAGAATGTGAAGACTGGAGTGATGACACGAGAGTCCTCAGATCTCCAAGACCAAGAGACAGTTCAAAAGAAGTCGTCCAAAACCCGGAAGCCAGCTCAAAGTAACACTCAATTGCTCTGATGACAGATAAGGGCTTTAATGTTGATCAATGATAAAAGATGCTAATGTCTGGGAGTATGCCTGCATTCACAAAATAAAAACTTACTTGAAGGGTTTATTGGCTTAAAACAAGCAACAAAACAAAAGTAGCAAAATGAGTTTACAGCCGTTGTTCCAGACTTTCTCATTCTACATCACAGTTCTGTAATTGAACGACACGTAAGAGCATGAGCCTCCATTTCCTGTCCTTGTCAGTGAGGCATGAGAAGTAATACGGTTGCAGGTGCAGAAAGAAAGAGAAACACCGAAAGACTAAGGCAAGCGAGAGCACGACGAGACACCTCATTTCCTCGCTACATTGAACATAATGGTCTTATACAAGTCAGACCATTTAAATAATTGACAAAGTGTTGTTTGCCTGCCCGAGTCAACTTAAAAAAGGAAGGCAGAAAAGCATGCAACCTGAACTTTGTGTTGTTGTTATAATTGAGAAAGTCTCGTTCTGTTCAGTACAGTGTTTTCTGCTCGGTGTGTCTCGGTTGGGTAATTCAGACAGAGTATATTGTGTGTTCTACTGCACATAACCGTATAATCCAAAAATGATGCATTCTGATCACATGGGACATGAAGTACACTGCTGAGATGATTAACTTGCCTCCACTGTATTTTACATGAGGTGACTTGAAATTCGTTTGCCACTGAATATTTTATATGGTGAACTTATGAGATGTTAAATTATTGCTGGTTACAAAAAGCAAATTTTTCTTTTAGGAAAATGTCAATGCCGACTCCTTTATCCCAATCTCCCCTCACAGGGTTGGATTGCATACATCTTATAATTGTTTGTGTAAGCTACAAAATTCCAAAACTACCAGAAAGCAGAGAGATAGAGCTATGTGCCTATTTACTGGTCCTTATGGTGACCTCCAGGATTTCCACATTACAGCAATCTAATTAAAGACATTCATCAGGAAGCTCCTTGGTAGTACCAATAACACATACTATTACTGAATATTATTGAAAATATTGAATATTGACCATATTGAAAGTATAGATTTTTATGGAATCCACTCATTGAACTTTTTCGGTCAATTAAGTCATTGTTTGAATAATTTGCATTTCACAGTATTCTGTCCTATTTCAATGATTTATTCCAAAATTACATTTAGGCAAGAGTAGCCCACTAATTATATGTCCATGAAGAATATAAAACACCCTACAGGGTGCCAGACTCCCACCTCTGCAGCCTGTTCAGCGACCACGCAGTGCAATCTGATATTCTGACATTAAACACCAACCAAGAGCTCATTATGGACTTTAGATGGGGAAATAATGGTGAAACAACTTCGCCTGATTTAAGTAGAGGAGGTGAAGCAGGTTCTTTGTTTTACATATCATATCTGTGAGGACTTTAAGTGGACTATGTATGCCACTTTGCCGTTTAAAAAAGCCTACAGAGGTTTGGTCAGGAACAGTTCTGAAGGTCTGGTACCGCTACTGTTTGTGTTCAGAAGACAAGAGGCCTGTGGTTCATTTCCACCAAAAACTGTTTTTTAAATTAGTGTCTCAAAATGTTTACTTTATCATAGGATGATGAGGTCAAATACTGGCCGGGTAGTTCTGTGTGGACCTTGCATGTTGTTCCTGTGTGTGCATGGGTTTCCTTCAGGGACCTCAGTTTCCTACATGCATCCAAATAATATTCTAATGAGGTTCATTGGTGATCCTAACAATGCGAGTGTGTGTGGTTGCCTTTCTATTCTATGATGGTCTGGTGGCCTGCCCAGGGTGTGTCCTACCATCACCTATAGTTAGTTGGAATTGGCTCCATCGCTCTTGCTGGCAAGAGAAGGTAGGCAAGTGAGAAGGTTCATCGATGCAGTGAGGAAGGACATTTAAGCGACTGATGGTAGGAGAGAGGCGACAGGAGACAGAGGATATTGGAAGAAGATGATCTGCTCTGGCAACCTATAACGGGTGAATGCCAAAAGAAGGAGCTGATCTACTGGTGTAATTGGCTTTGCAGTGGAGGGATACACTGTTTTTGTCCCCCTGTCATCTTCATCTGTGGGCTTCTGCTTAATTGTTTTTGCTTCAGGGAAGGGTAACTGTATATATCTGCACTGCATTGTGTTAATGCTGCAACACCAGCAGACTGAACAGTTATCATTAAATGTGTGTTACAATCCAGATAAAGCTGAGTTGTCTTCTTTCAAGCATGAGAGTGAATACTGAATCTAAACACCTTGACTCTAAAAGAAGTAAACTTCAGTTGAACTGCAATTAAATGATATTGCCGTGAATGCAGATCTGTACATGACAATTGTTGACTGGTTCATGTTTGAGGCTTTCAACTTGGAATTAAATCAATAGGTCTTTGCAGCTGCAGAAAGAATGGATTTTTTTTTTTTTTTTATGGCAAATTGTGAGATTGCTTTCGATGCCCTTTAATTTAGTATATGTGAATGTAAGAATACGTGACTGGTTACTTTGATTCTTGATTTTTACATTTGTTACTTTTATTTGCACTATTTATTTATTCAATTGTAATCATTTAAAGGTTTAACGATTTTACTTTTGTTTTCTTTTTACTGTCCATTGCGCAACTATTATTTTACAGATCAACGTTTGGATGGACTGTATTGCCTCGCTATCTTGCACACTGTTGTCTGTATTGCAGCACTATTTTAATGTATGTTCCCATATTCTTATTATTAATTCCTTTGTACGCTGATTAAACGAATTTCGTTTCCATGTGAAAGCATGAAAATGCCTGGGATTTGTTCATTTTCAGCTTTTTACGCACGAAATGTCTGTTGCTTGTTACAGCCAATGCATGTAATGCCAGTATTTTCATTCATAAAACACGCGTTTTAAACACATAAAGACATACATACTTTTATTTTGTTTCAACAATATATTCTACACAAATCGTGTGCGGTAATATGGGACCGAGACGAAAGAAGAGAGTTATTGGTTGCGGTGCGTCGGGCTGTTACTTCAGTGTGCGCAGGAGGCTCTGAGAGTAGGAGGCTCTGCGGGAGCCTCTCAGTCATGACTGTGTGTGTCTATGATCAGTCAGACAGGAGCAGGGCTGCATGCAACACCTCATGTCCCCTCTCTGAAAAACTCCAACACATTGAATTTTAATTCCATGGCTTGGATTTCACGGAGAGTCCCTTTGGATTACAAGAAGTTTTTGGAGGATTAATAGTGGGGGGCTTTGTAGACCAGCAGATTGCGGCAATGGTTTAGTGATTTTGGTGTACTTGCCTTGAAAGCCACTTCGTGCCATGGAAAACCTCACCATGGATAACTTGACTCTGGAGAATGACACGTCGGCGCACGGAAACCAGACCCTGGACGTCTGGACCGACTACACAGTTGAGTACAAGGTGGTCAGCATTTTCTTGGTGTCCCTTATATGTGGTGTGGGGATTGTGGGCAACGTAATGGTCATCCTGGTGGTCTTGACCACCAAACACATGCGGACTCCCACAAACTGCTACCTGGTGAGCCTCGCGGTCGCCGACCTGATGGTACTGACCGCCGCCGGGCTGCCCAACATCACCGACGCGCTGCACGGACAGTGGGTGTACGGCTACGCGGGCTGCCTGGGGATCACGTACTTCCAGTACCTCGGGATAAACGCGTCCTCCTGCTCCATCACCGCCTTCACGGTGGAGCGCTACATTGCCATCTGCCACCCCATCAAGGCGCAATTCCTGTGCACTTTATCCAGAGCCAAGAAGATCATCATGCTGGTGTGGGCGCTCACCTCCGTCTACTGCGTTATGTGGCTCTTCTTGTCCGACACCAAGAAGTTGGTGTACGACAACGTGGTGCTGCTCAGCTGCGCTTACAAGGTGTCCAGGAGCCACTACCTGCCCATCTACTTCACGGACTTCACCGTGTTCTACGTGCTGCCGCTCATGCTGGCCACCGTCCTGTACGGGCTCATCGCCAGGATACTCTTCCTCAACCCGCTGCCCTCCGACCCCCAAGACGGCACCAAGAAGTGGAAGAAGGAGACCGGTCAGGGGGGGAAGATGATTGGATCCAGGTCCTCCAGCAGCACCACGGCTGCGTCCCGCAGACAGGTGCGTCCTCGCCCCTTCCCCTCAGTTTGTTTATTTACCATCCGCGCCATTAAAGGTGTGTGAAGAGCGCGCGTTAGATCCAGCTGCGCCACAGGTCAAAAGTACAGTCAAAGTCAACATTTCCCATAATCAGCAGAACATTTTAGTATCAGTTTGCTTGTCTTTCACGTTTGTATCAAATCAAGAGAGAAACGCTTTAGACAGCACTCACTTCGGGGAGTGAAAATGCGTTTTCCAACTCAAGCATTACGCATATTAAATATAGTCCTGTTACTTCCAAGTCCAAACACATACAAACGTATTTTGTTGTTTTTCCCCCTACATCTATACAGAGGCTTAAGTAAAGCTTATGCAATTACGCACATTTACTAGTGTTTTTTTTAAATATATGAAATGTTTTAAATATGCATACCATCCATACTCTTCATGTGCAAAGAACCTTTAATTTACTTATTGTAACCGCTAGATATTTTTGTAGTTTTTGAAGTTGTACAGAAAATTCCAGCTGTGCATTTATTTGTCACCTAAAATTTTTGCCACAGAGTAATTTTTACAACATTTGTAGTTTTAGAAATGTTATTTGCACTTTGATAGGCTTTTTCTTACAGTTAAATTGAATCGAATAACTGTTATGGACAATACAGGTAAATGCACTCTAACTTTAAACCTTTGCATCAATATTTGACTAATTAAATGCAATCCTGGCAATGTAACTTCAGGAGTAGACATTTTCATTACTGTGAACACAGTAAAATTGTTTTAAAGTTAACTTTTAGAACCTTCTATAATTAATAGTGACTTAAAAATATTTTATTGATATCAAACTGTACAGACATGTTGGTATTCTTGGTCTTGGGAAAAGTTTGTATTGTTTTTAAAGTACCATCGGGAGCATGTTACAACATGTTAGATTAGAAAAACTCTGCTCTTAGAGTCATTCAGGTGCCAAATAGACACATAAAGGATCAAGGTGAAATAACATGTTTTTTCCAGCTTTTCAAAAGAGTCCAGGACCAAGAGCTAGAACAGAACATTAACCCCTTAATCTCAAAGGTGTACTTTTCTTTTCTGATTTCTTTTATTTCCACCTGAAAAAAAAAAAGCTTTGAAGGTAACAGCTTAACAACTCAGAGACCAAAAGGATCAACCTTGACTTCTAGAGATAAAAGCCACTTAGGAGAAATTTGAAATACGGACTCTCGAACAGAGGGGTGTCAAACACATTTTGGTTCAGTTCAATATCATCCTGAGTGGGCCAGACCAGTAATATAGTGTCATAAATACCTTGAAATGTAAACGTTCCTATGTTGCGATGCAGAGTATACCCATAGAAAATGAGTAAAATGAAATAAAAATGACTAAAATCTCAACAAGAAGCCAATTTCAATTAAACCTTCTAGAACAAAATGTAGTGAAATGTAAAAAAAAGAAGCGGCTCCTCAAGCTGTTACATTATGCCTGTTTTTGCAAACGCACCTGGAAATGTAGCTTCGAGGTGAATGCTTTGATGCCGCCAGATTTCATGACAGCATCACTGGAATCAGGTCTCAGTGTTGTGTTGTGTCTGCTTTTCTTAGGAAATTTGTTTCAAGAAATATTTTTTTCTTTGAAATTGTTATTTTTTGCTTGATACATTCCTTGACCAGAAAAGCCTCTTGTGGGCTGGTTTTGGCCTGCAGGCCTTATGTTGGACACCCCTGTACTCAACGCCTGAGGAAGAGTGTCAAACTCTTTTTAAAATTAGAAATTTGACTTTGAGTGAGGTGTACAATAAAATAATGAAATTATACTAATTTCAATTTGTTGCAGTGCAGTGTGCAAATTGAAAGTGCAAAAGAACTCTCAGTGCAATTTCAGTGTTAAGCCATTTCCTTTTGGTCCAAAATAAAGTGAAATGTCTTCCATTTTAAACCGAAATTTTCTCTTTCCATTTTGTAGTATCCAGAATTATAACAAATAACTTGACTTTCAGGTTTGTGTTATCCAGATCTACTGAAAAATGTGAATTACTCTGTGCCACAATATTTCCCAATGTAGTAATATTGTCAGAAGTCTGCTTCCCCTCCTGCAGCCTTCAGCATGCTGGTTTTCATAAACTCAACCTGAGATAGTGAAACTTGAACTCCTATGCTCCTTCATTAGCAATATGGTAGTGAGCTTTCACATTTGCACCACAAATCTCTCAGTTCATGTCTTTGTTCAAGTTGTTATCGTTTTTGCATCAGCAACATTTTCAAAATGATGTCTGTTTACACAGAAATGCTGAAAACAATGTTGTTTCATGTGGGGCCACTAGTGGGTGCCGGTGTATTCTTTTATAATGACGCCACACACATATGCAGGCAGAGCACAATATGCTACAGTATAAATATTAACAATAGCGAGTGAACGGACATCCAAAAGGACAGACGATGAAGTTGGATTGTTATTACTGTGATTGTCAACTATAAAAACCACCAAGTCCCACGAGAATGTGGGTTGGGAGTGATGCCACTCTAGAAACCACCATTTTTGTTTTTGTTTTTTCAAATAGTGTAATTACAGTTACAAGATCGATCACAAAAATTATGGTGTCTATAATTTTCATACTTTGTCGTGTCAATCATAAATGGAACCTCTGGCAGTCCTTTGCTACGGTGATATTTGTAACATTAAATCCAACATAGTTGAATTCCATTTATAAAACTAGTCCATGGTTGTAAAACTTAATTAAACAGCAGCATGGAACCTTTCCAAATAGTTTGCTACAAAGCATTTACTAAATCCAGACTGGGTTTGGTCATATTTGGAGGCAGACTCTTCAGAGAGAGTCTCATGCATGATCAACTTTGGAAAAATGGTATTAGTTTGCAACACCACTTGCAACCTGGTATTCTACATTTCTGAGTGAGATGGGTAAAATATTAAATTAGTTTTTTTTTATATTCAGTCCACTGAATTGTTGATAGCATCCTCTCAGTCACTGTCATGAGTCTGTGAGAAATTGCAATTTCAGGCAAAAGAAAGGTGACAACTCTTTAAATCAAAATACACAGAAATGTATAGTTTAGTTTAGTTTACTACAAATTACTGACAAAAGGGATAAGTCATGGAGTTCTTGTCCTTTAATATGTGTTCATGCTGCGGAGCGAGTTCTTTATCGCTCACAGCAGTGGTTTATAACCTTTTTTTCCCCCCTCGAGTCGCTCCAAGATTGCTTCTAAAAGAATCTCCTGGGTCTCGTTGACAATCTCTGATTTGACAAAACATCTGAGTGAGACGAATGCTTCGGCACACCCTCACTCTCATAATCCTATAAAAGTAGGAGCTTTTAGCATAAAAGCAACAGGCTGTTTACCAGATCTGCTCTGCAAAGAATCTCATAATGGCATTTATTTTTAACCTCACTCACTATTTCATAACAATGACATACACTTCTCGATCATATGTGTAGTCACCTCACACATTTACACCATCCTCCGGAAAAAATAAACAGACAAAGCCGCATCATGTCACACACCCAGGTAAGAAGACACAGAGAGACATTTGTTGATCAGATTAGGGGAAATAAGCCTTCCTGGAACGGGAGGGTGTGGGTGCTACCCTGAGGGCTCTCCATGCTCTGTTGAATAGTCAAATCAGTTAACTCCAACTCAAACAAGCTTTGCTCTTTTTCTCCATATGGCTTGTGTTCGAACGCCCTCCTGCAAACACGCTGTCACATGTGGTTTCTGTGGTCGGCATTAACGGCTCATTGTGAACACAAGCAACAGTTCGTCCCCTCCATCTTGAAACCTCAGCGAGTTACCTAAAGGTCATGGAGAGATGACGATCCAGAATTAAGCATTTCACTCACAGGGCCCTTATCAAATCCAATTAGACTTGCCTTGATGCAGCCGAGAAAACAAAACATAAATATGGATATAGTTCACTTAGGTACAAGTCTCACATCTAAATTTCAACCTGTCAATTATTCTTGCACAATCAGGCTTCGTTAAGTTGTGCATGCAGATTTTAAATCAATCAGCAGTATCTGATTGTGTGATATCTGCTTTTTGAGAAATGCAGTTGGCTGATTTTATTTAATCTTTTTAATGACATTGTTTGTGGCAAACATAAGAACTGAGAACATGTAAACTGACGAGACCAAATGTTTGATGGTTATTTTGTTTTTTGCTTACATATCCAAATGTCTTTCAGGTTTTAATATATTAACATCCAGCTAAACCTACAGCCCACCTCCATACTATAACAATACAATTTATACAACACTTACATATATTATATATAAGTAAATATGCCAGTCCTACATATATAACCTATTCCTTACGATAAACAAGTACAATACTGTCTACCTTTGCTGAACCACATATGTGCAGTTCGTTCTAGTGTTAAATGTGTATTCTGTCTGTGTGACTCCACACTGAGGCATTTTTCCCAAAATAAGTGAGCTCAAAGGCACTCAAGCTCTAACTAAAAAGGTCAACCCACATCTTGATGTGCTTGTGGCCCTTTTAAATATACTTCTAAAGAGCTAAAATATCTACTATAGAGGTTTGATGCTCTCGTCACAAGATCTCTTTTTAAAGCACATTCCACATATTTAACAGGTAAACAGTTTGCCATGGAATACGTTAAGCCTGAGCTCAAGTGGTACATTTAAAATATATCTAAATGCAAAAAAAAAAAAAGATAGATCAGTTTCATATTCGCACTCACACCCCTGCCCTTGTAAATTAATAAGAACACAAATGTTTGGCATCTGTAACATTCAAAATGAACCTTTTTACCCACAGTAATCTTTGATTTCACTGCAATTAAACTGTGGGAGTCGTGTGAGATGTAGCAACAATCAGCCTACAAAAGCTATGTGAGAACAGTGATTGAGTCTTCAAAATATTGCCAAAACTGTTGAAGATAATATGCTGAAGTGACATCTACTGAAGTAGCATGCAGGCTAATTAACTCCAGCCAATATAGTCTTGTATAGCCAGTTTGTACCACCAGATGGTAAAATGAGGTATTGTAGTATCTAATAGCTCAGAGATTCACTATCCCAGTATTCTCCCTGGAGATCTTTTTAAAAAGAAGCAATGACTCGCGTACGTGGGAGAGGATCTTTATAATACTGAACTATCAAAGTGCAAATGTTTACAAAAAAGTGCAAAAAATCGTTGAAATAGGAAAGAAATTATATCTGAACAATTTTACAAAGAAACCATTATAATAACTCTGTCTGGGCCCCGAGGGGGGGATATTAAATCTCAGTTAATGTTGCTGTAGAAATAAGCAATACGTTTGAAAATATGTCACCTATAGAACCATAGTAGACATGATAATGAGTCTTCTACAAGCCAAAAACCTTATCTTAAAAAAACTGTAATTTTTATCCCCTGTACTTGCTGATATGATCTGAATCATGCACGACGGTTGTTGTGAATACATCCCTCTGTGGAGATCAAAGATGGTTTCTGATTGTAAAATCTGTTGTCAGAAAGTGTCAGTGAAGGCTCATGATTATCTGAAAGGCAATATGACATCATGATAATCAAACAATAAGCAAACAATTCTAAATACAGTGCACTGGGGGTTTCACCCTTTTGAATTGACCAAAAACCAACAAATACAATCTTCTCTTTTGTTTGAGTGTGTGATCATTGGATGTGTACCTGCCACAGCCTCTGAAGTTTCATTCCTTTGATCCAATTTAACACGTGCGGCTCCTGGTGCACTCCAATGTTACACTATAACATCATGAATTCCCTCGAGCAGCGACATCCTAAAGGAAAAACGGAAACACTATGGCCACCAATGTGTCAGTTTATAGTGGAACCAATCTGTGCTGTTTTAGAAAAAAAGAATTGTCTTGCAGTTTAGGCATCGTTCAGCTGCAGTCTGTATGAGCATCAGCCATTCTTTTTTTCTTTGAATACTCCTACTATATTGATATCTCCTATTTTCTTTACAATTCTAAGACAAGACATTGACGAGATGTATTATGTTTTGTTAATGCTTCACTTCTTTCACAAGCTGAGTGCCTTTAAGAAGCAATCGCAGGAAATGGTTAGTCCCGAGTTCTTCAAACCCTCTCTCTTGACATCATTGTGATAAAATTACAGTTATTAGTTCGAATCACCTGTGAGGCCTATGAGGCTTCTCCTCTATTAGGTGCTTACAAGCCACAGACAATTCGATCGTCTTCCTAAAAAGGGATCTAACCTTTGAAGGTGTCAAAAACAAGCTTTAAGTTATGAGATAGCTGAAGAATGAAATCTATTCTCCAATAGGAAATACACTGACGTAAATGACATCAGTGCTTCTCGATCCTCCACTTTGTCAAGTTGTCATGTGTTACTGGTGCAAAAAAGAGCTATTGTTCATACAATTTTCAACAGGTATCTTATTGTGTGAGTCACAGATTGTAGATACGATTTAAACGGAGGCGTTTAGTGCTTCAAGCCTGAAAACTTAAACCTTGTTGTCTGTGATAATGCTGCACTTTCACTGTGGTTCCTGTTTTACTAGGTGACAAAGATGCTTGCTGTGGTGGTGATCCTCTTCGCCTTACTCTGGATGCCCTACCGGACCTTAGTGGTGGTCAACTCCTTCCTGGACAAAGCCTACCTGGACACCTGGTTCTTGCTCTTCTGCCGCCTCTGCATTTACCTCAACAGCGCCATCAACCCTGTCATCTACAACGCCATGTCGCAGAAGTTCCGCGCCGCCTTCAAGAAGCTGTGCCGCTGCGGTCCCCAGCGCATGGAGAAACCCACATCGTACAGCGTGGCGCTCACCTACAGTGTCATCAAAGAGACGTCCAACGGGGAAAGTCCTGACCACTTCACCACGGAAATAGATGATTTACACACTCCCTCGGATCAGTACCTCCCCACCAGCATCCTGCCGAGTGCCAAGAAGATCCCACACGAGAGACCTTCCCTGTTGGCCAGAGATGTCAAAGCCTGACTCGAGTTGAGCTCTCCAGCTGAGGAAGATATCACAGATCTTGACAGCTCCAGTCTGGGTTCAGTGAAGTTTTAATTAAAGAACGCAGGCACTTTCTGTTTCAAATCCTCCAAGGTGTTTACTCTTGTAAATGTTTCTCCTCGACAAGAACATTTGCCGAAAGCCAAACAGGATGCAACAAGACAAGCTGCCATGTACTGTAGGCTTCTTATCATTTTGTGAAAAAAGAAGTGAAGGGAGCAATTACGAATCGTACAACACACAGTTCACTGGTGCATCCTGTGCAGCGTCAACACTGAAGCTCTGCAAAGAGAATCTCTGCCCGTGCCTCTCGCCTGAAAAACGTGAAAAAAAATCAATGACATTGCAGAATATGATGCGTCCAACACCAATGCACAAAGCCGAGACATCTATCCCATGTGACTGTCGCCTAAAGTTCTCCATGATAAACCTGCATGATGGCAGTTTGTCATTTTTCACTATAAAATTGCATGAATGGTTTGATTGAAGCAGGCTGCCACATTAAACTGAATCCAACCCCGTTGAATCAAACACTACAAGGCAAGTAACTAGCAGCAACAGGAAGTCTCAGTAGTGGACATCATAGAGGCTCTTTATGTAGGAAAAAAAAAAAGTCTTACAGAGTTACCCCTCACTGTTTAGCTGTCTGGCAATTTAAGCGTTTCTTCAGACTCGCAATTTTTTCTGCAACACTTTCAGCCATGCAGGTTTACAACGAAAAGCTTTTAATCCCCACCTAGTCTCTGCAGAGAAACACAATTAGGAACTGCTGTTGGTGAGACACAGAGGTACATTTGGAAGACAGGGTCAGGTTTTTTCCCATGAGTCAGACTTTGGTCGAAGAATTGTGTGTGTTTTTGTATGTTGTATGTTTTGTTCTTTTTTCAGTTCCTTTTTTGCTCTAGGAACCTTCTTCAAGCACATGTTTGCACGGGTGGGGGGGGGGTGGGGGGGGGCGGGGGGGGCAACCTACCATCTTTTGGCCTCTGCTATGGAGTACCTTCTTTTTTTCTTTAGTTCTTACAACAAAAAAAAAATATTTTAACAGTGGTGACGTAGGGTACAGCGATGATATGTGATTTGAACCTGTGAATGAACCGTGACCAACTTGCATGTTAAAACTCAAATGCAAACAATATAAACAATTTCCATACTGTGACGTAAGCATGGCTTTCATGTAATTTAATAGCACAAACACAATCTGAAAAATATGATTTCAATTTAACAAAAAGCAACATATAAGCATAAACATATACTTAAAGAGTCATTTTGAACCTTTTTTGAACCATAAATAGCATTGGTTTCACCCTCTAGATTTGTTTGGCAGGGAAACACCTTTGATTTCTCAAGTTTAAGGGATTCTAATTGTGAATTCAGGAGTTGCCTCCAAGTCCATACTGTGTCCAAGTAATGCGCTGCTGCATTTAACAAATCATTGGAGACTTGCCAGTAATGTAATAAGAGTCTAACTCATATTAACCAATCCATCTGTCCATTTTCATGTCCAAATTGGGGTTGTCATGAGCTGGAATGCAAAACAGGTTTTCTTTGGCTTGGTGGAGAACGAAGGGAGAAAACACGCAAAACAATTAAAACTCAACACAGAAAAGATCTTGAGCCTGAAATCACACCTGGGTCTTTTCAGTGAGGCGAGAGTGTTGAATAATGAGAAACCCATTTTCCCTCCAGCATCATATTGTGTTAATTATTTCTCATTGAAGTCACACACTGAGTATTTGGAATTCTGGTGGTCTTGTGAAGCTTCTCCCTCAAGGTAAAGCCTTTTAGTCTTCTTGGGTCATCGTGTTTGGGCCGCTTGCTGGTGTAGTGGTTAAACACACTCAGTTCAAAGCATGGAGTTTGCATGTTCACCATTTGCATATGTGGGTTTTCACAGAATTGACGATTCTAAATTTACCCAAGGTGTGAATGTGTGTGCGACTTCGACCTCATGATGGATCTGTCGGAGGAGTGTCCTGTCTTCGTCTATAGAAATAGGCTCCAGGATCTTGGGAACTGTATGCAGTGTAAAATATGGATAGATAAATGAAACAAGCTGCAAAAGATGAGTAGACACCTGAAAATATAGGCTACCTCATTGTCGTAATGTCTTTTTCTACATGTGTTAAATTGGTGAGTGTGCTATAGCCACTTTTTTTGTGTCGAGCAGCAAAATTATGAAAGTAAAAAAAATAGTAATTCAATCACAGTTAAAATTATTTTCTTAACTTCTCCATTGGGAGGAACTTGACACTGCTCGGTTGAGACTGGGTACATTGTCAAAGCAATTCAATTCATCAACAGTCTTTCATTTTCTAATCAAGTAGATTTTCTAACACAATCAGTATTTCAGTTCAGTTTATCACCCAGACGTCCATCAAATCACTTTAGTGGCTTTGTCGCAGCCGGTTTTCACAGATGGAGCAAAACTCTCTATCATCAAGCGTTTCAGTTGCACAAGCCATGTAATTCAAATGATACCAAACACATGCAACTGTGACATTTCATTCTCGCGACTTGAGGGAAAACAGAGATATGGAATTACATGACCTTTCAGAAAGGTCCCAACATGGAAAAGGGAACCGATTTTAAAGACACACACTTGCACCTGCTGTGTGGATTTGAAAGCACCTGGACTTTTCTGCTGGGATTTTGCTCTTAATGGTGACGGGAGCGCCAAAGCCATGTGTTGCTTTGGCTACTGATGTTGACCACTGTGGGAGAGCCTGTGAAGGTCAGTTGGCCAGTCTATCATAACAAGGAAGAAATGTGTTCCCTCTGATGTGAAGAGGGAAATGCTGGATATTCAAGGGTCAGACAAACGCCGTGGCAGTAAGTCACGACTGCAGCATGCAGCACTTTTCTCTGATTTATCTGGTCAGCGAAACCCACAGAGTAATGATGGAATGTGTAAATGCATTCCAACAAAGTGCTATACTTGAATTGGAGCCAATCCACAATATGTATATAGCTCACCCTGCTATTAAAGGAAGAACTTTCTGCTGTTTCTTTGAATTAAATGTATGAATAGATTGCAGGGCACTCAGAGGAAGAAAAAAAAAGTGAATTCAAGTAAACGTAAAGTGTTCATAGTATAAAGTTGCTTAAATCTGACTGTGTAGTGCAATGTGAAATTCATTCAGTATTGTGTTTTCAATTAAGTGCCAGCAGAAGGATCAGCATGTTTGCTGTCATTTCAAATCAGTGAGTGAATGCTGATTGACAAAGCAGAATGAGTGAGAAATCGTGGAGATGAAAACAAGACTCCAAAGTTGTTGTTTTGTTGTTTTTTTTAATGAGAAGCCATCATTGATTTCTCTCTTTGTTCTTACTAGAGATGTGTTTCATTATTGGACAAATACCAGTTGTGCTCTGCACAACGTGCACAGTCTGCAGCATGAACACAAGCTTTTGTGATGTGAACACAAAACTTAACGCGTGATGTATTTCCATCCGGGGTGGCGTGGTGCACACCGTTCTGTCTCCAGGTGGCTCTTCTCTGCTTTTGCTGTTCAATGGGCTGTTTTGTATTTTGTATTGTTCTTTGTTTAGAATAAACAGAGTAATATATAGCTCCTAGTGATTGGCGTGTCATTGCTATAGTCTCAAGCGTTTGTGCTGTTGATTTCACATCTCACGGTCCCAACACTGTTGAACTATTACCAACACCCACTGAAGAAACGGCCTCATCTCGGGCAGGCTGACATGAATCAGCGGCAGATAGCGACTCTATGAGCTATGACCAGACTGAAGACATCAATCACGGCAGTTGATGGCGTTGCTCTGAATTCACTCGGTATGTGGTGGCCCGGCTCGACACAAATCTATCTCACTGGAGCTTTCAGACACTGAATGTTCTCTTAATACAAACAATGTGAGCAGTCACTCCCCTCTCACCCACCTAAAACACACACATGCACGCACACACATGCACACACATAACACTAACTGCGGGGAATATCGCTCTAAATATCAATCATCAAACCTTCCTCAATTTTGCTAAGCGATAATGCAAACACCTCCAGTATATACATCACCGTAATTACCTGCACACTGTTATTGAGATGGGAAGTGTCGGCGGAGAACATTCCTGAAACACAGACGCACTAATTGCAGACTGGGCAACATGCTATCAGAAGTCCAACTCATAGATATTTTACAGTTGGTTACCTATAAATTAGCCCATGCATTTTTGTACTTGCATAGGTGCTTCTGGAAAAGGATTCTTTCCCTGATGGACATGACATCTAAATTTACAAATTTCAGGCATCAGGGTTACAGAAAACGAACCCAATACACACATACGCTCATAGAAAACCAATATTTAATGAAGATTGTGCTTTCAAAAAATGAAGAAGAAAAAAACCACTTAAGTGTTTTGATAAAATCAAGACAAAGGAATCAAAACAGTAATCAAATTCAGAAATAACACACAATGATAAAAAGTTTCAGAAAGCAGGTAGGTTAGAAAAACAAACTGAAAGGAGACTATTAAAACAAAGCTGTATATATTTAGAGAAGGAGACAAAGCTGGAATTGTCACAGGTGGGGCTAATTTACCTGAAGACACAGTATAAAAAAAGATTAGGAGACCACACAGTGATTCAATACATTGAATGGCAAATGGATAAAAACCTCACAACATACTCTCAAGCAGTGAACACACAAATGAAACAACAACACTAAACAGTGATAGCAGGGAACACGAGGTGAGAATTAAAACACCGGGAGGTCACCATAAAATAAACAAAACAAAACAGAACCGAAAGACAAGCATTGTAACAAATGTGTTATCTGTGCAGATTAAAGCAATTTGATGGTCTCAGGACACAAAACATATATTGTTTACATGTAATTGCCATTAATTCAATTCATAACTATTTCAAGTAAAACCATTGAAATATCACTGTTTTCACCTGTGGTATCTCATAGAACAGGACTGTTTCCCAAATGTGTGTCTCAGATTCTCTTGGAGAGTAACTGTGGTTTGGTATCGACCAATTAAATGACCAGAGAATGTGGGTATAACTTAGTGGTTTTTTCAAGGGAAAACAAACCCACCCACACAGTGACAATTGTATTTGTATCCACATGCATTCTTTATGTGTTCCGTCCACACGAAGCCAGTGAGTCATTTTCAGAACGAATTTTCTTATTTTGGAATATTCGGGACAATGATGTGCTTACATGTAAAACAAGGACTGCACCTCGCCAACCTCTTTGTATATGTCTTTGAGCTATATTGTCTTGGTTTACACCTAGTTTGAGCTCCCTTCATGGTAATGCATCCATGCAAGTTTATCGTGTGCACTGAGTAAATGCATGTTGGACTATGTGTTAATTCCTTCACTGACAAATATAGTTTCACTCATCAAATAGCTTCATCTGAGGTTTTATACCACACAATCAGCAGAAAACAGCCTCCTCAGGTCTCTTGAGTCTATAGCATGAGTCTGATTGGACAGAGTCGCCTAACAGGAGAAGAACGAATTTACATGCTCAAAATGTGCATCCCAGACAATCTGCAAAACCCCAGCATTGAAAAGCACCTCAATGCATGAGGCAGCGAGAGGACAACTACCATAAATCTTCAGTCTCTCAGTTTGACAGTTTCCACAAGCATTCATTTGGTCACTGCCAGCTGTAAGAAAATGGCCGCGCCCACCCTCACTGCCATGAGATGATGAATGGTCCCATTCCACTTCATCATTTTACATGTTGCTGTTTGCTGGAAAAGTGAAGCCAACATTGGTCAGAGTGACACATGTAGTTGAATGTTCACACACTAGTGATCACTTCAAAAGATAGGCTTGTTTTTTCTTTATTTTTTCCTGGCACAGGCACAATAAAAAAAAGAACAAAATGGAAGAAAACAATCACAAATTGTGAGTCGGAACTTCTTTCACGTTATTCTTCCGAACTCATTATCTGAATATAATAGAGTGATGGAGGATTTCTAATTTCACAAGGTCAGCCAGAGCCAAAGCCCCTTTCGGATCTGCTGTGAGGTGAAAGTCTACTGTTACATTCACCAGGAAGGAAGTGCAAGGAGAAAGTAAAATATTAATGCAATGCTTCTGTGGAAGCCATTAGAATGTCATGTTCATAAATTTTGGCAGGTCAGAGTCTCAATAGTTGGTAGCATTTCTGCCTCTACAGTGCCTCAGATTGTTTCCTCAGACCATAGTGCCTGATTTCTAATCTGAATTGCCTTTAATGGTGTTTTGTGTGAAAGTACGAAGAAACAATCTGTCCAAGTACAATATTCTTGCATGTTTTCACTTCAGGCCGTTATTCTGAGTCTTTTCTCCCAGATCGACATGAATACACTGAAAAAGGTCAGAATGTTTTGAAAATTCATTAAAGCAAAAGGTGACTTCAACATTCCACTTTGGTGCCGGGATTGTGATGATTAGAAAGCTGAATGACAATGATTTGTGCTGCCCTTAAGAGAATTTGTCCTCAAGCAACACTTTCATACTCAACCACTCTTGTGACCATTCAGCTAAAGATCTCTCTTACAGACTGTACTCTGCAAAAGAAGCTTGATCGATTCATTTCAGAAACAGCTGAGCACATCCGGCCTGCAGATAGAAAAAAAAAAACGTGTTTATTGAGTGTGTAATTCAAGGTAGCTGAAACAATAGCTTGGATGGTACGGTACTCCACTATATTGGCTAACCTCAAGCTGAGAAAGCAATATTTGTCTTTTAATTAGTAGATTATGTAGCTCAGCATTGGATCTGGATGGAGCAATTCAGTTATTCTGTGAGAGAGAGTGATATGGAAGCATTTTGGCCTGAGACAGCCTCACTGCATTGGCAAAGTGTTGCAAAATGAGGCACTGAGCAGTATTGGAGTGGCCAAGAGGATGAGACATCAGAATAAAAGCCTCAGCAGTAGGCAGCTGCACCACTGAAATGGTAGAAGCTTGATGGACTTTATTCATTTTCCTACCTCTGCCTTCCAGCCCGATTATGTTTAGAGTGCTGTACGTTTTTGTGTTCAATTTGTCGATGAGGAACAAGAAGGGAAATGAGGCTCCAGCCATCAGCACAACGCCAACACACATACAAGGGCGAAGAAGACTGCGGCAGTGATTTCCCTCTTATATTGCACCAAATTCACTCCCAACAGTGAATCATGCCTCTTATTCCTCCTCTAAAGTTCATTAACATGCAAGCAAATTCATTCAGCTATTCCCCATATGATTAGTGCTTTATTCTGTGTTGAATGCAGTTCAAACCCATTTCATCAATTGAGTAATCTACATGGCCGACATACTACAGTCTCTATTTTCATATATAAATGATAAACTTCCATCCGGAGGCAAGTCAACAAGGTCAAATTGTAAATTGAATCAATTGAATGATAGCCCACAAGGCTCAAAATTGACATTTCACATAGCCTCAATCTGTCAATAATATAATTAAAAAAACATTCAAATTCATCAATAGCATCACAGCCAACTGAAGGGGGGAAAGGTTGTCTTGAAACTGTTGTTTTAATAAAACTGCAGAGATTAAGAACCCTGGTGAGAAATACTCTGTGTTTCAAAAAGATTCTCATATTGGAAAAAAAATGTCCCCACTTATCTTCCTCTGGTCTCACTTTACTTGCATAGAAAAGTTTTTTTTTTCTTTGCTTGTTTGTTTGTTTTTTCACCTTGAAACATTAATCTGAGTTTACTTATTAGGTATGTTATCTTCACCTTAAATTAAATTGTTGCAAAGCTTTCTAAATGTTTTATAGCATTTATTGTATAGTACTTATGTCCTAATGTTTTGAAATTAGAACTTCTCCTCCGTGAGACACTCCAGGTTTATCAAATTATTTGAAAGCAGTAATCCAGGGATTTTCAAGAAGAAAATAAGCTTGTTGGTCCTATATAGTGCTTTATTCAAGTCAGGGTTGCAGGGTGCTGGAGCTGATCCCCGCTGACTATGAGTGAAGGCAGAGAGCAGCCTGGACAGGTCACCGATCCATTACAGAGAGACAGTGAACCACACAATCATACAGCCAAATTATAGTCCAGCTCACCCTTAAGGCAATCTATAGCTATAGTCATAAAATAACCCATGCTTGGACTGCGGATAAAAACTGGAGAACCTTGAAAATACCCACAAGGGAGAAGAAGGCACTGAACTGCCAATCCTCAACCTGACTGGAACTGGCGATAAACTTGCTGTGAGGTGAAATTAATAACTATTACACACCCCTGTGTGAAAAACAAACACATTCTAAATGTTAACATTAAGCATCACAAATCTTTAATACAGACGATAGCGGATCGTTATTTAGTACTTCTGCTTTTACCGGTGAGAAAACATTTCCCACAATCTCCATTTTATTAACCTTTATTTATACAGTCCCACTGAGAAACAGTGTTATTTACAAGAGAGACAACATTCGGTTATAAACACACCAATTTATATTACAATACATATTCATAAAATAGGGAACGTAGTCTCCTTCTGAGGGGTTTGGAGAAAGCTTCTCTGATTTGTTCCTGTTTTTTCAGCACAATTTGTAACCCTAAGGTGGGCAGCTTTCAAATGTGAGGTGAGATAAAGATTGAAAGTTTTGTTTGAGTTTTAAATGCGTGCATTGAATACATGCATTGAATACATCTGGATATGACCATTATATATTGTGAAGGGAGTCACAGGGTGTCTAATTATTAGAGCTATACTGGAAATACGTTTGATCATACATTGATTGAGTGAAGACCTCTGCAAAATTCCAGCACAGGAACTAAATACATGACAAATATGATATTTTTTTCTGTTATATTGTAGTTTCCAGATGTCTTTCACTGAGTCATACCACAACAGAGTTCAACATCAGAGTGCCACAACACAAGTTTACGTCTGTGTTCAACACAAACTCAGCTGTTTTAAAATCCTGTTCTGCAGAAAAGAGATGCATCAGTCATGACCCTGTTTTTATGTTTTATAGTTTCATAGAAGTATTTGCTGACAAGTGGCTAACTTTAGCTACAGAGGTTGTCTCATACATTACATAATGAACTAAGAATTGTGTTTACACTTAAACTCTAAACAATTCTATTGTGTCAGAACTTGTTAATTCATGGATGTTTTGGGGATCATGGCAATAAGACTTTCATGTAACTCTGGTGCAATTTACATTTTAAACATCACAAGGCCTTCTTTCAGTTGTGAAAATTGTCTGACTATCAGAAAGTTAGATGAGTAAAAGATTTTAGAGTACAAAACAGTCCAAAAATCATTTTACTCTTTAGTCTAGGGAAAAACCAGGTCAATGCAAGTCAATTTTTTTTAGCAACTCTCATTTTCCCGGCAGTTTTCCAGTGAGCTCCAGAGCTCAAATGACTCTGAATGTGAATGGTTCAACTGTACTTCAAGCCTCCCCTGAATGGTTGAAATCCGGAGGCTCACTAGTGCCCTGTGGAGAAAAGATTGCTGCCACCTGTATCCATCCTTCTGTTCTTTCAGTCGTGACCCAAAAGTCCTGAAAGTAATTGATGTGAATGACCTACAGATGAACAGTGTTTTGATTTACTGTTCACTTCCTTCGTCACCACGTCAGTCAGGAATGACCAAATATGTGGTCCATCTCCCAGGCCCTCCTTCCACTGCTCATTAAGACCCCAAAATGACTTAAACTTCCAAATATGACAGAAGAAAAGGCACAACCTTGACTGAGTTGAACACCAAGATAGCAAATGTATCCAGACACAGCTTGAACACCAGCAACACAGACACCAAAAAGTAGCCCTTGTACCCCACTCTCTCAAATCACTGCAAGCTAAAGATCTGTGGGAATGTGGCCGTAATCCATTCCTAGATCTAGAAAACACATGTAGATGTATCACATATTGAAGTATCTGAATTAAAATTGTTTAATAAATGTGAACAATACTACAAAGAAGACATTCACTTTTATATAATGACGTCAATGTTTTTCCCAAACAAGTATTGTTATTTAAAGACAGAAGGGATTTAAAAACCCTTTTTTGCCTCATTGTTTTTGAAAGTTCTCCCAAGGTTGATCAGGTTTTCCATTCTTTGGTCACTAAATTTTGGCTGTTTTTTCAGGTGGGAAATGTATAAATTGGCATAAGGTTTCTGGGTTAAAAGATATTAATTAGATCTACAACTACTATAACTTACACCGCAACTAATCACAGGGAGGTCAAATAGGTGAAGGCTACAGAAGAATCAACGGTGTTCTTCTTCAAAACAATAAATACACCACTGTCAGTTATCAATTACCTGCTGACTGACTGAAGGGACGAGACCTCATGGGATTATGAGCTGACCCTTTGTGCAGCACCCTCCATTTGCTTGCCTTGTGTCCTCCATCAACACTGACACTTGTGTTCAGCAGGAAACCACATGCTGCTTTGGGGTGGAGAACGAAAACAAGTGTTAACATCATACATGTCAGCCTGCTGGGGTTTCTTCATTTCAACGAAAATATAAGCAGATGAAATCCACTGCGAGTTTTGGTCATACTTTAATAGAATGGCCTCTGTATAAAGACCTCACAGAATAAAAGAGGACCAAAATAGGTCAAAAGTATGTTCTATCCAGTTTGTGCTTGTTATAATTTTGTTACGAAAGTAAATGTTGTGACTATGCTGTAATAACTCTAAAACCTTGGCTACCATCTCATTTAGCAGGCGCCGGAATCTCAGAGTGAATGATGTTGTTTCATTAAATTGAGGAGGTAACTTTCAAACAAGCTCCATTTGCTGCCAAAGTGAAGACATTTGGGACTCGTGTCTTGACAGAAAGGCAAAATAATGACATTATTTAGACAAGAAGCAGTTAAAGCTTGGAGTGAAAAACATTAGATCAAAATAATACTTGCAGTTTTATTGAGCGCCGGAATCCACCGACAGTAGTTACAGCTCATTTCACACAGATTGTCCCGACGCTCATCCCCGCAAGCTAAACTTCCACGAAATTCGGCTGTTTAAAAACAATCTCGGCTCATCAAGCGAAAACACTCACTGCTGCCGTACCTTTGGAATAGATCATAGTTTACTGAAAGTCCTATCACATAAATATAGTTTTACTGTTATGGTTTAGAACTCAAAAGCAGTATGAACAAGATCTGTAATGACTTTTATTGACAACACAAACAGGCAGGCAATTCTGCTATGGAAGGGTGGTGAAGCTTGCAACTTCTGTCAACAATTCTTTGAGAGGCATTGGTGTTGTAGTGCACCCGACTTCACTATGTTACAAAAAGCTTAGTGCATTGTTTAATGTTGTTTGAGGCAGTTTTCTGTCAACCCCATTAAAAGGGTCAACAAAATATACTGGTTCTGAAGAGGCCTCATCCATTATGTAAATATTGTACCTCACTCTGTCAATGTTAATACATTGTTTTTTGTGGAATTTGCAGATTTTGACACCTCGTGGTGGTTTTCTGATAAGCCTGTTTAAGCTCGGCAAATTTGAAGACGCTTAAGCTTTAACTTATTTTACCCATTAAAATGTATATTTTAGTGTGAGGGTTCAAATAGGAATGAGAGACAAATGCACATGAATCAAGACTAGCTGAGGCTGAGTACAGCTTGGGCTTCATTTAAATGACAAACTTTCATAGCATTGTGAATATCCGTTCACACAGGAGTGGCGATTGGCTCCCACGGTGGAACTTTCCGAAAACTTTCCAAAGCAAATTTTCGGAAATGTTGCTACTGCACATGCATACGATGGCGAGAGGAAATGTTTCTTCTGCGCATGTTCAACGAGATGGACAATAACAACAATGGCGGCCTTCAGCATGTCAGTGCATATTCTCCTTTAACTTTATATATTTGTATTGTTGATAATCACCCATAATAGCAATCAAATGCAACTAAAAGCATCACCGGAAACATTCCCGTGAGATTTTTACTTTTAGTGAAAGTGTGAGGGCAAGTGTGAGACATGTGAGTGGTCTTTATGTAATGGCCTATTACACTTAATGTTTTAACAAAATTAGCACTAGATTTAATCTCACCTTTATGAGAGGTATAATTTCTTGTTAACAGAAGTTGATACAGAATGAAGCATACACCCACAAAGTAGGTTTTTATTGCAATGAGGCTGATGGCAAAAAAGTGAACACAAGTGAGAAGACAGAAAAGTAGCTGCAGAAATATAACAGGCAGGACTGAAGGGACTGTGTAAAAGGAAAATAATAAATGAGTATGAACTTACAGCAAAAAGACATCAAGCACGGCATAACAAAAGTCAAGAGGGATACAACGCCTATGCTGGCTAATGTTGCCATCACCCCAGCCAATCAAACTGAGGCCGGAGAGAGAGAAATACCGTGTCAGGAAAAAAGCCATGTTAATCACAACTTGTTTCTCAGGCACCGCAGGATATATCTCACAACAGCGTTGCCTTTATGAAACATGTCAGTGGTCGATAAGACCGGAGGGCGAGAGACTGAAAACACTTTGTGACAGATGAGCTTAGACTGAAGCTCTTGTTCACATAAACTGTGTTTGGCAACTTCTCTGTGATATTACCTCTGAAAGTCAGTTAATACTAAATAGAGCTCATTCTAAATATATCTTTGATGTAATTCAACATGTGTTGACGTAACATTATTTTTTTATGAACCTGTATTTCCAGTTTGAGACCACTGAGATCCCAAAACGTTTTGATGTTTTTTGATGATGATGGCTACCAAGCTCAGACTATAATTCCTTTGACTGCCAGTGCTTTGTGAAGACAGTCTTCATTCATGAAATATACCTTAATGAAAAGTGACCATGAAAACTGTTTAATAATTCTTACCTTTATTACTGTCAAGAGGCTAGTAAGCAGGATTTCCTCCCAAAAAACAGAAAATTTCTAACATTTTAAATTTTACATGTTCCAGTAAAAGCATTGCAATAATGCACTTTTGGCATTTTTCTCCTTTAAATGTACATGTTTGGATTGAAATGACAAAAACCTTCTCTTTATTTATGTCAGTACCCACTTTTTTCAGAGAATTTTAAATGGTTGGGCGTCACTGCAACCTGAAAACTGAGCGGGATATTCCTAAGAGTACATGACAATGCAATATGTAGATTCTTTCTTTTTTAGTGGCAATAAACAATTTCAATCAGCCCAGAGGCAGCACACAGTGGGAGAACTGGTGAAGGTGCAATAACTAGAACCAACTGAATGTATAAAGCACAGCACTATTAGGAGAAACAAATCACTCTTGGAAACATCAATAATGATATCCAGTGAATTTGATGCTCCACTGGTGTAACGGGAGAGAGAGGGCTCTGATGACCTGTGATGATTGTTTTTAGTGTGATGTGTTTTTAAAAATTGTACCTGTCTTTGTTTCTATTTTATGAGGAATCCCTCTGAGATGCAAGGAAGAAGCCCTATATCTCGAGGAAAGCCTGCCATTTCCAGGGATTGAGGGAACCAGAAACATGCAATAAAAAGAAAAAAAAAAAGTCTTGAACTCTTCACCCCAACACCTGGTTTGAGCTACAAAATAAAGGGCAGGCAGGCATTGTGATGCAGTTCTTTAAACTGTGACCTCACGGGAAGAACTTTTATTTCTGTGTAGAGTTTGTATATTTCTCTCAATGTCTGGTGGGTTACCTCCAGGTGTTCTGGCTTCCTCCCATAAATATAAATTTGCCTCTTGGTGTGAAAGAATGGGTTCAGATTTTATGAAAAGATATTAATTCAAATAAATCCATTGGACAGAATTTACACAACATAATGGAATATAATTGTCTTTATTTCAACAATGTAAGTTTTTGCATTTCATTCTGTGTTTGCTTTAGTTAAGTACTTCATGAATTCACAGTCACACTATTAAACGCTTGTAGATTATACAAAGTTAATCTTTATTGGAGTAAAATAACAGATGTTCAGACAGGTATGATTTCAATAATTTCCCTTTTTATTCCTCAAACTGCAACACAAACCACAGCATCACTACTTAGCCTCATAATGCTCATGCTATTCCTGTTCCTTCTGCAGAATAATGTGTGTGAAAATATCCACAACAGCCCATATTAACGGTTGTTAACAGCATTTCTTAACATTTTACACACTTGGAAAACACACCTTTTGCTGACGTTACCTACTCACTGGGCTAACTTATGCCAGAATTCAACATGCACCTTATATATTTGGCACAACTCGTATTTTATAATTAATTCTGGATAAAATTATGTAATACCAGAGTATGGGGGGCATCCAATGTTGGACACAGACATTGCTGTGACTAACACAAATGTTTGTCACCATATCTCCCATATCAGATTTAGGTTTGTTGCCTGAGGGCAAAAATCTGCTATGGCGGTACAAAAAAGTTACAACCCGCAGGCTGTATTGGCCTCACATGTACCTCTGTGCGTGTTAAAGTGTATTGTTTGACAGGAGGTACCCTCTCCGACTTCTTCCTCCTCCTGTCCGGATGTGGAGCACTTGGATTGAGGTATGACGGCTGATTGGCTCAGCTCCGCCCACCATCTGTAGTCGCTAGGTGCAAACAGTACCGGTTGAGTGGAGTCGTTCTTGAGCAAGTGCAAAGATGAGATCATAAAACCATTTGGCAAGGAACAACGCTGCCACTTGCTCCAACATCTCTGATGTATAACTCTATTTCAGAGTTGTGTGGAATGTCTTCAGAAGTTTAATCGCTAAGAAGCAACATTCTTCTAAAATAGGTTTTGTGTCATGATTTCCATTGTCTTGTCACCTGATCGAATTTTGTGATATGTAGAATGTCTATTTTATTTTCTTGTCTATTTTAAATCTCAGACTCAGTTTGTCCTGCCCTCCTCTGCCCTCACGTAATGTTGACTTGTCTTCTGAACTGCCATTAACATTTTGTTTTGCTGGACTATTCAGTGGTTAACTTCATAGACTTGATCATTTCTTCCCCCAGATCTATTTTTTCATTTAGTTTGTGAAACTTACAATGAATATGACTCAAAACAGATACACTTATAGGTAAATATCCCCTATAACTTGTGGAACAGCCCTCCAATATAATCCAATTTGTTGTTCCGTGAACATGCATCACTCAGTTTGGTAATGCTGCTTACGTGAGCCAGCTTTTCTAATCTTACAAACATGATACTTCTAGAAGCTGTGGTTACAGTTTGATAGCTACAGTTTGAGCCAATAAAATTATTTTTTCATGTGCTTGATACAAATCATTATGATTTAAACAGTCTTTCATATTGTTTGTCTATAATTTTAAGTAACATAATGTTTTTGAGGTTTTTTGGCAACTTATATAAACAATATATAGTATGCAAATGAAAAAACAGAAGAGTTAGTCAATGAAACACAATACAATATTATCCTTATTATTTGTTTTTTTGGGGGGATGGCCAGGAAATAAAAGAAAAACTACAAGCAAACAATTTTATTTGAGACTTTTTTGTTTTTCAAAATGGAAAAAAAAATAGTCATCATCTGAAACTGGCATTTGTGCTTTCATTTTTAATCACCGGGGCCATTTCAGGACAAGGAGGGTCTGTGTGTTTCTTCAGCCTGTGCTTCAGATTCTGATCCTCACATGTGAAAAGTGTCATATGGATGCCTATTGAGCTCCGGGTCATTTAACTCCCATCTGCTAGGGTGCTCTTAAGCTCTGCAGTTCAAACACCATAGATCTGCTCTTTACGAACATGACTCTTTATGTGTATTTGCTTAACATTGTTGCTGTGAATACTAGCTGAGTGTTGACAGAGTTGTTGAGTTAAGCTGGAAATTTCCCCCAGATGTGAGGCATGAGACAACTGAAAGGAGTGTGAGGAACATTTACACCGATTCTCTTTTAAAATAATCAGTGGCAGTGTAACATACAATTCAACAGACATAGGAGTAAAAACTATACTAGCATGAAACTTGGGTCAAACAATTGTAAGTTATTTAAATGTCTTGCTTCTGAGGTGATGTGGAAAGGTGGCACCTGCGTGAATTTCCCATTTAGTTGCAGTGTGAGGTTTTGATGTGTGCACAACACCACAGATTAATGTTCAGCTCATCTTCCCATCACATGGGTTGAGCAGCACAGTGCTTTGCTGACCTTGAGCCCTGCCTTTGACAGATGAAGAAGACGTTGCTGAGCAACAACAACAATAGCGCTGAGAGTTTCCTGCTGTGGATTTTAGGGACATGCATACTGCTATAAAAAGAGGATATATGATAGATTTGTATTTTTTTTTTTTTTTTGTACGACTGACTTCTGAAAAATGACATTTCAGTGAAGACCTTGCCAGATGCAAATGATTATAGCAGTTTCTTGCCATTAGATGAAAATTCTGTAGGTGAACCCAGTATCCAGTCTTGGGGATGCAGAGTTAGAATAGAGGAGGTTCTCTTCAGGGAGAGGGGCGCAGGCATTAAGAGGCAGATTAAGGCTCCATTAGAGTAGGACTGACTCGGTACTGGGAGGAAGAGGACTGAGCTGAAAGATGAGCAGGCATGTAATGGGGGACAAAAAAAATAATTAGTTCAACTTCTATGTGAAGCTAGAGTCATCACTACAAAGATAATTGAATTGTTAATCTAAAGCTCAGCAAACTTGACATTATATCAAATGTGCTATATTTCAAGAACCACATTTAATACCTTGGCATATGGAAAAACTAAACTAAACAAAGCAAACATATACTTATTACTACTGGAAAGACATATGAGGTAGCCCATTTTCACTGTGATGAAAATTTGGTAGTTTGTTTCTGACAGAGGCAAAGTTTTCAAATAAAAACGAAACATTCATTTTGCTTTGGGTGTCAATTTCTACAACATTCTATTCTTATGGAGCTTTGCTTATAAGCCTGCTTTTGGATCCATCACGATCAGTTCTCTGCATGCGCAGGTGGTTTCATTACATGAAAACAGCATCCACTCGTGGCCCGACATGAAACCAACCAGTTTCTGCAGTTCCGGCGTAAACGGAAATCCTTGTCGTTTTCAAAATGTCAAAGCTTTCTGAAACGAAAAGACAAAAACGATCACCAAAATATTTCCACTGTGGAAACTGGCTCTTCAGGCTCTTTGGGTGAAACAGAGTACTGATGTCATGTCTTTGGCATTTTTAACAGTTTGGTGGGAAATTACATTCTGCATTCTCTGAGGCTCATTCCAGATGGCCAATAAACAGGGTGGGTAATTCATGTTGCTGAGGGGTCTCTCAATCAAAACAGTGCAAAAACATACATCATAATGAAGCCATAAAGTAGCATGGTATCAGAGAAGCTGTGATGGCATGCTTAGAGTCATTACGTGTTTGAGACACTTAGGTTTAACACTAAAACACTCATGTTTGTAGCCGGTTTGAACACTCAGTAACACCTGCTGTGAAACCAAACCTGCTTCATCACAAAGATTGACCCAGTACTTCAACCTGGCGGGGGCTCATAGTAAGCCCAGCAGGGTGGCAATGGGCTTGCAGTAGCAGAAACAGACTGATGGCTGACACTTCACAGCATGCCTCTGAGAAACAGCCCTTCTTTCCATAATGTTCACATCTAAGTTGTTGTGGAAAATAAGTACGATCAGTTTCTCTTTGTAATCACAGCTTCAGCCACTCCAATATAGCAGCTCATCTTGTTGTATGATTCTCCAGTGCAGTTTGGGTTGGTGACTGATTGCACGATGTATTTTGTACTATCAAGAGTGAGTGATGCAAGCAGTAGTGCAGTGGAGCTGTTGTCTTCCAGTCTACTATGTCTCTCCATCACTTCAAGATCATAATAGCTGGGGAGGGGGATTGTTCTTGAGAAATGTTTAAATGAAAAGCAGGTTCTACAGTCACACCTGCATAATCCAGTTTACTGGGATTACTTTCAGTCAGATCTCGTGTGATTCTGTCAATGATTTTATCACTTCTTGATCCTGTCAGTCAGTGTTAGTTGTGTGGTGTTCTTTCTTCATATTGAGATGACAAACATGAATGATGAAGTTAAAATGACATTAGCACAAGTCAACATGTAAGAACACAGAAATAAAGAGACAAGAAATATAAATATGGACTGAAGGAACATTTTGTCACAAGTCATACCAATTTCTGTTTTCAATGCAATTAATTTTAATTTAATTCATTTGTATGGTGCCAAATGCAACACTTTTACTAAACCCAACAGTTCATGAGCAAGCAGAGGAGATGATGGACAGGAAAAACTCCTTTTTTACTGGAAGAAAACTTTGCACAACCAGGCTCAAAGGTAGAATGACTGGGCATAAAAAGGACATTTGAAGAAAACAACATTGCTTTATTTTACTTGTTCTGAGTTATTATTAGTAAGGTATCAATAACAGTACTTGCTTTCGTGAAAATACTTTGGTGGATATAAATATAATTCCAAGAAACATTACACAACAAAATGAATAGATTTTTTTTATTAGTTTACTGAAAAAGAAGGATGTGTTCTTACAAAAAAGAAACAAATCTAAGTTGTAAACCTTATTTTCTCTACAATGTTGATTTCTTGACCTCCATCTGCAAACAAACAGGAAGGATTTCATAGCAAACTAATCTGTCAACATGACATTTCTGGCCAGAATCAAGACCTATCCTTTTAAGATTCTCCTTGAGCTTTCAGGTCAGTCGCCGCTTTCTGAGAAAGGTCAGACAGTGCAGTCAAGTTCCAGCCCAAACATGATAAATCCCCATCAAGACATCAGAGGACCTGACAAAACTTCTCACAACACCAATCATATCCCAAATTGACAGCTAATTGTTGTGGGTGAGCAAAAAAATCAAACAAGTGGAATCGTACATAAATGAACAGTATCTATAAGTATTGGAAATATACAAAGAACAGTATGGTTCATGCCGGCATGGATTTCAGTATTGGACTGGGTCTGACATTGTGTTTGAAGTACAGTATATTACTGCATAAACAAGTAGTTTCCAACTGATTTCTATCTCGCAGTTCCTTAAATTGCCTCCAATAAAGTCTGCAGACCCCATCTCTGATTTAGCAAAACACCACAGTGAAACCAAATACAAAAGCAGGAGCATACAAAATAAACACTATGTTTTCGGGTAGTTTTTTTTTTCCGAGGGCTGCTCTAGCAGTTTCTTTAAATGTGCAAAGCTATGCAAAAGGCTCAAGTGTCCCTTGTGAATTCTGATATTGCCTAAGGGGATCCAAAACACCAGTTTGGGAGGTGCAGGTGTAGACGACATGCCTGAGTCTGATGGAGTTGGAATACTTGTGTGTTTGCCTTACAGTTTTATTAAAAAACAAGATAAAGCGCTATATATGTAACGTTGTCAAACAAGAATTACTGCATTGAGTGTCAAACCAAACTTATGGAACATGCCCTTGCTGTAATTGTAGGTCATCATGTGGGATTACTCGTAGCCAATATGAGCTTCACGAGGAATTGTGTAAGTCATTCACAACACGATCCACTGAAAGAAAAAGGCCTTTTCATATGTCTTGATTGCACTACAATAAATAGATCACCACAGGATAAGAATCTGAATCATATAAGCAGAAGTGATTTACTTCTCCCGTGGGTACAATCTTTTCTTTTTATCCTGAATGAAAGTGAAATGAAGTGGTGGTTGATTTGTGGGCCTCGTTACAGATGTGTTCCAGCAGCTTCTATTTACTATGGATTGCAATTAAAGCTGAATGGGGCACTCGCCAGTCTGACTGGTTCCGCCCATAAATCACTGAGCATAATATCCGTAAATGCCTATGTACTGTATATTTTCTGCTTGGCAATGTCAGCATTATAAGTTTAGCTGCATCAAGTCAAAACCAGTTCTTTTTTTACATTTTTTTATTAAATCTAGTTTTTTATTTTTATTTTTTTAATTTAAGGGGATTGAATACAGATAATCTAAAAAAAAGTGAACAAAGTGCAATCAGTTGAGTCACTTACATTATAGATTATCAATTAAATGTTTCACATTCACATTAAGCTGTTTTGACAGTACTTTTTAGGGCATTGGAAGCCTTGAATGAAGTTAACCATTTAAATTCAGGATTTACATCAGGGATGTCAAACATAAGGCCCTTATGTTTATAAAACAGAGTGGACCAAAGCCATGCCATCTGCTGGTGTTGGTCCACTGTGTTTTCTGAAGTCCACAGTCAACGCAGCCATCTCCCAGGAAATCTTAGAGTACTTCATGCTTCCTTCTGCTGACAAGCTTTATGGAGATTCTGATTTCATTTGCCAGCAGGACTTGGCACCTGCCCACACTGCCAAAGGTACCAAAAGACCGTGGTGTGACTGTGCTTGATTGGCCAGCAAACTCACCGGATCAAAATCCCATGGAGAATATATGGTGTATCATCAAGAAGAAGATAAGAGACACCAGACCCAACAATGCAGATGACCTGAAGGCAACCTGGCCTCCATTATAGTTGAGCAGTACCACAGGTGGACGTCCTCCATGCCACGACGCAGTGATGCAGTATTTCATGCAAAAGGAGGCCCAACCAAATATTGAGTGCATAGGACTTAACATTCTGTACTTGCAGAAGCCTGACATTTCTCATGACAATATCCTTTTTTCATTGATCTTATGTAATATTCAAGGGTACCTGGAGAAAACCTAAGTAGACACAGGGATGCCGTGCAAACTCAACTCAGAAAGTCCCTGCTGCCCAGCACATTCAAGCAATGCTCAGTCTTGCAGTGAATCTGCACCACTTTACATTCAGCCAAATTAACATTTATAATAATATCATATTGTGTCAACCGTGCACAGCTGATGAGAGCTGAAATATGTTTTGCTCATTGGAGGTTCTACCTCCAATGAGCATGGGAGAAAATGAGTCTTTCTATTGACTATAAAATGAGATATTTTTTACATGTGATCTTGCCTATAGGTCAGTCATTATCAGGTCAATGTGGTCCTTTTGAAAATAGAGATAACATTGAATTTAGTGCTGGATAACATGAAAGAAGCTTTATGAACCAAACAATGCCATAATATGTGATACAACATTTTGTCTTGACGTTACAATAATTGAAGCAGTTTTTTTTTTTCTTCTTTTAAGGTATTTCTGTATTGAGGACAAGCCAAATACAGATTTGTGTCATCCAAAGGCTTATTAATAAGTCTTACTATGGCCCTGGCATTTCATTTTTTGTAAATGACCTTTTTGATAAAGCTACATAAAAGTAGTCATTATCCAAGGAGAAGCCTGAAGAAAGGTCATGGACTCTGGGACATGATTTTTCTAATCACAATGTTTTTCTCTGAGTTGGCAAAAGCAATTTTAGTGTTTTTTTTCTTTCTTTTTTTCCAAACTGAAAAGCTAATTTATTTAATGATACTTATCATTATGGCAATGCTCAGGGACAAAAGTTACTTGTTCACCATTGAGTTTGTGAAAAAAAAGTAAGGTTCGAGTTGCTGCATTCAGCCTAGACAGAGGCAGAGCAAACTTCTGAAAGAAAAGTACACAGAAATGTATTATATTGCCTAATTAATCAATGTGAATTAATATCAATAATATATGCTGCAATTAGGTCTCCTTCTAATTATGTTTGAAAGTAGATGGAATCCAGTGTATAATTCAACTATGGGGACGGTAACATTCGGCTGAATAAGGAGCCGTCCCCTTGAGTCACTCCCTGAGAGGTTGCTCAAAATATTTTGAACACAACTTAATCTGTCATATTGTTGACTCTTTCTTGTTTCCACTCTAACACTGTTTCATATAAACACTTACTTCCAATGTATGCCACTTCTGGAATAAATGTCACCAGTTTAGGATTCATCCCTCTGGGATTGTTTTGTTGATGTCAAAACAATTAAAAACGCCTAATTGAATTCCCTGCAAACTGCAGTCCTTTCAATTTAAAGATTCAACCACTGCATCGCTGCTTCTCTGGCTCCTGCTTCCCAGGGGAATCGCCTGTCAGCCGTTCACCACGGGCTCTTCTTTCAGTTTGAGGGTTATGGGTCGGGAGACGGAGGGTTTCAAAGTGCTGGGAGGCAACACGAGCCAACTGGTTTTTCTTACTTCAAGCCACAGTAATAAGGGTTTTCAGCAGAACTGTGAAAACAACACAAACAAGCTTAAGCTATGCATTTTTTTTTCTTGCTTTCACATCACGCTGTGTATATTACAAGCTGTCACAAAGCAAAAGCTCATCGTTCTCTCTAATTGTGAAAATATCCCATTAGGTGCTGCGTTTATCCCTTCAGGAATTCTCTTCACACAGTTGAGATGTTACCTGACATGACATAAGTGAATATGTCATACACATAAACACATGCTGCTTTAAATGACGCTGCGTTTAAAAAATATTGAAATCAAGCAGAACATGCAAAAGTGATAAAAAGAGAAATGGGATCATAGTGTTACATGTTACTAAATACAGAGTGTTAGGGCTTGTTGGGACAAAAGGCTTTGGGTGGATGAGACCAGGTTTATGCGTCATTGTTATCCATTTCATGGTTGCAGTTGAACACAAATATGTTCATATATGCTTTTGATTTTTCTCCAATTTTTCAGGAGCTGAAGTCATAGATCTTTTACAAATGTGTCTAAATCTGTGTTAGTGAGCCGAGATTATCCATCCATGTCACAGGTGAAGCACATCAAGGTGCTGATAAGACAGCAGGATTAGTGCACGGATGTGTTTTAGGCTGGCCACAATAAAAGGATGCTTTATAAAGGTTACATTTCTATTTTGGTTCAGTGTATGATGACACAGGAACCACACATGACTTAGCACTGATTAGCCTTATTTATGCTTTTCCCATCATGTTATTGTCATGCTTGTTAATAACTTTAGTCATTGATGTAAAGAATATTGATGAAAGGAACTGGTCATCTGCCCAAATTTTGTTTTAATTTTGTTGTTTTTAAAGTACTGTATAAATGTCAACTTCTTTCGGTTTGTAGATATGCTGGGTTTAAGTTGGCGCAATAAGTAAAAGGATGCACTGTTCCTGGAGAACAGCATTCCAGTTAATCAAAATGCTGCAAATTGGGCAAAATGGAGTACAAATAAAAGGCATTATTATTATTATTATTATTATTATTATTATTATTATTATTATTATTATTATTATTATTATTATTATTATAAACAACTTAACCTGCTGCATTTCATCTGACAAAAGCAGTATTTTGCAATGATAAAATAATTTATCTGTTCCCTCTTTAAGTTGCTTCAAAATTCAATGGGATACCATTCGGCCCATGCTTCATACTTCGACCAACTTCCAATAAAGCTGTCCTTGTTTTTCACAGGCAAAAGATAAACTATAACACAATCACAAATTCACCATGGCAAAACTGAAAAGGCATAAGAAAACATTGAGCAAAAGGAAGGAAGGCAGAATGTCAGTTGATCTCTACATAGAAGCATGAAGCTGAATCTGAAGCAACGTCTTGCTCATATTTTTAATCAGTCAAGTGGAAAAGTCCACTTTGAGCAATTGTTCAAATCAGATATTTTGCGTGTTTATCTGCCACCTGTCTGGATAATTAATTAAAGGTAGATTACCTAACAAAACTGAGAGACTAATACACTTTAAGATGCCCTTGAGTCAGAGCTTTTGCATAAACTTATGTTGAAATGTATACATTTATTAATTGATATGCAGTTTATGTTCTTTTGGAATCCTGTGATGTTGGGGTGAATTTACAGTGTCATCTGTTCTCGTTTCAGTGCTTTGAAATCATGGAGATACAAAATGAGACCTGACTAGTAAAGAGATGCTCATGGAGATCAATGTCAGCTGGGATTTACAGTGATATCATTTATTATCATCATCTCCATTAAACGAAACCCGGCTATCTATTTCATTTAGCTCGGGAAAATAATCAAAGCCTTTTTTTGACCAAATAACAACAGAACTTTGATCTTACAGGAAATAGTAGTTCTTCCATCTTGATTTTTAACAGTTTAAGAGCCAATATTAGTTGACATGAAAGCTTTGGGTTGCCTGGAGGGAGGCAGCCCATTGAGATTCTGTCTATCAGGCTTCTATTGTTGAGCATCAGCATGAGAGCAGAGAAAAATGTCCTGACCTTTCTGAAAACCACTCACTTAGTGGGTACCTGTGGATTAATACAGCAAACGCATAGTAGATTCAATATTTCCTGTTGCGAATTAAAGAAAGCCTGGATCCTATGACAGTGGCGAAGCTATTCTGCATACATGTCGATATAGGAGTCCTCATATAGTATGGTACACGCTCTTCAGTTTATATAAGAGGCTTTTCAATAACCTGACCCTTTTGTTTTGGCAGAACCCCTGGGGAAAATGACACTTTGTTTTAGTTGAGACCAACTCAAATAGGTGTGATTCGACTCGACAGGAATGAAGAGGGAAAAATTCAAAACTCTCAGGTCTGTGGTTTTTTTTCGCTTCGCTTCTCCTGAGTTTTCATGCCCGGAGCAGCTTTCTCTAACCTCACCAATCCAATCCTCTCAGTGGGTTCCTGAAGGGTGACAGGAGGTTTTTTTTTTTCAGCTTGTTCTGGTTTTATTGACAGGAGGAGGCTGGTTCTCTGACTGTACACATGTATCTTTTTGTACACCGAGAGATGCTCCACCTTCTCTGTCCTTCAGCATTTCATTTTCAGAAACCTGAATCTTCAGTTTAATATCTTATTGATCACATGTGACACGTTGTAGATCAGGAGCTTGATAAGCCCGTCACTTGCGATTAGCAAAGCGACAGGAACTGGGGTCGGGATTCAATGTTACATTTCCACAGACAGCGGGATGAGGCAGGACCCCAGAGAGGGGGTTACGTTTGTGTTTGCAGGTCTGACGTAAAAAAAAGCACAGCGGCGCTCATGTTAAAACCTCTGTCCTTTAAGGCTCATTAAACCCCGCTGGTGCGTGGCCATCTACAGTCAGACTGGTAGACAGGAGGGGAGGCAGACAGCCAGGCAGGGAGGCTCGCAGGTAGAAAGATGAGTAAGCACGCAAGCAACCACGAGGACTGTGCAGCAGGACCCTGACAGGGAGCATTAACATACCCCCGTTCTTGGTGCTGCCTACACGCCTGATTAATGAGGACAGGCCTGCTGGATGTCTGGGTGAGGTGGGGAGCGCAGACAGACAGGGATGAGGAAACAAAGCGAGAGGGCATAACAAAGAGACAGATAGGAGGGACAGAAGGAGAGGGAAGTCAAGCAAAGAGGGGGGGGCTTTGGAAAGAAGGGAGCAAAAATCAATTACTGGGCTTCGAAACAGTGATCTGACTTTCAAAGCTTTTCACTTCAGAAGTTTCAATAGCTTCAATTTACTCTGGAAAAGGTTTCTGTGTCTGATATCATCACAGATTCATTAAAGATTCATCCCGATGACTTACATGTAGAACCCCCCTCGCTCCTTTTTTAAAATCACAGCTTTCATGCTCAGTGACAGTGAAATATGTCTTATTTGTGTTCCTTCCAGTCACAGTCATTAAATATGCACATGATTACTCATCACATTATACCATTATTTAATTTGTTACTGAACACAAACTCATTAAAATGAACTGCTTTGATTTCCGCCGAGTCAGCCCCAGAGCTGCACCCTAAATATTTCTGAGGAGAAGCGGTGAGAGAGGTTGGCATGCATCACGACTGCCTCACATTCATTGTTTCTTTCAGTTTGTATTCCCTGGGTCAACGTCACATTTCAAAGTGGTGCGATGGAATTAATCAACATGTCTTTGTGAAATAGTTGCTCTCCAAGTCTGACATGGTGACGAGTAGCATGTTTGTGAACAATGACTTGATAATGAAGTGCTGGCTCGAATAACATTGTGGCTGGTTGAGAACATCCTAACATGTTGTGGTAAAGCTCCCCACTTTTTTTTTTATTTCTTTTTTAAAAATTCGGCTGTTTATAATGCCTGCTGGGACAATGCTTTTGAAGTTGTCGGTAGTATATAAGGTACCTCATGCCTAGCTGTATGTACATAGCTGTTTCAATCACTTCATGGCAACAAGTGTACAAAATCAAGCACATTGGCATGCAGATGATTTACTTGTCTTTCCCGAGTTGTGTTCGGTCCCTGAGTTCCAGTGAGAGGAGTTCTGTCGGGTGAACGGTGGTCTAACGGGTTGAAGTCAGGACTCTGTGCAGGCCAGTCAAGTTCTTTGGCACCAAACTGGCTCATCCATGTCTTTATGGACCTTCGTTGTGCACAGTCATGTTGGGCCAGGGCCAGGTGCATTGTGTCACATACCAGAGCTTTTCCACAAGATAATAAGGAGACATTTTTTGCTTTGTATTTGTAAGAGTTCTCTTGGAGTTTAAATACATGCCGGCAGCAGGATTTCCATTATTGTTCAATGTGCATTCAGACATGTTGCAGCAGTAATGTTATTCTTTATTTATCTCCAAACATATAGACCAGATGTGTTAGAGCCTGACAGCTGTCAATCTTAGTGCATTTTCTGGCAATCCAGACAGGCGAGTTATCATAGAGAACTCTTTATTTATTCATTTATTTTTTCCACACACTGGTTATCATCGGGCTTGAGCCATCACTTTTATCACGGTTTTTGGCAAATCCTCCCATATCTGTGGCAGGAATGCACCTAACTTCTGAAAGAGAATGCGAGGTTGCAATTGGATTGCCTTGGGTGTGTGTTTTTACATTTCTCTCAAAATATCCTGAATATTTACGAGAGCAAACACAATGCCCTGAAAACCACGTCTCAGCCCGAGACCACAGACTATTCATCATTCAAATAACTTGGAAACAGCCAAAGGTATTAGCACCATTGTTGATACGTTGAGTAATATCTGGCCCAGACTTGTTTTCTAGCTCAGTGTCAAACATACAGCCTGGGGACCAAGACATAGATGCCAGATGCTTCCATCTCTGAAGGATTACCTTGCAAAGTGTCGAAGTTGACAAAGAAAACTTTAACTTATGTGTTTCATAAAAGATACTGCAACCTTTCATTTACTCAAAGGTGATCACAAAGTGTCAGTAGTAAGCATGAAATAACATCAAGCCCCAAGACAAAGAGATGACCATTTCTGGATGCAAAGAAATTCAAAAACACTTCAAGACTATATATATATATATATATATATATATATATATACTATATATATACATATATATATATGTATATCCATCCATCCATCCGTCCATTTTCTGCCGCTTATCCGGGGCCGGGTTGCAGAGGCAGCAGTCCGAGCAGAGTTGCCAAGACTTCCCTCACCCCAAACACTTCCTCCAGCTTTTCCGGTGGCACCCCAAGACGTTCCCAGGCCAGCCGAGAGACTTAGTCCCTCGAGCGTGTCCTGGGTCTGCCCCGAGGCCTCCTACCAGAGACATGTATAGAGCTGGTCCAGTGTTCCACGACCAGGACGAAAACCGCATTGTTCCTCTTGGATCCAAGGTTCGACTAACGGCCGGACCCTCCTCTCCAGTACCCTGGAATAGACTTTCCCGGGGAGGCTGAGGAGAGTGATCCCTCTGTAGTTGGAACATACCCTCCGAACCCCCTTCTTGAAGAGAGGGACCACCACCCCAGTCTGCCAGTCCAGAGGCACCGTCCCCGCCCGCCACGCGATGTACCCAGCCTCTGCTTCCTCAATGGAAGGCGTGGTGGTGGGATTGAGGAGGTCCTCGAAGTATTCCTTCCACCGCCCGACGACATCCCCAGTTGAGGTCAACAGCTGTCAACAGCTGAGGTCAATGCCCGATAGGACTCCTTCTTCAGCTTGATGGCATCCCTTACTTCCGGTTTCCACCACCGAGTTCGGTATATATTTATATATATATATATGGCATTGTTTAAAAAAACATTTTTTCTGGAATATTATTTTGAATGCTGAGTTTGTGGTAATTAAAAGAAATGTTTTCACAAATTAGAAGTTTGTTTGCATGAAAATCAAAATTACTCTATCAGAATCCACACAGATGTATGAAAACCCCAGTTTTGGTTGTTGATGTACATCTCTAATATGTTTTGAGTATCTTTTTGAAGGAAATTCCTCATTAAACTCATACAAAACACATATTTCCAGCATTTAAATTTAGCAAAATATCCCCCTTTATTGTCATCTTAGCAGCCATCATGGAAACTTCCAAACATTCCAGAGTCAAGATAGACAAGGTCCCGTTTGTACGCTTGACCTCGATTTGCATTGGTAAACTGATCTATGATCAGTTTCACAATATTTAAGACTATTTTCGTGGCTTGATGACTCTTTCTTTAAGTATGTCTGGCTTTTTTTCTGGCTGAATCAGTCAAATGTTTATATTTTTTCTGGAGTTGCCACAACACCAACTTTGATATCCCAGATAAAAAGTTCCCAAAGATGACATTAGTTTGCAAAACATAAACACAGTTTGATGGCTACAAATTCCATTTTGTTTGAAAACATAATTAACTCTGGTGTAATCAATTTAGGCCACTGTGGTTTGGAAATGAGTGGTAAAGATCTTGCTTTCCTATATTGGATTATTCTCTGTGCAGAAGTGATACCTTTCATGGGAAGTATAATTTAAAGATTTTATTTCTGGTACAGTAACTTTAAGTCAAGTGCCAAACATAAGTGATTAGGAGAAAATAGATTCATATATTCAGAATACAATGAAAAGAGTGTTTCTTTTTTGTTCACTAGGGTCACCGCCAATAATGATGTGAGTACACTACGGCAGGGGTTGTTTGAGATCGGGGTGTGTGTGTGTGTGTGTGTGGGGAGGGGGGGGGGGCAGTCTGTTCAGCCCCATTGTAGACTAACCTGGATGGCGTGACAACAGAAATGTCACTGCCGAACCCTGGTGTGTTTGGTGTCTTGCTGGTTGTCACAGAAAAATAGATCTTTAGTTGCTGTTACAAATAGAACAGTAGACAATGGTCAAGCGTCCCCCAAAGCTGAGACTAAATGGATGGACTGGTCGATACAGCGACATGAGATTTTATGTTGGAATATCAATATGATAGCTCACTTTATCAGACATCCACAGGGCGACTCGTGTGTGTGAATGAAGCTTTTTCAATAGCCTCTCGGTGCTATTTACCATATCAAGTGTGCATTATGCAACTCACTTTCAGTAAATGCTTTCAAAAGGTATTTGACATTTACATTTCGCACAACAGGGAGTACATACGCAACCACATGCGGCTCACTTGTTTGCTTTCTCCATTTCACAAACATGTACACATTACCATTATTTCCACACTGAATGAGCTCTCAGTGATTTTCACCTGAACTTAAGGATATGTGGGCTCATCACAATAGTGTACAGCAGAATGAAGTTTTAATGGAAGACAGGTCATGTATGGCTCAAGCTTCAACCCATCTATTGGCGCATCCTCCTCAGGGATTATGCACCATGTTGACAGAACTGAGACACTGTTGTTTTTCCTTCAGATTATGAAAGCAAATTTAATAATGAGCTCTTCATCAATGAATACAATAGAAGGTGAAGTCAAAGGTTTTCGTGGGATATTGCAGAATACTGGATCCTAACATTTTAAAATTTTTGTCTGAGAACCCTTTCTTGAATATGTAAAACATTAGCAAAACACTCAACACAATCACATGTTCAAGTGGAAATGAAAAACTTCCTTTGCATTTTGGGGTGTCTGTTTACGGAACAACTTTTTGAAAACAGTTCCAAAGGTGGAACTTTTCAAAAACACTCCTGTGCATGCAACCAATCGATTGAGTCAATCACAGCGAAAACTGAAACGCATCATCAACCACCCCAATAGGCAGAATTTGATCGGTTCTCTTATCACGGTCGTGCAACCACCACAGTAATCATTGTCACAAGAGACTGCTAACCCCTGACCATAAAATTTGCTGGCGGTGTGTGTCACAGGGTAAGTACATTTTGGCTGGACCGCAGGCTGCCACATGTTTGCCAACTGTATAAACCAGTGCAAACACAATAATCTCTGTAAATGTTTAGCACTGATTGAATAATGCCTTGAATGTGTCTAAGCCTTTTTAACAAAACACTTGGCTGCCAGCTGATGTCTTTTAAATTAGGCTCAAAGAAAAAAAGAAAACAGAAAGAAAACTGTTTGAAGTAGGAACAGTGGTTATGCATTCTGCTTCGATCCATTAATAAGAAGTGATTTATACACTATCTACGGTCCACAGCTGCTATGGAAATCTTCTCCAAGTCTTTGTTGCCTGGAAGACAGCAGAACACAGCTGAAGATAAGTGGTCAAACTTTAATTCAAGAAGTGTGGCACCAGAGCAACCTGCATCACTGTCCACTGTTTTAATGGCATAGAAGTCATTGAATTCAGTAGAAAACATGTCGTACTACTTCATTATACATATTGTATTCTGTTGTTTGTTAGAAGGTATTAGAGTCGTTCATCAATCCTTTGTGTCATTCCCATCTTACACATTTTTCTTTTTGCCAAATGTACTATTTTATTATTCAGCTTAAATATTGGTATGTCATGTTTTGCCATCTGTGTGTCATCTACAAAAAAAAAAATCTACATCTGCTTTTGGCTGACAGTTTGTGCTGTCATGTGTTTGGGTCAAACACCATCCATTGATCTGAAATGATTTCCTGGAGAAGCATCTTTCCATTTAATCAACTCTTGCTGTCAAATGTCACGGTGATGAGCCCAGAAGTATGAAATGTGACCAATAACATTGTCAAGAACAGTAATTTTCCAACACTAAAATACAGTTTTTACTTATTTTAAGTGGATGAAAAAAGAAAGGTGCAAACAATTATGATTATTTTACTCATACCAGTTAACATGTCATTGAAGCAGAGTTGCAAAATTGCAGCAAAAACCCTCGGTTTGATTTCCTTGATGTACTATAAGTGACTGCAATTAATATTTATCAGGCATAATGTGATTTAAGGGATTTATTCCAGTGTTGCATCTTAAAGATCCAAAGCATTACTCTCAATCAACCAGGAATGAGAAACTTTTTGTGTCCTGTTATGCAGGAAAATCGCCACCAGATCTGAAACCATGAAACTTGGATTGTGAGTAAGCATTTGCAGGCAAAATAGCTTTTTTTCCCTTTTCAAGATCTCTCAAAATGTAGAGGGATCTGATTGTAGGAACTGAAGATCAGAGCATTTTAAGGGTGCAGACAGAAATAATCCTAAGAGCATATGACCCCTCAAACTCAACATGGGCGTGCCATACCATAAGTATGGTATTGTGATTGCAATGGCTCGACTTAAGAGCAGTTGAAGAATCTATTGAGACACCTGCTAAAAGGTCTTCATATATACATGAGCTCAGTTCAGCATCGGCGGCTCTGAAGATATTGGCATTTCTTCTGAAACAATGGCCTTCTCTCTTTGGGGTGGGGAAATCAAGACTTGAAAAGGCTGTGAATGCCAAATGAGAGCAGCAGAGGAGGATCAAGAGAGTGTTATCAGCAGCCGAGAGAAATGAGTAACGAGAGAGGCAAATGGGGGTGGATCTGCTGAAGTGGTGCAAAGCAGCTGGCCGTGGTGGGTGCCATCCTCCTCCCAGAGTAAACAAGCTACATCCCAATACGCATGACACATGCAACAACCGGCAAATCCCACCAGGCCCCATTTGGAAACTGTTGGTTTTGTGAGAGGAGGGAAGTTGCGTTTCTGAAGTGTGTAGGAGGACGTTTGTTGTTCCTGCCTGGACGCTGACCAAAGCTCGTGTGTTAAGCTGGAATTAAAGTGCCTCATACTGATCTCAGATCATCGCTGCTATAGTATTATTTGTGGAGGATGATTATGGTGCATTATGTTATCTAGCAGAATTAGCAGAGATATACTGTACATCCTCCTCCCAGAAGACATTAAACAAAGGACTTCATGAGCACGGTGTAATTTCTCAAACCTGCACTTTGAATCTCGAGCAGATTTAATTTAAACTCATTCCATTCCTGTACTTCTGCAGTGATTAATATGAAACATCATGACATTGAAAAACTGCACCTTCTTCATCTACAGAATTGCAACAGGGAGAGTATTGCAATTTTATCAGGATAAGATTTTAGGATTGAGACCAAATGAAAGCAAACACTGTGGATGTATAGAGAGTGGAGGATTTTATCTTCATGACAGCTATAAATGCTGTTTCATAAACAATGCAGCCCATTATCTACTAATGCATTATTCATGAGTAAATCAACTCAGTAATACCCAGTGAGATTTTGTGAGGATTGCATAAATGAAATGTCACCATCAATATGCTTACAGGCTAACATGAGCTGCCTCTATTGACTCAATGTTTTTAATGTGCAGGTCGCCTGTTCGCATTCTGTTGGCATCATAAATGATTCGCTGCTGCCTCGCTGACAGTTTTTCAAATGAATCTACAAAAAGAAAAGATCAATATGAAGACAGCTTGTACAGTGACCAGCCATCCTTCCCTTTGGTAAGGCACAGACATCCTTTAATATATCATACCAGGAAAGGGAATTTATTGGGCACCGCGCCAACTGGGATTGTTCCATGCTTGCATGCGAGCACACATGCATATATACACATTGTAATATCAGTCCTCCTTTGAGTATTTCTCCCCATTGTGGGTTTTTCAAGTAGCATCATTTTCACGGTTGCACCATAACACAGATGGGTCCCGCGTCTCAACACAGAGGCTGTTCTCTTCAACAATTTACCTGATCCGCAGACCCTTATACCAGCTGCGATTCAGTCTGAATGCACGAGAAGCAGATGGCCACTTCGATGTACAAGTGTCAATCCACAGTGACAGAGGCTATTAGGGATACTGGAATGCCTTGAAGCACCTGTGAAGGGCACCGAAATGCACATACATGTATGTACAATAATTGTGTGCGTTCATACTGACTAAACTACAACATCAAGTCTATGTTATAGATATTAGCTGTAAGATCCGCTTAGACATTATATATTTTTCTGGGGTTTCTTTCCCTGCCAAATTCAATACAGTTATGTCATCAATCGGAAAACTAAATTTCTGAATTGAGCTTTTTATATAGTATGAGTCCTGACATAAACCAAATTAAAACATCTGCCAGAGAACATTTTCAGAGGTTCAGCAGAGTTGACTGGTAAGGGCTGGTTTGGCAGCAAAAGACAACCTTTCAACCTAATGTGGGACATTAGGATAATTAATTAATACATACACACATGTTGCTAATCCAAGAGAGGACATTCCTGTTGAATGATCTGGTAGGGAAGGTGTAGCTTGTAATTACCTGTTCTTTTCTCAACTTCCTCTTCAAAACAAGATCCAAGGGGGCCATTAATCCTGTGAAATAAATGAGAAGTTCTCTGTTTCAACTCACAGATGGTTTTGAGATCATATGAGGTGGGAATCGACACAGCAAAGGCAACTGATGAAGCATTTGATTATTTGTCATCAAATTAAATTTGACATGTAAAAATGCATGAAAACCATTGACCAATTAGCTCAAACATAAATACTAATGGATTTCAGTTAACTGAAATGTCCATCCACAAGCCCACAGAATCAGGTACAGAACAACCCCAACCATGGCCAAATAGTCTTTCAGTGCATCTTCTCTGAATGTATTACTTCTTATTCTGATTCCTTCATGCATCACAGTTATAGAAGGGATATTGCAATGATGTTATTTTATTTTAATGTTAACTTTCTATTCGCTTCACTGCTCCTTGCTTGGTGTTAATTAGCATTACACTAGTGTGGTGAATTAAGATGTTTAGACTCATAATCACGTGGCAATTTGACCACAGCCCTTACCTCCATAATATATCTGCCTTTCGACTGAAGTGCTTGTTTTGCAGGATAGATTTCATCTCCCCTCCGAGTGATCGATACTACTTTATCGGCAATCCATAAAAACAAATTAAGTGAACATGTTTAAATCAAAGCAGAGGGTTGATACCTCCCATATAAGTAAAAATATTTTTGGTTCATGAATATTGTTGCATCTGAGAGCTCCATCATGAGGTAGCAAGTAATACAAAAAGGATATGTGTTTTACATTTTGTGAATGAAAATTAATGCATGGTTACAAATATGTAATGTTATATATGTTTCTTTGCAAGGTAAATTATTATGTTTATCTCAATTTGGTTTGACTGTATGACATCACTAACAAATAGATTTCATTGATAGTCAAATAAATCAGCACAGAGTTCAAAATTGTTATTTTGAGTACATTTTCAAATGAGCTTTGAGTCATGACCAAAAGAATGACAGCACAGATACAAGCAGTTAAAATGGGTTTTCTCTGCTGGGTGGTGGGCTTCATTCCTCATGACAAAATGAGGATCTCAACCATTGAGGAGAGACTCAAAGTGGAGCTGCTACTCCTCCTCAGTGAGAGGAATCATTTGAGGTGGTTCAGGAGTCAGATTTGGATGCCTCTTTTGGAGGTCAATTAGCACCCGTCAGTCCAAAAATCACTGGGTTTCGTCAAGACTCACACTCTCTCCATGCTGTCACCATCAGCCCATGCCAAGCTGGGAAGAACAAGACTGACTAGATGGATGGATAGACAATAACATTTGCCACTGTGTGCTTGTTTGGAGGCTTTTTTGAGAATCATGCAGTCCTTCTGGATAGCCATTAAATTTCACATCTGTTATGATTGGTGTTGCACTGACACTTTGTTAAACTGTAACATCACAATCAGCTGAAAAACTGTGTTTCAAGAAAATACTAATTACATAAATATTACCTTTATATTATATAACACGATCCAAGCCATTAACACAACATTTACATGCTGCCAGTGATCAAAAACCCTGCTGGGATCATAGGCTGGGCAAAAGAGGAGATGGAAGCCACAGACATGCAAACAAGAAAGCTTGTTAACACACATGGAGGGTTTCACCTCATGTCCGGTACCCTGAGGCCATACACGCAAAAGGAGGGAGGCCGTGAGCATCAGAGCCACTATCCTAGATGGAACATCCAAAATCCAAGAATACATCAGAAAGATGGCCGCTAAATGTCTCAGATAGCTGAAACCTGACGGGAATGAGGACGAGCAGATAACATGGAGACAACTAAGGAACATGTTTGAACCCTGCGGTGGTTTTTCCGGGTTGAGTATAAAAAAAAGACTTAAAACATCCCAAAATTATGTACAATAGCATATCGGAATTCACACAAATGACAGCAAAAACATAATTGACTTGAAAACATCTCTTACAGGGGAGAATCAGTTTAAATGTAAAAGCATGGCATTCAGGATAGATGAGGCAATGACTGCCAGTAACCGTCCAGAGCTCGATCACAGGTGTTGTTTTCACTTCGTACATAAGTAGGGTCATTTCCTCTGCAGAATCACTTCTTTGGTGCTTAATCTATCTTTCTAATAACTTTCCAATGAATTATTAGAGGCCCATCAGGGGGATGGGAGATGAAACTTCCTCTTAGTTAATTTGATAATTTTCCAAAAGCACACTCATAATTAATGAAAAAGGGGTATGTTTGGTTTGTTTCTTTTTTAACTAAACCCAAAGCTTTGCCCATATATTTGCCATCATGAGTATACCAAAATTAGGCTTGGACACAGCCAGAAGCATGTTAAACGAAGACATATTGTCATCAGCTTCTAGTTTACTGTGAAAACCAACAGGAGTGTCCAATCAGCATCCAAGAGTTACACAAACCTTATGAAAGGTCATAAAACTAGTTACGCTTTCTGTGAACAATGTTTCATTTGAGCTTGTGTGTTCCACAGGTTTACACCGGCTGATTATATGAGAAAAAACTATTCCCGACACAAAGATAAAGCAAAATATAAATAAAATAGAACCTGTAACAGAGTTATTGCTCCCATCTATACATTTGTTGTGACAGAAAATTCATTGCTGTCATTACAGCCTACTGGATATCCCCCAACAATGTCTGTGGAGATCAACTGTTGTTCATAAAAGCTACAACCAGAAATGAGAATATTTATCGTGATGCTCTTTTTGGACTCATTCAGACTTGGACTTGAGTTAATGTGCACATTTCGTAAGTGCAAGAATTAGGAAACTTTACACAATGTGGTTCGTCACAGCACAAAAAATACTGATGACTACCAATAATAGCATTTATTTATGACTGCAGTAGGCTCCATTAGTCCCAATTGTTGGACAATGAACCAGCATGCAGACAAGCAGCAACTGTCATCATTAACACACTCGTCTTAGTTTCTTACATGTGAAATTACAACATCGCGTTTGAAAAAGCTCTATCTGCTGCTCGACATTATGGAGCCATTCATTCTACCAAACCCTTGCACTCCACTCAGCATGTGCTATATGTAGCCTAAGTAAACAACCATGATGCTTTGAAACAACAAGGTATAGACAAGGGAGCTATTTAATTAGTTTTTTATTTCTGCAGGTGGAAACACATCACAGTGAATATGACACTGTTATATCTCTCAAACTACTAATATACTCTATTGATTTACCCATATGACGTTTTTGTACGGTGTATATGATTTTAAACTTCTTTAAATAACTGATAAAAAGGAGATGTTGATACAAATACTTCTCAAGTCAATGTTTTTTAGAATTACTTATCTTAATTGATTTTATTCCCCCTAATGCTGCGCTTCAAAGAATATTTTAAAAGCGGATCCATTAGGGTGAATAAAGCAGAGCAGTAATGGTGAGCCATGTACTGTGTTTTTGAACTCATATTTCAATTAACTTCCTCCTCAGTGTGCTGATTTAGATGATCCACTGAAGTACTGTACCGTTGAAAGGGTTTCTGCCAGAGCAGAAAGTCCCAAAAATCTCGAGATTTACAAATGTTCTTGAGTGAGCGGGAGCTTCTATTTCATTACAGACAATAGAGGATTGGAGGAGTGGTCGGGGACAATGAGGAAGACAGTACATTAACCTTTTTGTGGGAAGTGGACCGATGACAGACACTCACTAGGCTTTAGTCATTGGCTGTGTGACGTGTTACAGCTACTGTACAACACCATTTGGTGCTATTCACAATAATCCACTTTGCAGTTACTGTGGCAACCTGACTGAGCAAGGGGTAGTGTCACAGTATTAAGATGAGTCACAGTGGCTCACAGAGTCATCAAAGCAAGAGGTCATAGTCTCGGGTGCTTGTGTTATGATGAGAAATTCATCCATTCATCTCTGTCGGGTGCTGGAGATGATCGAGAGGCACGGTACACCTTGGACGGGTCAGTAGTGCATCACAGACCAAACACACAGAGACACACACTTACTTTCACACCAACAGGCAATCTAGAGTCACCCAGTAAACCTCAATTGCATATATACTGTGGTATAATGCCAGAGCATACTGAGAAAACACGCACGCTTAGAGAGAACAAGCAAACGTCACACAGAGAGCCCCCACAACCCAGGACCTTTTCACTATGAGGCCAGAGTGCTAAACCCTACACCACTGTGCTTCCCACAAGGAATTCAGACAGTAGAGAAATGTCATTTCTCATGTACACCTGAGATCAATAAAAGCCATGATGTTAAACGTGAGCGTTTCTCTGAAATACTAAACAGGATCTTGGTCAGTGTTTACTGTATGGACTGACTGTGTCCAGCCCTCCCTAACTCTGTTTGGTTAAGAGGGTGTGCTAACCAAGATTAACATGATCACAGGGTGCAGAGCCAAAGCCTCATGAGACCAGTGCTTCCAGCAAGGATTTTCCTAATACCTAAAGACTCAAAGCTTTTGATGCCTAAAACTCCAGAGCAGAATACAGAGTATATGAAGTCAGAGAGGGGGTCATCCAAGTACAAGACCTTAGGCTTCTCCCTCTGGGGAATATTTGTCACTTATTTCCCGGCAACTGTTCAATAGCTACTGTGCAATTTCAATTTGGACCATCACAGCCAAGGGAGCAAAATTGTCATATTTATTGGCATGGTAATGTTGCTTCCTTTGTGAGCTGGAATGTCTCGTGGCCTGCACTGTGCCGATGGTTTATTTACAGTATGTATTGTTTGGGTGACAAAAAACACACAACTACACTCAGTTTGACACACAGTTATTGAGTTGTTAAAGCTTTTGTGTATTAGCACATCTTGATAAATTAGCATGCATAATCTACACAGAATCAACCTTTTAGATGTGATAATAATGTTGCCATTGTCAAGTAATTGTTTATTCCTAAAATTTGCCATTTATAATTGTTGTTTTATGCAAACAGTAAATGGACTTCGCTTATAGAATGATTTTCAATTGCGCGAGCATATATATAAATATATATATATATAAAACTTGAATCTGCTTTTCTGCATTTGACCACAGATTTCTTACAGTAGGTTTTAAATTAATCTGTGCATTTTGTGTGCACTACAGTAATAACAACCCTCATTTTATTGCCACACGAATGTAAATATCTTGTATAAAATTTGAAGATAAATTTATGAATGTGCCTCAGATTTTAATTTAACTGTTTAATTGGATTTTTTGAAGACAGTTCTGTGATATGTTAATTTCACTGGTCAGAAAGCATGAAGACTTTGCAATAGTTATTATGTGTGGTCCATAAATCTCTCTAATGGTCTGTCTGGTTAATATTACTGAACCTGTGACCCGGGTATCTTAAGTATTTCATAGACATGCCATTCTGACCAAAATCTTTACCCTCATTCAAGTTTTAATGTGACATACACCAAGAAATTGGAGTATCTTTACAAGAATTGTCTTTATTTCTGTTTGCCTGGAGTCTTCAAATCTATTCGTTTCCAATATGAATGACGTCCAAAATGATTTGTAGCTTGATTTGTAGATAGAGAATTTGGAAAATTCTGAGTATGAAGATGAAGATTTTATAGAACTGATGGTTTTGTACTTGCTCCTATTTACTTCAACATATATGGGGGAAAAAATGTACACACATGGAACCCAGCAGAACTTTATATGGATCGTTGTCGTGTAACTTTTTGAAGTTCCCATGACTCTTAGAATGCTATACACACGCTGCACCACAAGAATCATTTTAAAAATGTCAATTGTCAATAGGTTTTGGTCATAAGCCATTTCTGGCCTATTAAAAGAGTCAATCTTTTCCTCCCTTGCAGTCTCTTTGCCCTGCTCGATGGAGAACCTTCAGCTCCACTTGAGTGTTGAAGCACTGGCTAACAACTGCAATACTTGTTTCTGCTTGTTTTGTGCTCATACCTTTCGGTCTTGTTATTATCCACAGCTCTTCCCCATGCAGTCCAACACTTCACATATAGTACAGATTGAAAGCAGCACTCCACATTGACAGATCCTTGACTTCTCTATTGTCATCATTGTGAAATAAAAATGTATTAAACACATCCATCGCTGTACAGTTCATTGGTTAACTCAATTGAACATCAGAATTTAATAAGTACAAATACTTTCATTCATGGCAAAATATTACTTTAACAAGGTAACAGTGAATTCATACATTTCATTCAAGTTTTTGGACACACAAAAATGGTTCAGTTGCAATGGCTTTTTAGGTAAATGTCATCTTATTAGAATTGTATTCCATAATTTGCTGTTCACCCCAAATACGCCTTCTGGCGACATAAAGATTATTTAACCATAAAGGACAGAGAACCATTAGATGATTTGGTCTCTAGAATTCTATCATATAGAGGGTGTGTGCAAAACATTTGACCAATAGACATAGTCACATTATGCTGAAATGTGTAACATGGAGCTATAGACTTGGCCACGAGGGGTTTCGTTAATAAAAAGTCACCAAAAGCAGACAAAATATAAGGTGAAAGCAGTACTTTATGCAAATTAATTGTCCAAGAAACATGAAGATGCTTTTGTGATATAATTTCACATGAAGCTATATCGGTCTGTCAGATCTCCTCTGTGCTGCAAATTTTAATTTCTTATCTGTTCTATGTGATGAACATCAACCTTTTCAGTATCTGGGCGGCGACCACAATACCTGTGACCCAATTGCTCAGAGTACAGCTTGAATGTAGTATTTCATGGACAAGTGACTGAGTTCAATCCTGAGAGTCATCCATGGAGAAATTCGACCTATACCAGAAGAGAGAGGGAATTAGACAAGCCTGACCACATCTTTAGAGCTTTATTGCTGTACTCTTGAAAACTTCTGCAGGGCCGATATCTTGCTGCCACAATCATTTTTGAACATTTTGAAACAGGTGGTGTGAATTAAAAAAAATGCAATTATAATAAATTTCCTCTTTTGCTTTCACAAAAATTTGTAAATAGAATAATGTTTTCCAAGGCAATTAGCTTCATATGCGTATGCAACAGGCAGTGATTGCTCCAAATTCAGTGAGGAATCTACGAGCCCACAGGCTGCTGGGTAAATGTGATGAGAAAACAAAATGATCACTCACAGACATTTAGCATGCTAATGAGAATTCTGTTTGCCGCACCGAATTTTTAGACTCTCTCCCTTCTGCTGTCTCCTCTCATAGAATCGATCAATGTCCACACATCCTGGATTTCAGCGTAAAGTGATTTTAAAAATTGGCTTTCACATTGAATCTGCTTTCTGTCAGTCTGCTGGCCATTTCACAAGACACTACAAACTCATTAAAAGCGGCCAGGCAACACAGGGGGCTTGCTGTGAAACCATGATACTGCAGAAGAACACAACGCAAGATATAAACTGGGGAAAAAAAAAAACTTTTTACATTAGGTTGATGTGGAGAAAAAAAGTTAATCAAATATAGCAGAAGTTTAGAAGATTTGGGAGGATGAGCCCCCACATCCCCCCTACATAATTTTCACAAGATAATATTGAGCTTGATAGTTATTATCTGGTTAGTCCACATTTACAGTCTGCAATTAGCATGCTTTTGTGGATTATTTTCATTCAAGCATTGTTAAGTTTTCAAGTGTCCTTTCAGAAATTTCAAGTTTGGATGAATTTAGAACAGAAGTCCTCCCTGGTGCATTGAGTCAACCTTTTGCTGAACAGTTGAATCTCACAAATCTTTACCCAAGTTGTTCAGCAATGGCTCACATGTTTCTCTCTAAACTGCCTCAATAATCCTAGTTTTTGTCATGTGTTTGATACACCACAGCTCTCATGCTACATATGCTCTTTCCCCACAAATTAATTATTTAGTTCAGTGCACCTCTAAATATTTTTTTCTCATTATACAGTCTTATTTTCTTTTTACCAAAGCATAACTCTTCCCCTGCTTGTTAGATGACTTCACTTTGACATATCTGATAGGTATTCATACATATCTACAAATGTCAATTTACATGGTCTGAACTTAAAAATAACCAAACCAAAAAAACTAGAGAGGAAAAAAATCATCCTCAGAAGAGGCATCCTCGAGACCCCTATACTCCCTGTTGATGATGATTTCTCCGACCTGAGTGTGTAGGGTTTACTCACTACGGTGAAAAATACTACCAAAGGTGTATTAGCATCACACAAAACACAGAGGCAGGTGCGATTGAAATATAGCAAAGGAAAACATTTGCTGTTATGACTGTGAGTGATGAAGCAGATGTATATTGTTCTGTCCCATATACTTAAGGTGTGGTGAAACTGAAGCTCATCAATGGGATGATGGATGCCGAGTTGTGACAGGGTATCAAGTCAGTGGTGAACATTAGAGCTCTTCCCGTTCATCACTGACACTGTGATAACTGCTTCTGTCTGCCCGTAGCAACTATTGAGAAAAACTGCTCTGACAAAGCTCTGGCCCCAGTTGTTGGGATCATTCACTCAGCTGAAGCTTTTGGCAAGCGTGGAGCCATTTGTATTCCGGCGCATGGTATAACCATGTGCGAGAGTGACTCCATAACTGTGCGCGCTATAGTGTGAGCAGAGTGACGAATGTTTCTCACCAAGTGGGCCATTTATCATGCCCGGCTGCCCTTCGAGTTAATGAAGTCGGGGAGCCTCGGAGCACATAGAGCACTCCTCTCCACCAACGTGGACAAACAGGAAAGCATGAGCGATCACAACGCCCCGATTGCTTCAGCCACCCCTGCCTTCACCCCCCCCCCCCCCCCCCCCCCCCCACCCCCCACCCTCCCAGTCCACCAGATACAAAAGAGTCTTCCCGACACCAAATAATTTCGGAACTGAGAAGCAGCTGTGGCACACTCTGGCAAACTCTGATTCAGCTGCTCATTGCAGATGCAATTCTGGCTTTCTTGAGCACCTCATCAATGATGAGAAAATAAGCACATCTTTGCAACATGAGTCACACATAGGAGACAAGATGGAAGACTGGAGGAGTTTTATTCCTCAGTAGTGGAGTCCAGCATTGAGAATCATGAAAGATGTACTCCAACAACATCATTAGCATCAGAAAATGATTGCCGATGTGGAAAACATTTAAAGGATGGGTTGTCATTAGGTGAGGAGAAGATTAGATATTTTGTCATTTTCCCATACAACCTGTCAAAACTGTTGTGCACAGTGAAAGTTAAAGCCATCCTTAGCGATGTGGAAATGTTAGACAGAGGTGACACATACACAAATCATGCTATATCTCAAGTGTTATGTTTGGAAGTTTTGCTAATGTTTCACTCCATTATCACAACAAAAATACAAGTTAAGTAGATAAAACAGTATAGATACATAAAGCTGCAGCTTCCTCTGAATAAATATAATTTTAAAGTTACATGGTATTTGTTGACAAGAGCACATTACACAGGCACAACTGCAAGTTAAAACAATCCAAAAAACATCTTCAAACTTCTGTAAAAACAGTATTAAATCACTGTTTATTTCAGGATATCACACCACATGAAGCCATGTTAAAAACTAAACTTGGAGCTGTCAAAGTTGTCGCATTTACTAAAATAAGCGGGATCTTTTCATCGTCGCTGTTCAGCAAAAACATATCAAAAGCACATAAAACAAACTACTCCTGGCAAAACATTCAAAAACCCAAACACAATACAACACAATCAAACAGCCGTGATCTTCCAAAATGCACGAGCACAAGCACCATTCAAATCAACCTGCATGTTCTCGTATTTGATTGGTATTATTAGGACACTAACAGCTAAAAACAAACTAGGTTTTCATCATAACTGAAATATGAATGAACACACTTATTACAAGTCATTGAGGTTCTGGGGTAGAGAGTTATGAGCCTTTACATGGCGGCTCAGCCGGTCCCAGAGGTTTTATGTGGGATTCAGGTCTACAGAAAATGCAGGTCACTCCACTTTGAAGTACCCCAGTCTCCAAAAGCTCTTATGAAATGACACCACCTCAAGGAGCTGGAGGGTTGTCATCATGAAGATAAAGTTAGGTCTGTTTTGCTCATTCAGGAGTAATCACTGGATGTTCTTCAGATAGTATGGGCTTGTTACCATATCATTCACAAAGTGTAGGGCAGTTCTGTGTTGATTAGACACACCAGCCCACACTGAAACACCGCCACAACCAAACACTCAACTTCATCAGAATGGACTTTCATCAGAACAGCACTGAAGCCCAGCCAGCGTAAATGCTCCCTGGTCCATGAGAGATGGTGATGCCTGTGCCCTGTTGTGTGGTCAAGTACCTCTGCAGGTCATCCAGTACACAGACCACTCTGACGTTAACAGTTTCCAATGGTTTGACGTGACACTTGATGTCTCTCGCCTTCCTTGAATGTGCCTGGACTTGAGTGACATCATCTGGTTTCACAGGGCTCTGTTCACAATGAAGTGTAGAATGTGTCCAAAGAACGTCCTCTTCTAGGTCTTTCTGAAACTCCTCTAGTCTCTTCGTATCTCTCTTTAACCTCAATGGCCTTCTATGAGGAGGTGCTGTTGACCAATTGTTAGATGTCGGTCTCAGGATGTCAAGATGTGAACACTATGAAGAGGAGGACTGTTTAAAAAACAAATCTGATTGAACCAAAACATCCATTGGTTGATTCATGGCTCAAACACCTGTTGTGAATTTTGTTAGAGAACAGGAAGTTGTCCAAAATGGCCATGATCATTAAACAGTTGAACATGGGCATTCAAAAGTTTAGAGAACGTCATGTTAAGTTCATGCATTTCAGGTTCATCTTGAAACTTCACCTGAAAACCAAATATACCAAACTTTTTGTGAGGAGTGTGTGTTTGTAAATCCATCAATGTACTCATGACATTATATGTATTTGGACTTGCTTTTCTCTGTCAAAATACTTTCTTGACCGCAACAGATAACTGACACATGAATTTTACTTCCATATACAGCCACTGTCGCTATCTCTAGCACTGTATGGTCCGCATCTAGATACAGTCTGCAGCTGTGGGCTCAGTTGGCAAAGCAGGTTGTCTTTTCAGTGGCAATCTAGTAGATTTGATTTCCACACACCCTGTCCATCTGTCAAAGTGTCCTTGAGCAGGACATTGAACCCAAAGTAGCTCCCAGCGGATGATAAAGCTCGTAGCACGGCACCTGCCACCAGTGGTGTGCATGTGAGTAGGTGAATGTGACTCACAATGTAACGGGCTTTGGGACACCGAGCAATTAAGAAGGTCCGATGAGAAATAAATAAGTGCCTGACTACATTTGGACATCTACCAATATCCTTGTAACCACAAGAGGTGTTGATACAAAAGGAAATTATTTCCAGACAAAACTTTGTGCTGAACATAAATGATATTTGGATAGTGGAATATTTGGGAAGTTTAACACTAACATGAAATGTTATGAGCGAAATGTTTGAAGTATCTTGCAGCTGTTTGTACAGAAAATGACATGGGTGTGTGCCCACAGGGTAGAGAGGGCGAAATATAAGTTAATTTATATTTCTTGTTCTATCACTGGGTGTTAGGAGGGACATTTAGCTGGATATGTCAAATCTTTTGAATGCCTTTGAGGAAAGAGCAAAAAAATCCTGTCATCAAGCACTTGTTGACCAGTACTAGCAAAATTAGAGGAGCAAATGTTCTCCTGGAGACAAACACCCATTTATCCCAGGTTACACCAAAGGCTGCACAGTCAGGCCATGCAACACCATGAACATTTGTGGTGTTGTGAAACAACAAGTGTTGCATGCTGGGTTAATGTTCCATCCTGTATTGCATATATTTCACACGCTATAATACAGCATTGGCGAACTGCAGCTTCAAAATCTGTGTCCCAGTGGAGGTTAATAGTGCAGGCTATTTGCATGAAGCATTTTAATGTTAATTTACCACCACAATAGGACCGAAATGGTAATATGCAAGCTGGTTATTATTGGGTGAAAGCAAGTGGTTCCTGTCTGTATTTTCTCTGTTGCATTTTGTAAGGATTTCCCATGTTACAGAGGACAACTGTGAAGTGCCGTACATCTATTTTTAGCACATGAGACTATGAACTGACTTCTCTGGCTGTGTGGGAGTGTCAGCTGGGGGGCAAGACTCTAAAAACCAGCAGTGTAATGTTAACACCACAGGATTTTTGGGATATTATGAGCACGTACTGAATTAATGATCAATAGACGATATTGATGTATTGCAAGCCATTCAGTTGGGGGAGTATCATCCCCAAAGAGTTACAATCTTACATAAAACAAGGCCCAAGTCTTCTTGTTAAACAAACTCTTTAAATTGTGCAACATCTTGATGTTTATGATTGCTGATTTGGGCAAAAAGCCAGAAGATTCCTGTGTGTTGCTGCTTCCCTTGGAACTAAGCACATCTTTTTTCAGAGCTGTCAAGCTTCTCTAAGCTGCTCCCACAGAGATAAGTGTGGTAATAGGCTGAGGCTATGTCAATTATAGAGGAGAAGGAGGGGGGCTGACACAGGGAGGATTTTTAGTTTTTTACGTACACCTTTTTGCACCAATGCCCACCCCTTCAACCCTTAAAGCAAATGAGCATGTTCACTGAGCTACACCTCGATATAAACACCTCACGGTGTGTCAGAACTGTTGAAGATGCAATAAAAAGATGCTATGAAAACTCTCTTTCCTTTCACACTCGCGTCTCATCTCACCGGTCAACTGCCAGCAGTGAGGCAGATAATTAACCCGGGCTTTACACACACACACACACACACACACACACACACACACACACACACACACACACACACACACACACACACACACACACACACGGGTTTTCCCTTTGTTGAGGAGGCCTGCACTCACAGAGAAGAGACCATTACTCTGCCCAGAGCAGGTACGCCATCAATCAGTCTGTCATAAGGCGATGCAGTGGGAGGCATTTCCCACTTGACGTGAGAGGAAGTCCTTCTAAATTCCTCGCTCCGAACAGGCAACTATCACACTTGGCCAGAATTCAAAAGCTGGATTCTCCTTTTCTTCTGAGGTGAAATTCAAAGTTCTGCTCAGCCTCAAGACCCGACACATCTTTTGAAAGGCACCCTGTCACTTTTCAATTAAAAGGTTTTTTACGCGGGATAGCCTGCAGGGTGTCTCTCATTTGTATCTGAATGAGTCTGAATTTTTCAGGAATAAAATAGCAGGAGCTAAATTTATGCAAGAAGTGGTCGAACATGGATAATTAAGCGGGGAAGCTGAGCAGAACTGTGGAGTATGGTAGCTGTTAAGAATATGTCTTTCATGATAAAGCATGAAATAATTCAGCTTCAGAGTTTCGGAAGACTTTGGATTTGTATGCACAAAGAAAACTGGCAGCACCTTTTTAAGATTTTTGCTCTCGATCTTTAAAGGGGGGGGTCCTGGAATTATGGTTTAGAGGTTTTTTTTGTTATCTTTTTTTTAACAATTCATTTTCTTTGTCAAGCCCACACCTTATTAAAAAAAAAGCTTTACAGTATTCTGTCTCATTAATGCATAAGACCAGTAGTCTAGTTTCCTGCCCTAAACATCTAGGAGTTTAAATTTGTACCAGAAAAGCACTCATTTGTATTTCTTGTCGCCACGTTATAGGCTTTTTCCTTCCATTACAATAATCAATATAGATCCACAATCGATCCCTCATGCTCAGAAAGAAACTGTAGGGTCTAGAGTCATGGCAAAAGGAGGGGGGGAAAAACTGCTCAGTAAAATGGTTATATTGCTTTTAAATAACAAACATTAAAATGCGATGTGTTCCCCTTTTGGTATGGTCTCACCTTCACTGATGACGATGACATGAATGTCTTTGCCAAGCTGTTGTTTTAAGCAAGGGTCAATCGTGCAGAGAGAATAACTGGAGAGTTTGCATGACGAATCTGCTATTCAGAATAGGGATGTGACGTTCGCTCACGAGTGAGTCATTTAAATGGCTCTTTTAAATTAACAACGAGATCCCGTAACGATGAGAAACCCACACTTTCTTCCTGTGTCACCTGTTGTGTCCGATGAGGCTGAGTCGTCCACGCTGCCTTCACGTGAACGCCTAATGACATCTCAGAGTTTGAGTTGTCCACAGCATGCCCCGTTCACGTGAACGCAGCTAACTTAGAGGAGGAGGAGTGACTGCGGAGTGGAGCAGAGCCACGTTTACCACTTAATCAGGGAGGAGGAGGTATTTGTGATAAGAAAAACAACCCAAAACAAACGTGAAATGATCCAAAGTCGATCATCAGAGTCGTTGGATGCACTTTGCTGAGGATGACACATTTGTCGCAACATTTGTCAGAAAAAAAAATCTCTTTCAAGTCCACGTCAACAAACAACCATCACGATCAAATAAAACCGCAGCATCTGTCAGGAATAATGTCAGAAAAGAACAGATTGACTCCAGCGCTAATGATGGTGACGTCTCCGTTAGCATGAAAGGAAGCACTCCTCAATATCCGGATCCTTCAAAGATTCATAAATCTCATCTTTCACTCAGATTTCAAAACGTTATGCGGTCATCTAATCAGTATTCGATAACTTTCTAAAGATGATGATAGAACAATAAGATTAAGTTAATTCAGGGGTCTCCAATGTGCAGCTCAATTTAGACCCTTTATGTACTTTGAATTTTCACTTTGAAGGTCTCTGTGGCTGGGTGGTGGTCCTCCACCAGCATCTCTTTCCTTGTACCAACTTCTTCTGTGACAAAGGTACAGATGGTTGGTGAACTGTTTTTTTTTTTTTACTTGTTCCTTTGTTAGAAGCACTGTCTCTTTCCTCAGTGGATCCTCAACCCCTTAAGTCAGGGGTTGACAACCTGCGGATTTTGACCCTCTGCCGCGGCTCCTTGAACCTCGGTGCCACTGCGCAGTATGTGCCGGAGCGTGGTGAGCGAGGACGGTACGGGAAGGCAAAGCACACCCAGATCCAACTCTGTTGCACAGTCCCACAACAGATCCATTCTCTGTGACACAGGAGAAAACATTCTCATTCCTAACAGAAGCGTCCAGCTAGTGCTGAATCTCCTCGTCTCCAGCTAGGGAGAGGAGCGTTGTACCTCAGTGGCAGACCGCAGTGCTGTGTAGCCCGCCCATGTTTCAATAAACCGAGTCAACAACACAGCGCAAAACGGTGTAAGTAAACAATAATGGGAGGGTTTATCGATCAGCAGACATGTGGAGGAACGATTCTGATGAAAATCCTTCACTTTTTCACCTCACTGCCACAGACAGCAGCTATTATTCATATAACGTTAAATAATCAGGATCAATACAACAACGGAATGACATTGAAAGCCACACTGCTCACAACCATGGTTCTAAAAACCCCGAACTCCCGTATATATATATGAGCTGATTATATAACATTGATGCAGGGCAGCGAGTGGTTGGTCGGTGGCAAACAGCCTGATGGAAGGATGGACGGATGACTTCCTGGTGAGTCGGAAGCTTCCAGGTCTGAAAGGATCTGCCGTCTCTCTCCCCTTCTTCACTTATTTAGTGTTTTTTGAAATGGGAAAATTTAATTGGAGCCACTGTAGTGTAGTGGTTGAGACTCTCACCTGCCATGCAGGGAGACCAGGGTTTGAGTCCTCATTGGTGCATTAACTTATTTAAATATGTTTTGTTCATTTTGAAGACGTAGCTTTGTTTACTCATTTTATTTTCTATCCATCATTCCTCAATATTTTTATAGCACAGAGGTTAAAATCCATATATGCAGTGTTATCTTCATTTTTGTGTCAAGAGGGTTTTGCACCTCCCAGTGTGTTTCTGTTCAGCAGGAAACGGGTCCAAATGGCTCTTTTAGTCTTGAAGGTTGCCAACCCCTGACATAAGTGATGTAATTTATTCCCAGCTGCAGGTGCACACCCGAAGTGAACTATGTAGTTAAATTGACATCATGCAATAAATGACAGTTCAGTGGTCTATGCACTAAAAACACTGTTGGAGACCTAAAGATATATATTAAATGTTATAGGTTCATGTTTATGTGGACAAAAAGTAATATTTAAAAAAACGCATTCACTTTAAGGTGACGTATATCTTCTTGTCAGAATAAAATCAAGGCCAAGAGTTTTCAGAAAAACTATTTTGGGTAATACAATTTCCTGTAAAGCCTTGAAGTGGAGGTTAGTTCAGATGATGCTGCGACTCAAAGACACAATGTCAAAACCCTCATTCATTGAAAATAAAAGCTCAGCCTGCAATTTTTTTCCCATCATGGTTTCATTCAAATGCATCTGATTTGATGTTTTTCCTTATGCAATGGATGCTAAGATCATTTGGTTTGGTACTCTCTGTTCCAGAATATCTAAAACAAAGTACCTGAATGCTTCAATGTTACTGAAATCAAAATTAACCCTCCCTCTAAAAAAGAAAAATGGTGAAAGCACTCTGCTCGCAGGAAGATGGTCTCCAATGTTATTGCTGTCATGGAAATGAAGCCCATTTTAGTAATTGTTGGAGGGAAACGCAAATGTCACCTGGGTGTGCAGACCTTTAAAAATGTGCCGTGCATCATTCAGGTCACAGATGACTTCACGAAAATAGATGCAAAAGCTGTTTAATGTTGTGTGAGGAGTGACACTTGTAGAAGAAAAAAAAAAAGATTCACCTCAGTATTAATTTATTTTCAGTAGTCTGTGCAACAGCTTTTATTGTGTATAAATAGCAGTTTAAGTCCTGTCGTCCCAAGTGTTATGTGTCTCCACTGGAATTATTAACAGTAGCATCGCCATCTTGTTAATTAAAAGAAATAATAAAAGAAATGTATAAAAGGTTTTTTTTTTTTTTTTTAGATATGTATTCATGTGGTATTTCTCTTCTTCTTCTCAAGCCTCCAGGATTACCTTTAAAGAATCATCCACGCAGAACAAAATGAGCTCGGTCGTGCGTCTCTCCCTTTTTCAGTTTTCAGTCTCGCTCGTGCTATCACAGAGCAGCAGGGCCTTCTGCCTTTCAGCCATGGAGCCCTCTCACCAGCTTCATTTTCCCCCGTGAAAGGAGAATACGCACTGCAATACTTAATGAGTGCATGATCCTCATCAAGTTCCCATCCTCTGGGCTACAGTGCACCACAAAAAGACTGACTGGTGTCAGCTGATCGCAGAAGGCAGCTTCATGTGTTACATTTTTCATTGCAGACAACTTGCGCTGCGGCATCTCATCTCAGTTCTTGTTAACTAAACATGAACTCGTTCATTGTTTTAAATCCTGTAATAAATCTTCAGTTTATGTTGTGATGCAAATGTTTTGCATGCACACGTTCAGCATTGGAAATGTGATTTACATTTGCATTTTTTACTGGCCATGTTTTATGTATTATACATACTTTAACAAAGTATGCATTTTAAATAAGTTTGAGTAATGGCAAAGAAATACATAATGTGATGTCCACAAGTGGGCTCATGCATATGCGTGTGCTACTGATGCATCTGGCGGGGATTGTTTTCCAACAAGTGTACCTCCTGTGTCAGTGATTCTTGTGCGATAGGTCTGGAAAATAAGAAACACTTCATCCAACCCTGTTTGAAATAAACGGCGTGTTTGCTTCAGGCAAAACACGCAGCTCTGATCTATTTTCGAAGAGCACGTTCACTTTGAAACAAGCTACAAACACTCAAGTCCACTGCAAATTACCACAATGCTCTGAGCTCATTGTCAAAAACTTTTTAGATCAATGTTGTATTTTATTTAAAAAAGCAAAGGCCTGCCGTGATAAGCTGAGGGACTCCTTCAAATGTGAATCAAACCTATAATTATCTATTACATATTTTAATGATGCTCCGTCTAATTCATATTCTGTATGTATTGATTGTGAATTGTTTCTTAATCGAACCACAATGCTCACGTCTCTGTGCTTTGTAAACACATTTACACATAAAACACACAACTGAATCACTTATTGGATATTGAACGGGAAACTGCTGAGTAGGAACATGTGCAATATTGACATGACGGGTGGTAAACATTGTGGAGAGATCTATTTTATATTACATACGTATATGAGTCTGTGATATGATGAAGATCAAGTTATTGTTGCGATTACAAGCAACAGAATTTATTAACTTTTCAGGAGAAAATCTGTTAATTTATCAAAAGGTTTTATAGCGTAATTCATTGGGTTTTGCATCATTTTGTTTACATTATTGGCACAACGAATTTTAGTTTTAATGATTATATAGTTTGTATTTATATTAACTTATTGACCAACATAAATAATTTTCCAGTTTACCTGTTTTTCATTTTATCACTGACTTAATTATCTAAAACAACCTGTTCAATCCGCAAGGTGACAACTTAGAAAATAATGAACTAGCACAAGGATTTCTAACACGTCAAGGTAATCTGAGAAAATATAACAATTACTTTCAACAAATGTTACACAGGTAAGACTGAGTTATGATACAGAGACAAGGCAAGGGAAAACAATAAATAAAGACTTCATTAATATAATGACTAATACATTAATTGATACATTAATGTGTTATTCTTTGGTAAGCCTGAGCACATAATAGTGTTTAAGACCTGATTTAGAGAGGTAAAATATCTGAACATGGTAGATTTTTATTGAATTTTTTGATAAATAAACAACCGCAGTTTCCAAATTATTTGGTTTATTTCTTCCTATTGAAAGTCAGCGGCTGATGTGCTTTGAGTTAATGGTCCAGCACTGCCACCGTGTGGCCAGTTAGAGTACTACATGATGAGAAGTGGTAGGAACCATTGAGCCGTTCCGTGTTTCCTGTCGGAGTGTTTTATTTGAAGGTAAAATACGAGCGATTGTTTTAGCGGTGAACGAGACATGTTTAATTTTCTTTTGCTGTTGTTTAAAGTTTTAACAAAAATCTAGTCGATACGAGCCGAATAAGAGCGATAACTTTGCTGCATGTAATCATATATTGTGTTGTTTACTGTTGTTGTTTTTAGTTTGCAGCCGCGTTTGTACTTCCAAGGCTCCACTACTGTCACTTTTCTCTTTCAGTGGGTCAAGGACTATGAATAAAGAGCTAAAAATGAAGGCAACAATAAACCAGAAGCTGACAGAGATGGGAGAAAGAGACAGGTAAGACGACACATCGAAGCATGAAAGTAAAGACACTTATTTGTCTTAGTCATTGAGCAGTTTTGGTGATGGGTTATAGCCTGGAACAGATCTCAAACCATCTCAACAGGCTCAAGGGCAAAGTTAACCCTGTTCAGGTTTCAAATCATTCAGAGGACCAGCAGTAGACATACATGTATCTGAAAAGGTCTCCAGGACAGAAGTTGGACATTGCTTAAATAAACCTAAGATACATTTACCCCATCCATCTATACCGCTTATTCGTAAGCGGCGTCGCTGGGGACTGGAGCAAATCCAAAGCAATATGGTCGAGGGCAAGATACATCCTGGACGCCCTCGCTATCCATCACAGGACAAACAGATACAGAAGATCACTCACGCTCACATCAAGGGTGTGGTTTAGGATCCCCAGTTAGCCTCACACACATAATTCTGGACTGTGGGAGGAAGCTGGAGTCCCTAAAGAAGACCCACACATGCAAGGAGAGAACACGCAAACTCCCCACAGAAAGGACCGGCCGGTATTTTACCCCACACCCTCTTGCAGTGAAGCGAGAGCACCAACCACTGTGTCATTGTGTGACCATTTGCCCTAATGGTCATCACTTTGACATTGCGATGTCTCTATGAACCTTTGGCTGCCACAAGCCAGTCACTCCGTGCTTCTTCAAAATAGTTGATGGCTGTGTTTTCTTAACTCCATCACATAAATGCTTCCCCCTCAGTTTGGTTTTGGAGAGAGAATCTATTCTCGAGTCGACTCGTTCATCTATCCTGCTCATCTTAGAGTCGCTTCTCTTTCACATTAAGAGGAACCTCTTGTGGTGGTTTAGGAATCTGATTAGGATTCTCCGGAGTCGCCTGCCATTAGAGGTCTGGTAGCCGGAGTTTACTTTAATGACACTCTGTGGTTGGGTCAGGTTCTTCTTGAGATATTGTCTCTTTTAGCTGGTGTGAAAATCGTTTTTCATCCCTTTAGGATGAGCTGGAGGAAGATAAAATATCTTTGCTTCTCTGCTCATTATATTGCCTCGGTAAACCCCAAATGGATCACAATTGAAAAAGTAGATTAAAAAAAAGTTTTTTCTGATTGACCATCATGAAGTTGCTTTATACTACAATCTACTTCAATCAATAATGTCCCTTTACTCAGCAAAGAGGGTCACCTTTTTTTTCCATTATTTGTTGGGCTATGGGCATTAATCATAAAAAAAATAATCATAAATTGCTCAAACAATGACTTGCAGAAAAATCATTAATGATAATATATTCTTGCTTTAACCACATCATTATGTTGTCTTCTGTTGTATCTGTTCTTCTCAACTGTGTCTGAATATTAGTCTGATTACTGTCAGTTTTGTCTCCACTTGTTGCCTCCATTCATTTTCTTCTTGGAGACATTTTAAACAATATTCAGGAAGCGAAACCACAGTGAAGTGATAACTGAACAATTTGTTATAGAGATTGAAGTCTTCTGAGTTAAACAGTGGTTGAATAATTCAAACATCTTGCACGGACACTTCATAAATGATCGACTGCGTGAATGTGTCCATTGCTTTATTTTGTTTTTTCAATTAGACACCATCCATCGTCTCCACTGCTTCATTCTTCTTGGGGTTGCTGGAGTCATTACTAGCTGACTGTGAGATATTGTCAGCTTTTGAAAAGGCCACATAGCGCTGCTCTGTCACGTATTTATTGGTCTGGCAGCATCCGTCTGAAATGTCCAGATAGTTTATAGTGGGACTGTCAGCTCAACTGAGTGAATAGCTCGGCACCAGGGCCAACACAAACACTGTTGCAATCAACATGAATGCCGCAGCTGCTGCTGTTATTATTGTAATATTAACTTTTTCTCAGCATGAGAGGGGAGCACATCTGGTGCTGTATTGTCATTTGTCTTTGTGCTTCATTGACAGGCTGAAGGAGCTACTGAGAGCAAAGCTCACCGAGTGCGGGTGGAAAGACCAGATGAAGGCGCAGTGCAAAGGCAGGAATCACAGTTGGCACACCTGCTCTTCATGAGGGGAATCGGCATCCCCAATTTAACTACGGGCTAAAAAAAAAAAGTTTTTGATGTTTTCAGAGGTCATCAAAGAAAAAGGTCTGGAGCACGTCACAGTGGAGGACCTGGTTGTAGAGATCACTCCAAAAGGAAGAGGTACCTCAACTCACTGTACTGATGAGTTCATGCTCTCTCAGCTCGATGGTTTAGTTGCAGTAGTTGACATTTTCTTGTGAGCTGTGGTGAAGGAGAAACGTATGAATTGCAGAAAGGAGGTTGAATGATGGTGATGAAGTGGTGAGAATGCAGGGAGCAGAGATTGCACACGAGTTTAGGTACGAAACGCCCAAAGCTGTGGAGTCGACGGTACAGGCAGGGTGGGCTGTGTGTGAAGATGAGGGTCAGAAGTGGAGATGTAATGATTCACCATTCGATGAGATTCCCGTGTCCAGTACACGTTATCGTTGTTTCACGATTTTGTTTCTGTACAAAATAATTTCCCAGACAAATTGAGGCTGAAAACTTTCATTGTTTCTGTTCAATACAAGACGGTATTTTCACGTCTTCTTTTCAAAACTGTATCACGTTAAACTTCTTTTATTCCCGCGGTGGGTAAGGTATATTTACTTTTCTTTATAAAAGAATAACTTCAAATAGATTTTGTCTCAAAAATAAACAAAATTAACTGAATTGGAAAACAAATGTCACATAAAGTAAACAATAAAGGAAATCTCTTCAGTTAACAAACAGAGACTGATGAACTTTGTTCCCAGCTTCTGCAGGGTTCGACCGGAGTGTCTCACTGTGATGTCGGGTTACGTGCTGCATCATGTTGGTTGTAATGTTTGTGCAGGGCGTCACAGTATTTGCACATAGTTCTGTTATTGTCTCACTATTTTCATTTTCCCACTTCGGAAAGCCAAAATGCTGCCACACCTCCGAGCTGTAACTGGAGGGAGCTTCTTGTGCGTCAAACTCGCCTGAGGCCACAGACGTAGCTGTTCCGTCCTCTGCACCCACCGTCTTGCCGCTCTCCGTGTGACGTTTGCTCAAAATCAATAAGCTAAATTAGATTGCCCCCTCTGCTGTTTACGTTGCCATCCTTCTTTTTTTTTTTATTCCACCGATTTAATTTGCTGATGTAGATTAGATGACAGCCACGTCGGGAACAAGATGCTGAGGATGGAGCTTGGAGAAAACAAAAGTTGGATGTAGTTAAAGAGGACATTTAGAAGAGAGAAGATCAACCACTGTGGTCTGACTGAAGCAGATTAAGATGCATAAGTCCTCATTGAACAAAATGGCTTTCTGCTGAGATATTTCAGAGCTTGGAAGTGATGCATGCCTTTTGAACGGACGCATCTGCAACATGTTGGACTGTGGCTCGGCTTTAAGGTCCACAGCTGTAATGTTTCTGTCTGAGGCACATTGGATCTTCACGAGACGGAACCGCTAATCGACAGATTAAGCGCAACTGATGAGTCAATAGTTTTTGCAGAAATGATAAATCCTCAGGTTTTTTTTTTTCCTTCTTCTTGCAGCCTTGGTGCCAGACAGTGTGAAGAAAGAGCTCCTGCACAGAATAAGGGCCTTCCTCGCACAGCATGCCACTTAAGTTCATCTGATCACTTCCCCATAATAATATGGTACACAATTCTATTTTTAATGGAGGAATTTACTGTAATTTACAATAAAATTCCTATGATTCACGTCTGAATTTACCTATGTTTTTACTCATCATGTGATCAGTAACCACATGTCTAACATCATTTGCCTTGAGCATGTGTTCACATTTTGTATATATTATGATATTGAGAGGTCAAAATCATTTGAATAAAACACTGAACATCTATGCCTTTATTGACTTGGGTTTTTACTGTGCATTAAGGTGCAATTAAGTCGTTACGTCGTTTTTTTGTCTCCAAAAAGAAATAAAATTCTGAAATAAGTAAGTGTATTTGTTTGTAACATTCATCACCATCACTCCACACATGCACAGTGAAGTCACCGTGTTGATGGTGTTTATTTAAATGTAAAACCTTGTTAGTTGGCAAAGCCAGTGTTTCTTTTCGGGATGAGTGTGAATCCATGCAAAATTAATGTGTACTTGTAGCATGTTACCATACATTTTTACTTACAAACATCAGCAAGAGTGTTCCTTTACAAGTGGAAGAAAGCCTCTCCGACAAGTCCTTGATTCTACATTAGTTTATTATTGAGTAAATGTGTGGCACTATGCAAGAGAAAGATGGTAATTAACTTCTCTGTGTCGGCGCCTTGAATTGCTTGCGAAGGTTGGGGTTAGTCTCGGTTGTTCAGACTCTTAATATCACCCTCTTCCTATGATTTAATCGTCATAAATCACAATGCTCTGTTAGTGGCACTCTTCACTGTTTATCGGACTGAATACACAGTATTTCATGTCATTCAGGTCAATAAAGAAATACTGATGTTTTACAGAAATCTGTTTCAGAAAATGTCCCCAGTCAATAGGTCAATTTTCACACTCTTTATACAAAGATAATTCCAGAAACTTTTCTTCACTCATGGGTAAGAAGTACTATATTTTTCCTTTCGTCATCATAAAGTGAAGCATTGGACTACGCACCGGTGCACTAGATCATTCAGGCTGAGGCTGAGATGCATATTGACGGTGGCAATAAGGAGTATGAGTCATGTGTTGATCCTTTTCAGCTCTGGAAAAAAAAACTACTTGTGCAATAAAATGTGTGGAATCAAAGGAAAAGCATGTGTTTTTATCATCCTTTGAGTTGACGCAAGTGGTCAGACACAATGTCCTCTCGACCCATCGTCGATGGTTTATAGTTTCTCCAAAAGGATTGAAAGCACAGAGCATGGAAGCTGTCGATGTGTGTGTGAGAGAAAGAGAGAGTGAAATAAATCTGAAATAAATCTTTATTGCAGACACAGGTCCAGTGAGACTGAAAGGTGATGTTTTAAAGTATGGCTGTCAAACATTAGACCCTTGGGCCAAAAGCGGCCTGCAAGAGCCTCTAATCTGACCTTCAAACCACCATGAAATTGTATCAACATTGAATTCATGTTGAGATTGTATTCATTTTTGGGAGTAATTGTTTTGTTTGTTTTTTATTACAATATAGACATTTACATCCAGTATACTCTGCAACACAACACAATAAAATAAACTTTAAAAAGGTTATTTTGGCATTATTTTACCGGTGTGGCCCACTCAAGATGACTTGAGTGGGCTAGTTCATTTTAGTTCAGGACCCTGAACTAAAATGTGTGTAACACTGCTAGTTATGAGAACGCTATAAGCCGTTAGCATGTGCTATGTACAGTCCTTTATCTTTTAACACATAAATTGTAATAGTCAGGGTCACAGGGGGATTTAATAGTCGGCACTCATTGCAGAGAGAACAAACCATTTTTTAAAATTCCATATTGAACAGGCTTTCTGTGTGAGTTTGTATGTTCTCTTTGTGCGAGTGCAGGTTTCCTTCAGGTGCTGCGGTTTACCCCCGGTTGAACAATATCCAGAATCAGTTTATCATTCTCATTGTCCATTTTCAAAAGTTAAATTCCATTTAGCAAAATGTATCTGCAGGTATCAGGATTTGTTCTCTTATCAAAGGAAATACATTTGTTGTGATTCCAGGAAAGTTCCAGATAAAAACTAAACTCTTCCTTGTTCATTAGATTGCACAAATAAGCTAATGATCAGCTCTGTGGTATCAGTCATTTATACGTTTAGGGTTTATCTCACACGGAAAGGTTTGTCTACGTTGAACAGGCTTTTCGGGAAGCTCCTCTGAAAGCACACAACTCTTCAAATGCATGGTTCATTGTAAGATGATCAGTGGTGATCCCTTCAGAAGAATTACATGTGTGGGATCAGATAGAGCATCAAAAAGCTTGCAAGTGTCCAAAGAAAACAGCCTCATTAACAGCATTTCATCAGCTAGTGTGGGAATAGCTTGAACTTTGTATCCTCCTTTGTATTCTGTTTATAACTGCACTGCAGACAGTTATGCAACACGGTGTAAAAGAACAAAATAATATGCTTCCCCAAGACGTGCTTTCCATTGCAGTTCAGTCTAATTGAGGACCCAATAGTGTGTGTAGTGTGTAATCCCAGGTATCAACGCTTCACACCTGGACCTTCAAAGATGGAATCGCAGCAAAAATGTGTCAAATGAGAGAATGGCCTCAAATAGTTGTCAGGGAAAGCACTTATTTACCATCGTAGAATGAATCACACCCAGCTGCTGCTGTGAATTAACATTGTCCTTTGATTAAGCGGAATTAGATCCCAAATAGCCGTGATCCTGTAATGACAAGCCCGCCGCCGCTTTTGCTTCTCAGAATAACAAAGCGTTCCCAGTGGAAAGAGAGCGTGAAAAGATGAAATAGGATTGACGCTGCTCTCGAGGGACAAATTTCCTTTTGTTTCGAGGCCCTCGGTGTGTTCTGTGTGAGATGAACGAATGCTCTTCAACGGGAGAGGAGCGAGACGGCGTCCAAAAGGCATAAATTACACACATCCACCATGGCAAGGCAGTTTCAGATCATCCCAAAATCCAAAATGTAACCTATGAGCTAAGAGTTCAGCTCTTGCATGTTTTTGTTTTGATGTTGTCATGCAACTTGCTATCGTGTCGATAAAACTTTGAGTATATCGCAGGAATGTCTGGTCCAGCAGCCATCTTTTCTTCAGGTTTTTTTTTTTTTTCCCTCCCATCCACATGGTTGAACCACTCCATTGTTTTTGACTGAAAGGTCTCTATAGTTTCGCACGCACAATACAAAATTGGTTATGGAGTCCACTCGCGGAGGCCGTGACCCCAAAAATAAAGTGCCGTGAGTAGCGCATTAACGCACACCGCGCGGCTATCGCCGCCAGTCGCCCACCGAAAGACGGAGAGCGTGTTTTCGTAGCCGAAGGACCTGCTGTGACATCATCAGCCTGGGTGACAACATGCTGATATACAGTGCTGCTGCAGAGGCCAAATGTAACGTAGCGCTGCAGCCCCTGCACACACGCTCATTTAATGGCCTACATCAATCCCCATGTTATCAGCAGATCTCCCCAGGCCCCTGCATATAAACTTGGGGGGACGGGACTGTGTGTGCTGCAACGCGCCACTGGATAGAATTACCAGTGATGCAATATATTATCATTCATTTTTAAATTTACTTTCTCACTCTCTTTGCTCAGCTTTTCTTCAACAGCTCCGCCGAGAAGGTGGTGTACAGTAACCAGATGACTCTGCACGTCATAAAAACTAAAGTTTAAAAGTCGGGCAAATAAACTTAACACCAAAAACAAAAACGAAGGAAATTTGTGTTAGGCAGATTATTACTTCATTTTAACAACTTTTCTTGGTGATAAATCTTCCATTAGTGGAAAGCCTGTTGCATTATGTGGTATGAGCGGTGTGGCTTTATAATGTAGATTCTTGTTTAATGCTTCAGGTTCATCCAGGTGCCCCGTTTCCCTCACTGGAGGTTTTCTCAAGACCATTTCGAGGCAGAGAAATATTGAGATGAGATTCTACAATCAATTTGGTCCTGTAGCTCCTCAGACTGGGACCCGATTATCTAAGATGATGGATGGGTGATGAAATACCTGCCTGGGTGATTAGCTTGAGCAGAGTGACCAAAACAACCACGGTGGTTGATTAGCAGTGGGACAGTGTGCCATCCCTCAGTTGTCTGTGTGCAGGATTAAGTGGATATTTATGTTATATGCAGTTATTGTTCCCAGATCTTTCTTGGTAAATTATATTATTATGATGCCAATATATTGAGTTTTATTTTAAACTTCAATCCTCTAATCAAACAAATTATACAGTATGCCATCTCCGGTGTGCAGGATTACGTGCACACATACTGCTGGTGCATTTGATATACCACGATATACCAAACAATAGCAACAGTATGGAAAAGCTGTTATTGGCGGGGAATATTTGAACATTTTTCATGTGTGCAACCCACATATTCATCCTCTCGCATGGCATTTATATTTCCGTGGACATATAAATTGTATTGTCAACAAGCAATGTTAGAACATATGCAACCCCCCCCCCCCAAAAAAAAAAAATTGTTTTACATTTTATTGTCGTAAAATGGCATACATTATCAAAGATACAAAAATCGTGTTTTCAGTGTGAAGCAACAACAAAGAGAACGTAATCCACCAGAGTCAACATGAAGCTGTGTCTGAGCGGCACCTAATGGCATTTACAAGGTGGGGGAAAAAAAAAAAAAAAGGCAAACATGACATGTGTGTTTCCACGTGCGTTTTGTGTGCATGTAGGTAAGTGTGCGCAGATATGTTCATCGCCCCTGGAATGGGATGGCTGCACCGTGACGGCAGCTGTGTCAACAGGCGAAGCAGCCAATAAGTGTGGTCGTTGGTTCCCGAAGGAGCTCCAACGTCCTCTCTCTAGTGCAACTGGCAACATCCAGAGGCCATAAACACCTCCTGCACTGTACAAACGAGGGGAGGGGGGGCTGAAAAGCTGCAAAGGGTGGAAACAGATGGCAGATACACACTCACATTATAAACAAAATGTTGGGAAATGATGTTACAGGACAGCGCCTTATTTGGGAGAAGTGTGCACCTGCTTCAGAGGATAACAGTTTAAGAAGTGACCGTGAAATAGTGCATCTCAAGCCAATAAATAAATCTCCTCATGTTTACAGCAGTATATCTGACATTTCTTATTTATAGGCCACGGCTACAGGCTTTTGTGTGTCATATATCTTCCCCAGCGCTTTTTTACATCGTGGAAAGGGCAAAGATATTGCATAAGCAGACAAAAGGGGTCAGGGAGGGTGTTTCAAAGTCAAAAAGAAAAGAAAAAAAAACCTCCATGTGCGAATTCACAAGACCCGGTGTGTGCAGTTGGCCTTCTTTTACTGTCAACATGTGCGAATGCCATGCTCGATAAATTTCACTTTGAATCCTCTCGCCAGAATTTATGAGACATGCAACATGGGGTTGCAACTCTTTTGAAGGGGACAGACACACTTGCAGCACCCGGTGGTTCACTTTCTCATTTTTGTGAAGGACAAAATAAGCAAAAAGAGAAGCTGGCACGCGGCATCCTGGAGCGTAAAGAGCTTTAAATGTATTTACATTCTGTTGTGTCTCCCGGGAACTGTTTTCTACACACTAATGAGGCTGAGGAGCAAGTTTTGCTCTGTTATTCCTGGCATCACCATTCGCAAGCATACCACTCTCACTCCCCCCCCGCCTCACCCCTCCCTGCTCCCTTTTCCCCTCTCGGTAGCCCAGTGCAAATAATAAATAAAAGGAAATACATCATCCCTTTTTCAAATCCGTGAGCCAAGACTGAGCCTGCCAAAGTTAACACAAAGCAATCTTAGGTAATGATCAGCAAATGCGTATAAAGTTTCATAGAGCATGACTTCACATAATTCTTGTTTAGATCATGTTGGCTGGCTGGATCTCAACTGCGACGCTGCCACGGTGGAAACATGTACACACACACACACGCACACACACACACACACACAACACACACACACACACACACACACACACACACACACACACACACACACACACACACACACACACACACACACACACACACACACACACACACACACACACACACACATGCTCTCGGCAAACCTTGTTTGTGTGACACTCAATAGAAGCACTACTGTTTTAATAAGTCGCTTTAACTGATTTGATACGCTGTAACATTGTGAGAAGGATTAGCTACTAGTCATAAATTGCAAATTTTTTTACAGAGGCTCTGTGGCACGCTCATCCAACCTGATACAAATATGTGTCAGATTTTCCATTCATTTACACACATGCATGCACACACACACACACAGTCGTCAGTGGCACGGATACAAAACATTTCATCATGGCTCAATTGATGAAAATTATTTGCTCATTGTGAGGAAAAGAGAAAAGAATAACTTCATTGAGTTATTTTAGTGTGTTACCTACAGCACAGCAGTACAGCTAGTGTGCAGATGGAGAGCCGGGGGGTCTCGCTGCAACAACACAGAGGGAAGAAGCGAAACACAATCCAGACATTGTTTACCCTCTTTCTGATGTAAAGGCCACTTACTGTCGTGTCCAATGCCTAACCCTTAATTTGCTGCTCTAGCCTTTGAAGTGCGTGCATATTTCTGTTTCCTGACACTGCTTTTCCTCTCTCTCTCTCTCTCTCTCTCTCTCTCTCTCTCTCTCTCTCTCTCTCTCTCTCTCTCTCTCTCTGTCTCTCTCTCCGAGCCCCAACAGTTGATATTGCAACTGGATAGGCCATGTTTCCATGTAGGGGCTCTTTCGAGGCCTGCTCTGATGATAGAAAACACAAGTGGTGAAGGGGGGAAAAAGGAGTGCTGGGCACGCAGATCCACAGAGAGGCCCCAGCCCAGACAACGCTGCAGGGGATTAGAGCACACCCTGGCAGCAGAATGGTTTCACTTAAGAATTTCAGTAATCACTTTTAGGAGTGTAATATATAGCTGACCTTCGGCAGCGCCACACGACCCCCCGCTCCCCCGGCCATTTGATCAAAGGAAGCGGCAGTGGCTGTGCAAACAGGCACTATCAGTGGACTCCAGTGGATTTACTGCCTGCTTCTTCTCTCTTGTCTCCCCTGAGTCGTGCGCTGATACACACAGAAACCTAGTTTCATCTTACAGAACCTATTTTTCTCCTAGTCCTAATTTACGGGCCAGATCATGACTTGGGGGAACTTAAAGGCGGCAGAGGAGGGAGGGAGTGAGGGAGGGAGTGGAGGTGGCTGAGGAGGCCTCAGGGAAGGCGAGAGAGAGCGAGAGAGAGAGAGAGAGAGAGAGAGAGAGAGAGGGGTGGGAGCAGCAGCAGCTTCAGCAGCAGCTCGGGGCCCTCCTCCACTGCCCGCTGACCGGCCTGCTGAGGAGAGGGGCTCTCATCGTCATGGGAAAAGCCCAGTGGGTGCTCCATCTCTCAGCTGGAGCAGCCAAACACCGTGGCCTGTGCGCCACGACAATAACAGCAAGCAGATAAAAAAAAACAGAGGCCAGAGGGCCGACTCAGTAGGGTTTATATGGTGCCCTAAATCACAAGAGGCTCTGACAAAGGAGTGGGAAGAGAGGATGTGGGTATCATAGCAACTATTAATAACCTGGTACATGCCGGTGTGAACACGGCCGTGGTGTTTCTAAGTCCTTTCAAAGCCGTGGCTTCACATTTCCTCCTTTTTAATCACGCTCCCGTACATGCCAATACACTATCCTGTGCTGCTCAGGCACATGATTTTAGTAGACGACTTCTTTGCTATAAATAGTGTATCATTTCCAGTAATTATAAACAGGCGCTCACTGTAAACAATGAGAAGCACAACAATTTCAGCATGTTGACCTTTGTGCTTTTAATGGGGAAACATCTTTCAGCTGCTCAAATCCCTGCTAATTTGTAATTCAGGGCTCACATGCACTGCTCCGGCTGCATGCGCTTGTTAAAAATAAGGTTTCTTTCAGAACGCAATGCGCTCATGCGAAAATTGTTATTTATTTTGTCTTCTTTTCATCTACCAGGGAACCAAAACTGATTTATTTGTTGTTTTGCCTCTATTGGAGCGTGGCTGCCAGTAAGAGCTGTATGATGGTGCGGTTTTTCGCTTGTAGAGCAGGAGGTACCGCCTGTGACCAGCTGAGGGAGTCAAAGAACAGATGACAGAGGAGAAGGCAAGCGCTGCTGATGTCAGGGAGATGCAATAGATCATCCAAACTGCTGAGTACTTATACCTCATTTAGCAGATTTCTTTCATAAAACTGGAAATGCATATGGGAAACATGTTGTTTCAAGTATATGGTTTTATGTCCTTTGCGTAACCTTATCCAAACACATCTTTACAATTTCCCCCCTGCATGTCTGATTTCAATTCTGTTGAGTTTTTCCAAGTCTATATAAGCACTTCATTCATAAAAAACAAAACAAAACAAAACAAAGGCTAGCGATAAAACAGGCATTTGTCTCTTCAGCTCACACGTCAGGGAGTGTTTATGTGACTCAGTTGATGACAATGCAATGCCGTGTCATTACACGACCACAGAAAGTCCTGGGCTTTTTACGAGCTTCTTGGGGAGGGAGAGAAAAGAAGACTGTTTCCTGATTCCAGCACGTGAGATGCAACTGCACCACATGTCCCAGAAACAACAGGCAAGGACCCAAACTGCACCTGCAGCCAGGCCCTTTAAAACCTGGACTTCAGCCTGCCTTTCATCTCTAAAAGGTCACCGCAGGTCAGCCTGACTCCTGCTTTCTGAGATATATGAAGACTGAGATGTCAACCTTCTTTGGTGGGAACTAAGCTGAATTTATGTAAACTCATCAATTAATAAGTAGTGAAGCTGGAGGAAGTGCAGGTGTGGGACTTTCTCACTGAAATATTCCTGCATTCCCTTCGTCAGCTGATAAGGCTTCTTGTTTGGAGAGCAAACAGGAGGCAAAAGTGCTGGCTGTAAATCCTCCGCGGCCCTTGGATGTGAAAGAATTTTATGGGGCGACACAGCTATGGACAGACTGATAAGTCTGATAGCGTATGAGGTGCCATTACGGTAATACATCTGGTCATTTTGATGCTAATTGCCGTTGAGTCAGTAACAGTTAAAAATAATAACTTCATGTTTTGCTGGAAGAACACCGTGATAATGCAAGTACCTTATTAGCTTGAACTTCACAGCCAGCTGCATTAACATGTGGTCAACAGTTGCTTTTGGGAAAACCCTTGACATAATTATTTCTAATTTAGTGGAACAGTGCACAGCTCGTTCGGTGGGCAAAAGAGAAAAAAAGAATCAGGCTTTTAAAATGACTAACAACATGTTTTAATAATCATCAATCATTATAACCTTTCCGTTGGCTCTGCAATTTATAATCATCGCCATTCAGCACTTTCCCTTTCAACGCACGTCCTTGTTTTGCAGATCTGCTGGTACAGTAGACACGAACGGGCCTGGAAGTGCTGGGCTACGTGTATGAATGACAACCGGTGTGTGAATCAGCTGAGGCTCATGTGGCTGGCCCGGCCTTGCTCCCTACGACCCAGCAGGGCTCAGCCACCAGCTGCCTAGCACCCACCACACATTCCTGCTGTATTCCCAAGCTTCCCTCTGACACACCGGTCAGGAGAAAATGTATCCCAGCTGCAACATTAGGAAGTGCAGTTATTTAAGGCACCTTCATGAAAAGTTTGTAAAATTAGTACACTGGTGCACATGTGTCCAGAACTGACAGCAGTAGATAATCCACTTGTTTGTTTTTTAGGGACCTTGCCAACGGCTGGGCCCAAGGCCCGGCCAACGGCAGGTCCCTTTTGTTTTTTGTTTGTTTTTGTTTTTTGGGTTTTTTTCATCAGTGGGATCGCACTGTGCCAAGACCTTTGACTTTAACTGAATTATTATGTTATTAAATAAATACTGACATTTAATCATAGTAAAAAGAGATGAAACCCCCTGATCCTGACTTTTTCCAGCACCACACTGAAGTAAACAAGCATGCTTGACTGGGAATATCTAAATAATCAATACTCAGTGTCTTCCGAGCATGCAGTGGAGTTATTTTCATGAAGGTTGAAGTTTTTATCCAGTGGGATGAATCACATGCAATTACATCATATACAAAGAAATAAATGCACAAATAAATTCAGTATGTACAACAAACAGAGCATAACTTCCTCAAAGTAGTTTTCATGATGAAACTTTTGAACTAATTCAGTTTTCAGAATGATACATGACACTTGTTTCTGGCAAACAAGAAAAAATGTGTGACAGTTGTTCAAGATTTACATTTATATAAGTAAAAGTGAGCATTTCTTTTTTTTAAAGAGGCCAGATACTATTGTATTTGATGGAAGAAAGCCACCCCAGTGATTTGTACTGTGGTTGCATTAGTGGTTGCGATGCACTGCCCTGGTGCATTATGAACATTTTCTTTTAATATATATGAGACATGGTTATATTTGGCAAACTGTATCCTGATGCTGGTTCCATGCAAACTTTCACACACGCATCCTACTAAACTCCTTAACCTCAGCCTCAAATTTATGCAGTGATTCATGCAAGGGATTCATGTACCAAACACAGAGATGGTGTAAGGTAAACAATGCGTTCCTAAATGATGTTAGCAATTAGCTCAAGCAAACAATTAGAACTTACCGTCAAGTCCCACAAGGTCTTGCAACACATTTCTCAGTCGTTCTGCGTGCGTTGCTGATAATGATTCACCATCACTGTGCACCTTTGAGGTGAACCTGTGTCAGAAATCTTTGTTTTGCTCGTGACAGAAGAGCACAAGTGGGGACCTTTGTTTGCTTATCACTTTGTTTCCCTCTTGCCTGCATGCCTGGATTACATGCCAAATTGCTGAAAATAGAGCGAACCGAGCATTATAAGTCCACGAGGCGCTTCATAAATCAAATTTATTACTTTGTCTCATTATGGTGGACACACTCTGATGGATTGCCCCCCGGAGATACACTCACACTAATATTTGCATACCAAGACATTGCACAGCAAAGTGTCCATATCCACTATCACTATCACACACACACACACACACACACACACACACACACACACACACACACACACACACACACACACACACACATACTGACACAGCCAGACATACACACCCATCCCTCCAGACTGCCGTCACAGCACTCCAAGCACAGCTGTCAAAACGCTGTGAAGTCCAACACAACAATGGTGAGATGGCTCGGGAGGACCGGGGAAAGACAGCGAGAGCAGATATTGAACTGACATAACTCAGTATTGGGGCCATAAGAGCTTAACTCACACTCTCCACGTTGCTTCCTTTTATTCCCCATTTACCCTCCCTCCTGTCATTCATGTCATTCACCTCCTTCTCGCGCCACCCCTCCCTCCTATCTCTCCGTCTCCTTCGCTCCAGGCACGGACCACTGTTGTCTCACATCAGCTCTCATAACATCTCCACGAAGACCTCCCCTCAACCTCACGCCTCACATGTGAGTCCACACGTCTGAGAGGAGTAATAACACAGAAATCCTCCAAATCAGGTCATGTCAAATTAAGGGAGGTATTTCGGGAGCCCACCCAAGTCTTCTGAGGGGTCAATTGAAAGCTTGCTCCAGGCCATATTTGCATGTCAAAATACACCCCTGTGATTCCGAATACATCACCGAGTGGGACCGAACCTTGGTTTAGGTGTCCGGTAGTTTCTGAAATGCTGCAGATTTGTTTGGGGGAAGTCAGGCTGTGGACACGGGTGAGCTATACTGCTGGCACGCAAGGATTAGCAAATCAAAACTTTTGACTTAATTGTAGCAAGCAAGTGCTTTTCGGGTGAACTGCCTGCAATAATATTTGTACACCATTTCCATTGGAAGTCATCCGTAGAAAGAATAACTTCAACACTGAGAAGTTTGTGTTTGTTTCAACTGCTGGTGCCAGCTTCAGAGATCAGGCTGTATCACCCCATGTTGCTGCTGGGTCTCTTTGAGGTGTCCCGTCACAAGAAATATTCCTCATAGAAATCCGACTTGGCACAAGATGCCACTTCAATCTGGACTAAATCTCTGATTACACAGATAAGTGTTGGACACTGATAAGATTTGGACCTTTGCTTGGACTTACAATCGTTTGGCAGCCCAACAAGCATTCCTGGGAAGTTCAGGCTACCCAGTGATTTACTGCCAGGATGTGGCTGTATAGCAAGAGTGTGTGGACTCTGGGCTGAGGTAGCTGGTGCCACAGCAGGTCAGCGAGATAGCCGAGCAGCGGAGCGGTCTGGGACTCATTGAGGGAAAGCTCCCGAGGGGGCTGTTGACTGGAAGGAGGTGGTAAATCCCCATTCGGAGGACTTTGTTTCTGTTGATGTTGTGAAACATCTTGTGAGGAAATTCGAGCTAATCTTACTGCACACACGAGGTCGTAACAGAGGCTATTGTGAGAGATTTGAAAAAAATCGAGAGAATGGATGGTTGCAATTACTATCAGTGGACACAAACATGACTCATGCTATTGGCTCATCTTTAAAACACGTTTACAAGAGAATATTAATGAGACACCCTCTATGTAAAGATTAAAAACTACTCATTAGATTTAAAAGCTTGTTGGGAAACAATATGTACTTGTCAGTTTGTAAACAAATACCATGAAAAACCAAAGCCAGCAAGGAACAAGTATCGTCTGAGCAGCCAAAGTCTGATAAATATTAGCTCCATTTCTCCAAAGGCTGTTAAAACACATCACTGAGACACACTGTCATATTAAAGGATGTTCTCTTTTCCTGAAAAATATGTTCACAATACTTTATTTTGACTGGAGCTCATAAACAGAGACAAGATTTCTGAAACACAATCCAGAGCACCAGATGTAATAAAAAAAAAAAAGGGAACAATTCTCAAGAGCTACTCATATTTGAGATTCAAAACATCCTATAACTAATTCAATTACTGTTATTATTAGGTCCTTACCAGCAGACAGAAATATCCCTGGTGATGAGGTGCTGCAGGGTACTGAGAGGAAAAAATGCCCAGTTCTCTCCATGAAACAATGAAACCAAGAAAATAATTATTAGGCTGTAAACATACCTGTAAATCTGCAATAATGTGTTTACTGGAAGGTGGGCATTGGACGGGAGGTGAGGGAACTGAATGACACTGTTATTATCACCATATTAGATTGATTGATGGTTAAGTTAAACAACGGCCCGATTTGTACTTTTAGACAACATTTGTATTTATGCAAAGTCGTTTCGGGACGCCAGGAGGCCTGTTTTTAGTTGCTTTTTATTTCTACATTTCCATCTGTTACAGATACAAGATGTTGGAGTGTTGTTGTCTGGTCTACGTACTTGCTTTTCCAGATCACATGGAGCTCCAACTTTTTCACCCACAATGACTAGCAAATATTCTTGGATTCCATTCTTCTAAATTAAAAACGCTTAAAGAAATGGTAGTTTAAACTTTTGTTTTAAAAGTGTATTCATACACTTAGATCATAAATGTAATCTGTCTTAACTGCAGTTGGTTAGTTATTCTATCTTTATTAGTGCAGACAAAGGTCCATATATAAAAAAAAAACCAACAAAAAAGAACATACAAGTACATAAGAAAAAAAAGAAAAGAAAAAAATGATGAAGCAACTATGACATAAGTATCACACAAAAACTGTGCATGTTAAATTATATACAGACTATTGTACCAATGTCACCTGAGTATAGAGGAAAATCTGTAGCAGCGTTTTCAAGGGCTGACCAGGGCTTCCATGGTTAGTTAGTTAGTTAGTTAGTTAGTTAGTTAGTTAGTTAGTTAGTTAGTTAGTTGTACCTGTTACAATGACAATAAAGACAATTCTGATTCTGATCCTTCTGATTCTAGTTGATCCATTGAAAAAGTTGAAAAATAATTATCCAATACAAATCAAATACAATACAAAACAAAATTTTCCAAACATGAATGAAAGAGAGCAGAAGGATGAATGATCTTATCTAATCTGCACTTTTATATCCAACAATCATTTCAAACAAGAATAAAAACAAACAACAAACAAAATGCACTTTCACACATTCTGTTCTAAAACTGTGTGTTTAAATCCAATAAATACCAATTTGAAACTAAATTGTTTCCTTTTCATTATGATGTATTGGTAATTGCATTATAGACAAATTTTCATTGATGGGAACATGTTTTTTATAACACCAAACCAATAATGCTGTTAACTCTGGAGCTGCAATTCACACACATAACTTCGGGCACCTTTATTGTTTTGACTATTATCGGCTTGATTAAGGAAGTAAACAATTCCGGATCCACATCCCGATCAACTGGATCTCTGCTGGGAAGTATCAGTAAAATAATAGTAAAAAGCTTATAAATAACATCATAGTGCACATCTTGAAATGTTCATGTATAATGCAAAGTCTTACCTGTTCAGAACAAGGTTTCTGTCCACTATGAGTAATCTTCATGGTACGGCTTTGTTTTTAATGCTATTTTGGAAGCATTGAGCTACAGCTTGCTTTCACTTCTACTTCTTCACTGATCTCCTGACAGGACTCTGATGAGGGCCAGTTCCAGCCTGTGGGCCACATGTTTGACTCGCCTGCGCTACAGTGACTCAGTGTGCCATCTTGTGGATGATGGAATCAGAGAAACAATGCACAGAGAGATGCTAAAATCCTCTGCAGCGTAGAACAGACTGAGGACACGATAATCATCACTGCTGCAAATGCTTTTCGGACTGTTAACACCCAAAACAGCAAAATGAATATCTACAGTTGGTTTAGTTCAGTAAAGAATATTAATTATTAATTATTTTCCTTTGATATCAGGTTGATAAGCATTTCCTCATTTAATCAATGTGTTGAATCACACTGTTAACTCACCTTCGAACTCCGTGTGAGCTAACGTATACATGTCCTCTGCAACTGAATAAGATGCCAAGCACTTCCCAAGTGCAAGGAAATGGTGCGGTTTCACAATTCCTAGATTAGGACTGAAATCTGCACTTTCCCCCCACATCTATAAGTGGCTGTGGTGCACACACAAACCCACCGAGACCATAGAAACATACACAGTGGTTTAGTGTTGGGCCCTGGCCAAGATAAATGACTGCTTCAGGTGAAAACAAACCATGGCCCCAGCAGATTTTTTTTTTTTTTCCATTTGCAAGTTTTGGGGCGACTTCTCTTTGTGTCAACTGTTCTTACACATATGCTCCACTTTTTTTGGCTTTTCAACAATCTCTTCAGGCTTGTGAATTATTTAGAATGAGTAATTAAACTTTGAATGTTGCTCCGCAGATGATATACTTCACATGTGTTTGAGGACTAAAAGGTGGAATAAACTCATCAAAATCAACTACAGCTTGTATTCGGAGCAATAAATAAAGTAAATAAAATTTAAGGGAAAACAATTCATCACGAGTAGATCAAGGTCTCCAATATTTAAGACACTTTAGAAATGGACCCTCTCAATCATGACTGGCATGCATGTTCATGAACGTGTTATTACACTAATGATGATTAACTGCAGGGCAGTCTATTAAGAAAAATGTTAATAAAGTATCCCACTCTTATAGCATCTTCACCTGACTGCCACCTGAAAGATTACAGTGGTCACCTGAGTGCCACCTGAGAGATTTAAGCGATCACCTGAGGATAGGGGAAGAAGGGGAAGGTCCTGCGGAGGCTTCGAATGGCTTCAATTAAGAGAACAATTGCTTTAGTCACACAATTATGAGCTCAGGGTGACTAAATGCAAAAGGCCCTGAAGGAGCGTTGCTAAAGATCTCTGGCATCTCATTCAATGCGGTCCGCCCACCCCCCGCTGCTCATTACTGGGACCACCAGCTGGGAGCAACATTACTGAAATGAACAACAACAGCAGCAAGCTGCAGCGGCTGGAGTTATTCGGCTACAGTTGACAGCCGTAGCGAGTGAGGGATGAGACAAATGAGCAACTAACGCTGTCACCATAAAACAGTGGTTACTTTGTCCAGATTGCAGAATCCCAGTTGAGTCACAAGTTTTGTCAACTTTTTATTTGTCAGATTTACAGGGACAGAGCCATCGGTACACAATATTGAAGTACTTCTACAAATTAGCACCAGAGAATCTCTTCAATCATAGCGTCGGCTTAAGCGCTGCCATGAAACAAATTAACATTTCATATTTGTGAGGTATTGCTAATTTCCATGCATGCCATAGACTAAAGAAAGTAGAAACTATAACTACTACTTTGGATAAGTTTGTACTTTGACATATTTGATTAAATTAGCCAATCAGGTTTTTTTTTGTAGGAGTCAGACTAATGTCAAAGGCTCAGGCCCCATTCACACGATAACGTTTGAAGTGAAAATGCTTCGCTGTTATTTTCCTTCCTTTCAGAATTGTTTTGCGTTTACACAACAAAGCTTTGGAAACACTGAAGTAACAGAAATGCTGAAAATGATGTAGTTATCGTGTTGACAATCTTAAATGTGAACTTTTTCTGTATTCGCGCTTGTTGTTGATGTATAGTAGGGGATGGGTTGGTGGTTTTTGCATTCAACTATAAAACTACAAACTCAAGCCACTCTGGAGGACCCCAATGTGCAGCCGCAATGTTTTCCAAAGGCCGTGTTACACGGACACAGAGTCATACTGTTTTGGAAAAGTTCGCCCGTGCGAGCCGTCTTGAAAAACGTGTGTTTTCAGCAGCTCAGAGCACAGTTGTCTCGTAAATTGAACACCTAAAAAGCAATGTATGTTGTCTGTTTTCACTTGAGAACATTGTCAAGTAAACAAAGTCTCAGAATGCCTTCAAAATATGGCGGGGGATTTTTTTACATCGTATGTCGCATGCAATAATTCTACCTCACAAACACTATTCAAGCGACGTGCTTCACTGACGTTACGTGAGCATCAGCTGGTCATTCAGTATGTTTTACGGGAACACCATTGGCTTAATGGGATTGTAATCTAGCAGTTTTTCCTTTAGCCAAATACTGGAACCTTGTGTTTGCAGTCTCACTGACGGTAACATGCTGACGTTAGGCAGGTATATTGGTAACCACAACATTTGCTAATCAGTGTCACTAAAACCCTCCTCTTATGTCTCACAAGAAAAGCACAAATGTGGCTCCCAGAAAGAAGCAAAAAGACAAGCCAGGAGAACACTCAGTGTAATTATAATAATATGGCAATTGGGGATATCTATACCAAAAATAATATTGTTCCATCAAGGCAGTTGTTGACCAGGGGGTTAGCGAGCACCATCTGACGGAGGGAGTTACTGAGCCTGTCTGCCATGTAAAGCACCGTGTTTCTAGCATAACAAAAAAAAAAAGAAAAAAAGAAGTGAATTATGTATTCGACATATACAGAATGGATTACATGGACTTGAAACACCCTGATATCCAGTAAAAATGTTGACATAATTAGTTTCTGCAACCTGTACATACCTGTAAGTAATCATTCGTGGCAGAAAGTTGCTCTCTGGTGCAAGTGGGCGGAGTCAAAATTGGCCTGCAGGGGTGGTCCAATCTGGCTCACATGATGACCTTGTACAATACAACTGAAACAAGGAAGACATTACAAAGAAGACATTGCCCATAATTACTTGGAGGGGGTTTGTTCACAGGGGTTGCACTGTTTTATTAAGAAGTGTTCACCTCATACTCATGTTGCTGTGAAGACCTCCAAACCTGAGACTGAGTCAAGACCAAGAACTTGAAAATGTGGCCTTGAGACCAAGACTGCAGCACTACCTCACACAACATGGAGATGAAAAGGTACACAATGAATTATAAAACCACTGAAAGCTACTGTACCAAAAACTTGTTATTAGGGTTAACGCCAACTCACTTTCACTAACATTAGTCTAAGGAGGAAGATCGTGGGATGACAACTTTCTCTTATTTCTCTTCAGGAATTTCAGGTTGTTCATTTGTTTATAAGATTCTTAAATGTGAACTTGCTAAGCACTCAGGCTAGTTGTTACATGTCGTGGGTTATTATGCTTTAATTTTACTAGACTGGTCCAGCTCTTAAACCTTTCAAAGTCCATATATGGATCATCAAAAGGTGGTTGGATAAAACTACAAACCTTCATCCAGGAAACTTGTGTTGGTATTCTATGGATAGTTAACGTCAATAATACAAAATGTAGTTTGTTAGGTTTTTTTGTTGTTGTTTTTTAATTAATTTGCAGTTCATGAACCAGAAACAGATGGTTCATATGTTTCATTCACTCGGACTACATGTTCATGTATGAGCATATTTATCTTTGACACATTTGCATATGTTGAGGGATTATAAATTGTTGGTGGAGCCAATATAGAGGAGATTATGGTACCACATGAATGATTTGTCTTTATCCAAGGATGGTCCATAAAAAAATTTCAGAGCGATTGGTCAAAGGTCAAGGTCGAAGTCCTGAAAAGGTCAAAAGGGTATTTTGGTTATGACGCCATCGGTTTTAATCTGACTGATGTCAAGCCAAAGCCAAAATATTCTGGTTTCAAATCCCTATCCTCCTGATATTCCACATGATGCAGTGACCTCATTATCCTACTTAGCGGTTGGGGGTCAAAATTCATTGTCATCAACTGTGGTTACATCTGTGTCAAACAGTGATAAACAATTCAGATGACCATGACAAGGAGTGGTGTGGTGGATCAATTTACCGTGTAATCCATTGGTTTCTATGGTGACAGATGTGGCATTAGCGAAGGTATGTGGTCTACTGTGGGCGGCAAGGCTTGGTTGGTAGAACTTTTGTCTCCCAATCAAAATATTGCAGGTTCGATTCCCACCCCCACCTGTCCACATACTGTACCGACGTGTCCTTGAACAAGACACAAATTGCTCCCAATAGATTGACAGCGCCTTGCAGGACAGCAGTGAATGGTGTGAATGTGATGAATGATGCAAAGCGCTTTATAAGTGAAGTCTATTTATCGAGTTCTTGTTTTAGTTTCAATTTGTTTTTGTCAGTTAACGCTTTATCTTTATAAAGTGTGTGGATGTAACTTCCTTATTTCCTGCTGTCACTGCCAAAATTAGGTTAAATATGGCCTTTTTTTTTCTTTTCCAAGCATATCAAGTGGTGAAAAACAAGAATGAATGCATTTTAGCAGCATAATAGCAATGTTTTATTAATTAAGCTTATGGAGTCTTTCAAATTGTCTCCTTGAGCTGTGACATAAGAGCATTGTTGAAATATAATTGTGTGAAAACTGCAAGTTGCTACTAGAGAAGGGCTCAGAGGGGCTGCAGATCCTCAGTGTTGTTGTATACATTTTACAATTAGCAAATTTACTAAATGATTGCCATAATTGTCCAATAAGATCTTTGGGATGGGAGCCCATTGTGCCAACCTGGAACCTCTGCCTCTTTTTTCCACTTCTATAAGTATTCTCTTGAACATTTCACCTAAAAACCTTGCTTGATTTCATCCCCCAATGGTGTAGAGTGCAAAACCTCCAACTCCGTGTACCGACAGCTACGCCGCTAAATGACAGATTTGAGTGGGAAAACAAGTGCATTTCTAAACCGAACTTTGAACAAATAAATAGGAACATGCAGTAAAGTTATCAAGCACTTTAGTCCGTTAATGGAAATGTGTAATAATCCTTTATGATACTGGTATGTATACAGTTTGTGGAGAGATTAGCAGGTGAATTAATCATTTGATTTGCTCATGTTTTTGAAATCCTCTTTCACATGCCAGAGGGTTTCAGGACCGACACGACTCGAACTGACATTCCTTTGGCCTCTCGCTCTCTCTCTCTCTCTCTCTCTCTCTCTCTCTCTCTCTCTCTCTCTCTCTCCTCACTCTGTCTCAGCGTGCTGTGAATGCACGCAAACATAGATTGCATACAAGCCCTCAGAAGTCTTCTGACTCCATCTTGGGTACTCTTATTTGGATTTGTAACCCAGCAGAGCTGCACACATGCACCGGGGCTCAGGCTTTGCTTTGGCAACTGGATTTCTCCTTGGAGAGGAATGAATGTGCAAATGTGTTACAGGTGGGATTCATTAAACTGAGACCTGGCACATTGGTACTCGCTCTGCACAATTACCGCGTTACAAAACCGGGGAACAGAGCAACGCTAACATACAGCTCAAGAGTAGATAAACCTGGAGATGTGGATAGAGTGGGGTTTTTTGGGGTTTGGTTTTTTTTCTTCCCCCCTGCACAAAGGAGCTGGAAATTATAAACGTGAGAGTGCATCCATGCACATTTTGCCTCCGCAGCTGAGATTTAACAGGCCCGTTTCATTGCCCACACATGAGCCGTTCAAATCAAAACAACCTATTAACGAAGTCGGTTGTGCCCGTGTTATTTTACTGAGGATGAAGAAAGAAAAAGTTCAAATTTCACAAGTTCTTTTTTATCCCACTTTCCAGTTGCTCACCTGTCAGATGAAGCTTTAAACTGTCTATGAGCTACTTTTTGTACCTGTGTGTTTTCTTGACCTTAACATATGATGAGGAGTTTCAAATTCCTAATTCCTCCAGCTTCAACTCATCATCCAAGCAGTGGTGGTAATTTCTATGAATAATGTATCTGCTGTGTTCTGTGAGCTGTGGTCACATCACAGAGCATTCTTACAGATCGTAACTTCCTTCAACCTCTTTTTTTTTTTTTATGCTCCACAGGGACCATTAAAAAACTGAAGGCATTTATTGTGCGGTGATAGTGAATATGCAAGAGAGTGCTGTGTGGAGACTGAAGGTGTTCAACAGATCCTAATTATCACTGACTACTACAATGCGTGGAATTCGTTTGCAGTGTTGGAAGCAATAACGTCCTGGGTCTTACAGCACTAATGGGAACTGGCTTACATACTTGTGTGCTTTTTGATTTGATTCGAGGCGTATTTGAAATTTTTCTCTTGTAAACTCTTGGACTGGCAGCTGTTTCTTGTCTTTCCACACGTACAGCTCATGTATTCTCGGTAACGTGTGTGTACTAAAGTGTCGTCAAAAAATTCAAGATATATGGGTAAAACATTACAGCATGACTACAGGACTTCTTGTAGAGAAATAAACTAGTTCAGATGTTGAATTCCGCTGTCACAACCAGGATTGTGGCTTGAATATTTCTCAAACTTTAAATGGATTATCCTGGAGGCAATATATATATATATATATATATATATATGTGTGTGTGTGTGTGTGTGTATGTATGTATGTATATATATATGTGTGTGTTTAAAGAATTATGGTGTAGATTTAAAAGTTGTAGGTGGCATAGTCGTGAAGTTGTAGATGGATTTATTACTCTTATCTCAACTACTGATTATTCTTGTCGTATACAGCTCCTGATCTATGGACTTCAATAAATATGACAAACTTTAATGATTGAATATGAGTGACATATTGGTCTAAAGGGTAATTACAGGGTAAGTACAAAAAAAAATCACTGTTCTCATATAGTCAGTGAGATAGAAAGGTGGAAACAGTTTTCCAACAGCCAACATACTCACAAATCTGCAGGAAGAGTCAAGTCCTATAATATTTATTCTTTCTTTTTTGACTGGTTGACAAAAGAATAAACTAAAGTTTTCAGTTTTATTCTCATGAATTGGATGGTTTAGATTGTCCTCTGTATCCAGCTCAGATGATCTCAACCAAACTTCTCCAGCTAGTCATTAATGCAAAGTGTGGCTGTTAAGTCCGTCACTGATTATAGTACCTACCAAATTGTTTTAAGGTTGTGATTTACTGAACCAGGTTGCAGCAGTAAAAGTTAAGCACTGTCTTGAGTTGGTACTTACTTCAGCAACATGTAGCAATCCATTCACGTTTGCAGCATTATGCATGCTCTAATAATACCTTGACTAACCCTGTGACATGTTTCCCAAAAATATCGGGTTTGAATCTGATTTTAATGAGGAATGTATTACTCATAGAAAAAAAGTTTTTTTAAGTAATGTTTTTATTTCTAACCTGAGAAGTATGGTGTATTTCTGTCCTGGACTGTGCCTTTTGTATTCATAAAACTCAAAATTTACAACCAAACTTTCGTTATTAAAAACTTGGGATGTAGGAAAGTTTGTTTAAAAAAACCCCAAAAAACACAACTTTTAAATATGTAAATCTGGAAGATTTGAACAGTTAAGAGAAGCAGATTTGATGTCACTTGGTGTGACAGTGTTTGTGTGTCATCCTGTTCATACATACCGTTCTGAGACTGTGATTGTGTTTCAAGCTGTGATTTTGATTTTACCTGAAAATAGAAAATTAAATGGAAAATAGTGAATAACCTTGCTCCGTAGTTTGCTTGCTCACAAAAACACCAGATGTCAGCCTGAGATAAAAAGAAATATAGAGAAGTAGAAGTGAAGTGAACACACAAGGTTACATTTTCATCAGCACTGTCTCCTCTTACAGAGTACAAGTGCTGCATAAGTTGTCTTCCGTTGCCATCATTTGTATTCTCTTGACTCAGATATTGGGCTTTCTCAAATGGGCCCTTTGTGAGTTGAAATCAGAATGAAAGCTCCATATGTTGGGACAGATATTACAAGTTAATCATCAGGAACTGCAAAGATACTTATGTAAAATGAATTTTCTAATGCATAATTTTTTTTTTCTTTTTAAATCAGATTACCTTGTATGTTTAGGCAAGGACCTCCTAACTCCCACTAAGTCTCTGACAAATGCAGATTTCACAGTAGGAATGCAGGCTGTGCTCCCCATTGGACAGCTGTGCGTCAGTCACACATCCATCCAGCTTCATTCACACCTGGTGATCAAGACAGGGTGCGTTCAAATGACCCGTTTCCCAGAGTCCACAGCCGGATAATTATTTCCAGTTGCAATTAGAATAACCGCAAGATTTTTTTTTTTCTTCTGTGTGAGCAAAGGGGATCAGCAAATATCCTTTCCTCTCATTTCTGCTTTTCTGACACGCTTGTATAAATACCCTCCACCTGGTCAGGGGTGTGCCTTTAGGGGAGCTATCAAAGCATTCATAAAAATCAAGATGTATGTGACATCCAGTGGATTTCCCCCCACGCTGCACACGTCAGGCCAACTCAGCAGGGCCAGAGTCGGGGTAAAGTTTCCCCTGTTTTTCTCCCTGACTAGCAGCTGATGCCTGATTGACTGTGATGGGCTTTTTTACGCCTTGCACGTGTTGTTCCGCTGCTCTGTCTTTGTTTCATCGTCTGCCTTCTCAGCAAGGAGTTCGTCTGACCTGCTGCCGCTGTCTGCTTCTACCGCTCTTGTGTATTTGTCAGCCCCAAAAACTTGACCTGAAAACATTCTCCTGCTCATGTGCTTCGAGCTTTGTTCTTAAATAACTCTTTCACCGCAGTGCTCCCATTCCTCCCATGCTTCGTTTACAGATTAGGGCGTTGGAGTGTATTAAAAACAGAAGAGGTAGCAATCGGATATCAGGGACATGACTGTGAATGAATGTATCCACACATGTAGATCTGTAAGCGTTGCCGGGCATCTTGGCTCGCATGTAAACCGATTATAAAGTTGGGGCTGATGACACGCACACTCATATCTGGTGATCAGAAACTCTGGGAAGGTGGCCACAATGGAGGGCTGCCTGACTCGTATGTGTTGAGCCCTGTGAAGACTGATTGTTCTGCCTGAAAACTGGGAACGCTATGAAAAGGAAACAGACTTGTGGGAGGACTGTTGCAAAGCGGGGAGTCGGATGTGTTTCAGATTTTGCTATTATATTAGACATCCGATCAAATGTGGCCACACTAAAGTAAAGCTTGGTGTAATTTTAGTTAAAAAAAAAAAAATAGCAGTTTGTGTAAAACAAAAAGTGTTCTTCTGATTGAAGAAGTCATTTTGTGTTGTGGAGACACTTTGAAACCTGTAGGGGGCAGTGTTTGTTTTACTCAGCTTTGCCTAACTCTGGTCATAACTGGGCATATATGGTGCAGGTGAGTGCAAAGGCTGCTATGGCCAGCCTGCAGAGATGGCCACATACTTTCCATTCTTTAATGAAGCCCCTCAATGACTCCTGTGCTACAGCACTTAAAACACACACGCACGCACACACACACACACACACACACACACACACACACACACACACACACACTTTCCACTGGTGCAAGGCTCCAGATAATAGACTCAACATAGGAGGCCTGTGAAGCATTTTGAAAGGCCATTCAGCTGTGAGGGTGCAGACATTTGAAGGACGCTAATGCAGGAGCTGAGGCCTAATATAAACAGTATTATTCACATGAAAGGCGGGCCGCGGCCATTAGAGCTTCTCAGAGAGGTGGCACTTTTCTCGCGGCACCCTAATGGCGGTTGACGGTTTAAACATGCATGTGTGTAGCCAAACTATTTCATCGACACTTTCTGCTGCAATCAGCTGCAAAATGATTCGTCACTTTTTTTATATTGCGGGAACATTTCCCAATCTCTGGGATCTTGTTGAATCATAACACAAGACTGTGGCCAAACCTTCAGGGTCTTCAAATTGTGTTTTCTTTTTTTTTTTTTTTTCTCAAACGCGTGCTTTCTGTGTGCCTATTATCCCATAATAGCAATCAATATTCGGCTGAGAAGCAACTATAGCAGCTGTTCAAATACACTTCTTTTCATTGTGAAACCCACAATTGCACTTTTTTTTTTCTTCTTTTTTCATTTTGAGGCATGTAACTTACAACCGTCTGGAGACTGTAGCTGGCCAGTGAATTGGTTTCTCCAAAAAATTATTAATCCTACAGAAACGTGGGCCCACCGTAAAGTTGCTGAACTCCAACATCCTGTGCGGCGACTGTACAAGACCTGACCACTGTCAGCAGCAGCAGCAGCGTAACGTGGCCAGCCCACCGGCGGCAGATTGTAACATGAAACAGAGCAAAACATCGTTGTGATCTTTGAAGAAGATCCAATCGGAAGAAGCAGGGAGGAACATACAGTGAAGGGGAGGCGATGAGGATGAATAACACATTTCTTTTTTGGCTGTGGCTGTGGTGGCCCACTCTGTAGGATATTAAACAAATGAAAGAGTTTTTCAGCGTCAGAGAAGACGAAGATTAATTAGATTTGAATTGCTCTCACCAGCCAGGAGGAGTGAGCTGTCCTGCTTTTTAATGGTATGGTTTTGATCAGAGGGAGCTGGGATGGCCGGCCGGGCGGGCGAGTGGTTGCGTGGCTGTTTTTGGCCTCCTCACTCGACATCTGTCTTGTCAACAAATTTACCGGCTTTCCTTTTTCGCTGGTGTGAATCAAAACTTTTACATTATTGCCAACAACATGGTCCAAACTGACAGATATTGACATAACTGATGATTTGCAGTCTATTTTTCTTTTCTTTTTTTTTTTTTAACTCCAAAATGAACTATTTTCTGAAGGCAGAACAATCTACATTTCCAACAATGCTGTTCCAGTTGAGGATATTACTGGAACCTTTTCGATGAGTACACACCTTCAGTTACAAGAACCCATGTGTTATTACTTATAATAAAGTCACAGTTTTGTTTTAAGATAAATATTCACATTAAAACATGAAACCAATTCTATAAATATTCTGCCAATGTGTATAAGGTAAAAAAAAAACCTTGAAAATTCCAAACACATTTTCAGCTTATTGTTAGTGACGCATCTGAAAACAGTTTAGATTCTAAAACTCTGGTGAGAAAAAAGCTTGTGGAGAATTTGATAACTGATCTGGGGAGTCAGTTAAAAAGAGCATCCCAGAAAGTCTAATTTATTCAGAAGTAAAGACAAGGTTTTTGACTCCGTGAAATATTATTTAGGCATGAATTGAAGAGGGACATCTATTTGCAAAGATTAGAGGAGAATTCAGTGTCCAAACAAGCATGCAGTGTAGTACATTAAATGAAATGGTAATTTCTTCATCGATGAGTGAAAGCCTTATTTTCATTTTGTCAATAAACATTGCTTTCTTTTCGTGTTTTTGTGACTGTCTTCTTGGGATAGGACGACTTGTCAAAATAGTCAACTACAACTAACTAATACATGCCCAGTCGACTTGTCGGGTAATTTAATTACCATGATTTTTCTACAATTTAACGTCAAGTAATTAAGAAAAACACCCTGTCTAATCTGAATCCAGATATAATAGAGGAACTTCAGCTTCTACACAGCTAACAAAAAAGATAGATCAAATACCTTTACAAGGATTGTTGCACCCCACCTCCATTGAAGAGCTTTGTCTTGGTTTTTATTAATTATTATTATTATTATTATTATTATTATTATTATTATTATTATTATTATTATTATTATTATTATTATTATTATTATACTTATTATTATTGTTATTATTATTATTATTTTACAGTTGTGTTTCTTAGATAAAGAATAGAATAGAATAGAATCTTTATTGACATTGTAACAAGTACAACAAGATTTAAAAGTGTTAACCCATCTGTGCAGCGTAAAATCAGTCAATAAAAACATACAAATAAAACATACAAATGAAAACTGTGTTAGTGAGTTTTCAAGCTTCATTGTTTAGATCTGAACTTTCAGAATTAGTCAAAGAGTAATGGTACCCGACTAGTCAATTAATGATTTTCATTAGTTGTCCCAACCCTACATCCTTCAGGAGTTTCCACAGACCATCTGCCTCAGTCTCTCCCCAAACAGTATGATAAATAATAAATAATCAAGGTCTATATTTACAATGTATTGGGTGCGGAACTGTTCAATTTCTGAAATTTTCATCCATTGCAGAAGAAAAGAATGAATCAATGGAACCATTCACTAAATGTAAAGGATGTTAATTACATACTTCCAATATAGATCAAATGTAAGTAACTCCACATAGTCATCATTAATAGGAATGTCTTTTTGCACTTTTATTTCAAATCCTCCCAAAGTTGTTAACCTGAAATCAATCTAATTTCGATGATTTCAAAAAAAAAAAAAAAGAAGAAGAAGAAAAACCTTGATAGGCATTTCTGAATGACTGACACATTTCCCAATGGGATTTAGACTAACCACTGAGTCGTTTTGGGTTAAATCCAGCAGTACCACTCCGTGACCCCTCCACCAGCCAGGCTCATCAGAGATTAAAGGTGAACACAGGGGCAAATCAGTAATCAAGTCAAAAACACTCATTGTCAACTTCCCACTGTGCTATTACTGCACAGGAAGACATACACATCTATATACACACACAAACACACACACACACATGTGTATACATGAGCAACCATCATTCTTCACACTACAGAGGTCATGACCTTGTGTATAAGGGACTTGAAAGGAATGAGGGTGAGGGTGCATGAACCCTTGAAGATGTAGGTGATTGTTTTCAGTTGGCCATGGATGATGTATATGTTTCAGGAGGACGGGTGAGGGATTTACAGGAGGACTTTACTTTTAGAATCGAGGAGGCCTCAACTCACACGGAGCACAACAGGCTCTGTTGGCCAGAAAACTTTGAAAGATGTGGTGTAAGATGAACCCGGCGAAAAATATCCTGTCGCAAGAACACTGTCTTCGCAAGCATTTGCCTGCTCGTTTTTACACGTTATAGGATATCATGTTATCATAAGTCATCACCCACAACTATGCATACACACAGTCAGGGAAAACTCCCCTGACTTTTCAAAGTATTGCTTATGACATTCCCGTGGTACAAGTGAGGCCGATTATGTTTCCTTTTCAACTTACTGACTCCGTATTAGACATCACATTACAGTCTCTGCTTCATCTGTGTAACCGTACTTGTTGGACAAAGTCTGGATGCGTGTTTTCGACAGACATGCTCAGTGGCTGTGTGGTTTATTACCATGCACCCATTTGGGCCTGATAGGGTTGCATAAATAGTAATACAGGCAATAGTCCAACATTGTGGGAATCTGACTTCCTCTGTGAAGCTTGGATTCAATGATCAATACTTTCCAGTGGACGTGACCAGCTTATGGTTAGCTTGGTATAGCTTAAAGACGAGACCCACGAGGGTAAAACCCGACCTCGCTCTGTCCAGAGGTAACAAATCTATCTAGCAGTAGCTCGAAAGCACACTAATGAACACATTATATTGTGTTTGTGGTTTAAAGGGGAGCTTATTTTTTGGCCTGGTTAGGTGCCTGTCAGAGGTTTCTATGGTTTGCCCGGCTGATGGTTAGGTGGGTGGTAAGTATAGTTTGTTAGTTTTGGAAAAAGAAGCACCAGCTGTCGCATTGCTTCCTCTCTTTTGGATTATGCTCAACTGACCGACTACAGACTGGAGCATTACGTTGAGCCTCTAAGAGTGGCATCGATCCAATTAATCAAAAAAAAAGGTTGAAAAGATTGAATTGAGGTTTCACTTGAGTTTTGAACTCATTTGTAGCTGGGTTCATGTCTTTTAACACGCCAAACACAGTGAAATCTGCAGAAATGAGGCCCACTGAAACTGAAGGAGGCTAAACATATATGGCTAATAATGGCAACCTCTTGAGTGACACTATGTATCAGTCTGAATCAGTGAAATGAGGGAGAGAAACCAAAATAGAGAGTCGTCTGTGTGTGTGTGTAAAAAGTTGATGGTGATTATTTAACAATGAAAAAAACCCTACCCTCGAAACAGTCACCAACATAGACTTCATTTTAACTGGTTTGCTTATACACTTAGCACACATAACAAGCGGTTCCATGCTGCTCTGACAAAGGGGCTGTTCTATTTATTTAGTTCCCGTTGAAGTGCTAAAGTCTGAAATATCATTCACTGGGTATTCCACCAGGTGGACAGTATGAATCTCCCGACGCTAGTTTTCACCACAGCTGAAATGACAGACTGCTTTTTCCATTCAACAGTTCATTTCAAATTGCCCGTAGAAGCACATGAGCCAGCAGCTGTGTGTTTGTTTCTAGTTTCTTGCTTTCCTAATAAGATAAGTCGAATAGGATGATTCTGCACCATTGCTTGACGGGCTCTCCACAAAGTGCTTTGAAAGATTTCCAACTGAACATAAAGAGATGGCTTTATAACAGTGATGATGAAGAGCTACTGTTTTAATCTCTTTGCTTAATCTGGACTGGAATAAATAAGTAGACCATCATCTGACGGACCCATTTTTTTTAAGTCAGGTGTGTTGGAGCTGTAAAACGAGTGAACCAAGCAGCACAGTCTTAAGGAACAGGGCTAAAAAACCTGAGACTTTCACTGCCCTTGTGAAGGCAGTTGGCTTTATTAACTTTATAGCTTGAAAAGAGTGTCTCTAAGAGCACAAATGGAAAGCTGGAGTTATTTAATATTAGTGATGTACAAATATAACTAAATGTCAACACTCAAGTCTCATGTTGGAAGGCAATATTGTAGTACTGGTAAGACGTGTATCAAATAGATTCCTGAAACTTTGTTTGAGAACTCTGTACTTTGACTTTATTAACCGGTCAAACATTATATAACATAAATTGGCATCATCAGCTGCCACGCCCTTCCCGCTCATGGTGTTTTAACGATTATTACATAACCTTTTGTAACCCAGGTAATAAACACAAAATGGGGTGAACAAATAACAGAAACACAAAAACTGCAGGTATTTCCACAATCAGGCCAGGGAAAGGTCCCAGGAAATGACATCCCATAAGTCCTTGCGTTATCCCACCTGACAGCACCTGGTAAAATTACAGTGTGTTATATACATACACAAACAAAGTTTATATGTATGAGATTGGAAGCCATTTATTATTAACATCCAGAACAAATAGTGTCCCAGTAATTTTTCACAATGACTTGGGCTGTTTGAGTCAGTCAGAACCAGAGACCTGCAGCTACATGTGCATCATCAGCTAACATGAGAAAGTGGTGGTAACTGTGAAAGGAGTAGCATTACCGAGGTGTTCATGCTGGACAAAATGCTAACTGCTAGTTACCACATATTGGCTGGAAACCAAGCTAATGTTTTTTGATCAAGCTGCAGTGTTGAAATTAAGGCTTTCATTTTAACTTTGTTGTGGATTCTAGCATGAAGCAATTTGATATTTGAGCTTCTTTATGACATTGAAGCTCTGTGGTGGAGCCAGTCAGAGAGATTGCTGGACATTTTTCAGTTTTTGGTTGGGGTTTTTTTGCAAACGCTAACTACATATTTCATCCACCATTTGAAACCATCCGAACCACAATAATGAATTAATACAGCAATTACTATCTACAAAGAAGTTTAATGATCCTGACTTCATCTTGTTCACTCCTGAAGTCACAGAGGGCTTAGTGGATCTTAGCAGTGAGTAAGTGGCTCCTCAACTGGAAAAACATTGGCTTATAGTTGTAAAGACCTAATGAAGCATTAGCTCACATTGCCTCTACCCCCATTGCGCTGCCTAGCCTCTCCCAGACAGAGGCACTTCGAGGAGGAAGAAATGTCCCAGTGTCTAATCCGTTATCTCTCCAGCAACCTGTTGCTCTTCGGCAGCTCAGGCCCTGAAGCTTCCCCTGGGCAGAGGTTTCCCGTACGCTCCGTCGACAGCTATCTCCCAGACCGATTGTTGGTAAACACGATTGAACTGCTTACCCCGACAACAGGTTTCCTCTAACCCCTAATCCCGGCCACAGAGAAGACCCCCTCTTACCCTTTTGACCTTTTCCTCAGCCCAAAACCCCTCTCCACTCCCCCTCCTCATCCTTCTCCTGCTTGGTGGTGGCGGTCGATGGGTCGGTGAGATAAGCCTGAGTGGAATTCCCGTCTGGGTGTTCTTAGGACTGACCTGGGTGGCAGAGGAGCGTCAATGCAAATCACTCAGCACTCCACTCAATAAGGAATCAGTCTGAGCCGTGGTTGAATTTCACATTACTAATTTTTGCTTCATTATTTCTGTCCTCTCGTCTTTTGCGTTTTGCAGTTTCACAGTAGCAAGGAGAAGCGGTTATAGAAGAAACAGCACTCGCTCAGACGAGGGGCCTGCGTGAACTTTTGACAACCTCTCACCCAAGGTAAGGCAGCCTTAAAAAGTCTTGTTGTGCATGAATTGTGGAATGAGCTTAGTGCAGAAAAAGAGCTTTAAACCTGCACCAAGAATGTGATCTAATGCAAATCCGATTTCGTAGAATTATGAAAAGGAATCACATTTAGGTCAAATACTGTATGAGACGATGCGTTACTTTGCTGTAGGGCGATCAATGCACAAGTGATCATTTGGCCGACATTAGTGGCTCGTCCCATCAATTATCGTCACTCCTCAGAAGGAATTCTTCCTAAATGAAATGCGCCGCTGCATGCAGGGGTCCTGTCGGCCATTTTAACCATGCGTCTAGCGCTTCCTTAGAGACTGTGGGTCCGCAGTGGAGGGGCCAGTTGTCTGAGAAAGAATGCTAGGGGTCTAGAGTGGCCTGGGTTAGGCAACGGCCTGGCCATTGTGCCCCAGGAGAAGGTAATTAGGAAGTGAAACCTTGACCAGTTGACAGCAGGCTTTGTTCAGGGGCGAGTGGGCCAAGAGAAATGCTTTTGAAAGTTTTTTCACTTTCTTTGCTGAGGCGACCTCAACCTCTCTCCAACAGAATCATGCTGGGGGAGATCATATATGTTTCTGAGGAAAAATGCATTTGAGGGGGGGTTAAGTGGTATTTATTGAAAGAGAAGAAATCTAGGCGGTTCCTTGTTTGACAAGGGTACCAAACCAAATATACAGAGTACAGTGTCGATTTACAAAAAATGTCACTTCCAATACACTTTCACTGGTCATATTTTTTTCCATACTTATCATACCACTACTATATATTACATTGTGTGAATCCTCATAATTAGGCTAATAATACCCACATCATGGGAAGAACAGCAGTCTGCCTAATTCAGGCTCTTCTGAGTCTCTTTGAGGTGCAGTTAGAATTGCGGGCTAGCCCATAATCGACCGTGTGCACTTGCTCTCAGGCACTAAACTTGTGGTTCAGCCAAACGACCAGCGTCACTGCAGTGAGGGAGTCCAGTGCCACAGGTCCACGCCTGTCCTGTCCCTGTCGACCCCGGCACTCTGCTCTCAACTCCTAATGTGGCAGGATGAGTGTGAACATGGATTTGGCGAACTGCAAGCTGCAATGAGAAGAAAACTACACACTTGTTGGATGGCTGGTACACCAGCTCCTGCCAAGGATTAGCTCCTTGCACTTCTGAGTGCAGCCAGAAGTTGTTTTTTCTCCTTCTTTTTCTGTAGTAATCCCTGGCTTCATTTTAAATCTGTTCTTTTCTTTTTGATATATGACCATTTTGCAGCCAATCTAAAGTCAAAAATGAGCATGACAGTTTTCTCACTTCTAGAGAAAGTATGCACAACAAGCTTATCCAAAAATCTATCTCTCCACATATTTCAAGTTAAAAAATGAACTTTACAACCCTTATTTGGGAGAAACACACGCCATTCACTTTAAAGTAGTGCAAAAGCAACATAATCGGCGAGGATATAGAGATGGCAAATGTAGACACATTCTTTACAAAGAATAAAAGTAAAGATAGTTGTGTAAAAAAAAGTCTGGTACGAGCCAATATTCTGATTTAGCTGCTTCACTGAATTAACAGTAAAAACTAGTGTTTCTAAAAAATACTCAAGTATAAAAGTCAAAATGTATGTTTTATCTTGACGACACAAGGCAGTAGATGAGCAGGAGGAGAAATCTGATGGTGATAGAAGTGAAACATAAATACCGGTACTGTTAAAACACACAATGAATTTATTTTCTGAGTGTCTGACAGAAAAAATTAAAAGTTATAAGATAAGCTTTGGTGCCACATTTATGTGGAAGGATAGTTACAGACTAAAATCAAACCACTCTCACTAATTATACTTATACCTTTTATTGCATGCAACAACCTACCTCTTCCTAAAATGGGCTCACCTAATATTTTGTTCCATGTATTCTAATTGTTTTGTTGGCCTGTTGTGGGGCTCTTGAAACAACACTTTGATGCTTTGCTTGAACAGAAAGCTCAACAATCATCAACTGGATCAATCAGTCTAAATTTTTGTCCACTGTACAAACTACAACTTTGATAACGAGAACAAAACCTGGATCCATAACACAATGGAAAAAACAAAAAACAAAGAAGAAAGTAGAAGAACTATTATGTCTTTAACCTGAAAAGCCTTTGACCACAACAAACAGATTCCTCTGTGTTTGTGTTTAAGCATTAGCCTCACAGCTAGTCTATAAAATACCAGAAAGAAGACAAGTGGAATCTTACATATCCTTTGTTTACTTCTTTGTTCTCTGCACTGTTATGGGAAATCGTTGAGCTCATGATTGTCAGCAGTTTTGTTCAACATTGACTTAAGAGCCATGACTTATTCGATGCCCTTCACATTGGTTTGAATTGGTTTATGGATTTACATGTGCAGACGTTTTTCCGGTGAGTAAACCAACGTAACGATAAATAGAAGCTTGAGTTGCATGCAGACAGTCGTCGGAGTTTAAAGACACAAAGGCAAATGAGGTGATACAAATTAGTCAGAAGTATGCTTGTGTGTTGAAAACACCATAAATAGAGGCATGTAGACTTGAAATAAATAATGCTTGAAGAATTACGATCGCCATTTAAATTAAAGGCTGAAAGCACCCTGACACTTGTGGTTCTTCAATCACATGCAGCGGTCATGTTTTGGAAAAAAGCACATCACCCACTTGAGGTGGTTATTCTTAACATCACTCAGGTTTTATGAACTTGAAGGAAAAATCTGTGGCTTAATGGGTGGTTGTGCACTGCTCTTGTACATTTAGTGTGCTTACGTCTCCCAGCGCAGGTGTCACAAACAGGCTTTTCCAAGTAAATGAAGTCAACTGATTGCTCTTGACTTTCTCCTGGAGACGGCAGAGCTCAGCTGGGACAGGGATCAGTCCTCTGCGACTGTGGTGATTAAAGTTTTTATGCAGTTGACAGAGGAGTTAGAAAATGCCAAAGGACATTTAGATTAATGATGGCATCCCTGAGGCCAGTATTATGTCACTCTGAATGAGGACTGAAGAGACAGAGGGATGACATTTTTACAGACCTGGTACTTATAAACACACTTGTGTGCATTTGCAGGGAAAAGGCTTGCCAAACACACAGAAAACCCAGAGAACACACTCACACACGTACAGTCCTCAAGAGCTCCACTGTAACACACTCGCTCTGTGGCTGCTGTTGTATCCCGTAAGTGTGTGTATATATATGTGTGTGGTGAGTGCCATAGTTGGCTGGTGGGCCAGCGTTTGATGATGAAGTCATCAGTTTAAGTAAACTCCAGATGGCCAGGCAGAAAGTAAAACAAGTGCCATCTGCTTAGATTCAACCGCTGCTCTACTTCTCCCCTCTCCGTCTCCCTGCTTCCCCTCCTCTCACAGTTGGCACCGCTAAGGACCGGAGTACTCAGAACATTAATGCCATTAGTGAAATGTTTCAGAAGAGGCAGCCAAGCACAATGCATTACACTCGCACTACATTACCAACAAGCTCACTGCTGGCTGACTCAGTCACCAGGTAACACACAGGAACTGAGGTCATGTCGACTCATCGATTCAGTTGTACACCATCAGTTAATGCTAAAATAATTCTCATGTTTTCTATCAATCACTCTAAGGTGATAATGCAACTTGTTGTTTCAAATAAAATCTGGTCCTATAACAGTCGTTAAAAGCATTTTTCGTCTTTAACAGTGAGGTATGTAATAGTTTTTGCCACCGAGCTAACCCCAACCTATTCAGTCTTTTATAGTGACTCACTACTGCCACCTAATGCATCAGTGTGATGCACTTGCATCTGACTGCAACCTGTAAAGATGCAAGTGTGCAATATGTCACTGGAGCTTAACTGTGTTCAGCTGCAGGGAAACAAGAATATGTAAATGCATTTTTACTTCTATGTTGTAATTTAAGCCTACACAGTGATTATTCATCAGTAGATTATACTTACAATCCCTTCATTTCTTTTTTTTGTATTTCTTTGATAATTACAATGTCTAACTACTGTCTTTATGTCTGCTCTATATTTTATAATTGTGCCATATCTAATCATTTAACTTGTGTTCTTTTATCTCATTTTCATACCAACAATGCACAGAACCAAGAGTTAAGGTGAGGGCAACTAGCATCTAGAGGCTTGTGAATGAGCATGTGATCACATGTAAACTACCACCTAGAAAACAGCAGATTTATCAAATACATCATAGCGACTTTGATTTCAGTCCAATTTGAACATAACTTATAGGGCAATTTTTAGCTGATTCATTAATCCAACCTCCAGTTTGTGTTGCGTCTGTCTAGAATGAGATTCGGTTTTCCTTTAAGACTTTATTTGGAAGTTAGTATACAGGCAGTATAGAATATATTCATAATTAAAGTGCCAGGACAGATTTCATTTCCAGTTAACTGACGGCAACGGCTTACTAAAGTACAATACTTGCGATTCTGGTGCCTTCTCATCATCAGAAAAGGTAAGTGTTCACACATTTTATGTAAAGACATCAATTGTTTACTTCACTTACTGGAAAATAAACCATTTTAGCATATTTTACTGGATAAACTGGTGACAAAGTAACTTTTTTGCTAACTAGCTACCGTGGTCCGTTGGTTTAAAAAAAAAAAAAAAGTCATTGCCACTCAACTTTTTCCCAAATAAAAAGGTCCCAGACCTACCTGCAACCCTTTTAGAGTTTTTATCAAGTCAATCCACTTCGTCTCCCTTAAGCTGCTGTTGAAGCTGGTCATTGAGTGAAACTTAATGGCTTCAGTGTCTCACACAAGGATGCTTTGGCACAAAATGAACAACCAATTTTGACATTGGAAAATGTCCTGCTTTACCAACTGAGCCACAATACAGCTGTGTTTAATGTGTTTGTTAATTTGTCTTGTCACTACAGATTGATGGGATTTTGTTATCTGGGGGTTCTTTTTCTTTAGTCATTTAAAGAAAGAGCCACAGCTTAGGTGAGTGTCATATATACATCACAAAAACAAAAAATCACCAAACACTTGAATGACTAAAGTAAACTGGTAAACAGATGGGCTTAAAAGTCAAGAAGTACAGAGATCACAGTATTTTAACGTAATTCAATCACTCGTTTTCAAACGTATGTGAACTATTAAGAAACAAACATCTGTATATGCTTTACAATAACTTTAAGTGTGTTTGGTGGTTTTGATCTTGCTTAGCTGTTTATTCTTGTCTCTAGTTTCCAGATTTATTTGCCTTGTGAGGTTTTTTCCCATGGACCAAACTTGGTCTGAAATCAAGATTGTTTCTCTTCCTCACCCTAGAAAAAAGCCAGATAATGTCCCCAACAAAAAGATGCAAGCGGCAGTTATGCCACAGTCTTCTTAGTGCTCCTGGTAGAGGAAACACTGATTGAGCTGTAACTTACATTTGATGGATTATTGTATTGACCCCTTTACCCTGTGTTACAGAAGCATTATACTTTACCCTACAAACAGCCAATAGGAAGCAAAATGCACTCCGCTGCTTGCTGAGTCTGTAAAACAATGTGTTCATTAGTCTGGCATTAACAAATGTTCATACCAAATATTTCACAAGTGCATACCAAAGACTGTTGATTTCATAATATCTGATCCACTTTCGGTTGACATGGATCAGACCAAAGCCACTTGAGTAAAAGTGAAAATGTGTTTATTGTCTCCTTTGAATGTTGCCTTTACCCACATTTTTGGAGATCTGGATTGTTTCTGATAAACATCTCCAAAATGTGCACACAATTTGTTTCAATTGCAAGCACACAAACATCGCACGATTATATTTGTCTTACTTTAGTTAACGAGAAAAAAAAACAGTCAAAAACCTACAAGATGTCCTTGCATCATCAAAAAAAATGTGGACTATTAACAGGGTGAAAAAAAGAACTTGTGGGAAAAATTGTGCTGAACTGACCACTGTGGTTTGAATGATGTATGCTGTATGTTATTGCTTCACGTGATGAATAAGGTAAGGCAGCCTTGTTTCTCTTTCTCTGCTCCCACTGATGCAGAACTCTCGGCGATGCCCTTCAGCTGGTTTAACAACATTGGACTCTACACACCGGGTAAGCTGTGTGTCCCAGAAGAAAAACAGGACCAATCTCCTTCACCACTGTGCGCTGTAATTAAGCCCACAGCTGGCAGTTCCCATTACGCCATCAGGGCGAGCAGGCGGGCCTGGTCTGTGGCACTACAGGCCCTCCGCCTCACCTCTCCACCCGCCACCTTTTTCCTCTCCTCGGCACCTGTACATTGTAAAGAATCAGTGTTTCGGCTCAAACAGCCCCGCAGCTAGCGGTCTGATGGCTTTCAGAGTGTTTGTTGTGAAACACTTTGGTGTAACACATCATCTCCCACCACCCCCGCTTCGCCCCGGCATGCTTTCAAACATTCTGCCTCGCAGACTGGCTTCAGCCGGGCCAGGTGGGGAAAAATGTCCACACGTGGTTTCGGGTTCAGTAAAATTCACACCAGCCTTTTATATCTAACAGGAAACTACATGGAAATGTGGCATAATGGAGAACAGGCAAGTAGTGTGACAATTGCTGTGGGGGTGACAACAGCGAGGGGCACAAAAGGAGCGAGGCAAGGGTTTCATCACATTGGGTTCTCGCAGGCCCCTTTCCCCTCCTTGCCTCTCTCTCTCTCTCTCTCTCTCTCTCTCTCTCTCTCTCTCTCTCTCTCTCTCTCTCTCTCTTCTTCACAGGACAAAAATGTTATGTTCAAGGAGGAATTTTAATGTTGTGCCGTTCCGAGGCTGCCCACACCACACCAAACACAGGCCTGTCCCTGTAGGCTTGCTCTCCCCTGGCCAAGATCAGCTGTCTGACCGCAGAGCCGCCTGCTGTAAACACTAGCCAGATTACCGCACAGACAACACACGCACACACAACTCTGCGGGAATTATCCCGCCGACAAAACTTACAAGCAACCATTGTCAACAAAATAATTTGCTTCCAGCTGCATACCATATTGATTTAGATGGAGGCAGTTATAAAGATTACGACTGGATCAAATAAAAAAACTCAACATCGGCATCCAAATCCACTTCAGATTGTGAGAAGACTTATGTAACATTCAGGAGGAGGGGGGGGGGGGGGCTGTTAATGATGTGCACATGATTGGCAATAGCTGGCTATTAAATCAGCTCCACAAAAGAAAGAAAGAAGAAGAAAAAAAAGCCAGTGCAGGTGCTACAGCGGCTCCATCAGAGGTACAAAGTGAAAAGTAGAACAAGCCAAAACATACGGGACCAGGGTCACTGATGTTATTGTTCCAAGTGGCGCTGTCAAGTATAAAAATGACCATGCATCTTGTTGGTCTGTCTCCCTTTGTTGATGTATGTTTATGTTAGAGTTTCTGTCAAAACATGCAACAAAAAAAAAGATAAATGTTGCTAATTACAAGAACATTACTTTGGTAGTTGCTGTAATAGATACCTCATTGTGGGGTCTGAGGGCAAAGCTCCCCTTTAACCAATCACAGCCTCTGCTCATATTGAATTTGACTCTTTCAAGAGTACTTGATTTTCCAAATCTTGCTTACCATTGCCACACACACACTCAGGCTTTTATGAGTATATACACGCATGCACACACATGTACACAATCTAAGCTGAAAAGCCTTTGGTGTGTCAACTTGGATTTGTTCAAAAGGTGAGACTGCGGTCCACACTCGCAATTAAAAATCTGAACCAATGGAAAGAGTGAGTACCTGTGAGTCAAAGGCCCCGAAACAAATTGGACCGAGACACGGCGGCACGAGCACACCTGCTAGCACCACCGAGCTGCCCGCACAATGTCCTCCCGCTCTGCCGTGTCAAAATGCAACATGTTCCAGCTGACTGCAATTAAACGGTAAACTGGAAATACTTACCGTTGATTTAGCTGTACGTACATTGGTTGAAATGTGTTCCAGGGGGGAGCCGCTTACCTCACCGCTCACCACCCACAGCGGACGCACATCTATCTAACTGTGGCCTTATCAATTAAGGGCCTCCCCTCTTCCCCCTCCTCTCCTCACCTGTGTGTTATGACTCAACTGCAAGATTGTCTTGGGGGGGGGGGGGGGGGGTGCAGGAGTTGTGGGCTTCACAATCAATCAGGGACACAGGGGTGTGAGGCATTATGGACTCAGATGAACACAACCAAGCAAAAGGTTTCAGAACGAGTGTCAAAAAAAGAAAAAAAATCCAACACTTTTACAGGTTTTTTTTGCCTTCTTTGAGTCTGTAAAACATCATAAATCCTCTGGATGGGAGAAAGACTAGAGAGCCTCACTGAGAGATTTATCTTCCTTGCCTTTTTCTAATCCAATGCCCCCCCCACCCCCCCCATTCTCCAACCATTCCCAAAATGGTTTGGCTGTGAGGACTCTGTAAAGGCTCTACTGAAGGCAAACACACACACACACACACACACACACACACACACACACACACACACACACACACACACACACACACACACACACACACACACACACACACACACACACACACACACACGCACACACACACACACATGTTCACACACCCCGAGTGACCAGAGCAACAAGAGGAATGTAGCGAGTTGCACCACATCCCAGCTGGACAGACAGTGAGCCCTAGCGGTGTCCTCCTTTCCACCGAGTAGGATGAAAGGACATCAGCTCGTCTGAGACGCTGAAGGAACGCCTGGAATTAAGAAAAGGGGAAGCTCTCCAACAGGGGCTTGCCTGGGAGACGACCTCGGTTCACTGCTAAAGCCGGGAAGAAGAAGAGGTGGGGGTGGTCAAAAAGGGAGAAACAGAGAGAGGAGGACTTAAAAAAAAACAGCCACCCATGCCACACCTGTGATCAATTATGATCTGCAAAATTAGAGAGTTACTAACAAAACCCTGGCCTGTAATAATTCATAATTGTCAAAAGAGCAGCCAAAGAAGGAGCGCGAAGGGTTCACACACAAGTTTTAGAGAAGGGGGTGTGAGTGCGTACAATGTCCTCAGTGTGGCGTCCCACCTGAGGCCTCCTCCAGCTGAAGGGTCAAACGAATCAAGTTGTGATTCAGTCATTCGCTCACATGTCTGTTGTCAGTGAAAATATTTGCCTTGAGTGCCGGCCGCTCGATGAGAGTCGTATTATTGTAGAACATGGATGTTAATCTCCCCACTTCCAAATGCTCTTTTAGGTTTCCAGCTTCTAAAACAAAACTGCACAGTAAAATAAATAGTGGCGCAATAAACACCTACCGCTCCACCGGTTTCCACTGCGCTGTTTGTGTAGCTGCAAGAGTTTGCGCTCTGATGTAACGCATTTGTAGGTTAATGACATCCATTATCCATTGATAATCTGAAACAAATGAACGCAAGATATTTCGGTCCAACAATTCCCCCCCCCCCCCCCCCCCCTGCATGTCCCTGTGTGAACCAAGGACATGTTCTCCCTCGGCGGCGAGGCCACAACAAAGCAGATGACTCAGTGAGGTGAGAAACCTCTCGTAGAAACCGCCATGAAATCTGATCTTTAACTTTATCGCCAGCTTTTACTGCCGCAGAAACAGCTCTTATCTTAACGAGGGATTAAGTGAGATAAATGTGCACGGCCTGCTCGTTGGTTTTAGTGCGATCGTGAAGGAAGCCGTTGCAAAGTCTAAGTGTGGAGATACTCCAAGCAGTTTCCAGGCAAACACTGTTGGAGTAAACTACGGCGCTCTGAAAGCGCTTATCGCCTGATGCTCCAAGGCAAGAAGGAAACAGACATGGTCTCACACTCGCCGGCACTTTTGGGAGGAGCATGGGTGAGGAGGGGTGAGCGGGGGGGTGCAAGTGAAATCCCCTTTCCAAACAATCCCTGTGCCAGTGAATATCCCAGAGAATACACTCTCCCTGAAAGAAAATAAATGGAATCTCCTGTTTGGGTTAGATCGCTGAGAGAAAAAATAAAGCCAATTTGCCGAAACTGCTCAATATGCAGTGTTTAAGAGCTGAAGTTAATTGAAGGAAAAATGTGAAAGGCGAGCCAAAATGGACAAGGATAATTGTAGTTCACTTTGAGCCGGTGCTTCACAGATCCATCTTTAAAAAGAATCTGCTTCGAGATCAACAAGAGATCACAGTGTTTACATATTACTTTTTATCAGTGTGGCTGAGATCAAGTAGTCTCTCCGATGCACCAAGCAGATTTTGTACTTTCATGTGATGCAAAATAATGAAATATTAAAATTGTGACCTGGTAATTAGGAAGTTAAACAAAAATTCCCACGTCAAACTTCTGGGAAACTGAGGCAAGATTGTCATTTATTTCAGTTTAACTTCAAGTTTTCTCAGCTGCAGGTATTTGCAGGTGTCTCTCATGTTTCAGAGTACACCGTAATATATCATCCTTCAATGCTTTAGTTCAATTTGAAATGTTGCATAACTCTATGAAAACATCTGCGGTGGCTTATAAATTGCGAAATATTTAAAGTGGAAATGTAAAAGTTGTACTTTTTGAGCTCTGAGGTGTTGACACAGTTACATTCCCGAAGATCACTGGTGGAGCAGTTTTTTCATGCAGGTATAATCTGATGTGAGATTCCGGTAAAAAGCATCTTTTGGGCCAAAGAGGCTTTTAAACATGATTGAACTTAGGTGTAGTTCAAAGAGAGTTTTGAATTACTGTTGAATTAGCTGTGGCTAACGTGGAGATGGGCTGCTGGATTAGTGGAAGAGTGATGATCTGTCCAGGGTCGACATGAATTTTGCAAATTAAACTGTGTGCTATCTGTGGTCCAGCATGGCTTCAATGCATTTCTGCTCCAACATACCTGATTGCAAGGGCTCATTTCCATACTCCCCCCTGGCTCATTACAAGGGAATATATTGGAAACATGCCAGACTGAACACTGAGTCATGCTTCTCCATCGATATGGTGCAAATGGCAGTCCATTGCCTCATGGTCATATTGAAGTTTTGCATCAGTAAATCATGCTTAATCATCATACGGGGCATCAGATTCTGAAGGATCTGTCATGAAACTCATTGATAGTGGACCATGCCCCATGAATGTCTCTTTTTTTTTTTTTTGTCTTTTGTTTTGAACCAGGTTTGCTGATGATCAGATTTCTGATTGGAACCTCTCAGTGAAGCAACAACACATACCTTCGCAGTCTGAGACCAAATCCCCCCCACAGAGTGGGCTTTGTTAGAGGCTACTCCAGAATTTGGGTCCCGTCACCAGTTCTGACCTCAACCCCATTGATCAGTTGTGGCACCAGGCTGGGCAGCAGTGTGTGAGCATGCTGGTGACCCCCATGAGGAGGAGATGCCAGGCTTTTGTAGCAGTATATATTTCTTGAACAAGCCATTGAGGCCCCTGTTTGTTAAACAAATACATCATTACATGGGCAATATGTTTTATTTCTTCAGATTTCAGTCATCCAACCCACTGAACATAACAAATAAGAGTCATCAGCAAATAAATGAAAGAGCAGACAGAGTGAATGTGGACATCATGTGAACAACCCACATACCCAACAATGCATGTTCTTCACAAATGTGGCACCATTTAAAAGGGAATTCATCAGACTTGTCAGTGTTATAAGATTCATTGCAAAGAAGCATTAACACAACAAAGAAATAATCTACCAAATTAACATCTTCTTCCTCTTTGTGTGTTGTTTATTTAGCATAAAATCAATATGGATGATGAATGGATGGATTTTTGAGATTTGAAACTGGATTCACAACACCTAAACAATGTCATTAATTCATCATTCAATAATTAATATTAACAGCACATGTATCCTCTATCCTTGACTAATTAAGAAACTTCAGTATGATTTATGCTGCTCATTTATTTTGATTTCCTCCACATGAAAATAGATGTTACAGTCTTCTATTTGGAAATTTTAGCATCATTATTTTGAAGTTTTTCTTAATGAAACACAGTCTTATGAATTCGTCCCTATAAACCTTGTACTATTTGAATCCTTAAATTTTTTTCAAAGCTAAAATACATTTCAAGCATCAGACCTGCATTGCTTTACCGTGATGTTACTAATAATAGATATGAGTAATATGAAACTTCCTTTGGTTGTTTCCATGTAACAAAACCTGTAAAAGATAATGAAATTGTAACTTGTGGAATCATTTTTGCATACTTTATAATAAATATAAATCTTATATGCACTAATCACAGTCACACAAGGTCGAGTATTTGCAGGAAGTGAGTTAATCAGGTAATCGAACAAATTGTACAACTGATAGTGAGAAGTGGTAGCCCTGCTTCACCAAGATATTAAAATCGATTTGTTTTGTGTTTGTTTAGTCCAGGCTGCTGCTGATCTGGCTTCAGTCACTGAATGGGAGATGAATTCTATCCTCCCAGCAGTAAACATCATTTAGCAGAGGGGGGTGAAACGTAGGCCAGAAGCACAAATTCCCCAACCGCAAATCACATGATAATTGTCATAACTTAAAGTGGGAATAAACTGTTATCCTTCCTTTTAAACACGACACACCATGTTTTAAACTGTCACATAATCAACAGTTGTTTTTTTTTTTTTTTACCTCCCTAATGACTTTATGATAAAACCAGCATGTAGCCTTGCAAGGGATAGCCGCCAGCTTTAATTTGCCTAAATTATGCAAGGAGGGTCACGTTGCTGGAGCAGTTCACCTGCAGGGCTGCCGGGGTGAGGTCCACATTGGACCCGGGTAGCAGGAGGCCCAATCTGTCTCCCCAAAACCTTCGGTGCTAACATGCATCTCATTAAGTTAACAGCTTGCTGTCAGCACGGAGACAGGAAATCAGATTGTTGTGTCCTGATGAATGCTCTTGGAAGCAGTCTGTGTCATGGTGGCGGTTAACCTGAGGTATTCAGACAGGGGTATATGTGTGTGTGTGTGTGTGTGTGTGTGTGTGTGTGTGTGTGTGTGTGTGTGTGTGGTAAAGGGACTATTTAAAGTGTGTTGTCTCCTTTTTCGTATAATTCTATGCTCCTACCAACAACACTGAACATTTGATACAGTTTTCAACCTTCAATATAAATGCAATTTTCTTTTATTTATATAGCACTTTTCATACAAGGTTGGAGCACAAAGTGCTTCACATACTATGAAAAGGAAAATAGAAACACACATACACATATGCATGCGTACGACCACACACACGCGACTCCACAAGGAGACAATAAATAAAATAAATAAGAGTTCGTAACATGAATCAATGAATGAAACTAAAAGAAATTGAGGTAAAACATTGGCGACATCAGAAAGATTAAAAAAATAAAAAAATAAATACAAATAAGTAAAAAAAAAAAGTAATTTAAAACTAAATTTAAAAAGTGTGTTTTGAGACTGCTTTTAAAAACATAGACAGTCTCTGCGGCCCTGAGGCCCTCCGACAGGCTGTTCCACAAACGTTGGCCATAGTGACAGAACCTGGCCTCACCATAAGTCCAGGTCCTGACACTAGGAACCCGTAACAGGCCGGTGCCAGAGGACCTCAAGGGCCGCGAGGGCTCATATTGTAAAAGCAGGTCAGAAAGATAAGAAGGCCCAAGACCATTAAGACATTTAAAAACTAATAATCAAATCTTGAAACGCACAGAGTGCCAACACAGTGACAGAGACAGGTGTAATGTGCTCCCGTCTTCTGTTCTTCGTCACTGGTGCTGCTGAGTTCTGGAGCAGCTGAAGGCTGCTGATTGTTTTTTTGGGGAAGACCAGAAAGCAGGGAATTACAATAATCTAAGCCACTGAAGATAAAAGCATATGTCAGCACTTCCGTGCTGGCCAGAGAGACTATTTAATCCTTATTTCATATTTAAATGTAGATTTCCGAATGTAGTTATATGTGATATTTCTCAGTTCTTGCTGTTTGGCCTTAATCGACGATAAAAAATGGTTCAAAGTTCAAAAAATGTAGTCGTATAAAACTAGAAACAAATGGACTGAAAATTGCTTTAAAAAATAAAATGATTTCTGATTGGCTTACCCAACACTAACCTGAATGGAAGACCTAACCTCATGGCAGTCGTGCTTTAATGGGGGTTAAGGCATAAAATGTTTGCCTGTCACACCGGTGCATTTGTTATTGCTCTAATTTGCAAACAATACCCCAAGCACTTCATATATAACCATTTTCTTGGATAATTTGATTGCTCAGATGCTTGTCTGGGTCCCTTGTGGCAAAGCATTTTGCCCCAGTGTGTAATGTACACTTTTTCCACTAAGAAAATAAACCTCATGAAAACTGGGGCCTGTGCCAGCAAGTACCCAGATGGTTCATTTAAGAACCATGAAAACAGCATTATGTGTTTCTTATTGTACATGTTTCATAAAACTGCTAAAGTTACCCCCTAATTCTCTCCATGCATGTGCAGAGGGACACACACACACACACACACACACACACACACACACACACACACACACACACACACACACACACACACACACAAACCGGTTTTCTGATGCATGTGCAAACACACGTGCTGTATATGAAATACACTTGTGTTGGGACTGAGGGTGTGTGTGTGTGTGTGTGTGTGTGTGTGTGTGTGTGTGTGTGTGTGTGTGTGTGTGTGTGTGTGTGTGTGTGTGTGTGTGTGTGTGTGTGTGTGTGTGTGTGTGTTCATATTAGAATTCATGGCCAGCTACCTTCCATATGGTCAGATTGCAAAAAAAGAGGGGAGGAAAATATGAGACAAACAGATGTGAAAAACTGAACACTTTTGTAATTCAGGTTAACTATGTGTTACGCACATCTGCTTGGCCTCTTTGTTTCCAATCTTGCAAATGTATACTTTCAATGAACAGATTAAAAAAACAAACAAAAAAAAACAATATTAAGTGAAGCTTATTGATCGATGTGTTGTTTCTTTGCCAGTGTTACACAAGATAGATTTCAGATAATCCTCAATAATTCTATAATAGCCCTTTTCCATTTTTTCAAGGTTTTTTTCTGCACTTACTGTACATGTGGCACCGTCAATGTATCCAGCTGCTCATTCTGCATTAGACAACACAGGAAGTCACTGCAACTTGCATTATAGATGCCAACAAGATAACTTGTGAATGAATGTGATTATATATAAGACTAACCTTTTTTTGACCAGTATGGGGCAGCACATTTGACTTTATTTGCTCCTCTATCACAACTGATTCAACTAATAGACTCATTCACATACTTCTGCAGCTTTATGTGTTCACAGAGGTTTTTTATAACAAGCAGGGCAAGAGACGCCCTGGATGTTCACTGACTTCAAACTGTCACTGCATGTTGTATTCGCACCAATCTTCAAATGAGACGTCCCACCAGTGGTCTAATAAATGAATGTAATGATGAATCAGTTAACCCTAATTTAAGTTGGCTCCAGACCATTACAAGTAAAAGTTTACTATAATTTAATTAGTATGCGCCTCACACATTCACAACTCCTCCTGGCAAACATTAACGTTCCTGACAAACTGAAATTTAATGCAATGGCAATTATTATGAATATTGTTCATAACAAGAATGCAGTAGATATGACACTTCTGCATGCACAATTAAAGAAAACATCAAAATTGTCTTCAGCCATGATAAGTGTGCATAATTCAGCGAGATCCATATAACCATCTCTCGTGTGATCGACTTCATTTACATGGTTAAAGCTAGATTTTCTCAACTCACCAGTTTGGGATTTGCTTTTAACACTCAAAGTGATCACAAACTATTGGAAGTAGTAATGGTGTGATTTTGTGTTTGCCAGCCATTACCAACCATTAAAAGATGAAGAAGATCGAAATTCACAAGTACATATGACAAAATGGAGGCAACACATTGAAGAAACACAACCAGGAAACAATAAATTCCATTGTTTTTATCATGCAGTTTGTGTTTTTGTTTTTTATCTTACAATTGTCGATCACATTGTGTCTGCTCATGTAAGTTCGTTGAGCTGGTGCTTGTCCAATCTGAAGGAGCCTCCCATCTCATCCATGCATGTAAATAAAGATCATTTAATATGAAGCCATGTCATTCTGTTTGGGCTCTTAAGTAAAGCTCAATGTAATTGTCATTGTACCAGTGTGAATCCTTTTTTCCCCCCCAACACTGCCATGGTTGTGTAAATAACATTATTTCTATGCAAGACAAGTGAACAGTAACAAAAAAAGAGATGTGAATGTAAGAGTTGACACAGCAGCCAAGTTAACTGGCCAAACTCAAATATTAACTCAAGAGTTGCACTGTAGCTGACTCAACTGATGTAAGAATATGTCATAAAAAATCAAACGTATACGTGTCTTGTAAAACAAGGTTTCTCAGTCGGGGTCCATCAGGGCCCGAGACCTGCATGTTTGGGTTGCCTCCCTGTTCCAACACACCCGATTTAAATGCATTCCCATTCATTTGAATCAGGTGTGTTGGCGCTGCAGTACATCCTAAACACGCAGGTCTGAGAAACATTGCTCTAGAACACAACTGATCAACGGTGTGGAGACAAGAGTCCATTTATTTCTATTTGATTTGTCTCAACAGTACATGTAGCAATAATTGGAATCATTTGCCTTTTCATCAAAATAATTACCAATTACCTGAAGGGCAGATTACCTGAAAATATAAGTCATATGACTAGCATATGATTGGACCATACAATGGTATAGTGATTAGCATTCTCAGCTCACAGCTACAAAAATGCCGGTTTGAATCTGGGCTATAATTCTATGTAGGGCTTGCACATATTCTGGTTTTCAGCCACAAACAAAAAATAAGAGATTCAAAAGTTGTCAATGGGTGTGTGTGTGTGTGTGTGTGTGTGTGTGTGTGTGTGTGTGTGTGTGTGTGTGTGTGTGTGTGTGTGTGTGTGTGTGTGTGTGTGTGTGTGTGTGTGTGTGTGTGTGTGTGTGTGTGTGTGTGCCCTTCCTTCAGCTTTTTATTTTTAATAGCTTGGACATTATATCTGTACCAGGGTTGTCCTTATATGCTGCAAGTTGTTCTCATGATTGGTGCCTGTATTTCTATTGGAATTTTTGTTTTGTTTTGATCAAAATAGCAGAAATAACTCAAGATAACCTGATCCTAATAGGAAAAGGAGGCATCCTAATAAATTCCACGATGACAGGGCACTCTTAAAATGAGAGTCCCTCCCTCTTTCACCATCCCAAACCAAACCCACCCCCATCTCCGCTCCTCCGGCATCCGTCCCGACCCCTGCCAGTCTCTGGGAAACTCCCAGCGTGCTCTCTGCTCGACCAGCAACCGCAGGAAATGAGTCTCAGAGAGCACTGAAGTTTAATAAAAAATAAATGAATGGGGTGTCCCAGGAACAGAGTGGATAAAGAGAGAGAAGGAGTGGAAGAGCTAAGCTGGAGTCGGTGCCCTGAAGTGGAGGATAGGCAAGGGAGCGGTGATGGAAAAAGGAAAAAACAAAGTAGAAAACTTCTTCCCATTACTGCGTGTGTTTCTGTACTGTGATGAATCAGGGAAACCAGAACCAGCTGCGATGAGGGGTTCTCGTGGACAAGAATGGCAACATGGATCAACTTGCGGGTCGTTTAAAACCATCTAACCTTCACTTTACCCTCTCTTACAATGACCAGCGGGCACTGAGCCTAGAAACACAGTCTGAACACACACGCTCGTGCATTTTGCCTGTGCACGGGCCAGTGAGTGTCAGTGTGTGTGTGCGCACACGCTCAGAGATAGCCGCATAGATCCTTTTCTTCCCTCTCTTGACACAATAACTCTCATGCTCTGAATGGAGGGACAAACATTCCAGACATGCCACATGTCGGGGCTGCTGGCGAATCATTAAACTGTGGAAGAGAAACTGCAGGATACCCTCTTTTTCTCCCATGTCTTCTCTAATTACCCTTATACCTTTAATTGATGTTAAACATGAAACAGATATTAACTTAAAGGGAAGTCGGAAAATGGAAATATGCCGTGCATTTGGAAGCGGACGGATGCACTTTATACTTCAATGAGGATATGGGATAACTCTATAAATTAGGAGCATGTACTATCTCCCTTCGGCAGCCGAGCGCTGCCAGGATTACAGCTCACTTCTGGGCCTCAGAAGAAAAAAAACAACTTTCGAAATAAAAAACCAAAACAGCACAGTAAAGAAACTGCAACAGCAACAAAGGTTTGCTCAAGTATTCCAACTCTAAGCTGGTTCACAAAACAAAGAAAAAGGTAAATCACGATTCTGAAATGCTAGATGTTGGATATCTTAAAGCTGTGAGATCTCCCCCGGGGCCAGGCCACCCCACCCCCTGCGCCAAAAACTTTGAAAGCGTGGCCGTGTAAGTGCCTGAAGTGTAACGCCAAGCAGGCTATTGAGAGGCAGGTGATGTGCAGAACAAAGGGAGGATTCAGCACCTCAGTGACACAGTGGGAAAGAGATGAGTGATTATTAGCCCCACTGAGGGCCCTGACAGACCATTTAAAGGCAGCTTCCTTTGATTGTGACAGTGTAATTGTTTCACAGATACAATCACGTTGAGCACTTACCTGGGGCAGGGGAAACTGGACTTTCATTAAAGTGCGAGATTGTCTCCAGGCTGCTCTGTAATTGTGTCTGTTGTCTTGTTTTGTGATGTTGTCGGGACTCTGTTCCCAGTTCTGCTCTGCGGTAATCCGGAGGTGTGTGAATGTGCGTGAGGTATGGGGATTTGACTAGAGGCTACGCAAAAGACACCTCGCAGATGCCAGGCATATTAAGTCAAAGCGGAGCACTGTAGATGCCCTAGAATAATTTATATTCCACGTAGAGTTCACAGATCGAAATGTTATTAAAAATGTAAAAAAAGGAAAGTAAGGCCTGTCTTAAACAATGACAAGACATGAGAATAAATCACAGTCAAGGAGCATAAACTGAGCTGAATAAACAGTGAATTGGAATGGGAAGTGTTCTCACTAAATCCCAGTCTGCTGAAAAAGGCGAACACGCCGCTGTGTTTGTTTTTGATTCAGCAGGCTGAGATGACACAGTCTGTTGGGTGCTCTATTGGCCATGTGGTCTGGGTCCATTGAGCGTGGCCGTGTGTCCAAGGACCGAGCTGATTAGATAATAAACCGCAGAATGAAGAGAGCGAACAGAACAGACAGGGAAGGCCTCTTTGTTTCTCTTTGCAGCTTTTACTGCTGCATCATCTGTCGGGACGCTGAAGAGCTCAATCCCTGATAATAAAAACCAGCACTGCACAAACGCTTTTAAAGATATTTAATGTGTTGACATTTAGCATGACCTGCCAACTATTCATTGATAACTAAATATGTTTTCACAAAGAATGGAATGAACTACTTTAAGACATCTATCTGTTGCATAAACACAGGATGTTTACCCATTTGCTTTAGAAATTACACAAGTTGAGAGCCAGCCGCAGATAACAGATTTTGCAACATGATAAGAACAACATACAAATCATGTGTGCTTTAATTTTTTTTTTTTTTTTTTTTTAAATGAGGATGTTTGATTTGAGAAGATTAGTTCCGGGGTAATAGCAGAACCTCAGCGTGCTGCCAACCATGATTTGGCAAGGAGAAATACACAAACACACAGCTGGGGTCTCAACATAAGATCTCCCCCTCGATTGTTTATTCCCCCATGTCAAAAAGCGGTGTGAAGTATTTTTCATTAAAGAAAAATAAATTAGTGTTATTATTGCTCGAATCGGTCACGGTTTCCCTGGCACATGTAACACAATCTCCGTTCCCCCTTCCTCTTGGTTTTCTGTTCACCGCTCAATTTAAGTGATGTATTTTTGTTGTCAAATGACAAATGTACACTAACTAGGCCAGTGCAAGCAGCACTGACCCCTGTCCTCCATGTTCATGGTCACAATACCCACAGCTAATTTGAAACCTGTTGATAGGTATGGTGCAGATCAAGTGCAGTTAAGGGAAACGGGCAAACAGTCTAGACATGAATGCTGGGGGGAAAAAAAACTTTGAATTTGCTCTAAGTGGCACCAAGTCAAGCAAAGACAGGCCCAAAATATGGGAAGAAATACAGCTTTTATGGCTGATTTCAGCTCATGAGTGTGTAAAAAGAGAGGCAGACATAAAGACAGTTGTTAACAGGCTAAGCTGACACTTTACAAACACATAGAGTTACATGACCTATACTCTACTAGTGCAAAGGGCTCCAGGCATGATGAGAACGTGGAGGTTCACCAAGAAGTTAGTATCATCTACAAGTAACATAAAGACAATATGATGTTTCCAATAAGCAATCTTTGACCAGAAAAAAATAAAAAGCCAATGTTAAATGTGATGCTAGAAGTTAACTGCACTATGGGAACATGACACAAAGTTTGTCCTCCTGTTCTACAAGATGTACCATCTTCTCATGGTGAAATAGTTTGAGTGAAGTTTGGCCCTCTTAGGGACAGAATGATTTTTTTTGGGCAGTCTTAATGACTGAAGTTTCCCCATCCAGGGATGTTGCATTTTATTTTATTTTAAATAGCTTTGCAATGATTAAAATTGCTCAAATAAATCCACATGTCTATTCACCTGAAGCTCCAGAAATACATGCAGAACATTTAATTAGAATGTAATATTAAATAAATCCTTTTTTGCTTTTTAAAAGTTGCATATGGTCACACTTTTATTGGAAGGTGACACCAATAATGCATCCCTTCGTGGTTTGGCGTGTGTCCATGAGTCCCTATGCTCTGCCTTCCACACAAGAGGCTTGCTCTTCAAGCCAGATCTCATTCCAGAAGGCTTGGGGGAGCGCTGTTAACGGGGCCCCCAGGAGCAAAAACCCATAATGGGGATCCTGACGGGCCCCGATCTCTGCGGAAAGATCAGTTCCCCTCATCTAATGAGGCTCCAGGCCCCCGTCGCACCATCAACCTACCTCTCCTCGTCGTTTCTCACGTCCGCCAGATCAGATTCACTTCCTTCTCACCGTAAATCTGGAGAGCAGCGGCCCTGATCGACGTTAATTACCTGCACTCCTCCTGGAGGAAGTTCACTCACTCGTCAGGTGGCCGGACAGGCCGCTAATGTGCGCCAAACCTGTGTGCATACATGTTCGTGTATGTGTGAAAGGGGAAATTGAGTTACGATAACAGGAGATGAGCAAATTGAATTCTCACACCATATATCCACACAGTGGGACAGCCCTCCCTGCCTCACTCCTCGCCAACCCCCGCAACACCCCCCCTCCTCCTCCCCACTGCTGCAGAATCTCCTGCTCCCATGTTTATAAGTGCCTGAGCCCCCAGAATTTAAAATAATAAGATCAGGTTTCCAGGCAGGTAAGTGCATCCAGACTTGTTATCTGTGATATCACCGGTGCTTTAGCCCTCTTCCTCCTGCTCCCTCGTTCTCTCTCTTATCCCCTCTCTTTCTCCCTCTCTCTCCTTCCATCACTCCCTCTTTCGAGGGTATCTCCTGCTTTTCTAAAACTGTACAGTGAAACACAATACTTTGCATTATATACTTTGTGAAAAGCGGTTTTCTGCAGCATCTTGTCATCGTTTGGGTGACCGGCTGCCGTTTGAAGTCCTCTCGAGTTCAGGGCTCGGCGTATAACAGTGACGGCTCGGCTGCACAACAGCGTATTATTTACCCAGATGGGGTTAATTGCTGAATAAAAGAATGGTTCTTTTCAGTTGACCATTGTAAAGCTTTGCCCACCCCTCTTCCAAACTTTCCTCTACACACACACACACACACACACACACACACACACACACACACACACACACACACACACACACACACACACACCGCACAGCCACAGAAATATGAGCACACATTTGTAAAGCGCACACAGACAGGGACATACACAGACGCACACTCACACTCACATGTGCACAGGCATAGAAATATTACAAGAATCCACACTCTTTAAATAAAGATATAGGTCTTAATTATATATATTTATAAAGGATGAATAAATCTGGGTCACTTGTTACTGTGTCCTGAAGTTATTCTAAAAAAATGACGTAATGGCATCATCCCACAAAAATGCAAACCTCAGATCACATACGGTACAGTTACTTATCTAAATGAAACTCACATTGCCTGCGTAATCAGATGACATATGATGGCATGCGCTAAGTATGAGAGGAAAAATTCATACTGCGTGAGAGGGAAGAAAAGGGGGGGTGGGTTAATGCATAGGAGAGGGGCGTGAGGAGAGAAAATGAGAAAACGTGAGAAAGAAAGAGGAGAAGAGGTTAAATAGCTCCAACACTTCGGAGCAGGATGGCAGGCCGGACAGGGCTTGACAAGTCCCAGAACAGTAGCCTCTCCTGATCCCCATTAGCAGCGGCCTGACAGTATTTCTCCTTTGAAGAACAGAAAGTCAACACTCCATTTGTGGAGATAAGGTGCAGGTGAAGGAGTGAGCAAAGGAGGCCAGAGACATGGTTTGGGCCATATACTGGCAGAGAGAAAGAAAGAAAGAAAAAAGAAAAGGTTAAATCATTTGAACTGCTCCTGCTACTGCATCTTCCACCCCCCCAACTCCCACCCTGAGAAGACTTTGCTTTACGCCTGTAGTGGACCTCTTTCTGCAAACTTCACATTTGCAGTTGTGTTACGGACAAACCTTAAACATGAAAGCCCACAGAGATCTCATTCTCTCTCGTTGACCTGTGTGCGTCTTAAAAAGCTCACACTCTCACAGCTCGGACCCCCTCCAACTCCCATGCTTCCACCTTCACCCTCCCCTTTTTTTTTTTCTAAGCTCTGGTGTCCCATCTTGGCCCTGCTCTTCAAACAGGCCTGCATTGATTAACTCAGGGGGCTTTCTCTGCTATCCATCTATTAATTATATGGCCTTCATTAACACTGGGCTGATGAATGGCCTCTGCTAGAAAAGCAAGTTAAGAGGAGGTGTTAACACAGCACCTGCCTGCACTCATGTGGCCACTTATTAACCAACAATGACCTTCCACATCATAAACCCACTGGCCGGCTATTTGCTGTCTAATAAACGAAGCCCCTCTCTCCTCCGGTTTCCCCCTCGCCTTCCATACGTGGACCCCTTCACTTGAGCCCCTCAGAGTTTATTGTTCTGGAGGAAAAAAAATAGATGCCTGTAAACTTCGGACACCTGGAATCAACTAAAATCCAGATCCATGGGACCAAAAAGGAGTTAAGTAGCATAGGTGGTTAATGGATTGATGAAGAGCCTCTCCACAAGCCCTCTGGAGAGAAGACAGAAACAGCTATAGGTAGGTGACGGAGCTTTTATCTCTTGACATTGTAGTTAATGGTAGCAGCTCAGCACCACTCCACAGCTATTCTGTCATAATAGTAGGTCAGTATACAATGTGGCCACTGAGATTTTTATTTTTTTTTTAATACATTTTAAATAACGTCCTATTTTCATCTGATGAGTTAATGAGATGTCATAGAAACATACAGCCATTTCTTTCATATATGTTCACTGCAGCAAAAGCATTACAAATATAAGGTCAGGATTATTTCTGAAAAGGAAAATCACAGATTTTATTTTAATTATGATAATTCTTATGTATTTACTCAAGAAGTTCAGTCGTATCTGTTCCCCAGCTACACCGAGCCAAATTAAGGCCTGAAGCAAAATGTGCCCTCTACACTGCTGCCACCTCCTAAATCATTGCACTTATAAATGCTATTAAACTTACAAAGTTTATTCATCCATAAATCTGCAATTATTTCAGTGCCACATATTTCCTGTAAAGGTGCATCTTAAAAACTCTCTCCATGAGGACTTAAGGGACGACAGAGTAACTATTACACATTTTTTTAAATGTGGTCGACAAAAAGCCAAATGTGATTAAAGTTTTGTTTCTTTACTTTATCACTCAATAAAAACATACCATAGCAAGGCATTGTAACTTGTACAATAGACTTGGATTGCTTATGATCCTCACACCTCAACATTTTTGCTTCCTGCACTGGATTTTTAAAAAAAACATTTTTTTTCGGCTGCATAGGAGCCTTTGGGTGTCTTGTGAGCAGGCCCGCCCCTCCCTACACGCAGAACAAGCGCTGTGCGTAGGGCCCCGCGATCCATGGGGGGCCCCATTTTGCGCAAGTGAATTGAATTTCCCTCGGGATCAATAAAGTATCATCATAATCTGCAAATGCGCAAAGGATGCGCGTGCATTTTGCCGAGAGGCGCGTAGAGCACCGCCACCAAGTCAGCCCGAGGCAGGAGAGAGAGAAAAAAAAAAGAGACGAAAGCGCGAAGCATCACCATCTGACCAATCAGCGGTCAGATGGGCCGGCAGGCAGTTGTTTACAGGTAGAGAGTAGAGAGAGAGAGATGGCTTCCAAACGTCAATACAATAATAATAGTAATAATGATAATGATAATTATTATTATTATTATTATTATTATTATTATTATTATTATTATTATTATTATTATTATTATTATTATTATTATGTTATTGGAAGGGGACCCCCAAAATAAAATCCTGCTTAGGGCCCCCACTTGGCCAGGGGCGGCCCTGCTTGTGAGCAACAAGTTTAGAGCAATAACGATGCCCTCAGTGCAACATGAAGCAGGGGAGACAATTTTGGACTTTTGGCTCAAAGACTGGTGGTCCTAATTTTATACATACGTCTCAAACCTCGGTCAAATTTAGTTACTTTGTCACTGACAACAACCGAACTCTTGTCAATGTTAGTCCAGAATATATGCTATACATGTGTTTAACGGAGAGGCCACTCTATTTTTATACTTCTATACATTGGAATCCTAAGTGCAGGTTGGCTGAACTATTTGCAGTTTTGCTTGCAATATAGCGTGTCTGCAGCAGGGACTGCTGAGCCTGCCAAGAGTCTCAGAGCTGATGTTTTTGTTCTGCTTAATTTCTGTTTGATATTTTTTGTCTTTGCTTCTCTTTTAGATTCCCACCTCACAGATGATGACTACATTTAAACTCAGCTAATGCATTTAAAGTCAAAACATTTGTTTTCTGATCCATGACTCTACAATCTGGATACATGATCCATCTGCCTCCTCCATTTGACACAAACACTGATCAGCCATTACCTGAGCATTATGACCACTGACCCATGTGATCATATTAGAAGGAGGGAAATGGAACACGTAAGGATTTGATTTGGAGGATTTATAGTTTGGGAATTTAGACAATGGCAGTTGGTGAATCTCCAAAATTCAGATAAAACAATCATCAATTACTTGACAACTACAGCAGTTTGTCTGAGTGATGGTCTGATTGTTTAATAGAGAATGCTGCATTAAAAATACCACCATTCATCACAATCTTCGGTGCTGGTGTTAAATTATGAGTGACTTATGTCACTGAGTGTTCGAAATAAAGTTTCACTCATTGATGTAAACTCTCATTACTGCAGCAGAAATTGTCGATTCTGATAGAAAGCTGTCCAAACACACAGAACATCACAGTTTGCCGCATATTATTATTACTGATTGTGTCCATGTAGGGATTAAGGGCCACACCAATGCTGACCACTTTAGATAGTATGAGTACAAGAAATACATATACAGCACATATACTATAATATGACTCTGTCTGAGCAAAATGTTAGTTAATTGTAGTTGTTTGATCCTTCATGATGCTCCATCTGTGCAATTGAATCTTAAGTGTTCTTTTGTCAAGTCTAAAAACAGAATTTTGTATTGATTTGAATTGTTAAGTGTGAAAAATTAGGTTAATCGGATAAAATATTAGTTCAAGTCAAATACACTGAAAGAGTCTCTCCTATTAGACAGGAAATGTTGCAAACACACATAAACCACAGTAAAATGCAATTTCCAGTAATTGCTCATTTTGGGTTTTGTGGTGTGGTTTGAATGACACAACCTGAAGCCACAGACTGATATGATGTGGTCTCACGATGTTTCCAATAAATAACAAAGAATTGCAACAGCATATCAAGCTGGACAATGCCTAAAATAAGTTAGAATTCAATTAGGATAACAGTAGCACCAAAAAAGGAGACAAGTCCCCAAATAAATCCGTGATGACTGGGATTGTTGGCAGGTTGTATTTCTGTCAGTGTCAGAGTCGTTTCAGTCATTCGCTCTAAGGATAGAGTGCTCTATAGTGGCTGTGTGGATTGAGACCTCTCAACAGTGTGCTATAGTTTGGTAGATCTCAGACAGACATAATGGTCCAAGGCCGAGCCACCGCTCAGTCCCACTCCACAGACCAGGGGGAGAAATGGGAGAGAGAGAGGCCTGGTAATGGGCCCTAATGTGAGGACGTATTTATTTCATCCACTGGCCCAAGTAATTGGCTGTCTTTCAATGTGGCCGGGGTTAAAACGCCGAGTGATGGATGGCAGTTTTGACAGAGGTTAGCCGGCTTCCGCTTTCACTGCTATTCTTCTCTCTGAGAGATGGATCCTGTCACTGGCTTTGGTGGAGGGATCCACTTTGAACCCCTTCATCCCCAACCAAAACCTCAAGGCCAATTTTGGCATGATCACTAACTGTACATTAAATAAAACACGAATTAAGAAAAACAAAAGAGCTATTAGCGATGAACAGTGCCCTTACATTTACCCTGGATGGGGACATTATTCTCCCAGTTTGAGTTATAATGTCACTTGAAATTCCTCCGTGCAGTCCCAAAGTCACTCTGGGAGTATGGGATAAATGGGCACGTCAAACCTTTTAGCAGCTCATCTTAATGAACATAATGATGAGAGATGAATTCGAGGAGGAAAGCACAAACTGAACCAATTATAAAAAGCCACTGCTTTGCTGGCATGAGAATATTTCCCTGTCTATTATTATAAATGTATTTTACAATAAACTCCAATAATTCCCTCGTCAGTGGCTCGAAGAGAAAGGAAAGCCGTGGTCTCTGCGGTCAGTTCCGCTCAAGTTTCAGTTGTTTATTGCTGTTAGTGTTGAGCCCTCATCTCCTTTATTTATGTCAAAACTAGATCAGTGTTGACTGCTGCGCCGACTCGTTTTGGACCGGGTTGAGATACTATTCGAGGAAATGTTTTTAATTGAACATTTCATTCATTGTGGGATGTGCCAAACCCTCAAAAGGGCTACATCGGTGGATTAAATCTTCCCCCCCCAAAAAAATGAAGCCAAATGTGACTCAAACAAGCTTCATTTTGACTTGGGGGGGGGGGGGGGGGGGGGCATACAAGTAATTCAAAAAGTCATAAAAACACAATTGTGGAAAAGAATGGAAAGTGCCAGCAATAATGTGACAGGACGTGATTGGGAGGCTCGTATAATCCGAGCGGACAAGCGGCTGTCATCTCAATCTCTACCTGCTTGGAGGTTTTTGGCACAGATAGCGAGCTGGCAGGTGGAGCGGAGAACCACCACCAGCGCTGAGAAAAGGCAGAGCTGCTGCCGTGTCAAACCACCACCGAGGAGACTCGACTTCTCACGGCTGCCAGGCCACCAAAGCCTTCCAGCTAAAGTAAAACTTGTTTAATGCATTCCATAAATCTAATCAAATAAGCCCTCTCTCTCGCTCTCATTACTCCGTGCGGTTCAGCCGCACAATCCCTCATGCCACGCACGCTGCACCATGCCAGGACACCTGAAAAATCAGGACCTGCCATCCAAAAACAATGAAGACGACCTTTTCTTAAAAACCAGACGTGGATGCAGTGCATAGTTTTGCTTTCTTGCTTCAAGACTGGAAGAATTATGTTCTCTGTTATCCTTCGGTTGATCCCTTGATTATAGTCATACAGGTTACACTGAAATTCTTAAGCAAGCTGGGAAAGGGGCTTTAAGCATGCAAAACATACTGCTTTATGGGAATGAATCAACCATGTGACAGCTTTTAAATTCCTCAGAGTCCCCCAAACAAATTTTACTCCAGACAGTCGGAAAAGGAAGTCTTCGCTGCATCCAAAAGTAAATGAAATGCATATTCACGTCTCTATTTTGTGGGTCTAATGCTCTTTTTTTTCTTCTTCTCCCCCCCCCCCTCTTCTTCCTCCACCCCTCCCTCTTTTTCTGTGAAGCAGAGCCGAGAAGCACAACTTTCCCTGCTTCAGCGGACTAGGCCGTAGGGATATTAGTCGAGACAGGCAATAGTGTTGATTACTCATTGGCCATTAGATTGCTTTCACTGCAGTGGCTAAGCCTCCTGCATCATGAGATCGCTTGGCTGAGTGCAAGATTAGAGAGCGTGCTTTGCTCAAATCCCCCCTCCTCACCGCCGCCCTCTTCATCCCTCCGAGCCACCCTTCCTTTTCCTCTCCCCACCCCAATTTCTTTCTTTCTTTTTCTTTTTTTTTTAAGTTCATCTGGCTCCCCTCAGGTCAGTGAGGCAGTGCAGCAGCAAGACAGGTTGACTAGCTGTGCAGCCCTTATTACCTCATTTCCTTTGACCACAGTTTTACCCCCTTTTTCTTTTTCTGGTGCAGGAACATGTTTTATGATGGTTATACATAGTTAATGGTCCCTATGACTTAATTGTTTTTAGGGTCAATTTGGAGTGACAAATTCAACTGAAGCCATTGTTTTGTTGGCTCGGTGGAACATACATGGCAAGGAAGGAGGTGGAGTGGCTATGTTTATGATTTTTCGTGAGCGCTGTCACACACACAGGAAAAAAGTCCCCAAGTGCTGTAAAACACATGGGTAAACACAGTGCCACATATACTTATGACACCCATGTGGACCGAATGAAAGACGGCAAAATAAAAAAGTCGCCAGACCTATTTCAACTTGAGTTTTATCCCTCTGTTTCTAATGTTGGCTTCTAAAGCGCTGACTGTATTCAGAAAAAACAACAAAAGATTTCCGTCTGAAAACAGCACAAGACGGGGGGAATGGAAAAAAAAAATGAAATAAAATCACATGTGGCACTGCATGTCCGAAAGGTCCGTCAGAGTCATTTGGCCAACTGAAGCCAAAACTTACTGTGAGGGTTTTTTAGCTTCGAGCCTCCTCCTAAAAAATAAGCTGAAACTTGAAAGGTGGTAAGGGAAAAGCCAGGGAGAGGCATAGCAGTGCAGCTTAAAGCTCATTACCCTCTCTCCCCGGCACCTTGCTGAGTTGAAAAGGCTTGGCTGCCTCTCGTAGACACATCGACCGGCTGCTAATCAGGTCAACAGCGGAATTAAGCAATCTTTTAGATTTGGTCACTGATGCTTGCAGGTTGTAAAAATACTTGCTTTTGAGTGTCATTGTGGTTTACCGTGATATAGTTATTGTCTGTCATTTAGAACAAAGGACACTCGGAGAGACTTTAAAGATGAGGCTGAACTTCAGGCAGTTTTTTGGAAACAGACGTTGTAGTGGAGAAAAAGTATCAGAACATATTAAAATGGACCGTTTAGGTAAAGACAGTCAATTTTCTCGGTAGTTTGTTACTCCTGTGCTTTCTGGCCAATGCATTACTTATACCTGTATTTGCTTTATTTACTCTAGTTTTACCTCTGATCGTATGACGAAATCCATAATATAAAGCATTTATGCAATTTGCACCATTCACAGATTATTCTGAACGACCGAAACAATGTACATTACCCGCATCAGTTAAGATGAAAGAAACCATTTGCAGCTATCGCCAAGGACATAAATTCTTTCGACCACTATCATAGAAAGATCATACATTTTGTAATGCTAAAAATGATGCTTGTTGTCAGAAATAAGACGTGATCAGATGATTGCCCCTTCAAGGAAATGTATCTAAGACTTCTGGTGTGGCGACATGTAGCAGCTATGTAGTGTCACCCCACTGAAGTCATACACTGAAAATGCATACACTGATACATAAATATAGGGCATAGGGTATGTTTATTAGTCCATCCAGATCTGGTTCGCATACTTTATTGTTAATGCTTTCACTAACATGAATGAAACTGATGAATCTGAAGTGCTTTTTTAATCAAAAGAGTCACTGACATACCAGGTTACCCAACTTTAGACGGGCACTCAAACTGTTCTGTTTAGATCTATGTTTTATATTTAGATTTCTCTGATTTCACTTTAAGTTATTGAGGACATTATAGAAAATAATAGAAATAGTTCTTACCAGCCCACAAAGTATTCATATTAAGTTTTAAAGCTATGATTTATCAAAGAAAAATCTGTGGTATTGAAATTTCTTTGTTATTATAAAAAAAAACAAGTTTACAGTACTAATACAAGATTTAAAATTGCAGATAGTTTTTTTTTTTCTTTTTGTTCAACTTTTGACATTGTTAGAATTTTTCAGTTTCCTAACAATCTTGTTGTTGTTTTTTGGAAAGGAAAAAAAAAAGCATAGAGTAATTAAAAAGTTTGTTGGAAAAAAAAACTTTTAAATCATGTGATTTCTGTGCAATCAAACACATAAACCCTTCAGCTATATAAAAAAAATTTACTTTTACATCCATATAAAGGTGGGATAGTTCACTGACTCATCCTCTTCATCCCCATATTAGGGGAAAAGCACACTAGAGTGAAATCACACTATTGATTCTGTGAACGTGTGCAGACATTTCTTTCAAATTTCTGCTTTGATTACTTCGACTGAATAAGTTTGTTGTGATTGGATTTTGGGATACATAGACAGTTCATGGCACTATTGGATGCTAGTATTAAAAAGGCTCATTTTATGTTGTCATCTTGCTTGGTTCACCTGAATAAGGTTTGTGAACACTTCCAAAGTATTTCCTGTATTGGCCTTCCAGACACGCTGACTTTGGGGCTACTGGATTGCACTAACCAGCCTCCCTGACACACACAGTCATGCAGCACATTGTCCTCACTGAGAGGTACATCAATCTCTCTTGTACAGCACGGTGTTAAAGCCAGACAATAAAAACTGCTAAAACACGGAGTGGCATGTGTGTGCTTTTCCCCAGAGGAATTTTTACAGGGCTCTTTTTCTACAAAAGACCCCATCCCTCTTTTTTTGCCGTCTGTCTTTTTTGTAACTTCTCTCCTCGACACACACTTACGGATGCACGTCACCTGTCAGGATGATATGTGCGGTGGCTTCAATGGACGTCTTATCAGGTCTTTGAGCAATGTGACAAAATGGAAATGCTGGGGTTGAAATATGAGGGCACAGAACTCCGACAGTTTCCACATAAAAGGTTATTGATCTCTCTTTAGGGATAGATGTAAATCTGAACGCAGGCCCCCCACCCACCCCCACCCTCACCCCCCCTTACCCACATCTGTAATCCTGTGTGCTGTTTCACCCCTGCAGTCATGCAGCCTTGGGGACTTCAGGGGAAAGATCACAGAGGAGGTTGGGAGGGCGCAGGGTGAGGCGGGGTGGTGCTGCAGCAGTGGCAGGGATCCCGGGTGAGAGCTGCTGAGCTGTGGGAATGTGGAATATGATCGCTGACATCCCTGTGTGGATTACAGCTCCCAAGCCGTCACTTCAACGTCCACCCAGATGTACGAGGGAGCAGGTCTGGCCTGGCCTGGTCCGGTCCTCTGACCACCACTGGAGTGAAAATAGAAAGGGAGTGAGGTGAAGTTAATAAAACGAAAAAGAAGCTCCGAGACAGATTATTGGCCCGAGTGTTTGAGTTCAGCCCAGAATGATGAGGTGATACAGGAGGAGCAGTGAGCGAGAGGGCTACAAGCAAGAGGTGAGAGAGGTCTGACGGGAAAATGGGATAATCCCTCCAAGACGAATGGACCTCTTACTGCAGGCCAGTAAATAAGAAATACAAATCATACAAAGAAAAATGTAGTGTTCTGATGAAGAAAAAAGACCAAACGAGCATATTTACTATGCTTTTCTAACAGTGGTGTGGCTGCCAAAATAAAACAGTGGTTTCCTGTTATTCACAGTTTAGCAGGATATTCATGAAGATGTAAATTAAACAGCCACAGTCCATTCAATTAGCCTCAAGTGCAGCAAAATAAATTCTTACCCTGGACTCTTGTGTCATGTTGCACATGTCTAGACAGGAATTAAAAGCAGCAGAAAATCTTTCTGCTACTGTCAAGAGTTACTTCTTTATATGAGGAACACTCAACCGATTGCCGTAGATTATTCTCAAAATCTTAACTCGTGTAGATTTAAGGCAATAACTTTGGTAGAAATAGACGGCATGGGACAGCAGCTACTGTATGTTTGGACAATACACAGAAAAAAAGTCGTTGAAAGACTGTAACAGTTTTTTGGTTCTATACTGTGATGCTGAGTACATAAAAAGGTACAGCTGTATTTTTTTGTATCCCTCTGCATCTGCAGTCACTCATTTATTCTGATTTATTTATTTATTGCTAATAAAGACTTTAAAGTGAAAAACATTTTGTTTTGCCTGAGACAGTTGGGGCACAGTTAGTTATTTTCTTGTTTATCACTATGGCCCCATTTACAAGGCAACGTTTCAAGTGAAAATGCATTGTTTTGTGCTTTCGTTTGAGAAAATGTTTGTGTTTTCATGGCAACATTTTGAAATCAGTGACTCTCAACTATAAAACTAAGTCCCAGGAGAACTGGGAGTCAATCTGGACAATCTGGAGGCTGCCATTGTTGTTATTGTCCATCTACTCATGCATGTACAGAAGGAGTACTGACTACTGCATATGCACAGCGGCAGCCAATATCCACAGAGAATGAGTATGAGCATTTTCAAAAAGTTCCATCTTGGAAGCTGTTTTCAAAAAGTTAATTGTAACATTTCTGAATGTTAACACCTACAAATTAACATAGATAAAACTACATACCAGATAAAATTAATATAAAATGAACTACAGTGAATCTGGTTCGTATTGACAGGAGGAACGCAAAATAGCACAACAAAAATAGACCCTTACTTTCATTTGGGGTATTTCTTAAAATGATTATTTTAGAAATGTAATTTCACTGACACAGAATAATGGCCATGACTCAGTTGGAATATACGTTTCTCAGATAGAATTGGATGCATGAACAGGCGAAACCTCGACAAAATCAGTTCTGTCACAAGTCTGCAGAATCTGTGCGCAAAACATGTCTCCATTACAAGAGCAAATATTCATCCGTCATCTTTATAGTGTGTCGCCAGAGAAATAAACATGATATCAATTTAAGGGGGACAATACACAGAAAAAAATTCTCAAGGGCAATTGTTTGGGGTTCGGGCTCAAAAAGGGAGTGGGGACCTTGTACATGCAACCATGTAGAATCTTCATGTACATAGTGAGGAAGTTGTCATGAGATAAATTGTTACTCAATCAACAGTAGTCCAAAGTGGAAATGTCTGGACCAAATTCCACTCACCACCTACTAACACTGCTCATTTAAATGAAAAAGTAAGACAGCCTGGACATTGAAATGATAGAAATGCATGGAAACTGTCAGCCGCATGATATAACAGAGAAATGAAGCTCGTGTGTAGAAAATAGAGAAGAAAAATGGATGAGAGGTCGGAGATGAAAGGATTTTGCTTTCTTTCCAGCACATAGTCCTTACCCAGCGAGTTCATTCCTCAGATTCCAGTGAGAAGGAAGAGCGAGTCTCACCAGCGGCTCATTTGGCATGATTGACATTATTTGCTACCATTAGCCACTAGTATGCGGTTGCCCTCTGACCCTCCAGCAACCATGTTGTTTAAAACAACTTCAAGCAGTACGGTTTAATCTGCATGGGAAAAAAAGGTTTGGAGAACCCGCCTGTCCAGGGCCTCTTAGATCAATCAACAATTAGAGGTGAGATAATGGTGACCATGTCTCCAGGGTCAACGATCGTATACTCTCCTCCCAGCCGGGCCTTGCTCAGCCAAGCCTATCCCACTCCGTCCCCAGAGTCAAAATAACAACCGTGAAAGAAATCTACAGTAGATGCAGGTGTAGTGGGCTGCGTGTGTTGCTTTAGCCACAGCGGTTTGACGTTAAGAAAAGCAGAAACGCTCTCTTTTCCTCTGAGCGACAGGCGGACATTTCAGCCAAGAAGTTCCTGCCTGTGCCTCATCTGGCTGACGTAAGTGTGAATCGAGCTACGCAACACAGAGGCAAGACAGAGCCGGCCTTTGCCCATGTGAGCTAAAGTGTAGGGACATTATTTTTTCTTGACTGACAATTTTGATCCTCGATTTGAAAGCTTGTTTTCCACCTGTTGAGACATTTATGATCAAGTTACAGTGCAGTGAAGGTGTACAGAGAAATGAAAGACTATTTGGCCACAATGGCAAATTACCTGAGACACACATAATGATTTGTTTTTTAAAAATACTTAGACTTTAGGTTGAAGCGGCTACATCATTTATGAGCTGGAATCGAAAGGTTCTCACAACGATAACTTAATACATTGGTTGAAATTTGTGGACTGATGACGATTCTCTGTCGACCTGAATGCCATTACAAATGCATCGTGGTGAGTCCATGTTAAAAAAAAAAACAACAACAAAAAAACCGGACAGTGTAAAAATTAAGAACACCTGAGGTATATTATGTTTGCAACAGGCTGAACTATGACCCTATCGTATTGAGCAGCTGGTGTGAAACAGGGGTTAACAACATCTACACCCCCACCAACACACCTCCCTCCAAAAGCCCTATCGACAGCCCACATGAGGCAAGGAAAAGGGGAGCCAAAAATGGGGGCAAAGAGGACCAGCGGAGGCCTCTAGTTAAAAGCAAAACAATAGCTGCATGTTCTCTGCCACAATCTAATCCGTCAAAATGCAATTAGAACCGATTTCTCACGTTGTGCAAGTGCTTAAACTCAAAGTGCAAAACACGACCCAGGTGAATGTGCTGCAGAGAGACGACTTACTCTGACATGTGATATCGATTTGCTCTTGTCTGTCAGTAAAGTGAGTCATTGTTTAACTTCCTCTCCAACACCCCAAACCATCATCTCCCCCTCCCCCCCCACCCCCCACGGGATCAGGAATGTTTGGATGTTGAAGGATGAGCGTTCTACCGTTGGTAATAATCCTCCTCGCTGTGTTGAGTCGCACTGACACATTGGTTGTGTACATGCATCACGATGATGACAGCTCCAAGCTACTCAGAGTCAACTCAAGATGGTATTGTTTGGATGTAAAAATGAAAACCGTGTATCATAAACTGTGCCATGTCCGATGGAATTACTGCTGTGGTTGATCATATCTGAAAACATCTTGTCAAGCACATAGCTGCAAAACAATTAAGCATTATTGTGCTCCATTAAATTTTAAAGACTGCACTACTTTCTTCTACGTTACTCACATAGTTTACAGCTTTGATCATTAACCAAAGCACAGAGTGTCTTTACGCAGTTTAAAATCTCCTCCATTCTGACTAAATTCAACATACGAGCAACTTGACACCTGCCAAAATCATGTTGAATTGACGGAAAGATATGGAAAAATTCTAAGGAATCGATACAAAAAAGTATTGTGAGAGCAAAATTGCTGAAGGAACTGTACAGATAATGATAAATAATGATGATTAGAGATGGTGATTCACAAGTAATGAAGACTGGCTCAAGGTTTAGTTTTCCATAAGTTAAGTAAAAGCTGTTGTCGGCTCAAAACCGTCCTGGGTGGAGATTCTTAAAGCTAATTAGCATTAGCCCTGTTCCAGATGTCTGATGTCTGTTTACTTTCAGTCAGACTCAAAAAAAAAAACAATTGTTCAAAATAATTCATGGGAAATGCAACAATGTCTGGAGACTCTTCTGTTGTGAGAAGGCGTGTTTTCTCTGAATCGCTGCAACAAATTTGACGAGGCCAACATTAGTCTGACATCCAGACTACAAATATTTTTTTAGCAAAATGGAATGCTGCAGGTTGAAATAAACCAGAATATAACTTTGAGAACACGTTATTTTATTTTTTGTTTTTTTTCTTGAATTGAAAACCTTCACATTATGGTTGTTTCAGCCACATTCTACCGAGACAATGTTGATTTACTGCTAATGTACTCTGATCAAGTCTCAGCAAATAAATTGTATTATTGTGATAATTCATATAATATTCTATATTTTCTCAGGAATTACTTTCTGCCTCGTGGCTTCCGGTCGCTTGTTAATTGTTTAAATGTGTTTGTTCTTCAGAGAGCCTTTTTGCCTTCTGGTATGTGTCTGTGTCCTATAATGAGCTTCATAAAACAACATTTCCTTACTTCAGGGAACATTCCACATCCAAGGAAGTGTTAATCGCTCTGCATTCAACAGGCCATGCAACAGCAGTGTTCTAAGCCTTTCTGTTTGATGGTAAAATTAAAAATGTTTTTAAAACACAAAAACTAAATGGGAGTTGAAGGATCGGACTGACACATGCAGCTGACATGAGGACATGTGTACAGTAGTGGGCAGTGGCTGTGAACTCACACGTGTCCAGCTCCAGACCTGTTTGTCTCCTCTGGCTCTCTCCGCGGTGCCAGATGCTGATCCGGCGTGCTCATCCATATGGAAGCACTCGGCTGAGCAAACAGAGACGAGGCCGGATCGCCACAGTGGGAAGGGAATCGTCCCTCTGAGTATTAATACTGAAAAGTAGGCTAACCATACGTCAACCATCCCCACATCTACAAGCAGTCTCCGTGTCTCTCACCCTCCCAGCGTGTAACAAGCTGCCTCCCTCTGCTTCTTACCTGCCATAATCTATAACAGGTTCACAACAAGTGCACTCTTGTTATCATGGTTTGGTTTACACAGGGTTTATTTTGTGAGTTTGTGAAATATCTATGATTAATGATTGCTAACGTATAGTTGTTTTTCTACCAACATTTCAGAAATTACAACATTATCATTGTGTACGAGATACTTAAATTTGATTCTCCAAAAAACACCTTTGAAATACACGTGCAAATTTGACCAACATGCTAAAATAAATACTGTGTATGCAGTGAATACTGTGTATATACAAAGGTAGTATATGTTAATATCATAGCACATAGATGTTTCGCAAAGGTGAATATGATTTAGACAGCGTTTGTTTTTGAAAGTGATGCCTTTGCTGACATCCTCTTATCGGATCATTCAAAAGAAGTCAGAAGTGACTTCTACAAATCATTCCTATCGTTTCATTGTTTTAAGGTGAAGTTACTTATTCCTTTCCACTGTCTTCTATGCTGTGTTGTTTCATTGTTTTAAAGCAATGACAACAAACTTTAAACCTTGAGATAATTATGTTGTCATTATTTGTCATTATATAAATACATTCAATTCAAGTCAAGTCAATTCAACTCAACAAACCCTCAATAACCTATTTGGTAGTGGCAATAACAATTACATTTTCAATCCAGTCAATGTCTTCTTCATTACACAAAGGTGATTATGGGACAAAACATACCTATTTAGGCACGTCACATGTATCTGCTACACACTGAGGCTGCATTATCAGGGAACATCAAGAGTATATTTTAAAATATTCATCCATTTCCATCAGCATCATCCAACAAAGGTGGAGGCAGTTTACAGGAAAAAGTAGGACAACACACAAATATATCTTGGTGCTTCTGATGACCAATTTGTTCTACATCCACAGCTCTGACGACATAGACTCTGTCCTCATGTGCGTTGTGTTTCCGTACACAAAATCTTTCCCTACACTCAAAATGTGACACACAAAGCAACTGAAAATGCTGCATTATTCATACCAGGACTGTCGTGACGCTGTAACCCCACATGAGAAATACAGAAATCCATCACAACTACAGAGAAAGGCATGAAGCATGCACAAGAAACACAAAGCATTCGAAGGAGGGAACTTGTGGTGTATGCTGGTCTCAAAATGTTGTTCACGGTGAGAGGAAGATTTCGTTGTAAAAGCCATAAAAAGCTCAGTAGCTTCTGTAGCACAAACACAACCCTATAATTTGCCATTATTATTGTGTGTTTGGTTGGCAGGGTTACCGCATGAGGTAAATGCTAAGGCGGGACTTGTTTCAGAGCTTTCGTTAGTAAAGATGGAGACACTAAATGAGCATTTTCAGACTTATCCACACTGGTAGCCATCTCTTCCAAAACAACGACCAGCAAATAAAACAAAAACATACAGATACATCTCTATAGAAAAATTATTAAATTAACCTCATGGTGACAAAGGAAGTCAAGACCAGACATGGAAAAATTCAGAAGGTTAAATCTGAGCAGCTGTTGAGATATTTCAAGGTGAGCCAAAGTGATGACTTGACATCACAAGTGTTGGTATCCCTTTGCATGTCTAAAAACAGCAACACTGACTATTATGAAGTGAGATACAATGCCTTCCAAACTAAAAACAGACATTCATTATGGAGCTAGTTTTAAACATTTGAGCAATCATCATTACTTGTAAGCAGCCCCCCCCCCCCCCCCCCCCCCCCCTTTTTTTTTTTTTTTTTTGAAGGGTTGCATGAGCTCAAAGGTCCCCAAAGCTTTGTCACTTCTCAGAGGAACATGTAATCTTGTATCCGGTGTTAACACCGTTGAAATCTCCTGAATCGGAGCTCTAATCATTAGCACACGCATATGCACACGCAAACACACCGTTGGCTATAACATAATGTCTGTAAGCTCAGTTCCCCAATGGCAGCGTGCCTTTGATCAGGGGATTGGCTTCTTTCAGACCCCGATGACACATTGTGTGTGTGTGTGTGTGTGTGTGTGTGCGCGAGAGAGAGAGAGAGAGAGAGAGAGAGAGAGAGAGAGAGAGAGAGAGAGAGAGAGAGAGAGAGAGAGAGAGAGAGCGAGAGAGAGAGAGAGAGAGAGAGAGAGAGAGAGAGAGTCTTGTGTCTCGGGGTGAAAATGAAAAAAGCAACATAGCAGAATACACACACACACACACACACACACACACACACACCACTACACTCTAATGGCAATGGTCCCCGCTATCCGCCTATATTACAAAATATGATTTATAGCCCCAAAATGCAGACATGAGGTGCTTTAATAAGACAGGGAGCTTATAAAGTGGGACATGTGATTAAGAGCAGATCCCAGATCCTCTTGAGTCAATGAGAAGTGTATAAAACAGCCGAGCAGGGTTGTGTTAGGGGTGGGGGTGATAAGGACAGATGTACAGCCGTCCTGAAGGTAAGACTGAAAGATCTTATGGGCTGTCGACACAAACCAGCCGGAGCTGGAGCCCTGCAGGGATCCCCCTCTGTGGGAGAAGATATTACAAAATAGAGAAGGAATTCCTCTTTTTCATCTCTGTTGTACAATTAGAGAGGTAGTATTTGTTTCCTGGCATAATGAAACAAGACGTGGAGTAATGTGCCAGGTCAGGGTTTTCAACTCGACCACTGAGAAGTAGCCAAAGCCACGCAGCCCCTCCTGGCTGGCCTGTTTAGAAACTGAGGCTGCGTTACTCGTCAGCAATTACAAACTCTGCATGTGATGTGATCCAGGCTGCACTAGCACTAATTGTGGCATTTTAGTCAAAGGGTGGGGTCTCTGGGATCCTCTGGAAGGCTAGAAACACATGCACACATTTGTCCACGCCTTACTCTGCTGGCGAATTACAACATCAAAAAAAACAAAATTATAAAATTGTGTAAAATGAAAATATAACAGAATGCGAAATTATGCAATTCATTAAACCTTTATATATTTACTAGAAAATAGACTATATGTCAATTGTTTGAATTACAAATGTGCTGTTGGAGCAACATGTTTTGAATAATTGGGACCAGGGGAACAAAAGTCTGGAAAAACTATGTAATGCTGAATATCACCAGGTGGAGGCTCTGACAACTAATTCACTCAAGGTCATTACCTTGATTTGAGAAGAAATAAACATCCCAGACAAGCTGAGTCTTTCAAAACATAAAGATGTGAAATCCAACAATTTCAAAGAGAATCTAGAAAAATGTCTGCTGGCATTGTCTGCGAGCAGGTTTGGGAATATGCAGTGAACGTGTGAATGACACAGACAAAAGGAAAAACACAGATGTGAAAGCGGAAAGATCTAAAATAACAGACCAACAAGACAATATGATACTTGACTAGATTAGACTGTAGCTGCACTGTAAAAACCTCATGAAAAAGTTCAACTCATACTGATTGCTTTGAATCATTTCGTTACTTTACTTACTCAAACAATTCAAACATCACTAATATTTTGATTTGAGTAGAGGTAATTTGAGTATCTATGTCAACTTGAGCAAATGAAGTTACCGGCACAAATATATTTTAGTTAACTGGTATAAATTCTAGTAAATGATGCAAACCTAAATGTTTCTATTTGCTACAACTACTACAGGTTAAGTTGGCTTTAATTACTTCAAACTTTGTTGTGGGTCCTCAGTTTATTTGACATCCAGGTTACTTTAAGTAAAAACAGACAACCATCTGGCACTTTGAGCATTTATTTCCTTTAATTCTGAAAGCACCTTATTGAACATATTTTTTATGTTCACTGTTCACACCTGTTAAAATTCATACCCACTCACACACACATATATATATATATATATAGGGCTCAGAGAGGAGCTGGAGAGGGCTTGGAAGGTGAAGGTGACAGTAGTGCTCGTGGTAATCATGTCATATTATATATATATATATATCAAATACTAAATGTCCTCACATTGTGTCAACCTACAAATCATTCACAATAAACAAAGGATGTAGAACAGGCATAATCAGATCAAACTGTATCTAGAAAATTAATTTAAGAATGTCAATTTACTCACCAGCTTCATTGGTGAAACAAAACATGGACACAGGATAATTAAATGTGTCTTTGTCAGACAAATATGTAACACTACTGATAACCTGATATATGAGATGAACTGGCAACTGACAAGACTGGACTCCTCATGTCTATACAGCTGGGGAACATCAGTAATGACTACAGACAATCTTCCTCACATATTTGTAAATTTGACCTCAAGATACCTCTGTTATTTGTTCCGTGAGCATATTTCGCATATGATAAAAGAAAATGGTAAACTGGAGTCAAATATAGATTAAATGGCGCAATGTATCAAAAATCCTTGAATTGAAAAAAAAAAAAGTCATTAATAACATTAAATTGTTAATTTTCTTGGGATAAATGTGAAAGTGCAACCACTGACTTATTGCAAAAGTTCTGATGAAAATTGCAACAGATGCTGAGTTCTGTGATGAAACAGCTCGACCATCTGACAACTTTTATTCAGAAGCTTTCCAGCAGAGTTTCTGGACATGCTTCAGATCTCCAGCAGTGGAGGTGAAGCAGTACGTGTCCATACGTTTTTCAAACTAATAGACAGGAAATGTCGCTGTCTAATACTTTGACTGAAGGTCAGCAGTGAAACGAATCACACACTATGGGCTCAGTGAACCTAAGATCTTGAAGCGTGTTAAATTGCATGCTCACGCAAAATAAATGGTTTTGCTTGGGTTTGCTTGTGTTTTGAGGATGTTCACCTAAGATTAATACCATCATGGACATGCTCAAATCACAGTATTGGAATTAGGGTTTTGCATGAGAATGTTCTGCTGGAAACAATAGTTTCCTTGTGTGTCCCCACAAGCACAAAATGAAATGTCATACAATGGATTTACAAATATTAGAGGAGGAAGCCAACCATAAATTTAGAAAAACGAAAACTTTAATGTGTAAGATTATCTGTCACCAATTCAAAGCTGTGGGGGAAAGAAGAGCAAAAGAAGACATTCAGAAAAATATGAGGTCAATGCAACTGGACACACTGATTATGTGGTGTCACTGGTTTCTGTGCAGGAAACTGGATGGTGATTGTGTGACGTTGCTGATGAGGAGAGACTGAACCGCTACTGAGAATACTGGCTGATTTCTGACGTGAACACAAAAAGAGAACAGTTTGAAATATATCTCTGGCTTCATGTTGGCCCTGTGGTGACGTCACGGTGTTGCTTGTCCTGGCGGTAAGAGCCAAGTTAAAAATACAAACATCCTTTTTTCTTTCATTCAAACACTACTACATTATCAAGATATTAATAATGCAACTTTGACAGGACTTGCAGTTGTTTTAAATAAATATATTATTAATAATACAAATAGTGATCTATTTCATCAATGAACCTTCTATTTCTGCTTTGTCCAAGTAATCCCATGGGGCTGGAGCCTTTGCCAGCCTTTCCTAAGCTAAAGATTAATCATTAGTATAGAATATGGTGTTTAAATTGGACGTTTCTTTCAATAGATTATTGACTAAATTCAATAAATTCTTTTTGTATCATTTGACATTGGAGAAACAAGCGATATTGCGGTTCTGTAATGATGATCTTCATTGCTTGTTTGTACATTTTTTGCAATGTTGTAGGGTTATTTTTGTTACCATATTTTACTTCTATCTCTCTTTTTTCTTTTGTTTTGCAAATATTTGAAGATTTTTGGGTCAAATTAAGTTTTTTTGTATAAAGGTATAATTATTTGTGGAATGTTTGATCAATGCATGGTACTGTAACACTGTTGCTGGGATGGAACTCATTGGAGCAAAACACTGAAGGGCTACATTGTATGTTTTCAAAAACGTATAAAAAAAACAAGAAAAATGAACATAAAAAGAGACCTGTGATCTAAGTGTGACTTAATAATGTCACACCAAACTTCACCTGTAAACATGTTTGATAGCAATCAAGTTTAAAACTGATCTGACGTGTCCCGTGATGTTTGTCGTTCGATCAGGTAGACACCAAGTGTTTTGTTCCAACCAGCCTTCAAATGATTAGTTGCACTTTGGTACCAAATGGAGGGAAGAGAAATATGAGGGAATGGGGACAAAGTCTATTGAAAACTTAAAAAACAATATTTTCTGGCATTTATTACTGGCACCAGGCCTTTGGTGCTATTTTATATTTTTGGAATTATTAGTTTGGTTCGAAGTTATTATTCGAGTTGGCTATATTCTCTTTATGAGAGGAAGGAAAAGCTGTATTCCCCCGAATGTTAGCTCTCTCGGTCTTGACTAAATCCTCCTATTTTATTAACTCACATTAGTGAAATTTAAAGCTAATATTCAATTATGGTAAGCGTTTTGAACTTTGCATCCCCCCAAAAAATGTAAAGGCCTTTTTTTTTTTTCCACCATAGATGTTAAGTCCCAGTTTGTGTGAGTCTGAGGCTGCCCAAGCAGCTCAGCTGTAAAACTGGGGAACCCATTAGCATTGGAGAGACTTTAACAGAGACTTCCCTGAAGCTCTGAGGGCCGCGGCTGTCCAGGCCTCAATTTAGAGTCGAATGAGGCGTGTGGCAGGCAGGCAAGGTCTCGACATCTCCCCTGTTCCCGCTCTCTCTCTCTCCCTCTCTCCCTCTCTCTCTCTCTCTCTCTGTGCGGTCTGCTGCGTTGACCATCTGGGAGTAGATGCAGGAAAGGTACAGGATCCCAATCCAACTAGCTTTGTCAGCAAAGCAATGCGTTTTCCTCCCGTTCGTGTGTGCAAAACACAGAAAGACGACAAGAGAGAGAGGTGAGAGAGAGGGTGCCAGACAGAGAGAGAGAGAGAGAACGCGCCTGTCCTCACTTCGACTAGTGTCTGCTTACTGCTAGCCTTCCCCGGTCCTGCATTGCCTCATCCTATATGAGCTCAAAATGGGCTGGGACCCATGTGTCAGGGGTCGCACTGTGGGGACTAGGCTTGGCCTGAAAGCCTGGGAAACGTGTAGATATTTGGCCATATGCATCTTAGCTGCCAAGAGCAGAATCTGCCTGTATGTAGGCCCAATGCACAAGCAGAAATAGACACACACAACACAACACAACATGGCGGAGTAAGTGGGTGTAACACTGTGAAGAAATAGAATGGGAGGGGAGGGACTCGCTGTAGGTAAACAGGTTGGGAGCATCGTGGTTGGGTGGAGGGGGGAAAATCCCCCCGCAGGCTCCCTTCCCCCCTTTTGTCCTTCCACCACACACACCTCACAAATCATAGCAGCTTCTCACCAAAATCCGCATTCCTCAAGATTCAACTTCATGAGAAACATATGGCTGATGTGAATCACATTATTTCTGATTAAGTGAGTATTGGGGAAAAGCATCCATAATAAACATTTTGGATACTGGAAATGAATTCATTATATTGCCGTACTGCACTCTCTAATGAAAATTAAGCTCTGCCACAAGCTTGACTTTTTATTTGTTGGAATAGAATCTACAACATCCCTCTACAGTTAGACACATAAATGCAAACACACCGATTTTTATTTCTTCAAATGTTTCTGCGTCTAAGAAATTAGAGATTGTGTCAGACAGGCAATGCATTGAAAGAAAATGAAACCATCCTGGCTTCAGTGTGGACGTCAGAAAAACAGCTGCTGCAGCTATCGTTGCTGGCAGACAGCATCATGGTGCAATCAAATCCTCAAAAAGTGAAAGCATATAGGTAATTCTTTCGGTCTGCGTTTGCCACCCAACAAGGTGGTTTCATTCCAATGAAGCTAATAGCTCAGTGAAAAAACCAACTGCAGAGTTTTGGAAGGGTCCTCTCTCGAACTAGAAAATCACACCGATGGTATATCAGCTACCTTTCTTCTTGTAATCAGAATTTTCACTGATTGTGAATGGAAGTATCTATGTTCGTCTACCTCTCTTTTGTTTGCCCTGTGTTCAGTGTTGCTAGCGCTCGCCAGAGAAACTAGCAACGTGGCTTCTGGAAGCAAGCAAGGTTTTCTCGAAATTGAATAACAAATTAAATCAATAGATAAAGATAGATAAAGATTAAAATAAATAATGGACTGTGATGGTAAAAACCATTCAAATGAGCATTAATTGAACAACATTAAAACACAAGACTTGTGAAATTTGCACATTTTAACACTGGCAGGTTCCTTTTTAGCCTTTATGTCCAGAACTTCAGAATTTTCAGCATCTCCATGAAAAGCAAGTGTGATGAAACATAGCATAGCACAGACATTCATGTCAGAAACATTCAAATAGGGAATGCAGAAGATTGTACCAACAGGGAAAATGTTAAATCGTCTGCAGCAATAAAAAAAAGGTACTTGAATGACAAACCAATCAGTGACTTACTTTGACAGTCACATATCTCATGAAGAACAAGGAAAATGTGCCTTGGAATCCTTGTGCGCTGTTTGAAATCTGCCTGAAGAAAAAATTAATAGACCGACTCACTCACAGTCACAATTCACCATGACTGGTTTCCACCATGTAAAAGAGATGAGCTACAATAATATTGACAATACATGTTTGAGAAATCGTGACAATCAGAACGAGCTTAAAAGAGCAAACACATAATGCAACCCACAACTCCTAACATTTACAAGCGACCATGGTGCTTTCAGCATTTTACAATAAGCTGTGTGAATTCAAGGTCACCCGAATATCCAGCAGTGTATTTTTCTTGTTAAATTACGAAATAAAGCCATTTTTATAACTAGGCGACTGTCATATATTTTCACACAAACACTTTCATGAATATTTATTAAAGTAACAGGATTGTATAATAATAAATTCAGTAAAAATAGACCTGACAGCTCGAGACCAACTTAAAATATGACTTGTCTGCACGAGACAATGCATCACTTTTCATTACATGCAGTTTGCGCAACAGTGGATTCTTCTTGTGGTGTTTACCTGAGTCTAAAGGCAGTGACATATGCTTCGACTTGTCAGATATGAATCACGGAGATTAAATCGTGTCAGGGGACAGAGTAAAGTCTGGCTGGAGGTTTGAGGAGTCATTACACGAAGAAGAGAGTGACGTGTAAAGTGATGGCATGTCATTTGGTCATCAAGCACGCTCTACCCTCCAATTCACGCCGTCCCACAATCAGCTGAGGATCCAGATGAAAGGAACGAGTGACAACATGGCAGAGAGGAGGGGGAAAAAATGTATAGAAAGACAAAACAGACAGAGGAGGGGAAAAAAATACCGCTGCTGTGAACATCGGCGGAGGATAATTAAAGGGCAGGATCTTGTCATGCCATGCGATTACTCAATTCCTGTGATATCCCTGAGAAGCTCCAGCTCCTGCCTGCTCTATAATCTAAAGCTTGGCCGGGAGATGCTGCACAGGAGGAAGTGCTTGGCAGAGTTCACAATGTCACGAGTAAATCATGAACATGAGAGGATTAAGGGAGGTTCCTTTCCTTTTATTTTGACACAAACTCTGCCTCTTGTAAATTGATAGTTTTGGGCTCGCTGTCTGTATTGCCCCAGAATACAGGCAACGGGCTGTTCAGCATATGAGAAATAAAACAGTCCTCAGAAGAGGACATTAACCCTCCATATCAGCAAATGATAAAAACCAATAATGTGTTCAGCGCATGAGTCATACTGCCCGAGGGAGTACCTGAGTATGAAACTTTATTAAGAGCTCTGTAAACCTGGGGCATCTAAATTACACCTTTTATTATTAATCGCCTAAAAAGAAGCCATCTATTACTAAGAGCACGTCATTCTGCTGTTGGTGGAGCAGCCAGTGATTCACGACGATGAAGCACAGGAAACTACTCAGGTAAATTACACAGAGGGCAGGAAGAGCGCAAACCACTATAGAGTCTGGAGTCATACCGGCTGAATGAGTGAGATTGGGCATAACAACACATACCAAATAGACTGCCAAATTAGACATGGATAGAGGAAAACACAGATTATATATGCTATTTACATCTCACTTTGTTTTATTAGATGCTACTCCCACAAAACTTGGCTGAAATGATGGCCATCGTCATTTATTTGATCACTTTTGTGTCCCCAATATGCCACACAGACCACAAAACAGAGCAAACCTTCTAATTTTATAGATTCAAAATGTTGAACTTAATTGAGGCCTTTGGTGCCTGTCATGAGCGTGTGATTTACACAATTTGCTTAGATGAAAATAGAAGGAGTTTCCTTATAGGAGACATGTTTGTGTTGACATTCATCAGCCACTCATAAAGATAATTACTGCATCACCAAAAGACCTTTCAAATCACATAAAAATCCCCAAATTCCAGTGCTGCAATGAGTCCAAAGTTGAAACAACAGTAAAATAACTCTTCGCTTCGAAGTGCAGCCATTCCTCCGACAGTCCTCAAGCAGTTCCCAGTACTTCTCCCTCTTCCTCTCATGAGCCTCCTCCATCCAGTCTTCCCATCGTACTATGAGCTCGAGCAGGATGACTTGCCTTGCTGCTTCAGAAAATTAGATTATGTCAGGTGTGAGTCTGGACTGGGTGATGTGTGGTGGAATTTTCAGCTGCCTCTCCAGGTCAACTGTCATCCCCCAGTCTAAAACTCTGGAGAGTAAACCAGCAGAGCAGTTCTTCTGTGCTCTCTCTGGTATCTGGTATTTGGGAACACAGGGGGCTTGTAGGTGCTTCAGTTTTGCGCCAGGTAAATAGGTTTGATAGACTCAGGAGGACGGTGTACACCACCTGGACCAAGAAGCGTGTCCTCTGTGGGGTTCCACTCCCAGATGTCACTCCAGGTGACTCTCTGTCCCATCGCCTGCTCCCATTTAATCCAGGCACCTTGGTTCCACATGGTTACTGCTCTGCTGGTATTGTCCTCCCCAACTGAAGCTTGCACATCCTCTCCTCTGCATAGCTCCCGCTGGCAGAGTTGTTCCTGGTTGCAGTTAGGCTCTATCTGGTCTGTGTCGCGCTGCTGCTGCAAGGATGAGCTCAAGGTGGGTCTCAGACTGTTGGACTGCCTCAACTACCCTCCACTTCCTTACTGTCCTCACCACAGTCCCTTCCCCAGACACCCCAGAGTATTGCAGGTGTTCTGGTGAATATTGTGTTACCAACCTTAACACATAACAACCCATCAAATATGAATGGGAAATGGTCCTGGCCAATCTTGCCAGTTACTTTCTCCCCTCTCTTTGTTTAGTTGTCATTTATTTTCACGAACTCTGTACATCTTCGTCACATGTGAGTGCATATGTGTCTTCTCATGAATTACATATAGGTATGTTTCCTGATTTAAGCGACAGTGTGAACACATGAAAAGTTTAAATTGGACTGCAGTGAAGATGTTCACTGCAGGGATTCGTGAAAAATTGTGATAGAGAAGGTGAAGGAGTGGAAGAATAATCTATACCACCAAAAAAATTTAAACATGAGCAATAGGCAATTTCAAATAATTCTTCTAAATAATACTTTTTTTTAAATGTAAAAAAAAAAAAAAGGATTAACTGACATTGGAGAATCAATTATAACCTCAATAACTTTGGAAATATTTACCCTGCTTAAAGTTTTTACATGTTTTGAAAACCATTTTGGTGAGATAAATTAGATTTCAGTATTATGCCTGGTGTGTTGATCCTGTTGGATGTTTTAATCCAAGTGTACAGTACATTTCACATTAGCGTTGGTCTAAAACTGCACTATGACAGACATCTTTTCAAACAACATATTTGTTCGATTGGTTGTTAAAGCAGGATTTGCTGCATGCATGGCATTTGGTTTCCTGAGGTTGTCTCTTCCTTCACCTGGACTGGATGATTGGCCACAGCTGCAGCTGCTTCATCGTCAGCACAAGTGTTAAAGCCAGAGCAGCGCTGACTGCATGACTGTTGAAGTGTGTGTGTGTGTGAGTGTGTGTTGTTATTGAATCTGGTTTGATTTTCAGAAGCTTTCAGAAGTTTCTTTTCTAGAAATTAAAGAATATTAATACCGTAAATGATGACCTCTGCTCCCTGAGCACATTAGAGAACAATAACATGTAATGAATGGTGAGCTATATTGAAGCAAGCATAGAGATGATGAGCTGAGAATTCTATGGTAAAATACACATTTTCCCTTTTTTTAAAAGGCCCAGTGTTGTGGTTGCAATAGGTTTCAAATCAAGCAGAGGTTAGGTAGGGTTTGGTTCTTTTGTTTGTTTGTTTTTTAAAGGTGCCAGGAATAACACATGCTGTCTTTGGTGTATACGTTTACTCAAGTGAACAGGACACTAATTGGCATGCACACAGAAGACATTGTACACAATATTATCCAAGGTGTCTATGTTTGAATACTTCATTTGATTACAAAACCTGTAAGAGGGTAAGGGCTATTTATAAGAGAGGAATGCAAACCTTTTATGCCTGCTGCAGAAAGAAAGAAGAGTGAGGGATTTGGCCCAGAGGGAGTAGCTTTTACTGTTTGTGTCAAAGGTGAGAAATGCTCACTTAATAGCTTTTAAATACACTCAACACGTATTAGTCTTGAGAAACATTGACATCTATTGAACTAGGGTTGGTAATTGATGGCAGGCAATTGTTGATTTGAGTCCTTATGTGAAAATTTAACAGATTTTAATGATTCTTCAGTGATGCACAAAAGAAGTTCATGATAGATTTGAGTGCTACAGTAGATTAATGTGTGAAATGCATACAATACCTGGGCATCAATAATTTGGATTTATTAGATAACTTTGAACATGCTGCTCAACCATCCCACTTTGGTTAGTGAGGGCTGAAACTGATCATAACTGACTGAATAAGCAGATTACACCCAATAAAGGTTGTCGATCCAGCATGACACTAAAACAGAAATTGATTGTATCTCTCACACATCAACACATTTACACCTACAGGAAATTTGGAGTTACAATGTAACCTCACATCTATGCTTGGGGGAAAAAAAATCAAGAGTAAGCAGGGAAAATCCATGCAGGAAGAGTATGCAAACTGCACACACAGAAAGACCATCATTTGGAAAGCAACCACGAATCATGGTTCAAATTAAGTGCTGTTTGCATGTGATCCAAGGATAAATAGGCTCCAAATATATCTTTATATCTATAAACTTAGAATTAAATTTCTATTCAAATTTTATCATGTTTGACTTAAATTATTATATCAGCACCAACTGTTTGGTGTACTCTTCCTTCTTCGTTCAATGTTAGTTGGGGTAAATTGTGGAACTCTACAACAGAACATACATAAAATGAAATTACATAACTTGAAACTAATTGTGTTTCAAGTTTTATTTTTTGTTTCAAGTGTTTTTATTCAAAATCACAAAAAGATGCTGAAAGAGGTTAAACTTAGAATTTAAAAAAAGATCTTTGATTATTTATTGCCCTCATACGTCTATGCATGTGCCATCCCTGGAAGTTGAAGCAAACAGCACCTCCGCTGTTGACAGGATCACATAAATTTGCACGTTTGGTCCAAAACATTTCAACCTCAGTCGATTAATTAGCACTTTCCTCGAGTAGCTGTATCCGCTTCATCTGCCTGGAGATTTATGCCCGTAGGGAAGAGAGGGAGCGCTCTCTGATTTCAACCTTCCGTCGTCATTTTTATTCCTACTTGCCTCCCAACCCTCCTCTCTGACCCATTCCCGCCTTTTTCACCCACCGACCACCCTCCATAACAGCACTGATCTGTAAAAACATACAAACATGACACTGAGTCTATGATAAACACCAGGTCTGCATTTAGAGAGGAGAGGAAATCAACTCCAGTTCAGGATGTGACCACTACCTCTGCTCAGATCAATCATACTCCAGCAGACCTGCATGTGGGGGGCAACCGTATCAGTACCGCAGTAGGGGGAGGTGGGTTTTGGACACACACACACACACAGTCCTTCACTTAGACACACATACAAACAAAAGCTGTGGTATACAAGTTTCTGTCCAGTGCAATGCACACATGGGCACAGCACACACAAAGTTAACAAGTCTCCCAGGCAGACAGGTAAAGAATGAGCCCGCTGCAACTGGATTCCTGTGCCGTGGTGCTGGGTTTACACTTTCAACTCCCCTTTCCTTATCTCTCAGATTAGCTCGATAAGAGAATTATGAAGCCAGACGGACATCTAAAGCTTCCTGGGGGGTCAACAGCGTGATGAGAGACAGCCCGGGAGGGGAGCCCGCCGCCTCTGAAACACTTAACCCTCCCAACCAACGTACATGCGCGCTCATATGCACAGACCCCCACCCAGGGGCTCCACTTATTCATTTGCTCCATCATCCCTTTCTCCCCTTTATCAGAAAGAGAATGCGCGGGAAACAAAGGAGGAGGGAAGTGAAGGAAGGCAGTGAGTACAGATAGCCTTGCTTCTGTGACTTCCTTCCTGTGCATTCCAGGTTTTGTGACCCTCCTTCAAGGACAAAGAGCTGAAATACACCCCCCCTCTCCCTCCCCCCTTCTTCTCCTTTCTCCAAATTCAGGGGGAAAAAAGAAACTTTCTTTCCAAGTTGCAGGATGTAAAGAACGATAAATTATGGAGGTCAGGAAGTCACCTGATCGCGGGAGCAACTCAGCAATGCACAGGTACAAACATCTGGGGATGGAATGTCCGTTAAGCATATGCAGCACAAGGCACATCATTTGGTTGAATGGACGGAGAAACCAGCGATGGTTGTGAATGTGCTCCTTATTGCAAGCTAAATTGTGATCTCAAGATGTTTCTATATTTTTACAGAACACTCTGATTTTGGTTTTACCATGTTTGCTTGGCATGCATATTATTGATTTAGGATAATGTGACGAAAAAACACAAAAATTCTGATGTGATGGTGGTTCTCAAATGTCACTTAATCTGTGAGGTCTTGTGTCAGGAGAACGACTTTAATTAAACTGTGAGAATAAATGAAAAAGTATAGGTGGATACAATTGAGAACAAACATAATTTCACAAGTGGAGTTGTAATGGCTACAAGTAGCAACAACAACAAAAACTCTGTTTGTAAAATCAATGTACAAATCATAAATTGTTTTGGTAAAGAAAACATCTTTCTGCTCGCTTTAGAAATTCAGTTACCGGTAAATGCAAAGATTTCTTTAAAATCACAACTTTCCAAATGATATTGACATCTGTTTATATGATCACCTGCATGCAAACATAATTTCTGTCAATAATACCACCATCTCTATAAATGTCTGGACAGAAGATAACCAATAGCATCCATCAGTTTGGAATGAAAAAATAACCCCGATGCAATGATAACAACTTGTTTGAAATCAAATGAAATTCACATTAGTATAATCTGACTTCAGTGGGGAAAGAAAACTGGAAAATATCTTACAAAATTGATGAATAACAATGTCTATGGTCTAACAGATCATTGTGATATCTTTCGACACTGCTTTAAAATCTTTTGCCCCCGATCACCCCTTTAAACAAGGCAATGATGACTCCCGACCTCCTTGCATGCTGCATTACATTCTGACTGCTTCCAGCAAAGCGTGACGTTCTTCGCCTCCAGTTTCTCCTCGGATTTGAATATTTCTTAGAGGTTCAACAAGGTAAGGTATCCAGTTTTTACAAGAGACGTGCAAAGTTTAAATAAATGTCAGAAGAAATAAACAGACATGTTTTGACTTCTTCTCCTTATTTCACTCAGGTTTTGATTGTAAGCCCTTGGAGGAGTCTCAGTGCCCAGGAGGAGAACCAGTTGGGATTACCATAGCCAACAGCCACATGGTCTTTATCCTTGTCATGATATTGTGTGTCACTGGAGAGAAACCGCTTGGTGTTTTCTCAACCACACGGTACTAAAACTCAACAGAGAACCACATCTCCTGCAAGGTTTTCTATTGGCACAGAGGCATCTGCTCCCTCACCCATAACCCATCCTCCCTTGGATGCACATCTACTGCCAGAGTTGAAGAGTTTTTAAAGAGGCTTTAAAGGAACAGCAAACACTACCCTGCCCATATACCCCAACTTTCCCCACATTTCCCCCTCGAATCGCAAAACTGGCAAGTCTCGGCGTCCGTCCATCCCATGATTCATCTTGCAGCTCTGTCATCTGTGGCTGGTGACGCACCCTATAGCCCGGGGCATAATTAAACCTCTTACAGAGATTGCAGCTGCAGCGGTGCCTTTGCCATGTGATCCCCCTGCTATGGTATCATCTATCAACTGGGCAAAAATGCCCCTCCGGACCCCTCAACTCCAACCTTCTTCACACTTGTGCCCTCGCTCCGGGCCCAGACCAGCCAACCCCTCATGCCATGCTAATTTAATCCAAAAACACTTCCTATAGCAGCCTGTTAATGTCAGAGTAGATTTCCTCTGTGTTCTCTGCGACCCAGAAAAGAGCACCACCCTGCCACTTTGCCAGGAACCTTCCATGGTTTTGTGTTTCCCAACAAATGGCAAATGTGCTTCAAAACCAATAAACCTACGCCTGATATTTATTAGGCTGTTATTCAAGTATTCCTTCCCTGCCCGGCCAAACGGAGATGCACACGCACGCCTACATACATACATACATACATGGAAGTGTGAGCACACACATGCAAGCAGTCACACACCTTTCGTCAGCTGCAGACATATTAGTAATTCTAATGTGGAGCAGAAGATTAAAGACTTGAGTTGTCTTGGGTGTTACAGTACACGTCTAGCTTTACTATGCAGACCAGAGGTCAAGAAGAGGAACACAGAGGGAGGAAATTGAGAACATTTCTTGATTAAAGGCCTGTGGAACATCTAACCTTTGACTGCACACAGGCGGTGCAGTGTTCTGACTGAAAAGCCTGGGTCCTTTCAATGTGTTTGCTACCTTCAACTGCACCTGGAAAGAAAGGATGATGTGGGCAAATAGTCAGAGACTCGCATCGCTTGCCCAGACATCTGGGGACAAACTGGTAAAAGCAGCAGCCAGCTTGGCAGAAGTAGTTATTGTTTGGCTGGGTTAACTGTGTAGATTGACATCGCTGTGTTTTTGTATGGAAATAACTGGCATATATTGCACATTACCCTCTCAACGTCATTTTTATGTTGATGCTCTGGTTTGTAATTCAAACTCTGGTCACTGTGGTGCTCGAATAAGGATTTTGATGACAGTTAAATGGTCACACAAACAAGTAAAATGTATGTCTCCGTTCTTTGTGACCGAAGTGTAAAACCGTTTTCACAGTGAAAACAAGTTTATGGGGTGCATCTCCACCTCTTCCTCTCATTCACTCAAACTAGTTTCCTCATGTCCCTTGACCTCGCAGCTTCTCACCCCCACCAAGCCACTATGCCTATCCATCCTCCCTCAGCTCCATCATCAATCTCTCAGCGAAAATCTCGTTTCTGCCAGTTGTTTCCTCGACTGCCAGTGTGTTTGCTGAGACCCCGCAACAGCTCCCCCTTTCCTGCCTGGTCAGAGGCTAATAAAACTGTCTTGGTCAGTCACAAGACACCCTGAGAAGGAGAGCATAAATGGTGGAGTTGGCGAGTGGGTTGGAGGAGGAGCAGGGTCACAGCTCAGAATATGCTCCGTCAGACCTGAGTGGCTAAGCTGAGGGGAGGTTCTCCTCGCTCCCTCGGACCTCCAAACCGGTAGGATGATAAATGTTATTTAAAGGAGACAGTAAAACACAACTATTGCATAAAGTCATCAATTAAAGTTAATTACAAATATATGGGAGTTTGATTGAATGGGTCCCCAGGGAGTGATCAGGCAGAGAAGCTGCAGGCAAGCCTTCGAAAGTCGTCAGATGAGCGGCACTGACTCACCAGCATTCCTCCAACTGGGACCTGGTCTGTGTAAAGGACTTCAGCGAGCGGGTATGATTCATCCCTGGTCAACATAAAAGCAAAAACCATAACAATATTGGTCACTAACACTTTGGAGTCGAGATGAAGGATTTAGAAATATCCGTTTGAAGTCATGCTGTTTTACAGCAAATTTATGGCCATACACCATTGGTCATAAGCACCATCTCTGGGGGACACAGCAGTTTATGTCCCTCCAAGTCCCACCAAAATGTTGTTGAACCAGTCAGGGCAAAATACACCAGGGAATGTGTCACACATACCAGTGACTGATCAATTGGTCTGACTGGTAGCGTAATAACATAATATTTAATGGAATATTCATGGGATTACCAGGAAAGACACCCCACAGTCACCACAGATCAGGTCAGAAAAGTATTCTAACCCCTAAAAGCTGACAATTACCATTTAGAGTAAAATTTTGGTTCATGTTGTATTCTGGAGACCCATGATTCCTGAACTTTTAAGACATAATTCCTCTGCATCATTGATGATTTTTTTGTTCCATCTACATAATTTTTCAGTAAGGCAACCATGATTCTAAAATTGATTGTAGTTGCAATATAAACATTATCATTATTATAGGCAGTGTCTGAATAAGGAAATGAAATGAAGGATTATCTTTCAAAAGTCATGCAAAAAAACCCAGAAATCTGACAATGATAATGATTGTACATGCGTTAGCATGCATACTTTGTGTATGTGCTCACGTCTGTGTTTGTGTGTGTTTGGGGGATCTGTTACATTTCAGACAGGGTGCTTTCTTACTGCTTCTGAGTGTTGGGGTGCAGCCGTGCATGCAATCAGTCTGCGTTTCTTTATAATTTTCAATAGGCCCGTTTTTTAGCTTCCTATAACTCAACGCCAACTCACCAACACAATCACACGTTCCCAAACACGCACATACCCAGATGCAACGAAGCACACGCAAAAAAAAACCCCAAAAACTTTTACACTTTTTTTTTTCCACGGGCCAAATGATTTAAACCAGTTCCTCATTCATCCAGCAGACTCCATGTGTTTCCCATGTTGCTCTGACAGTCCCTTTTCATGTGATCTTCATGTTTTATTTCAGAGTAAAAGGGACAGAAAGTATAATCTCTGTATCATGTTATAAAGTAGAAATCACACTGTGGGGGAATTGCACGAGAAGAGAAGAATGGTAAATCGGGTGGCGGGGTGGGGGCTCGATGATGGTGGTGGTGGCAGTGTATAAATCTTCATGGGGTTTGCAGGGAAGGAAACTCTTATGCTGAAGAACAAGAAGCACATGTAGCGAGCAAGCTACCAGGAAATTGGTATAGTCTTGTATGATTTTATAGGGATCTTGGGCATGCCCTTCACATTAATTAGGATGTGGAGTGCGGAGGTATTTTTTACAGGAAACTAAGTATGGAACCCCTGCTGTCCGCCCCAGGGCTCCAGCTCCTGAGTGAAGAAAAAAAAAACACAAAACTAGCGCACTCTGTAACCAAAGTAAAGCAGGATAATGCAGGTCATATGCACACAAACATGCTGACACACACTGAGAAGCTCGAACACACGAATGAACAGGAACCTACCCATGCACGCATGACAGGAACATTTTTGTTGAGGGCAAACGAATGAGAAAATTTTGACTGACTGATCAAATTTATTTGTCACCGGCAGATTTGTTTTGTTTATAAAGTTATGTTGTTAAGGAAAGTTGGACTTCAACTCCCCCGTACATACTTCCATTTAGATTTAGATTTAATAACATGATCCCGGCAAAGTAAACTCGACCTTAAAGCTGATGTTCTGACCTCAGATCTGTATTCCTGCTTGAAAGTCCTTCTGCTGGTTCAGACCAGCGTGAATGTCTTGACTGCTTCTGCAGATTCCTCATCTCTCTGCCCACCCAGGTCGCTCTTCCAAAGTACACAGCAGTAACTTTCATGCTGTCTGTAGTTAATATGGCACTTCTGAAATCACAGTAGTCCACCGCCAACATGCACTCAGACCAAAGAGAGCTCATAAACCAGCCGCATCATTCTCATTCATCCACACATAAACATTTACTGGATGTTTCTCAATGTACACAAAAAAATAATCACTCTCAGTGATAAGATAAAAACATCACGACTAAAACTGGATTAGCTGGATTTCTACGTCAGAGCATCTGAAAAACTACAACTCTTGCACGGCATTTTGGGCCTGCAATGGTTAGTATCTGTCAAAAATTACTCAAGGTGATGTAAGCAATTAAGCAATGACTCATTGACGCCCACTATCTGACCCATCAGGCAAGTTATTCTTTAAAACATGCATACAAGATTAACTGGTGACTTCAATTTACCCATAATTGTGAAAGTGAGCGTGTGTGGTTGTATGTTTCTCTGTGAGTGGACTTTTAATCTGTTCACCCATTGTCAGCCAGAATTGGTTCCCTAAATTGGGTAAGTAAATAGCATCCATGCCTTGCTTGAAGAAAAAAAACAAAACAAAACAAAAAACCAATGAATACATTTTATAAACATCCAAGCTGTACTAGAATTCTCATTCGAAGTAATGTTAGTGTGATAACAGAATAGAACATCTCTGCATCAGTAAGTGTTGATAAGTATTAACAAGTCTAGGACTTCTTCACTGAAATAGATTATATGGCTGATGTAAACAAACATCCTTGATCTTTTATTAGATCCCGAGCACATCAGCAGCTGCTGAAACTGTATTTTGTGTTGCAACTGATAACTACATTCATTTTCACCCAATGAATCAGAACATAAGACTAAAAAGTTCTGTCTTCACTCTGTTTTAATATCGTTTAAAAAAAAAAAAGAGAGAGACAAAAAAAAAAAATATATATATATACAAGGACACATTTTCCACAGTCTTGGAAGCATTTAGACTCAAACCGTGGCTGTTTTGGAGAGTCTGAAACACATTTAGGGGGAAAGCCTTAAAACTAAATCCACATGTTATAGTCCGCTGGAGAAACAACACAAACGTCCCCATACATGGTTAAAAATCATAAAGAAAATATACTTTGGAACATATACTGTGTATTTAGCTGAGTTTATATCCCTGTTTAGAATTGTACAGTTTTTACATTTGCTTGTTGTGGTGATTATCTTCGTTTTGGCCAAAATATACACACAACTGTTAATGAAAAGACCTTTCTATATTAAGATTATTTCCTATGAGAGTTGATACCCCACAATAGGTCACCAGAGAAGTTAAGGTAGATGTCTTTGAATTAACTTTTAAATGTTCTTTTCGTTGCAGTAAATGATATAACAAGAAGGTTAAAGATAAGAACTACAATGTTTTTGCTGGTAGACATCACTTTCATTGAATGGCCAGTGTGACAAAAACCTTAAAACCTTGCAGTGTCCGTGGCTGTTTTTCAGTCACACGTGTAATCGTAGCATCGAAATCCAACTTTCCCACCAAGAAAAACTGTGTTGCCCTTATTTCTGGCCCCTTGCACCCCTACACAGAGAGGGCTGTGGGTAGATTCACAGTTGGAGAGGAGGAAGAACCAGCGGCGTGTGTAGCACAGTGTCGCGACAAGCTGTGTCTAAATGTCTTGATGTATGTTTACACAATCTAATGCACAAGTTCAAAGGTGAAGGGGAAAAGGGCTTTTAATGTTTCCGGGTTTATTTATTCAGCCTTGCGTCTGGCTAAGAAGTAACTCCCACCCAACACCAACATCAGCCCCCCCCCCCACCCTTACCACCCTCCCTCCCGCCTTCCACCCTCACTTCAGGCCCTCCTACAGGCGCTCCCACCTAAAATGACATCTCGAGACCTGCGATATGATTGGTGAAGAGCATAAAGCAGCCAGTGTGTGTGCGTGTGAGTTTGAAAGGAGCTGCAACGTCTGCTTAAATGTTTCTCTTTTCCTTTTTTTTCCCATGGCAAGTGAACTACACACAGTAGTAAATATAAAGGTCATAAATCAGTCCAACACATTTTCCTGTGGAGGGGTGGAGCAGGGTATTATTGATTTCAAACGGTTCGTGTAATTTACTTTACAAGAATGGATCACAAGGTTTAATGGGGAGTTCTTTCATTTTTTTTTTTTTTTTTTTTAAAAGAGAAGTTTGAATTATATGTGGAAACCTGTGCATCTGCAATGTATATGTATAAAAAGGCAAAATCTGTAACGCCTTTATTCCAAGCAGATGTTCAAAATAGCATTAAATGTGCACACACACATGCACACTCAATAAAAAAAAAGTTTCGCTTTAGGTAGGCAGACTCAGTATGCCAAACTTTAACTGTTGTTCCTGTGAGCATAGTCAATCATAAACAGTCGACCCATTTTATTTGGCCAACTCGCTGTTAGTGGATAGGGTTGGCACTGCAGCCCGAGGCTCATAAAATTGACATGTCTGTAAATTCTTGCATTTATTGACACAAATTAATAGATGCAAAACCTTGCTCTGCTATTTCATCCTGAATTTTTTATTTTTTTTCACTACCACCTGGACCAGATGGACAGCTTTTGGATGAGGTTCCCATTTAAAGGAAGTGCTATTTTTCATCTTCCTTTTCTGAAAAATCTTTTAGTACAATGTTGTGGCCAGACTAAACACACAACAGAAAAGTTTACTGTGCACAGATGCACACCAGTTCAATTCAAGTCCAGAAACTGCAGCCAGAGAGTCATGGCTGACTGTATATTATGACTACCAGGGGGGCTCTCGTCTTCAGACAAGGACAAACCATTACATTATGCAGCAGAGAGAAAACGCCGGAGGGGATGATCTGAACGTCGGAGCGGCTCTGTCTGCGTGTGCTCTGTGTCTGTGTGGGTTTTCCTACAGGTGATCCAGTTTCTTCCCACAGTCCAAGGACGCAGAGCTCACGTGACCTGAAAATGGAAAAGTCTCAGTAAGCACGCAGCTGGATTTTCTGAATTGTGCTCAGTTGTTGACCCGATACTGGACTGAGTAAATGCAGAAAATAGCATCAGGAAATTAGAAAGATGCAGTCATAGAAAATTGCTCCAGTTGTTCACAAAAGGTGAAAAATGTTCCAAAATCCAATTAGAGTATCTTCCACAGTTCTGGACCTGCCAGGTTTGGACTCAAACAACTGCTCAAACCACATAAAGACTAACTAGCTCCTTTAAATACATCATTTCTCCACATTTTATTTGGAAATGCCTTCGAAGTGAATCATTTATTGTATGATTTGAAAATTCTCACCCACTTGTTAAAGGATATAATAACAACAGGTAGATGTCGTTAAAAATGAGTTTTTAGAGTGACAGAATGAACACAATTCAGATATAAAAAAGTTGCCCGCCGTCGGTTTATTATAAAAAGGCATTGAAACTCACTTTGGTCGATGATTCTTTATGTCGTTTACTGTACAAAAGAAAAGAAATGTTACACGACATGATTTTTAACTATAATAAAATATCATCATTCTTGTCGTACACCAAACAATGGCTTTGGGTTTTCTGAAATAGCTCATTAATTGAATGTAGCCATAACCAACAAAAGAAGGAAGAAAACATGAATACATTCATTAAAAAATTTTTTGTTTTATTTCCACCTACCGAGTCGAGATATTAAATAAAAGTTTAAGTCATGGTACCGCCAGTAATCCCTTTGAATCTGGATGTATGTTAAACACACTACATTTGTCAGTTGCAATCTTCATTAATCCAGTCCATTACTCCCTTACACATAGATTTTAAATTAGGTCAAACAAAGAGAAAACAAGAAAATTGTTGTCTCTGTTCATTATTTTTTAGATGTACATAAAAGGAAGTAAATTAATCCAAGGTCTGTTTTAAAAGTAAGAGTTGTTGGCTGTCTCTTTGGTTTACTCAGCTGTATGGAATTAGAGCGGCTGACCTTGCTCCGAATCAGCTTTCTGATCCACCTGTGATCCCACCCAGCAGCAGGAAACACTGTACATTATGGGCTAAACGTGCCATGAATTATGGGCTAAGGTTTTTACCCCCGGAAGAAGGTCCTTTCATGTCCCAAATTGCCGGCCAGTGAAAAGAAAAGTAGCGGCTCTCCTGTGGCTTTAGTTGATGACTTGCGACGTCAGATGTATTGAACTGATGCAGTTTATGTAGATCATCCCTTCAATTTTCAACCAAAAGCAAACAGGCCGTGGGCTTTGAGCACAGACTACCTCCTCTGGACTGGTCTCATTTTCTCGGTTCTACCCCGGTCTGTCCCCTCCTCCCCGCGCTAACAAGATGTGCCAGTCACAGGACACCCTGCAGGCTCCGGAGACCGCCGCCTCCGTGGGACAGATGAGGAGCAGGCTTTTGCCGATCAGCCTGGCTGGAAATCAGGAATGCCCTTCCACCTTCTCATCCTTATGCCTTAATGGCTCATACCAGACTCACCAGGAGATCTGTGACCGCACCATCCTCAAACCATGAGAAGTCTTGCCACCAACTTCCCCAGAGGTGGAGGATTATGAGCCCAAATGCTTTGCATCTGTTGTGCCTTCTATCAGTACACGCCAGAGTGCCGTTTACTAAATGTAATGTGAGTCAGTCACATGTCCCTGCGAGGTTAAAGTTTCATCTGTGGAGCATGGATGTTTCTCATTTGAAAACAGATAAAGGACTCATAGATGCACTGAGTCTTTTCTATTGATTGGCGCCATCAAAATGCATGGGAAGACAAGAAAATGGCACGGGAATTGCACACGCTCATTAAAAGAAAAATTTCTTTCAGTACTCTTCTGGTATTTTTATCATTTTATTGTATTTTTTTATGAGAACACAATTTTTTTTTCTCCTCCCTTTCCGTTTTGCTTCTTTGCCTCAGTTTACTCATTTTACTGGCTTTTTTCTCCGTTCAGCTGGAAGTGCTCTGCTTTTCTTCACAAGGATTTTATGGCTCTCTAACAGAGTGTTGAGACACAAAACACTTCAGCAGTGCTGAAGAGATGGCGGGACAGGACTGACAAACACAGAGACACACAGCTTTGGAGGACTGAGGAGGAGAGAGATGAAGATGGACAGGACGAGAGCGTGTATATGTTTGAGTTGACGGCCAACATATTTCAGTGTAAAGACCGAGCACTTTTTCTTATCTTTTGTTATTTGAAGTTGTTTCCAAATGTCGGAGGAAACGTGTTTGGCTTCCAGAGGAAATATAAGGTGTCAAATGTACCTGTTCTGCCCAGTTCTGCTCCGATTTAACGGTGATGACCCACATCTCACGCTCTTAATGGTTCACAGCACTGTTTCGCAGCGTCTGTTCAGTGTCTGTCTGAGGGTGGATGTACGGTTCGAGGGCCAATAAGTGTATGAGCAACAGAGATGGATGGCTGACTTCAGAATAATCATAGTCAGCGCAATGACCCAGCAAGTCTATAAGTTTACAAAAAATGAGATCTTGAATTTCAGTTGAGATCCTCATTCTGGATATCTCTGAAAAGAACAAAGAGGTAATTTACAAAAAAGCATCTGGACCAAGGACTAAAACAAGCCAAGCAGCAGAGAGCATTCCCATCCTCTGCCACGCCCCCTCCCTCCAAAACTGAAAAAAAAAAAGCCCATGCCGTCCCTGCAACCACCACATCTCGTCTGTTTATCATAGGATCTCCAACACACAATCAAACATGAAAGGATGAGTGCTCGCCAGAGCCTTTCGAGATTTTGTGGAAATGTGACATCTCTGGAAACATTTAGCCTGTCATAGCTGCTGCTGCTCTTCAAAGAGTGTCGAGAGGAATAGATTAATGTTGCTTCTGTAACAAACCTCCTTCCCGTCTGTTCTCCTTCCCTACTAAACGCGCCGGCTCCCTATATCTACTGTAACCATGCACAGGGATTACTGTGTAATAACGAGGCAGCAAATCATTGTAAGATGTTCAGATGTGTGTCAACATTGATGCGATTTCAAACTGATAAGACATTTGTGTTTAGTTTTGCACATTGCTAAATGTTTGCTTCTCTGTCCCATTATGTAATCTAGGCTTGAACTAATCTATATGTCTTTGAGTTATGCCGACCAAATGGGAAAGGCATGTGAACACATACCATACAGTTGTATGTAATACCAAATGGGAGGCACACTGGGTGTTATCCTGTATCTTTTACCATCAGTGCAGGTCTGTGAGAATTACTGAATGCATGCGGACGCATCACTTATCAATGAGATGGCTTCTCATGAGACCTGCTGACACCAGCCACATGATCTTTGCTTTTAACCTTTAATTCAGTCATTGTCGGTCTAAGTGTCACACGTTTTCAGTTACTTTAGGACTCATTAATGTTTAGCTGAAGTTACATCACTTAAGCTCTAAAATGTATATGTTAACTGGTCTTAAGGGAAACAGTTTTATGAACCAACGACAACAACAAGCAGCAGCAACACAACTGCTGAGATAAACTACAAGCATGTTAACAAAATACATCACAGGTACTCGATACAGGCAAATATCTATGCTTCTTACAGTGACACATCTTCCATGTTGCTCTCGGCACAATTAAATTAATTCAGGTATTATATGGCACTCCTCCAGTAAATAGAAGTTTCGTCACCTGTTAAAACATCTTCAGCTAACACAGGAAACGGCAGGCTGATAGACTGAAAACAGCTGAAAGACTGTTTTCAAGTACAACAGAGGGGAAACACTGAAGCTTCTGTATGTGTGATTGAGGTATTCATTTCATAATAGTACTTTTCATAAGTAACCCCTCATGGGCTCATAAGAGCCAGGGGCTACATATATCTGGCCCTTCAGCTCTGCTTAACCAGTCCTCAGGGTGTCACTGGGAAAACCTCAATCAATGAATCATTGAACATTCATACATTATTGATTGTGTCTAGCGGTTTACTTTCTTACTGACTTCAAACTTTTGAAACACTTAATCAGGACTTCTTGACAAAGACAGAGCGAGGCTGGTCATATGTAAAGAAATCTGCTCTTTATGATGACATTGTTCTTATTGAACTTTTACCTGGAGGATCTACATTCCCTTTGGGCAAGGCATCCAGTCTTCTGCTGAATTATCATCATTACCGTACATGAAGGATAAAATCAGTCTCCTCACATTGAATAAATCTACTTCACCAGCAGACCAGAAAAAATCCCACAACAAATAAATGTATTTTAAAATCCAAATAAAGCAATGCTGCTTTCATGCATTGAGTTTTAAATTTAGGCTATTATCGAAAAGCTCACAAGCTGCACGTCTCGTCTCAGGCCAATTTGTAAAAACTGTGTCTAATAATGAAATAACTATTGCAGAATATTACTCAACTCTTAATAAACACTATTTTATCAATATCATTTTAATCAATATGTATTGTAACAACCAATTATCGTGTGAATAATTTGATATGCTATAATATTGCAATGTAAATATTGCAAAGCAGATATGAATTACGGGTCAAGCATCATGGATGAGGGATTAATGTGAATGCATTTGAGGGATGAGCCACAATAGTTGCATCAATTAAGAAAAAAAACAAACAAACAAATATTCTCTGCTGGTGCCAAACGGTTTATTACAACAAAGAAAGAAAAAAAATCCAACCAGACATAAAACCCTTCTACGTTTTTCATTGAGATGATTACTGCCAAGTTACTTGGTGGAGGAAACAAACAAATCATTGAAATCTTTCTAAACAAATTAATTACATGTTCTTTTTCTCAACCTTATCAAAACAACTCCAATAACTCGAGTAATAACAGCATTAGCATTTGCCACTGATAAGTGCAGAGTGGCTCGCAAAATATAAACAGTAAACTGAAAAAGAATACAAATTGATGAAGCCACATCTGAAATGTTGTCAAACAACTGGAGAAAATGTGTGTCCGTGCAAAAGAACTATAGCTATACCAGCGCCTTGGGATTGTGATCAACTAGTGCAGCAAAAAAAAGTGAACGTAAGATATAGGCTGTCTGACACAGCCGATTCTATGGTTTCAGTGGACATTATATCATTGCTGTACATTGATTTTAACCCTGTTTGACTTCAGCAGAAACTTAAACTTAACCTAAACCTGTTTACGATTTACATTATGCTGACCTGCGGAGGAACTTTGATCCTTAAAATTGAGCAGTTTGAGCTACTTTTCCGATTATGTTAGAATGGTGAGACACTGACTCCCTACCAGCCCTGTATTATCGTCTCCGAAGAAAGTCCTGCTGAGCTTTTCTTTGTCATTATTGGCCAAAAGTATTTGTCAACCGTGTGTTAAATCTTGTATAATAGACCTGGAGAAATATTCAGGTAAAACTCCAGCCAATATAATATGTACACTCGCAGCATGGTGTCATATCATTCACCAGGATCAAAGCAATGTCAACTATGTGATGTTTTCCCCCTGGAGTCAATATAAAGTCATGGAACTAAACTTAAAAAGAATCATAATTTCTATTCTGTCAGACCACCTACCTTCAGGATTTGCTTGTAGATTAGGTTGAATATGAATGTGCAGTTATCATTGCTGGCACCTCACACTGAAAGCACACTGGGTCCAAATCTTCCTGATGACAGTTTCCATGTCTTCCCTGTGCCTTTGTAGGTTGATTGTAGAACTTTAACCTCCCCCTATATTCCAAAAGATTTTGAATCAGCTACCCCAAATTATTTGTCTGAATGTGTTTGAGCGGCGACCGCTCCCGGACTCTCATGTTTGGACTGAAAAAATAAAATAATGATAATTAAAGGGTACAGAAATGATTACATAACACTACAGAAAACACTGAAGTTTCACAACCTTTTCATAGCTTCTATCTTTTGGTGCCAGATGATATAAATGTAATTTGAAGACATTCTCAGGAGCAGAAATGAGCCTCCGCTGAGTTTAAATCATACTTTTGCAGAGTATTTTGTGTATAAGGAGAAAAAGATAGAACTACAGAGAGACAGCGAGGGTCAGACAGTGAGAAAGGAATGCTGTTTACTCATTGCACTCATCCATAAGAGGGCTCCCCCCTCAACAGCCAGCCAGCCGGACACTGCCTTGAGTTCAGCACCACATCCAGCCAACACCCCCCCCCGCATGCCCCCCTCCTCCTCCTCCTCCTTCTCCTTCTACTCCTCCTCCTCCTCCTCTTCCCAAACCCCCCGACCCTAAACCGCCACCACTTTACTAACACAAAAAGATGCAGCACGGCACTTTCCTTTTCACCCTTGCATGCAACTCACCCCCTCTCCCCACCTTGCTCCCGCCACACACACCCACACACACATCCACACACACTCATGCACCCCTGGCCTCCCCCTTTCCCACCTTTGTATCAGTTGAAAGGCATATGGTTACTGCCATCCGATTCCCCCCCGGCTGAAAGTGCCTTTCACTTTACCGCAGTTCACAAAGAGGTCAGACTACGGCAAACAGAAATATTGTGTGAGGGCTCTTTTTTGTGCTTGAGCTAAAGATGTGGGAGAAACAAGAATAGCAGAGCGAGAGAGGAAGAGAGTGAGTGTAGGAAAGACTGACACTGATAAAGTTACATCTGGTCAAACAGACCTGGCTCCATTCCTCATGCCAGAGCAGGAGAATTTATGCTGCAGTGAATAAAGAGCGGTATTTGAGAGAATTGACAGGAACTAACCTCGGACATGGTCAGCCGTACATCATTCATTCATCTCCGCATCCACGCACCCAGTTTTTGAGCCAGCTTGGATTCCCTGATGTAGATCAAACAGCTGCAGTTTAAAAATGACCATTTGGAGCCACAACACTGGGATTTTCGGGAGAATCACGTGGCGGTTGAATCGGGGGAAAAGAGACGGAGACGAAGGCTTTTTGTTTTTTTATCTGAGGCGAGCTGCAACAATGGGAAAATCAATCACCAATGAGCAGGTGGGACTGATACCAGCGAGGTGTCAGAAATATCACAGTGGCCGCTGTGTGTAACATGATGAAGCAGTGTTTCGGTCTCAAACCCCTGGGTCCTTTGGGCTATCTAGTCTCTCCAGCTCTCTTTGTGCTGCTCTGGTAAATGATTAATAATGAGTGTTCCTCTGCTGACCTTGTTTGTTAAAAGACTTGTACCTGACAACTCTCCACACTCTGCACACGAAAAGAAAGCAGTTTGTGACACAGACAGAGACCTACTTCTATTTCAGACCCCCCCCCCCCCCCCCCCCCCCCGCTTGTCAGTGAAATGAGTCATGAAATCAGTCAAGCTCTTTGAACCTTTAGCAATCTCTACCCCAACGTCCCTATTGTTAACCTTAATAATTGCAGCCATGAGTTGAGGGTACATTTTCAGCCCTGTAATTAGACTGCCTATGCAGGCACCAATTTATGACCAATATTTTTCTTGGCACAAGAGTTACTGAGCTCAAGATTTGATTTCCAAACGGGGAGCTCCAGGGAACCACACCAAAACAGCCTCTGTGAGGAAACCGCGCAGCCATAGAGTCTTCAGCACTTCAAACACTTCACTGCGGGCTAAAAGAGATTAATTCTGAAAAGCTAACTGACGTTTACTTTGCCCTTTATGACGGTTCCTTTCAGTCGGACAACATTTGGTGAGAAAGTGACAGACTCGGTTTTACTCGAGGCCCGGCACTCTCCCCACAGACCAGGGACTCTGAGAGGAGGTCTTCTCTCCGGTAACCTCCCTCCCTCCCTCCCTCCCGCCCTCCCACCCGCGGAACACACTGACGACCAGTCTGGAAGTGTGCCTCCTTGCTCTTGGGCCATCAAACATTTATTAATCTAATAAGCCTGTGCCAACGAGCTCACCCATAGACCTGGGCAGAGCAGGAGAGGGCATGCCAGGCTCCTGTCGTATAATATGCAGCAAGTTTACTTGTATCTCTGCTGCAGTGTGTTTAAACACAGAGTCCGTGCGTGTGTGCGTGTGTGTATTAGTGAATGAGGTGGTGAGGCATTTTTTTTCTTTTCTTTTTCTAGCCCTGAATAGAGGACTGTCTTCTACCATAAATCTGTCCCTCATTGGTAAGACAAAATGAAAATGGCCCCATCATAAAACATCTGAAATGGCTCCATCCACCACCAACACATAATGGGGCAATTACCAAGAAGGGGGCTGGGCCAGCATGAAGCCTTTAGCCCTCTTTTGGTACACCACACAATGCTTCACTCGATGTGTTTGTGTCTCATAAGCATATGTCTGTGCATATGCTTCATTTTACCTTGAGGCATCGCGGTGTGACGACATGAAATTACACACAAACTGAGCCAAATTGAGCAGGCAAACATCAGCTTCTACCTGTTCAATAACCAATTAGGATGGCAGACTGCTCTGCACCGTGACAGACGAACACATCTAATGTGAAGCTGCATTATTGATGCTTGATCTTTTGGTCTCGTGCCTTGGGGTCTTCCACACCTCGTAATCAAGCATAATTGAGGTTAACTGTACGGCACGGCTGAAACGCTAGACAGGTAAGCCGCAGCCTCTCATGATTAATGTAGTGTGTTAGTGTTCTGGGCTCTGACCTTTTGAGATAGGCCAGGCACCATTTTTAAGTGAAAGCTCTGCCTCTGCCGAGTTGTGGAGTTGTCCATCAAGTCCTCCTGTGCCCTGCCGCCCTCCTCCCTCTACCCCAACAGCTCCCCCTCTCTTTTCCAAAGTCAGATCCTTGTCTTGCTGCCTCATTGCCCCTGACCTATGTTTGTTTGCCTACATGTCTCATTTTACAATGCACAACCAAAACCTCTTTTTTCTTTTCCACCACCCAGGTCCCTTTTTGAATTTCAGTGTGTCTTATGTAAAGCAGGGGAAATGTTAATTGACGGTGATTGAAGGGAATCAGGAAAAAAAGCATTGCACTGTTGACTCTCATATTATAGTCTTTTTTTTTCTCATTTTCCATCAACCGTGGAGCTGCTTTACTTCTCAAACTCATTTGTTCTCCTTTGACGCTGCATGTTAAAGCAAACATTTCGGGCCCAACATGTCCTCAAGCATCCAGACCAGTGAATACCATTGTTCAGGGCCCCCACCGGCTATCGACCTTCCTTCTGCTCTCCGCAAGTGTCCACGGATGTAAATTGGCACCGAGGTCACGTCCTTGCCTCGCTCCCAAACATAAGCATTGTCCGAGTTAGCTGAGTAAATTTACTTTTGACTCGAGCTCATTCAGCCCCTTGCACCAGTGAACAGAGACACACTCAGAGGCCAACAAAAAAGGGAAAACAAAAAGATGAACTGTGTGCGTACAAAAAAAAGAAAAGGCAATCTTCCTTTATGCAGACATTTGCAGGAGAATCCAATGGTGTACTTGTTAATCAGGGAAGGACCTGGGTCACCATCTGTAACATAGACCAGGGGCAGTAAATGGATGAGGAGGGGTGAAAGGGCACACTCAGACATTCCTTTAGAAAATAAACAGAACAAAAATGGGCTTCTCTGGACAGGTACTCCTAGCAGATCTATCAACTTCAGCATTCGCTGTTTTCCAAGTTCCTGACTGTGTTCAATGTCGCATCGGTGGAATTTTACCAGAAATATAAACATATATACCTTTCTAGAATGAGAAGCATGAATGCATTGTTTCAACTGCAGCTGATTGCGCAACTCTGGATCCATGTTTATGTTGAAAGCCCAGTTGGAGGCGAGTTTAACACAATTAGCAGGTTATCTGTGAAGAAGTTGAGGTGTCTGCTGTCTCCCTGTTACCGTATGGCCTGACAGGAGGTGACGGGGAGGATTTCTGAGGAAGAAGCAGGCAGATGCAGTGTCAGAGGGGAGAACCTCAAGTCTTTTGTTTCACCATGACTGTTCTGTGCACGGTTTATTACCTGCCTCTACCTAAATGGCATCTGCCAAATAAGTGCAACAAGAATCTCCCTCATTTTGAGATCGTGTTTGATGAGCTTGTTCGCAAAAAACAAAACAAAAAACATGACAAACTCAGACCTTTTTCTTTCTGAAGTGACTCTCAGATAAGCGAAGAAGAAAAACATGACCTCTGGCATCGAGCAAGTGTATTTAATGTTTGGGGCCAACCCTGCCTTTGTGCTGGAGCCAGTGGTTCAATGAAAGGCAGCAGTAGGGGTCACTTCAGGCATCTGCTGCTCTCCTGCACCAATCATCTGCCCATCTGTGTACGCAGCCGCCCTTCTGTCCACTCGTACACATACGTTGATGCACTCTCTCCTTGTACAACGTTGCGTGCAAAAGCAAACTCACATGACATGTACGCCTGCCGGTGTTTGTACTCTGCATCTGCTTCGCAGCACCACCTTGCACCGCCTTGGCTGAAGAAAGGTGTCAAGCTATATTATAGGGGGAATGGTAGTATCTGCAAACCATAACGGTGGGAAGTATGAGAAACTAGAGAAGGAGGGACCCCTCTAGAGGCAGGAAGAAAAGAAATGAGTGAGGAGAGAAACAGTCACTGACAAATAAATAATGAAGTTCTTGCTGGATCTTCTCAGTAGTAGTTTAGAAGTCAAGCCTTGGCCGTATCCAGGTTTCTCTTTCCTGTTCCCTCCACTCGCCATTTCAACCATTCAACAAATCAGACCACTTTTCTACTGCTTCTTAATGCTGATTTAACACATTTCTGCTGGTCTTCGCTGTCTCAATGATCAGCGTGATTTATGCGCTTCCTGTGGCCACTAAGGACATCACTGAAAACAAAGCCATTCAGCACGAGGAACATTTGTGTCTGTCTACAAGGCAAGACGTTTTCTCAAACCTTGGAGATGCTCCCGGGCTATTCACTCTGAGCAACACCTTATAGATCTTCACTTATGCAACCTCACAGTATTTTAAAGAGGAATCCAGCGTGCACAGATGTGGGGTGTCAGGACTATTTGTGTTATACATTCTCCACATTTCTGATGAAAAGGACCCCCTCTCTTTGCCAATTTCGGTTTGCTTAGACTAATATATTAGGAGCAAGATTTAAATAAACACAACGCTCTCGCTTTCTCTCTCTCTGTCTCTCTCTCTCTGTGTCTCTGTCTCTCTCTCTCTGCTCCAGTGCAGATAGAGGGGGACAATAAGGCAGTTGTGATGAAGAACTTTATAGGAACATTTAACTTAAGAGTGAGGGATTGAAGCGGGTAAACAAAGCATTCCTTTCCCTTTCATCACCATTTAACTGTTCCCCTCACATTCAGTCTCACCTCCAGGCCAGTGCCCACCAGACCGAGCAGCTTGTCAAATAAATATAAATCAGAAAGCAAAGGTTTATACCAGCAGTTAACTTGTGGTTGCTTAGGAAAGTTACAAGTTGATTGAGCAGCATTAAGGTATTTGTTATCCAGAAACAGCTGCAGAGCCAGAGAAGAGTTGCTTCTCATAGTGCACTTGTAGCAGCAAGGCTCTTAGCAGCACCCCGGCAATGGTGTTCCAGACATATAGCCTCAGGGGCCATTTGGTTATACTCAGGGGAATGGTTGTTGTGTCAGTCATTTGCAGCGGCCACTAAAGAGTGCACTTAGCATCCTCTGTTTCCCCCTAGCAAACATGTGGGGAGTGACATGATACTGTACAAGAGCCTGGACAACATATAACATTTCAAAGCAATTTCCTAATTGTTTCCAGGCCAAGGTCGATAGCCTATATGGAAGCAATCCCTTCTTTCAAACTCTGTGTGCCTGTGTGCATGTGTGTATGTGTGTTTCCATCCACAGATTGGGAAACATTAAAGTGTTAAGTAAACTTGACCCAGGCAGGCCTAATTCGTTGGGAAATAGCTGGGGTTTGTACATTCAGTGCCATATCAGTGACAGTCAGTCAGTGGGCTTTCTTCTACTTGGATGGTCACCATATGCTGACATGGGTTTTTACGGTGCAATCCTGAGGCATCCAGTCACTGAATAATTGCATTTGCTGTCTATGATGAGAATGTGTTTACAAAAGGGTGACAATAGGGGAAATCTGACCTCAGGGCAAAGGTATATGTGGTCCAGATGCACCAGATCTCAGTGGGGAATACAACTTAAAGCTTGAAGAGACCATATAAGGGCTTGAAAAAAAAAATCTGAATTAGTAGTGTTTTAATTGTATTGTCAGCATGTTGAAGAAAGGGTATTGATCATGCGTAAACACTGTGATTGCAAGCATAGGAATCAGTAATACCAACAATGTAATCACTTTTTTTTCAATTTAATGAAGTTAAACACACAACTTCTACACTTCCCAACTCAATGCCCTGCAAAGTCCTGTTTGGATGTTTGTGTTTTCATGGGAACTTTATTCTAAACACATCAAATGAATGGTATGGGATACAAATCTGGTGGAATTAATCATCAGAAGTGCCAGACTTGTGGACTTTGTTTTGAATTTTATTTGTACAGTAATGGTGTGGAATATTATCCAGTAATATATGTATATAAATGATCTTATATATCATTGTAAAAGCTCTTTACACTCTAACTGAATGCACCTCAAAACTCAGATCCTATATGCAATTATGAGGTAGACAATAATAATGGTATTTTCCACCCTCTGCGAAATATTGAATACACCTTAAATTACTCTTATCAACGTACGAAATATATGATTATCATGAAACTCTGTACATCACAAATAATAAAATAATTATAGAATAGAAATTATACCAATTTGAGTGCATTTTGTATATTTACAAAGAAATGCCGTTTTTTTCCATTTCTTCATTCGTTGCACTTTGTAAAGTTTTCAACTGTACAAATATTTACAGCTCAAAAAACAAAAACAAAAAATAATATTGAACAGCAGTGCATTCAAAGCTAATGTGCATTTAAATATCGTCTCTTTATCGAGTCTCTCGTTTTTTTTCCTCATATATTTTCGACATCAAGAAGACAAACTCTCTGACTACGTGTCCTTGGCGCAGTCAGTTCTGGAAGTGCATTTAGTAACGATGCAGACTTTCGAGCAAAAAAGAAAAAAAAAAGTTCGTCTCAGTTATGTGTGCTTTCTCTCTTTTAAAAAAAAAATCGATTTCCTTCCTTGTGTCATCTGGGCCCGAGTTCGGCACAAGTCAGTTTCAGCGTCCTTTCTGTCCGCAAATGCGCACTGTGCCTCTTTCAAAGAAAAAAAAAAAAAGAAAAAAAAATCTCTTCACGGCTTAACCACCACGCTCCTTCTGATCTCCTCTTCTTACATCAGCCTGTATGTTTGTTTGGTAAATTCATCTTTTTTTTAATATATATAATCTATTTGGGAAAACAGGCACTTGATCGGGCCTGTAATGACTCCAGCTGGACAGTGGCAATTACTGCCCTGGATGCACATACCCAAAAGAGTCCGGGTCTTGGCTGCTTGTCTGGCGGGATCACACGGCAGAGCTGCAACAAAGCGCTGCTGACAGGCAGAAAGCCTCGCTGTCCCCGGGCCTCCAGGTGCGCAGTTGGACTCAATGGATCCTCATCTCACCCTTAGTCAGCTCTCTCTCTCTCTCTCTCTCTCTCTCTCTCTCTCTCTCTCTCTCTCTCTCTCTCTCTCTCTCTCTCTCTCTCTCTCTCTCTCTCTCTCTCTCTCTCTCCATCTCAGACACACACACACACACACGCACACACACACACACGCACTCATTGTGTTGCGCCATATGGACACGACTCACTCTCTGGGAAACAAAAGCCTGTTTGATGAGTGACAACTGGTTGCATGGAAGGGAATTAATGTGCTTAACACTTTAAGGCAGAGAGTGTAAATGGATGTGACTGAGCTGAGTCTAAATAAATAGAGGTTGCCTCGCGTGTGCATCCCTTTTGAGTAAAGACGAGGCGCGTCATGCGTCAAGACCTGCGTGAGGACTTTTTATCTTCAGTCGAGGACCCATTAAGACTTCTCTTTGATATTTTTTTAATGTCTTTTTTCTTTTCTCGGGTGAACAATGGCCGCTACCTGCACCCACACTGCTCCACCACCATGTCCTCGTACTGTTTGTACACAACGTTGTTGCCCGAGTCTATGTACAGGATACTGATGGGGCTGAGTTTGGTGGGGACGCAGCAGCTGGGCGGCGTGCTGTTTGGGTCCATGGAGTTCATGAGTGTCTGTATGATGGCGTGGTTGGTCGGCTCTAGGTGCGACCTGAGGGGGAAGTCGCACACCCCCTCGCAGTGGTACGCCTCGTAATCCAAGGGGGCGATGATCCAGTCGTCCCAGCCCAGTTCCTTGAAGTTCACGTGCAGCGCCTTTTTGCTGCACCTGGACTTGGATTTCTTCCCGTGTCGCTTCCCGTGCCGATTGCTCAGCGCGGTCCTCCGCCGCCGCCGAGGCCCCTCTCCACCTCCCCTGACACCCCTGGGCGGCGGCGACACCCTCTCCTCCTCCTCCCCTGCTGCTTTAACCACCACCACCTCCTCCTTCTCACCGACCGACCTCCGCGACTTGATCTTCTCCTTCATCTCGTTGAATAGGTTCTCCCTCTTCTTGGAGCGGGTGTAGGCCACCAGGATGGCCTTCTCCTGCTGGGATCGGCCGCTCCTGTCCAGGCCCAGCTGCCTCAGATCGACCTCGGTGTCCGACTTGCTCAGAGTGACCCTAAGCTGGAAGCACAACTGGCTCCCGTGCTGCTGCTGATGCGGCTGATGGTGTTGGTGATGATGCGGGTGATGGAAGTGATGCTGGTTCGCTTTGAACATCTCCCACACGTCCAAAACCTCCCAGCCGGGTTTGGTGGAGTCCAGCGGGTCCAGAGACCTGGAGTCCAGCAGCCGGTCGGAGCGGCAGGGGTAGACCTGGATGTCGTAGAGGCCCGTCGTCTGCAACTCCCTGTGCGCTCTCCTAAATATCCTTAATTCTGCCCCGACCAGCTCCTCTTTTTCTGAAAGGGTTGAGACATCAAACAGATACTTTTGTCTTCGCAGAGGAGAGTGCAAAAGATCGTCTGCAAGGATAAAAGAAGAAAATAATTGCAGTCAGATTCACTTAGGGTGTACAGTGTTCAGAGGGAGGGGGGTTAAGAGGGAGGGGAGGGGGGGCCACATTCTCCCACAGAGGCCTTCTCTCTCTTTTTTGTTTTTCAAAGGTCCACCCTGAACCTGCCTGAAACAAACTACAGCTGACAAGTCTTTGGTTTGGAGAAAAAGAGAAAATAAAAGCTTGTGGCTTAAACTGTACTTACACCCAGTTTCACCATTGTTTTCTAAATTGGCCCTCAAAGAAATATCTCAGTAATCAAGTTCTTGAATCTTATATCAAACTAAGACTTAAGTTTTATGTACAAGTTTTATGTTTCTTTTCAACCACATCTCCGGAGGTATGAGTTTCATTTCCAAACGACAATGCGACGCAGAGCAAACAAGGTCCGCGTCATTACGCACGAGTGTTTCTTATTTCAGTCTATAGTTGGTTTTTTTTTTTGTTTGTTTGGTGGTTAGTGGATAAATCTGATTACAAAAAAACAGTCAGATTCAGACAAATTATTTTTTGACAGCAACAAATTAGTAATATTTAATATTTTTTTGCGACTTTTAAATAATGACAGTGTGTTTCTAAAGAAAAGAGCAACGTTTCTATTAAACGTGATGACATATTGATTATTTCTTCCTTTTTATTCCTGGCTAGGCAAAAGTAAACATATTTACAGCCCCAAAAGTTATTCAATTTAAGAATTCAAGCAAATAGCAGAAGTTACGGTTTTTTTGGGGGGGGGGAACTTTTACATAGTTGTATCATTAGAAAAATGATAAAGACCATAAAATGCAGAAGAAAGGGGCCTAGTGATGTAAAGGGTGCTGCCAGACACAACGGACCAAAGGCGACATACTGTACACTCAACCGAACAATACACAATTAATGCATTATTCCCCGCCGGAGACCCAGGAGGCCTGCAAATATTTCGTCAAGGCGAACCAGGCTGCAAAACAACGCTCAGAGGAACGCATGAAGCAGTGTCAACACATCATAAATTTCTTAGTTTAGCGCACACATTTTGAACTAAAAAAACATATCAAGGTACATTAAGGGACGGCATATATATATATATATATATATATATATATATATATATATATATATATATATATATATATATATATATATATAAAATTTGTTCTCTGTTTCGAATGAGTGCAATAATTTGATTACCGTTTTTTAATTGGTTCGATAAATAATCAACAGCATCGTCAGGAAATTAAGTATTTACTTCAAATATATTCAATCAAAAAAGTGATTTTAGTTTGAGAAAATTTTAGATTTGCTCTTCATGTCCACCATAAAAAAAATAATTTAAACCTGTTTAGTGCGTCATCATCTTGTGCGTCGTTTGATGTCACCATTGCTCTATACAACATTGGTTTTTAATTCTTCTATCAAAGTGACATGACCACATCTAAACACCTCTGGGATCTAATTTGTAAACGTTACGCCAAGAAAACACTTGAATCTGGTTGTCAGCTCTCCTCTGTGAACCCTGCCGAGACAAACAGTAAAAGTCGATTGAAACCTTGTGCTCATTTCAGTGACTTTGTGCGTCTGGTTTGCATTAGTCTTTTTTTTTTTTTTTATTTAATAAGACCTCAAACAAATCGAACGCAAGTTCACCAAATAATTAACAGTTCCCAATCCCCATCTTCCTCATTAAAGTACTTCCCGTTTCATTTCATCTCATCCTGCCAACGACAACATTCCCTTTAAAACGCGTCTGGACGGACCGTCTGACTGACCGAACAGCCTGTAGGAATAATGGAGTTATTTGTGTTGACAGTAAAAGAAAATGTGCAAAATATTTACAATTTCAGTATTTTATAAATAAGAAATAAAAAAAGAAAAGAAAAGAAAAGAAGAAGATATTTTTCCATTACACTTATGCCTGACAGTGGGTAATTAGGGGGACTGCGGTAGAGTTTATTGCTTGGTTCAAACCGGCATCCTGTGCACTTTCGTTTGACCGTGTTGGTTGTATTTAAACAAATGCAAAACATGTTTCTGTCATACATGCCTCTGCTTAAAGAGAAAGAGAAAAAAGAAAGAGAGGGAGGTCGGGCGGCACCATCTGCGCTTTAATGAGTTAGCCCAAAGTGCCAAAAGTAATTTTCAGATTCAGGTTACTCTGTTCTGATTTCGTGTTTTGTTTTTTGTTTTTTTTACCTCTAGTGTGGACACTTCTGATTTGTTTAGGTACATACATTTTGCTTTTAAAACAAACAGAAGCGTGCATTGACTAAATATATTCTAAGCATGCAATAAAAACGCGTAAATAGCGCAGAAGTTGAGATTTTTCTTGTGAAAAGCCTTGCTCCGTGTGTAAGCCTTTTCGGTTGGAGGTGATTTAGGAAACCAGAAGTCCCAGTTGAGGTTCAGTCTGCAGGTTAATGCAGTGCTACACTTTTGGGACGCTGGGATGAATCCCACAAGTAACCAAAGGCACTTGAGCTGAAAGAACGGGAAGAAAAATAATTTTCCGTAATTAAAGTGGCGGTCGCAAAGGGAGGTTCCGCAGTCGGGGGGGTGGGGGTGGGGGGTACGAACCACTTCACAGTGGAGGAAGTGCTCTTTCGGGGGTTTTTTTCCGCTTCCTCGTCGTCTCTCTCTCTCTCTCTCTCTCTCTCTCTCTCTCTCTCTCTCTCTCTCTCTCTCTCTCTCTCTCTCTCGCTCTCTCTCTCTCTTTTTTATGACGTGCCCATCGCGGCCGAGCTGGGTCATTATGGTAGAATAGACAGTGTTTGATATGTTATGACATGAACACTCAATTAGATCACCGAGTTCAAATACTCCAGTCGGCCGTTCGATGCCAAGCAGCTCTCAGAGGGTCCAGCTCGGGGTCAGAGCCAGTGACACATCACATCAAAATCACAGGAGAGAGTGAGGCGTTTTCCCTATCAAATCAGCTCCCACTGCAAGAAATGACCGCACGGACGCGCCAGTAAACTTCACGTTCACTCATCAAACGTCTGTTTTGGAGTTCGAAACGAGCAGTTGAAAGAAGAAGAAGGAAAAAAAACCTACTACAAATCTAGTCTCCGGGGAAATAAAATGCATCAAATGTTGAAACGCATTCCTAAAATTGAGATTTTATTATATTGTACAACGCAAGATGTTGATGCGTCGCATTGATATTTGCAAGTGCGCCTAATCAAGTTAGTAGACGACAATCAGCCTCAAACAGCCGAGTCTGGACTGCGCCCCTCACCAGGATGGGCATTTTTTACAGCGCGCAGTCTGAGTCCCAGAGTGTTTCAGACAGGAGGGAACGGCAAACAAAGATAGCTTTTATTTCTCCCTCAAAGATTAACTCGGCTTATGTCCCCTTGTGTGCGTTGGATGTGTTTGTGTTTATCAGATTGTGTTTGTTCTCGCAAGCCGGTCCAATCACTTGGTTACACATGTTAACTGACCCAAACACCTGCTTCTCACACCGTCCCGCTCTGCCCCATGGACCCCAGCTCCCTTTGTCAGGACAAGTTGAACAAACTGGACACCATAATGGCAGTAGATTGAAAGTTTTGTAACGAGTGTGGAGTTTTTGGAGTTTGATTCTGGTTGCTAAATCTCACACTTTTTGTTTTTGATTGATGAGATACACGTTTAAAATGAACTAATCATTATTTCCAACGATAAACAGTTTGATCTGCAGTCACGTGGAGGTTGGGGGCAGAATAGTCTTTTTTTCTTTTTTTTTTACCTTAACTGACAGTGATTTACAGCCTTCATTTTGGGAGCGTCTCAATTAGTGTTTTACTGTCGCGTTACCCCGAGGTTAATTTAAGTGTAATATAACTTCATACTTGGACAAAAGTTGCATGTTTCAGCGGCAGATCGGCAAACAGACCCGAACGAAACACATTCACTCGAGGATCAACAAATAAACCTGAAGCTATGCAGTAGGTTTTCATGTTTAGTTATTATTTTGACAATTCTGTCGCTTTTACGCGTCAAAATGCGCGTAAAAGTGCGCGTACCCATTACTTGGTCTCACTTTTAAGGTGCGCTGCGCTGTTTTTAAGCCTTACTCTTGGTTACTTTTACGAAATGTATGAGAAAAGAGTACCAGGCAAGTCAAATGTTTAAGATGCACTACAGAAATCAACAACTCTCAGATGATGGATCTGTCAGTAAGGTGAAACCAACCTGTTCCTCTGTCCACAAAACTTGTTATCGTGTTGGCAGATTTAGAAGAGCGAAAAAAGCTCGCGTTTAGTCCGAGCTTCTCAGCAGCCGAGTATGTCCTGTATATGGAGAGCATGTATTCATGCGGAACAATCGCGTTCTTTGGGTCTTCTTTGTGGTGTCCCACCACAGGATGCGAGGACGCGAAGATGTCTTTTAGGAATCTGGATGACCTTTGTCCGTCTTGATGAGGAATCCTGGCTCCTCTGTTCCTCCTCGGTGCGGAGGGAGCGATGATAGCAGCAGACTGGAAACACGGTATATTCCCAAAGAAAACAAGGAGGAGGCCCAGATATATCGTAAAGACTCGAGATGCGTCCATGGCTGGAAGAGTCACTGGATGATGTTGAGAACCTCTTTTCTTGTGTATGTGTGTGCGTCCCCCGCTCAGTGAAGTTGGACTGTGTGGGCCCCCGGAGCCTGAGGTGGTTTGCGCGTCAGGGTCGGAGTGCTGCTACTTTTGCGCTCTCCGGTCGCACCAGAAGAAGTGCGTTTTTCGCTCTGGACTCCGCACAAGAGCGGAGACTGTTGGGCCGAAAGAAACACGCCCACATGGTGGTTCAGTGCAAGGCTTCCCAAACAATTCCATGTCACAGACCCCCAAACAGACGCGCAGGAGAGTGAACGGAGTTCCACTGGAGTCGGCAAAAGAAATAAATACGGAGAACTTCAGGTTGAGCAGCATCGCGCAAATGATTATCATTTTTGGATCATAAAATGCATTATTGAAAATGTTTGTTTTTTTTACTTAACAGTTTTTCTAAATGAAGTTAATTGTGTAATCTTTTTGTAAAATGTGTTTGAGTACTTCTTTATTTCATGTGAAATCAGGGAATTAGAGGCAAATCCATATATAATTCAGGAACACCACATCAGAGTTATAGCTTTTCTTATCACCACAGCCTGAAAGCATCCAAGGACAATGACAGCAGATTAGATTAGATTTTACGCACAGATAACCTGAAAATTCTTTGTGAGATCATAAACTTGTGACATTTTTAATCACATCTCAGACATGTTGCCGTCCTCTTCGTGAATATTATTTCCATACAACAGTGAAATTGTCCACGGTGCGTAAATGCAACATCATGGAAGTCAGATCAAATATAGGCAGCTACAGATACATTTCTAATCAATTAGTGGAAACTATATATGTAAACTGCAAAGCTGCCGATGGATGCGTTTAAATGTCATTAGAGGCGTCGACATCATAAACCCAAAACATGTAGCCTGACTGAGGTGTCGTTCAAAGGTAACGGTTGAGTATGGAATGACTCGAGTGACCTCTAGTGGTATATAGGGACTATTGCAAAGGAGAAAAATAATAATTCTCTGGACAATTGCTACATTCAGGTCCTCTAGGTAAGACTTGACGGGCTCAGCCATCCATCCATCCATCCATCCATTCATCCATCCATCCATCCATCCATCCATGTATGTCATGATTGAGTCCCAGGTCAACAACCACACCACTGTGTGGCCCAAAAAGGTTTTTGACTTTCCCCCGTGCCATAAAAAGGTTTCAAGTTCTTTGAGAAGAAGAAATTGTCTGAAATATATAATACAAAGTTTATTACAAATTACATCATTCAAATATTGAAGTGAAGAGTTCTTTTAGTATTACTCAAGAGCACATTTTATTGCACCATGTCCTCTGACCAGTATCAACCATACCACATCTATCTCAGTTAAATATACAAAAGTTTAAGTAGGATGTTTTTGGATAATTTTGTCCTTGCAGCCAATGTCCTTGGGTCAGTTGTTCAAAAAATGCATTCTGGATCAAAATTATCTGGATTTGAAAATCCTTTTTTTTTTTACTATCTGGGATCAGGTAGTCTGTCTCACTTCTATGCCAGTTTTTCAAAGAAACATTGGATTGGATCACCCTGATCCAGATACACAGTTTTCAAGATGACCAAATCTGGATTACCAGTGCTCTAAGTGGGCTACCAGCAATATAAAGAACAAAAGGTAGAAGAGCCAACATGGGGTCACTTTTTTGTTATTTTTGTGCTTTGTCTCAAAATAAAAACACACAAACATCCACTTCTATTTATGGTTTCTTTTGTGATCACTCATCTCAGCCACAACAAATAACAAATGTACATAAATATATACATTGTGGATATTTAGAAAAAGTCTTAAATTAAAAAAACATATAGGCTAAATGTCCAATAGCTAATAAAGAATGTTCAGGGTTCTTCATCCAAGTAGGACAGACCACCATTTCTTTTTTAAGTTTTATTTTTACTTTACGATACTGAAAGGCTTAATTGGTAGACCATGTCTATTTGATCTACTTTATCACTGTATGAGTTAAACAAATTGAGTGCAAAATATAAAGAAAAGTATATACAAAAATTATACAAATTGATTTTTTTGACCAATTTTAAAGTTTTCCTACATTTTCTTCCTGAAATCCGCTTTGAAATCCTACCCCCCTTTGGGATCAGGATAATCCTGTTTCTATGGATCAAAGTTGAAGTGAAAAGTTTTGAACAACACAAACTGAAGGTTTGATCCAGATTATCTAATCCGATTTCAGAATTCTTCTTTCCCTTTTGAACAGCCCATTTTCGAGATTTGATCCAATCTGATTACCAAAATCCAACCAGATTACCTTTGAACAACTGGACGTTTGATCTGCAAAATTTGGGTTTTGTGGATTTCAGATCCAGGGTTCTCGTTCTAACATTGTCTGGACATTTGCTGTATGGTGTGAATACTAAACTGATCCATGGAGTACCATTTGGAGCCAAACTTTGATCTATGTTTGTTCCTCTCTTACATGTACACTTGACGGTGCTATACAAAATAAACTGTGCAAGTAACGTAACACAGTATAATTGATGCATGGATCAATCAACGTAACCATCAGACATGATATGATGTTGGATACTCTAACAGGGTGTCTTACACATGGTGAGCTAGTGGATTGCCTCACAGCACGAGAAAATCTGGTTCAATTCCAGTGGAGGAATTTCATTGCAGTTTGTATGTTCTCCCTGAGCATACAGGAGGTTGTTTTTCCCCCCAGGTAATTCCACAGCTCTCTCACAATCCGGGCCCAAAAAAACATGTTTGAAGTTAATATGTAACCCTAAATTACCTGTGGGTGTGATTGTGAGTGTGTGTGGTTGTGTGTCACTCTGTGTTTGCTGTGTGATAAACTGGTGATCTGTCCAAGCTGTAGGTTTACCCAGTTGATTCCAGTCAGGTGGGATTCAACTGCAGCTCCCTGCGTAGATGATAGAGGGCCAATATTATGGCGTATGTTACAATGACAAACTATGGAACAAAGACACAAAAAAAACCACCTGAAAATAAGAGTTGATGAAGAAACTTATATTATGCAAAATTCACTTTCAAATGGTTTTATAACAGTGCTATGCACCCCCATACCTGGGAATGAAGCCCCAGAAGTGAAGAAAGTGTGTCCCCTCCTCTCCTGGGCTTGTTTCAATTATAAAAAGTGTGTTCCTCCAATGAGTGAATCAGAAATCAAACCATATATATATATGGAGGAAAATCGGGGAAAAGCTGGATTTGGTGCAAAAAACTTTGAGCACAATGTTTTTGGACCAACGAAACTCAAGTGAAAGTGATGAAAAGCTATACGATAGGACCCTTTTAAATAGAAATATAGCTGTTGGACATCTATAATTTCATGACTCACTGTGCTGCAGTTTGTGTTTGCTCCAGCAGAGGTCGTCGGTGATGGAATAAAAACGTCAGGATCTTGGATTACATTCAGTGTTCGCTGATATTTGAGCAAAAACAAAGAGTGTGACAACATCCTACAATCAAGTGATTGCAAATGGGTGAGCTTATGTCTCATCCACATGCAAACACAATCTTAGTGTTACCAGACAGCGTGATCAAGAGGTTTGAAATTTGATTTGAATGTCTAAGGAAGCAAAAAAAAAAAAAAAGAAAAGACTTCTCAGAAAACCAAAATAACACATTTTCTTGAATCTTACAATTGCTGAGGTGAGGATCAGTAGGTCCATTAGAAATTCGAGGGGGCAGCTTTTCATCATTCGGCTTCACTACAACAATTTAGCAGAGTTTGAGGCTGACTTGTAGGACATTGTAGGCCGCATTATCAGGTACACACAATAAAACATCGATAATATGAACTTCTTTTAGGAGGTAGAGCAGAAGGAAACTTTTTCATCTGGGGCTCCAGTGTATAACGTTCAAACACACTGCAGGTTGATTTCACAATTGCGCATTCATTTCTACGTGTTGTGTGAATGAATGTAAACTTGTAAAGCGCCAGCAGCGACTACACGCTGCAGCTTCAGCACCATGGAGAGTCAACAGCCGCTCTGGGAGCTCAGCCCGCATGAACACGTACTCAACAATGGTCGCGCGCGTGCGTGTGTGTGTGTGTGTGTGTGTGTGTGTGTGTGTGTGTGTGTGTGTGTGTGTGTGTGTGTGTGTGTGTGTGTGTGTGTGTGTGTGTGTGTGTGTGTGTGTGTGTTAACCAAAGGATTAGCCTACATATTATGCGGTTGCCCCTTTATTGCCGATGAGAGACGAAGAACGTGTGGTTGGTGCATCCTGGAACAAATTGTGCAGATTGCGCATCAGTGTCATGTTGATCCGCACCTAAACCTCGCCCTCTGTCGCAATCGGCACAACTCTTTCCAATATCAATCAATGCCCCCAAGAAGCTGTACCAAGATGCACGCAGGCATGCCAACTGTCTGTTCCTATATGGTGGCAGGCTTTCAGTGGTTAAATAACGCCCCACACGTGTTATGTAACACGCTCGGGACGAGGCGCGCTCAGTGCGCGTGTGTCGTCAGTCTGCGCTCCTCCAGCTCTCGTCCACACAGCAGAGCGGAGGCTGGCACCACCAGCACGGGAAGGACCCTTTGTGCTTCACCCACTGACTGGCATCCTTTTTTTTTTTTGGTTTGATCCGTGAGAGATCGCCGTCATCCATCCAGGCAGGTGTTGTATGTTCTGATCATGAAAACAGCAGGGGGGGTCGCGATCTGCCGTCAAAAGGATGAAATAGATCGAGGGGCTGAGGGGACAGGGTGGGCTGAGGATAAGGTTGTTTACAAGTTCAGAAACCAGGCTTCTTGGGGGAAGAAAATTTTTTTTCTTATAGATAACTGACTGTTCTCAGTGATGTACTTGTATCGGTTCAATCCTGCCTCGTCGGGTTTGAAGAGGGATGTTTATGCCACAACAACATGAATCCTGCGCCGGACTTAGAAGAGTCTGCGCGCGTGGAAGGGGAAACATGAAACAAAACAAACCCCAATGCTTGATGCGACACGCTAGAAAATATTCTGCAAACTGCTGAATTTAAACGCTGAGATGGGTTGCTGGTGTTTGCATAGGGATTGTTTCATATTTAATTTATGCTTGTCAATAAGAATGGCATTGGAGATGTCTTTGTGTGCTCTGTATGAACAAAGAAGGGCATGTAAACAAATGGGAATGCGTGTTCAGGGTCCTTTGGAACAGGCTCGATATGCCAGATTTTGGTTAAAAGGGGTTGACTTTTCTTTCCTGAATGTGTTCATTAGGATGTTGACAACTAAACGACAGATGTGGAATTAAAAGGTGATTAATGGGGATTATCATAACAGTTTTCCTGATGTCAGAATATTATCTTTTGTTTTTCAATGGCCTTTGAGCACGTTGAATACAACATATATAAGAAATAACAGTAATTCCATCACGCAGAGATGATTCAGCCCAACTAAGGCAGGAATCTACAACCTATTAATCAAGACAGTCATTTAATTCCTGTACCATAAATTTCACTAGAAACATATTTAACCTTTATCAGGTCAGTACTGCTTTCAAATCTATTATTATTATTATTATTATTATTATTATTATTATTATTATTATTTGCTTTATATTTCAAAACTGTGGTTTATTTTGAATTTATTAAGCAAATAATTATTTTTTAGAACCACTGACATTTTGTTACTAATTATAAAGATATTAAGCTACTTCATCTTGACTTAATGAGTTGTTTGGTAACTCCTCTCAGCATGGTTGGCTCTGGAATTTAATGAGTTGATTCATGCTTAGCTGATTAATGAAAAGTTTGGTTGGAAACTCAATAATTGCACTCACCTGCAATGAAGATGCAAGTTTTACTTGGCAAAAAACATACGTTTTAATTGAAGTGCCACATCCGTCACCTCAAAAGACCAACACAGGAGGTATTGTTGAAGATTTACATTTGAAACATGGAGCCTCTCAAAAGAGACCAAAGAGTTGCACATGGCTCCAGGGGTGCAGGTTACTGATTATTGATCTAAGCTTGAAGTGAAAAGCTGAGCAAATGACTACAGTTTTTTATTTTTTTGAATTATGGACACCTAAAGATGCTCACGGTCTCTAGAACTGATTACAGATCAGCTGTTTGTGGTACAATCAGCCATCGTCAGTACCAAAGTGATTGAATACGGCAAGCCAACAGAACTATTGTGCATGTCATGCTTTGTTAAGGATAAATGTAAATCCATTCATTTATCTTGTGTGTTTGCTTGAGACAAACTGTGATGAAAGTGGAAAGGCTGAGAGACCGTCTGATGAGATTAATGCCAAAATGGAAGAGTGTGTATGAGCAGCATTAGAAAGCACATACCCTGTGACGGATTAAAGGCATTTTTATTGACGCCCACTCCTTGTTGTTTTATAAGAAGGCCATCTGGATGAAGGGAACAGGAAGCGGAGGCTTAAAGACTAGTTTGCCACTGTCCTGATAACATTTTTTTTAATCTTCCTATCTGAGAGTCTACTTAGAAAAATGAGTTGGAGGTCCCTCTAAGTTAATATGTCTTCCTAATGATTATGGATTGTGTACCCAGGTTCATTGGTTCTTATTTACTTAAGAGCGCCACAAATCCTCAGTGTGCAACTTAAATAGGACTTAGCCTGTTTCTCAGCAGGTAGCCAGTCAACTTTGTCCACAGTCAATAGGATCAGATGCATGATCCTACTTTACTTTACTTTAAGGTTCACAACAGTATATGGTCAATGGCACTACTATTTCCAGCACTTCATAATGCTATTGTTGAAGATTTTCAAGGGTGTCATCTACTAAAAAATGTATTCTAATTGTCTGTAATCCCACATTTAGTCAAAATATTTGATTTGACAACATATTGGTGAAGTGATTGCCCAGAGAAAATGTCCCACTATACTGGAGCAAATCCTGATCATTTGAATTAACACTTTTATTGAGATCCATCCATCTATTTAGTGTTAACTTACTCCTCAGTGCTAACTTTATCTAATTTAGGGTCCCATACATTTAACATCAATAAGCCCCACCCAGACACAGGGAGAACATGGAAACATCCCATATAAAGATCTTACAGATGTGAATCATCCTGCTGTGATTCAAGAGTGCTAATCACCTGCGCACCAGGCAGTCGTAATGGAAATCCATGTGTCCTGCTAAAAAGAAACAAAATTACTAAAATAAATACTGTCATATTAGTATTTAACATTTTTAAGGAGATATTTAAGTCAGCCGCAAAACACAATTTATTTCATTAAATCCACAACTTTCAGATCTCACTCCATCATTCTGTACCTTCAGTATTTTTTTTCTTTGTCACCTTAAAACAAAAAAGATGTGTTGCTAAAGGAAGAAGATGTAAAAGCATTCACACAATACGGAAAGGTTATCGTCATGTGGTGTAAGTCGGTACTTGAATAACTGAATAACTCTGCTCGTGCTGGCTCAAGGACAGTGTTCATTCAGTCAGAGGAAAAACATCGTATGCCTGAATAGTGATGCTCCCACATCACCTCAGCACTCTCTCCACAAATTCACAGGGAAGGATGGAGTTTGAGATGAGCGGCAGAAGCCTACACACACTCTGTGCAGATTCACACATAATTGCTTCCATCGAACTTGAGTCCTTGGTGTGGCTCTTTTCTCTCTGGTTGCTAGGACTGTTGCTAGGGCACCGCTGCTGTTGCTCGGCTCTGCCTGGTGCCTCTAATCTGATTCTGCCATGCTGGAGTGCCAGCCTGTTGTGCATTGCTACAGTGTGTCGACACTGTGTGTGAAAATGAGACCAAAACTGCAGGGGAGGTGGTGCCGGCCACCCACGACACAGATCTATTTTTTGAGTGCGATCAAAAGAAAAGGAGGTGAGGTTTGATTCCCACGACTCTCCGGTCTATTTTGGCATCGTTCTTTTTAAGCCTTGGTGGATTTAAAAAGAGGATGCGACACAGGCCTGGGCTGCGCGTGAACAGATACTGGGTTATAGTAGTAGGTCAGTTTGAAGGATAACCAGGTTTCTTTAAGGTGTTTGGAGGAAGCTCAATGTAGGCCTGATATTCAGTTTACAGAGATTTTAAAAAGACGGATGTAGGGATGCAAGCCTTGTTCAGATTCACTGATGCGACAGAAGCACACAGGCCTTGGGGTCAATTATATCATTCATAATGGGAAAAAAAAAGAAAGACTCTTATGCAACCGGCCCCTTAGCAAGTGTGCCGAGAGGCAATCAACAGGCGAGAGGAAGTAAAGTGATTGTATGAAGTTTATTCAAGCATGAGAGAAGATCTGCATTATTTACCTCGAAAGCTTAAATAGAACATTGCTTCTTTTCTGTCTTGTTTGTACAAAGTAAGAATTTCACAGGCTGCAGTGGCTTTCTACTCTGGTTTTTTTTTTTTTTTTTTTTAAGGAGAGTGTAATCGTAATCCATTATGTTTTAATGTTTCCCCGATTGAAGCACTCAGAATCTTTTTGGCAGGCAGCCACCACAGAGAGTAGATAACCAAGTTAGCCTCATCTCCTGAATCACTGTGCTTCATATATGATTACAATAAGCTGGCATAACTTGGATAAAGAATCAAAACATTAAAGAAAAGAAATCTGTATAGCTTGAGATTATTTTATTAATTTCACTTAAATGTTCTTAATCTACTGTTGTGGAACCCGTGGTTCTCCAGACTCAGAGACATTTAAATTGGCCAGTTACAAAAGAAGGCCACCTGTTGTGTTTTTTTTAAAAGGTCCCATTTATCCTGGACATCATCGATTCTCCCCAGTGCCCTCTGCAAGGAGGCAAATATTTTTTAAACCAACCAACCAAATCGACTCAGACTGGTTCTATTATCAAGCAACCAAATGTTTCTAGTTCTGGTTCTAATATCCCATTCATGTATAAATTAAATTAAAAACACGTCGAGTTTAATAATCATCATTTTGGTCCAGAGTGAAATGTCAATTACTGGCTGAAGGTCTGTGTTGATGTTTACTGGAACTCATTTTGTTTTGGTGTTGTCATCACTCAGATGACCCATTTTATAGACTCTATGGATGTTGGGGGTTTCCAGATTATCTCCACTGAAAGCATAAAGCATGATCTAGGGTGCCCTCTAGTGGCTGAAATGCTGTTGATGGCAGCAATGTTGAAGACTGAATTCAGAAAAAAAAATCAAGCCTTTATTGGGGATCAATGATGAGAGTTTCAACTCAGAGTTGAGAGTTTTGTAGATTCAAGTAAATGCTAAAGCTCCATATCCAACAGAAGAGAGTTGCAGCTGTAGTGTAGTTCAAGGTCCTGAATATGACTGAGAAGACATATTTATTATTGCTCCATTTGCTAGTGTACTGACTGTAAACATGACAACAAATGCCCAGTAAGTCTTTTGCCTCTTTCAGTTGACTTGAAGTGGAGGCAAATACATTTGATTTGTTTGTGGATCTCACAAAATGTTGTGGTTTCAAAACAAACGAAGTTGGCATTTTTTTTTCGTGATTTGCGTGAGAAAAATCTCCACAATTGGATCAATTGCCTTAAAGACACAGTACATACATTGAAGTCCTTTTAGGATGCATTATAAAAAGATGTATATCTTCTACCTATTCATTGAACACTACCACATCTCAATGCTTTCACTTTTTGTGTCATACAGCAAATGACAACATAATCTCCATAGATTTTGGATGCGTCTTTAGAATTTTTCTGAAAACATCAATGGTTTCTCCATGATGCTTTTTATTGATCAACTTATTGACTGTTCCTTTTGCTCTATGAGAAGTTTTCTTTATATTATGTGGACTGCAATGAACCAAAAATATTTTGTTGAAATAATTCTAATACCTAGTTTTTTGCTGAATGCACCAATTAAGCTTTGGACAGTCTGTCCCTGTGTTTGTTCCTTGTTTGTTATTTCTTCCCAGCATATTTAATTTACATCATTAGGTACAGAATTCTGTGTGTGTTGGTCGTGATTTGCCCGGGGCTTCCTGTGCCATCTGCACTCAGGATGATGTGTGTGTTTGCATAATTTGCAGAAGGTGGGATTTCACGGTATAGCGCAGAGTTCACACAGAGGACTCTTTATGTCAGGGCTTTGAGTGCCACGTCCGAAAACTGCTTCATATGCAGCACACAGAAATATGACTCACCTTGTGTTTGGCCATTCCTCAGGGGAGAACGCTGTGTGAAGCACAATGGGACCGTTCCAAGAATACGAAGTGAGTCTTACCAATTCTTCAAAAACAGTTTGAAACGTTTTATTTTTTTATTTTTTTCAATCTTGACAGCTCTCGCTGTTACTTTTTTTTTTTTTACAGACATTATGAGTAAAAATGGAAGAAAACTGAATGTGATGTTTCAAACTTTGCAGGAAAAGAAATCACCAGAGAAGGGAAGCCCCCGCAGCCGCATCCCACGACTGGTCCTCCATCCTTTCCGGCCAAAGGACAAAGGATCACCTCTGTCCGATTCCCCGTTTTCAGAAGAGGAGGGCAAGGACTGTGACATGAGCTCCGACCACTCTAAGAGGACCATCAGCACAAACAGCTTTTGCTCTGGTAAGAAGTTCAGCTTCACTTTAAAAGCAGAAACTCCTGATGTTGAAGAGGACAATAATCAGAAAAGAATTCAGAAGAGCAATTTTGAGAAAGATTACTAGTAGATCACAGCCTTAAAAATTGTAGAATTTTGAGTATGTTATTGGTACCAGTGCTTCTAGTTTTCAGTCATGGAGTTAAAGATTGGGTTGTTTCCTCAAATTTGGTATTTGTGGCTTTTCCAAGGAAGAACAAGTTACAATTTTCCTGTAATGCCATGATTTATGTTTTGATCTGATTGGGTACTGCAAAAAACAAACAAAAAAAACAACTTTAAATCATCAGCTTTTTTAATAGAGTAATCATGAAATGTTGGTGCCAATCCCATTTGTGCTCTAGTGTTTGAGCACTCACTGGGTGATAACTGATCAAAATAATTTAATAAAAAAACTGCATCTTTAAAATGAACTAAAGTTATTTTGAAAGGTCTTTTGTGTTGAATTGAACCAATCTTCCCACATGGCAGACAAGAAGTCTACCAGTGAACCATAGGAAATGTCTCAGGGTTGCTTATAGAACAAAGAAATCCTTTGTAAAATCAGACAATCAGTAGAACAGAAGCGGTGAGACACCCTATAGTCAGAATTATATGTTTTTTCTCTATGGTGGTAGGCTATTCATATTATTTGGGCACCAATGGGCAACATAGAAAATCGGGCCCTATGGATATGACCAATACTATAAAGCCTTTAATTCAGTCAGTCCAGCCTGAACAGATGAGACATCAGTGTGTTGTTTTAAATGTTTTAACTAATTTCACCTTTATTCTATCAATTAGAGTAAACATTCCAGTGCAGAAATCTTCATGTTATCTGTCAGAAAACATCCGGAGCTGAACCTTGAGCTCCGATTAACTGCTTGTGTTCACTGCCTGCGCTGCGCGGTCCAGTCTTGGCTATTACTGTCTATGTGCCTGTCTACAATAGATGACACCGGCTGCCCCACTAGTCAGTCTGTGTCCCCCTCCAAAACCCCGTCAGGCTCAGAGCAGAGTGCCCACGGATCGCCGACACTCCCAGAGCGCAAGGCCAAAGTGAAGAGGGTGAGGGTGATGGCAGAGTGGAGCGGTGAAGGGCGGAGCACACCGAGGCACAAGAGGGAGCTTCGCTCGGCCATGAAAGCCAGAGGTAAAGGACACCACAGAGATAACGAGAAGAAAAGACTAACCTTCCAGTAGCAGTAACATTTCAAACCTTGAATTTGTTTATATGAGGATTAACATTTTGCATTGTTTTTATCTCTCGGTTGATGTTTTTGTCTGTGCAGATTTCAATAATAGGAAACATTGCATATATATACTTGTGCATGCAAGGTCCCCAAAGACCAACGTACAATTACAGTGTATTTCTTACATCTGCAGTTCACACATGAACAGACAAGCAGAGGCAGCTGCTTCTTTGCCTGAAAACAGAATCCTAAATGGAGTGAAAAATCATCTGTGTTTTGTTAACATAAATCAAAAACATTGCCAAGGATTTATCCCAAAATCCAATCTCTTTTAATCTTGATGAAGAGCAAACTGCCTGATTCATGAGTCAGAGTTAGGAAGAGAGCTGATTGGTGGAGGGGAAGGTTGGAGAGCTTATCCAATTAGACTGATTAGGAGGAGGCTACTATACAGACTGACTGTGCACAGACCTGCATTTGACTCACCAGGCGTTGGGGTAAAACTAAGTTTTCAGCCATTTGTCACTGGACACATCACTATGGTGTTGTTTGATGGGAAAAGATGCTACTCAGGTATGGTAAATATGGTTTTCAATCTTATTTGTAAAGCATTTAGAAACCTTTTTTTCCGACTGTTCAGCACTTAAAGCTGCAATCTACATCCTTTTTATGCTGTCTTGTAATGTGGATACATTTCAAAAAGAATCTGCAAACGCAATAGCAGCAATCAGGGAATCAGTAAAGGACAACAAAGCTTTATATGATGTAGTTTCCTTTGTTAGAATGAACAGTAGTCAGAGCTGGTAAAGAACCAAACAACTTCCAATTACAACTTAAAACTAAATCATATGAAACTACAAAGGCAGACGTGGCCTGGAAGTGGCTAAAACCTGATTCTTAAATGTATTAAATGGCCATAGACTATGTCGATACATTTTAGGTTGAAAATAATGTACAGCTAAAGAACTAATTGGTATTTCCAGGGTCTCTTATTCAAATAAATTAGAATTACGGTACATAAAGTACAATGCTACTTTTTATTTTAATTCAACACAAAAGTTATAGATGACCAAGTGCATTTGTTTACCAGATTTCCTTCCTTTTTCAACTTGCATTACCAATGGATGTGTTGACTATTTTTGTGTAGTCATTTATATAAAAAAAAAAAAAAAAAAAAACCCTATGCGCGTCGATTTCTAAGTACAATTGGCTTTGTCAAATTTGATCAAAGACTGTTGAAGAAGCACAACACTTTTAGTAGTTTTATGTGATTCTGTTAGCGAAGGTGAATACAGAAGCAGTGTTGTATTTGAGTTGCAATGTTGTTCTGCCATAAAAGCATGGGGCCTCTCGGAGGCGCATAAATAAAGTAGTAGTTGTTGAACGTGTTGTTCATTCTCTTTGTAGGTAGTGAGGCAGACTTCAGCTCTTCCAGCAGCTCTGCCAGCCTAAAAACCAGGGAGAGCCTCAACTCCAGCTCAGTTGGAAAGAAGCCCTCTTCACGCAGGTATGATGATCAATGAATGCCTTTTTGTTTAGTGTATATTACTTTCTGAGTCATTGACACATTTTATTGTTTGTTTTTTTTGTGATTAGTCGGGTCAGTCACATCCGACCGCTGCCAGTGTTCAAACCAGCCGGGAGCCCATCGGCTAATCGTGATGCAGAGCTCTACGCTCCCTACAGGACTCCTCCCAGATGCCTCCCAGCTGGCTCCTCGACCAACAGCAGCAGCTGCAACTCAAGCCCAACATCCAGGTACCGAACTTGAATATCGGTTATAGTCAAGATCAAGTACCACAAATCAAATGTGAAATAATATAATTGGTTGCTGTGACTTCATGCTCCACTATGATTTATGATGGATATAACTTCCTCTCTTTGAGCACATAGTGGATTTTGGAGACGAGCCCAAACCACGATCTAAATCTTGCAGTGGACCCGTGAGTGAGTGAGTGAGTGGGTGGCTGGATTAAGCTCGGGCTGTTTCAACAGTACCTCTGTCGCAGCTGTCCGAGATTATATCGGTCATGGTTTGGCTGGGGCTGAGATTATTTGGGATTTAATCAAGCAAATGTCTAAATATGGGACCCAGACAGTGACCCTCACTGACTGAAGCCACTTTGTAGCAGAACTGGAGTGAGTGCACCTTGAATTTAGAGGGCAGATGAGGTCATAAATTATTTAGACCAGCAGAACTCGATGGCTTGCGGCTTGAATGTGTTTGGGACCACCTTGATTTTCTGACTTTGTGCCTCAGGCTGCATATTGCATGAGAGGTTTACTTTGGCTTTATGTTTGTTGGCGGTTTCAGAGGGCTTGGCCTAGAAAATGCTCCCTCAGCATTATAACTGATAGTCAACCATTGACCTTTCAAGTTTTTATACCGCAACATTTCTGCTGCACTTATCTGATGTTTACTTCCATGAAGAACATTATGCTCTCTCTGCCTTTGTCACTTTAAGACATCCCGTGTCATGCTGTTCCTGCCTGGCTGGGCATCATGTGACATCGTTCTCCCTCACATGCTACCTTCTCCTGGGCTGTTTCTATTTCTGGCAGGGATGCACAGTGTTCACATCAAAGCTTTGAGTATCCCAGGTTGCTAGGATATAGTGCTCGGAGAGAGTGGGCTTACGTGCTGCTTTGCATATTCCCCAAAATCCACCTACGCATCCCGTACAGAACCAACAGGAATCCTTTTAAGTCTTCCTCAAGCCTGATAAACCACTAATCACAAGACATGCAGTGGACTTGTGTATGCAATTAGCTGTAGATTAGGCATTTTCTGGTAAGGTGATTGCTTTTTTTGCTATTTTTTCCCCTCAACTCTGCTTGTATGTAGATAAACCAGCATTTTAGGGGTTTGTAGTCTTTAGCCTGCATGCCCATAATCCTGTGTCAGACTGTAATTCTGGGCTTCGGAGAGCATCTGCTTTGACAGCACCCTCCCAGCCAGACTAATTACATTCTGCAGGGAGCAAATTTGTTTTTGTTGTCAAATTTCTTTTTTTCTTGTTTTTGGGTTGTTGTTTTGTTTGCTGTTATTTCAAATTGGTGTTGAGACTTGATGAACAATCGTCACAATCCTTGTTTCTCTCTCTCCAACAGAAGACCAAATCCCAGCCACTACCACTCCTGCAGAGACAACCACGGAATCATACCCCCAAACCCTGAACAGTACCTCACCCCTCTGCAGCAGAAGGAAGTTGCTATCAGGCACCTGAAGACCCAACTGTTGGAGTCTGAGAACAGAGTTCAAGACAGGTTAGCCACATAGAAGCTGCTCTGATAAAAAAAAGGGAAAAAAAGCTTATCTTTAATTGATTTAAAATCTTGAGAAAGTGGTCCCATCAAGGGAATATGTGACGCGCAGCCGTTGTGATGTAACGCCTACATGCAGCAGCCCTAACGTTAACGTCTTGCGAAGTGAAGACCCACTGGGAGAGTATTATGTAAGATGGAGGAAAAAATCCCTGAATACCATTGTTAGGAATACAAACTACATGAGATGGGTTCGCAACATTCTATAAGTTGGGTATTGACTACACGACTGGATTTTATTGACCTAACGTGTTCAGTCTAATTGAACTTGACAAAGTAAGTTGATTTGAGATGGAACGTCAAACAAGATCCTTTACTCAAAATGAATGCCTGACCTGAAACGTTTATCTGCTTATTTTTTGTGTTTAGAAAGTTGCAGTTTTGCTTTTCAGTGATGGAGTCTTTCTGTTCTTTATTAGAGAGACGGAGATTGAGGATCTTAAAGGTCAGCTTGGCAGAATGAGAGAGGACTGGATTGAAGAGGAATGTCACCGGGTGGAGGCGCAGCTTTCTCTCAAAGAAGCTCGCAAAGAAATCAAGCAGCTGCGTCAGGTGGTGGAAACCATGAAGAGCAGCCTGATGGAGAAGGACAAGGGGATACAGAAGTACTTCATTGACATCAACATCCAAAACAGGAAGTTGGAGTCCTTGCTACACAGCATGGAGCTTGCCCAGAGTGGGTCCAACCTCCAGGAGGAGACTGCCTTGGACTTCCTCTGCGACAGCTCTGACACCAGCAGGAAAAAGATGGTGGGGGAGGAAGATGGTGGGATGGAACTGGGAGACCAAGGAGCGGAGGCCATGGCAGACAGCGGGCTGTTGGTGAACGATGAGATGGCCAACAGAGCGGACATTTTAGAGCAGGTCTTCATGTCCACTGCTATAGATTTCAGTCAGGACTGTAACGGCAAGCTGAGGGCCGGGGCAGAATCGGGGCCTGAGACATCTGCACTGTCAGAAGATGAACCGTTAACCAAGAGTTCTGCTGCACCAACACAACTGCCGGATACACTTTCCAATACCATCACCATCCCCTCAAGCACAACCTCACAGCACTGCACAGAAGAGAAAGAAATCCAGACCGACGTCACTCCAATGTCTCCAGACCTGCAGGATCTCCTCCACCAGCTGCTCAAGTTCCACGGGGCCACGACGGGGGAAGTAGCTCTGTTGGCACCAGGCAAACTTCTGGGATCCCCCAACCAACCCACCCACGGTTCCACCACTTTCAATCAGCCAGACCAAACGCCTCCCCGACCCAGCGTGCCTCCGAACAGTCCCAACATCTCCACGAACTCTGACACATGTTGCTCAGAGCTTCCAGAAAGCCAACGGTTCATGGAGGAGCTGGACTTTGGCGTCCTTGAGGAGGAGCGGTGTCTTTCTCCAGGACTGGGTGTGGTCGGCAAGCGCTACTGGAGCAACAGCTTCCTGGTGGATCTCGTGGCGGTGGCAGCCCCGGTGTTGCCCACGGTGGCCTGGCTCTACTCGCGCCATGGCGTGGACGGCAGCACTCCGGTGTACAACATCGCCGCTCTGATCAGGGGCTGTTGCGTCATGGGGCTTCACTCTCTTCGTCACGCCACTCACAGGCCGGATGTGTAATGGCTTCCCACCTGCATGCAGCAACGCGCAATCTTGAACTCAAAGCACTTAAGCATCTTTTGGAGAGTATTTGAGATGTGTTTTTGTCCGACACTTAATTATATCAATGCAGTTTTTTGATTCCAGCACGATTATTTTGCACTGTACAGTTTCCATTGAGGCAGACCAGTCACTTGAAAGGGATTATTTATCAAAGGGTTTATTTCTATATGTATCATTTAAATGTGTAAACAGATCATCTAGGTAGATGATTAAGTATTCTCATTGTCTTGTGGTGTCCCTCTAGGTGTTATCCTGTTACAAAAATGTTCTTTGTTTGGATGAGAGAAACATGAAAGTCTAAATGTTTGGGTTATTGTTCAAGAAAAATCCTTAAACCTTCAGCCAAAGCTTTAATGTGAGTTCACTGTTTTGTGAGGTGTAAATATCTATATATTTTTTCCCCTATGGGAGTAGAGCTTTACTTGTTACAGCTTGTGTATTGTTCATAGAAATAAGTTGATGCTTCACAGCAACTGACACTTGTTATGTGCCTGAGCAATGTGCAATACTGTTGGTTTACATGAAATGTCCCCGTATCTTTATTAAAGCATGATGATTCTTGCATGTGTGTGGGTACTCCTGACTTCTTCCACTCTGACAAGGTTGTGGTGAGGTAACTGAAATACTTTCTTTTATGTAATGGGCTTGTTTAAAATGCTAGCAACGTCTGGAAGTTTCCTCATTTGCACGACTTGTTCACATGAATAAATAAATGGGAGAAATATCCAGTCTGAACCCAAGTGCTACTAAGCAACGTGCTCTCATGAAGGCTCATCTTATGTAAAAGCTTTCTCAGACCTCCCCTGGGTTGTGCTGCGAACAATGTTGAGTCCATTACATCCACTTTGACGGGATCTCCTATAATGCTGTTTGGGCCTTTACACCAGTAAAAACTAGGTTGACATCAAACCACTAAAGCTTCCAATGGCGTCTTATGTATTACATAAGATGTAGTTTAAATCTAGATGGACTAATGTTCACGCCTTTGCTGTGATGGCTGCATCATCACTTCACCATATGGCGATCCATCTTCAGTTGCATAACTGTGACCTCTGGGTTCATAAAGCATTAGAATGAGTCATAAGATGCTGTAATCCCCACACTGTTCTGTGGATGCTGGATTCCATGAGTGGGGAAAAGTCTGTGGACACAATGTTGTGAAATGAGTGTGTCGGGTGCAGCCACGTGTATTGTTCCTCCTCTGAAGAACGATGACGTGCGTTTTCCCTTTTAGAAAGTGGGTCAGTCTCCAAGAGGTTTTTGGCAAGCAGGCTGTGTCCCCAGGCGGGCTGGAATGACTTCATTATGATGGAGGTCAGTGGTGACGGCTACGTGCCAATCCACGTTACAAGCCATTCACCATCAGGCCTTAAAGTATTAGACGTGTGAAGGCAAACTCTGGGTCTTTGAGCCAATGTCAATCAAATCGGTCATGATGAACAAAAGCAATTAACCTCCTTCGCTGTACATTGTCACATTTTTGCATTTAATGTTTCAGTTTCCTTCCAATACATTTTAAAAGAGAATGTGGTCTCACTGATTTTGCAGAGAAAAAATTTTCAGAATTTTTTTTAAATACAAAGGTTTTGATGAACTGGAATAATAAGCAATCGGGGTCCCATTTCAGAGTCTATGAGCTATTAACCAGGTGTGCAGTGGTTTAGTGGTTAACTTTACAGTGAGAATGTCCCCAGTTTGATTCCAGGGGCTACTTTTTTGTGTAGTTTGTAAATGTTTCGTTGTGAGTACATGGATTTATTGCAGGTACTCCAGTTTCTTCCCACAGTCCAAAGACAAACAAATTAAATGTGTGTGTGGTTGTCTGAGTCTCAGGTTGTGTTTGATGGACTTTCCTTTGCTGGAATCGGCTCCATCACCCTCATGACCCTAAGTTGTAAAAAAAAAAAGATGGATGGATTAGTCCACAACCGGAGTAAATAGACATTTTCCATCTCCAAGCTGTACCGTTATTTGAACTCCCAGCAGACGCTTAAAAGAAACACTCTGCCGCTCATGTGTGAAACTACATATAAAGTTATTCAAACCAGCTGCATTATAAGTCCAACACCACTATACATAAGTACATGTTCATACTATATTACTAAAGTAGCATTTTTTTCATGCATGTCCCATTTTGTTTGTAATGGAGATTATTTAAGTTAGTATACTGGTAATTTCATATATCTCTTCCACATCCCACTTTAGTGTGTAAAGTCCTGAAACTGGAGGGGCTGATCAAAGGCTTTACCTGCTGGAGGCTGTCACACAATAGTGACTGTATATTTTAACTTGTCTAATATTAGTTATTGATTTGTTAATGCATTTCACAGTAATGCAAACAAATGGTATTGATGAATTTCAAGTGTGAGAGGTTCCGTGAAGGCAGCAGGGATTATCCTCTGTGGATCATGAACACTTTTTCAGATTTTTAGGAAATCTACTGAAAGATTTCAAGACGTTTCAAGATGTGGATCCAAATGAACGAATTACTGACTCGTTGCACTAATTGACCAAATATTGTTATGAAAGGCAATCAATGATGAACTTTTATCACTGTGGCTAATAGGTACGTTTTAAGTGAATGATGTGGCTCTGATTGAAGTATTGATCAAATTATTTTATTAAAAACATGAGTGGGACAAACACAGCAGGTATACAATCTGCCAAATCCTGATAGAGCTTGTGGATCCATCACTCCACTTAAATCCTTCTTTGTTGCCCAACCGTTACAGTTTGTACACACATGAGAGCACACATTGAAAAAAAGATCATGGAATAAAAAAGATTTTTGGTGCTTGATTTCTGCGCATTTAAAAAAACAAAAAACAGGTTGGATTTTAAATAATTCACTAATCTGCAAATACAGTTCATCCCTGGCCTTTTATAACAGTAAAACCCCTTCATGCAATATTATTTTATGGAAGTTTTGTCAAAATCAGCAGCTCTGCTGAAGTAGTAAGTCTTGTGATGAAGAATATTAAACCAGACGTTGTGTTACTAGGAAAGCTATAAAGTGTAACCTTAGGTTTTAAAATTTGCTTCTCCTCAAGCTGGAGTCATGTACTCAAGATGCACTGTATCATGTCTGCATATTTCAGCTTCCCAACCTGCCAGTGTTTCCATGACAACACCAGTACTGACCAGGAATCTCATTACACCGACTCTTCATATTACAAGAAGCTCAATAAAAAAAAAAAAAAACAGTTTAGCAATTAGCATAGCATTTCTAAGGAGTGCTGGGACGACTTCTGTCCAACATCTGATTGGTGAAGATTTCACTGTGATAGTGATTCATGTTTTCTGTGAAGCGAGTGCATCAGTTATTCAACGGCCTGGAGCAAGATTCCCTCCTTTCCGGAAAAAAAAAAAAGGTTTACTTGATGTTACTGCCACTGTTCAAAGCTGAAAGAACTGTAAGAATTAATGGTGAAACAGTAACTGTGAGATTACCATAGGAATCCACAGCCTGCATACACTTATTGTGAAAATGCAGATTTCCAGTGTAATACTGGCTTTATATAACACAGGGAGATGATGTGAAGCAACAAGCAACATTCAAAAGAAAAAAAAAGAAGCTTTTAGACAATGAAATACATAAATAGAAAAACAATAATCAGACAAATCGTGGTGTCTTGCTGTCATACAGTGCTGCATCAAATAAATTAGCCTCCCTCCTCCATTGTGGGCTTTACAAACACAAAGAAAAGAATTCATACTCCCTATTTGAGTTCCAAAAGGTAGAACAGGTACCAGTTTATTTACAAATTCCCCTGGGACAAAACCAAAGCAGGATATTGTTCTACACTAACGCACTGAACCAGAGTCTAAAAATCTTTGTGAAGCAGATGAGAGCATTTAACTGAACGTGAACTGACTTGTATGAACACCACTCCTCCTGAAAGACCAACATGACCTTGCCACATGAACGGTGAATACACCCGGTGCGTTATCTTCTCACGGCACTGAAGTGTTTAACACCGCTGGAGCTCGAAAACTAATGAAAATGGCTGCTGGTGGAATACAAAGGGAGAAGGAGGACAGTCTGCTAACAGGTGAGAGGTGTGGTGGCTGGGCGACTTTAAAGACGGAGTAATGATTGATGTAGTGTCTCTGTCCCCACCCCTGATCCCTTTGGCTCCAAACTGAGCGATTCCAAAATGTTACGAGAGCTTCACAGCAATCTTCTGCTCCTTCTTCATCATCCTCTGGGCATCCTTCTCGATCTTTTTCCTTTGCTGCTCCATGGATCGCTTCTCCCGCTCAGCTATCTTCTGTTGTCTGATAAATAATAGAGAGAGAAAGAAAAAAAAAGATATGATTCATAAGCAAAAGTCAGTACAGAGCAACATTGTCATCAAAAGCTAGGTCATCCTGGGCCTCTTCGGCTGATAGACTCACACTGACACCTGCTGGCCAAATCATGAAGCTGCATTGATTTATTGGTTGTGTGTAAAATCAATGAGAAATGTACTTTTATGAACCTATTGCAACATGAGAAAATATCACAATGTATTAAATTGTAACTGTTCTATCAATTCTTAACGCTGTGCCATAAATAGATGCTTCCGCTTTCTGTGCACAAGAACAGGTCGAAATACGACCTCTTACCTGAGGACCTCCTCTGCCTCCCAGGCAGCGTTGGATTCGTCCTCCCAGGCATTGGTGTCCTCCTGCCAGTTGTCCATTTCTCCCAGTTCAGCCTGTGTAAATATGATTCACGTCAGTGGCTCCCAACCAAATGCAGACAGACACACCCACAATCACAAACAAATAGGAGCAAAGGATAGTTTCCAGCTCTGCTCTCAGTTTTGTGTATAAATGTTGGATTGAAAACTTCATTTATATAAACATGGGAAGTTTGAGGTCCCTCGGTATGGCTGCATTTGTGCATCTTCATGAAAAATTGTCTTTATTTTTAATGGTGCATGCTCATCTACTGTATGTCGCAGCTAAAGCGAAAATAACCAGATCTTCAACACCCTGCCTCTTTAATTCTCCTGCTTCAAACACCAGCAGTCATTCCAAACATGAACACATCTAAAACAGATATTATATGTATAGTATTTTTTATAATATCTTATCTTTTTTTGTGGTTTAAAAATATCACACACATCAAAAAGGTGACTTTCTACATAAAAAAAAAAAAAACACATCTCTGGTGAATTAAATATGTAGAGTTTTGCACAAGCTTTAATTTATGACAGACTAGGGCTGCTCAATTAAATTCAATTTTAATCGTGATCCCAATTTTGGCTCCAGACGTTCTCAAAATTCCTATAACGCAGGAAAAAGGATGATGTCGTAGAGCCGATGAACGGGAGGCAGCGGCAGCGTGTTCAGCAATCAACTCCAAACTTTATTCTCCATTAATCCACACTTCTCAGTAACTCTTCTTTTCTCTCTCTCTCTCTCTCCAACATGAGAATACTGCACACCTGCTGTGCAACACAAAAATACTTCCGACCGGAAACCCCACTTCTCTACAAAATAAAAGTTCCCCACTGTGGTGATGAGTTAAGGTCACAATTCACTCAGCTACTGTGGGGCGGTGGGGAACTTTATTTTGTAGGAAGGCAAGGTTTAGTTTTGTTGTTACACCATGTGTGCATGATGGAGAGATGAGGGAAAAAATGAGAGAAAAGAAAAGCGTTTCCTCCACCATTTCATTTTGGACCAATTTATCAAAGTATTTATGTTAAACTTATTTATTGAAGTATATCTATCTCTTATTATATTTTATTTATTTATTGTTTTTAAAAGATTGAGTGCAGTACAATATATTTTTTACTACTACATTACAAGATATTTATATATATATATACAGGAAAGTCTTTTTAAACATGTTCAATAAATGCTGTTCCAAATTCAAAGACATGATCGTGTAAATAATTGTGATTTCAATATTGCCCAAAATAGTCGCGATTGTGATTTTTTTCATAATTGAGCAGCCCTAATACAGACGTGTCGATAAATCACCATAAAAAGGTAGCAGCAGCATGAATCTTATTGATTAGACACACTCAACTGAATAAATGTTTCAAATGAATGTAACGGATTAACATTGAAGTATAAACTGCTGCTGCTCTGATACAGCTCTAAGGAATGACATCACAGATTTGCATTTCCTTTGCTGTCCCTCAAGTCTTTGCAAGGTCACATACAGTGTATTAAATAGCATTAGATAAAGCCGGTGTTATCTTATATCTTAATGAGAAGATGTGAGCACAAGTATTTGTACTGCACATTATTTGAAACAGCTCTGCAGCAGAACCTCTACTTGATTCCCACCCTTACAAACAAGAAAAAAAAATCACTCCATGTGAGAAGAGGAGAAAACACGGCTTGAGACGATGGCACAGCAACGTACTGAGGGTGGACTGAAGGTCATCATATCCTGAGAGGCGGCCAGTCTGCTGGAGAATCCTCCTGAGCCGTCAGGCACCAGGCAGTTCAATGGCTCCCGTTTCTTCAGCACAATCTACGTGTGGGAAGCAAAAAGAGAGAAGGCAGGGGCTAAAGACTTCAACTGGAGCACTGTGTAATGCATTGCTACTCAGCCCTTAAAGGGAAAGAGAGCAGAATGTGTGAACACGGGGCCTTCCAGTCATATAGCAGTCACAGCTCTGGCCTTTTATTCTCTGGTGTAACGGAATATGGCCTGTACACCATGAAGAGCGTCAATTAACATTTCCACATTGTGTCAGGAACAAAGGCAGCTTGAGAGACTTTGGCTGGTCTCACATTGCTGACTGAACATCCATTCATCTTTTATTCTACCAGGGGTAGAAGACTGTGGAGCTCACTGTGGCTTTAATAAGGTTCTTACAAGACCATTAATTACTTATTAATAACACTTTAATGTGTTGCATGACTCATGTGGTAGAACTCTGAATCATTGTTTACCATAAGCTATGTGAGGATTTACTTCATAGTACTTCAGAAATGTCCATAGTATGCACTGAAATTAGGTCCAAAGAGTACTAAATATAAATCTCAGACAAAAATAAAAGTGTCAGAGAACAATTCTGCTGTGAGAAAAGCAGAGACTTGCAGTCTTATCAGGAAGGACAAGCAGTTGTGTTTCCCTTTGTAGCAGCAACTCATTCCTACAGTATTTACATATAATATTTTCTTTTGCATTCTGCCTTTGGCTGCAGTGTGCATGCATACCTTCTGAGTTTTCCTGATGGTTGGAGCCATGTCTTTGAAGTAGTCGGGCTCCTCGTCCATATCGTTGGGTGGAGGAGAAACGTTCCCATTGCCACCTTCAATCTTAATACTTGTCGGTGCCTCCTCATCCCAGGAGCTCCATTCTTCAATCTCTGCCTGTGAAGGCAAGATAACAAAAGTGCTGTTTATTTAGGGAAACATTTGCAAAGTTTGCCGTGTTCTCTGAATGTTTAGTATCCAGCTTGTTGTTCTAAATACCCAATGATTGATGCCACGCTTACCTGTTTTGGTACAGATGATGAAAAATCCACTGTTGTCGGGAGAGTTATTTGATCACCACTGAGCTTGCGGCCCCTTCCACTCCTGTCATACAATGACATGCAAAGTGAAGTCAATCAATCAATCAAATTGTATTTGTATAGCCCTTTACAATAACCCAGTGTTACCCAAAGTGCTTTACAACAAAGCTATAAAAACAATACATTAAGAACTAAATACAAGAATAATACATAAAAAAGTCGTTATTAAGCTATTAGAATATTTGTTTTTCTTTTTTTGAAGAGCAACACGGGATTACGTAACACTAAATAAAGTATCCACAAGATTGATTTTTTTGTACTTATCCTCATGCATCAATTTACAACTAAATTGGCAAATAGACAATACCAATACCTGCATACGTTGTTTCAACCCAAATGCTTACACAGATGTAACTTGAGCAGACGAGGGTTAAGAGACTCAAAGCAGGACATTTTTTGGTCACAAGCTTGTTTTTCAAACTGTCAGGCCACTAAAGGAATCATATTTAATCAAACATGATATCAGCCAGTTACACTGACAGGTTTTTAACTTTAAAGGTATTTCTTGAATGATTTACTTAATCAGATGAGTTCTCGAATGATCAAATAGCACCATTACGGCTCATCAAAATCAGATTATGTAAAATACTTCCAAACACATAATCACATGAAACACTAACATTCAAACTACAGAGACACGAGAGACTTTAAAGGCCATTCAGGCTTTTTTACAAGAAAGGATATTTGTCAGCTGAAGTTCAAATCTGTAAACAATTACATGATTTTGATGTCATATATTCAGAGCTTTCCTTCCATTTCAGTTCTCACTCATGATTTTGTCATAGCTTCCAATCTACAAGAGGACAGATAGGAAAGTGCTGGAGCCAAACTAGTTTTTATAGATAAACTTATACCAATATAGGTTTATCATTTAACACTCAAAGAAGATTAGGGCAGCTTTGAATAGAGTGAAGCAATGAACCACAGAATCGACCCAATCTCGCAATCAGTGACACCCAGAGATCTGACAATAATAGCTCACATATCCAGGTAGGCTCTAAGCTCTCAGCTTGTGAATAAGTACTGGAGCAGGGGTGTTCACATTTTTCTTGTCAATCCAACACAGCAGGCTCCAGTAAGTACAGATATTACGGTGCATTCCTTCTATAAAGATTATAACACGCGTATAACCATATGCTTACCTGCATATCAACCTTTTGAAGAAGGAAAGTAAGCCGGCGAGACATGTGCAGATCTTGAACAGACGGAACTGTGTGATGGCCATTGTGAATTTGAGCTGATAGGAAGGAAACATTGGGAAACAAAAGCATTTGAGTTGTCGTTTACTTCAGTGATCATGACTTCAGCGATGTCTATGGCGGAGAAACTCACAGCTCCGGGTTAGTGAGGAGCCGCTCCTTGACACAGAATGCATTAGCAAACACGTACATTGTGTGCCGACATAGCTTTGGGAGCAGTGACACCTACTTCTTGTCAGGATGTGAACTGCTGTTTAGGGTTCCACCACAGAACAACATCGAGCTAAAGGCTGACGTAAGGTAACACCAGCTCTGCCTTCACCTTAGCTCACATAACCCAACCCATCACGTCAACATTGGCACATTTTATAACTTGCAATCACACACTCACCAAGCAAGATGTCAGTCGACCGTGTGTAGGGAAACTGGTTTCCTCTTGTTCGGCAGAACAGAGCAATTCATTTATTTTCTAGCCGTAGCTTGCTAGCTTAGCGTACAGGGAAACATGATATTTCTAAATCGTTTAACTTGTTTTCTTCGACCGCACATCAGTGATGGTGAATTACGTTGCAACCCCCTTCAAAATAGCTAATGTAACAGGCGTTTCCCCCCGCAGGGTTTCATGTCAGAGATCCTAAATATGTGTCGTCGCTGGTCTCGGTCCCGAGGCTGCCATCTTTGAACTGGGAGGAGCAGGAACAGGGAAGTACGAGCAAGACGCATTCGGGGACCGTCGGGGATTTGGCGAGTATCTCCATCTTTGCCGCTTCTACGAGAAACACATGTTTTCATTGTATATGAAAACATGTGCAATCCCAACATAAGCAATCCCATCTACTTTGTCTTTTGAACAACCTATTAGAGTGTACAAAAATAATAAACAGGTGTATTTTAAAATACACCTGTTTTTCAAGTTATTTTAATAACAAAAATCAAGGTGATTTTCAAGTTATTTTAATAACATGAAGATGCAATAAAAAATTCCCATATCATATTATTTAATCTTAAAGTGTTTTCAATTTATATTAATGTAAATAAATACATTTCATTTTCATATTACTGTCTTGTGATGTTTAGTGCAATAATCGCAGCACTGCTTGTGTTAGTGAATGCATCACAAGGTCACCATAAACCTTCCAATCAGGACGCAGCTTGAACGGAAGTGGCACATTTCAAAAGTGGCAGTTGAAGTGGGGCTATTCGTTTTCACTGGAAGAAAAATATTTTTTCCACCTCGGAGTTCTATTAAGGCGTAAACACGGTGAGATGTTTTTCTACGACCAGGCTTTACTGTATTGTATATAAGATTGTATTTATGCTTGAGGGTGCATAAAATCCACGCTTTGCTGGCAGACAACTTGTCGTTTACAACATTGCTAATTGTTAGCTAAGTAGCTAACTAGACAAAGCGTATACGCCCATCTAAAGAAAGAATAAATAGTTTAATCATATTCGTGGTCTCGATTATCGCGCCACGAGATTAGCTTCCTTTCTTCTTACACATGCATGATCCGTTTTGGAAAATCCCCTTCAAAATGACTGAAAAATAATGGAGACCCGTTATCACGTTGATAGCATGACGTTGGTTTTGTATTGTAGTTTGTTCTTCACGTCCCTTATGTTTCTGCAAATCGCATATAAAGGCTGCAAAAAGCTGGGAAGAGACTTGTATCATCACCCGCTGAGTTTGTCTTCCCTACATCGACTGTCAAAGAACAATCGATGTGGGAATTCAATCGATTATTTAATTGAAGAACAGTCTCTTAAATGAATTTTTTTTTTAACTTTTCTAGAGGCTTTTACTCAAACATTTTCCTCTGAGATTAATAAAGTATTTCTATTCTGTTAAAGATGGAGGAAGAGGAAAACACAGACAGAAAGCAGCAATTGGCCATGCTTTATAAAAAGCTCAACAGGATAAAGGAGTCTCTGAATGAAGGTATGTCATCGTGTCTGTATCTGTGTCTGTTTCTTGGGGCCCGCTCTCACACCTTTCCTCTATTACAGATGACACTGACAATATAAACCAGATCATTGGATCCAACTCACCTGAATCATGCCTTTCCTATCTGAGGGATCTGGAGAAGAAGTGGGACCCTCACTTGGATTGTAACCACCTCACCAAACTCATTGACTTTTATTCCAGAGTGTTTTCCAATATGCCGCTGGGAAGACATTGCCAGAATGAGAGCTATGCGCGGATGTTGGTCAGATTTGCGGAGCTGAGAGCGTGAGTGAAAATTGCATCATTACAAAGACGTAAACTCTGTTGTGGTTTAATTGTACTCAACTGATTGTTGATTGGAAAAATAAAAAAAATTAATAATTTGGATACCGTTGCAAGTATTTATTTGTTTTGTTTTAAATGTGTTTTTTTTATCTGCTAGAATTCAAGATGTCAATGAGGCAGAGGACAACTTCAACGTGGCAAGATCTCACAGCCAACATTTTGCATTTGTCCACATTGCACACGCACAGTTTGAGCATTCTCAGGGTAAAGTGATTTACAGAACTGTTTCTTTTCTGAATACACAAATTCTTCATTGCTTGTCATTAAGTTTGTGTGTGTGTTCTGTTTATCTGCACCAGGCCACACAAAGAGAGCCATTCATATATTGCAGGATGGTATTGAAGTCGGGGCCAAACCAAAAGAACTGCTGGAGGCTGCTTTGCAGAGCATGCAGACAGGAAAAACACATCAGGTCTGCTCAGAAGATAAAGAAAACATACCACGTGAGTATTTATCTTTGTGAGTTATTATCATGCTAATTCTGACTCCATAACAGCTTTTGAATCAGTTCTTTGTAACATTGGGTTTTCAAACTTACCGTTGCCATGAAATGCAAAATATGTTCTGCCAGTTTGTATCTTGATTCTTAATCTGGGCAAAATATTGTGAAAAAATAATTTTTTATTTAATTTTTTTTCTGTCAACTTATGTTCTTTTCTATACTGGTTATTGTGGCGTGATGCTGTCGTGAGCATTTCCTCCGCATCCATGAGAAATTAGAATGCAGCCTTGTATACTTTACACTTTATGAACTCCAGCGCTGGTGCTGGATCATTACTGTAACCTCCATAGGAGTTAACATGCAATCAATGTGATTAGCTACTGAAAATATGAAATCAAATTTGGAAAACGTGAGCCTCTTCAGTTTACGGGGAAAATATTTAAATACATGGGAATCAAGTCACTTTACCTTTTAATTTCGGATATGTGGCCCATCCTTCCCCTTCCTTTTCAGTATTGTCCATCAGTACTGTGCACAGTTCAGTTAAGAAAAGCTCAGAGTTCCAAAAAGGAAGCAGAATATCAGATGGGACTGGTGACCTACAGCTCTCCAGCATTTTCGGCTCAGGGTAAGAACAAATACTCAAATCTGAGGCGTCTGTTTTTTTTTTTGGTTTTTGAGTAAATACACACTGAGATTTTATGTTGTCGCTGTCAGGATGGAATCTGTTGGAGGATCATCAGACGACCAACTACCAGGCTGGAGATCCGGATCTCAGCGCAAGAGGGCCGTCGGCATGGTGCGTTTGATTCTCTGTGCTGAAGGATCCAACTGCATCTTCCTCAAAGACTTGAAGTTGATATCTTGCCTTTTGCTTTGCAGCCACTGAGAGTTCCTGTGGTACCTTTCTCAATCCCAGAGAAAGATCACTTGGATGATTATGTCAATGGGATGCCCCCCAAAAGAAGCATTGGGTCATATCCAACCAGTGTGTCCAGGTAGTTCTTTGTTCCCGAGTTGATCATGTCCAGAGAGACTTTATGAAAACAGCTTTATTCCTCGATGAATGTGACTAAAACCACGTTAGCATTACTTGTGTTGCCACCTTCGAATGTCAACTGGAGATTTTTGAGGAAAAATAATGTTTTTAGTTGTCTTTAGTGTCTGTTTGTCATCTCGTTTAAATGTATACTATTTTTCATACCTATAAATATAATGAAACTCATTCAGACTTTCTGTGGCTACGATGGGTATGAATTCATTTTTTTATCATTATTATTTTTAGGCAAACATCTGGTTCAAATATGAGCTCAATGTTTGGGCTCTCATCCACAAAGAAAAATGCTGCAGAATGGGATATGTCCTATTTCCAAGTGAGTAAAAATTTATTTGTGCAGAATTGGTTTGGATTTCTTTCTTCTTCTTTTTTTTTTTTTTTTTTTTAACAAGCTCAGAAGAGGAGTTAAATATTTTCGGTTTGTCCTCAGACACCTGCTCTCAGTCCAGAGGTTTGCAGCAAGGAGGACCAGGCTGCTGCAGACTCCACCACAACCCTTCTTCACACTCACGACACAAAGGACGGCTTGAGAATGGAAGGTACCGAAATTGATGAATACATCCACCCTGAAGAATCCCCCCGTGTCGAGTGGGACAGTCTGAACTTGATGTCGTTTATCTCCAACAGACGTAAGTTACAATTTCAACCAAGTCATCATCTCCAATTCTCCGGAGTCGTGTTGGGCGTACCTGGTTGCCCTGGAGAAGAGAGGCAACCCTCACACAGACCTCAACCTCCTCAACAACCTGAAGCACTGCTACTCGAAGGTCTTCTCCAAGATGCCCGTCAGGCAGTACAGCAAAAACTCCAGCTACGCCCAGATACTAGTGAGATATGCAGAGCTGAAGGGGTAAGTGAAGATGCCTGATGAACTCGTGTTGCATGTTTGACTGGCTTTTTAATTGTGGTTTAAGTTACCCAAGACAGGAAGTCACCACCTTATCCACATCAACTCTAAATGGTTCCATTAAATAAAAGGTTTACCCACATTCGCAACTTGTGTATGCTTTATCCAACACCAAGTCGTGCTCTATTGTGGAATGGTTTCCTTGTGCTTTTCACATTTTAACAAAATGATTTTCCATTTCACTCTATACCCTATAAAAAAGCTACACTCTTTGGGGTTTAATTGAAAATGTCAGGTCCTTATACATAGTCTGTAACTCAACTGTTACATTTTAGCTTTTTGCACTAAAGCTTAATTTACAGATGTCATTGGTCTCGATTACACTTACAGGAAAGTACTAAAATGTGTTGTTTTAAAAATATATATTTTACAAACCTTTCCTAAAATGAGTTTCCTGATTATTTTTTCTGAAGAAGGTAGACGTAATTATATGCTACTGACCCTTTGAAACAAGTGATGCCCAGCCTACTGATGCTTTCGACCATTAATATCTTACCAAATTCATCTGTTTCCCGTAACTAGCATACTATGAGATTAGGATTGGTGGCGAAATTTCAGGGAGAAAATAAAATGTTTTAGTCATTAAGGTTTAATACAATTAAGCAAGATCCAATGGGGGATTATTAACTTTTCTCTTCCGTCAATAACTTTAGATCATATCTAAAACAAAACTTGGTAAATGTTTCCATCTGTGAAATAATTTCTGTTTCATCTATTTTATTGTCAGTATCTTCTCTCTTGTAATCTACACAAAGCTTCGACCTCTCAAATCTCAAAACTTGTCTCGCTGTATCAAGTGCGTCATCAATACTTTTGCAGGATTGAAGACCCAGATGAAGCAGAGGACCACTTCATTGTGGCTCGATCGACCTGCAAGGTCTTCGCCTTTGTCCACATCGCACACGCCCAGTTTGAGGTCACTCAAGGTCAGTAACTTATCTCTCATTCACAGCCATATTGATAAAGAAAAATCTTAAATCTAAGTTATAACAAACCTTTCTTCTGTTGCGCAACGTTATGTTTGGATTAAGCGTCTCTGTTTTTTCATGGGAAATCCAGTGTAATGTAATCAGTGCCTCTAAAATGCTTGTTTCCATCTACTATTAAAATCCCATCTCAACATATTGACTTGTCATATCTTCTCATCCGAACATGTAGATCACTTGGGTGAGGCAGGTTGACTTGTCAGCCAATCAGCTCAGTTTTGATCAGAAATCACTAAAGCGGCAAGGCAAATGCATAAAAACTCTGGGGGGAGGGAGGGGTGGGGGGATCCTACATCCAGCCCTTTTGTTAAGTCTCTGTTTTGACTTTGTATATCTATACCCAGAATACTTGGCATCCAGATGCCAGAGTTCCCAGTTGGAATAGATTTATGTTGCAACTAACTCCAACATGTGAATACTCCTCTATCTATCCCTAATACTCAGATGGTTTTTTTCCGGCTCCTTTCCTTCCTGTTTTAAGGTAATCTAAGTAAAGCAGCTTCGATCCTGCAGAAAGCTGTGGCCCTGAACGCCAGGCCAGTGGAGCTCCTGGACACAGCCATACGTAACCTCAAAGCTGGAGAGAAACAGCTTTTGCCCACCAAGGAGGATGAACCTTCCACAGGTAGATATCCACTCGCAGCGGATTCATTTGTATGGAGCAGAATTACTGCTTTGGATGCGCTTCATCATTATGTTTCCCCTCTTTTCTTTCAAGATTTTCCAACAGTTGTTCCTCTGAGTGCGTCTGCCTGCGTGAGGAACCAGGAGGTGCAGCTCCCTGCTCGAGTCCCCATGCGCTGCTCAGCGGAACAGCCCAAACTTGTGAGCAAGGAACCTTCAGCAGAGTGGAAGATCCCAACTCTTCTCAACCGGCATGTTTCTCCTGAGGTCTGCTGGCTTTATTTACTTTTATAAAATCTTGAACAATTTTCTCATGCAAGTCAGTCTTCGCTTGCACGTCGATACATTATAAGACTTGTGTGCAAAGTTTTGGCCTGAACATCGACCACGTCAGTTTCATTTCACCCAATAATTTTGACAAATGCTTCTTGTTTAATTTTTGATTTTGCCAATTAGTTTTCCAGTTTTTTGTGACTGATAATATACAGTCAATCAGGTTGATTATTATTAATTACTTAATCAATTATTATTTGTCTACCCACAATCCGCGTGACTTGAGTGTCTATATCAAAACTTTGGCATTATTTAAAAAGTTGTCTTATAAGGGAAATTTGGATTACTTTTTTTTAAATGTTTCTTTCTCTCCAGGATAAACGGATAACTCCTCCTGATCCCAAACCACTCCCTCGTGTGGTCGAGCCTGTTCCTTCTCTTCCTCTTCCCTCCAGAGTGAACCCACCGGGCGTCTGCCAGACACCCAAAAACTACAAAAACCCTCCCGCCAGCAGGTAACGTCTTCATGCGGACATTCCCTGATTTTATTCTAATTTTCATGTGGAATTATACATCATTTTCACCAAACCTCACAAAAGACTCTTCATTGTAGTCTTGCTGAAATTGTTGAATGAGTCTCTTACTGTTTCTGTCTCTTTCCATTTCCTCTCAGTTTCATTACCCCGGTTGTAAAGAAAGTTGCCGAGTTGCCTTCCTCAGCACATCGAAGCAATGGACCCCTCCAGCAGCCGTGCACTCCTTTAAACCAGTCAGCTTGTTTCCAGACACCACAGGTACAACATGCTCAGACTATCACAGCACTAACAATAGAGAAATATTTGCTCACATTCACACTTATTTGCATTTTATAATTGCCAATTAACAAGCTTGTTTTTGCCTGGGTCTTTTCTGGATTTCCCATTCAACACAGGCAGGAATTGGCAAGACATCAGTGCTAATAACTTCACACAAAGCCTGAAACATTTAAACACAGTTCTGTAATGACAAGCTATATTTGTTTTCATTTTCTTTCAGTCTTCCTTCACCACACTCTCCAATGAATCCATAACCATTAATGGGAAGCAGTTGTTCATCCTCAAAATGATTGGGCGAGGCGGATCCAGCAAGGTGAAACCACACTGATTACTCTCCCTAATAATTCTCCATCATTGATGTAGGGCGAGCTTTCATCTTTAAGGCTTTATTAAAAGTCCCATTTTATGCGAAAATTACTTTTTCAAACGCAATATGTGTGCCCATAGTCTGCGTTTGAGGCCCCAGAAGACATGAAAGTCTGTCGTACTCCTGAGCTGTTTGCTCAGGACTGAGCGGTAAATTGCTCTTAAACGTCAATGCATTGTTTCAGATTAACTGGTGTCTATCGTTGCTACCCATAACATAACATATCAAAAGAAAACTCACCAAAGGTACTTTGAAACGTCATTGTCAATGCTATTAAATGTCCTGAAAGTCAGGACCAAGGCTGGATTTGTGGAAATACGCTTTGAATACAATGTGGCTGGACTTCTGACACCTATGTGAAATAGCTGAGAAAATGTATGATATGGGACCTTTAGTCTTCACAGAACAACTGATTTTTGGTTTTGTTGCTGGCAGGTCTACCAGGTCCTCGATCACAAGAAGCAGCTATTTGCAGTGAAATTCGTGGACCTCGAGGAGGCAGACGCTCAGACCGTGGAGAGTTATAAAAATGAAATTGAACATCTGAACCACTTGCAGCAGTACAGTGATCAAATTATAAAACTGTATGACTAGTGAGTACAACAACACAACTCATTTGTGGAAGATTAACTGGTTTAATGCAGGTTGTCATGTTCACCTGTTGCAACAATATTGTGATGGCTGTACGTTCTTGGTGTTTGCAGTGAAATAACAAACCACTACATCTACATGCTGATGGAGTGCGGCAACCTGGATCTCAACACTTGGTTGCGAAACCGTAAAACTGTAAATCCCTTGGAGAGAAAGTTCTACTGGAAGAACATGCTGGAGGCCGTCCACACCATCCACAAACACGGTCCTTTCTCTTTGTGTTTGCATCTTTTAGCTTCAGTTCTGTCAGCAGTTAGTCCGTATCGTTTCTAACCACGGCGTGTTTGTCCTGTGCAGGGATCGTCCACAGTGACCTGAAGCCAGCGAACTTTGTCATTGTCAACGCGTCTCTGAAACTGATCGACTTTGGCATCGCAAACCGTATCCAACCAGACGTCACGAGCATCATGAAGGATTCACAAGTAAGTCAGATGAATCAGTTTAAGTGAACTTGGATAATCTTGCTTATAGGTCAGGTTTAAGTACAAATAAGGCGCATCAGTTCAACATGTATGCCTCTGGATTGTTGAACGCAGGTGGGAACTCTGAACTACATGCCCCCTGAAGCCATCAAAGACACCTCGTCACAGGCTGGAAAAGCACGCTCAAAGGTTCGCCCCTCTTTTCTTCCATTCATTCAACCACCTGTGTAATAATCGCTGAAGTAAAGGCCACATATAAAACACTTTTCTGAAATATTGTTCCACAGATCAGCCCCAAAGGTGATGTGTGGTCGCTGGGGTGCATCCTCTACTGCATGACATATGGGAAGACGCCGTTCCAAAGCATCACCAATCAGATAACCAAGCTTCACGCCATTATCGACCCCTCTCACAAGATCGAGTTCCCCCACATCTCGGAGAGGGATTTGCTGGATGTGTTGAAGGTGCGGCATCATGGCCTGACAAAATTGATTTGAGTTCCCATATATAAACTCTATTTTGCCATTTTTTGATATTGTGTCTATGGACTTGTTCAGTAATCCCCAGATCTGTGACAAGTACCAATTATTTTAGTTTCTTTCACATATCATGCAGTGTCAAATGTCTGAGAGGGTTGTCCCATCGAACACCGCCTGTGTGATTGGCTGTCACAGATGTCATTCAAACTTCTGACAGACCTTCTCTACGTTGTTGCATTTTCACTGGAAGGTCATGTATCTACAACAACATTTCACCTCTAGTAATATTGCATCTAAGGAGTCAATTATAATCTTGTCTTTATTAGAACCTTTATGTTGCATGTTTAAATAAATGTCCGTATTATACCCTGTCCGGGAAGGTCCGATAGCAATTATTCAAAGAGCTTTACAGACGATTTGCTGAATGATCAAAGGATTAGACGGATAATTATGAAATGATGAGTCAAGATTGATCATTAAAATTGATTGAAATAGTAAATACAAAACTCAAAATGGACAAAAAATGAAAGCATTCTACTTGCACCATTACCATCTTTCACTCAGGAGATGAAGGTTAGCTTTTACATGTCTGCAATTCTGCTCCAACCTCCCCTAAATAGCTTTATTGCCAGTGCTGACTTCAGGTGATTCATGTCAGGGTGGAGGTAGGTGGGGACCCTTGTCTTGTATCGGAGGCCTGCCACCACCTCTTCCCTTCACAGGCTGCAGACAGAAACTTTACCCACGTTTGTTTACAGAGACCCGGCGAGACATGTCACTCAGACATGTTACTGAAGTCGTATGTTGTACTCATCATTTTGTGGTCTGCTTTTACCAGAGGTGCTTGGTACGAAACCCCCGGGAGCGGATCTCTATTGCTGAGCTGCTGGAGCATCCGTACCTGCAGCTGAAGCCAACTGCTTCACCTGAGCCAGGTGAACACAAACACAAAGTTCAAGTTGCTGAAGCCGCTCTGACGACCACTTAAACACAGTCTTTTTCTTTAAATTCCAGAGCGTCCATCCAACACTGATCTCAAGAGAATTCTTACTGACCTCGCAGCCCTCCAGTCCCCCAACAGCATCATCCGAGCTGCGAACGTAAGATTCAATCGTCAAACAGTCTGAAAATGGCAAGTTTCTAAAATCCCAACTAACTTTATTTTTTTTATTTCTTCATTTCCCCACAGAACCTGGCCAAAATGTGCAGCAGTGGGAAGAGGTTGGACGTTGCAGAGTGTGCAAAGTCTTCGTCTTCCTCATGAATAAAAGTTAGATTTTGTTGTCGTCGCCCCCCCCCTTTGTAATATTTAGCCCTCTCTTAACCACTGAAGTAAGATGTTGATGTTTACCGTTTGTTTCCTTGAAGAAAAAAAAGATCCATGATTCTACATCAGTTTTGTCACATTGTTATAATAAATGAAAGCATTTACGGTATAGCATAGTAAAATAAACTTTATGTACTCTGTGTTTAGAGTTATTTGGGTTATTCATCACCAATAATATACAAGGGTAAACTCTGTTGAAATATGTTTTGGAGAACATTTTTGTTAAATCTAAAACCGATTTCTTTCATATGATCATTTTATTATTTCTTATTGAAACCTATGTCAGTCAGTGACCACCTTTTTGTGAAAAATTTTCCTGTGGAATAAATGACATGGATGAAATGCATATATACAGTGCTGTAAATAAAACCCAAACTGTTATTTGCAACTAAAATGTGTCAATGCTTCAAACTACAGATTTCATTATGCACCTCCGTACTTCAGTTTTTTCTTCCACCAAGCTTACAAAAGTCACATGGATGCATTCTATTCTTTGCACTCAAAGTTATTTCTTAACCAAATGAACTGAAACGTCATCCAGGTCAGGAGTCTTCAGTTATGTCTGCTTTGAAACATATGGCTCATCCCCATGCTGAAAGTATATATTAAAATCTTGAGAATTGTTGCAGTCCAATTGCACCAAATTACAATTTATGAATTAAAACATCACTGCTGCTACATCATTACCCCCATTATTGTGATTTGAGATGTTTTCCTTTTTGCATTTTGCACACACCATGTATGTTTTATATAAACAAGGGTAACTGATTTCTAAATTATTACTGTGCCCTGTACCCATATACCTATGTAGATACTCAAAACACTTGTCTGGGCTTCCCTTTTCAGAATGATGCCTTGATTAAATGTGCACGAATTTCTTTAATTTTTTCTTTCTCTCTTTCTTGAGAACGGATCATACTAAAAATAACAGACTCTCTTAAATGTTTCAAACTTAAGTTTTAAGGTTTCTGAGTAGTTTTCCTCCACCTGCACGGAGTCTGCGCAGCTGTCTCCTCCTTACACCGCCCCTCGTTTCTACCAATCACAGCCTGAGCTTCACGCGGATTCTGACGTAGAGCATCAGAAAGACAGATGTGTCACTCTGACACGCTTCTTGGGTATCGAACACTGACAATATTTTACTTTTACTTTAACCCCCAGTTTGACCTCGACAATTTTCAACAAGATTACTTGAATTCTCTTCGTAGACTACAACTTTTTCAATGTTTGAGTTGTTCTCGAAGTGGGGAAAAGGGGCAGTATGTGATCAATTGTGCGTAATTTTTTTGGAAAGTGTATTGATTCGAAATAAATTGACGCTGAAAAAACAGCAAAGGGGCTGAAGGTGCGTTGATTAATGATATTTGCAAAACGTCCCTTTTGTGATTTATAAAACCAGAAAAGAAACCTAACATAAACCAGTTTTGCGTTCGATTTTCAAGCCGTCGTTTTTATCCAGTGAGGGTGTCATCTTGTTCATAGACGATCCTCGCGCTGGAAACGTTTTGCCCTTCCTGGTCAGTCACAACAACAGTGATGGCGGCTGCTGCACGGCTCTTCCTCCGGGGCTCCAAACTCTCCATCTCCGGCGTTGGCACCGGGACTCACGGTTCTTTTGGAGCAGCTGTGCTGAAGCTGTCTCCGGACTGCAGCTCCCGAACAAAGTGGCAGCGGAGACATGCGGCACACTTTACCTTCCAGCCTGACCCCGTCCCCACACAATATGGTGAGTGCTAACCGGCTAACAAGTTCAACTCTGGTGACAGCAAAGGAAGAATCTCACTCCTCACTTTAGACTGCAAAATAAAGGATGTTGCTTTATTGTTGAGTCAAGCTTCAATTCACGTGTTTTCTGTTTGGATCTGGGTGAATGAAGACATGTCGGTCATTGTAAGGCACTGTCGGTGCTGCGCTACACTGCTAACTACTTTTTAACCTTTAAAAAGTTTAGTGATGCGTGAAGAGTTTAGGTAGTGTATGATCTGCTCCACTGTTTGCCAGTTTCACTCTATTCCTGGTGCAAGGTGGTAATATAGAGTCCAGCAAGGGTTTGTGATCAAACGAATAAAATAAAAAAATAAAAGAACATATTTCGAGAGCGTCAACATCTCCTGACAAATTTTTGTCTGTTGTTAAATGACTTCTAAAGTTGTTTCATCACACTTGGTTCACCTTTGTGTAATGACTCATATGTGTGCAGGAAGTTGGTGTCATGTTTAGTAGAAAAAACAATGCTGTCTGTACCTCTTCTGTAACAAAAGCGGTTGTGTCTCCTGGATTAACGAGCTTTAATCGCTGCCGTATTGAATTTCCTGCAACAACTGGTGGGGTGAGTTATAGTACTGTACGTGCCATACCGTTCTTGTTTATGTCTTTTGTTGGCTTCCAGGTCCTACCGAGAAGATGAACTTGTTCCAGTCTGTTACAAGTGCCTTGGACAACACTCTTTCCTCGGATCCCACTGCAGGTATGATACCAGAATTCATCCATCATGCTCCGCGTCAGATCCTGGTGATATTCAGGCTGATGTGTTTGTGATGCACAGGGGTGTATTTGAGCTGACATTGACTTGAAGGGCACAGGGCACCCTGTATCCCTGTATAGAGACCACGAGGATAACAGACACAGACACACCTTGTGGTGAGGGTTTTATCTGAGTGGTTGTTGCCACACCTCAGAATTAGAAGTGGCTCAGCAGCATTGATGGTACAGACTTGAATGTACATGCTAGCACTCCTGCTACTTGTTGGAGGTTGTGAGTTAATGCAGTGTAATGAGTGTATATTGCCCCCAACATACCTGAATTTATACAACGTGCCGTCATGAAGCGTCGCAGAAAGCCTGAGTGGAATCTTGCTGTTACTATATTGAAGTATTGACCGATTAAAATAATACTATGCTCTTGCCCTCTGAGATCGGGAGTTTCCACCTCTGGATTACTGTTAACAGTATTTACAGTATGTATGTGGACTTCGGGTTTGAATTCAGGTCAACGTCCTGTGTCTTCTGGCTCTGTAGTGATGATGCTATCTACGGCCATGCCAGTTTGTCAAACCTTTCTATAATAAAAAAAAAGAAAAAGTTACAGTATTCTTTTGGGCAGTGGTCTGAATATCTGGTCTTGTGGAGCCACTGTCCTGCATGATAATGAGCTCCGAACACATCATCACTCACAAATCTAATAATTATATCATCACCAAGCTCCCAAGGGAGCCCTTAAAGAAGCCCCTCATCGTGGTCAGGTGTGTTACAGCACTTAGAACGTGGGGTTCTTCAGGAACAGGACTGGAGACAACTGCAGTTGGTCATTTTTTTTTCTAAGCATTTTGATATGTTTTTTTCAGTGTGAGCTCATATGTTCCTTTTTCACATGCAAATAGCTCATTTATTTTTCCTCAAGACAAAAACTTATGGTTTCCTCTTTTGCAACTCAATTGACCATCAATTCATCGCAGCTAAGTTTCGATTGTAAACACGGACTCAGAACATTTTTATTGAATCTGACGTCTTGGCTTAGAAGATCGAGCATTTTATACCAACGGTCATTAGGCTGACATCTCAACTATATTCTGTCCACTATGTAGCTGTTTTTTCCTCCCTCATAAGAAAAAACTTACCCAGTTCAGTACTACAAGGCTTTCCAACAGATCAAGTTACTGTATACATATTTCATTTAGTGAAGTAAATGTGAAAAAATAACAGATTTTTTTTTATACTTGTAGGAAGATTCACACTATAAGTTGTAATGCATCATATTATGTTACTTATTCATTAATAAAATGTATATTCACATTTTTTTCCATTGCACCTGAGCTTGGTACTGATGTATTTAGTCTATACAATTCGAAAGCCCTTTAAGGCTATTCCATTAATCCCAGAGTATATTTGTGTAATTCTTCTGAAAGAAGTCTGCTTGTAATCCGGAATTGTGTTTTAAAGACACCAGTGTGTTTTGTTTTTTATCCACAGTCATCTTTGGGGAAGACGTTGCCTTCGGAGGAGTGTTTCGATGCACAGTGGGCCTGAGAGACAAGTACGGTAAGAAAATGTAGATTTTTGAACTTAGTTTTTATTTTGATTTGAACAACTTATGCAACTATTATTGTACATTCATTGACACATTCCACAAGTGCATTATTTGTAACCTGCACATCTGCCTTTATTCAGGCAATGTCTGCAACATTTCCCATTAAAATAGCAGTTTTTGTCTCTTTCCACCAAATAAAATTCTTCCGATGCCACAAAACACGTTTCATTGAACTGTAAAAGACGACACAACTTATAAAGTTATTTATGTAGTTTTGCTAAATGTACATCTATAATGTTTCATGTCTACAATCTAGAATTGATTTGAGCTGATTTTAGTTTTGTAGCCATTTTTAGCAGTTTTAAACCTTTTTAAGCAACTTTTAACTGATTAAGCTTTTTAACTTTTGACCATTTTTTCTTATTATGGCAGCCATTTTAACCATTTGACATGTTTTTACTCCATTCTTGACATCTTTTGTCAACTTTTCTTTTAAGCCAGTCATCCTCACGATTGCTTAGGAGTTCGTAGCCTTTTTTTCAATTGCAATTTTACTCTTTTTAACCATTTTAGCCAGGGGAGTCTTTTTGAAAATAAGCCAAGTATGCAAATTAATTTAAAAAAGATAAGAACAGGATGAAAAGTATTGTGCATTTAATTTTCAGAAAGCTGCAGAGGAACTTAAAAAGCCACAGGTTGCAGATTCTATGCATAGGTCCAGAAAATGACGGTTACTTACTACTATTATCAAGTCAGAAGCAAACAAACCAATAATCTTTGTGTGTACGTAAGGTCAATGTTTAGCAGAGCTGCTAGTGGTAGTAGCAGTGTGGCTGTTCTCCATCTTTTAGACGGTATTTCTTGTTGCAGCTTCAGAGAATATTTGTGTTCCATTCGGAAAACTTTCCATTCTTTCTCAAGCCATGTATTATGTCAGGGGCTCCAGTTTTCACCTATTAATTGTAACATATTTGAATGCTGCTGTCATAAAATATATTTCTGAACTCAATTAATACCTAATGGTTAAAACCCAAGCCGTGCTACTCTTAGATCCTCTCTAATATTTATATGAAAGGTTGCTCTTAGTGCCTCAAAGACTTTGTCCCACAATTTCTGAGCTTTATGTCCAAAATATGAGTGAGATTCCTGATCTCTGTGCAACAGTTTCTCCAGTGTGTGGACCCTTTTTTGACATTAGTTCAGATGTGTGGACAAATCTCAGTATTTTGCATGAGTATATGGATTTCATCCATGTGTTGGAGTTAATTACCTCATGGGCTTGTTTCATTCAAAAACCACAATTTAATTTTGCAAAACAAACCTCCAGTTCAGCCACTAGATGGCGGCAGATCACTGCAAACAATCTGAAGAAGACCTCGTTCCCTCTGTGTCCATCCAGAAGGATCTGTTTGCAGGCAGGGTAACTCTCCAACCCTGACAGGGGACTGATGTAAGATGACCGTGACCGGCGCTGTGTGTTTAGGCGTTATTGCTCGGGTAATAAAAATCCAGCAGGTTGATCAGGAACATGCTTCAACAATAAACCAGATAAAGGATCAACAGGCTTTAACCAGGCACATGTGTCATTAATAAATAGCAGTCGTCTTTGGATTTCAGGTGCACTCACTGGGACAACACACCACCGAGGAGCCATTGCTAATCATTTTAGTAACAGTTGTGCTGTTCAGCTGTTTTTACATACTTATTGATATTCATAGAGATTCAGCTTGTGCTGTTGAGTTACAATAAAACGTACGATTGGATTGTTCTGGAGTCTGCATCAAGTTTTTTTTTTATTATTTGGTTTAATCTTTGTTGTGTTGAATCCTCACTGAAAGATACACCGGTGTAGAGTCACACAGAGCAGATGGTGTTGTTGCACTGCTCTTTTTTCACGGCTGACATTTTAACCTGCTGTTATGGAAAAAACAATCTCCGGTGGTACTGATTAGGTTCGCGACGGCTCTGTTTTTGTCAGATTTCCCAGCATCACCGGACCCCGGTCGTCCACGTTATGTGACAGCAGCTTCTATAACCAATTTGATAATGGAAATTTAATTTCCATGAAGTCATTAATTCCATGTAAGATGCAACTAGTGCTTCACAGCTTCTGTTGTGGTTTAATGGTCCGTGACTGGAGAATTGGTACCACTAACTGTTAATCTCAGCTACACTGCAATTTATCGGCCATCTTTCTGATTGAGCTACTAAGCTAAAAATCACAGAGCTGCAGGGATTCAAGGGAAAGTGAAACATTTGTGGAATTGTATTCATGAAATGAAGAGAAAATGACACATATAGAAATTCAAATGTTCTTGTCTACAATCTAATCCCCCCATTCCATTTAATCCTGGAAACCCGCAAAAACCACATGGATGAAAACACGCTTTGTTCAGCTGCACCATGATCTCATGAATTCAGACTAAAGCGTCTTCACTAGATTTCCTGCACAATGGCAATCATTATTCAAAAACAATCATTAATAACTGAGGTGGGTCATAGGAGGCCTTTCCAATGTTTTTGTTGATTGTGAAATGTCCCCAAAACGCACATTTTTAGAAGTGATTTTGTCATCAAAAGTGTGAAAGAGAGGAAGTAGATTTGACAAAATAAGCTTGAGTATAAAAGTCGTCACAGTTGCGGATTCTATATATATCAAGGCTTACTAGTTATTAAACATTGAAACGATGCGACTAAAAGTTGTTTTGTTGCCTGTGGATCCAAACAATAATACCTGATAATGTAAAAAAAAAAAACTGAAGTCTGGCAGTCGGTCAAAGATGAATACATGGAGTGCTCCAGAGCATGTTCATTGTAAAAGACGGTTGAGGGGGCAGAACTTAAAACTTGTGTGTCGATGACTAAAAAAGACGAGAGGTCTCGCCTTTTCAGTTTCCATCGAACTCCCAGCTGATGCTCACGGCGCTTTCTTAACAAGAAGTCTCCGGTCCTGCCCTACAGTAGCCGGCTTTGCCTTTTGTTTTCATTGACGTCAGAAATGTTGACCTTTGGAATGGGATCATTATTTTCCATCTCATCTCTGTGTACAGTGACGAGCGCAAAGCTGTTTTTATCCCTCTCACCGCTGAAAAGGACGGCGCGCACCTCTGCCACCCGCAGCCCTCGCATACAGCGGAGGTTAATGCGGAGCCGGCGCTACATGAATGGCTTTTTACGAGACGGATGCATTCACCTTGGAGATTCGAGCCACCCCTCCCCCCCCCCCTCCCCCTCCCCTTCCTCCTCTCGCTCGCAGTTGACTGATGACTACTTAGTGCGCCATTTCCCTGAAAACAACGGCTCCCAGTTGCATCCCCTTACACTCCCTCTCATCAACGTGTTGAGCCATTTTTGTGTGAAAGCAGATGACAGAGTGTGAAAGATTGTTTTCTATTTAACCCTTTGAGGGGCATTTGTCGACACACTACACGCCGAGTGTTAACGATAGATGTTTTAATACTTCAAAGTCAATGAAAAAGACTTTGTGTACCATTTACACATGATACAGTATGATGAAAAGCATTCTGATTCTCAATTTCTGGCTTAAAAGGCTTTCAATCGGAATGATTTCACTGGATTTTTTTGTATGAAAACACTTGCACAGCAAGTGAGGGAGATTATATCTTTATTATAGCATTGCTTTCTGCGTATACTTATTATACCACTGGAAAGCCGGATTCATTCTTTGTGAAAATGGTGCGTTTGCGGGATGAGCAGCAGAGTGTGCGGGTCGCCGGTTTTACCGAATGGTCTCTGCCAATGTAAACTGTAAACTGTTGTTTGGTGGATTGCAGTGTGAAGAGTGTGTGTGGATGAACCTCACACAGCCAATCTGGCACGTGGCCCTCGTGGCGGTCACCGCCCTGCTCACACACTGCGGTGGACGGCATCCTATTCTTCAATCCAGCATTCGTTGCAAGTCAGCAAATGTGGTCATGTTGATGCGAACAGCAAGCACGTTGCTGATCCCACATGTGTTCAGCGGAGTTGAGGTCAGGAACACTGGCAGGTCAGTCCGTCCTTTCCTCCAACAAATTCTGGAGGTGGTCACCGATTAAAACCCCGTTATTTTGAGGGTCCGGCGCTGCGATGGCGGAGAACCGGGTTGTGGACTCGCTGGTTGCAGAGTCTCGTCTCGAAGTCTTCAATCTGAAAACAAACAGCAGAAGCTGATATTGAGTCAGCACACCCAAACGTACGCGGCTTCGCTGTTCATGTCACGGATGAATGTTCCTCACAAATGGTTAAAGAAGAAATAACCTGACTTTCCAGTGGTTTAACAATTTTTGCCAATAATTTAGAAGGAAACATTAAACCAATCAGGATCTGCTTACTTTTGTACACAGTAAACATCACGTATTCATAGTTCACATATTATATTGTCGGGTCAAGTGCATCATCGAAGCGAGATGAGCAACAGCAAAACCTACCAGCACCTGTCAATGTTTCCCATTTGAATCCCATTTTATATGATTCAGTGTACATTTATCAGTTTTAAGGAAACCGTAAAAGTGCAAAAGTTACCCAATAGGGTCAATTAGCTGAAGAGTTAAAATCAGCTTCTGCATGAATAGATGCGATTCCAAACATCTTGACAGCAACTTATTTTTCCATCAGTGGCTGGTATGTTTTTATTTTTATTTAATTTTTTGTGATGAGTTGACTGACTGCTGGTTTGCTTTGATGACGCACAGAAGCACTCACACATTGTATGGTGTTACTTTTACGTGAAGCCGCATGCTTGAGGCAGTTTTGTTGTTTGTCTGAGCAGTGAGGCACTACATTCTCCTCACGTAATTCTTCATTCCTCCACGAGGTTTGGCGGCGCTGTGGTTGCTAATTGAAGTTCCTGAGAGCAGAGGTCACTTTGGGGCAAAGTTTCACAACCGTGCCTTTCCCAGTGCACAACACTGAAAAATACAAACACACAAAAAAACTTGGCAAATACACAAAGATGAGGGCAAAAAAAACAATCACAACCCAAATTACAGGGTGGAGATGGGGGGGGGGGGGTATATGTTTTTTTGTTTACTTTTTTTTTTTGCTCTTCTGTTTTTACTCCATGGGGGTTGTGTGTGCATCATGGTCTCTCATCCTTCCAGCTGAGGAGCCGACAACTTTTCACTCCATTAATTTCAGAGCCGCATTGTAATGTAAAGTTCTGGGATCGTTTGTGTCTGTTACGCATTTTAAACCTAAAACTTCAGGCTTTTGAGACCTTTTTAACTTTCATGTTACTGAAAAGGGAGAAGTATTTCTGGAATCCGGTCATAAAACAGGAATCTCCTGCAGACTGTTATGAAGTCTGTCAAAATATGCTTGGAATCGAGATTTTTCCCCTGCCAATATGAGTGTTTTTACTGACACCTAATCAGGAGCAGAAAGAACAATACGCTGACAACAGGCGCAACGAGGACAGCTCTAAATAAAATAAAATAATGGAGTTTAAAGATGAATTATTTTACTTCTAGTAAAATAATGTGTGTGTGCGTGCGTGTGTGTGGCAATTATTTGCAGCCGTTTATAATATGGAAATGTGGATGACAACAGTTTTTACTGAAACACAGAATGTGTAGATGGGAAATGGGAGTTTTAACTGATAGATACAAGTTAAATGTATTATTTTTATTTAGAAGGATCCGAGTGGTCATTGTGATCTCAGTGATTTCCACTTGAAACGTGTAAGCTGAACTGCAACAAAAAATAAAAAGAGGTCTGGAGTGTGTTTGAGGAGCTTTCATCTCTCAGCAGACGGATGTGAAAACGGCTTTAAACTCTGCACATTCATCATCCTGCACATTCAGTCCGAGGAAAAAGAAAAACATATTTCTGTGTGAAGGAGGACTTGAGGCAATATGAGCTTTAATGCGGGCCAAAAGTCTTAATCCTCTAAGAAACATTTTTTTTTTCTTTGACACCACACAGCCTTACATTCTCATGTTTATTTTTCTTCTCTTTCCTTCCTTCTTTGTACTTTGTCTCTAGGAAAGGACAGAGTCTTCAACACTCCCCTTTGTGAGCAAGGCATTGTGGGATTTGGCATCGGTGTGGCTTGTGCTGGAGCCACTGCCATTGCGGAGATCCAGTTTGCTGACTACATCTTTCCTGCTTTTGACCAGGTAACGTACTAACCTAAAGTCACCCAGCATCGATGCAAAGCCAAAACAATTGAGGTAGAAAGCACGAGGGAAGGTGTGCACCTAAAATCTGCCGTTTGCACCAGAAAAAAAAAAAAAAATCCCTCCTTCTCCGGATATAACTACAGTAATAGCAGAATGGAGCAGCGTACAGTCATGACTGGAAAAAGCACAATTTCTGCTGGTAGCTGCAGCTCTGTTATTTTCCTGTAAAAGAACCCAGCGCGACCAGATCATAAAAAGAGGTCACAACTAATGCTCCAACCACAATACAGCAATCCCCGGCCGAATGGTTTGTAGTATAAAACAAACTATCCATTTATGTTTTGCACTATGTTTTGAGACATTATTTATTGGTGGTCAGTGGCAGCTGTTAGACCTGTTAAGAATTGTCTGTGCACAACTTGTGCATCTGAGCATAAATAAACCCTTATGATTTCTCTTCTGCAGAAATCACTGAGGTATTGGTGGATTTATGATTAAGTGAATTTGGATGCAATCAAAGAGTTTTCATGAATATTTGGTAAAGATCAGCAGCCCAGAGTGCAATAAAAGTGTTGACACAGGAGGTGTGGCTGTACAGTATTAGAGCATAAGACAAGCACATTGTGATAAATGCTTAGAGGCTACAACACAATGACTATTGTTCTATTTGAAAAAACAAACAAACACTTAATTCTGAAATAAAATGAGTGTTGATCATATATAAACGTAAAGCAAACAGTGTCTGGATGGTGACCGAAAGAAGTGATCTCTGTTATTTATCGATTTTTTTTAATTTAAATTTAGCTCTATGTGTGATTTCCAATCCTTTTTAATTTAATATCCCAAAGAAGCTGCAAGACCCTTCACCCAGTTTATTTGCCAATATAATACAGTCAGGCTTGGGAAAGGACACAAATTCTTAAGAACATACAAGCAACTTTATTAAGAATAAAGCTGTGTTTAGTTCCCTACATCTGCTCTTGAATCTGATACCGTCGTGTCATTGATTTAATTCACCATGCATCTTCTGTAGAACTTTATCCAACTTGATACCCACCGGCAAAAATAGTCACCAATTAATCTCAAATGACTTTTTGTACCGTGGGAAGAAAGCAGATTAGAAGGAGGACGCGATGAGAGCACTAACCTCCAACACCACTGTGCAGCCTTTATCTGACATACGCACATCCAATATCAATAACCTCGGGGCAGACAAAGCCTTCTGCCCCGCCAAGGTCTGCGTGGGTGTCCGGTTGGAAAAACACCACTACATTATCGCTCTCGAGAGTTTGGATTCAATTAGCAGAATTCCAGAGAAACATGAGGACATTGTGAGGAAAAGATTAACTTCATTTGTTACATGGACTTTTTTTTTTTTCCTTTTTTAAGAGGTTTTTTATCAAAGTTTTTGGATGATAAATGTTGGCGTGACCTTCTCATCTGAAGGTTTATAGATGATCATAACACAACAAAATACACCAACAGAAGGACTTTAAACCAGATTAACCTTAATCAGTGGATGAGAATGTATATAGTATATAGTGTAGATTTAAGGCTCATGACGGGTCACCATCCACCACAGGGCAAACTCTGTATAATTGGATACACTGACAAGAGTAAGTTCTTGTCAGTGTATCCAGGCATATTCAAAAATAACAAGCCAAGACGAAGAGAATGGCATTGGGCTCCCCCTCTATGTCTTGCCTTTCAAAATAAGCATATTCTGTGTGGAAGCCCTTGAGAGTCCGTCGTTCCATATTCCACAACCCGGCGAGTCGAAACACTGAAACGTAAGAAGTCCTTTCTCTGGCCTCCCGCTTTCTTCTTTTTCCCTGAGGAAGATTAATGTGACGTTAACGGGGTTGGCCAAAGCGGCTGTTTAATGCATACATGTTGACACCAGTGTACCTGCTCCCCTTATGATAAATGTTAGTCCACACTGCAGTGTCAAGGCAGCATGAAATGGAATATGTGATGTGATAGTGGAGCTTGTTTCAAAGCAAAGCAACAGTTGATTAAATGTGTTGGTGGTGGGCGTTGAGTGGGCTCGTATCTGTGGCTTCGCATAAAGAGAAGCAGTCCCAACAGGCCTCTGACAGAAACTGAAGATAAGAGCCTGCTCGAGGTTTATGGAGAATTTGAGCCACCTTTTAGATGAGAACCCTGTAGAAGTGACATCTTTTATGTAACAGCTGCATTCATGTTGTGTTCTGAAAATGAACGTCTCTGCTGCTACGAGTTTCACTCAAGTTTCTCATTTATGTTGCATCGTCTCGTCTGAGCTTGTATAAACCTGAATCTTTTGGGGTTTTTTTTATTCACAGATAGTCAACGAAGCAGCCAAGTACCGCTACCGATCTGGCAACCTGTTTGACTGCGGGAATCTCACCATCCGGGCTCCGTGGGGCTGCGTCGGCCACGGATCGCTTTACCACTCTCAGAGCCCAGAGGCCTTCTTCGCCCACTGCCCGGGAATCAAGGTCAGGCCTGCGCTTCACTGCAGCGTTTTAATCACGAAGCGAACAAAATTGGCCCCCCCAAAAAATATAGGTTACAAAGACTCCCGACAAATCACAAATTGGGACATTTTATACATGAGTGCTGAGCCTTATTGAACTCTTTATATCATGGTGTGGTTTAATACGAGCAATAGAAATTGATTCCCCCTTAATTTCAGTGATTAATCACCAGCTGATAGGACTCAGCCTGCAGGGTGTTTCAATACTTTTGCAATGAATGTTAAAATCACACAGTTTGTTTTTAAATCACATCTTTACACACAGTTGTTCCTGATTTTTAGTTTTCAATGTGAGAGTTTAGATTTTACTATAAAATCTTCACACATAACCTGCAAAAGTTCTAGCTCAACCTTTGCATTACAGATGAATTTATCAGTTTGATATAATTTGTTGAATAGTACTTAAACATTCAGTTGTAGAAAAAAATATGGTTATCCTTTGCCACTTATTTCCTTTTTTCCAATCATTTTTTCAGTTTCCTACTGGTTTCCTTAAACCCTGCTTATGTTACAGAAAGTAATAGAAGAGATAAGTCACAAACATATTTGAAGGCCTGTATTTTCACAATTAGAAAACATCTAAAAACCAAATGTCTTTAGCACACAAAGACCATATTTGCAAGCATGAAGCCATAAAGTAATTTTTTTTTTTAAATCTACAGATTTGTGAGTTGACACAACAATAAAACAGTCAGAGCAGGACTCCTAAAGCACATTTAATTGATTGTGGATGTTTTGAATTGCTTTTCAATGTGGAATTTATTCATTTTTTACATTATTTTATGGCTGTAATTTTGGCAAAATCAGCATGAATACACTTTTCATGGTGGCACCTGAGTTGCGGTGTAATTTTTATTGACATGTTAAATCACAGCAATACTACAGGAAGCGTGAAGCTGGCTGTATTCATAAGTACCTTTTCCATTCAGTCTAGACTGAAATGTCATTTCTCTTCCCTCTCAAAAGAAAATATGTTTTATCAAGTGTATAAATGTTATAGCCAAGTGCTGGTGTTTCACAGTTTTCTTGAAAACTGCACGTTTTGTGGAAGTAAAATCCATCAACTTGAGTTTATCAGGCTTCTGTTATTTAAATGTTACTGCAGCCAAATGTAAAATATTGTTTTCAGAGGCTGCCACCCGTGTATTCTGCAAGTAATAATGAACTTTTGAACCGCGCTGCAACAAAATGTGAGAACCTGGAAAGTACTGTCTGTGTGATACAACTAAAAGCTGGAGTGAAATATGCAAGTTGACAACCTGCTTCACTTTCACAACATTGACTTCATAAACTTGGAACTGATGTGAGTTTGACTGCACAATGCCTGTATCCGCTGAATCAGAAATGACATTGACTATAACGTGCATCGATAAGCAATGAAAATAGATACCGTCATATTTTCCTTCATCTACAGACACCAATGATGGCTTCAGGAAATAAAGAAATGGGGCTCGTGGAGAATGAAGCCATTGTCTAGTGCATGGAAAAACATTTGAGAGGATCAACTCTAGATGAGTTTGACTTTTTAAATCTTATAAGTTTAATTACAAGTGGCATCTGGTTTAAATTGTCTTAATTGTTGTCGTAGCCCCCCTTTCCTTCATTTATTTTGCCATTCAGACTATGGTGACTAATTCTGCAGTGATAACTGATGTTGTATGTTTTGAAACTGTTTGTGTACTGCTGCAGTTGACTGTTTTCTTATGGAGATTTGAAATGTCAGTGACATTTTCCTGGTTAAACAAAAGTACATAAATAAGCTACCATATTTTTCAGACTACAAGTCACACCAGAGTATTTTTGCACCATTTATTTCATGAGAATAGAAGAACCTTTCAACGTTTGTTTCGACTATTCTGTTAAATGCCGTCTTAAAGAACACAAGCCAAATTCATTGGCAACACAAAACACTTTTCCGAGGTGCACAACCTAGTTCGACATCTGGTTTTTCCACTTTTGTGTAGTCTGGAAAGGCTACACAACAGCCTAAAGAATAAAACTGGTTGACATTCGGCTGTAGCTTTTTCTTTTTGGGAACAACTTCCTTGCACTGTCAAATACAGCAGTAAAAGGGACATTTTGGTGGCACTGTAGCAGCATTCTGTTGTAATACAGTGACATCTGGTGGTTCCACATGGTACATACTGGTACGTCCTGATGGAACATAACATGTCTTTAAGACATATTCAAAAGGATATCTTCACAATCGCTCATTTCTCATCCGGGACTGACCCAAAATTGCAGCGTACACTCGCCTTTAGACCAACTGAGGTTTGAAGAGAATGAGAAAAAAAAAACATCTTTGCACCAGTGGAGTGGCAGCTGGACATAATAACTGTCCAGTAAGAAGAAATTTACTGTGCAAGAAATGTAAACGTTGTGTTCCCCTTTAAGTACATCTGCAGGTTTGTGTAAGGCAAGAGAGTCTGTTATTTTGAGTCCGTGTGTGTGTGTGTGTGTATGTGTGAAGAGTAAGAGAGAAATGAAATTCATCATCGTAACTGCCTATGAAGGTATGAGCAGGAGTGTAGTTCTCAACACGGGTGGTGTTTCGCAGTTTTAACAGCATGTGCTCAGAGTAAACAAGTCCACCTTAAAATGTCAGATATGCAATTCCTGTCTGGCTTCTTTTTTTTTTTTTTAACTGCGCACACATGCACTAATCATCATGGAAATTTCACCCATCATGGACATGGGGTGTATAATTTACAGCTACACTTGATCCAGCATGAGTAAGCAAAGCTGAGAGCAATAAACATGTTGTCTCTCTGCAAAGGTCAGACTGATAAATGTTTATCTGTTGGCATACTATCAGCCAGATGCGTTAAAAGAACATTTTCTGCCACCAACATTTTTTTTCTTCTGACAATCATCTGTCCTTCATTTGGTTTTGATTTATAGCAGGACCTTTTGGGTGCACAGCATCACCTTCATCATAGTAGTAACACAAATGGTAAATGTAAGAGAGGCAACATTTTATTTATATTAGTACAGAGCAAAGTAAATAGATTAGTACCACATCATAACATGTAAGTTGTCAAAAAGCTTTCAGAGAATATCCGTCTCTTTCTTAGTTGTATTTTCATGAAAAATAAATTGACTTGCCTGGCACGTTTAATGTGACTATAGTTGGATTTCTTAGTTTTGTTGGAATATCTCACTTGGTTACATTGTCAGCATTAAGAAGAGATTTTACATGTCATTGCAGCACTGTTATTTGTTTTCTTTTTTGCTTTGCTGGTTTTATTAATGCAAAATTGTTCTATTTTTACAATTCTTTAAAGTCAAAACTCAATATGATCTTAGGTTTTTATTTTATGTGTATAGCTTGAATATTAACTTATCTCTTGAGCTCTGGCAAATAATTATATTGGTATCTTAAATTCAAATGACTTTATTTTCCTGTGGAATGGTGCCGCATGTCTGACCTTGTTGCGAACGTATTCTTCTTCTGCTCAAACTGTGATCTGACATGAGTTTGTGCTTGACATTCACTGGCTACTAACAATGTCATTCCCAATCTAGATTTAAGCAATTTACCCTAAAATGCTCAAATACACAGAATCAAATATCACTTGGACACCATTCCATCATTCTGGGTTCTTCAGTGTGGAGTGGAAACCTGCTTTTACTTCCTTCTCCAAATATATATCGCATCACTTCTTAAAACAATGAGACAATCGTAAAATTCAAACTTTGTCCATACATGAACATACAGATGTCTCGACTAAATTAGAGGTCTAACTAATGTCATGTGTTCCTCAGGTTGTAATACCCCGCAGTCCGGTCCAGGCCAAAGGACTGCTCCTCTCTTGCATTGCTGACAACAACCCCTGCATATTCTTTGAGCCCAAGATCCTCTACAGAGCAGCAGGTAAACTGGTTTATTTGTACATAGAAGTCAACATGTCACCCAGGCCTTGTTTACTCAAGTTCTGCGATCAACTTCCAGTAGCTCCGTGCCTCGCCCGGCGCTCTGTTTGCCCGGGTCCTTTATGGAAAGCAAATGTTCTCCCTTTTAGAGGCACGAGGCAAGACGCACAAGCAATATGCCAGAGTGCAAACAATGTGAGTGAGTTCAGTCCGGCCACAAGTGTGAAGCAGACCGTCTAAATGGGTTGTGGAGTGTTGACAGTGCTGGGCTGAGTCCTTTCCCCTCCTCCCCAATCCTTTGTGGAAGGAACATCGGTGTACAAGAGTGGCACAAATAAAGCGAAAGCCAGTCTGCCACTGGCCAGGTTGCAATTATAAAGGTGTCCCATAATATTGTAGCAAATGTTAAGCAGGTGTTGGCAAGTGCTTGTAAATAGAAACAAAATCAAACCGCTGTTTTCTTGATTTAAGACCGCATTGGTCCCCGAAGATGATATGAGTTCATTATTCTAACGAAAGGGCCAACTGGAACTGCTTAATACTAAACTCCCCCAAAAAACCCTTTGGTTTGCACTCCCAACAGAAATCCGTTTAGAATGTGTGAGATGATTGGGGCCATAGCTTATTGTCCATTTTTAAAGATACTTAAAAAAAAAAAAAATCATATATAGTTGTTAAAATCACCTAAAAAGCTTACTGAATCCCATTTAAGCTTCCTGTTGGAGCTTTGTGATTTGAATGAGCCGACAATTCCTCAAAGGTTGGCACTGCCGTGACACTTTATTGGTCAAATATGCAAATTAAAAAAATGTAATGTGTCCTGGTGTTTAAAAACAAAAGTCAAAAGCTCAAAATGGACCAATAAAAACATAAAAAAAAAAAAATCTCTTTCTGCCATTTGTTACCAACCTCTAGTGGTGTTTGCTTATAAAGTGACAATGACATTTTAAAACTGATGAAGGCTCTTGGGAAATGTCATAAATAAGTCAAATCAAAGACATAAATACGTCTGCCAGCTTGTGACTAGACTGACTGTTTTCAGGTTGTCCTTCTATCACACTCTCATTGAACGATAACCCGGGAACAATTTGACTTAAATTTGCTTAAATTTTGCCCGTGCTTACTCTCACCCAAGGTTGTACTGACTAGTTTTTGTTGGCCAAAGGTGTCTGCAAATTTGTTATGAACGCTTTATATCAGGAAACCTTGCACTTCATCCTATTTTTCTTTGATATTCCGCAAAAACTGAAATGATTCATCTGGTGTCAACTGCTCTTTTGATGGATTCAAGTGGATAACTACAATTAATTGCAAATTCATATATAAAGCTGCAAAGAAATTAATCCGTCTTTCCCTAATTCATCAAGTTGCGTTAGTTTCGTCTGCAGAATATCGCAGCTGATGAGAAAAGCACGAGGTGCATCATGTACAAGTGGCCAGTCAATTAAAAGGCAAGCACACAGACTCATGCACACACCTAAGGTCAATATAAAGTCAAATATTTACCTACCAAGCATGTCGTCGTACAAATGAAAGGACGTTGGAGCACTTGGAAGGAGAACATGCAAACCATTGCACAAAGAGAGTTGGGGGTTCTTGGACACCTGTGCAACCTTGCAAAGAAATCACAGAATGAAATCTGCATCTGTCGATCACAAAGTTAAAAAAAAATGGGGAAAATATATCCAGATAAACCTCAAATATGGCTGCGAGGTTTATTCTGTATGGATGTCACCCAGAGGTGGTAATATAAACATCCGTTGTTGGAATGGGGACGTTTAAGACAAAGATAATCAATTAGATGTGTTGTCTGTTGTCATAGCTATGAAACGGTACTAATCGACAGTGAATCTCATAACGCGATACGTTTAAGATTTAAGAGCAGGTGTCTCAGTTCTCTGCAGTGTTTTCTTTGCACTTGAGTTCATTAGCCTCTCGAGGAGAGCTACAACAATACATCAGTGATATTCCCAACATTTCTCAGTGTGCATCATTTCCTGCTGAAATAACATAGAACATGTTCATATTTTCTGATGCTAGCCTATCAATCACAGTGAATGTTGTGACACATCTTTAAGAGGAGGCCCTCTGTGGCCTGCTGAGGTTGTCAAGCTCAAATGAACACATCACTTTTAAAATCCCCCCCCGAAGGAGCAAACAGTCAGTCCCACCTCGGGCAGGCAATACATTGCAGATCTTTCTTTATTGAACAGCTGCGAAAGCAATGACTTTGTCAGTCAGAGGAATTTTACATTCCTGTTCTGTATAGTTGGGGGGGGGGGGGGGGGGGGGGGGGGTGTGAGTCTCACGCATTACTGTCGCGCTTTGTCTGTGTGCACGATTGTATGAGAGACACCACTTTACAATCAAAACACGGCACCAAATGCCAACAGCAGCACCAATCTAATGTAGAGAAAGTTAAGAAAAAAACACCCAAAGCGGGTTCGCTATCATATCGTACGATCTTGCTGCCCATGAGCCAATCAGTCAAGCTCAAATTAATGATGACAACAAGACCAGCGCTTGAAACTTTGCTGGCCCTGAGGTGGTCCGTCAATAACGCGTCAAAATCTGATTGGCTGATGATACTGTCACTCAACATTTTAACCCAATAGTAGCGTCCAACTTCCCTCAGAGGTGAGCGATGCTTTCCTCTGCTTGCCCTGGCAGACCAAAGGAGTTGTGATGCTTTAAGAGGACTTAGGAGATTTGAGCTCCACAAAATATCACCAGTCGTCTTCTGGATAAAGTTTCTAAAGTCACTAATTGATTCCAGACACAGATTTCAGAATCAGTTTATAATTATATAAAAAAAAAAAGAAAAATCATTTTTGCTGCCCCTGACTAGACACCACTGGATTTCGCTTCCAACTTTTCCCTTTGTCCAGCTGTTTTTTGAAGCTCTCTGGATTTAGGTCTTAGCATTTTAGCTTCACCTGTTGATGGTTAAACATTTAGTGATGCGTGTGCCCATCTGTCAACAAAATAACATTCATTCATGCTCACATTGTGTTTAGAGTGACGGCAATATGTTACTTCCCTAGATTGCCTCTTGTGACATTTAGTAGATTATTATTTCTTACAATTAAGGTCTTATAAAGGAACAGTACTGTAACAGTACTTATTAACATAGCCGTTTTTGTATCTCTTAGCGTGCCCCTAAGTAGTAGCTTTACTATTTCACTAAGCTCCTGTTAATTCTGTTACTTTTCATTTGGTGTAACTAAATTGTTGTTTTTTTTGGGGGGGGTTTTCAGTACCTCACATAACACTGTTCAGTGTGCTGATTCAGACAGGTGGTCAGTGCATTTGACTGCAGCCTGAAAAGAGCTTTTTACCTTCTGCTCCACACTGAGGACTAGTAGTAATGTGTCAAGACTCATTATGATTTTAAAAGACAAAAGCAGGCAGCTCTTGCGCCTTACACCTCTAATGATCTCAGCCTGGATTATGAAGTCATGTTCTTAATTGCACACTACTCTTTTTTTTTTCTTTTTTTTCTTCTTCTTGTTTCTGTATGTGTGAATCAGGATGAAAACCAAGACGTTGGTCCCACTGAGGCCTGGTTTTATTGTGTAGCCTGAAATTTCACTTATTAACTCGTAACCCAGTTTTCATAATTTGATTTTAACGTTCTGAAAAATGCTATTATTCCACTCAATTGGCCAATTTTCTGTCTCGTCTGGAAGCCCGAACCAGGAGTTACGTATGATTCATCTTGATGCTTTAACGTAGCGCGTTGTCGGGATGGGCAATTTTTCTTTCCTTTACAGCTTCTCGAAAGGATCATGGAAGCCGTTCAAGGTTTCCAGAAAGGTTTCAAACCCAGAGTCTCTCTCCGGAGTATAATTACTCGGCCTAATTGTGATTTTTTTGACATTATGCGTTGCCTCGTAGGAATGCTTTTAGTAGCTCAGTTCCTCCCAAACCAGCTCTCACTTACACATCCCAGAATCCATGGAGATAATCCTTAATACTGGATGAGATTTAAAGACTGTAAATGACAGTTTCAGTTAATACGTTGCATTTTAGGTTTAAAAATATGAATAAGCTGCATGCTTAAAAGTGATGACAATTCAAGATTGTGTGTTGGAATAAAATCCCCGACCCTGTTAATTTTCCAAGATATTAATAACTATTATTCAAACCATATGCTTATACATGGTCTTTGTATTGGACCTCAGCTCAAAGAGAGACTGGCTACATGGCGGCTTTCCCTTTTGAATCAATATTCCACTTATGTGGCCCTTTTCCTAAAGGATACACCAACCAACCAATGTTTCGTTGTCGGAATGAATCAAGGCTGAGAGCTCGGAGCTGGCTAAAGCGCTCATTAGCTCATGCTTTAGACGGCGTGATAAATGCACACTGGTAAGAGACGACGTTCTGGAAAAAGTAGGGATAAGCATTTGAAATGGGCCAGAGAAAATGTTCTCCATCAGGAACTTGTATTTTCATGGTCTATTATTTCACCAGTTTGTCGTTTTGGTCTATCATTTTGAGGTGAAGTCAGCTTGGCCTCCGAATGTTCCTCGTAAAGAACAGCGGGGTGTGAGGTGACATGATGAATGGCCACGCTCAGATTTGACCGTTCGATTAATCTTTTTGCGTGTTTGAATTTGTGCATTTCCACAGTGGAGCAGGTTCCCGTGGAGGCGTACTCCATCCCACTCTCGCAGGCAGAGGTCCTCCAGGAAGGAAGTGACGTCACCCTGGTTGCCTGGGGGACACAGGTAGGCGACTCGATTCATCACGGGCCGGCTCTCGGCACGTCGTCGGAGTCATTTCACGTTGTCGTCTATCTTTGGCTCATTTTCCATGGGCCCAGTGAGAAAGGAAACAAATTTCATCTCCCCTAAATGACGTTTAAGCCCACAGAGGCTATCAGCGGATTAACTTTAAGTCCTTCACAAGCCCTCTCTGTCTCAGCAAGGCCTCTCAGCCTGCAGTCTCAGACCATATCTATTCAGACATCTCCACGACACTAAGACTTATTCTGGGCTTTCTGTACGTCATCACTTACACGCCTGTTGTACACTTTCCATTGTTGCCTTTCTTTTCATCCATGAGATTTTCTTTTCTTCAGCTTTATAAAAAAAAAAAATCCCTGCACCCCACCAGGAGTCCTTCCCGACTTGCATTGTGCTCCGCCACTTAAAGAGGCTTATCCAGGCTGTAATGTACCTGTGGCATTGCAGGAGGAGGGCTGGTGGGTTTTGAAAGGGATACATCATTGTGAAAGCCAATATTATCATTGAAGGAAGAAATGGGTTCCTATAAAGAAGTGAAAAGCATGACACCACCTCCACTTTTTGTTTTTTGTTATTTTAAAGTCCCCCCCCACCCCACCGTCCACATCATCTATGCCATGGCCCATCCAGACAAAGGTGAAGAAAACAGCTCTCACAGAGTAGAGTAATAGAAGCACTCCCCAGTTTGCACCAGATCATCCAAACAAAGAAAACCCTCATCCTCTTACCATCTTCAGAAAGATGAGAACTATATAGTTCATAGTTGTGCTTATTTGTCTATTTCACTGAGCTCAATCTGACCCATGACAGAAATTCATGTTCTTTGATAGCTTTGTTCATAAAAAAATGCTTTTTCAGTCATAGAGCTGTGGTCTTAGGCTCAGAATTAAAATTCATGTACAGCAATTACTAAGCACATTTTTAACCAGCAATGCATAGACAGGCAATTTTTTATTCAGGCTACGTATATATATAGAAACAATCAGATCACAATACACTTGCAGTATATCATGGTTTGTTGCATTTCCGGGTAAAGTTTGGGGAGACCTGGATTTGAATCCCACCTGGCTGAAAGGATATTCTGCATGGAAATCAAGCCAGGTTGAGTGCAGAAGTTACAAAGACTTGCTTTGATTAACCCTGTAAAGGGGAGCAGCTGATTAGACTCTTCTGTAATGTGGAGACACCTCGCACAATACAAATATTTGTACCGGACATCCAACTGCACACTGTGTTTTGAGACTCAAAGGAAAATTACACTTTCTGTAGGTGGCAGTGTTGTAATCCATCCTGTGCATTTCTTTCATAGAAGTAGTTAGTGAGACTTGGAATCAAGCTTACAAACACATTAAACGGTGAAGATAAATCAAACCACTCATAAAAACAAATATCAATACAGCAGTTTTTTTTTTTCGATTGCCAAATGTATTATTGACATATTTATGTGTATCTTTTTTTTTTTAGATCCATAGTTTTTGTGAATCGTAGCTTTGAAAGTGAGCGCCACATCAAAGAAAAGACTGGAACTCAACAGCTTATGGAATGCGATATGTTGAATTTTGCACTCTGCAGCATCTGGACTTAATGTGAAAATGCTCATGTTTTTCGTCAGTGACATTTCTATGTTGGTGTCTGTTAGAGTTGAGTTCCAGCAGATGTGAATGCAGATTTAATGTTGCAGCTGGTGTGGAGTCAAAACTAAACGGTAAATCCAATCAGATTTGAAGGCCAATTTCTTTTCTGTGCCACACTTAGGTCCATGTGATGAGGGAGGTGGCCAACATGGCTCAAGAGAAGCTGGGAGTGTCCTGCGAAGTCATCGACCTACAAACCATCCTTCCCTGGGACACTGAAACTGTGTGCAAGGTAAACACTGATCAGATGCACGCTCACCATCGCGAATACAACCATATGAAGTCACATCGCACACATCTGAAGAAACCCTCAGAAATGAGAAGATTGATGGTTGTGCTACCCAAGTCCAACTGGAGAAGCTTATCTCCTCTATATGGATTCCAAAGTGATTACAGTTCGTTGACTCATTTCAACAATGGTTTTCTATCGCTGGGTTAATCTTCCTGCTGCGTTTGTGTTTATTGTGGTTCAATATGAGGCAATGCTCCCACCGGACAGTCTGGTTCTCTTTTGGGGCTTCACAAACAAGATTCCTTCCACTGGTGGTAAGACTGGACTGCTAGTTTATGCAGCCTCAGCATTATGCAGCCTACGGCAGTCACCAAAACGAAATGTTTAATTTTGAGAAGTCTTTGAGAAAAGGAACTCTGTTTCCAGTGGATTTTTTTTTTTTTTTTTTTTGTTTACTCTGGTTGGGTGCATGGCACAAGACGGTTTGGATAAAAGCGACAGGGAAAGATTCTTTCCTGCTCACCCGAGGCGAGTGTCGGTAGACTAAACCACCAGGAGCCCAGCTGGAGACATGTTTGGAACAGCTCTTTGGAAACCAAAACCGAAGGTGTGAGTTAAGGCAGACCTCAAGGAGCTTCACAGTGGGAGAGGAGCTGTGATTATGCATCATCTTTGCACTCGGGACACCGCTTTTTAAACTGTCCCTGAATATATCGTGAGTTCTCACAAGATATAGTCTAATTTTGCATGTTTATTATCAGATGTTCATGCTCCTCTGGTGAAAAACGTTTTTTTTTTTTTTTCTTTTCTGCGAGCACCATCCTGCTGCTGCCAAGCAAATCTCATAACCAACGGTTAAAGCGCAGGATGAAACTGCGGTAGGAGGGTAGTAATTTAATAGGGAGTCGATTGGAACTGATGGTGGAGACTGCAGTATTGTACTGGCGCAGACCTGCTTTCAGCTCAAAGTGAGCTGAAGTCATTAAAGACTTTTCAGAAGGGGCTGCTCAACGAAATGTGGTCTTTTTTTTTTTTACATTTAAAAATCGTGCCTCGTTAGTAACTACCATGAAATTTGATTGCGTGTTTATGTGCCACTCGTTGGGCCTATTGCCAAACTCGGCACCTCGAGCATGTCAGCGTCTCTTTGTCATTTCTTTCATCCAAACACCTATTAAATATCTTTCAGCTACATAAACCAATTGCCCACAACCCTGAAATACTTGCACACCCTCAGTCTCCGATCCAATTCTTACATGTGAAGTCATTCTTGCATTACCCCGACAGTTTTCAGTGGCCTCCGCTGCCTGCACAGCACCGTAACCGCTTTCTAACCAGGCTATTATCAAATCTCAGGGACAGCTCTCAATTAATTTCAGTCTGAATAATGACTATTATCAGCCAGACTAATGCAGAGGAGCACACATTAAGGGTGTTTATTTGACTGTTTAATCATTCGGAGGCAGACAGGCACATGTCCAGATGTGCATTATTCAGACGGACAGCTTTCGGAGGGACGCATCGTGACAAATAACAGGTCGTGGCATCCACACAAGAGAAATGTACAAATGCACCACTGGGTTTGTGTGATAAACAAAAGGAGATGGAGATATAATGCAGAGATGACCTTCCGTTGTGTGGAGGTAGACGTTTCAACCATCTGTGTGTGACACGTGGCGTGAACTCTGCGCTGCTGCTTCCTCTTTAGTGCTTCTGTGTAAATGTTTTGAGGCATTTTGACACGATGCATTATAGCCGTTTTTGTGTCTACATTTAGTCCGTTTTGAATTTGATGGAATAAATACGAATCTATTGTTCAGCCCCATCAACATAGAGGCATTTTTAGAATGAACGTGTGGCAATACTCAGTCACTGTTGGCCAGAGTTGTTGTATTTGGTGGTCGTTTGTTGCGTACAGCATCGGCTGTGTGAGTCACTGCATTATCTTGAGGTGGAAGACTTATTGGGCAGCTGGTTAATTTTGGCTTTTGTAGGTTTCCCTGTAAAATTCGGATAATTTTGCAGTTATTTTCAATATGTTTGACCAAAAAATATTACCCATAGTACTGTCAAGCAAATATAGAGAAGTTGCACTTTCTGAACCGCACATTTGCATATTTGTATATATTCATATATATATATATATATATATGTATATATATTCATTGTGTGAATGTTATCAATGTGTTCATGCTATTTTCGAAAACAATGTGTCAATGTGAGTGGCAACATTGGCAAACTCCTGTTTTCCTGCTTGCCATACGCTGCACATTTGGGAATAAAATGTACCGTGCAAACATGATCTTAAATCTCTCAGAAAAGTAAATTCTTACAATCCGCAGAAGATCAAAAAGGAAAAACCTCTCAAAGCTCAATGCTTCTGTACAACTTCTGTACAACAAAGAGAAGAGATAAATGCTTAAAATGAGAAACAGGACCATGCATGTCCTCAATAACCCTGCACAGTGGTGCCCTAACTATTGGGTGCTGCACAGCTGCTCTGGCCTGGCAGGACTTGAATAATCTAAATGTTTGACAATCTGCAGGGCAGCCGCCACACAGCCATCCATGAGTTTTGTCATAATGCAACCAACTCATGCAATCCCAGTTTCAGCGGCAGTTAGAAACGGCAATTTAATTAATAAATTTTTTTGCGGGCTGGGAGTGACCCATGTTTATTTTCACTATTGCTTCAGTTAAATCAATTAATTGCTTTGCTTTCATCCAGTGTGATTTAAAAACAGTCAAAATACAGCAAATTTTGACAGCTGCTACATAAGAACAAAGTGTAAGGAAAAGACGGTCAGAAAAAGAAGTTAAATCTGGTAATTGTAGGTTCCACATTTAGTTTTCACCTCAGTTGTGTTATGTTCGTCTTGCTATACTGTATAAAAGTAAACCGAGAAATTATATGGCCAAGTGTGACTACCACAAACTCTCTCCTGTTAAACTTTAGCAACAGGTCCTGAAACATTTTCCTGCTCGTCAAACTGTCTTCTTTTCGAGTGAAATTCATGAACCGTCTGCATTCAGTTTAATTTCCTCAGAGAAAGTGGCTGCGGCCCTGAGACCATTCACAGATAAATAAGCAATAATGAAACACTTTTTCTCCTGACTGACTTTTCATTCTTTTAGATCAGACCATAAGAGCAACATTGTGTGTTATATTACCATTTTCTTTAAATTTGTGAAGTTCTGACCTAGGTTTCTTCATAATATGGTGTGAAAACCTGTTTTACTAACCATAGATTTTTTTTGGACCATGTGCTATTCTCACCTTTAGAGTGGGACCGTCCAAAACATTGTGTGAACTTCCTAATTCAAAAGATTGTCCACCTGGTATCCAGCTTTTCCGGCATTTGCACACCTCTTTTGTGCTGTTTAATAAGCAGCCATCAGAGTGTGAAGACTGCGAGATACACCACAGACACACATCCAGCTACTGGCAGCCAATTAAAATTTTTCATGTCCTGTGACTCACATTTACCACACGTATCTTTCTGTGTGTGTGTGTGTGTGTGTGTGCGTGTTGCGGCGAGGTACAAGCTGCTTTCAAGCTTGGACATATGAGATGAATGAAGAAGGATCCGTCTTTCAAAATGCAAGATCATTAAAGCAGCGCTGTGAAGGAGCATGCCATCTTTCCTTTCCTGAGGGATTCGTTCTGGCAGCCACCAGCTATACTTGGGTCTAAATATATTCAATCCTCTTTTTGTACAAAGGGAGTCATGGTCAGAAATTGCTGTAAAAAGGACAGAAAAAGTGAGTGTATTTTATTCTGCCCCACTGTCTGGAGCCGTCCGGTAAATGTAATAGTCGTTCTTTAAGGGATAAACAAATGGCTGGTTTACGCCTGCCAGACCCACGGCTCAGATGATATGTTGTGGAAAGTCTCCCTGTCTCTCGGCCCGAGTCTACGCCGAGTCGTGTAAAGATGCTCGTGCTTGGAGATCGTCCTCCACTCCAGCCTTTTGACTCCACATAAAGAGAGATGCGTTTGCCTCGTGCAGTCAGGCGGCTTTTATTATTCTTTGTTCATACAGGCATTTTGCCAGCATTTCCATCCACTCTCACACAAGTCCACATCAGACATGTCCAGGCCAAGTCAAACACACTTGGTTTGGACTTGGCCAGTCTGCGCATGTTGTTCCCAGTATTCTCTTGGTACGCCGACGGTGATTCAGCTCCATCCTCAGCTTTTCCAATGTCCAGACATGGCCAGTGAAGATTAAATGTTCATAATAGTTATCGGTTTCTTAACCATGATCTAAGACGTCCTGTCCTGCATGCACCGATTTGGCAGCACCTCATGCAGTCAGGGTATACCATACCGCAAAGTTTCCAATAATAGCTTTAAAATCATGATCATCATCCCATTTTTTACACAATTGAACAGTATCAGACAAATTTGTAAAATATGGTTAGCGTCATCTTCCCAGTCATGCCAAATCTGTCTAAATGTGACCTATACCAGCGTTTTGGTGTCTGCTTGTATTAGTAGCATTTCTGAGGATTTCATGGACAGTTCAGGCTGTCCTTTATGAAATGGCCCCCTCACTAAAAGCATTTTTTTGTTTTTGTTTTTTGCATTTTTGCTGAGGCGTTTAATTCCAGATATGAAACTGAGTTATCTGCGTTTCAATGAAGCTTCAGTTATTGTGTTTATGCACAAAACTTTACAAAAGTATTCGTGTCTCTTGAACGTGGGGGGGGGGGGTCTTGCTCAGGGACCCCCGGTGCATGTTATTGGGAATGGGGGAGGAAACCGGAGTACCCGGAGGGAACCCACACACACACAGGGAGAACATGCAAACTCCCCGGGCCATATTTGAACCCACGACTTTCTTGTTGTGAGGCGAGGGCGCAAACCACTGCGGCCTAATTTTCCTTCCAGTTTACAATCACATGGCACATTGTGTTGGTCAGTCATATAAAATCCCAATAAAACACATTTACATTTGTGGCTGTAATGGGATAAAAGGTGGAAAAGTTCCATGTACTTGAAATTTTTTGAAACCGAGTGCATGTAAAAGTCAAGAAAAAAGGAATCGTAAGCTAAAAATAATAATTTTTTCAGCATCTAATAAAGAGGGAAATTCTACATTTACCTTAAAAAGGCTAAATGCAAAGGAGAGCAGATATGGAAATAATTGAGGTTGTCTGCTTCCAACCAAAGATTGTTCATCTTTAATCTAGCTGTTCTGTTTTCAGAGTCTGAAGAGTTTGTGTGACTTTTCAAATTTGGAAAATGCGTACAATTCCCCCGAAAAGATAAACTGTAATGAGAAAAAATATTTTCCCCGATATCTTAAATGTACTGGAGACAAACCAAGCAGTAGGTGATGACCTCTCAACGTTAAACCACCCAAGAGTGGTAGGATTAAAGCCCCATCCGTTGACTGGCCTGTCCCGGATTAGGCCCTAAATAGGCCTGTTCAAACCACAGTGAACTTGAATTACAGAGGAAAACCCCACCGAAAGGCTCCATCCTCCCTGTGTGCTTGCCATTAATCAAAAAGTCACATAAACAAGCTTTTATTTATTTAATTTTCAGCTTTAGCATGCTCTCGTGGACCGATTGCACCATTTCTCCTCTTGTCCAATCTGATAAGTGTTTCAAACCAAACCGTCACAGCTGCATCCGTGCATCTTAGTCACTTAATGCAATGATGAAATTGTGCTCCGGGCCAAGAGGTTGTCTGCGCAATACTGTTTTTGTTGCAGGTGTTGTGTTGGTATCTACTGGTTACCCAATAAGCCGAAACCCCAGCTTGTTGTTTGGTCTGCCTTTTACTCTCGTACCTCTCTCAGTATTGTCGAGTTCATCTCATCGTGTGATTTTTCTTCTCTTTTTTTTTTTCCTCCTCCTTTTTTTTTCCACCGCAGGGAGTATCTTCGTTCGGGCATGTCTTCTTGGCCTGTCTCTGCTAGCCTATAAAGTTTGCATGTCCCACCTGCTGCTGTAAAACACCCAAACTGTTTACTTTTCAATATCGAATTCTTGCAGCGTATAGGTTTTTTTTCTCCCCCAGTTGACGTCGGCCGCTGCAGCGTTTTCCAACGGCAACAGTTTTCCTTCAGAAAGAGAAAAGGCAATAAAACTGTCAGCGAGTTTGCCATGTCACTGTCTGTCAGTGCTTGTAAGTGTGTGGCCTTGTTTACCCAGCATGCAGCGGTCTGACTGTATGCAATTGATAAATATCGCAATTTATTGACCACTCTCCCTGCGGCACATTTTACACTATATCATAAATGTGTTTATTGGAATTGTTTTAGAATTGACGTTATTTGCTTGATCTGTGAAGAGCAAATGTCCCGTACAAGGAGACCAAGTATGGCTCCATAAAATGTACCATTATGACCACCCAAGATTGGTATTCATTATATTTTATCTGTAGAAGTGCAACTTAAAGTGATTGATTTATGTCTTTGTTTAAAGTTGCACTTTTCAAAAAATTTCCCAATTTATTAATCATTGAATTATTTATTTTATTATGGAGAATCATGTAGTGTAATAAATTCAAGAATACAAAAAACAAACTTGTACCAATGATTTTCTTTGTACAACAACTCCTTTTTCACACAAGAATTTTCAACTACCTTAAAAGAAAAGAAAAACACAAAATATTTTGGATGCATTGGGGGAAACGTAAAGATGAGATGACCATGAGGGAATGGTGCCTTGTTTGTAAAAGAGGCCATTTCATCTCAAGCAAATGCCTGGTTAGAAATAACACATAGTATCAATCTGGGTAGAAGTAATTACATTTTAAATAAAGGAAATTAAATCAGTTGTTGACCACACATACTTCAGGTGTTAATGGAATAATAGTGCTCCTTTAAATTATTAGTAACTCTTGTCTGACCCATCAGTAGCTGCTGAAAGCAACAAAAAAGTTACTTGTAATCAAACTTTTTTACTTAAAAAAAAAACCAAGTAATCTGTGAAGTAACCAAGTTACTTTATGAAGTAGCTAGTAATCAGTCATCAGATTACTTTTTTAAAGGTTACTGTGGCAACACTGCCTGTCATTCACAGTGAATTGAATTTGGCTTGATATTGTGTTTGTTGCTGAACTGTGGATGATCAGAAAAGAAAATTAGAAGCAGCACGAAGCCTCATGTTTTAATCAATAGCTCTTCTGCCTGTGAGTTACAGCTATTGTTCAAGCCTGTCAAGACTTTGACAGGTCAAAGGGATTTTATATCTCCAGACAGGCTTTTTGAAGTGAATCCAAAATTCCGCTAATTCTTTTTAATATTAGAAGTTATTTTGCTGCACTGCTGCGTTCTGGCCATTTTGCGAGCCTCGCCAGCACTGGCCCCTCTGGACATGATTTGGACCGTAGGGTTGTTGTGCTTCCGGTAACAGTTTTCCCCCTGCTCATTGTCTTCTCTTTAAACGTGTGTAAACCTTCCTCCCTCAGTAAATGTCTCTTGGCTCGTGCTCCAGGCGAAGTCTCTGCAGCGACGCTGCCTCCTGGACGCCAGCCCTCGCGGTGATGCAACCCAATTTTCTGAACCTGCTAACCTTTCCTGAAGTCTCATGCACGTGCAGTCACACGAGGACACGCGCAGCGCCGGTATCTGGGGTCGCCAAGCAGATAAATAATGGAGACGTTTCGGGCAACGGCAGGATTTACTGGGTGGCTAATAGAGGAGGAAGAAAGAGAGGCAGGGAGGAGCGCTGTGGGAGGAATGTGCATCAGCATCTGTGCTGATTCTTGGAAGTGAAACAGGTTACGATGAGCGTTCCCAGTGCTCTGGAGGCTGTTGACTCATGGCAGAGATAAGACTTCCTTATCATGGCCCTGCCCCCCCCAAAACACACACACACACACTACCACACGACCACAGACTCTCTCTTAATGGTCTCAAGCTGTAATGTGCATCCCGAGTCGGAGGCAGCAGGTAAACACAGCGCATGGCAGGAGCCCGGAAGCACACAGCACATTCAGTTATGTTCCTTTGTTATCCGCTCAGGTGGAAAAAAAAAAAAAAAAAATAGAAAAACACAAATGGTCCAGAGTGGTGGAGCCGCCAGTGTTTTTCTGCTCTGCACCAAATAAGACATACTGTCCCCATCTTGTCACTATCTTGAAAACTGTGGTTATTGTTTTTAATACAACTCACCATAATGATATAGTGTGAATAATCTGTCCGTTGATGCTGCCTTGAAGAGACTCTAGCAGAGCGGCAGACATTTGGACTGATGGAAAATATTTGCAACCACACATGAAAGAGTTTATATTAAAAGAAAAAAAAAAAGTTGATTGTCTGTATTTATACAAAAGTGATCCTGGCATCCTCTGATGGAAACAGACCTCCGATAATGAATAAAAACAGACCGTTAAACCATAACTTTAAATGCTTATGGTTTATAGAAGAGGCTGGCTGTTGCTTTCATTGGGAAAACAAGAAATATCAACATGCTGACTTTGACCCCCAGTTTCAGTCTCCTCTTCTTGTTTTGGAAAATGTGATCAAATTTGTCTGTTTGACTGTGAGAATAATTGTAACTAAATGAACCCTCAGTTGTATGATCACTTTTCCTCATGGCACTAATCTGCCAGTGTTTTTTCCTCCCAGTTTCCAGTGTTGACACAGGATTGTTCTGCCACATTTGGTCGAGCTTTTTTTAATAACTCTATAATAAACCTGAAGCATTTCACTCCGTTTGCAAGTGACCCTGAGCTCAATTCCTGAAGGAACCATCACCATGATTTCATCTTATTAACCGTTCCTCAACTCAAAGCAGTAGAGGAGAAAAAAGAAAGGGCTTTTTATTAATTCACAGTTCATAAGACAGTCAGCCACACATTCCCTGTCCCGCCACTGCTTTAAGAGGAGACAGAAACCATTGGAAATCTTTTTTTTTTTTTGCTGCGTACAGTTTACCTTTGTTTTTGAAATTGGCAAATTGTGTATTTCCTAAGGCAGCTTCGAGGTGTGCTTCCCTTCAGGTTGAGCAGTCACATAAAAAGTGGCTGTCGCCTTCAGACTGAGTCCCAGTATTGCACTTTTCCTCAGCTTGTCCTCAATGTGGGAGAAGGGTTCATCAACACGACATGTCAGCGCTCGCTGAAGGACAGCAAATGCATTTTACACTCCCCAATAAGATATTCAACCTTGCTGGTCTGGCATTAAAGCTTTTGCTTGCCTCACAGTCGGAGGCCGTGCTGAGCGCACTGTGGAGGTAAGGGCAGGCCTGCACTACAAGTCATACTTCATTGGCTCAGAGTTCATTTACTGTGACGAATGATGGCTTTACTCCAATAAAAAGTATAGAAAATAGAGAGAAACACTCACTTTCACAGAGTCTGTGCCTCGCCTGTCATTCATCTGACCGCACATCACTGGCTACTTAGAGCAGCCTCATTATTCTTGTCGTTCAGCTAAACTCTTGTTGAATTATGAAAACACCTGGCGTTAGTCCAACAGTTCTGCCGCATGGAAATTTGTCGAAGCACTTGCTCTTCATTTTTGTATTCCTGTTAAGTCACCACTACTCTGAGGATGCTGAAAAACACCAATGTTAAGGCGTGTTAATTGTGCATTCTCCAGCACCCGGTGTGTCCGTCCTCCTTGCTTAAGATTTGGAAAAACACACACTTCAAGCAGAGTGAAGAAAGTGATAACACAAACCCGGAGACGTCACTTTCCATTTGGAGTAATTTGACGCGGCCTCGTTCCAGGGCCACACGCTGCCTCCCACGCGCCCTGCCTTTCCATGAAGCTTCCACTGGAAATCACGGCCCGTCCTCTTCGCTCCATTTCCCCATTTTGAAATATAAACGATGAATTTGGAGCGATTCATTCGAACCTCATTATGCTAATCATGGGGAAGAGTAAATCATGGCGACCTGCAGGTGGCCTTTAGCTGGTGAACCGGAGCCGTCTGTTTATTTTTGTGCAGACGAGTGTTTTCACGAAGGACTTGCTTCCACTGTATTCTGTTTATTATTAAAGGCAAAAAGAATACGGAAGGAAATGCTGTGATGATACCGACAAATGGCGGGGTGATACTTTCCGTAAAACAGTGTTGGGGCCAGTTTTATGAGGTTTATATAAATTAAGTCAGGTGTCCTGCAGATCATTTTGTTACTGGAGTTAAGATATATAATTTTTTTCCCCATATTTTTCAGTGCGGTTACAGCACTGCATGTACATTGGTATCAATGAGTGATCTGTATTTAATATTATGTTTTTAGACAGTTTTGCTGTGAATAGCAACAGGAAATGCAATCTACAATTAATTTAATTGTTGAGAAATTTGATTTGATTTGATTTTATATTCTCAATATGTCATTATCCTTATCGGGAAAAATAATACCATATGTAACACTTTGATCTGGACGATCAAACCCCAAAACTACTCAGATTTAGATTTTTTTTGCCCAGTTTTGATGATAAATAGTCACAGCAATTTTATACAGTCAAAGTTGTTTAATTTCTTTTTTCTTTTCCTTTTTAAACAGTCAAAAAAGAAATCGTTCACACCACACACATCAAGTCTCTCCAAACAAACAGTGAATAAATAACAGAACAATATAATCAGGTTGCATGTCCGGAAATGAGTGAGGGAGATCTGAACCAAGGGGGGAAAGAAAATCAATTATGACGTCCAAGAAATCCTTTATAATCAGATGGAACCTCTTCAAATGGGGTTTTGTTTATAGTCTTCTTCGAAGGTAAAGCAGAAACTTAAAAACAAAATGCACAAAGGCAACCAATTTTATACATACATTATTACAGGTTTGTAACTGTATCGATCCACACACACAGCTTGTTGTGGCGACATTTGTGATGTCAAACAATGGAATGGACTTGAATATGCACCCTATTTGTTGCATCACTTAATTGTTTCAGGAAATGTCATTGAACTCCACTCAACCGACTTGATTCTTGAGGTGCAATTTCCTTTATAAAGCTGATTCGTGATTGTATATCACATAGTTTCAAAAAAATAAGCTGTTTAAAGGTGTTTATAACAAGAAAAGAGAAGTAACACTTTGAAAAATTACGCCAGGCACAAAAAGGTTCTCCCTGCTTCCCCACAGTAAAGTTTTGATGAAACATTCTAAATTGATGTTGTTTTTCCCTGATGTCGGAGGTTGTTGGAGCTTCGTGTTGCCCAAAGTTGACACCCAGATCAGCGGCAGACAGAAACTGGCTTTATCTGCTCTGTGGTCTGGACCCAGTCCAGAGAGGGAGCAGGCGGCCAGGCTGGGCTCGTGCCTGTGAATTTCCTTTCAACCGAGGGTCCTCAGCCAGTATCAGCTCACTGGGCGACCACATTATACCCGTAATAGCTACTCTGCTCTCTCTCTCTCACACACACACACACACACACACACACACCACCACACATACTGGAAACAATCAAAGTTAAAAGCAAATATCAGAGGAAGAAAATGCCTGGAGGTTTGGACGCTGTATTCTCATTATTTAAGCTCACGTCTGTAATTACGCTGTTAGCACTTAACTCTGAAAGAAACAAACGACAGGACTTTGCGGGGTGGTGCACGTGTATTTTGGGGTGGTCAAATGGTCCTTTTGCACCCGTGTGTGTTTGTGTCATAACACTGTCGTGCGTTATGCTACAGCAGCAGTTGTATCAGTGGAAAATTACTCATACTGGTTAGTCGCTGATGGATCCAGCCCCTTTTCCATTTTCCCGGTGTTGCGGGTGAAAGCATGGCGTAATGCAAAATAAATGAACAAACTCCTCAACCAACACAGCAATTCCCAGCAGTTGGGCAAATTTATTGACATTAATAAGTTTGTAACAAACATTGCCATTAATGAACGCCATTTCTGGTTTTTCCAGATATTTCTAAGATGTCTCTTCCAACCCCCCCCCCACTTGTCTGTCTGCTACAGACCGCTTTTCCATCCTTCCTGCTGGCAGCAGCTTCAGCTCACATTCCACTGCTCGGCACTAAGGATTTCTCAAATTCTTACCAGTGTCACTAACTGGAGAGAGACGGCCTTTGAATCTGGCAGACCCACGTTGAGGCACATCTAAAAGTCACTCAGACCTTCATATTTTTTCTCAAATACATCATGAGTATTGTTTTCTAGTCGGTAACGTGCGCAGGCTTTCTTCAGCACGCTGGCGTACCAAACGGAGGAAATGATTTCTTTCACAATGTTGACAGTAACTGCCTCAACCCAAACAAAGCAGCTTGAGAACATAATTTATGATGGAGTAATTGTTGGCCGAATTAGATTTTTGGTACTGGTTGATGATGTTGATGGATGCAATGAAAGTTTTGTTGTCATAAAACTATCTCGCTAAAAGCCGACAGCACTTTAAACTGGACGAGCACTTGCTCCTCTGGGCCAGGTTGTCAGTTTTCCATTGGAGAAGGCGGTTTGGTTAAAGAGCCTTGGCCAGAATCGCGGGCAGACTGAGATCATCGAGGTCGTCCCGCAAGCCGATAACGAGATTGAGCCGAAAAAAAAGTGTCTGAAGTCACAAGGACAAGGAGACTTCCAAAATACAGCACACGAGATGTTCTCTTACCCAGGGATTTTCCTGCTTATTCAGAATCATCTATAAATCTCCTAACCAGTTACATAAAGTGGAAACGAACCAAAAAGTGGTATTTATTTTCTTCCTTCCTCAACAAGTTTTATATTTTTTTCTCTTCACATCAGCTTCGCAGATGAACAGAACTGTTCAAACACCATAAATTCCAATTATTCCAGCTCTTGAGTTTATTTTGCTAGACTTTCTCTTTATCATTACTGGATGTTCATTGACTGTGTTTTCTCTCAAAAGCTTTGCTACATTTTTGGCTGTACTTCACAGTACAGTTTCGCCAGCTTAATACTCAAATTCTTAATGACAAGTTTTCTTACAGTTCCTGTGAAATTTGTTTCTGTAAGGAATCATAAACTCCCGTGCTCAATGCTGTGTTTGCCCGTTACCAACAGGAAAACACTTGCTGTTTAAGTTGGTATCATATATGCATTTCAGATTATACGCATTCTGTGGGTAGATCCTTTCACACATGGCACCAAAAATCTTCGAGCAAGTGTATAACCTGAAGAATCCTTTGACCGAACCAGGATTTGAATGGTCGTCACCACTCTGCTGACCACTCTATATAATGATCACTTTGAATTATAGAAGCCTAACTTTGATATTTATGTATCATGATGTGCATGACCACATATTTTTCTGTTTGATGTCACACCAAGTGAAACCAAAGCTGAGACGAGTCATATAGATACCGAACATGTGCTCAAAGCAAAATGTGTTGACAGAAGAAGCTGATCGCTTCCAGTGGTAACAATGAAAGGACACAAACACAATCTGAATTAATTTGTCATGTGCTCCACAAATGGTGTCTTTCTAGTTCAAAAGAGCTTTGTTTGTTTTTCTGGCATCATTGACGATGATCTCAGCCTCGGACTCGATGATCTTGGTGCACCTGCCTGACGCGCAGCTCACGTACAGTAATTGTGGCCGGCGGAAGAAATAGTTCTGGCCAGCCCATGAGGAAATCCTGGAAAAAGTTCAATAAGGTTGTTCTGTGATGATGGCGAAACGGACATCTATCTATTGACGTGCACTATTAATTATAATTCCTGATTATGTAAAGCTTCACGTCGTCTATGTCTTTTGCATATCCATCAACTTATGAGCAAAGCTGCCATTATGAAAGCAGATTGCTATGTGGGGCCAGAACATCTGTTGCTCGACTTATTGTTGTTCTGAAGATTATTTGTTTTGGAAGACAGATCAGGCATGTCTTTCATGGCAATGAATAATCTTTTCTATCTCGAGGGTCTCAAAGAATATTCAAAAAACTAAATGTTGACAGTGTTTATTCTTATGCTGTAGTTTTCTTGTCCAAACCAAAGTTGGGGAAGAAAAAAAGGTTTGCACTCAGGTCTGGTTCACTTCCACATAGGACCAAGTAAACCAAACACACATCAAGCCTATGATAAACAAGGAGACGGTGTTCCTGAAGATTGTCGTGTTTTGTGTTTGGTCTGTTTACAAGCTCTCATGCTGCCTTCATATTTCCATCAGGCCTCAATCGATCTGCATCAGAGTTGTTCTTTGCAGGCATGCAGGGGCTTTTCAATAGGACGAAGTGGAATTGTTTGGTGTGCACCAGGGTGCAGATGGTCGCGTTCACACTCGCTCTCATACAGCAATCTTAGGGGTGCTTGTTCTCAGTTTGTATGCGACAAATACTTTCTATTTAAACAGTTTCTTGATTGCCCACAACTGTATCAAACTGTTTGGTTTTTTTCTTTGAAAATACATCCTAGATTCCTGGTGAAAAGTTGAGTGTTTATTACCAAATAATGTATGGTTCTTATGGTTATGCAGGACTGTCACCATATTGAATTGGCTATCTTGTTGCAGAGATTTAAGGTGTAGATTTCTTGTAATGTGGTGTATCATGTGTTGGTTTGGGGATGCTTTTACCACCAGCAGCCTCACCTGTTTTTATTTACACCCTACATTTTTCAAACATTGGAAAGAAGCATTTATGTTGTGCAAGAATTAAGATGCCTTATCCCTGTTTTGCTCGTTTTAATTGGTTGATCAGTCTTCCATGGTGTACTGTGCAGGCCGTACCCATCAACTCAAAGAGTCTGTTCTATTTATGCAGCACAAGCAAAATGCAGCAGTTTTTCTTGAGAATTCATGCGGGAGTCAAGGCTACCAAATCAAATCAATTCATGAAGTAAGAATCATCAACTTGTGAACATGACTTTCCCATATGTAAGCTCTCCCACAAGACAAAAATATTATTTTCATCAACTTTTTAGATGCCCATTCAGTCAATAAAAAGCTTGTTTTGCTCACACATGGTCAGATTTTTACCATTTCAAAAAAATCTGCTTTTAGCACTAAAGCTAAAGTAACATGGCCAACTACTGATTAATATTGAACTATTAACCAATTATTGATATTCAGATAATGGTTAGACCCTGTAACTCAACTATTCCACATAGTCTTGGCATGTGTGTTTGACAAATTCCATTTAAGTTTTTTGTAAGTTCTATCAGTTCCCTACTTCATTTGAGATTAAATATTTTATTTCTTACTTTGCTTTCCTCAATCTATGCCTTACTTTCCTTTTCAAGTTAGTGTTTGGCACAATGTCTTTTGTAGCCAGGTTCAAAAAGATGAAATATTGTTATTAATATCCCAATATATCCCCCAAAAGTAATTTTTTCTTCTGTCTTCTCAATTTCATAAAGATGCTCCGCTCACACCAAAATACTACCAAAAATTATATTTTGTAATCCATCTTAAAGCTGAGTGACATTGAGGCCCCTCGTTTAATTCAGCAATGATGTTTGGTTAAACTGATGGTATATATGAAGAAATGGGACTAAAAACTCACAAGTTATGTATTTGATTGTAAAGGTCATCCGTTGTTCAGTGACGCTTCATTAATTTATCACGGACATTGAACTTCCTGCTAAGCCCCCTGTAGTGAATGTTTTCGCCAGTACTTCAATACATTATCAGCAATTTGCGTTTATATTTCCATCCTTTTATTTCAGCACTCTGCAGCTCCTCCACTTAACATGGAGTATTTTTACATCACTCTACACGTACATTTATCTTAGTACAGGATCTGAACGTTCCACCATTGATGATCTTCATTATGAATGAATGGCTTGGGCATCAAAAGCATTAAAACACATAAATTCAAACTCAAAAATGTCTTTTTATAAAGCTTGAGGCGATGGCTTCAGTTTTCTTGTTCAATCCAAGCAGGTTTATAATGATGAGAAACAGATGCTGGAGCCGTTATAATGTTGGGAAAGTCACATCATCATCATCAAGTCAAGACCACAAATGTTCTTAAAATACAAACACAGTTCATAGTTTAATTTTCTTCAATGAGTTAAGCCAGCAATTGAAAGAACCCACCTGCAATGTTGGAATTGCCTGTACTCTGTTTTGTTGTTTTCCCTATAGTGTCACTTTAAAGCGTAATGACAAACAGGCTTCACAGACTGATGCCAGAGTTGCATTCAAGCCGCAGGTTTGCCCCCACACTGCTTGATTTATTTTATGCTTTTAAATCGCTTTCCATTCCCATTTCAACCTCTTTTCTGCAAAGTCTCAGTCATATGAGTTCATACACGTTATCCTGCTGACAAAAAGTCCTCCCTTGATGACTGAGTCAGAATCCATAGCAAACTGCTTTCTTTTCGTGTGCATTACATGATTTTAAAAATAAAAATAAAAAATCTTGGTTGATTTTTACTACCTCACTGTCTCCTCATACATGCATCAGCCTGTGGGACTCCTGCAAAGAGCCATCAGCAAGTCGGAGCATGCACACACAATGCCTCGCAGTCAGTGTTTCAGTGATTGCAGGGCCAAAAGGTAGATGGTGTGCGTGAGCGAGTGTGTGCGTCAGGGAGTAATTGAGTTGAATTGGTTTTAATGGGTCTTTATGGGATGTTGGGAGTTATTTCTGTCTGAGGTCTCCTCTGGCGTCCTGACTCCTCTGGAGGATGGTTTGGCCCTCCGCCCAGCGCAGAGGCCGTGCTACACTTTCCCCTCTGCTCTCTCATTCTTGCGCTATGTCACTCACTGCTTCACACTTTCCCTCTCTGTTGTGAGAGAGGAAGTAATTGTACGGCACGAAGAGAGAGCGAGCATTTGTGTTTCCTCCCTCCCCAGGGCAGGGATTTTAACAGGGCCTCTGGTTTTCGCCGAGCACTCACCCCTTTCCGCTAATCGCCGCACGCCACTTTAAAGGCCCTGACGAGCAGTCGAGTCCTGACCCGGCGCTCATTTGTCACGGAGATCACATATGAGTTAGGACCCTGTGGTGGCCGTGGAATTACAGGGTCGGTGGGAAGGAGCAAAATGCCAACAGATCCAGCAGCTAGGCGGACTCCTCAATAGTGGTGGCACATAACTAAGCTTTCTGTTCCTGTCACACTTTGATGGACGGCCTGAGAGACGAGTAGGCACGTTTGATGGGAACATTGGGACTGTGTGTGTGTGTGTGTGTGTATGTGTGTACGAGCACAGCGCGTTTTGCTTCTGTTATTACCACTTCCCCCCCCCCCCCCCCTCAATGAATTGAGTGTTGTAAAAATAAAGATCCAACAAGTAAGCACTGGCAACTTCCTCTGGAAAGATTCTCGCATGTGTTTTGAAAGCTTTGAGAGGACATTATGTGATTCTGCACCAGTCAAACCACATCCCACTTTAGCTTCAAGTACGGACTGTTTTTAGTCACTTTTGTCTGTCCATTCATGTTTCAGAATGAGTCAGTGCACGATGATAACTGTATACTGTACAAGTATGCCACTTCTTTTCCTGACCTATGAATTTGTCTCGCCTTGCTGAGATGGCACTTTGACAACAGCAGGTCATGGCAACCGGTGAAAGGAACTCTGTACCACTGTCAAATAAGTGAATCAATCAATCCTTGGTACGAAGCTTGTGGTGTGTTCACTTGCATGCAGTATGTCTGGCTGTGTGCCATGTGTGTTTGTATGTGTCAACATGCCTCTGTGGGCGTCTTCATCATTCTGTGTGTGTGCAAGTAAGATTATATGCCATGGTAAAGGGACTTTTCTGACCTTAGCCTCTGAGGCCATGCCAGGTCATTGGCGACCGCCTCTAAGTGGTGAGGCCGCATGGCAAGGGGGAAAAGTGCTACGACCGAAAGAGATGGGCTTCTCTCAAAGCTGAATGGAATGGATGGTTTGAGAGACGGATAGTGGGAGGAGTAAAATTGTGAAAATGAGTGACAAATATGAGACGGACTGGCGCTTTGGGGGTTAGAAATGAAGGAGCCTGAAGAAAGACGAAGACAAAAACTTCAGCGCCAAGGACAGAGCGACTCCTGGAGACGTGCTCAGTGCTGCTCATTTGGTTTGGGTGTGTATGGGAATGGCAGTAAACATGACATTTCCCCTGCAGCCAGCGGAACGACTTCGGCATCAAATGACAGCCCTGCAGCACAATGAGTAGTAAAACTGTAGCCACCAGAGCAGTAGCCCCGCCAGCGCCAAGCAGGAGCCCTGGAGTTAACCCAGAGCTAGGGCGTGCACACATTGCACGTGAGATTTTCACTCGATAAACACAAGAGGTCAACTACCGTGGAAGGGAAGTCTTTCAAATGGAGGCCCTGGATGTCAGAAGTTTTATGAAGATTTCTGTTCATCCATCTTCAATCCATTCTTTATGCACATTTAGGGCTGCAGGGTCATAAAGGGGAGAATATTCTGTAGAAATGAATCACTCAATTCTTAAACGATGTTTAGAGTCACCAATCAACGCTGCCAGTCTTTACATTGTAGGGAGAAGATGGAACGATTTGCATCTCGTCAGCTCAGACTGTCACCAGTTTCTGTGATTTCAACTTGGTTAAAGTTGAAACCAACTTTTGTCTCCACGGGAGTCACTTGTCACTTGTCACTTTTATCACTTGTAGTGGTTGATTTGATTTCAATTGAATGCCCCACAAATCTTGACCAATTCAGTCAATTAATCAATCACATATTCTTACTGGGAGAAAGAAATGCTTTACTAAAGCAAGGGGCAAAACATTAAAGCAGCAGCACTTATCACAATATTTAACTTAAGAAACAGGACTTGACTAAAGATGACCATGAGCCCTATAAAGGGTTAACAGACAAGTGCACAGTGCAAACCAACATGTTCAGGTCTGTGGATAAAACCAGTTTTTGATTGGATTATACACAGGGTTACATCATTTCACTTTCAGTGGGACAGAGTCAGTCCATTCGGATAAATATATTTACTTGATACAGATTTTATCAGATCAACATTTTAACCACAGCGCTTTTACTCCTCGTAACTTCACCTACTGATGAATCCATCAAGCACATGTCAATGTCTTCGGCTATCCTGAGGATGAATTGAAAGATTCATGATGTGTTAAACAGTGTGGTCTTCTCCGTAGGTATATAATTTCTGCCTCTTGGATGCATCAAACTGATCATCTTCTGACACTGTCGAGTGGACTTCCTGTACCGCAGTCCAACGCGCCATTAAAAGTAACTGCTTTTCCCCCCCGAGCTTTACCAACATGAAAGGTGGCTGTTATGGGCAAATAAGAGGGCTTGAGGACGAGAGAAAAAAACCCGGGTCAGACCACTTGATGAGAGTGAATGGTTCGGTCTCCTGAAACCCCTCCAAGAAACCGGAAGCAGCTGAGTTACAGGCTGCAGCCACAATTACTATGTTGAAGTTGGAGCGCTGCAGCAGTCGCCCATCAGTGATGTTAAAATGACCAAGTCTGTGTGTGTCTTTTTTAATGTTTCTTGAAACTGCGTGTAATTGAACCTCAGGAATTGAGGTGAGTTGAACGAGTTGGGCAGTTGGAAGCAAAAGGTTGGACTCAGACAGCGAAAAGCCATGAGATTTACCCTTCAGAGTTTTACTTTGAATCGGGGTTGTAATGAATATAGCACAGGGAGTAATGAAACACTGAGATTGTACTATAGATCATCGAATTGCCTATGTTTTGTTAAACATGACGACGTATATATTTAAATCTGTTTTAAATTAAATTTGTAAATTTGCCTGTAAGCTGCCATTTTGTGTGGACCAAAAAGGCTAATTCATACTCAATAAGAACAAGACGAAAGTTGGGCAGTGCGGGGTCCTACTGAACAAAATGATGTCATTTCCTTCGGCGAGCTCCTTCTGGCCGAACAAATTTGTTTGGGCAGTGCCAGCCGTCCTGGCCGAACTGTGTAGGTGCCACACTGCCGAAACTTGGGCAGTGACGTGTGCTGCGCACGCGTGTTCCAGCTCGCTAATCACTATCAGGCATATTTTGATCATATTTAGCTTGTAACATCTCTTCTGTATGAGCACTGCAGCTCATCAAAATGCCGTGATGCACCTGAACACATCACTCAAAGCGGTCAGCTCCTGTAGTTAAAACCGTACAAACATGGTGCTTGTACAAAAACTCTCTTTTATTACTGAAACAACCAGCAAAATGCATTTCTGACAGCACAGGAGGCGAGAAAAAAGCTGTGAAGTTGAAAAATGTAAACACCACTTCACAGACGTGTGGCTGCTGTGAAGGGGCGTGGCCTGCGAGTTCGGCAGCTTCTTATTGGAGTATGAACAGTCGTGACGAAAAAGCTTTTTTTTCAGCAGCTTGCTGACGCCACTGCTGAAATTTCGTCTTGTTCTTACAGCTTCAAAATGGGAATATGCAGGGGCCTTAAAACCTGCTGGCATAGATTTTGCATGTCGTTGTGTGGGTTTCATTCACTGTGGCCACAGGAAGGCTGTTCATACCATTGTTTACACTTATTATTTACATTGATCTGGACCAAAAGACCCAAAACTGAGAGGAATTATTTTACATTGTTCTTTAAATATTAATGCTGTCACTCTTTCTCTAAAGTGAACACTTACTGTACTCTTATCTTGATAATATCTTGAGAAATAGGATTCAGGTTTCAAACTGAATAATCACATTGCCTTTGGTGACCCCAGTTTTTTCTCAACAATGAAGGATATATTTGTGGTTTTCTTATTAGATGTTATCGACCAGTTATTAGTTTGTTGTTAATACTAATTATCTTTTTTTTTTCTCGAGCAAAGTTCTAAAATGAAATTTTTTTCCCAGCAGTTTACTTTGACTAAGTCATTCAAAAGATGCGATATAATATATATTGTATACATATTGTTGTGGAATGAGATCATTACATGACTTACGATGAATAAACAAACAATTTGGATTTGTATTCCTTAGTAACTACTCCTACTCTTTCTTCTCTGGTTTCAATCAGAGTTTTTTGATCACATGAGAATCTGCAGTTCCGACCAGCAGCGATTTAGGAGAACACTTGTTGTTTTTAGTAATGTCTTCCTGATTGTGCTCCTGACGGATATCTTGTTACCACAAGGTATGTTGTGTTGAACTAATGAAGTTAAAGCTGTCTCGTCAACATCTTGGCCCATAGTGCTCCAACTGATTGGATTAGTATGTTGAGATGCAGAGCAGGAATTCTCAATGAATTGAGACACTTTGTTCATTGCAGTACAGTCAGTCATTCGCAATATGTATATTGTGAATGTTGATATTGCGATTGAAAACTGCTCCCAAGGTAGAACCTTTTGAAAATGCTCCCATGTCATCTCTGTGGAAATTTGGGGGCTAACCTTTTGAAAACACTGCTACTGTATATGTGCGCCACAACCGTAGTAAAAAGTTCATCTGCACATGTGCGAGTAGATGGAAAATAACAAGAATGTTTCCTCCAGAGTGTCGCGACTCCCAGATTCTCCTGGGACTTGGTAATTTTGTATTTGAGAGTCACCCGGAATAGCAATCCAACTTTGTTGTCTTTCTATTCGAATGTCTGTATACTTGTCAATGATAATGTTTATAGTGTATCATTCCTTATTTGTGTGTGATTTCATTACAAAAATAACCAACGCCATCAACCCAAGCTGACGTGCTCTTTACGCCGTTTTCAGCATTTGTGCTGTTTCCATGTTAAAAGATTTTCAAACCCTTGCAGTGTAATTAACACTAAACCTTTCTGAAATGAAAATACAACTGAAACATTGTCGTGTAAACTGTGCTTAAAGCTGCATTTAAAAATAGACCTCTTATGCAAGTCCAGTGTAGTTTTATTGTTAAGAGCAGCCCAATGAGAAATTGTTATTCCTTTCGTGTTTTTAATTTTCCACCCCTGTGATTCTGGGACCCGCTGCATGAACTGAATTACCTATCGTAGTTCTGCACTCGCTGCCATGTTACTGTCCCAGACATTACTGCATTTTGCCATTTTTCAAAGTCATTGTCATATTACATGCTGTTCCATAGCATTACTGCCAGAGCAGTCTGAACTAGGTTAGCTCATGCACACTTCGTGAACACTTTTCCAGGGACTGTCACTTCTGCTTTAAGCAGGACAGACTTTTGCACAAGTCAGTTATATGGGTAATGAGTATCCCATCCTGCTCCTTAGTGTCTGAAATTCTTTCCCACAATATTGTAAAAACAGTGGCGGGCTGGTTTTGTGTCAGAAACATCTGAAGAATGCAGTCCTGATGCCACGAGCGCCTTGCTGGGTGTCCCTTCAGAGAGATGACAAGTGGGGAGATCAGGCGATGCTGTTCTCCGTGTAAATCAGAGGTCATGCTAACACAGGCTTTGTGTATATATTTGTCTAAGAAGAGGGATGGGTTGAGCGTCAGGGCGGGGGTAGAAGATTGGACTCTTGTTTATTCACCAGACCTGCGTGACTCATGGTGCAAAAGAAAACCTAGCGGCAACATGTCATATCAAGACATCACCCAGCTCTGAGCTGCCCTCCCACCTCCGCTTCACTCTTCCTCACTGTGCAGATCATTGGTAATGTCTTCCAGTGTTGTTATTAACTTCCACATTCCTGACAATCATCTCATTTAATCAAGTGACTTTTGCAGAGTGAACTCGATCACCTCCGCCGGGTTGGTAAATACGCAGCCTCATTAAATACCTTGAACTTATTTTTACTTTGATTTATACAACTAAGAATCTTTTCTATACAGCTAATCCTACAATACAGAGTTCCCAGTGTGGCCTGAGGCATTTTGGCGCTCTCGTCACAGCGCTGACTCATTTAGCTTTCAATAGCAGTGAGTGATAGTGGCACACGGTGCCGCAGTTATTTAGCGCTTCACAGCCAAACCCGGGACCTCAGCAATGTAAACAATTGTGTGTGTGTGTGTGTGTGTGTGTGTGTGTGTGTGTGTGTGTGTGTGTGTGTGTGTGTGTGTGTGTGTGTGTGTGTGTGTGTGTGTGTGTGCGTGTGCGTGTGCGTGTGCGTGTGCATGCGCGCACCAAACTTTATTTAAAGTGCCATATGTACATGCAATGTTTATTTTCGGCAGGTTATTTAGTTACGATGGCAGTAAAGTTTGGTTTGTGGATTTGAGGGATGAAAACGACTGCCATATTCACCCAGCTGTGCTCAAATAAAGAGTGTATTCTACAGTTCCACTGTTTCTGTGTAAATCCGTAAAGGTGGAAGCTCCGATTCCACTTGCTTATATTAGTCTCTGCACAGTAATTTTAAATCTTGCTGAAAATAATAAAATCTCAAAATAATGCAGCCAAATATGTAAGTGTCAATAGTGAAAAGTGTCAGCCTGATGCTTTGCTACACAACAGTACAACAAGATGTAGGGGTAAACAGGATTGTTCGGGTCTCTGCTGGCGTTGTGGAGAAACAGACATAGCTTCGGTCTGAATGGTTGGCAAGTGTGGCTGAGATGATAGCACAGCACTGGTTTTATATCGTGGTAGATAACGGGTGGAGCAGAGGCATCCCTCTGCAGTAATGTCAGGTTACAGAAAACCCAGCTGCAAATGCCTGAAAGGCTGAGGCCTCTAATGTCCATGATTGTCCCGTTGGGCCCGTGTACCAGCCTAAATCCGTCTTCCAGCTCATATTGTTGTGTCATGTCTATTTTGTGCAGACACGCACAGTCAGGCTCACGGAGGGAATGCAGATATAGCATACCAAAGCAGGCACAATGTGAACCGTTCCCCTTTGGTAGCACCCATCTTCTGGCACCATTTCAAATTGTCTCGGTCTTGTTTAAAAATATACGACTTACTCGCCTCTTTGTTTTTCAGTCGGTGGTGAAAACCGGACGTCTGCTCATCAGTCACGAGGCACCGATAACAGGAGGCTTCGCTGCTGAAATCAGCTCCGCAGTGCAGGTGAGTGTGCGTCGTACATGTCGAGACATCTGTGCTGAAAACATATTGATTGTCTATTCAGTCAGCAAAGTGTTGCCAGGACCGTTATCGCATAGCCCAAGGGGGCTTTCTTCACTTTGTAAGAGTTTGCGCCAGTTTTGCTGCAGGATTTTGCTGTGCACATCTTTTAACTCTTTACTGAGTGCACAAGAGGAGCTCTGTTCAACCTCCCAAGACCCGCCCTACTGGGATATGTGGAAGAGTTGAGGGGTGACACAGAGGATAAACACGCGGCACAGATCATGTGTAAGTCGAAAGGCAGGGTGCCTGCCAGCTAATGTGGCTCTTATCCAACACATTCAGCAGCTGGAGTTGGATTGTGACACACCGCTCATAGAGGCCATCAAGTACTTTAAAAATCCCGAGTCCTCCATTGCTATAATTTGCATTGACTTTCTGTGATCCTCTCAGCGTCAAAGCTGAACTCTGATGAAAAAAAAGGTGCACGTGTGTAGTAACAAGTGTTTACCGCACTAAATATTCCCTGTTGCCATCGGTAACGACTTGAGGGGAACGGATGATATTCTGGATGGTGGCAATGGGAAGCAGAAACTACAGCCACTTATTAAAAAGATAATAAATAATATAATTACATAATTATTCTGACAAATGTTTGTTTGTAGGCCTAATAAGGCCTCTAAGCCCCGCAGAGGCACTGGGGTGGAATTGAATATATTGTAATGGTTAGATATTCAATATAAAAATTGCCTCCTTTTGTTTTGCTCTCAATTTTCTTTCTTTTTTACAACATGTATGTTCATTAAAATGCCTCCAAAACAAACTTCTGGATAGAAAATAATGATGCTTGGATTCACAATATGTTAGTTTTTCTGATGTTGTATTCTGAGATCACAGAAACATGACCTTTAGATTGAAGTTATTTAACTGCGTATATATTTTAGTCACGCTTGATGATGAAAGTTTTCCAAAATGTAACAAATGATGTACCAAAATTACATCAGATTGCCATCAGATTGAAACTCTACTTCCAAAAGCACAATGCATCCATCCATGTTCTTTACCCAACTTTAGGCACATTTTCACACATTTGATCAATTCAGGGAGACGTCAATTTACATATTGTTCTTCGACTGTGGGAGGAAACCAGTGTACTCGGAGTACATTAAGGGCTGAATTTCACCTGCCATTAAAATGGGCTTTGTATGAGCTAAGTGCATGAAGCTAACGGTTCCTGCTAATATGGTTAGTTGTGAATTTGTACACACACACACACACACACACACACACACACTCAAAACTATATTCAAACCACTGAGATGTAGAGTTAATTCATACTTTTGTAGTGCAGTTGAGTTGGCGAAAAAGTTGAAAACAACCAGAAAGAAGAAGCAAGAAAAGTCATGGAGGACCTCTTTCTTCTTGTAAGAGTTGAACAGACCGTGTTTTATGCCTTCTCTGTTGAGATTGTTGACACAGTGAGTGTAACTACCCATATAAAGCTTATGAAATACTGCTTGGAAATGCAAAAGGCCGAGACACTGTAACCAGGACATGCCGAATACAGCTCATGACACATCCTGAGCGTTGTGCGATGCATGACTGAACACTAAGTCCTCGCCTTCCCATCATCCTAATTGCATCTACTTTTGCATAGTGAGGTAATTATCTCTCTCATGCAGCAAGTGCCGCTCCTCTGTATTCAATAAGCAATTTGTCTCTCAACAAATGACATCTCTTCGATTCACTGGCCGTCTCCTCAAATGTCACCCAGCTGATTGTAGGGACGACACTGCATGTGACACCTGGAACTGTTTCCTTGTTAATACGAACAAGTTGGAGCTCGGAGTCGGTGAATCGATCCCCATCTCCTTCCCTGTCAGTCAGATGCTGCCCTCCCCTCGCTGTCTGCGAGGGCTTAAATGGCCAGTGAGTCATCGCCCCTCATTTCAATGTTTCCATGTTTTCACATTGTGTACGAATGACGCAAGTTGTTGGTGTTTTCACTGATTGCATTGATGTGCCGCTTTCTCGTGGCCCCAGGCGATTTGGATGAGCTTGCTGGGGGGGGAAAAAGAAAAAAGAAAGCTTTATAACTGTTGAGAGCTGTTCTTTAACAGGATGCAGCTTCACTGACAGTTCGCTGTCACACGGCTAAACCCGGCAATGTATTAGATATCCGCTCCTTCGAGAGAAAGCGATGTGTTTAAGGACATGCCGTAGAGCTTTCTCACGAATAAAAGGGGTCACCGCTCATTCTAGCCAACAAGCTTTTTCTCTCAAAAGACGTTACGAGAGACATTTATATTTTATAGGTTGGATCATTTCCAGGTAATTTAACTGACCTTCCACAATCCATCAGACTTTGCTTGTGCAAGATGGGCTTTGCCTCATCATGTCGCACGATTTATCAAAAACTTGCCTTCACCTTTCCTGTAAAGGCTCATAGATCAGAATACAGTCATTTACTTGCCACGTTTTGGCAGAAATACAACATAGGATTCACAGCAAGTATGTGCATGAGCAGAAGAGAGTGAATTGTGCTGCTCACGGGGTTTGAGAGGATTTTGTTTTTGTTTCCTTATTTAACTTGTTCACATTCACAGGTGAAACATACTACAACTCGCCTGCAAAGCTATATCGAGCCGGAGACGAGAATATACAATTGACCGTTTGTTCATATCCACGAACTCCCCTCGACTTAAAACTAATAACTTTGTAATTGCAGGGCTGTTTTGCCTTCTCAGTCTTTAACGTCTGTCTTTGTACCGATTGGCCTTTTTCCAAGAAAACATTGGGGTCATCACATCTGTGGTGCCGTCACGCCTGAAATGTGCTGTGCGTGAAGTGTTCATCATTTCCAAGCAAACACAAGATTCAGAACAGCTTCTCACTAGAAGTACCTTGGTTGATTTGGTTAAATCTGTTTTCTCGCTTTGGGCGTCTTCAGGAATGGGTTTTTAACACTGTAATATTTCATATGAAACATTCAACTTACATAAAGAATTGGAATTGGTTCTCTTCAAAGAACAATTTTCTTTAAACATTGATATTTCTTTAGTAAGACTTTTCATTCTGCCTTCTAATTTCATGGTGCAGTCTTTAGACCATTGGCAGGGATTGCTGAAATGTGCAAGTACTTGAGTTAGACTCTGCTGCCGAGTTTTGGTATAAATTAGATTTATTATTGTTTAATAATTGTTGGCCAACACATGTTTAGTGGTGTTGTCCAACACTCTTAATAGATGAATAAAATACACTTCAGATTGATTTGACTCATCGTAAAAGCACCACAACTCCTTCTATTGGCTCGGTCAATGTGAGGTGATGTTAATTTTTATAATTCATCAATGATCAAGTGATTACCTCCTCCTGGGTTGATGATAAATAGCAATGCTTAAAGGTCAGTGGTGTGACATTTTCAAATGATTCAGTCCATCTGACAAAATGGATATTTACTCATCTCTTAATCATATAAGACGAGAAACTTTCCTGCACTGATCAAACTGTAGAGAAATGTCTTTTTTTTTTCACTTTGGCATTTGTAAATAAAATTAAAGGTCCATATGACAAGATATTTGACAGGTACTTGCATATTAATGGCTTTGTGGATAGTTAGATCCTCCACTCACAACTCACTGTTGTTGTTTTTTTTATGGTGATTTTGTAACCAGGAGTTTAAAATTAAAGGGGGAAAATGATAAGATGGTAGTTGGTGAAATTTGTATAGTCTGTGGAGTACTGTTTAAAGCCGACTCTGTTATTTCTGGATTGAATGACTCCAACTACTACCTACCCCAGGCCTCTGATCGCTTGCAGAAAGATTCATTTATGGATTTCATTTTCTCTTTTGTCTTAAGAACAGAAGAAGTTTTGGCAAAAGTCCTTTGTCAGGCTTTGGCCGCAGCCTCTGTGATTTAAGACTGTGTCACTGACTGGCGCTTCTCTGAATGTCTGACGAGCCGATGGGACCGAGCAGGGCAGGAAGAGCTGCGGCTGAAGACGGTTCTTGTGTGGACCACAGGGATGCACAGACAGAAGTGGTGAATGACACACTCATGGTTTTAGCTCTACATACCACTGCTAGTCATGACTGAAGTCAAATCGCATCCCCAAACCAAATTATGATTTTGTGGTTTGTTTGTGGGGTTTTTTGGTGGTGGGGGGGGGGGGGGGGGTAAAAAACCTCTTCTTCTTTTTCTTTTCTTTGCTGCTCCCAGAGAAAAATGTGCATATATCCAATACTTCGATGACCTTACCTCTAGTTTTCTTTTAGTAATCCTCTGTGGTGAAGCTGACACAGATCACACTGCATGGCATTCCTTTGTCACTGTGGGGGTCTTGGAGTTATATGTGAGGCCCTGGTATAACTTTGCTGGAGTTCCTCTGGCACTGTTTTTCATCAGACTTGTGTAATTTGAAGTAACAAAATCCAACATGTAGTCCTGTGCGCCCCGTCGAGATACGGTGCTGTACTGGAACGTGGTTCACAGGCTACTGTCTCCACTCGGGCACACTCACTCTCAGCTGTGGATGAAGGCGTCCATGTCTTCTCCTGTAAATGCCTCCCCAGTCAGAATCAGACTCCTGTTTGCTTGGCAGGCTCCTGTGAATGAGAGGCAGCTCGGTGCTCGGGGCATTGTGCCTCACTGTAAAAGTTCTAATAGAACCCCTGACCTGTACCGCAACCAGCACAACCATCATCAAGGGGGGATACACTGAATTCCCTTCAAAGGCCAATATTTATACAGGCAAGCTTTTGTGGGAGTCCTGCGAATTGGATACAGGCAGACTGCACTTAGTAAAAAATGTTATACAGGTAATGAAGGTGGTCTGCGACTGCTCATTTCCTTCAGCCGTTCAAATCCTGAGGCCAACGTTATGACAAACCGATGACCTTTTTTCTGTGGACCTCAAAGTTAATGTTCTCCTTTTTGTAAGGTTGTTGAAATTCCTGTGCTCTACTGTAGAAATAGCCTGGAGGCACTTTATCACTGAAGGATGAGTTGAAGTCTTGATTTGCAGTATAGCAACTCAGTTCCACCTCAACACAAATCCAAAATGAACAGATGAAAAAATCAATTTGTTACTGCTCATTGTATTTTCATGGAAAGTAAACTTTTATCTTTTAAACATTCTAATGGGAAAACCCATAGACTCTATAGTCTGCTTTGGTTGTTTCTCACTGGTTCATTCATAAGGTCATTGACAAATAGTAAATGCAGTTGTAATCAATAGCCACGATCTTATAACCGATGTGATGGACTAATATCTTTGTGTATATTTACAAACTAGATGCCGTGAGGTAATGGATCTCAATATCATGATGTCGCTTTGCAATCACATGAAGAAACAACAATTCAGCCAGCCTACATCCATAGACTGTCTGTGATCTGTGATTTGGAAAGGGGTTATCAATAACCATGTTTTAACATTTGTTTTGTTTATGTGCAAATGGTGTGCACAATAAACCGTGTTCTCGTCTGTCAATTCACCTTCAATTTCGCTGAGTGATACAAATGAACTTTTATATCTTGTATTTGAGAGCATTACTTTGCAAAGTCTTGACTAACAAAGGAACCCAGTCCTTTATGCAATAGTTAACCGTGTAACCCCACAATGTGATCCGCCTCTCACAATTGCATCTTTGTATTTTCGTATGAACACTTACTAACATTTGTTCCCCATTCTACTCCCAAATAATGTATGAACCCTTAAATGCCATTTTAAAGTTGTGGGAAGAAGCCAACATATCTTGAAAATAATGGTTCTATGATTTTTCTCCCATATAGTGCCTAATTAATTTTGTGAAAATATTCAAATACATTTTTAGCAAAATGTGAGAAGCTAATTGACAAATATGGCATGTTCTAGAATTTATATTGTTTTACTAACATTTCTAGAAAGCATATGCTGATTGAATTAGATGATTGCTATTAAAAGCAGGAAACTTTAGGGAGCAATGGTTCAACAAATGTAGCAAACACCCACATGATGAATATAGCATAACATGTAATGATCTATAATAAAAGTATCAGAGTATGACTTAATTGAAGTGTAATGCAGTCATACAAAAAAAAAAAAGCTTTTTCTTTCTTCATTATACCGACAAAACCAAACATTTTGTTTTGAAGTAGCACGATGCAACTTTATTTTATTGTGTTCGGTGCAGATTTAGATTTTATTCTGCTGTGTAATGTGACACCATAACCCTTGTTTTCACTCGTGTATTTGACGAAACAAGTTTTGTTTTAAGTCTATATGAGACGTTTGGGTTTCAATGGAATCCGAGCAGGGATATTGAACTGTAGAATGAAATGAGTTTTCATCCTACAGCACTGATCCTCTCAGTGAAAACAGGCGGATTGATTGGGAGCAGGTGAGGAGGGCGTGGCTCACAGTGGAGGAGACGTACAGGGACTGGGGAAATCTAATAACCTGAAAATGGAGAGGGGGGATGTGCAAAAACACAGATGAAGCGTCCGGGGAATAAAAGGCAGTGTGAGGACAAAGGCTGGAAAATTAGAAGAGACAAGATACAAGAGAATTTAAAATAAAACAGAAAACATGTGCGCATTTTACTTGGAAGGAGACGAACCAGCAGAAGCTGTCGAGTTTTAGCATCTGTTACATATGTTCAAATTTAATGAGTTCAGCGAGTGATTTAAACCAGGTTCAGATTTAATGAGCCATTTATTGAGCCTGATTTTGACGTTGCGTTGTCTTTGACTCCGCCGTCTGACACACTTACTCCCACTCCTGGGGAATCTGAAGTGTTGAAGTCCTCCCTCTGTGAGGCAGACATGCCTGCTGATTGTGATTTACTCAAGTATGTTGTAGCAACTTGGAGATACTATTGAGCTCTTCTTCCTAGTACTTTTTTTTATATACTGCCTCCACTTTATTTTTTTAAACTTTATTAAGAACTTTTTAGTTTAATATACATACATATCGTGCCAACCAGTAGCACAAATATGGATCCAAAAGTCTCCACTTCTTAATCGCCTTGTTTTAATGTATTCCCTGTACATTGTCTTGTGTTGTTGTGGTGCTATATAAATAAATTGGCCTTGCCTTGCTAAAATGTATTGAGCGAGGCGCTAAAACTGACAGTAGTGCTCACCTCCATCACAGCATTGGCTGTGGGACTAAACCATTCGATAACCATTCTCTTTCCCACTCCGGTGTTGCACTGGCTGAACGGCACCAGGCAGGTGTGGGGGAACTCGGTTGTTCTCAAGCTGTGCTCAACAAGAGAGGACATCCTCTGTACTCGAATGTAGATAACTCTCAAAGATGGAAGGGACATTTTGAGGATTTCTGAAACCGGGGGACTTGCCTCAAGGCCCGAGGCTTCCTGGAGTGTCCTCATCCATTTCCCTGATAGAAGTCACCAAGTTAGTCAAATGGATGGATGGATGGACTTCCTTTAGAAGTAAAGGACTTATTTTGGCAGTTTGCATAAATTCAAGAATTAAGTTATACTGGAAATGAAACTATAATTTGTCTGTCTTTTCCAATTCTATCAATACTGAAGTTATGGTGTCATATTCCTCAGTTTGTCATCTCTGTGTTTTCTTGTCCAGACTATTTCACTCATTAAGGTCACCAGTTGACTTTTGAACTTTTAGATTTAGTGATTTTCCATCCAATCTAAGTATTACAAATTGATTTAAAAAATGGTTTTATTCTATAATTGCACGGTGTGCAGACAGAAGGCATGTATTATAATCCTTTTCATGCAACAAGTGCTTGCAACAGAGCTTCTCGTCAGTGGGGGATGGGGACTAGCAGGAAGCACACTGTTCTGTTTTCGAGGGAGATAATTGCTGTACAACTGATTTAAATTGTGTTATCAATCTTATTAATTAGTTACAATTTGAGTCACCTCACCAGAATTCACCCCTGGTTGTTGGATTGTAATTATACCCAATGCAGTCTTGGAGTATTTCTATACGGTCACATTCATGAGCTACACATGGTCTGACCTCCAACTTCAAACTCGAGCCACATAAGTTGCAGTTTGATGATGAGCAGTCACACACACCCATTGAAAGTGGTCACCATTGAACCATTTGGCATGCGAGTGTAAATAAGTAACGGTACATCAGCTGACCACCCACAGGGATTTGAGCCGTGTGTGTCTGAACATCACTGAACATCAGGACTCGGTTTTCAGTTGAGCCCATTTGCTCTTAGCTGATATAGCGTGTAATATTGGCACTTTCCCACCCTGTCTAGCCGTAACCCCCAATCTGCGGGTGTCTCTGACTACCTCCGATGTTTGTGTGACAGGATGTGATCCTACGCTCATGCTGTGAAGTATTTTTGAGTCCCGTGCCACTGCGGGACACAGGCGCTTTTACAGCTGCCCTGTTGACATATTTTTAATGTGACATTTAAGCACGCTCCATATAATGATGCACTTCCCATAAGATAAACACTGATTTGAATGAAACCCGAGCAGTGTGGCCTTCCTGGGTTCAGCTGTGGTGGCAGGCGGGCAGGCACACTACTGTACTTTACTCCCACGTCCAGTAAATGTATTTAGAGGAGATTACAGATCTGATCCAGACAAAAGAGCAAACTCCCTGTTACTGTCTGACTGGTTGTCTGTCGTCCCGTACAGAATAGATCCTGAGGTTTCACTCTGAGAGGATGCGAGGGATTATATTGTCACTGTCTCTAATGGAATGAGATGAAACGCAGGCACCTTGTGGTGATCAAACACGCTTTAGGTAAGGAGAGGCTTTTGAAAATCAGTTTCAGGAACATCGTGGGTAAAACGTAATTCCATGCAATGTTTTTCAGTCAAGCCTGAACTGAAGCAACTTTGTGGAAGGCCGTGACTGGATGGATCCTCACCTGACAACCTGAAATGTCATGAGAGCATGAGCATTCCTGCAGGCCAAGTCTGTTCAAGTACACTCCTGTTCCCCGCTGATGTTCAACCTGAGCTTGTAGCTTTCCAGTGACGGAGGCTCGACTTTGCCCAAACAAACACCTCTTACCTCTGGTGCTCCGTGCCTTCAGCGACATGCATTAATGATGCTTTAATTATCTATAAAACAAGATGAAGCGTTAGTCTAATTGGTTTCACTCCCTGAAGATATCTTAACCTGAAGACAGCACTCACATATGCCTGCTGCAGGTAAAGCAGAAACCAAACTTGCCTGATGCCTGCAGAATGTTGTTCACTGAATGCTCCACATTTTTTAAACAAATCAGCTTTTCCTAATTTCTCCTTTTTTGTCTCGTACACTCTCTGAATCATTAGTTTACTTTGAAAAGCCCTTACAAGCCCCCTGAGGCCAAGGGCATTTGTCAGCAGTTGAAATACATCGGAAATGTATATAATTATATATATCGTTATAAAAAAACCAAAACAAAGGTTGTCAGGAGCTGCTACAGCCTGTTGGAGGGAATCTGTTTTGGGTTCTTCTGAATTCCACATGGAAAGACGGCGTGAAGAGGAAGGGGAGGTTCGTTGGACTTGTAATCTCCACGCAGTGGACATTCATTAAAGCTAATCACAGTTAATTAGCTGGGTGGAGCAGGCTTCCAGGGGCCAGTCGCCATGCAGATAACGGAAGCAGCAGCAGCACAAGAGGCCCAGCACCAGATCAGGTGGCGCTCCCTTTTGGTTTTAGGCTTTACTTCTCACTGGCACCAAGGTATGAGATGCTTTTGCGGTCTCACAGTACCTTAAACTAAGTTTGTTTACACAGTGTGAAACATTTGTTGGGTTTCGGCTGTTTGTTTACACGACAACGGCATTGGGAGCCAGTCACAATGTTACTGCTTGATTGTTTCCATTGTATTCTTCTTTGTGCATGGATCTCTTATAAAAACACAACACCAGCTAAACACCTGGTATGCAAGCCACAGCATTTCTGGCTTTTCCTTCAGTACGGCGATCGCCCATCCGTTTTTCCGCCCATCTATCCATCCATCGCTCCACCCAGTGTCGCCGAACTTTGAGCGAAGGGTACACCCTAAACGGGTCACCAGTCCATCACAGTACAGCGACCATTTTTAAAACAATTCCCCAAGAACATGAAAGAAACCAAAAAACAGTGTTGTGTGAACAGGATGAAACACACACAATGTCTTTCATTTATTCCCAACATATAAACAACTTTTCAATGGACAAGCGATATTTGAATGGTGATAAATCCCCAAAATGAGTTAAAGCAACCTGCGTATAATCCAGCATATATAGATGTAGTAATTTGAAGGCGTCTCTATGGTTTCAATTTTAAAAGAAAATGTATCTATATTATTGTTTATTCAAAACTCAAGTTTTAAAAAGCGTTATTTGTGTGTTCTTTGTGCCCGACTGGTCATTTCTGGAATTAAGTAGCATCGGTTATTTTCTTTTAAAAGATTTTTCTTATTTTGTAGCGTCCTGTTAACACTGAAGCCTGTGCTGTTGTCTCCATCTGCTTTATGTCCACAGATTTACACTTAGTAGTCTCCGCTTTAAGTAAGCCAGCAAGTAAACTAAGCTTTGGCAATTTGATGTGCCAACATGCTGGGAAGGCTTTGTCTCGAGGGGGATTTGACGGAATCATTTGGGGATTTCACTGGTTCACCTAAACAGAGTCCTGGAAACCCTCTGCATGAACACTTTGTGTCAGATTAGGAGACAAAACCACCACCATCACACCCTTTTCAAAATCTAAACCAGCTTTTCTCACACAACACAGAAATACAGCGATGATGTATTTTAAATCTACCACGGCTCTTGTGAGTGGAAGTTAACTGATCACTTATGATTGGATGCAATTATGCACTTTCAGAATGAATCATAAGAGTTTATTGGCAAGAAAAAAATATTTTCTCTTTTTTTCACCGACACATTGGATGAGTATTCTCAGATATATTATTTGTTATACTGATGCAGGATATATATATATATATATATATATATATATAAGCAACATAGCGCAATGTTGTTCATAATTAGACTGGAGAGTTGCTCCTCCATGCAAAGTGAGTTGGACATGCACAACAGCAAAGAGCTTCTGCTGCAGTTATTTCTCTTTCTCTCTCTCTCTCTCTCTCTCTCTCTCTCTCTCTCTCTCTCTCTCTCTCTCTCTCGCTCTCTCGCTCTCTCGTGTAAATTTTCACAGGCTATAAAACCACCAACACACAAAAGGGCCTCCTCATCAAGTCTGACATCCCCCCAGGACGCTGCCAGATGTTTCATAAGGAACAAAAAAATAAAAAAAATGTTAAAATGCAGTGTGAAACATACTCAAGTCTCGCCCTGCCAAAATGTCAACGAGCTCCGTGGCAGCCGGCTGATGGGTTCATAATGTGGGATTATATGGATGGATGAATGTGAGACACTGTCGGTGTCCAACAGAACAGTGGAAATGTGTTCAGTATCAGACTATCATAGAGGGAGACTTCACTCGCTCAGGAAGTGAACCGGGGTTTGGTCGGGGTGCTGCAGAGGGTACTTCAGGTCTGAAGCTGCAAAATCTGAGCGGACGCAGCCAAGTGTGTTCATTCAACTCGCCGGGGGGTTTGTCCCATTTGGAGTGTTTTGACCAACTTCATTCTGCTTTGTCTCCACGGGAGAAGGTCAGATGCCAAAACAGAGACACGAGTCATGGTTGATTTTGCACTCCTGCCAAATTGTGCGAGTGCAAGCGGTCTCTCTGAGGGCTCGATTCGCTGATATCCGATGACAGAATGAAAGCTAAAAAGAGGTTTTATTTAGTTCCAAAATATCTATTTAAAACTTGTCTGAGTTTACTTAATTCAAAATACTGTATTACAGCCAGTTTACAAATATAGAAGAAGTGGCCGTGGGTCATTGTCTAAATTTTGATTGATCTGTGTGAAGACAATATTTAAAACTGCCTTGAAATGTTGTCTTCAAATATTTAAAATATTCAGTTTTACATCCTCTTGTGACCTACAGGTTTTCCAATATATAAATAGGTGACTGTAAAGCATCGAGGGATCAGAGCTGGTCCCTTCTTGCCTCAATGAGTGACGATGAGCACCGTCAGCATTGAATATTTGTCTTCATCTGTTTCCTTTCTGTCGTTTTCCCCCTGCAGGAGGAATGTTTCCTGAACCTGGAGGCTCCCATTAGCAGGGTCTGTGGTTACGACACCCCCTTCCCTCACATCTTCGAGCCCTTCTACATTCCAGACAAGTGGAAGTGCTTCGAAGCAATCAGGAAGATGATCAACTACTGAACCAGCCCCGGTACGTCGTCGCTCACGGCTTCTGCCGGAGCTAATTTATGGCCAATCAATATGCCATTTACAGACACTTAAAGACTTGCAGAGAGCTTCCCTGTAATTTCCATTATTTATTCCAGTTAGTGCAGTTATGATTTAACTGGGACCTGCCATCATGAACAGAACCCGTCATTATAGAAAATTGTATTTCCACACACCCAATCATTGTTCAGTATAAACCTTCACAAGATGTTTAGTTGATTCTAATCACGATGTTTTCCAGAGACCCTCAGTCATCGGATTATTCTCCAGTTGTTACTCTGGCTTGTGTTTTACATGACGAGTCACAAGGTTTTTTTATGTGCTGGTTGGTGCTCCATGAGAAGCATGACACATTTTCCCTTACCACTTGCATGAGTGTGAAAGCTTTTTTTTTTTTTTTTCTTTTCGGGACTTTCAAAATCCATTTCAAAAAGTGAGGGATACTCCTTTGATTTTTAAAGCTTCAAAAAATTGAGTCTCTGTCGGCAGTGTTTCTAGTTTTTTTTACTTTCATGGGTCCATATTCAAGAATACTTGACTCTTAGTGGCTTTTTAGTAAATAATACTATAGTTTATTTGATTTTTTTTTATTTATTTATTTATTTATATCTCATGAGATTGCCTTAAGGAATGGCTGTGGACCTCCTCTCCAATCTCTGATTTACCAAAACATTATAGTGAAGTACACACACACACACAAACACACGTTCAAAATATAAGCATCGCCAGTTTCATAGAGCTGCTCCAGGTCCTACAAGGTGTCGTAGTTTCTTTTCTTTTTTTTCAACCTCAGAGCAGATAAAGCCTCAGATCTCCTCTCTGAGCTCTGCTGCTCAGTACTGATGGTGATTGGGATGAAAACTCTATCAAAATTTTAAAAAAAACGAGCTTATCTCCATGTAAATATTATGAAATTAGAGTCGTTCGCCAAAGATATTCGACAAATATTTGCTTAAAGGTCTCACTCCATTTAAGGTATAATGTGCCTCTTTTTATAGTGTTGATGGAGATTGTTGTCGGTGAAATCCTGAATGCAAAAATACATTGGCTGATCAGATTTTCTGATCTAAGAGCCGCACTGGCTCATGCACTAATCCCAAATCCAGCTTTCTTCCCGTCACACACATTTAATCAAAGTAGAGGAGCTTGTTTTTTTCAACTCCGGCCCATAAAAAGCCCTTTGTTGACTAAAACATGGACATAAGTGATGAAGACGGCCCACTCCGTGGCCATGGCACACACACTATCAGGTTGTCGTAGATGTTATCCAGCAGAGTTTCATTTCTTTTCCCTGGTTTGTGTCCTTGATCATCGCTGTCATTCATTATGTAAAGTATGAAATGTATCCTTGTGTATTACATAATTTGTACTTATATTTTAGCATGGGATATCTGCTGTAGGAAAATCAACGAAATGAGTGTAAGTTTTTGTTTGTGCCTTGGAATAGCAGGCCATCTGGCTTACCCACTGGCACAAAGTAGAAATTCAAGCTGAAACAGCCTGTACTTCTTCCTGGGCATTGACACGAGAACCTACGTCACTGTTGCTGGAAGAACAGATTTTTTTTTTTTTTTTTTTTGTTTTTTGGAGCTGACCAAAGAAACAAAGAACTTTCTGAGAATTTTAATGCTCATCAGTGGATCACGTTTACTTTCAACAGTGACCGGGCATACACTTAAAGAATTGACAGATTTTCCAGCCAATTTGTGCCGAGCTCATTAGCGGGAATTTCCCAAATGTCTCAAAAAAATGACTGGCGGTTTGATCAGGTTTTGTAGCTTCACACTCAGTATTGAAGCAATTACAAGAATTATATGTTGATGAGGTTATAAACAAAACCGAAGCCTCCTGGAAGAGCTGCGCTGGAACCGACAGGGTTAGTGGCTTTGAATTTATTGCAGATTGTTTAAACTATTAATACTGAAGGTGTAGAGGTTATAGTGATTTAAACCTATCCAATCTTTTTTTTTAATAATGAATTTGTTTGATCCAACATTATTGTGGCTTTGCTTTTGGATGAGCTGCTATAAATGACATAAAAATAGTTTACAGTCATGATTTAAAATGTTGTGATGCATTGTGGCAACTTTGATCATAATGTGTATTTTATATTGTGTCAACCAAAGATCCAAATTGTAACCGATTATTTGCCTATGTGATTATGTGCCTATCTGATAAGATAATATAAAGAGGAAAGTGAATCAAATAGCCATGAATTGAGCCGATTGACTATTGCAGTTGATTCTAATCTGGTTAATTGTCTTTATTCCTTGTGGACAAAATGTGGCCCTGTTTCCTGTTAGTAAGGCAATATACGGTTTGCTTATTTTTTTAAAAAAGAAAAACAAAATCTTATTTAATGATTAGTTCTGCCCTAAAAACATCAAAAAGTTTGAGCGACTCAAACAAAGCAAAAGGTAACCTAAACATTGTCATTGATCTCCAGCCATTGTGTTCAGAGAAGTTAATGAAAGGGGAAGTGAACTCAAACGTTTGGCACACCTGACGAACGAGCAGTGACTGTTTGAATCATTTAGTATTTCTAGGGATTGATACTTCCCACTTTGGGTGAATCGGTTTTAAAGTTTGCTGGTTCCGATATTAAACCAACTTCTGTCTGAGGCAGTGACGAGCCAAAACGTTGCTGCAGAGCAGTCAGAGAAGTGTCTGTGTTTCCGCACGGTGGACATGAAAGCATCTTGCCCACCAAGGACTCTGCAGCACCTGTTTGTGCCGCTTTCACACCTGCACTCAGACCTGCCGACTTGTAATCAGACCACCCAGGAATGATTGTACTGCCAAGTTGTTGTACGTGTCACTGACAAGCCCGTGAGGTTTGTGTAACATCCCACCCCGCATCTCCTCACTGTTTGCAGAAATATTGAACAATGCTGTCAAGGTCGCCAGGCTGCCAAACTCTTACGTAGCGCTTTTTAATTGTCAGTGTCAGCTTGAGTTATGGTCATTCGAAAGTTGGCCTGTCGGAGAAGCGATCATTTATTTGATCCTCAACTGGAACCAATACATCACCTCTCATCCGCGCCCTTCACCGTCCCCCGTCCAGCTCCACTTCTCATCCTTATCTGCAGACCGAAGTTATTCACTTCTGAATCTCTCTTGCCTTTTTCCACAGCCAGTTTCTGGTTGCCGTGAACTCGACGCTCTCTCCCCTCCTTTTCCTCTCCATTCATCCAGTCGGCAGAGAGCGGGGCCAGGAAAAGACACTTTGTCAACTATCCAATCAGAGTGAGGCATCCAGATGGGCTCCTCATCCTGAAAGACTTCTACCATATTGTATGGTGAAATTTCTCTTGTACTGTCCGCACAATGCACATGAATTCATCTATTTCCTGAATAGAAGCTGGATATTATGGAAAATGTGTGACCGCCTGCCTTCTCGTGCTGTTACTTTTGATTGTCTTTAACTCCAACCTTTATTTAGTTTGACATGACTTGGACCTTCTTGGTTTCTTCTTGTACTAATATGATGGATCTGTGGTTTGTAAGGAAAATAAACTAATTGGAATTGGTAAAAACACTTTGCTTTGGACTTTTCTTGGCAAAAAATGTACTCGTGAAAATGTGTGAAAACAAATTACAGATATAAATAATGTGGAAAAGGCATCATTGTATGTTTGCGGTTTAATACTTAAAAGTTCAGCAAAACATTTGAATAGCAGGGATATTTTCCAGATCTGATTTAAACTTTCAGTATTTAATTACAGTGAATTTGTAGGAGACGCGTTAAAATATCTGAGTTTCTAATTGATTCCAAAGTTTAAACCGCCCTTGAGTTCAGCATGTGACGATTTGCCATCTCTTTAAAGTGTTTAACATTAAAAGCACTAAAATTGTCATTTGGACAACATTTTGACCTCAATCAACACAAAAACCAAAAGCCTGTAGAGCCGTAATCTGAACAAATGTTTCTCTCATTATATGGCGACTTTAAAAGTCTTGTCCCTTCTTTCCCCCTGACCCGTTTTATTATATTATTTTGTTGGCTGATCGAGGCTCCTGGAATCTGTCAAGATCACTCGGCTTCATTTTCCTGCACGTGCTGCTTAAGACTTCTTGAATCATTGGCGACTTGTCACCTGAATACAGCAGAAACTGCTGGAGTTGTTCCTGCTCTTCCATTAGGAGTGTGTGAGTGAGTGATTTTAACTATCCCTCGACATTGACGAGAAAAAAAAAAAAAAAAAAGCAAATATCCTCACTACCAGACAGCCAAATTGTGATGGAAGACATTTATCCCAGTGATTTTTTAACTGTGACCACAGCTATTTGAATGAAAATGACTGATTTGATGTGAATGACCGCCATCCTACTTTACGTGTTGTAAATGGAATTTTGCTGTATGGAGACAGAGATCACATGTGTCCTGCCTAAACATGACATAAACAAAAGAAAAACATCGATCGGACTTTTCAAAATATTGGAAAGTCTGTGATAGTAGTGAAGTAATGGAGTGACACCACAATCATGCTATTTTAACTTTATTTATGTACAATGATGACCTGGCAAAAGGCCTGGCCAGCTCAACAAGGGGTCCTGTCACCAGTCTGAACTGAGAACCTCCAGGAAGTGAGGAGAGTGAAAAGTCGTCTGTAATTAGGCCAATGAGGGTTGAAGCATCCATTGATCCAGGTTGATGGTTTCATCAGAAGTAGTTACTTGTTAAAAGTGGTTCGCTTAGGTTTATTTTACCTGAAGTGGTTTGTCTCATTAATTGTTGCCTAAACTGATGTACTTCTTTCCCAACTCTACCTGTTAAGGACAGTCAAATAGGGATTAATTGGTTACTTTACCTTTTAGATTACGGTTTATTGAAATACATGCTGTGGGCAGGGGGCAACATTCAGATCTCTCTGGATTTGGTCTTTATTTTTATTATGAGCGTTCTTACTTTGTATGCATGTGAAAAGAAATGACTGGCGTTGAAGGTTTGAATTTTACTATGCACATAGAAAGATGAGAACACTGCTTTCACGTTTATTTCAAGAGACTATAATTCTCTGAGATTAACTGGAAAATTCACTTTAAGAGCCAGGATCTTAAGAAGAAAATGTGAATGAGCAGCAATTTTGACTTGTAATGTCCCCATTTTAATTTGTAACTGCAGTAGTAAATGGACAAATGTGCAACATACATGTGAAACAATTGACAAATCTTGAAAATATATAAATACTCACTCCCTCTCAAAGTTTCTCATCAGACCTCAAGTAGATTGAAGCTCAGGACAGAAAATTGAAAAGGAAATAAATTGAAAAGGGTTCAAAATGAGTTTCAGATATTTGTGATGGCTTGCAAACTAACAACAGTCGCTGGTCTTAAAAAATAATGTTGTTTAATGGATCCTGCAACCCCAAATCATGAACCCCTGCTAAAGTTTTGAGATATTTTACAACCTGTATCTCAAATTCTGTGAATCTTGAGAAGCATTAGATCTTTTTGAAAACAGGACATGTGTGTGCTTGTATACAGAAAAAAGGATGTGAAAGAGAATTATTTATGGAAACGCCTTATTTTCAGGTTTGTCTGCTGTTTCTTGAATTGAAGTTTGAATTCAGAAAAGTCACTGCACTGCAGCTTCAAACCAAAGATGAAACTAAACCAATGTGTTAAGAGGTACTAAACCGTCTAAAACACGGCTGCAGATTTTTTAACGTGAATATCTTTTGTTACCCTGTTTTTACTCATGACCCCTGTCGCAGTGACACGCTTATTTAATCCTCTTGTTAATATAGAAATGTCAAAGTGCTGTTTTAATGCTGTAAACGGTACCGGATTGTCATCAAATATCAAGTCTGTCCAAATGTGTTCCTGCTTGAATCTCCTGGTTTGTTGTGTTCTACGAGAAGCAGGTGCTGTCCTTGTATCCCAAATCAAACTGTCTACGGAGCAGCTGCGTCTCTGGATCACATTACCGCTCGTCTGTCCTGGATCTCGGGAAAAAGGGAATCTTTTTTTTCTCAATGCATTTCATGAACTCTTACACCCGCAGCCTTCACGCACTCGCTGACTCCTCCGTCGACTTCCATCCTTTTTGCCATCGTCGGGACGGAGTGCCTCAGCCCTGCTGTCGTCTCGCCTCACAATGTGGAGCAGATAAAAATATTTATTTACGTTTTGTTGGTGTGTTTTCCCCCCCGCGTGTATCTCGGTTTACGGTCCACAAACATGTCGCCGTGACACCGGCTTTCACTTCGGACAGCCTTGCTGCCGTATGTCGGTGCGCTCGTCACGCAGATTAAGCCCGTGGGGGAAGAATAATCGACCCGCTAATGAAACTGCAGCCGAGGCATAAGACGGACCAGATGGCCCCCGCAGCCTCAAAGGTCTTTGCTTTTAATTTGCGCGGCCCGACCCGTGAAGTGGAGTTTAGGAGAAAGGTGAGAACGACTTCAAAGTGGGACTAATAAATTAACACTGTGATGTTTTCCCCATGGCACTGCCGGAGATCTTTTAAAGGAAGGGATAGAAATACGGCTCAAAGGTCGGCTTCCATTCAAATCTGCACAGTCCCGTGGCTGAAATCTAAAACAGCTATCTGGAAAAAAAAAAAAAAAAAAACCTGCTGAACATTACCCGGGTTTGGCATTTTCTTTGTGTTATTTGGACATATTTGTTGAGTTTAAAGATCAAGATGTGAGGTTTCTGCTTCCAATATGTCACTTTGTAAACAATTTGTGAAAGTGATGGCAAAGGCTTTTTGCGCACCGTGCGATAAAAAAAAACTGCCTCACTAGTGTTTTCATTGGTTTCCAAGAAATACACTCTGCTGCTAAATAAAGCCAGTTGGCAGTCCCTATTGCAGATCCTGGCTTGTGGAAGTGAATGCATTGCAAATGACTGGGAAAGGGTCTGATCAGTTGAATTTCGGGGTAAAAGAATCGTAGCCTATCTGCGCTGCACACACAGACTATCACCATGTGAACTTTCAAAGGCTGATATTGTAAATGCTTTTGGACTGGCTCATAGCTGGAATGTAATGGATACTTGCCTCTGCACCAAATGCTCGCTCTGTCTCTCTCTCTCTCTCCCCCCTCTCTCGTTCTGTTTCTCATAGTCAATGACAATTGATGGCCTTACCTTGCCCGATGTGACACTGATCACACCGTACCGACACTTTGAAACATTTGGTTTCGTGTGACCCTCGGGGAAAAATAGAGCGAAGAACCAGGTTATGACATAAGAGAGGGAAGGAAAAGCAGTGAAATCTCTATAATCTTCCAAGTATCTGCAGAATTCATGTAAAGATTCAGATGGGATTTTCAGCAGCCCGGCCACCAAACCCTGGTCAAAACGTACAGATAAAAAATCACATATGTCATTTTGGTCTGGGTGAAAGCAGGGCCTTTAACCACGGCGGTGAGGCGGCCCCTCCTTTGGGCGGGGTGGCAACGATGACCTCTGCTTGGTAGAAAGGCCATAATAGCATCTGTGCACCGACAGTGTGTCATTACACACTATATTTACATGAAACGCGAAGAAAGCAGGGGTGGCAGGTCACAACATGAAGCCACGGGGGGTGAAGATGCTCTGGTGCACGGCAAACCATACAAACAGAGATTACTGGTGATTATAGGAGCGCTGGGCCCGCTGTGCTTTGTAATGGAGGCCGTGGCATCTCCGAGAGCGCCGCTACAAGTCCCAGCAGTGCCATGAATTCACCAGACAGCCGCTGGCTGGTTTGCCCCGGTGGGCCGGTACAATAGGTTGAACCCGGGATAATTTGTGCTGCGGTGAAAGTGGGAAATGTTGGGGGGGGGGGATGCCAGTTGGATTCAGAATGGGTTCATTTCAGTTCAGCGTCATCGAGGCTTGTTCGGCCTTCTCTTACTCTGTGGTGTAAATAGAGTCAGGAAGAATTGCCAGGGAAACCTTTTTTTTTTTTTTTCGCCGATAAGAAAAACACCTGGTTTCATTAAGAAAAACAGCAAGCGAGTCGGACACGGTGTCACGCTCAGCTCATATCTGTGCGAGGACATTTGCGTTGAACACACCAGCAGTATTGCTTCTGTCAGTCACACCACCAGTCCGTCGGTGTTGGCCTCGCTCAGACTGACCTACAATCAGCAGAGCCCAGTTTGTAAATCGAGCGTGTAAATTAATCCTGCCACTCGTGTGAAATGAAGCCGTTAACAACGTAGTGTCCATTTCTCTGTTATTCTTCTCCCTCCAGTCTCTCCATGTAATTGTGATGTGATAAAAAAAAAAAATTAATTAAGCAGATGACAATAATTGAAAGGGAATACAATGCAAGCAGTTTTTCACACCATTTTCTCACATTAATCACAATCCCGACCTGAAAGTTTTTGCACAGCTGACATCATTTAAAGCGACTTTACATTGTGGCAGATCACAGTTTGGAGAAACGATCGAGTCTGCGAGAGTAATCGTCAAAGATCTGCTAAATAACAGAGTGAAGAGACATTTTACCAGCAGCAGTCTCCCTTCACAATCTTCTCTTTTAACCAGAAACATCAAAAAATGAACTGACGGGCCAGTGTTATCGTCTCTGAAGCAATGTTGTGTTTACAGCAGATATTTTGCTGTCAAGTTGTCTGGTTTCAGAATTCCCTATAATCACTCGGGATTGTTCACAGCTGTGATTTCCAACATATCTGGTGGAACCTATCTATCTAAAACTCAAGTTTTTGATAACGAACTCCAAGGTGGAACATTTTGAGATTTGCTCTGTCTCTGTGGAAATGGGGTAAAATGTCCATGATGTCCATGTACTCGCCATCGTTAAAGTTTATAGCGTATTGTTCTCTGCATGTGTGTGTGGGGGTGTGTGTGTGTGTGTATGTGGTTTCAATACAAAAACAACACTAAACACTAAACACAAACTGCAATTTTGAGAGTCACGTGTGAACGTTGTCACATTTCATTATAAGCAGATTCATTTATACTCTGATTTCAGCACATTCCAAACAGAGAAAGCAACCAAAAGCCCATGAGTCAGGTGTCAAATTACAGTGCTGTGAAGATAGCCCCCAGTCATCTTGAAGGGTTTTCTCACTGTAACTGTTCAGGAAAAAAATAAACCCACGTATGTCCTCTGCATTTAATCCATCCATATAGAGCAGCCGCTCTGAAGCTCTCTGCCCAGGGACGAACACTGGTCATTGGTTGGCAGTGCTACTCGAATCTTGGTCACAAACTGACCTTTCTGGCAAAAAAAGTAAAGCAACCACCATGTGTGCGTTGGACACGGTAGCATATCTTACAGTGGTCACAAATAAACCTCCCACAGTAAAAGTGAAATATCCTCTAAAAGTGAGACTTGTTGCTACAATGACCGGGATTGTGTCTTCCTGGTTGCAGCTCAATCCCAACAGACTCTTGATTTCAGTTTGGACATGCTAATGCAGAACAGATTGAAGATTTGATTACTTCCTGGTAATGGAACAGTACAACCCTAAGTCTTTGTTGGACGTAGATTAAAAAAAAAAAAGTTCCTTGCACTGTAGTCATTTCTCCCCGACGACATTTCACAGAATTCTTTCATCCACCAAAAGATCTTCCTCTCAGGGAGAGAACTGTAGCGTCTTGTGTTCAGTAATCAATCACACCCCTAAAGAACGATCACATATGGGCCTGGTCGTTTCGACTTTATTGTACACAAAGACCCAGACTCTGCTGTTTGCCCACTGGAGTCAGACCGGTGGAGAACACCAGCTGTTTTTCTTCTGTTCATCCAAAGCTTCATTACCCCATCAAACATTTACCTGGAAGCCGTGTGCATTTCACGAGTACACACACACACACACACACACACACACAAACAGACAGAGCGTGTACTGTACATTAGCTCACTAATGCTATAGGATGGAAAATATCCTGTTTGGGTTTCGGAACTGTGGTCTGCTGCCTCTTTAAAACCAAACACGGCAGAGCTAAAACACGAAACACGTGTACATCTGCCTTTCTGATCATCAGACCTTCCCGTCCAGCAGAAACGAGGTGGATTTTGGGAGTTTCTCTTCCTTCATCATCAGTATTCATGTTGAAGCGAGGGCGAGGATTGGTTTTAATTCTGCCTGTTTGGTCTGACGGCCAGTTGCCATAGTAAGAGGGCGGAGGTGGAAGGAGACAAAACACTCCAACAGAGGTAATTTCGCCTGGCCGTCGGCTCGGGCTGCTTTATGAACCAATGACATCCTGTTCGACACAGAGGGTCGTTCAGTCCCGTCTGACGTAAGTGGTGCTAATTTGCGTGGCAACAAAATAATTTCCAGGCCTAATTGGAGGAGCGCTGCACGTCAGGCTCCACGCGCCGCGGCGAAACGGGGATTTCAGAGAAACCTCGCCACTCAATAAGGGCAGCGTTTCTGTTCCTCCAGCCTGGCGAGAACAACACATCATTGTCTCTGAAAGCCGATACGACACAAATGCGTACCATCTGCCCAAGTCTGGCTGTAAAAGGAACACAATGTTTGTAAAGCTCAAGCCTGAAGTTGACTCTTGCAGACCCAGAGGGCCTTTGGTGACGAGAACATCACAGTTATTGGTGAGATTATGTCATCATGGCTTCGGTGGCAGTAGAAACAGATTCCGTTCTTTATTTGGACTGGCTCTCTTCGGTACAGATAATTAAAGCCACAATGGAGAAGTTTCTTTTGTACTGTACCTACAAAGGAAACTCTGCAGGGTCTCTCACAGTCACTTTGTGCTCTGAGCTTTGTCAAGTCAGCTTCGGCCTTATTTTAATTTCCTGTGCTCCTGAAAAGAATTCACCCGATCAATCTTTTTAGTATGGTCATTAGAAAAAGAGAGGAAAATTAATTTGGGAACCAGTCATATGAAGAATGAATAACACTTTCCTCAAGTAGGTTGCACCAGTCTGTCAACTGTCAGGATTTCTGGGATGAGATGACTAATGGGGTCAGCAGTCTTGGTCGTGCTTAAAAACCAGTCTGGACCAATTGAAACACTGTCAGGCTTAAACACAGATCGTGAGTCATGCATTTTCTGACTGAGCTGGGTTATTTTCTCTGGAGGGAACTACCTCAACCCCACCGAGTGTTTCCCCAGAGCTTAGCTCATCTATGGCCCTTTGTGGTCTGCATTTGCACCGCCAAGGGTGACTCTGATATCATATTTCTGTTTTTCTCAACTGATCTCATGATAATCTTAACAGATGCACCAATCAAGCCTGAAATTTGTTGGAGGTCCATTTTGAAGCACTATTGTGTTTTGGGGGGGGGGGGGGGGTTTGGCTTCAATTGATCTTCCAGTTTCCCATGTAGCCCTGGAAGGGTCACCTTTATGACATGTGAAGGCTTCCTTCTCACACAAGAAGCAGTGTTTATACCCGGGATGAATTTTTCACTCGTCTGGTCCCTTGAAAACAAACTCCAGTGCGATTGCTATGACAACATCGACAATCTGTTGAACAGTATGTGAACATTGGCATCTGGACCAAACAGGTTTACCAGATCTGTTTGAAAAGCAGGTCTCAAACAAACCATCAGCACCAACGAAACACAGAATGTCAGAACTAAACGGTGTTTAGAAGCACTCTATACTTGCTGCATATTACAACTCATGTGTGGCAGTTTTTTTTGTTTTTTTTTTATGTCTTATACATACAATTTCTCACAGAATACATCATGTGGTAAGTATTTCACAGAATATGTGCCATAACGGGTTGAAGTATGGATTTTGTTTACATATTTTAGTTAAAATGTCAAGAAAAAAAATGAAAGAAACACGTGAATGTAGCATCTTTCAACATACGACGAAAATGTAACTTTTCTGAAACACTGATATTGTGCATGCACGCCACGGCCACAAAGAAATTTTTTCGGCACATGCTTGATTAGACGTATCAACAATTTAGGGCCTCCAGACTGTCATGACTCACAGTCCATATGGGACCTGGCAGTTTTATAGTCGAGTGTCACTGTAATAACAATCCAACTTCATTATCTGACCATACGACTGTCTGAGTACTGGCCAGTGTTAATGTGTATGGCGTTTTGTTCTCTGGGTGTGGTTTCATCACAAAAACAACCAATAGTGCCAACTCATGGCCTGGCATGGTAACTACGTCGTTGTCAGCATTTCGGCCTTTTCCGTGTAAACTGACATTGTTTTCAAAATGTTACTTTTTCAACGTGAAACCTTTCTTGAATGAAAACACAAAAACAATCCGCTTTACTTGAACATGTTCATATAAATGGGGCCCGTATACGTTTTCCATTCTTTTGGGGAGTGTTTCTGTTTTTAATGGCAGCTATCTGGCCCATTTTGAGTGACGGTCTGACACGTTGAAACGATCGGAGGTGACCTCATCTTCTGCAGATAGAATCAGGTTAAATCTTAATTAGAGGTTTTCAGTTAGAGGCCACTGAGTTTCAATTGGAAGTTTTAACTGTTTAATCTTCTTTTTTTTTTTTTTGTTGGCATGTGCAGTTGCAGTTTTAGTAATTTCCAGTGAAAGAGTCTGCTCAGCAGATGGTCGTCAAATGAGCCTAAAATAGGAAAGGGAAAATAAATTAAGAAAAACTATTTAACTTTTTTTTTTTTTTTTTTTAATAGTGTTGATTTGCTCGATCAACTATGTCCATGACGCTTCATCTCCCTCCAACGCTTTGATGTCCATCTGCACTTGATGCTGCAACAAAGAAGAACAAGTGTAAAGCTCTTACATTACTCATCCCCGAGCCATGTTTTAAATTGTGCTGCACCTTTTTGTAATGGAGAGGATAAGTAGCTTCCTGTAGGACTCGGACTGATTTCACATTGTCTTGGCAATCATTTCAGAGGTAATCTGCAAAAAGAATAAAAGGCAGAGTGAAGAAATTAGCTTTATTTTGGCACCAAAACCATTAATATTTTAGCACTATTATGTGCTGTAATGCATGTGCAGCCTGAGCAGCTCCAAGCAGCAATGCTTTCCAAAAGCAGAATTTATTATTTTTTTTTTTAATAAGACAATATTTATGGGAGAATTCATTATAGTAACAGCTTCCCATAACATTAGGGAGTCAGTAGCTCTGAATGGCAGCTTTACCAAATCATTAACACAGCTTGATATCAACATGACTCTTGCTTAGCTCCTCACTCGAAGCTCATTAATGCGCTGTTGTGCTTTCATAGTTCTGCAGGTCGAATATTTCCGTAGCTGGCGCATTCCAGTCGGGACTTGTGGCATGGCTTCCAGTCTTCAGACGTCGAAGTGCTCTTACTTCAACGACAAAAACATAACAAGGAGCAATCCAAACTTGTAGACACAGAGAGCGTAATCCAGTCTCGCCTCTCAGATGTGTCAGATGTGCCGTCGAGCAGCGGTGCTGAAGGATCTCAAGGAACGCTTATTTTGCAGGGAGGGAAGAGCAGAGTAATTCGAGGTCAGTGAAGGGGAAACGTGTGAGCAGTAAAACATTTCACCTTCTTTTAGGGCTGAGTCAGATTCCTGGTGGTGGTGGTGGGTGGGGGGGGGGATTTGGCTGCTGTAATGATGCCAATTGACTGACCAGTGAGAACCGCTCTGGTCACACCAGAGGAGTAAATGAGATTATTACCCTACTGAGAGGGGAATCTAGGAACAAGTTCCCCTTTGAAAAATGCTGCAGGTCTCCTCACTGACTTCATCGTCCAAGAAGTTAAAAGTCATTGCAGAATTTTTTGGTGTAGCTAAGACACATCGTCACTGTCTGGGTGAGAAGTCGCTCCAACGGTGAGGGAAATATTGCAGAAATCCAAAGTGTGTGGAGTTCAACTGTGTTAATCTGGAGTTTGAGTTTCACTGTGCAAATATTTTCAATCTTGGCAGACTTTGGTATGCAACACCTAAAAATACTTTTCTTTTTTGTTTTTTTATGCACTGCCAACTTTCCCTCCTTGCATGTCATATGAATTTTCAATCTAGTGCGAGTTCCTGAGGATTCATCTGGTACAGAGGAATTTCACAAAATTATTTCCACTACAGAGCTTATTTGACTTTTGATGACATAAAACCTGAGAAACATTTAATTTCTCATGATCTCATGGAAGAGATCTTTGAAATATTGTTCACTTTAAACACGAGATGAAATTCTATTTCTATTTCTATTCTATTCTACATCAAGACGTGTTTTACAGATTGGAATGAGGATTTTGCATGCAATATGGATTGTGTTTGCCATGGAGAGACTGGATTGACCAAGGTGATATCATGGAGCTGAGTGTGCTGCTGAGCAATACTTTCTGAAAACTAGAGATGATTAGTCACAAAGTCAAAGCTGGAGGGAGAGGGGGGGGGGGGGGGGGCACAGAATAGAATCAAATAAAGATGGGAAGACTTCAAGAAGCGGTAAAACACAGAAAACATCCTACCATATGGTCCACAAATAAAAGTATTTGGGTACCAGCTGAGGAAATGTCTCACAAAAAAAAACCACACAGCGTCTCTGCTAATGGCTGAGTCGAATGGCACCTCCAATTCAAACAGTTAAAAACACAAACACAAACAACGCAACTTTTTTTCAGACATTGTAAATCACATTGCAGTTTTTTTTCAACCACAGTTCCAAATCCAAGTAAAATGTATAATCATTGTTTAAAAAAGTCGAAGAAACAAATAGCAGTTCTCGTTGGCAGTGCACAAAGAATGGAAATTAAAACACCTCAAGAATAGATGAGTTATTATCCCTATCAGGGTTTCAAAGAGGCCAAAGTGCTTATTGATAGTAGTGTGATATCCGACACAATAACATTGACAAACCTATGCATGTCCATTTTTGTAGTTTGGTTCAGTCTTGCATTACAGATGCAATATAGGCCCTGTTTACGCGACAATTACGTATAGATCCCAATAGAAGAGCACACACCTTTTCAAAAGAGGTGGAGCACACAAAGAAAGAATGAAATATCACTATTTGATAAAATAATTTTTGCAGTGGGAGAGAAAATTCTGAAACGACAATTCCTGCTCCACGATGTCTGACCTCAGGTTGGGTCGCCGACGGCGATGCCGTCCTTCAAGATTGCCACAGTAATCCGTCTTCCTCTTTGCAGAAATACCTCCGTGTCAACAGTCTCACACATAATGACCATATTATACAAAATTTATTAACTTGCGCTCACATGTTCCCAATAGACGCACCCCCCCCCCCCCCCCCCCCCCCCCCCCCCCCCCCCCCCCCCCCCCCGAGGCTTGCAGTATGTGAAGTGAAAGTTTTTCTAGACAAGTTTTCTTGGCCCTTAAAAGCAGCAGTGAGCAAACTAAAAAAATGGTATCAAAAAGAATAACTAGTTTTCAAGAAACTGAAACTAGCTGAAGGAATTTTACGATTGTATGTGTGATTAACATTATGGTGCAAGGTTCAACTGGTTTTCAGTGCGAATGCGCTTCATCCCTTCAATCAAGTGGCGTGCAAGGTGAAAGTGTGCGCTGCAGCCAGGTCACACTGTTGCAGAGTGGCCAAACTCTAAATTCAGCCATTGTAAAACAGGATGAACGACTGTGTCTTGTGTGTAATTTCTTTCAACTGCCCGAGCGACAGTGTGACCTTTCCTGCCTTTTAAAGTCCCCGATGACTCCCGCTGCCACAGTCACATTATCAAAGCGTGCGAGCAAACCGCAGACTCCTGTCAGTGCTGCGCTTCTCCTTTCGGTAAAACAAACACACGCAGAAAGTCACCTTACCAATTTTATTTTCAGTTTTGTCCGTGACTTTCTGTCTAAATGTTTATAATTTTCCGTTTGGAGGCTTTGTTTTTGTTTTGGTATATTTAGCCATCCCTCATCCTGGGCTCCGTGCCCGCTTGACAGACAGTCTCTAATTAGCACAGCAGAAATACATATTTAGAGCCGTGTGGCTTTGGAGACTCTCTTTATTTAAGTCACTAGGGAGAACAATGGAGGAAACAATGGCCGTTCGGTGCAGAAAAGGTCTTCATAGCGCCGAACGAGAGCAGATTTCTTTCACTGTGACAGTCCAGTTCAAATTGGAATAGTTTATTGCAGCACAACACCCTGCAGAAGTTAAAATATAGTAGGTTTTATTACTCCGCGGATAGCGGGTTGATTGTTGTGCTGCAGGCTTTCACACATATGAATGGCGATGGTACCATATCGGTGAAGGTTTGAGGAAATGTTTTTGGCACTTTCCCCTGCTTGAATAATAATGAATGGCTTAAACGATGAATATGGCGGCTACTTGTAATTATGACAAGTGGGTTTTTTTTTCCCCAACTAATCAGGGGTGACACGGGTGGTTCGGGACACAATAGTAGAACAAGCTAGTGCAGTGTCGCTGTGGCCATGCTGATAAGAGGACGCTGTATCTTAATACCGATGGCTGTTTTGGGTTGGTGTCCCCGGCTAGGCGGAGGCAGGCTCAAACAGGAAGCGTGGGCGAGGCCAGCAGACTTTTATTTCCCTTGGCTCTCCCACCAAGACTCCTTTAAAAGTGAAACTTGAATCAAAGCCTCTATGCGCTCACCTGTCTGCGGTTCCCAAATGAGAAAGCAGCGGGGGGACTCCACTTCCACTGCACTGTAATTTTCAATAATTAATTCACATCAATTTTAATTTCCTTAAAAGGTGTGTGGCGTTGTAAATGATACCTCAAGTGGGAGATTTCCCCTCGAAATAAAAGGGCGTGAAAATACTGAGAAAATGTGTAGGTGGCTGCATGACAACACAATTATTTACAGAGCACAGGGACTTCCACGAAAGAAGACAAACATTTCACAGCTCCTCACTTGATGCTCATTTATATTTTTACACTGGAATTTTATATTGATATTGAAAATATATTAAACTTGACAAATCGGAAAATGAAAAAAATGAATAAAAGCAGCACATGACACACCCTATGACCAGTCACATTCACCCATTTGTTGAATGGTGGCAGGCTGCCATGTCACTTCAGACCTGATTTTATAATGTGTGGCAGGGAGACATGTCAACATGCTTTTACCCTGTTTCTGGTGGTTCTAGAAAGCCAACAAACTATAGCAGCAATTTTTTTTTACACGGCACATAACTGGAATCGTAAAATTCTCCTTTGTTGTCCGTGAAGACAACTGAAACTTCTTAACGTTTTGAAGGTTTCTTTAGTTCTGTGGCCAATCTGCAAAACCTCACAGATGTGAGGTGAAATGCCTTTCAATACCTTCAGCGTGCTGAGTTGCCTTTAAGACCAGAAATGACTACCTTTCATTGTTGATTGGATTGTGACGTGAAGCATGACTTACGACAATCTGTTTACATTATGCCTGGTCATCTCAGAGCATCCACTGGTGCTCTGGCACTCATAATGCAGACAACAAGAAGCCATATACCGGTAACCTAGTTAACCTCAAGAAAGTCATTGAATCGTAGAGTCCTTAAATGCCCTCGAGACTCACAGGACCACAGTTGGGAGACGCTGTTCGGAAGGGATTGAGCGCAAGAGGCTGTTTACGAGGGTCTTTGCAGCAGGTCTCAGACCTGTTAACATGCTGACATTTCCTGATCAGAAAGAAATCTTCCACAGAGCAGCTGTGGCCATATTGCTTGTGAACAAGTGAGAGGAGACCTAACCTTAACCCGAGCGCTTATTCTGAGAGGCAACCTGAGGTCACAATCCCAGTTTAAATGAATAGAATGCAATGAATCCCAACATAGCCAAATGACTCTTTTTTTAATGGCTCATTCATTATTAAAACAAAAGCTTTGGCATTTCTTCTATAGGCACCTACTTTGTTGTGGGTTTTTTTGGTTTGTTTTCATTTTAAAAAGATAGTTTCATGAGGTCATGAACATTTAATGTCCAATTCAGTCAGCAGACGATGACGTGGTCCAGACATGTAGGTGTAAACACGTTGGTAATTAGGCCGCAGCTCTCTCTGATGTCCCTTCAAAGGCACAGACACACCCTCTCTCTCCTCGGGCCTCCCAGCCACTGACCAGTCCAACACCCAACGCAAATATTTGGGGAAATAGCAATGGAGCCTGTGTTACAAACACACACACACACACATACATTTGTTTATATTGCTACCCTTGTGAGAACTTTCGATAAACAATTCCTTCATCCAAGCCCCAATGTTTTCTCAGTCTTAAGCCCGTATCGCAGCAGGATGCCCCGACTCCTGAGCTGAAGGGTTTTCACTTATAGACACACAAACTGCACAAAGTTAGATAATACAAAGAATAATACCACAAACCACGGATTTACTGACAATAACGGGAAGTATATCGGTTTAATATATATAAAATATTTATTCACAATAAAATATAGGCACCATCACAGTCCCGAAGAGATATTTCACAGTTTAGTTAAACATATTTTAATTCTATTGACAGCGCGATATATCAAACACTTGAGAATGAAGTCTAACTTCAACTTGTCATCTTTAAGTTTAAACTTTGAAGTGCTTCTTTGTTGTGTCGCAAAGCATAAATTATGTGAATAAATGTCCATGTTTTCATAAAACCAAACAATTACAACCAAAAGTGACTACAATCTCAACATAAAGCCAATTTGAATGAAACCATCTGGTGCAAAATACGGTCAAATGTCCCAAAAATCTCTCTTATATTATTGTGTTGATGTTTGACAGCCCTGGTCCAGAAAGTCTTCATGCACTAATTGGTCTACAGTCCAGTAGAAAGTATCTTGAACAGCTGATTTGTCTATTGGAAACTTAAAACTATCATTTGCTCTCATCTTTTAATTGCCAAACTTGCAGAGACCGAGAACAGATCACATTTCAACACCACCCCTTTGTGTTATAGTCCACCCCAGGAACTCAAAATGTAAATGTTTTCATTACTCAAGTGATTCTATTCTTGTGTTCATGATTGGTCTGAGATGAGGTTAAAAAAAAAAGAAAAAATATAAAGAAGCCATGAAATTTGGTTCAGACATGCAGAGCCTTTGGATTCCCTGGTTTGTTCAGCATGGATGAACGAACACATACTGTGTGCTATATGTTTGAACTTGAGCGCATGACTGAACCTGACGTGCAAATCAGAACATTTGACTTCCAATATCTTGATAACAGCCTTAGACCTCTGGGTTGTTGTTTTTTGTGTGTTTGTTTGTTTTTCCATTTTTGTTTCATTCTCAGTGAAATAAAATATAATCTGTTTTTTACTCGCAGATTTCCCTGTAATAGTTAAGAGGTTTTTTTCTCCTTAACTATACAAGAATGAAGTTACTTGTTTTAGCTGGACATTGTACCAACTTCTCCTGTGTAGCAGAACATAATACTATGAGGAATTCACTTTTCTTTTTTTTTTACCCTCTCGTGAGTGTACGTTTCATTGGCCAAGCCAGATACCATTCTTCCAGTTCTTACTCACTTTTTACTGGTAATTCCAGCTGCTTTCATTAATCACAAGCCAAAAAGCCAAAAAACTGTAGCAAAGCATAATGTTTTCAATGGATATGAAAATATCATGTGAACAAAGGGTGAAACCAAGGAGGTGATTAATTTTTCCTTGGTGAAATAGCTCAAGAGATTGCTGTATTATACTGCAGTGCTTGGTTGACATCAAATCTCCTTGTTGATCAGAAAGCTCTTTCAGAACTGTTGGTGGACGTCTCAATGGACGAGCCAGGCATAAGGTAAGACAGCCAAGCCAATGTTCTACTGAGGACCCTGCAGCCACGGCCAAGCTCCGTCCTCAAGACACGCAACAAGCTGGGAGCTTGTCTAGTTTTACGTGTGTGAGAAACACTTAGTCAGTGATTGTCAAAGTGTGTCTCTGGGGGCGACGCCAACAAGCTTCAGGGGGTCTGAGGCAACAGCTGGAACAACCTGGGGGTCATGACTTTACTACACAGCAAAAAGCCCAGAGTTGAATTAACTCCCTGTCGGACTCAAATAAACACTGTGGGAGTTAATTCAACTCTGGGCTTTTTGCTGTGTAGTAGAATTAAGTTGTTTTTTTGTTTTTTTTTTCATTCATTCATTACAGGCATGTTGCATTTCAAACATTTTGTGCAATCACATACATAACGTCTGAAAAGGGGTAGGAAGAAGTAAACTTATGAAATTCTACTGCTTCTCCAATAATTAATAGCTATTTTTCATAATCATCTTTATTAAGAGCATTAAGACTCCATTATATATACTTCTCAATATGCAATATACCCAAATCCTATATAAAAATATGCCAGCAATCACCCGTGTATAGTCCCGTTTGCAGTGTAGGAAACACCCATAACGATTCATTTGTGAACCTGTTTAAAATGATGAATCTGCCTCAATCGGAGATTTAGCGTGAAACCGTTGCAGAGAGTAAAAAGACCAAGTTGAAAACCTCTATCTCACTTTTTACTGCCTATTGGTCTCAAGAGTTGTTAAATAATATATTATATCATGAAAAAAACCCGGAACATTCCAGCAAAAAGGACCATCCGTTGCCATGAAAGCCATGTGGCCACATCATCACGCCACAAACCGCATCCTGATTGCTGGTACAAGGTGCAATAGTTCTATAATTGTTTCGACCTAACTCTGACAGGACCGTCTGAGTGTCAGTGATCAGGGAAACATTTTCCAATCTTTCCACGTTCTGAACCTTTCCATTGCCTCAAACTGTGCTGGAAAGCACAACCAGCTCCTCAATATGGGGAATTTCAATGACTTTCTGTGCTGTATCAGGGCATCTCCTGGAATCAGTCTGCCATGGAGCGTCACATCTGATGTGACTGGATGAATTGGTATTATTTGTATTTATTTGTAATTATCCATGGAAGAGGATAAAGTCTTAAAGACACGGCCTCCTGACTCTAAACACCTCAATTACGTTCATGCGCTCACGGTGTGGTTATAATACAACAATTTTCCTCTGTGTTCTGGCAAAATGCCATCTTCACACTCACGTTTTAAACATGTTTTATTTATATTTTTTTTTATGACAACCCACAGTTGAAGGTATTGAATTTAAACCGTTTGTGGAAAATTGGTTTGGACTGTCGGCTGCAGGGAACAAGATCATGTGAATGGCATTATGTTAATGCTGTGTTGGGGGGAGGTTCAGCTTCGGCTCTTCACACGTGTGACGGTTGACTGTTTTACCACTGGCAGAGATGAATGCAGGCTTGAAAGTTCCCAGTGTGCTGGCCCCTCATGTGGATTTCATTATCGAGTGCATTATTGATGTTCTGTGAATCAATATAACAGCAGTGTTATATGGGGACTTTCTTGTAAATATTGGAAACTGGTAAATTTCCAGGGTGACAATAAACTGTTACATTGAAGTGATGCTCCAAAAAACTTCAAAGTTTAATCGGATAGATTTCATTGAAGAGCAATGAAATGGTTTTGTTAAGTTATTTGGGTCCAGACGCTGGATATCATAAAATGTCATCTGGATGGTTTGGTGTAGCCGTGGTTAGCACTATAGGTATTCAAAATGTTTTTTTTTTGGTTTCCGTTTTTGTGTCCAAATCAGATTTATTTGCGGTAACAATTAATGTGTTTAATAACTTCCTCCATCAACATGTCCAACGTCATGGTATCATATTTATTTTTTTGTGCTTGTGGGGCCTCAGCGCTCCATGTAACTTATAATGCGTGAAAAACCCAGTTACATTATTATTATTCCTTGTTGGTCACATGCATGCAAATCCTTCGCCAACATTAAGTGGAATCTAATAGCCTTAATAAAGCAGACTCGATATATAATCCATCTCCGATAAAGACGTTGCCATCACTGTCCCTGTGTATCGATGCATGAAGTAGAAAGTATGACATGACATTGATGAAATCCACATTGGACATTGTTTCAAGTGATGAGCTGCTAAAATCGTGCAGTGGGAAGGACCCTTGAGAGTTGTGGGTCTGGGTCACGTCCCGTCGTCCTGATGGCTTGTTACGTCCTGAATAGAGGGACCATGTCTCACAGCTCTTACACTTGACTTGTGATTTGAAATCAACTTGCTCACAAGTTGTTTTCCCTAAATTAAGATTTTAACACAGCCATTGTAATGAAATTCACCACAAGATTAATTTCACTGTCGGGTCTTCGAGCAATTATTGTCTATTGCATCTGGTTCAGATTATTTTCTCCAGGACTGTTGCTCATCTGAGAAGTATTAAATAGTTGGATTGCTGCAAGTGTTACTTCTAATGTGATTTGATGCTAATGTCTGTCCAACTGTTGGAGCAGAAGGTGAAATTGTCAGGTGGACATTTCAAGATGTCCAACTCTTTTTCATCGCTAATTATTTACAAAAAGCAATTACTTTGCATCATTTTCTGCTGCATTGGCCCATTTAGTTAACAAATATTAGCAAACGATATTCCAGACACCAGTCAGTAATCTGGACCACCTTTTGCTTCTCGTCTCCAAGTAAACCAGTGATTTCGTGAAAGTTTCCTTTTTTTTTTTTTATGTTTCTGGACCTTCTTCATGGTAGATTTTGGCTCACAATGTTATCTGAATTTATTCATGCGCATATGTGCACAAGCATATGCGTCACATTGTTTTCGCAGCGCCAGATGCTGCCTGGATCATAAACTGTATTTTAAGTTAACTCGTGAGGCTGACAAGGAGACTGTGGCTGAGAGGGTTTTGTTTTTGCTGCAGCTTGCTTGAAATAAAAATAGTAAAATAAGTGATGATACAAAACTAAACCTAAATGTCAGATATGTTTTTTTAAAGGTGTCATTTCTTCTGGGCTAATTATGAAAGTCTAATTATAAATACTGCCTTTCTAGCTCTAATTGACCATGTTGAATGAATTGATTGGAATGGATTGCAGGTTCAATCACCCGTTAGCCGCTGTCCATATGAGTGACTGTTGTGGAACTGTTCATAAGCAAGACATCCCAAGTTGCTTCCATTTGATGGACTTTGCTTCTTGCACGGCAGCTGCCGCCATATTTGGGTTAATGTAAGGTTTTAGAAGCGTCCAAAGTTGTAATATAATTAAAATTCACAAGCCATTTATTATGTTGAGACATTTCTGCATTTGGTTGCAGACTTTAATACGTATATATTATATATTTTTTCTTTTATCTTTTCATAATCATTTCTACCTTCTTTTTTACACATCTTTGACTATTGACAGTGTTCGATCATCGTTGTATTTTTCTTTTTGCCAGATTTCGACTTATTTGCTGTAACATGATGTGTTTGGAAATTTCTTCCACCGACACGGCCAACTTCATGGTATAATCACTTTATTTTTCCTGCAAAAATCAAGCACACGAACATAAAAAACAATAGTTTCCAGCAGATCATTCTTATGTAACAGGAAAACCCTCATTTGGATGGCAATGTTACACACACAGTGAAACTGTAATCTGTTTGCACGACTGTGCAGTTTAAAGTATCAAGGGAAGAAATGTAAAAATATGCATGAGGCAAGTACCAATACTTGCCTACTTAAAAAAACTACTTAACTATTGTAATGAAGTACAAATGCTTTGTTGTTTGCCATCTCTCTTATAAACTGATAAGAGGCCGGGTAGGAAAATTCTGAAAAATTGTAATTGAGTAGCTGAATTCACGTGAAATGCTTATTTCTTTTAATCATAAACCTAAATATTAAAGTTAAAACCTTCTCCTATTTAAGAGAAACTGCCCCATTAGGTGAAGCCTTATGTATAAGCTAGCATGCTATCAGGGCAACACATGCTGCCAGTCTGGCTGTCTGATGTTCTCTGCGTCGATTCTTTGAAAGGCAACAAATTTGTTCGTTTCTTATTAATTTATATCAGTTTGTCTATACTGGTGCCTTTTTGTTTACGCTCCGTAATAAGGTTCGATCCAACACAATAATCCCGTCCAACCCTTCTATGTGGCGTTCAAGTTTATTCAAGTTGGTCTTTGTGTTCATGTGTTTATTCACTCGCTCACCAGGGTTACTCACACCAAAGGCTGTTTCTCATCTCCGCGTACCGTGTTTGACACATGGCTAAATACAGCTGAGCCACTCGGCATTTTTACCCCGGCTCCGTCCCTCCCCGCTGTCCTCTGCTTGTCTAAAGACTTCCTCTGAGGGTGGATCTCGTCCTCCGGGACTGACATGATCAAAGAGAAATCCGATCAAAGCAAGCGTAACACTTTTTTTTCAAATTTGATTTTCAATCACAATCTGGATAGATTTGGTGTGATAGTGTGCATAAGCAGTGACCACACACACACACACACACACACACACACACACACACACACACACACACACACACACACACACACACACACACACACACACACACACAGTCGAGACGAACATGCATACCCACCCTCACTTGTCGTTTGTGGTGATATTGTGAGCCACTTAATTCAACCCGAAGCACTGGAGAGGATGCTGTAATCTTTAACATAACGAAGATTTAGTTTTCTTGTGTTTTCCCACAGATTTGTCTTCGTTTATTGATTCTCACCAATTTCAGCGAGCCGCAGGCAGCCTGATTGAGAAAACCAGTAGAAGCCAGGAAAAAGTACGGTACTGCAGTTTTTAGTTGGACAGTCTGCGGCTCAGCTTTGGCTCAGTGTGGCATTTCATCCAGCTGGAGATGCAGATGAGTGTATCATCTCAACGAAAACTCACCCATGGCTCAACATGAACGGTTGGCTCAGCGGATAATTTGTGAGGTCAGAATAAAAAATAAAAAAAAACACAGATTGAGGAAAGTCTCTTCTGATGTAAATACTATTACATCGGCTCCCCCATTAAGCCAACGTTCATACATTTTGAATAACTTGTGTGAGATTGGTGGCTTGGGCAGAATCTTAGAATGGTTTTAAAATTGAACATGTTCCTCAAACCCAGGTTTGAGTGTTTGGGAATTGACTCAGAATAAGAAGAGGCGAGTAAGATTGAATCGAGCGATTAGTCCTTTATTGGTCACCAGACAGCCAGCGAGATACGGCATCACCCCGCAGGAGGCATTTCACCATGAGATCAATTAGACCAGCATATGAAGACGGTATTTCATTTTGCTGTGATGTTATTGAACGTTGCACATATAGCCCCAAGTTCGAAGTCACATCTGCTCAAAGATGAACAGCAGCCATTACCTCCACAGTGTTTTTTAACCGGGGACTCTGGATTTCTCGCCTCTGCCGAATTATCCCTCTTTGCTTGTTCTTGTGCATCACGGCTCCTGTCCTCGTGTTGTTCCAGCATCACTGAGCTATATGGCTTCAAAGGCTGTGGCACTCATGCAACTGCACATCTGTTGTTGTTTTTTCTCTCCTTTTTTCTTCCTTTCATCCTTATTTCCCCATTGTTGCTATGTCAAATATTTGTTCAGGTCAGTCATAATCACAGTGGAGACAGATGTACATGCATTGTGCATGCCAGCAGTCTCTATCTTTCTGTATTTACCACAGCAGAAAGGCTAAAGATGGCTTGGAGTGTCCTCCTCCGTTTGCTTCTTTTCAAGATGGTTGCGGTGGAAATTTGGAGACTTAGTATTGTGAGAGGGTTTAGTGTCATCTTCCCCTCTCCAGTCGAAATCTGCACCCTATCATTTCACCCCGTTCCCAGAGATCCCAGAGATTATATCATAGGAAAGCATTTTAAAGCTTGCTTTCTGGTTCTGTATTCTACGATATGTAACAACTATGTGCTAAATCCTCTGTATATTATAGCAGTGCCACAGAGCATGCAGGATCAACAAGTGTTCAGCCAGTGTTTAAGGTAATAACGTGCCCTGTGTTGACCTGACCGGAACAGTGCCTACAGTAGCTTTTCCCACACACAAAGTTCAAAAGGCCCTCGAGCTGCTCAGGCCCACTCTGTATGATTAAGTATGCAGGCAAGAGTCCAAGACAACGCTTAGACTGAAACCTCAAACACCGTACCTCCCTGTGTGTTCCCCGCTCTGTCCACGATGCCCCGTCCGACAGCTGCGTCTTCGCTTTCCCTCCGATCTCAACCTCAGCATTCATCCATAAATTAAGTTCCCATGTGAAGGAAAAAAAAGCATCCACCCCATGGTGATGTAACCCCTTAATTACAATTGATGGTTTTCTGTGGATTCGGACCAAAATATTGCACTGTATACTTCACTGATGGACACTGTATGAAGGGTAAGGACAATTTTCATCACCGCTAAATGTATTCCAAATTTTCTAAAAGGATTTTCATGGGAAACACAGTTCCAGCTTATGATATGATTCTGATTGGACTCAAGTGTTGTACCAGACCTGATTTTCTAGGAAACCCACAGTCCTCTTATCAGCCAAAAAAAAAAACCTCAAGAGAAGATACCAACACAGTTCCATCATTAAGGAAAAGCACAATTGCTGTATTGTCTTTGTATTCATTGCTTCAGAGTCAGATTCTAAAATATTAATCAGATCTCATGATTTTGTCGAAGACAAACTTCACATTCAAAATCTATGAAATGACTGTTAAATAAAAGATGGCAATCATCAATCCTGTTTCAATGTTTTTATTTTTATTTTCTAGAGACAAGTTGATTGAGAACAATTATAAAATCCTTAGTTTGTGACGCTCAAAACATCCAATGATTAGAAGAGATTTTCGGCATATCTCGTTCCTTCCTATTATTAACTTCAGGGAGTGACATATTCCCACGTTCCCACGTGTTATTTAAAAAAAATTTTCTCTATAACCTCTCCGGGGCTCGGTGTTCGCTGTAGATTTCAGAAAGCCGATTCAGCATCTCTTCCGCCTTGTAAGTCGCGATAATTCCAGCGATCACTTCATCCCCACCTGATGACATATCTGGCCCCGGGTAGGTTCCTCTCTGGCCAAGGACAGATGTGGAGCTGGCGTAGCACCGGGTTAGCTCCTGTTTCGCTGGTGCTTTGGCAGTGGAAAGACAAAGAACTGGTGCTAAGTCTGGCCCTGGCTCCGAACTAGCCCCTGGTTCTTTCCAGTGTAAAAGCCCCCTGGTAGTACCTTTATTGAGCAAAGGTTTTCAATCATCTCATCAATGTCCTTAATGTTCCAATCAGGTTGGAGGAAACAGAAGGAAATGCAAAGTTTACCCAGCCACTTAAGGGTTAATTTGTCCCTCTGCCATTTGAAACTACAAAGTCTATTGCTCATCAGGGATTAATAAAGCTGCTAGAACTCAACTGAACTAAACGTACGTCATCGAGGCGGATCTCTGGCTGACGGTGATGACCTGCACTGCCGTCTCTACTCAGGGTCAGAAATGATTAATCTCTGTTCCCTGACCTCTGACTCCCAGAGTGACGTGGTGTGTCTACGGCAGCACTCGAGTGTTGACTGATCACTGAGTCACAGGCCTGAGGACCCTCAGCTGCATGTGACATTCAAAGAGAAGCACTCTGGATTTAGAGATAAGCACTGGTACGAGATGCTTCAGTGTTAAACGTATTTCGGGGCTTATTTATTATGCATATAATGATTTAGATTAAATGCTATGGAAAAATGGTCATTAAAAGTCAAGGTGTTGGTTTTCCACTTGAGAGAAACACGGGCTGTCGTCACACATTTAATCAGGATCCCCTTATCTTGAGCATTTTAATGTCATTTATTTTTAGCGCATGTAATTTCCCCATTATCAACCATTAAATTAAAATGCAGGATTGTGAGGCAGTTCTCTGATCAAAACGTGGCGCCTACCCATTGTTTGCTTCAGTAAACCTAAAATTTTCCACTGCCTTGTCCTTTATTGATCCATAGACTTTCACATGGTCTTAGTTTGTTCCCCCTCACATGGTACTCATACTCTTAACAGAAACAATCCTTTAATTCCTACATCTCTCTGTTGTTTGAAGCATTTCACTTCCACAGCAGAAGTTTGTATTATTTCCAGGGAAGACTTTTTCTTTACATACCTTTGAAGTACATTTTAAAAGTTAAAGAGATAGTGACCTAAATTCTTAAAACAAAGTTAATTCAAATCTACTTGGTGCCTGGTTGATCTGCATCAGGCTCCAGTGTTTGATCTATTTCACCTCGGTTATACCAGGGAGACTCATTGAGATAAACTCTTTTTTTATTTTATTCTATTTTTTTAAAGGGAGAACTGGTGGCCAGCACAGAATTATAATCACAAGACAAAGTAGAAGACCAAAAACATGTGTACAAATACCAATAACATTACAATAAAACACAAATAAACATACAACAATAACAAAAATCTTGAATTTGTTAATGCATTTGAGTGTTTCTAGCTCAAATGATTTCAAGACCAGACTGGAAAAGGCAATTTTGTTTTTCCAAATCTGTCCAAACCAGGTTGTGAAGACATTATCAATGTAATAATCTGATTAGATGGTGTTAATCAACTCAACAGTACCTGAATATATTCTGTCATTCATACATCTAATGACCCCATTTGTATAATGAGAGCTCTTAATAATCACATATAATGAACCCTCCCTGCTGCAGTTGCACCGCAGCTCCGATGAAACATCCAGTGAGAGTGTGACACACGTGTGACAGGGCCAGCGTCCAAACAAAATAATGATGTGCTGGCTCAGGCACATTCGATGGAAAACAGCTTGTTCTGGTTCGATGCTGACCGGTGCGCATCCCCCATTGAAGCCAGAGCCGCGAAGAGTCGACAGCAGTCGTAACACAACAATAAAACTGCTAATCCATCCACTCTGTCTCCATCTCCAGAGGGATAATAAGATAATAAGTTCAGAGGAGGCAACAGAGCAACATTGGTTGAAGACTTTACTATAAAAATAATGATTTAAAAACAAAAAACAAAAGACACGGTCGCAAAACTGAACTGGAAAGTAGGCAAAAGTGAGGTGCGAGTGAAAAGGAGAGAACAGGTTTATTTAGTTACCCAGAAGAGCCTGGAGCTTTCCACAATTCACTGAGCGCAGATCAGTAACAGCAACTTCACAATGTGACAAAATCGCAGCCTGCTTTCTGGGTGCATTTTCAATGTTTCACACACGTGCTACAAGCAGAAGCACACAAGACTTTTTCACCACATGGCCCACATATGTTTTGACCCAACCTCTAAGACGGGACTCAAATACTGTTTTAATCTGAGGTGCAGATTCTTGTTATTGTCACTCAACCGAACAACACTCCCCTGTGTTGATAGACTCAAAACATACATATATAATTTCCACCATGAACATTAAAAGAAATGACTTTTTGTCCTCTCAAGCATGACGTGCTCAATCTCACCAAAGTGGCTCCAGATTTCATTGAATTCGAGTTACCAAGAAAATAAAACCCTCTATCCTCATTCCCAGCTCGACTTGATCAATATCACACTGAATTTGGATCATCCAGAGATTTTATGAATGTGCCATGGGGAAATTTATGTCAGATATTATCATCTGGCAGTCGTTTCAATGCTGAAACTACTTGGGACTTGAATCCATATCCTGTAGGTTCAGAGCACTGCAGTTAGAAAAAACAATTGGATGAAGATCTTCATGTGAAAGACGTCCAATGCTGATATGTCTTTACCAAATACTACGTAGACTGCAATTGGAATGTAATTAAAGCATCACCTGTGATACTTTAAATATCTTAGCGCTACGTAGAAGTGACACCTTTTTCATTTTTGCTAACAGCAAGACTGAGTTCGTTCAGATAAATGAAATGCCCATCCAGTAAATAGGAGTTTAGTTTAATAATAACCATTAAGACATTGGATTAGACTCACACTGAAGTTAACATCGGACACGGCAAGCATTAGAGCTAAACAGCAGTTTTGCAGCTCTACAACTGTCTCAAGTGCAACAAAAGCAACAAGTAACAGGCTCACAAAAGATTGTGATTATAATTTAGTTGCATATTAATAATATGACAGTGAATTACTTCCAAACGTAGTGGCATTAGAGAAGTGGGTGACTGAGGCCGTATTTATGTGTAGAGAATGAGTGGAAACTGATATTTTAATCTGTTTCGGCCTTTCGTTTCGTTCGGAAATGAAGCGGCAAGTCACAGAAAATAATTCTATCTGAAGACTTCTCATTTGTATGTAAGACAGAGTTTAACATCACAGTATACAACAGAAGCATCTTATGCAGGCAACCAGTGTTTCCAGTTACTGTTCTAAAAACAGTGCCAATATGTCTCGAGACATTGTTTGACATGATTCCAACTCAATATTTTCTTGTATTTCACGTGTTGTGTACTCTGATGCCACATTTAGGAGGAACTCCACTTCTTTATCAGTCCAAACAAACAAACCCCGTGGCATTACCGCTGAAGGAACAGGAAGTCATTTGTGCTATTTAATGTTGTTCGAGTGTTTTTTCAAGGATTCTGATTTTCTATTCGTTACACTGTCGTCTATAGATTTTGTCTGCTCATTGTAACTCAAAACAACATTTTTATCCAGATTTGAAATGAAAATTTCTTTGAAAAACACAATACTCAATGTGTTTGATGAACACATTCAAGCTATCAAGTAAGGGCCTGTTTTTATACGTGCGACGCTTTTGTACATCAAGTCCAAAGTGTTATTCCAAACGATGTTGGCGGAAGATTCAGTTATTTTTTGGCAGAGATGAAATATATATTTGTTGTGATCTTACAGCTTCAGGAGGAGATGCTTGTGTGTAGCAGGAGCCAGGAGAAACTGCACGTTTTTTTTTTCCAACTGCATTCACGTGCACCACTTACTCGTTTACTATTGACCGAGAGCTTCTGCGGTGAGCAAACATCACATCCTGTGTGGATCCTCGTGAACTGGCCACGGACATTCCAACCTGCACGCGCCACCAGCGCTAGAGTCTCTGATACCGGCGAAGGCTCGGCAGGCCGGGAACGTGACCGAGAGCGAGCCCGTCATTCTCTGTGACATTCACATGGTTGTGCACCGTGAGCTTGTTTCACAAGGTCAGGCTGTCATCGTTGAGTCCTACGGTAATATCCCGTGGCATCTCTGGGAAGAGAATTCTTTGAAAATGACCTGAACTGTGGCGTGATGACACCTGGGTGCTCCTTCATGAAAAGAGGTTTTTCAGGCGTATAAAGTCAACCGTCACTCCCTTAATCGCCAGGTCTTGCTCTCAATGACTGGATTCTCATTCATGAATTGACTTTCAGTCAGTAGAGATTCAGATCAGTGGAGATGCTGAGCCTGACAGCTCTAAAGAAAAAGGATTTGTGCAGAATTTCGGGAGCAATTGAAGCTGAGTACTACTGCACAAGGTGACTACCGGTAGTTTGAAGATTACGATGGCAAAAGGTAAAAAATTTATATTTTGCTGAAGACTTTTAGGTTGCAACGAATTGAATAGTTCCTACTGGAAACCTATGTTGTGTGTAATGTCATTTTATCTATATTTACTTTTCTGCAATGAGTTTGTACATTCTTCCTGTGCTCGTCCTCTTTAATGTTAGTTTAGGGTACACTTGATTATTGTAATTTCAAATTATGGGAGTGTCTACGACTCTTTAAAAAGTCTCCAACTGATTCAGAATGCTACTGCTATGATACTAATACAATACTAGTAGAAGCAATCAACTTCTCCACCAGATTAGTTTCACCCTTTTTTGTGGCTTCCTGTGAAATCTCTAGAATTTAAAATAAGCTACATCTTTAAAATTTGTTAGTGTCATGTAAATATTTTCAATCTGTGTTTTCATTTTCTTTTTAACAAAAATAACACTTTCAGAGAAGCCAAGCAGGAAGAAAGATATCAGCTCTGAACATCTTTTGTATACGTTTTTTTTTAAGTTTAATACATCCTTAGCTCAACTCCAGCACAGTGGCAGATGTGCACGACTCTAAAATCTCCACAGGAGCAGAGCTCATGTGGCCTGCCTGGCGAGGTAATTACACAATAAAGTTGTCGTACTCCCCTTTGCCTGGGGCAGTGTGGTGCACTTCATGTAGTGTGGTCTGATGTAAAGATGCCCAACGAGCTCCAAGAAGCAAACAGGGTTATACATTAAACTGGCTGCAACTTTGTAAGTTAGGTCACCAAACGTCTGCAAAAGGAAGAGATGGAATGAAGGAGGTGGAGGGTCGGGTAGCCTGGTTTCCTTCTACCGGATCAAATGGCACATCAATCTTATTTTAATGGCTGAGAGCAAATAATTGTCCATAAACACAAGCCCCCATTTTCCTGGTAAAAATATTTTCTGTCCTGTCAACTGAAATTGATCTATTCTCTTAAATCCATGGATGGGAGAGAGCTTTCTTAAGGGAAATCCTCAGCATTTGATATTATTACATGCTAACTCTTAAACTTTTATTTTTTTCAGCAAAGGCCAACATATACAGTCCATGCAGAGAATAAATTCAGCAAATCATCATTAAGTCTCATTAAAATCCCAAAAAAGGTGAAAGATTTTACAGAAGGTCGATTTTTTTCTGAAACAAGCAAATAATCCGTCAAGAGATCTCACAGGGAGAGTAGGGTGTCAGCAGCATAGTGGTAAATAGTAATACACAGCACTCCCTGATGGTTTGACTGAGTGACATAATGTAATTTAAGAACAGGGAACAAAGACACCTCTGTGGATATTCTGTACATTTTGGATACTGTGAGACTGATTGGTCTTGACTTATTTAGGTTTTCATACAGTGAGGACGGACACTTGAACTTTAATTTCCTTGATATCCACCTCATCTGAGCTACAACCATCTCCTAAACCTAACAAAGCTTGCCTCTCTTATCTCCTAATGATTGGTCAGCAATAAAGACTGAACCAACCTTCCACTGCACTGATTGGCCAGCAGTAGAGGTACAGACTCTTTAAACCAGAGGTCTCCAACCCCGATCCTCCACGACGTCTGTCCTGCCGGGTTTAGCTCCTCCCAGTTGCAGCACACCTGACTGCAATGAGGGGCTCCTTATTGGGCTTTTTTGCAACCTTGGTGATGACATCATCATGAGATTCAGGTCTGCTGAAGCAGGGAGAGACTAAAACATGCAGGACAGGGGCCCTCCAGGACCGGGGTTGGAGACCCCTACTTTAGACCTTACAAATACAATGGATAGACTGGGGGGGGGGGGGGGGGGGGGTAAATTAAACAAAACATAATTTACTGACTTAAAATGTGCCTTTCCACAATTTGCTGAACTGCTTCATGACAAACAGCTACGCCATTGCCGCCACACTGTGGCTTCGTGTTTCTGCCTGGTAACCCCAGTCAAGATGTTTTGGAGTCACCTCTGAGCGGGCGGTAAAAGCACCAAGCAGTGTTTGTGATAACATTACTGGCTCTGTTCTGCGGCGCCACTTCTCGATCTGTTCCATCTGCTCTGCAGCTCTGCTCAGAGAGTCAGCATACACCCTGAAGCTGAAGCAGAAAGCAGACTATATATATATATTATTATTTTTTTTTTTTTTATTGAAATCTGTGAGAACATGTCAAAATATCTTCTATTGAAAATGGTACATTGTTCTGCTTAGAGTTGCTCATGCCTTAAAAGAGAAGTTAATATGCTGCTTATTATCAAACAAATCACATCATCTTCTGCACAAAAGCCTTTTCTTCCCTCTTTAAAACAGACATCAAACGCTGCATGAAGCAGAAGCTTTCAATCATCAGCTGGTTCAATTTGTACTGACTGTCACTGACATTAGTTACACCTCTTCAACAGATTGTTAGAGCCTCTAACTTTTCGGCCTTTTACAGCAACTCAGTGCAACTGAGGTTGAAGACATGGTCTAACTAACCTGCTGTAGTTCAAAATACGCATCTGAATGGGGGATGAAGTCATTTAAGTGAATCTCAGTATTGTTTGATCGTTGGTGCCAGACAGGCTGGTCTCTCACAAACTGCTGATCAACTCGGATTTTCACAAACAAGCGACTTGAGAGTTTCCCAAAAATAGTCTGAACAAGAAAACATACACGGCGAGCAGTGGTTCCTTTGGTTAAAATGCCTTGTTTATGACACAGATCAGAAAAACATGGCCCGGCTGGTTAGAGATGTCAGACAGGCAGTAACAACTCAAATACACACTTTCTACAACTGAGGAATGCAGAGGATAATCTTGTATGCACAAAATATCTTCTGAAAACACCTAAAAACGCAAAATTGAGGCTAAAATTCACATCGACTTTCCAAATCTGTACATGGAAAGAGTCAAAAAACTTGCCCTGATCATTGACAGGATGCTGTTTGTGGCGTGATGATGACGTGGCTTTCATGACTACTCATGGTTACTGAGGTTACTACACGGGATTTCAAAAAGCTCCAGACTGCAGTCATTTCTACCTGGTTTTCACTGTCGTCTTCACCTTATAATTATGTTTTATTATACATCAGCAATAGTGACGTGCATCTTCTCCTGGTTTTTGTGTGACAAACGTGGAGCTTCATCACGTCTGTTGGAGTCACTTGTACTTAGATAATTATGATCTTCACACCTCTCGGTCCGCATGCCAAACATTCCTGCATTGACGACCCAATCCTCCGCTAGCCTGATGAGAAAGCTTCTACTCTGCCATTAAAGATGCTGCAGGCAATTTCTAGGCCCCTTTTAACGTTTCAAGTGAAAACATATTGTTTGTTGATTTTTGTTTCAGAAAAGTTCTGGATTTAAACAACAATGTCATTTTCATGGAAATGGTAGAAACGACCGGTGGAAACTGTAATTTTCATGCTGAGCAAGAAAATTACAAATTTAGTGGAAGCTATTATTTGGTTTTATAATGAAAAACACACATGTGCGGTGAATAATACGCTATAAACGTGAATACTGACAAAATCACAGACATTATGATGGCCAGATGACCAAGTTGGATTGTTACTACATGTGATTCTCAACTCTAAAACCACCAAGTCCCAGGAGAATATGGACTGGGAGTTAAGCACCTAGGAATGACTGTGGTGTATTTGGTGTTACATAAATAAAAGTTGAGTTGAAAGTTGTGTCATGACACTCTGGAGGCTACCATTGTGGGTTGTTTTTTTAGTAAATCGAAACAAGTCGTTTATTTCTGCTTCAACTGTTTGGAATGAAAATTAACAAATGGGTTTTTTTTGTCTACTCTTCCTATTGTTTCAGAAAACAGCACACAGATTCCATATTGGATGCGGATTTTTTTAGTAGCATTTCAATTAAATCCTGATTCATTTCAAGTAATGACAGGATTGTGTCACCCTTCAGTTTGCAATTACATTATGTACATTAAAACAGCAGCCCCCAACCCCCAGGCAGTGGACCGGTCCTGGTCCGTGGGTCTTTGGTACCAGGCCACACAGAAAGAATATATAACTTACATTATTTCCATTTTATTTGTTATTTGAGTCCAAACAATCTCTTATTTTGAAAAATTACCGAATTCTCTCCGTTACAGCCGTCTCTGACTCACGCTTGTGTCGGTCACGTGGTACATTAACGCTGATATTAAACCCACAATAAAGCAAAATGAGTAAAAAAAACAGTCGTCTTTGGAAGGTTTCTCTGCAAAGGGGAAAAGGCCCATGAGGAGACAAAAGAATAACATAGAAATCCAAAGACATACAAGTACACAATGGATTCACGTTTACGTTCATGTTCGCTGTATTAAAGCAAAGGTCCAATTACAAAGCTATTTCTTTCTTTGTATGGTCCCAGTACAAAGAAATCTCCTTTCTATACTGCTTTGGCTTTTGTGTCATGGGAACATTCAGTTCAACTGCTTCACTCCAACATATTATTTACGTGGTGCTTCCCTCGCTGTACATACTGTATAGAGCTGTTTCACCACTGCCCAATCTCACTTTACAGATTAGTAGATTTTTGTCAGCACTCAAATAACATGACTGTGTCTGGGCTTAACAGCAATTGGACATTTAGCTGCTGAATATTTCCTTGTGTTTTCATCGTGTTGATTCACACACCAAGTGCCCACGTGTAGCTCTGAGTTTACTGAGTTCAACTGAATTTCAAAATGTACAATTAGGCAAGAAAAGTAAAGGCAAGCAAGCCGTTGGTGTTGTTCCATCAGAAATTGCACGGACAACCATAAAGACTGCAGAAGGCTCTCGGCCATGCATAAAAATGTATTTAATAAACAAAAGAGAAAGTAGGACCTTGCAGAATGATTCCGAATGAATCGATAAAATAGGACGCAAATCTCAATGAATCTGTAAGAAATCAGCTCATGAACACCCTGAAGACGGTCGAGTTGACAGACAAGATTCAAAGCAGTGATGAAAAAAACACAAGCATCCATCAAAATGATGGAAAGAAGAAAGTGTCAGGAAGACAGACGCTGCACATCACCCGGAGCAGCATCATGTCATGACATGGTGCTGCTACCATATTGGCCTGGACACGTATGGCTGCCAGGAGTCGACTATGTTGGCATTTGTGAATGTTTTCAGTGAGGGTGAATGGAGGACAGCTACACAGCAACTGGATTCTAATTCATCATTCAACAGGACATTGGGCATCACATGAGAAGCGCTCATGGTAACAAGTTTGTTCTTGAACAGATGATTTTGGTGCAATTATCACGCTTTTCTCACATTTCACTAGAAGGACAAACTGTATTTAGTCTTCCAAACCTGACACTTTAATGCAAGTTGTTATCCACAGTTAAGACCGTTTTGGTTTTTTTTGTCATTTTGAAGCAACTCCAATACAAATTCTACATCGGTATAAAACTGCAATTTAAACCATAAACCGTATTTCATCTCATCAGTTTGATGCTTCTGGATGACATGTTGTGTCAGTGTCTGAGGGAACATCATTTGCTGAACACCTCTTGACCTCCAGCACTACCTTTGAGTTACTGTTTAAAAAATTCTAAACAAGACGACTAGAAGACTATACAAGTGGACAAGTTGGTACAGAAATGGAAAATCATTAACTTGTGAATCATCTCATCATGATCCAGTTAAACCGCACTTCGTTCGCTGAGTTTCTAGACCAAGAAAGGAAATGATCCGAAATGTTTAGCAGGAATGTACGAACTTCATCTGTTTCTTGTTGCAGCTCACGTTGTGCAGCAGTTTCTTTGTCAAACTTGTAGTCCCAAACAGAGCTGAAACAACAAGCAGGAAGATGTTAAAATGGTTGATCACACGAGATTGTACTGTACTTATTATCATCATTTTTCACGTTAGCGTAAAACGAATTGAGTGACCTCGGTAATAACTGGAAATGTTTTCATGGCTCTGGAAGGGAAAAAAAAAAACAACAAACAATTAAGAATGCATCAAGCAAAGTTGATAACGAATCCAGTCAAGTCTGCAGGATTTGGGAATATGGTGATCAGTCTCACATGGCATGTTTACACACTTTGTGTTGTCTGCAGTGCCAGGCCTTGGCTCTTCTAGACGCTGCGGTTCAACTGAAAACACTGATGCTGGTTCCCATATCCTCGCAGGCCATGAAACCCCAATCAGGAACACGCCAGTGGAGCATGAAATCACAAATTTCTCAAACAACACAACAGAAATTCAACAAAAAGGGGAACTCTTTTTGTTTTGTTTTGTTTTGGGCTTAGATGAATATCTATGGTTTCGTTGGCCATGAGAGAACTCCAGGTTTCACTGTTTTCTTATCGTGTTTGCATCTCATGTCTGATCTGTGAGAGGGTTGTTGTCTACATACTTTGGATTAACCTTTTCCACACTTTCCGACGCCACACCCAATAACTGTGATACTTTGGATGTTCTGATCTACCCTGATTATCTATGGAGCCCATTTAAAAAGAAGAAAAAAAATGATCTTCAAAACACACTTTATTAAACATTGCCTTGGGTCAAAGACACATGGACTCTTGCCCATGCAGGCTCACAGAGTAGCATGTTGGGCCTCGTTCACACTGCCGGGAAATGTGACCAAATTCAGATTTTTTTTTTTACTCACAAGTGACCTAATCTGACGTGTTTGGTAGCAGTGTGAACGCGCCAATTCCGATTTTGTTAACACCAGACCCAGGCCTCGTTCATGTGTGGTACCAATTCTGATATTTTTCTACATGCGACTGCTTCATCATTGAAGTGTGACTTACGTCACAGATAAGCGCTGGAGGAAGAGGCTCCGCCAAAATGTTTTAAAGCTGTGCTTTCTTTTTATTGGCTTGTATTTAACAACCATTTGAAAATGAATCTACACTGGCTGACAACACACATGCACACACAGACACACAGACACACACACACACACACACACACACACACACACACACACACACACACACACACACACACACACACACACACACACACACACACACACACACGCACGCACGCACAGATTTGGCGGTATTCTCCAACTGGGGAGCCAAAATTTCTTCCCTTTTAATTTAGTTTATTTTGTGCATTTGTGTGTTTATAGCGTGTTCATTATTACACATATAATAGTTATACAGTATTAACATGATTCCTACACAGTCATGCTGTTTTTTAATGAGGTTTGTGAGTTTTATGTTGTTTGGGCAGTGCATCACATCTGGCAACCCCAGTGCTGACAGGTGTGCCATGCATAAATAGTGTGCTTGGCGTGACTTTATGTCGTCTTCTGCGCTCTGATGCCCGGAAACATCCAGTCCGATCACATTTACTCAGCAGGTCGGGTTTAAAATGATCACGCAAAAAATTTGCATTGGATCCCAGCATATATGTATACATAAAATATGTTTGACTTTTTTGTTTCCATCTCTACGAACTAAGGGTTTTGGTTGGTGGCTGCAGTTATTCTGTCAAAAGTCTGAGCTGACCCAGGGGTTTCTATTCACATGCTGCCCTTTAAAATCATGATACACAGACACAATATCAGTTTCCCTTTTCTTCGATTTAAAAAAAACATAAAAGGGCTATATGATTATTATCATTAATAACAAGTCATGTACATACAACACAGCTATAGTATTGCCTGGCAGTGTAAAGTCACAGTGTTCTTGTGAATAAAATGCAGTGTCGTGATTGTTGTTTTCATCAAACTGGATGTTTACATACTGTTGTCAGAAGATGGCAACATGAAAGTGTTGCCAAAGTAACAGTAACATGTGAGCTGCCGACTGCTGTCTGCATGTTAATAGTTAAACGTGATATTTTCTATGTGCTTTTCTTTCTTTGTCAGCAGTTTATGAATTGGTTTTACCACAATGTGAAAACATCCAGATGGTAGAGCATCTTCCTCCAGTTCAGCTTCATCATCATGTTAGCACTATTCACCACTAAAATGATGCTGCTATATGCACAATAATAATACAATCCTAATTAAGGGTGCAGAAGTCAACGTAACAAAATATTACTTTGCAAAGTAACTAGTTCCAAACACTGCTGCTCTAAGCTGAAATAAACTAGAATTGAGAGTGTAAAAGAATAGGCCACAATGCCAGTTTTGGCTTTCAAACATTAAATGTATAACTGAATCCATCAGCTCATCTGTCATCCACCAAAAGTTCACACATTATGAAACATGCTAGCGAGCGCGTACACGCACACACACACACACACACACACACACACACACACACACACACACACACACACACACACACACACACACACGCACACACACACACACATGTTTAGCCAACAGCTTAATTTCTGCCAGTTCAGCTTCCACTCTTCACTCTTCACAGGTGCAGCAACCCTCTTCTCATGAGGAAACCTCCTCAGCTCTGACAGACTGTGTAATTATGAAGAAGCTTTCAGGCTGCTGCGCTGAGCGGCTCGGAAACGGTTGTAGCAAAAGTACATGTTTGTGTTCCACACCTTGCAACATTCACACACACAAAGTTTACAGCAGATCTCAGAGTCGAGCCAGCCCCTGCTGAACCTGCATCCTGTCTTCCCCACAGCTCTCCTGGAAACGTGCCGCCGGTGTTCCCGAGAGCATTCCACACATTCTGCCTTTCTGGGAATGTTTGATGTGAGGGTCACACGGAGCGATCTGTTCAGCCCCACTCCTAAATATGGAGATCCAACTGTTTCTGTTAGCCCAAAATGTTAGTGTATTGGAGGGTGTATGTATATAAGCGTGTATGCAAAACTAGCACACACCCGCTAATCTGTGTGTACGTGTATACTGCGAGGAGAATGTTCCACATATATCTTTAAAAGAGGAAGATATGGCTCACTCTGCTTGTTCACAGTAAACACATAGATGCTGGCAGTGGACGCTTCCTGTACAGTTAAAGCGGAACCCCAAGATGGACCTCTTGGCTCAGGGTGAGCCTCCCCTCTGTCTTTGGAAAAGTTGGCTCACAGCTGCTCTTCAAAGGATAACAAGCTGTGCAAGGTATAAACTAAGTACAATATGCTTTCGTTTATGCCACATATTAGCCAGCGAGACTTGTAAATCCACTTAAAACACAACAGTGAAATATTTCACGGGGGTTAACTTCCTGACCCAAAGAACTGGTGGCGGTGTGATGTGGTGTGGGAAATAATGTGAAAGTGGTACAGAATAAATCAATGGAGTTCGCTTAAAAGCCACTGGTGGAACAAATCCTTACAAAGCTGTGTTTAAAATGCCTTCAGAATACAACATTTTTCATTAGGTTAAACAAGCGAACCAGAGTAAGAGCCAGAGATGTCCTCGCTATGACTTGAGAATGCAAACCACGAGACCATTTTGTGGCTCTGTTGGGGATTTGGAATCATCATTGAACGTGATGCGCATGTTCTCTGACTGTCTGAGGAGAACATGCAATATGTAAAGAAGACGGTTTGACATTAGTTTGCTGAAACAAGAAATGAGCGAGGTGACATCTGTAGATGGCAATAGTTGCTCCAAAATCTGTGTGTTTCAGCATTACTGCTGCCTTCACAGATCCAGAGTTCACTTAAACCATATGCAGTGACACAATTCTGGACCATCACAGATGTTGGCTTTTGAATAAGGTGTTGATAACAAGATGGATAGTCTCTCCATTTTTTTAGCTTGGATGACACAATGTTCATGATTGGAAAAATGTTTTTTCACTCCACCAGTTCTTTCTCTCTTTCCCGGCTCATCTTACATGAACTTTTGCCCTGATAAGGTTATTCTCTTTACATATGGTTCCTCCTTTCTTTATGGTTGAGTTTTAACTTGTGTCAGTGGATGCAATGATGAACTGCGTTTCCAGACAATGGCTTTCACGCGTACTTCTGCGCGTGTTCAGACACTTCCACTTCAGAACCACGTCTGCTTTTGATGCAGCGCTGCCTGACAGCCTAGATTTCATGAGCATCTGATATTGATTTTCACCCCTGTCCATTGGAAACACATCTTCTACAATTTTTATTTCAGAGCAACCACCTTGGCCAACTGAACTTTCAAAACTTTTCTGGGTTTCTCCTTTTATACTTCATGGTATTGGCCTGTCACTAATCAACCGGATAAGTGGGAGGATATTTTTCATTATTTGAACATCCTGTCCAAGCTTTTTTTGTTGCTGGCATCTCATTCAGAAAGGCATGCATTGTTTCGTACAGTGAAACCATGAGGAAAGTTGTCTTCATACTGTACATGAAATAAATATAATTGTAATTGATTTGTAAGTCAAGACATTTTGTTTTATCTCACATATTTAAACAAGTCCCTACTGTTTCAGATACAAGTTTAATATTTCTATCGTAAGGACTTGGACCTCTGTGAAGTGACAAGGAGAGGATTGCAGAATGCACTGTATCAATGCCGTACTGTTCTCTGCACATGTCTTAGAGCCACTAACGAATCTGTCTTTGTGTAGATCACCAGTAGAAAACCTCCCACAGTGGTTTTGTGGTGAGCACTCTCACCTCTTAGTGAAGCATTATGGGCTTGAATCCTTTCAGTGTGGAGTCTGTATGTTCTCCCTATACACACATACTGTATGTCTTCTGACTGTAAATTGGTTCTAAATTGCCTGTTGAGGTGAGTTTGAGTGTGTGAGACAGTCTGCGTGGGTTTGCTCTATGATGGTGACCGGCCCAGGATGTACTCTGCCTTCAACTGCTGACAGTTTGGATTGGCTTCACTGATCCAATTGGATGAAGTGTTATAGAAGATGGATGGATGGAGAAGCATGCAGACTCAGGGACAAGGTGTAAAATCCAGATAGAAAGAGGCCTACGACATCAAACTTGAGTCTTTTCGCATTGAAGAAACGGTGTTTATCATTACCTCACCATGTTGGAAAAACAGAAGAAAAGCTTCCGGTGTGGAAAACAAAACCACAGATAATTCTGCTATAAGGATTTTAGCATCTGGAGCTTTATCTGAATGGTGTTATAGTTTTGTTTGGAGCATGTCAAAATGTATTTCATAGATTATTGCTGAGAACTTATTTTTTCCTCAATATTTTTAGATGATTGGTGTATTGTTTTATGGTCTTTGTGGCAGAGTCTTATGTCTACCCTCCAATTGGGGGTTGTCCTATTTTTTTAAAGGATAAAAATGAAAAGACAAGTTTTTTTGGTTGTTTTTTTTTTTACAAAAGGGGATTGTGGCCTGTGTCAAACAGTAAAGGTTGGAAGCCGGTACTGGTCAGTGAGTCAGGTCAGTTCAACCACAGCTTCAGCAGAGAAACAAACATGGCTGTTTTTATCTTTCTGACACAGTCACATGGCAGCAATCGAAAACGAGACGACGGGCAGCTGATCTTATTTCATAAAAGGTCCTAACAGCAACATCTGACTCGCTGCTCCTCTTGCATAGAGGACAGCATGTTGTGTTGTTGTGTTTCTTTTGGCGGGCCTAACTGTCAGACCGTCTTCCCGGCAGCTGTCCTCATATCCCCGTTTGTGCCCAAATATTCATTTGGTCTCGCAGGATCTCAGTTTCTTCCCACTCAGCCCAAGCATGCAGCACTGAGAAGCCTGCAAAGTGGAAAAAAAAACCCAAAACAAAGCTCAAGGTTTAGTAGCTGCCTGATGATGAGGTCTGAGACCCTGTTGAGCATCAGCAAATGGCCGTGAGAGAATGACAGTCTGAACATCCGCTACCTGGAACGCGTTACACGATGTGCAGTACATCATGTCATTTTCTCCATGGGGAAGGTGACGGGAAGAACTTGCAGGAGAAGCTGCCATGAATCTCATAGATGTCAGTTAAAAAAAAATAAATAAAAAAAACTTCTCTTGACATGCATTTCTGAGATATAAAAGCTGCACAATAACCAGTCTTGCTATAGTACACACACACACACACACAAATAGAATAGAAGGAAATTATTTGTAATGACTGAGTCATTTAGCATGTGATCATTCGAGTGGCCTGTACACAGGAATGGAAGCCAGCAAATGCCATGCTAAGTGTGTAATGACTTTGTTTCATACATGAGACATTCAAAACAGTGTCATCAGAAGCCATTGGGAATTACACACAGCTTTTTATGATCTATGTCCTCAGTGTGAGCCGCCGAGTGGCTGTGCCATGCAGCCAGTCGCCGACATCTGGGAAGTGTTTCTGCAGCCTCAGCATCTTGTTTTGCTTTTGAACGAGGGAGTGGTGGAGAAGCTGGGCTCTTGTTTATAGCAGTTTTATTTGGTGGAGGTCTGTGGAAGAAATGTTTGCATCTTGGTGGGTTGAAAGCTGCCAGTTCTCATCAATACTTCAGCAGTCGGCTTGTAAAAGTAACAGCAATGAGCCCTGGGGGGGGGGGGAGGGGGGAGGGGTCTTGATCTCACACAGATAGAGGTTTTGGTTTCCATAAGTGTGAGGGACTATGAAAGAGGTTGCATGCACATTATCGCAGAGATAATGCACACATCTAATGCTGTAGACATTCCAGAATCTCCACAATATGAGCCACATTGAGCCTGTGATTTATTGCACAAATGTGTGTTTTTGAAAGCGAAGCAGAGAGCCGGGGTGAATCAGTGGACATGGATGCCACACAGATGCATTCTGGGATTAAATGGCAGCCGGGCAGCTGCTCATCTGGTTCCCATGTTTTCTGGAGACCCGGCAAAAGAAACACGAGCAAGTTTGTCAGCGAGCATAATGACTTTGAACTTTTTCCACCAGACTGGTCGATGTTTGCCAATAAAAAAAACTGCTATTTTTACATATTACCACTTTGCATTTTTTCCACACTGTATCAGCCAAACTGTCAGATCAACAAACAGCAGAACTCGGGTCGAGGCGATCATTCACTATAGTGAAAAATCACTGAAACATCCTGCACATCTCAACTTATGTAACTTCTACTGGAACCTGAAAGTGATTAAGATGCTCGTCGAGCCAGCAACTGTTAATCTTCTGTATATTTATTGGGTAAATATAACTAAGTAGTACATCTTCCAGTAGATAGAAAGATTTATATGTGAAAAAGGCTTGAAGTACAGAGCTGTTGGTGTGCCGACCTGCTGTGCAGAATTATTGGGAGGGAGGGAAAGCCAGATGATAGGAAGCAGTTGAATCCCTCATCAGTATCCATTAGTAGGGTATAAACGCTGTTTCCAGCCATATGTGGGGTTCTTCTCTCTCATTCTCACGGGAGATTATGTGATTATATTCACTGTGTAGCCAACAGCTTCATTATATGTGTCCGAACCTGTGGATATTTGTGACAGCATCCACATCTGGAGTGAATTTTTTGTGCCCAAAAACTTTCACTAGCATCTAAAAGAGAGAGAGAGAGAGAGAGAGAGAGAGAGAGAGAGAGATCATCTTGTAAAGTGAAGAAATAGCAAACCAAGTCCCACAAGTTTCAGTGTCAGAAAGAAGAATTGTTTGATAGTGTTGAGGTGTAAATGAACTCTATAACTATGCTCCACCAGCTTGCACAAAAAGATCAAACAATCCATTCTCCAAATACTTCCTACATAATGTTTTCGGTTAGGTTTCTTCTGTTCCACTGGGCAAATATAGAAAGACAGGCAATAACATACACAAACAAATTCACACCGATACAAAACCCACGCATACACAGCGAAAACATGGAAACTCCTTAAAGAAATGCCCTTTGTAAAGCAGTGTCATTATATTTGTAATTATTTAAATTTTATTTAGCTATATATGATATCAACAACTGGAACTGGACTCTGGGTCCAGATGCATTAACATCTGCAGTCAAGAAATTTGGAAACCACAGTAAATCTTGAACTTAATGTGGCATTCCTGGGACATCTTTCACTCCGGCTTGGAGCTAAAGCCGTTTCCGATCACCGGGATCAGTTCCTTCTTCTGGACCGGCTGCACTGTGTCAGTAATTCACGACTTTGATTTCTGTTACTCTGTTCAAACTATTAAAGCCATCCATTGATTTCTATGGCAACGTGCTTGCTCGCGTAGGCCACGGACAACATGCAGAACAACGCTCTTCATCGTATGTGTATGGAGGGGGGGGGGCACGTAATGTGTTTATGTCGGCGCAAGAGGGGGAAGGAAGACGGAGGGAGAACAGATTTAAGAGCATCTTTACAGTACAAAGCTTGTACGCACTCACACACGCACGCACAAGTGCTATTTCCATGCATGAAATGTGTGTGTGCGTGTGTAAGTGTGCTGGTGTGCCCAGGTTTCCCAGCAGCAGAGAAGCGAAGCGGGGGCTGACGTCAAAGCCACTGACCTTGGGTCTCGATATGTTTACTGCTATGTGAAGTGTCTGTTCTGTCCAACGGTGATGCAGCCAATGAGTCTGGAAAATGCTGCTGCCGTCGTGTGTACGTGCGCGTGTGTGTGTGTGTGTGTGTGTGCGTGTGTGCGTGCGTGTGTGTGTGTCGACGAGGCCACTCCAACATACCAAGCGGGTAAAAACGCACGCCGCCATCAGCCTTGTATGGCGTTGCAGTGATGCCTTGACATACAAGGCGACGGGAATAGAAAGCCACACACTTTCATGTTTCACACTTTCAGCTGGAGTGCCAGACACGCAGACGTAAACATCCAATTATGGCCCGGTTTATGTGCAGATTATTAGCGCAGGGAATGTTTACTTTCATGCCAGAGCCGTCTGTTGTCTTACGTTACTGACAAACGAGCCCGTTGGCGGAGGAAACTATAGCAGAGGAGTTTTCATACAATGTTTGGCTTATTTTCACTCATGCTCATTCAGATCACATCTCGGCGTCTCCTGTCTCGTTCCCTCAGGTGACATCGCCACAGGAGCTGCAAAATGCAACTTTATTGAAAATGACAGCTCTTCTTGGACATCCTGCAGAGGGGAGGATACAAATAAACACAACACAATAAAACAGCCCTGCAGCCATGTTGAAGGAAGTTGTAACATTCACTTCTCAAAGGCTTTCACAGGTGCTAATTCAGTTCGATGTCTTTGAGCCCGCAGGTGGCACCGGGGTTTGCCACAGCGCCTCTCTGAGTTGTTACTTATCATTTTAGCTCAGCTGTAAAGGCACCGATCCATCCCAGAATGTGGGAAGCAAACCCATAGAAGACATTTCATTTTCTCGCCAAAGACAATAAAAGAGATGTCAACAAGGCTTTATATATATTGTATTGTTAAACAGAAGCAAGTGAGACAAATACTAACAGCTCAGCCATTTTGTGAATTTCCGTTCACAAAGTTCTGCTACTCTAATGAGAGAACCTGCAAAAATTGAGATGTTTCTTCCTTAAAGATTGTTATTTTAGGAATCAGAAAGCACCATATGAAGTCAGACAAAGCTGAAGTTAGTGCTCATAAGAAATATAGAGCACATTTAATATTTTCTCATAATAACAAAAACATTTTTTTGTATGGATGGCATTGGTGCTTGTGTGGTTTAGAATGCAAGATTGTCAGGAGCGCTATGTATTTCATTAGGTGTTAGGTATGAGTGTGGTTTGTTTAGGATCCATATAGAGTCAGCCTACTTTGTTTCTGTAATAATCGTGATGACAACTGGAGGTCACCTATCAGTCGTATCACCAGAAGTCAAAGTCGGCACAGTTGAAGTTTATTGTTTTCTTCAATGAGCAAATTTTGCACGGATCCACACACCATATTTCAACTTGTGGAGAAATCAAAAGCTTGATCCTCTGACAGCTTTGCTGAGGTATGGAAAGTGGAGCCAATGTGTGGACACCCTGAAACATAAAGCCTCGGATTGCTCCTCAAACCTCATTGTCCAAGGCTCTTGGAACCTGGACGTGTCGACTTTTCCCTGGAAACGCTGTGTCAGAGTCCCTGTGGCCATCGGCAAATTCGAGGAGTCACATCGGTGTGCTGGTGGCAGTATTTCAAATAATTGCTTCGTGAATAAGCTCCAACTGCTCGCTGAGGACTTTAATGTCTGCTGCGAGGCCACTGACTGACAGCTGTGACTGGCAGTTGGCTCACCTGCTGCTTCGTCATCACGTTCATGAAAATGCTGACTGTTTGCTAAACTCCAGAGTGAAAAAGTCAAACTGGATGAAGCTCTGTGCTTTTAAAAAAAAAAAGGTATAGGGTTCACTGGAGCCTTTATATAATGTGGTGTTCCTGAAATTATATGTAGAGTTCATGTGGCTTCTCTGAACATTCTATGTGTTCATACATTTCTGTTCCGGCATGCAGTGAATGTGTTTGAATGTGAAAGCTTCCTCATGTGAGAAATAGTGATTTGTGCATGGTTTTCATAAGCAGCATTTTGTTTTACTGCATGCTTCATGTGGTTGTTTGTTCTGCTTTGGTTATGTCAAAAAGTGTTGACAAAAGGAAAAAAAAAAAGGAGAACTGTTGTATATAACTTGAAAAATACTTTATAAATAAATCAGTTTGTTTTATGTAGGCCAATTTGCTTCCTTCTCCCTTGAACCCAGCAGCCTTCTGTCATCCTTCTTTCCTCTCTTATTCATGTTTACACCTTCCACCCACCTTCTTCAGTCTGCCTATGCTCGGTTGTTTTTTTTTTTTTTTTTTAAGGATCTATCATCCATTAGGAGCTGAGTTGCCTTCGTCCAGAGGGACTGATGAATCACACCCTCGGAGCGGATAAATTGTTTCAAATCAGGCGGAGGTATAACTAAACTTTGCCGCTGAGTCATGAGTGGCTCTTACTTCACGCTCCGAGCGTTGCCCAGACTAAACACACACACGCACACACACACACACACACACACACACACACACACACACACACACACACACACACCCAGACGAAGAGTTTGGAGAGTTCAAGGAATCCTGGGAAACTCTGTCTTCCTGTTGACTTGGAGGTGTACACAGAGGGGTTGCCATATTTCTGTGATGGCTGAGCAACGACTCTGTGTAGTCTCCCCTGAGGACGGCACGGTCCACACCTGGATATTTCTGTTCTGTATAAGTAAATACCTTCCTCCAACCATTCCTTGGAGGCTGGAATGGAAACGCAGAGTGGTTTTTCAGCCATTATAGCACCAGGCTGCCTCTGACGTTTCGCTTCCTTACCAGACACGGTCGTCGTTGCTATGGTAATTTTATTTATGTATTGTGCAATAAATTAAAAATAAAAGATTTTCTGGCAGTTGTTGATCATGACAAAATGTTCTGGGACAACTGATACCAATTTAGCACATCGTTCACCCAAGATTTTGCTTATTTAAGCTTACGGAGCAGCCCCTGGAGAAAATTAAGTATCAACTCTGCGCACCCATGGAGACATTTCATATTGTCAAGGGGTTTTTCTGGGGAGGTATGACTCAGGCTTGTTGCTAAGGATTTGACTACTTGATCTGAACTTTGCTTCGACGACAAATCACCAGAGGCAGATCCATCTGTCAGGTCCTCAACTGGGACCGTTTAATAGCAGGCCCTCGGACCCCAGGAGTATGTCTGCTGAGCTGCTAATGGGTCAGCACTCTGAACATCATCGGTCATCTTCTGGGAAAGCCAGGGAAGAAAAGCATGTGAAGTTCCCACCAAGAGCCTCAGTGATACACAGGTTGTTATTCTGCTGCTCTGTTGTTCAATGGTCTCAAACTTTTTCTGCAAAAGGTATCAGGAATTATTTACCTTTGTTGATGAAATTTAAATATACAATTTACATAATATACAAATAAAATCTAAAACAAACATCTCGCTTAAGTGTAATGTTTATCACATTTTATTTCAAAGTTGGAATCTCTCTGAAGGCGGGTTCGTGAACAGCTTTTTCATCCATAACAAAGAGCTGAAGATCCGCTGGTTTCAACACCCTGGTAGGAAAGATGGAAGAGCTATTGTTGTACAAATATAGTGTTTCTTGGTCAATATGGTCAAACCAATCAACATTTTAGTTAGTTTTACACATAAGCGAAAGGTTTTGGAAAATATCTTTGTGATAAAATAAGAATATTGGATGAATATGTTACAGAAATTCAGTGACAATTATTATGTATTGGTGGTGCATATATAGATCACATATAATATATACCTTCAAAGCGATGATGAATCTCTCCAAACACCACCAACCTCGGTTCACTATCATAACATGACTTTGAAATTTTATATTTCAAATTCTTGATTCAGCTTAAACAATTGATCGCACTACTGCCGTAGGAAATAGTTGTTCTGCACATAGAATGACAACAATGTTTCCCTCCAGAGTGTAATTACGTCCAGTTCAACTTCTCCTGGGATTTGGTAGTTTTGCTGTTGATGGTCACCTGGAATAGCAATCTTTGTAGTCTGTTCATAGGAATGTCTGTGTATTCACTTCTGTGTGCATGTGTGTGTGTGGCTTCATTACATAAACAACCAACTGCACCAACTTGTAGTACATCAAAATGTTGCCAGGTCAATACAAACATTTTTCTGAGGCGAAAGAAATTAGTTCAGTGTCTGTTCACTCTGCCTTTGTTTTCTCCTCTGTGCTCCTTCTCTTCCCCTGATTATTCTTGATTGTTGATCTTATTTAAACATCCACTACAGGTTTTATAGTGTCACTGATTTGCCAAAACACCACAGATAACCTGAGAATACTGAGAATGACCAAAGCTCTAGGTCAACCAAATACACATGTTTATTCTGATTTGTATGTGTACATGACCAATTTTGACAACATTGAGACATTATTATCTTTGGCATCCCGCCAAAGACTGTCCTGGAACCTCGCTTGAACCCCACTGGTCAGGAGAATCTGGAATTTATATCAGAAAGAATTATTTATAAACTTTTATGATCTCATAACAAACACAAATACTGATAAATTGTAAAATAGTTTACCATACCGTGAGCAGTGGACACATTCCTCTTGTCATACTATTTGTGCTTAAAGCATTGAACAGCTGTTAACAAACATCTGCACAGTACCAATGTTTCCATTAAGTTGTCTTTATAGAAACGCCAGTGTACTTACTGGACTTTTCAAACAGTTTAAGTTTGAAGCCATGGATCTAATCCATTTGTGATTAATATTAGAGTAATTTTGAAGCATTAGGTTTCTCTCTAGTGCTCTCTTGGTCGAATGCCCATTTTGTAAAGTTTCACCCTCTTAAGTGTCTGTGTACTTTGGAAACATAGAAACTGTTCTGACTGTCACCACTTTTTTCTTGGACATCCGTTCGCGCCTCCAATCCCAGAGTTGTTCCATAAGAGGTCGGCTCATTCTCGGTGCTGTTTGCCAGACTTCGTCTCACAGCAAATAATTGTGACACGAAAAGGTTTGATCGTGCTGTTTGCATGTTGCTTTGAAAGCGACCACGTCGCAAACATGTCTTACATAATGCTACCTCTGACCTTTTTGCAGAAGGCTTTATATTCTCCCCAGCAGGCCAATGCAAACATGACATTTACAGCAATGTTTAAAGTAGTATAATCCAGCACAGATTTTATTCATGTGGCCAAAAAGGCATTTTGTCTTTTTTTTTTTTTTTTTTATTATGTGACAATTGAAATGGCAGGACACTTGTATCATTTAAACTTTAAAAAAGAAAAAAAAGGAACAATCAAACAACTTCACCATGGACTGAATTTGTTATTGTGTGCAGGGAAACAACAGGAGGGAACATTTATGTAACACCATGTGACAATAAAATGCGATGACCTTTCAGGACTATAATGCAAATGGCACAGAGGAGACAGGTGGCTAAGCAAGCACAAAGGGATCAAATACGCCAACAGGGAAAACAAAACAGGCGTCAAAAGCGGGGGAAAAAAGACCTCGGAAGGATCAGTCTGGCTTTAAATCTAAAGAAAAAGTGCTTTCTCATCGCAGTTTGTATACGTGATGGAAATGAGTCCCTTGTATTGCTTCATTCAGTGGAACTAAGTTTTTTTGTTTGACTGCACCTTCCCTTTAACAATTGCCACTGCTGTCTTTATCTCGTTTTGAGGACACTTACAGCCTACGAGGAAGGTCCTGACCTTGAAACACATATTGAGTTACAGTGTCACTGCTTGGCTTCCAGAGCGGGATTATGCAAGTTGCAACTTGATTCATTGAAATTCAAATACAATCAGGCGCTGCTCTGGAAGATTTGGGTCTTATGTGTTGGACATGTACAACATTTGTGGCTGACGAGATGTTTTGGAAGACGTAAAGGTCCACAATGCACCACAAGTCATTTACATGAAATTCATTACTTCATAGTCACAGATACTCTGGGCCAGAACGACTCTCCCCTTCCATCTTGCTTTTTGGAATTCTTGCACTTCTGTCTGCTCCAGTGGTTCATCTTTCACTTTGGAAGAGACCTTGGTGAGTTAACATTCATGTTACTCGTGTCCACAGGCAGCTGGCCTGAGGTGTTTAAGGCCTCTCACTCCCTCGCTCACACACTCAGTCATATGAGCAGAGCAGTGGGGAGATTACACGATGGAAGATATGAGAGTATTAATCCTGTAACAGGGTTTCATTCAGACTGTGTTAATGGGAGGCGTCACACCGAGTCACTGAAAGTATTAAGACTTTACATGTGGCATCTGAAGATTTGTGGACACCACATGTGCTCCGTCTCTAGATGATCGCCATCCAGACAGGAAGTGCTGTGCTCGGCGCTTCAAGGAGTGAAAGCTAAAAGTGAAGCTTCATCATGAAAAAATGAGCAGGCACAAGCTTTGCATCTAAATGGATAGAATTAGCCCAAAATGACTTCAGAAGACAGGAAACGATAACTAAGACAACAGACATTCACCAAATGCCAGAATTTTACGAGAAGAAGAAGAAGAAGAAGAAGAAGAAGAAGAAGAAGAAGAAGAAGAAGAAGAAGAAGAAGAAGAAGAAGAAGAAGAAGAAGAAGAAGAAGAAGAAGAAGAAGAAGAAGAAGAAGAAGAAGAAGAAGAAGAGATGCTCTTTGATGGAGTTTAGAATGAGGAGTCACAGACATCTTCTGAGGGTTGGTCTGGGAAATATTAGTCTGAATACAAGTTTAAAACTGAGAAGAAGAAAAAAGCTCACCAAGGACAAATCGAAGAAACTAAGTAGGCCCATCTCATGTATAAAGTTCTACTTTTCTTTCCACACTGTCAGTGTGAATTTATCACAAGGTGTTTTTGTTTCGTCGGCCTGGTTTGACGCCAGGTTCTGTACATACAGTATGTGCAGAAGTCATACAGAATCATGAAAATGCCTCAATGTTTTAAAAAAATATATCTCACTCGGTCTTGCTCTCTCGTAGAAGAGGGTTACATGATATTAAATACCAAGACTCTTCAGCATATCAGACCATCTCCTTGTTTTCTGTAATGTCTCCAAAGGCTGCCGAGACTGCTGCCATGTTTAACAAAATTCGATCTGCACGGCTGAAGGTTCATAACGAGAGCCAGAAATGTTGTATTGGTTGGCTAATTGTAGGTGATGGCGTTTCCTGTTGTGGGAAGGGACATGCTGGCTTGATCAGAGCGTAGGGTCGATGCGGTCATGCCTAATAAGAAGCAGAATTAGATTCCTCGCATGTCTGGAAACCAAGCACACAAAGGAGTCATACAACAGGGAGAGGAGGAGGAGGAGGAGGAGGAGGAGGAGGAGGAGGAGGAGGAGGAGGAGGAGGAAGAGGGTAAAATAAAACAGGTCAATATAGATATTGGCATGAGGAGGATAAAAAAAAGCGAGTTATCGATCTCGTTGTTGTTTCAGCTGAGAAACGTCTGCAGCCAGAGAGCTTTGGACAAAATCTCTGTGGTGGGGCGGTGTCAACTGTTAAAGCACTTCATCTTGAGAGACGTGAAGTGCACGTGTGGTTGCACGTCAGGGCAGACGAACATAATGGAAAAGCTTGTTGGTTTTACGCTGCAGGTATCACCGGGAAGCAGTCAGTCCATGTAGGGTCCCACTCGGCTGTGGTAGAAGCGTCTGGTGTCCAGCAGGGCCTTTTCAAACCACATGAGGTGAGTTTGCTGAACTGAAGATGCAGAACAGCCAACATGATGAATGTCTCTTCCAAGAAAAAGTTACAGGTTAATACTTCAAAAGACCAAATATTATCTTTTGTCATCACTTTGAGGTTAGTCTCAGTTCAAAACCAGTTAGCATTATGAACACAAGCATTAACTTCCCCTTTTCCTGCCAAATGATCTCTGAACCACTGAGGCCTGAACTCGACAAGACCACATAAGGTGTTCTGTATGTGCTTTAAGTGTTGAAGAGAGACCTTCCTGGATCAGGATTTGTCTGGCACATCTTGTTCAATTGGATTGGCACGACTGGGGAATTTGGGGGCCAAGTAAACACCTGGAGATTGCAGTGTTCCTCAAACCATTGACCACATTTTAGATGAGAATTGAATAGAATTGAGGTATATTAAATATTAACGACCAATTCTAGGAGGAACAAACTGAAGTATTTCCCCAAAAAATGCAGAAGAGAGTATAGCAGCTGTGCAAATTGTCCAGTGCAAAATTATTGTGCAGTGTGTGTGGAGGGGATAAAAGCGGGACACATTTCTGTTGCTATACGCTCCAGGTCTTATACTCTCATGTCCATAGTTAAAGCTTCCAGAAGTTTTAATTGTGATGTACAGTCCATCACTTTGTCTTACAGTAGTGTATTTTTTGCTTCACCACACCCTTCACTTAACCTTTGTTACCAGTGCTCTCAGCGGTTTTCCTTCCTTGGATAAATTTTGATTCAGACTGACCACTCCAACCAGGAACTCTTGTCAAGAGCAGTAATTACGGAGATGTTCTGACTCATTTGTTTGGTCATCGCAATTTGTCCATTGTTAAAGTTGTTCAGATCCTCAGACTGGCTCATGTTTCCTGGCCCAACACACAGGAGACAAGATGTTCCCTTGCTTGTCACGAAATAGTCAATCAAAGTTGTTCACGTCACTTGTCTTTGGCCATAATGATATGGCTGATCGGATGTTTGGTTGGAAATAGAAGCTGAGACTCTTCGCTCCAGTGGGCCTGTGACAAAGTATATAGAATACAAGAGAACCCCAGAAATGTAATGTAACCCTTGTTATTTGCATAGCAAACACGACCATTCAATATCAGAACTGTTTCTTTTTCTCCTTTTCTCTTTTTACTCACGAGGTAATCTCTCTTTTTCTCTCTCTCTCTGCCTGTCACCCTCCCTCCCAAATCACAATTTTCTGCTTTCCAGAATTTTCACTGGAGTTGTCAACATTGAAGCACTCGAGGACCGACACGACGGGACCCCAGAACAACAGGCAACAATCACATGAGGGCCTCAGCATGAGCTGGACCGGCCGGTGACCCTGAGCAGGGCTGTAACTCAGATGCAATGACCTCATGAAGCACCGGGGACGAGGCCTGTTCTCAGGCAAAAACAAATCAGGAAGAGCAGGGAGAGGAAGAGTCTTCTGAAAAGTCTGTTAAGAGCGTTAAATCTAGGGGTACACTTGAGACACCAGCACTAACTATGACAAATTGATGTTTATGTGATCATAGATTTGCTCAAGCGTTGAGACTCTGGTAACAGGGATTTAGGAAAGGGATCTATCCTGGGAAATAAACTTCAGTAAGATGCATTTAATTCAATATTCCTTCAATATTTGTGTGTCAAGCATAGGGCTGACATCCAAGAGACATTCAGCAGATCAGCAGTTTAACATTGGGAGTAGCTGGACAGGCTCAGTTAACAAGGAAGGCTTTGAACGGCAGAGAAACACTGAAGTACTGAGAGCGGAGGTTAAACACTACAAAGATACAAATCTGTTAGCATTTTTACTGCCGTTTTATGGCGAATCCAATCTTGAGTAGAAGGTTTAAGTTTTTCAAAGCATTTCATTTTTGATCCGTGTGAAGTTAGTTTGAATTTGCTTCATACATCATGAGGGCCAAACAAGTAATGAAATGTTTCCAGCTGGAGACAACAGTTTAACATAGTGGTGTTACCTTCTAAAACAGTACGCATAACGATGGATAACACTCATTTCATATTTTGAAAGAAGGTTAAATTGTTTCTCTAAATCTTCACACAGAACCACAACAATCTAAATTAATGATCTTGAAAACTTTTCTTAGCAACAAGTTACGAAAGGGAAAAAGTTCAATGTTTTACATTCCATTTCTATGAAAAGGCCCAACAAATAATTACATGGCTTTGATAAAAACTGAGTTCTGATTTGTTTAACTAATTCCATTATAGATATAACCAGACCACAGGAAAGAGCAGATCGTAAATCATAGATTAATTATGAAAATATTAATATTTTGCTGAATAGGAGCCTTTTTGTATATTACACGGATGGAAGCTACAGCTGGATGTAACAAAAGCACTTTGCCTTATTCCAAACAAGCCTGATACCATTATATCACGTTTGTTGAAATTATTCACAAACAAAACCTGACAGCATGACACAATCTGGCCAGCGACACTTCCTATTTGTTTTAGTCAATATGCTGACCTGAGCAAATCACTTCCTCGCTTTATCTCCACGAGCAGGAGCCTGGAAGCAGATCAGTCTTTGCTCCAGATGCAGTTTATAAAACAACCTAAAATAAAGCTCAATATTTAACTGTCATACACTCAGGATGGAGGGTTGACTCACATTTTTTGGTGCACTATCATTGTGTGATTTGTCAGCGTGGATGCCGATCATGTTTTAAATTATTGCAAAGGAGCACTGCCAACTGCCAACAATGAAAGCCACACCATTGGCTCTTGGATCCTGTTGCACACATTTCATGTTTGGCTCACAAATAAATTTCAAATGAATGTATTGGACTCCACAGGCAAAAAAAACAACAAAAAACCACTTCATCTCCCACAGGCCTGTGATTAAAAGCTTTTACATGGAAGTCAAGTTGGTGGGGTCTCAATTCACTGTCTGTGGTGGTCGCCGGGCATAGAGTTTAAAAATATCTGTTGTTACATTTGCGATACATTTAGTTTAAATGATCACTTTGAATTGAAGTAAAAATAAGTTTTAAACTCCTCTTATCCCATTTTAATGATTATTTCTGGTAACTATCTAGGCCGCCACCCAGTGCAAAACACTCCTCACACCCTGTGCACAAACATCCAAAATCTGTTTGCGAACGGCATCCATCTCCTGCAGGCATGAACGTTGCCACATGGATGCTCAGTACACTAACAGTGTACTTAAACAGGTACATGGATTTGGATCCTGAAAACTTCCTGGAAGTTAGCCAGTAACAAGGACTGCAGCTATTTTCCTCCCCGCTGGCCGTCTATTTCCACACTCATTCATGGTGCAGAGGCATGTGTCATTTCAGTTGAAGGCTTGTTGCACTGCAGGAGGGTTATACTTACCTGTGCCAGGGCAGGTGTGTACTGTGTGGTTGGGATTCTGCTCGTACAGGTATGACGATAGAAAACTGAAAATTACTGTTATCTTTAACCTCAGTAAGTATAACTGTGGCTCAGCGGTTCAGCATCAGAGTGTTGCTCCATTGCAGGAGCACTGAAGCTTGTCCAAGGAAACAGGAACGACTTTCAAGGAGCTGCGCTTTCACCGTCAAGCTGTGCGCGATACAGGAGTTTATAAGCCTTTAACTGGTGTAATTTTAGCTCTAATGAGCACTTGAGGAGAGAGGTATGTTGAAAATTGGTACTGTGTGGCAATAAAACATTAAAACGAAGCTCCTGGCAGCCCTTATCTTTCAAAGTTGCCGTCGTTGCCGCACTTGTGGGCTTTTCCTTCGCCGTGGTGGCTGCGCGTGTACACAGCCAAAATTGTGGGTGGCAGCGTTGTCCTGCAATTGAACATTTACAACCCCCAGCATTCCTGTCGTTTATCACCTCGAAAACACCAAATTAACCCGAAAATTGAAAATTGCTTCTTCATGACAAACTAATTTCCAAGTCATCATATAAATTGAGGGAAATGTGTGGTAATGCCTACTGATGAAATGCTAATCTTTTCCAGTGACTGCAATTAATTATATGACTTACTTGTGTCGTCATTAGAGCCCCACTAAAGCTGAGTCGTGTGGATTTTGCCAAAAGTCAAGACTTGTCTGATCTCTTCATTATCGATGTTGACACTTTCTGGAAGGCATTCTTAACATCGCTCGGGCCCGGAGACCTTGCGTGTCCAAACTATGTGTTTTCCAGCCACTGAGATAAACAGTCATTTTTAATGTTTTATTTTATTTCCCCCAGTGGATTGGTTCAGCCTCTGCGAAGCCAGAGAATGTGCCACAGAGGATCATGTAATCCCTCAGCTGCAGCGAAACCATGAAAATCACCTAAGTTGGTTTTTACGAGGATTTTTACACCCAATCAGTGATAAGCATCGTGTTGCATCGTAGAGGAGTTTTCACCCCTCGAGCACGGAGGCAAATGCACTGATGTTCCACCATCTGGGGAAAATCACCCCAGGGCTCCCCTCTGATGACCTCTCCAGGCGGTCCAGTTAAACATCCTGTCTACAAATTAAGGGCAACAACAGTGTCCAAGCCCGGCCGGGGATGTGTTACAAGCTACCCTCCAGAGAGGTTTGGGTCATCCAGACAGGAAATGAAAGGGAAAATGGTTGTAAAACGGGTTGTGCTCATGACTCGTCAAGAGACCACGCAAGAGCGGCGCAGCCTGGAGTCATTCCACTGTTTGCTCTGACTCGGTCTGTTCATCATTGCCTTCATTGTAACCCCATCAGAAGGACACAATGTTTGTCTGTGGATTATATGAAAACTGAGGTTTGTTTGTTTGTGAAACCACACGAAGCAACACCATGGATACAACATATATAAGAGTAATAACACTGTAATATTGTGTTTTCAAAGCACAGTCTGGTTTTGCGTCATGATCCAGGAGGCTCAAGAAGAAATATGTGCAGGTACAGAAGTCTCCACTCTTGTCACATAACCTTTCAGGAGTGGTTTGAGTCAGATTGTTGTGGTATTAAAGATCATTCATGCAAGTAATTCAAACTTTGAATATATCAGCACCAATTAAAAGAATATTCATTAATATTGTTGTTTAATAACTCATTTCTGACAATGAGTTCACAGCTCATTCCACTGAGAGTCCAGTTGAATGAAGATGCAAAATGTCATGAAGTTATGTTGTAATAAATATCTCATTATCTGTCTGACATGCATGATTTTACTCTTGGAAAAAATGTATTGCAATTCTCCAGGTGTGCTATATTAAACAGGTGAGGTGTTATGAGGAATGCAACTTCCTGATGTATTGGCTTCTTCTTTGGTATGCATTGTTGAGGACGGACCCAAACACCAATACCCTACACCATTACAGGATACAACTTGAAGTTTTATCTCAGAAACTAGCTAGTGGGAAATAAATAAAGATAGATCTGACCATATAATTGAAATTTAGAGAACCATTAATGCCAGTAAATTCAAGCACGTTCACACGAAAATCTTTCATTGATGCTTCCTACCCCAGGGACAGTCCGAGACTACAGTCAGTTTTATGCATATGCAATAACAGTACCCCTACTACGTATGCGCACCTCCGCCGTCGTATTTACTTCTTCTGTTCATGCACGAGTAACAAACATGGTGGCCTGACTCCTAGGCCGTATTCTGGTTTTATCACCCATTTCAGTGGTTTTTATAGTTGAGATTTACATCCAATAGCATTAAATTCATCATCTCGTCATCTGAATGTTGGGGACTCTCCATTGTGGTAATGTTTATAGTGTATTGTTCTCAAGAAACAACGCCATGTGCCATGCGATAACTACTCCACTGCGCCCCTGCACAAAAGAACGTTTATCCACTAGATGTAGCAGTTATATTGATAGTATGACTCCCCTGGACGTATTTATTACCACTTTAAAGGACTGTAAAACTACGATGTCTGAAAATAAATAAATAAAATACAAATTAAGTACTTTTAGTTAAATTTCATTGAAGAGCTGATAAGCACAGATTACTTGAAATGAGAACAACTGAGAGCAGATTATACCCGTGACTTTGTCTGTATTGCACCTGAAAACACGGGATTTTTCCACAGTGATATGAAGAAAGACCTATGAGACCTAATTCTCCTGAAAGAAGTTACATATTTTGTATGTAAAATGACTTTTCGCGTCCAGCCTGACGGGCAACGTGTCGCTACACGGCGCTCTGCCTGTGATGAAGGCATGTATTCCCGCAGCTCACGTCACTCTGCCTGCTGATAATAAATGCGGACGATTTGTTGCAATGGCTTCAAAAGCTGTTCACTTCAGCCACCGCAGCAGCCACTACAACTTCTGAACCTCCTCTCTCCATTTTTGTGACAGACTGAATGAGGTGAAGTCAGTACAGCATGTTAAAGGGACAGGCTACCTCCACACACTCAAAACCAACATTTCTTTTCTTTTTCTTTTTTTAAACACCGAATATACTGACATTGGCAAAACGACGTCAGTAATTTTCGTAAATTTTGTATTGGTAAATTTTTGGTTTATGACCCAGGCCTACCTCGTGCCCTCCAGTGAAAATCAGCAGATTACCCACAAGGTGGTGAGGTTCACTGCTATTACCCCAGTACATTTTACTTTCTGGTATCAGGTAGTGACAGTAATGCTTTAGTTAGGTAAACATTATTTGGTGTGAATGATCAAATTTCCATATAAAACTGAGGATACTTCTTTAAACACAATCAAGGTGACGTTTTATTAAAATTTTCAAAGTAAAAGAAGTGAAACAATAAATCCTTGTAAATTTACAGTAATATCTGAGGTAATAAATACGAGACCAAAACATAATTTGTTTCAGTATACTTTCAGCGAGAGACTGTGTCTGTCCTCTATTCAGATGTGAAAACATGTTTTTTTCTATCTTCTACCAATTTTTGCCGTGCTGTGCTATTTTTCAGGAAATTGTTCACCGATTTCAACCATTCAAACATCAAAACGTGCCACTTGTTCATGAGATGACTGCTTTGGCGTGCACTTTTTCATATCTTTAACCATTTCTGAACAAATCACAAAAAAAACTCCCAAAAAGTGTCACATACAAAGTGAATGGGATTGGCAGCTCATGGAGATCAAAGGACCAAGAGCAAAAAAAGTGTCACATACAAAGCGAATGGGATTGGCAGCTCATGGAGATCAAAGGACGAAGAGCAAAACAGATCATAGCAAGAAGATCAAAAGAGATCCCTGATCACGTCATTCAGCTTCTATCAGTGTGACAGTCCGGCTTCAGTCAGCTTCAGAATTCAGACAATTTCTTTTGGGTGCAGTTGCAGTTCTGGTCATCAAGTTTCATTATCGGAGTGTTGGCGCTTTTTCATTCGGCTAAGTGAATCCTCGAGAGTTGAACGTGAACACAGACAGTGAAAAGTGAAAACAGAGAGCAGGACAAATCTGGGTAAGGGTTTACACAGGAACTTTTCAGGTCTGTCCACACGAGAATGCCATTTCACATTGAGAAAGGACATTTTTAAACACAAGTTACAAAGTGGGGAAATTCTAAAATGCAATTATCTGTACTTGTAGACTCTTCCGCATTTTTGGTATATTTTGTGAGTCACAGCACCCCTAAAGGCCTGGCATGTATACTACATTGTGTTGAGCCGTATACATAATGGCTTGTGGACTGTTTTTGTATTTCCGAACCCCCAGGAGAAGAAAGATCGTTTGGGCTCGTGTGGACAGATGATGTTGATGTTTTATTTACTTATCTGATCAACTTCGTCATCATTTTCACAAAGAAAGATTTAGGAAACTGTTTAAAGGTTTAAATTTTGATATGTTACGACAGTAGAAATAAGAAAAATCTACTGTTTCCTCTGTTAGTTCATCTTAAAGAGTAATAACTGATTTAAAAAAAGTTGCTTATGACTTTCTAATGCCTTGAAGTCAGCGGTGCTGTTATATTGAAACTAAATGTTGTGGTCCTTTTCTGTGTCCTCAGCTTTGAGTCCCCTGCAACTTCATGTCTGTTACCATGGACGAAAAGCCATTGTTTGACGCCCCCAGGAAGACCTGCCAGTCGGACCGCGGGAGCATTCTGGCCTCAGAACATAAACTCTTCACAGTGGGGAGTGTCCTGAAGCGGGGGGCCACTGGAAAAGTGGTCAAATGCTTGAGAGTCAAGGACTCTAAGCCTGGGATTATCAAAATGATCAGGAAGCATCCCAATTACAACCAGGGTGTTAAGAGAGAGGTAGGTTCCACATTGCTTTTATTTTGACCTGTCAGAAGTTTGTAAACTAGAGCTGAAGTTAAAGAGAGCTGATCATTAATCCTCAGGTCCACCTACTGAAAAAACTGCGGGAGCTGGACCCTGAGGGAATCCACCTGGTGAAGTGGCATGAAGTCTTCCATGACAGGGCCTTCACTTGTCTCCTGTTTGAGTCGATGGATAGCAACCTGCTCCACTTCACGAAGAAAAGACCATCCTCTCGCTTGGGTCTGAACACCATTAGACTCATCCTGAAACAGGTGTGTTGAGCTTTGTTCTGCTCTACAGCAACACACTGGGTCTGATCCGTGTCCACATGAGCCACTCTGATCGCACTCATGCCTTCCAGGTGGCCTCAGGTTTGCAGTCTTTGAAGTCGAAGGACATCATCCACGCTAACCTGAAGCTGGAGAACGTGCTGGTAGTTAATAACAGATCAGAGCCTTGTAGAGCCAAACTGTTCGACTTCAGCAGCGCTCACGAGGTCTCAGCAGCCAGACAAGGCCGGTGCATTCAGGCTCTGCCGTATCGGTGAGCAACTATGACGCCTCGACACAAACCTTTGTTACTGTTCTTCAACTCAGACGGATTTTGATGTGCCTGTAAGTGTCACAAAAATTGAGTGAATGTTTGAAGTTGTGCTTGTTTCACTTCTTTCAGGTCTCCAGAGATAATTCTGGGTCTGCCGTATAATGCAGCAGTGGATGTTTGGTCCCTGGGCTGCATTGCTGCAACTTTGTACAACGGTGTTTTCCCCTTCCCTGGAAAGAGTCCATATGAAATGGTAATTAGGACAAAAGTCTCTACTATAAACGTCTCTTGTGAGGCGCTGACTGTGATATCAGCCAAGTTCACCATAGTTAAATTAATAGCAATAGGAAGACATGACATGATCGCTTTAATATTATGACTGGGTTTCCACACTAAACACTGGAGTCATATTGCAGTACATCCACATGTGATCAGATGTGATGTTTGTTGTATTTCCAGCTGAGGTACATGGTGCAGACCCAGGGACAGCCTCCAGATGACCTGCTCAACCAGGGACTCATGACATCCCAGTATTTCATCAAAGATGCTTCCAGCGGCTCGTGGAGGCTCAAGGTGATGTTCATTCAAAGTCTCTCTCGTGTGTTTTCTACACATACATCAGACACTGTGTGAAACTCTTCTGTTCTGCCTACTGTCTGTTCAGAGCCATGAGGAATATTTTCACGGGACAGAGTGTCCACCGACGGACAACAATAACAAAGTCTTGACCTCCATCGAAGACATTCTGACTGTAAGTGTTCTTTGTCACTGTGAAGTCACCTGTGAATGTTGCACAATGAAGACACCACCTGACCACAGCTGTTGTTTCTGCTTCCAGCTCAGCTCGCCAAGCTCACAAGGCCCCGAAGACCAATCTTTGTGCATGTTTATCGACCTGCTGAAAGGCATGCTCAAGATAGATGCTGCAGAGCGGCTGACTCCTGATCAGGTGCTGCAGCATCCTTTCATCAGAATGCAGCACCCTGTTTCTATGGATCTTCCCGGTGAAAAGTAAGGAAATACGCTGACTTTGCATGTCTTAATGAGACACTCTCTCCATGAGTTAAGATTAACACGCAGTCGCCTGCACGAGCAGGAAGATTGTGGAAATCAGTAAAGGTTCATGTTCTCACATGTGATTGGATGTGACTGATGGGGTGATTCTCTGTGGTGCACTGTCACATCAAACCCACACAAGGTGGAGACTATAATGAGTGAATTATCTCCTTATCAAATGACAGAAAACCTGAAGCAACTCCGGGGACGTCCAGGAGCAGTCCTGACTCCAAGGTCAACCCCACCAAGCAGAGCTTCAAGAGAAAGTTGAGCCAAGACCCAAGGATAGAACCTAACAGAAAGAGGATCCGTCTGTCCCCTGGTTCATCCTGTGACACTTTAAGAATATTTGTGCAAGGCTGTGAAGACTGTGTGAGGTCCCAGAGCGACACCAACAGCAAGAGGGTCCATCTGTCCTCTGGTCCATCCTCCTCTGCACAGAGCGACGCTTCAAGTTGGGTCAAAAGAAAATCTGAGCAAGACTTTGAGGACTGTGTGAGGCCCCACAAGCGGCGCCGATAAAACCAAGAGCAGCAAACACTGCAATCAACTGCTATTATCGATTCATTATCCATACTTTGTACAATAAAAAAAAAGAAAACTACATCTTCTTCATTACTCCATCATTTTTTTCTCAATTATCTGTTAGTGAAGCAATGTTACCTGGTATATATGATATGATTCTGAATATGATGTGGTAAATCTGATATGGAGACAGACTTTGTGTCACTGCATTATTTACATTTGTATTTACAATGTTTATTTATTTAATGTATGAGCATGGCAATGCCAAAAACCACCTGCAACCACAAAACCAGAGGGACAGCATCGAAAACAGTGAATGAATGATTTAATTTGGTGACATTTTCAGGGCAAAGTTGAGGGACTTTGAATTGAGCAGCGAGCAGTGTTGGTCAAGTTACTTGGAAATAGTAATAAGTTATTGATTATGTTGTTTGTCTCTGTGCATCCATTGTTCGCTCATCCTCCGGAAGAATAGGGTTGGGGTGAACCCCTGCACTGCAAAACCTCTGGACTTCAGAACACTGATGTCCGGTCCGGTAACAAGGACAAGTTACCGCGACCACACACAGCACTGCACCACCCACGAACAGTTAGCGAGCTTTTGTATGGGCAGCATTGTTGGATGAGCCTGAAGCTAATACATGTATGTCTTTATTTTCTGTGTTTTCTGATAAAGCTGCATCTGTTTGCGTACACGCGTGAACGTCGCGTTCAAGCGCAATCCCATCCGAAGCCCCGGATTCCACCTCCGACACCAGAGATCTGGTTTAGCTTTCCGAAGCTAACTTCGATCCCTGTGTGGTGGAGAACCGAGTTTCGTACCCGAACCCTCGCCAGAGCTTTTCCTCCTCTCTCCTCTTTTCTCTCTCTTCACTGGCCTGCGCGCGCCTCCCGTCCGCTCGTGGTATCTAATCTCAGTGAGATACACACACACACACACACACACACACACACACACACACACACACACACACACACACACACACACACACACACACACACACACACACACACACACACACACACACACACACACACAGACACATCGCCATATTTAGCTTTAGCATCCGGACCGCTAACTTGTGCCGCTAAACCACCTCCACACGATCACCAGCGTTCTAACTGGATGTTCCGACATCCAGCAAGAACTCCGACTCCGGGCCGGACTAGACAACTCTGTCCGTTCATCACGTGACCTCAGAGAGTGCCTGTGGTCGCCTCTGTAACCCAAGGGAAACTAAGCCGCCATTTTGGTTCATTATAAACAACACCATAGCCGCCATCTTGGATGAGGACCCAACTCAACTCATCACCTGATGGACGTTCGAAGTCACTACACCCACTCCCACTGACCCTCCAAGGACCGCCGCCACCTGGTGGTGATTGCTTGTTTACCAGATTTGACCTCCCTGTTAGATGACGTTTGTTACTTGATTGTGATGATTTCTGACACGATTTCCAAATTATTCATGAATGAATAATAAATGGCTGTTAACTGAATTTATCGATTCCTCGTAATTATTATGTATTTATTGTTGACAATTCACTGGTTTGTAACAGTCTGTGCTCAAATCTCACACCTTCCTTGTTATTTAAGGTTGTTTTATTTTGCACGGGAATATTAACTTAAATAACCCTTTTTACAAACGAGATTGCTATTTTGATATTAGCTATTTCCGGTTTAGCTCATGGTGCTCCAATTTCATTATTATTTACTAAATAATCAATTCATTCAAATTAATAATTTTTCATTAATAAATTATTTTTGATAATTTATCAACTTTTAAGTGATTATTCAATTACTCTCGGAGTTGTTACTGAGTAAATGACCCTTTTTCATAAATTACTCCCAGTTATTTATTACTTTCAGTACTCTATTACTTCCAGTAATTTTAATGCTAATAACCAATCATAAATCCCAACTATGTCTATGAGAAGGTAATCCAGTTGCTGTACTGATGACTTATTTTTCAAAAGTAATTAGCTACTTTAACAACTACGTTAAAAATGTACAGTTCAAAAACCTCTATGAACCTGTTTTGTTTGTTTCAAACTAAATTCTGCTTGATGTACATTGCATCAAGCAGAATTCATATTCAATGCAACAACTTGAATAAAAATCATTCCACAAAGGGCAGTGTATAGGATTGCCAACCATCCCTTGAAAAACGGACTTGTCCCATATACGCAAACAAAAGCCCGCGTCCCGTATTAAACTGAAAAGGAATGCACTTTTTCCTGTATTACCGTGAAAATCAAAACTCGTCTGTCAAATGTCAATGGAATTTATGGCAAACAGGGCACTTTACATCAAAACTTACAGAATGTATTCCACCGTTGCTCCTGCTCTGTGACCAATGAGCTGACAGTATACTCACACAAGTATGACAACAGAGAATCCCTCTTATCTCATTGATTGAGGTACAGTCACTCATGACCAAGATACCGGAAGACCACAGACAAGCGCAAAGCAGCATAGTGACAGACGTGAATAATGTACCCTCGACCAGCCATGCTCCTCTAAAATAAACATAAGAAAGGCTGCAGAAATACAGGGAGGAATGAGAAGAAATCAACATATAAAGCAATGCACTCCGTGCCGGAGCACTTTTTGATCCACTGCTCTGCATCTGAAGATCTCCTTCAATGACATGGAGAAGATCATTGAGCAGATTTGTCTAGTCGGCAGGTAAGAATGAAACAACTGCCAGGGTAGTGATAAACCATGTTTAATATTATAATTAATACAATTAATAGATAATATATCCAAATTATATATATACACACACACACACACACACACACACACACACACACACACACACACACACACACACACACACACACACACACACATATATATATATATACATACAGATAAATACACAATCATAAACTTACTTCAGTGTTGCAAATATGCATTCATTCATACAACAGTTCATATACTTACTATATGGATGGATAAATAAATGATAAATCAAGTAAACTATACAGTCAGTCAAAATACTATACAAAATTATAAATATAACCAATATGATTTTTTTCCAATTATTCACCACTTTAAATGACCAATGGAAAAATACATCTCTATGGATGAGCTTCATGAGGAGTGTGTGACTGCAAAGAGCCTTCTGGAGAACCTCCCCACAGAACCTAAACTACAGAACCTCACTACAGTACTTCATTACAGAATCTCACTACAGAACCTCACTACACTACCTCACTGCAGAACCTCAAGTCACTCATCACTCATTACCTCACTAAATCACTCATCCTCAGCCTGCGGTCCAGGTTTAGCCATTTTGAGACCTCGTGTTGAATATAGAACTGATCGAGGAAAGAGTATATTCCTTCTGTATTGAAGGCTACTTTGTTAAATGAGAGATTGGGAAGGGGGTCAACAACTTTTCCGAGAGGCAATCTGGGTGCAGACTTTTTTTAAGTTGACTGAAGCAGGTGTTTATGTTTATGTCCCAAAAACTACCACAAAAAAAAGAAAGTCCAGTGACAAATTAATAATTCCACTGAAGTTCGGTGTCTTCTCGACACAAAGCAGTTGGATATAAACTGGATGTGATGTGTGTGGATATCTGGACCAGTGATGCTGTATTGGCGCTATTTGCTGGCGAATGTGTCCGCACTGGATTCACTTGGCTTTTTTGGGGTTTTTTCAGGAAAAACCTCCAGCTGGCCCTGTGTGTGGAATTACACCCCAGGATCCATGCGGGGCAGGCTCACAGAAAAGAAAACAGCTGTCAGACAATGAATTACTGTGCTTTCCTGAGGAATGGACGAGGAAGCTGGGACACACACACACACACACACACACACACACACACACACACACACACACACACACACACACACACACACACACACACACACACACACGTACATATACAGTATAGCCCGGTATTATTGGCAAACTCGTTTATAATCAGAAGCTTGTGATGAACAAATTTCACACAAAATTATGACACGCACTGCATTTCCTGGTTGAACTGAAGGCGTGCACCTTGTAAAATGTTCTTTCTTTAACTCCACAAAACATAAAACTCATCAGAATTTACCCCTGCATATAAACAGCATCATGTTCACAGCTTAAAGCTGAGAGAGATGAGGGGGAAAAAAAAAAAAAAAACCCAGACTTTTCAAAAATGCTGTTCTTTTTCTGGCGGTGACTCTAAAAGGCTCAGTCTGGCAGCGGCATGACTTTGCAATGCAAATAGAGCACATCCTCAGACTGACCCTTGTGAACCGAGCGGGCGGCTCCACAGAACGACCTCAGAGCCTGCAGGTCTCAATGCTGCCTCAGTCTCGCACATGACTGGGAGAGACCAAGGCTCAGAGAAGAAGAAGAGGCGCTCAGAGGAGCTCGGGCTCCACGACACGTGTCCAGCTGTGTGTTCAAGTTAAACGAATCATGGCACTAAATGTGTTCAGAAAACATCCTGTGTTTTAGCTGCACTGTCTGGAAGAACAACAAATCCCCGGTTGATTCAAGTAGCTACATTATTTGGAATTATAAGGGCACAAATTGATAATCATGACCCCTCAGACTTGACACACGTACTTTGGCTGCTTCGACTCGGTGAACGCTGCTGGAACAGGGTCGTCTTAACTCCAGCCAGAAAAGTGAGATATGGAGCTGGCAGGACTCGGTTTTTAAGAATCCAAAGCAAATGCAACCAACATTAACTTAATTGTTCACGTATGCGCAATTTCTCAGTTGCATGTAAGCAATATCAATGATTAAAACCCTACGTCATAAATGTGCTGCCATGTTGAGTGACTCATGGTTCTGGTTCTTTTACAACAGACGATCATCCTGTTGAAATGATTGAAGCCGGTTGGACTTTAACTACACATCATGCTCGATCTCTCTGATAGGAAACAGGGTAGTCGAATCAAGAAGTTCAAACTGCGTAGTTGTTTAGGCAGCGAGTCAACTCTAAATCATAGTTTTTCCACCACAATCCTTTGCACTTGGTGTGAGGTGGTTTTCCTTCACAACAAGCTGTCTTTGGTTTGCGCCGAACATGCTGGATGTTACTGTGGCCAAACGGCTCTTTTCTCTGATTTATTTGTCCAGATCGCTTTGTTCCAGTAAGCTTTTTGGTTCGCCTTTGTGCAATTTGGTTCTCATGTTTATTTTGAACTGAAAAAAGTCTTTTCCTATAAGTTTTTCACGCAGGTCAAATTTGTGGAATCTCCCACCGACTGGAGACGGGGGCACGTGACGTCTCACCTCATGTTTTCACTTTCACTCAAACTTTTAGACCTTGACAAATAGACAGCTGGTTAAAAATGTATTCTCTTTACATTTCCATCCATCTATTGATTTTTGTCAGACTGCATTGCGCTGGAGTCAATCCCCGTTGACTGATTCATCCTGGACACATCACCAGTCCATCACCAGGCCAACACACACAGAGAGGCACGACGACACACATACAATAGCATCTACAGGCAATTACAGAGTCACCGACTAACGGGGTGTATTTTCTCTGGATGTATCTGTAACTGAATATCTGAGCTCACGCTGCCCAAGAGGACTATATTACAGCTACCAAAGCTCTCGGGATCATGAAGACATGCGGTACATGTGACAGTGGCATAAGATCGCCCCTATTAGCTCAACATCATTCGGAGTGGCGTATTTTTGTGGATGCCCGATGCTGCTCTGAGGAGTGATATTGTTAAGTAACTAAGCAATTGATTTAATTTGCAAGTTTTTGAATTGTGGGATGAGGAAACCATTAACTAAAAGATATTTAGATGAATGGTAAGCTAAATGCACTTCAGTGACAGTGGACAGAGGATGCAGGTCTGTGACATGTACAGTGAGTGATTCTGAGATAGAGCACTATTCAACATGGCAACATGTTGTAAACAAAAATGACCGTATCAATACCACCACCAATTAACCAAATTTAAAAATTTAAAAAACACAAAGAAAATCTAAGCTGGACGAGGACCTGCTCAAAGACCTCCAGGCCTTGGATCTATCTGCTTTAGTGATGGTGGATACTTTTCTCCACAAACTCCCACCCTGTGTACTTATCAGACAGGTCGTATGCTTATGTTCTAAAATTGTGGTTCACCTGTGTGCTGAAATGGAATATAGAAATAATAATCAAATCAACACTCCATCTATCTCGACGCACCGTGTGGCTCTGAAAAGAAAATCAATCTCTCTTTGCTGATGAGTTTTCTACGTTTTTCTCCGCCCCACAAGATTCACCTCCCACCGACTGGATTTAATTGGAAAGTAATGAAATTTCTTTTTAAAGAAATGATGGAAGCTTATGAGGATCCTCTCATCAGGGAGATACAGGATAGTCTTATCTCAGTTTGGTGTCACGGAAGCGTGGAGGGTCTGGATCGGGCTACTCCAATTCAAACGAGAAATGTCTCGTTCTTTCACAGTGCCCTTGTATGAAATTACCTGGTTTTTATATCAGCTCCACCATCTGGGTCCTATTACCTCAGCAACTGCTGAGCCAGTCTAAATGGTTTCATTTGTCTCTGAGAGAAAAATATAGTGGTTTACCCAGAAGAGGTAATGTTTGTTATATTGGGCTGGTTTTATATGCACTTCAAATTGCTCAGATCCCATTCAGCTGTACCCTTTCCCTGGAAACCTATTTTAAGGTTGATAGCAGAAATGATCATGAAATGTCTGTATTTCGCAGGGAACTAAACAGGAAATGTGCCAGCAGCTCTGGTGACAAATCCCAAAATATCTTTCAGATCACCCGCATGCTTTACGGCCAGCATCATGTGTTTTATCTCCGTATTTCGGGAGGATGCAGTCAAGTCTACAGCTATGCAGATTTAAAGCAGCTATTAGTGGGCTGAAGAATGCATTTTCATGCGGAGCAGCTGTTACATTCAAAGCAGCGGTGGGCTGCATTAGAGCCAAGGATGTCATCTGTTTTTGGGGAAAGACAGTTACAGAGTCGGGGTCAAAGAGCCACAGCAACAGGCAGGATGAGCCGTGACAGCCAGTCAGAAAGACTTTTCCCAGCTTTAAGTTAAGTGCCCACAGAAACCATGAAAGAATAATGACAAATGAAACTAAGGGAAATATCTGAAATCAAACATTTAATATGTCAGCTGTACCATCGCATGGCAGAGCATGACAAGAAGGAGACATTTCAGTTCAAACTAAAGGCTTTGAGTCCTTTTTTTCCCCCCCTTTGCTTTGCGAGCATTGTTGCTTTACGAGTGGGAATGTCAACCCATTTTGTGCAGACATGAATCATTGGAAGGATCAGTGCAACAATTTTTGCACAGTCTTCTCTTCCAGTGGTGTCCTGAGGCTGATGATTGATGCACATATAAATGCATACTGATAGCTATTAAATGCATAAATTACAGACTTAATGATTCATTGCTTATTTTAGAGGGTGACATCATTTGTGGATTCATGACCAGAAACATTGAGTTCAATACTATTAAGCATGTGATGTCCTGAAAAACACATTGAAACTTGAGGAGACATTTTACATTTATTGGTTTGAGATGTTTTTTCCACACTTTATTACAGATCTATCCTCACATGTACTTCTCCATACCATATTGTATTCGGCTGTGGCTCTTAAAGTTCAGAATGTGTTGTTAAAAAGATCTGACAAAACAACAATCATGCTACTAAACCCAATAGCTCTTTCCAAATTATCAAAGTAATACCTCTTTGCACCACAAGGTGGTGTAGTGAGAACTATCGTAATTAATAATTTGTTATTACATAATTTTTTGCATTTTCGCTCCAGAGAAGTTTCACATCTACACAGCAACATGCTGAAAACGATGTAGTTTACATGTCAGACCAGGAATTGATGCTGTTGGTTGTTTTATGTAATGAAACCACACACACGCGCAGAAAACAATACACTTTAAACATCGACAATGGCAAGGACACAGACAATCGCGCTGACAGACGACCAAGTTGGTTTGCTATTACAGTGACCCAACTATAAAACTATCAAGGACTGGACTTGGATTCATGATACTGGATGTAGCCATTGTGATTATTGTCCATCTACTCCAGCATGTACAGAGGAAATATTTGCTACAGACATGGTGTGCATGTGCAGCAGTGTTCAAAAGTTGCACCTTCGAAGCTGTTTTCAAACAGTTGCATTTTCAGTGACTGAAAACCGTTGCAACGCTGCAAAAGTTTTCCAATTTCACTTAAAAACATGGTCGTGTAAACAGGACTGGTCGAAGGAACAATAATCGCAACCTGGTTTTAACATGTACGCATAATATTGGAAAGCATAAATATTTCACAAGGGTGAAGTTTTGTATTTTCAGCCTCTTCTTTCCCCATTTCTACATCAAGCTGTCCAATTATTGACTTTTTGCTTGATGAGTACAGATCCATAATGTAACTACCCACGAGCCAAAACACTGTAGAATCTGCGGGTCTTATTCCTGCAGATGAAAGTTGATTAACTGCCCGCCATCTGCGCGTTTTCGCACTCTATAAACTCCATCAGTTTTGTTTCACAATTCTTGTCTTGCTGATATTGAACAGGCATGTTTAATTAAGGCTCTGCGAGTCACATGAGCCTGTTCATTCATCTGATACCTGAGAGAGTGGTTTGTGTTTGTCGTCAAATTCTGCCGACAACACTTAATAATGTCCCTGAAGCACATGATCGTCATGAAACATTACAGAGTAATGGTTGCGTGAAGGCAACAGTGCGCAATCAAGCCATCGCTGCCTATAAATATGTATCAAATTTATTGTAATTCACACACCTCATTACCGCTGTTGTTGCTCTTTTGGTTCAGCTCATCTTGAAAACACACTGACCTGCAGAGTAATAACTGTAAAATTTTATTTGGCACATTCAGTCTCTCCCTCGCTGCCAGCTGGATTTATTATTAATTATTAACTATTAATCGCCATTGTTGCTGCATGCTACCTATTTATTGGGACAATGAATGTATATGTGACAACCACAATAACACATTGATCACTACAAGCCACAATGCATTGAGACTTTAGCTCAAACGCGTGAGCACACGATACAGTCGGTAAGTTCAGGTGCCTTCACTTTACACTTTTACTCCATCAAATTCTAACGGCTTTAGTAAACAGTTCTTCTGCACACGTAGGAGTCGATAGACATTAACAACAATGATCACGGCATGATTCCCCACATCCATATTCTCCTGGGACTTGGTCATTTTATAGTTGAGAGTCACCCGGAATAGCAATCCCTCTTTGTTGTCTGTCCATATGAAAGTCCGTGTGCCCATTCGTGGCCCAACAACAAAACGACATCAGTTTTCAGCATTTATGACGTTCCATTTTGCTTTACTTTATGTACATTTAACAATTAAAATACTCACCAAAGTGTCATAGTCCAGTACAAAGCACAAAACTCTGTTGAGGCAAATGACAAGGCAGAATTGAGCGAGAGCGTAGATCTACAGGAGAGCGAATAACAAAACTGAGTGGAAAACAATATGATTGTGTGTGTTGGTGGGTAGTTACAAAGATAAAAAAATATTTTTGGGGGCATAGAATAGATTTTTGTTTTCTCAGATTTAATGTTTCTTTGCTCAAGTTTTATTTCTGTGCACAAATAGAATCCCCATACTTTTCTGGGAAGAAAAGGCAAAAGCAATGTGTTTTCACTTGAAATGCTGGGTTCCTCCATTGTGTGCATCGTCTGCACAAATATCCTGCTGCATCAAACTCGGTTCCAAAAAGTCAATGCTGACCTAAAAATGGCAGGTATAAAACCTCCCTCAATGTTCGGAATGAATTAGCCGTTAGATTAGCTCATGCTTCATGTTAATTCCTCCCATCATTCATTGGCCTTGTACCCTGCTGTATTCATGAGCCAGACATCTTCATCTGTCTTGATAATTGGTCCAGAGAACAAAATGTCCAACCTTTGATTTTGTTCCTTTCATCTCTTGCATGGCCATCTTTTGCCTATTTGCAGCAAATTAAGTGCTATTGTGCAGCTTATGAACATTATAAAGTAAAATTCGGGCAGAGCATCCAGTACCAGTTCCAAGCAGTGTTGATAACTAGCTGGTAAGTTGTGAAAAAACAGTGTTTTAAATGTGTGACAGCCTTCAGCTGATTATCGATGACAGCATCAATAAGAGATATAATCTGAACTCTTCAATCAATCTCTCACTCATCTACTCAAAAACACATTTTTTTTTACAAGCTTTTGGTTTTTCATCCGATTGGTGGCACAGATACCATCTGCTGAAAAAGCACAGAGCAGAGGTAACATATGTGACATACAGTATATTGTGTATCAAACGTGCAAAATGATACTTACCTGACATGCTTTAATAAGATGAACAAAGGACTCTCTCTCTTTCTCTCGCCCCGCTGTGAGAGAGGAGACTCATCTGTCCTAAGACTTATATAAGATAAACCTGCTAACCTCAATGACTCTAATCTCCCAGACGAGAGGATCACCTTCCCTCCCTGCACTCTCTCACCTTCTCTCTCTCTCTGTCTCTCTCTCTCTCTCTCAAGCCCCTCTTTTATGATCAGCCTCATGTCTCCTCCAATCTTCAGTCCTTTTCCACCTTGCTCCCAGTCTTTCCCTCCCACCTTCACTTAAGCCAGGTACATGAATCACCGTTTGTTTAATTCACTCTCTGTTTCCCCACCGCAGCGTTAGCCGAGGTCTAAACTCACAGGAGTTGATAAATCTTCAAACTGCAGCAATCGGCTCGTCACCATTCTCACTGACCGCTGGTGTTGACCCCTTTTGTCTGTGTGTCTCTTTAGGTTTCTGGTTTCGTTTGGGTTTCCAGTAAGCGCCCGTCTATTGTGGGTCAACAGAGCAGTGTAACGCTGCGGCTGAGATGTATTAGATTTCCTTTTGTTTGACGCCTTTTGCTGCGAAAACTTTCCCAGCTTATCTCACGCATGCTTGACGAGCAGGTCGATGTTGTGACAGCGCGATACATCAACAGCAAATACGGAATATGATACTGCACGATATTCCTTTCTCTGACGTTGATTTAAGATTTCAAGAACGAGTCACAGTTTGAAATCCAACTAAAATTTCCTCATTAGCTATATTATTCGATATTGAATGGAAAAGCTTGGAATCGGACTAAAATAGATCTGTAAGATATTGTTTTGGTGCAGCATTGGTGTATTTTTGACACAAATACAGACAACTGAAAAATTGTTGTGTCCTACTGCCTTTCTATTGGTTATAGGATCCATGGCGGTGTAATTCGGCCATGTTGTGATATTCTCTTTAAAATAGTCTCAGGTGGTCACACAGCCATGACGTCGGCTGTCCATGCACTTGCCTCACTTTCCAATAGAAAAGCACATAATCAAAGACATCATCTTGAGTGTTTATATCCCATCCAAGGCAGCTAAAACGATCGAAATCCACATCATTTGCTAATTTGGATCCCCGTCGTTCGTTCTATGATGCTCTGCCACTACCATACCTGTTAGTTGCTCATGATTGCCCAGCCATTTGGGAAATTAACTTTATGTTCATTACATTACATTATATTCACTTCTAAGAATTAATTTTATTCATATTTGTTCTGCAGCTCACAACTCGTATCCTGGACTTTGAAGCAAACTCTTACTGCCATTGACTCATTCAGGGCAGCATGTTTGAATTAGAGCATGATCATTTCTGTCATTTTAGATATTTTCTCTACAAACACTTGAGACAGAATCTTTAGAATGTTTTAGTTTGGTTCCAAATGTAAACCTGCTAACAGCTAACTGTGCTAAGTATCAGCTTATAAACTCCAAAGAGATGATACCAGCTCAGATCTGCACACGTCACCAACCTTTTTTTTCGAGTAAATAATATAAACAGTTAGATCGACTATCATTTCAGTAGGACTATTAGATTTAACAGGGTCAGAAATCAGAAGGCAGCTGAAGAGATTTCAAAGATGAAACAAGGCTGCTAATGAGTCGATGTCACTCAAAAAAAAAATTCACTGCATGGTTGGAAAAACTGAATGATGATTGTAGCCATACATGCCGGTCTGTCCAGGTCCAGCGGTGAGTCTGAGCTGACGGACGACTTGCTCCAAGCAGGTTGTTGTTCGGAGGTGTTGACAGCGGCGAAGCAGACCAAACTCGGATGATGGTTTAGTGCGCTGTGATGTAGGTCCAGCCGCCTGTAACCTGCAGCTCAGTTTCTCTTTATTCGTCCCGTGATAGATGTTTCACTACCGTTTGTACAAACTCACAACTCCAGAATTTGATTATCCCACACAATCCCAATGTGTGTGTGTGTGTGCGTGTCTTGTTCCCTCTGCTCAGTGTTACTCCACACTTTTTGAAGATGTGAATAACATGATTCTGCCATGTTCTTATTAAAGCGCTTTCAGGGAGACCGTGCCACATGGGAAACTGAAACAGCGTGTTATATATTGGCTGCGGCGGCCATCACTCCTTAACCAGCGGACTGGACTGGAGACTAAACCTGGACCCAGTTTGGTGAAGCTCCCCTCCAAAAGATTCCTCATTTTTCCGTGAATGCTTTTTGTCTGGAAAAAGCTCTTCACAGAAAAAAATGGGAAATGGGGGGGGGGCAGAGAAATCCCCATGAAGCCAGTCTGTGCAGTGGAAAATCCATCAGAGATGAGTTGGGACGAGGAGCATTGGAGGATGAATGACAAGGCTTTGATTTAAAGGTAGACAGGTGAGAATGAAGACGTTCACTGCTGTACCCGCTTCGCCACCGGCTCGCTACAGCACGGCGGGAGCCTTTCACAGCACGCACTTCAAACTTTAACCTCCCCTTCAATTAAGAGGGCCGCTTCATTTCATCTTAAATCAAGGACCTGTGATTTAGCTCCTTTGGCGCCGTTACATCAATCTGACTTCTTTAGAGCAAACCACAAAGTAGATGGGCTCTTATGAGAGGATTAAGGAAAGTCACGGTTGAAATAAAGGCAGAGAGACACAAGATTTTGACAGCAAATAAATAGTGCTGCTGGCGGCAGGTTGCGTGACTTTGACTTCACACTTCAAGGGATTTGTGGCTTTACGTGGATCATATTTAGCCTCAACTGATAACAACTTCACCCTCAGTTTCTGTCAGATACTGAGACGAGTGTCAATGAATAGTCCTGATGAGTGATTTACTGAATCCTGTGTCATTTTTTATCTGAATAGGTTGAGAAGAGAAACGCCATTACAACGTCAGGAGCTGGTTTCAAGATTAATGTTAACATTTCACTGTGGAAGGGAATATATATATATATATATATATAAATTATTTACAATATAAATTATTGTAAATGTTAAAAGTAATTCATTTCTCTTGTCTTCTTTTAAAGCAAATGTATTTTGTGACAGAATTTGAAGGGAAACAGCAGAAGCTACAATTGATCTTCACAGTACACGATTAGCATGATTTTAATCTGATATCTATTGAAATATAGGAATCACGTTTTACATAAATTGTGTAAAATATAACCTTTTAGGACTGAGGGTGATTATTGGTGCTATGGCCTCTCTGTAGGCATGAGCTCATTTATACATATATTGTTGGAATTTGTTTCTTTTTGTTGGTATTCAAGAGGAAATTTTCCAGTTTGTCAAATTAAATGTACTTAAAACTTGTTATTTTTCTGAGGGGGTGGGAGATTAAATTGATTATTTGTTATTGTATCCACTCTTCACCAGTCTTCAGATTAATATTTTCTATTTGTACTTTCTTAGCAATGCTTCTGCTCATGATTTTGATCTATTTTATTTTATAACATAGCATATTTGGCTTGTCATTTATTCATCACACCTCGGAACAGCATTGTCCTCCATGCCACTGGTGGAAATAAGCTACTGTTGAAATTATAACATAGAGGGTTGACTGTACAGAACGACATTTTTTAGTAAGAAATACCTTTAATTTTACATACAACAGATACAGATACAACAGTGACATGAATCTAAAAGGATTTAAGACTGTGTTTTCGCATTTTTTTTTCTTCCAAGGGTGCTGTAAACAGCACTCAGCTGCCAGCATGTAGACTCAGAGAGTTATTGCTCACAGTCATGGTTCATCGTGTCTGTACTAGCCATGAAGAGCGCTCTTCCTAAAGCCATTTCAAGGTTAGTAATAGGGGATAAAAGCTTGTCACTGTTTCCAAAGTTCGCCTAAAGATAATAATGGAGTCGCAGCAGTCGGAGGTAGTCATATCAAGCTGCTGTCCTTCAGAGCTTCTGTGTCCAAATAGGAGCTGGGTTTTAAAAACACTGGAGAAAAAACCCCCAAAAGAAACATGCTACTGTGGGCATGTGTCTGTACATGCATCCCTGTTTCATCTCCGCCTGCCAATCATTTCCCTTGTTTGCTCAGATTAATGAGCCGTAAATGCGCTTAAGTGAAGGCAATAATGCCCTGATCATATCGGCTATATATAGCACCCTGTCGAGCAGGGGATCTCTTCCTCATTGTATGTTTCCCTCTCTATATCCCTCAGTATCTAGGCCAGTTTGTCATGTGATCCGTGTGACCGTCGGCTTTGTTGTGACGAGTTTTATTTCAGTCTGACAAACAAAGTTGGACTCTGGTCACCGCTCACCGTGGCTGCATTTCTGTGAGAGGGCTGGTCATGGAGGGAATTTGATGAGCAGGCAAAGACATTCACTCTCCAAAAGCAATAAAGTCCCTTTTTTGGAAGGGGGTGCAAATCCCCCCCCCCCCCCCCCCCCCCCCACCCCTGCATACAACAACAGCTCTTTCTGGCAGCAGCAGGCCCGTTCTGGACTGGTTTGTCTCTGGCTGGGCCTGTCGGGCCCAGCAGGCCACTCTCAGAATGAACGAGCCAACGTATGACTCACATCAGTGAAAAGAGACACTGTGACTCGTCTGTGAAAGAAAAAAAAAAAAAAAGAACAAGAAAAGAAAGAAATCTGAAGTTAATGTACAAATGAGCAATTTCTCATGCTTGGCTGAGAAGGTTGCTGCCTGGACCAAACGGGGTAGTAAACTTGATTTAGGCTCCGGTGAATAATGAGAAACATTACAAATCTGGTTTTCAGATATTTTATTTGAAGAAAACATCTTTAACCTTTTGACCCATTGGACACATAACATAATATAGCAAAAAAAGCTATCAAGAACATATCCTTTGAAGCCCGATCACAGATTCAACAGCACCGCAACACCTGCGGTGTCTGATACATTTATAAAAATAACAATCATAAAAAATATAATATACATGACAAGGATCTTTTTCTCTCTTTTGCTTTATTTCCAACGCATGATTTGCAAAAAAAAACAAAACAAAAACTGCATGAAGAACAGACGTCTGAGACGGCGCGTACAAGACGATGCAGTAACCCACAATCTCTAACCGATAGGCACGAACACTAAATCTGCAGCGAGCTGGTCGGCTGTGAGGACTTCACGGAGTATAAAAATGGCGAAACACACTGCCTGCACAGTTCAAACCGAGGTGAGAGTCATCGAGAAGAAAACAACTGTACGGAGCAGCTGTGCGAGACGAGAGGACGAGAGCTGCTTGTTGACGTTGAGGGCCGAACCTGCCTCTTCATGCTCGGAGATCCCCTTGTTTCTACCCGCCTTCATAAAGCTCGCAATGATATAAGTGTGCTGTGAAAGCTGCTAGCGCGTAATCGTATATATCTGTACAATTGAATAAAGCAAAATTTTTTTTTTTGTTTTGTTTTTTTGAAAGCATTGTTAAAGCAGCCTCGCAGATGAAAGATAAGGTGCAACTTAAAGATTCTCCTGGAGCTGCTGTGAATGTGGTTTTCTTCACTTTCCACTTTTACTTGATAATGAAATGATTAAAACAAAACTTAAAAACAAAATAAACACACACAGCAAATGACACCAGAATGCTTTGAGCTGCAGGACCGTCTATCATGTTTGTAAATCTGATGTCGCCGGAGACCGTGTATACAGTAAAGCACAGTAGCCCTCCAGAGATATACCCCATCACCAGCTGCACCCATCTCTCCAGACTGACTCGCTCTCTCCCCCTCTGGCTCTCAATCATTTTCCTTACTCTGTTTTTTCTTCTCTGCTTTCCTTCTCTTTAGAACTCCGAAGCATCAAATCATCCAGATCAACATGTGTGCTCATTAGACGCGGGGGGGGGACGACCACCGTATTATTTGGCACTGCGGTTTTTTTTTTTTTTTTTCCTGAAGTCTGAGCAGTGTGCCTGGAGAGAAAACCCTTAGATCAGGTTCAAGCCCTTCAGCAGCAGCTGAGGAATTCTCTGCAAGGGTGCTACAGCAAACAGTGTCTCATCATCTGAGGTGTCTCTTCAAATATGCTTCTACTGTAGGATGAACACACACACACACACACACAGGATGTGTTGAAATGTGGGGGGACTCTCCGTTAGCCTCACCTAACTCCGTCTCTTATCTATATTTATGATTTACTTCTCGGAGTAATGAGGGGAGAAAAAGAAGCGCCGCTGCACAAAAATGTGGAGGAAACACTGATTTTGTTTTGTAGTTTTGATTGATGGACAGACAATTTGACCTCTGTTGCAACAGCAAAATCAATCGGAGACAATATAACACCACTCAAGAGAGGACTTGCACACAAAATATATGAACCTTGGGGAAAGGAAAAAAAACCAAAAAAAAAACCAATCATACATGTGACTGCTACATCGCTGAAAAATCCACAGTAATGCATGGTGCTATTTTTTTTTTTTTCAACACTGTGCATGATTTCACAAAATACATTCACAAGGGTGCTGCTGTCCTGTGTGCCTCACTATAAACAGAGTGGGGTCATATGGCCTGCTCATTCTTTTCTCTGCCTGCTGAGAGGCAATAGGCACTTATAAACACACTTATGTTCACATATACAAATAAACATTACAATAGCTTTTTTTTTCACGATTTTTCTTTTCTTTTCTTTCTTTTTTTTTTTTTTAACCCTTCCCGTTAAAATCGGGTTTTGAAGTTACAAACGATTCAAAAAAAAAAAAAAAAAAAAAAAAAAATCTTTGGTCTGCAAACAACCAGAATAATTTTCAAAACGTGAGGCGAAGATGTCAGTTTGTTATCGGCACCTTGCCTCAGTTCAGCTGGTCCGGGGTGCTGATTTACAAGCCCTGCATACACGTTGTGTGTGTGTGTGTGTGTGGGAAGACACACACACACACACACACACGCACACACGCACACACGCACACACACACACACACACACACACACACACACACACACGCACACACACAGCCCTGAATGTTTTGCTGGAGTCGCTGTCAACCTCAGGACTCTGCTGCAGCCCCTCCGTCGACTGCAGGAACATGCTGGCTAATCAGTTTGTGACAGGTTCAATCAGTCTGCATGACAGTTCCGCCGCTCACATTCAAGGCCGTCACACAGTTACGTTTCCAAAATTTCTTCCAAAAATTAGTCTTTTCCGAAAACTTGTCGGCCTTGTGGCGGGGTCGGGCGGCCTCCCGAGGAATGTGAGACGTTCACATTGAAGCATACACTTGGAGTGGAAAGCCAACTCTTAACTTTTCATACTCAACGTATGAACACCAACAGAAGCTTTGATGCAAAACATTAAACAGAGGCCTCCTTCTTTCTGTCAGCTGTTGAGCAGGGTGCAGGATCTGAGGACACCAGTATGCCGCTGACTCCTGTTTAAAGAAAGCACACACTCTCGCCCTCCTCTTTCCATGTGGGCTGGCTCAGTTACACGGCAGCCAGGTGGAGTACGCGGGCTGCTGGCAGGCGAACACTGGCTGTACCTGTGCTATGTAGTAGTTACTGAAGTTGCCATCTGCCACGTAAGGAGCAGGTTGGTAGTAACATGTAACATTCGCCACGTTGGGGATGACGTTCTGCTCGGCCAGCACGCGCACCGCCAGCATGGCGATGAGCCCCAGGGTCTGCCGCCTCTCATGGCCCATCAGACACACCGTGCTCTCGTTGACCACCCCGTGGAGGGTCATCAGGTAGTCGTACTTGCGGTCTTCCAGGCCCACGAAGTGGTTCTGCAGGTAGGACTCCAGCTTGCGCTGCTGCTCACCGATGTCGGGGAAGTCGATGAAGAAGCGTGAGCACATGTATCGCTGCAGGGACTTCATCTCGGACTCCGACGCCGCCCTGAAGCCCCTCACCAGGAGGTGGCAGTACTTCAGGAGACCACCGCCTCGGATCTCCTCCGGGTTCCGGGTGCAGATGATCTTGTGGCGTAGGTGGTCGAGGGCCTCGCCGAAGTCGCCGTACACGCTCTCCCCCATGATGGTGGGGTGGAAGGTCTCGGCCATGGGGTTCTCCGAGCACTCGTAGAACAGCAGCAGGGAGTCCAGTTTGATCTGGAAAGAGTCGACGCTGAACTCGAACTGCCGCCGGAGGGAGTCCACGAACTTCAGCTCCACATTCTTCCCCCTGTTGTTAGACAGGGAGATGAGACTCCAGCGGTCTGAGTCGTTGCACACCTTCACCATCTTTTGCACGTAGGCTTCCTGTTTGCGTGTGTAATGCACAAAAAGAGAGAGAAACACTGAGTACATTTGCAGGACCAGGTACACTTACACAACACTCAAGATTGCATTACAAAATTAAATTGTATATATTTTCTACATGCAAACATACAGTATGAGCAGTGTATCTTAGGCTTATTGATTAATGCTACTGCCCCCAATATTAAAGACTGCTCAAGGTGCTTATATGAGACCTATGTAGTTGAGCTGAGATCCCGTTCAAATTGGTTTAACTAAATCCTCTTAACGACAGAAAACCAACATTTTACTATCACTAAACTAATCTAATTGCACATTAAGCTGTGCGTAATGGTCGTTAAGCCGAATTGGCAGAAATGCAATTAATCTAATCAAATATCTAAAAGTAAACAACAGAACCAACAAACAAACAAACAAACAAACAGAGGTTGCAGGGTGAGAGTACCTTTAACGTTAGCGGGGTTATTTTCTCTTTATTCACACAGTCGGGTAAAAAATCCAGGAGGCAGTCCAAAACTATGTCCTTCACAGTCTGGAAATCACTTTCACCTTTCATATCTGCGCAAAATATGAGGTCAAGGTCCTTAAAGCCCAGTCCGCTATCCCCGTGCAGAATGTGGCTGGCTGCGGAGCCGTTTAACCGCACGTCCCGCACGTGGATCTGCTTCTCCTCCATCCGACTCCGCACCACTTTGACGATCTGCCGCGGCTGCATCTCTAAAGTAGGGAAGTTTCCGCGGCCGTGGATCGGGATGGTCTCCGTCAGGATGGCGTCCAGCCTCTGCACTTGCTCCCAGCTGAGGACACTGACGTTGCTGCCTTCTGTGTCCGACATAACGCTGGTGGTGGAGCTGCTGTCGTCCTCTGACATGGTGACAGAAAAAGTCCTGAGGAATTTCAAAAAAACAATATATCTTTTTTTTTCTTTTTTCAAAGCACGTCGGATCCGTTGACGCGTCTTTACGCACGGATTTTGTGACGATGGTTAAAAGTTATTTCTTCAGCATCAGCAGTCTCGGTGTTGGAAATCGTCCGAATTGACTATAAACATGTTGTTATATTTTCTTGTTTTTTAGAGGAAAAAAAAAAATCAAAAAAAAAACAGCTCGCTGATAATTGTAATAATTGTGGCAGGTCGCGTAAAAAGCCGTCGGTTGGAGATCCGGTGAGCCAGTGGCGCAGCAGTGGAGCAGCAGTGGAGCTGGGATCTGAGTTGAAGTAAAGCCAGTCAACAGAAGCGTGCAGGAGACCGATCTCTAAACTTTCTCCTCTCTCTCTCTGTCTGTGCCTTTATTGCATTCGTCCCGGTGCTGCTTGTCAATGCGTCCGAGAGCCGCGCATCACAATCTTTGAAGGTCGCAGATGATCCAGGAGGGGGTTTGCTTTTCCGTCTGTGACTCCATCGCCCAAAGGCACGCCTATGATTTTATGAATTTGCATGAATAAGCTGCTCCTCGAGTCGCACTTTGGCACGGTCCTCCCTCCGGTGATCAGCCCCTCAGAGAAATCTTCTAGAGTCTTCCTTCTTCCTTTTTTTTTTTTTTTTACGCGCAGATCCTCCTACATAATTTTAATTTCTTCTTCCGCTCGCCAAGAAATAATCTCCCGATAATGCAACGTGTGTGTGTGCGCGCGCGCTGAGGAAATCCAGCTTGCTTTCTCCGACTTTTGTTTAGTTGAACATATTTGAGCCACTTGTGGAGAGTTAACCGTTACCTGCCCACTTGACGTGCTGCGTCCTTCTGCGCGAGGCGCGTCCGTCGCCCGGAGAAGTCAGCTCAGCTGCGCGTCACCCCGCCCCCTTCTCACAGCCGGCTGAGCGTGAAAGCGTGAACTTCATCAAACAAAACCCTGTGGCAGCCTGTCACACAGCGGACCCTTCATCTCATGCTTTAAATCGTCAGAATTTACTCGAAACACATGGTGTTAATGGAGGTGATCAGTTCTGCTTTCAATTGAACAGCGATGCGTCGAAATTCATTCACTTAGGGAGTTTTTTTTTTTAATCTAAATATATTTAAGATAGTTTTAAATCCATAATGTATATAAAATGTGTGCCAGGATTGCAATGAGATTTAAATCAAGCCGACCAACATGAAAAGCTCGCTTCATGTCGCTATGTCGCCCTCTGTGGGCGGATCCTGGCTCTCAAAGTAAGAACAACAAGGCTGTCTATTATTTTCAAAAGGCCACACACAAATTCCCACCCTGCACTGCAGTTTTGATCCGTCTGCTGTGATGTTTTAAACAGAAGGGAATATTTTTTCATGAGCTGATAAACCTGTTAGCCCCGAGCCTCAGTTGAAGGCTCTGCACTTGGATGTAAAAATACCTCTGGGATGCAAAGTAAGACGCTCCAATAACGGAAAGGATTTGATGATTTCATTTTTCTGCGTCTTCAAGACTTGCCACACTCTTATTTTGATGGGTAATCAAGTAAAAATAAGTCCTCTGTCTAGGCTCAGACTGAGCTTGTTTGAGCGGGTCAGAGGTCACTGGGAACCGGAAGCAAGGCAGCGTAGGCCTGGGGTTGGTGAGGTGGGGGCTCAGGGCCTCACGAGGAGCGAGGGCCTCC